>NC_072426.2:54350000-55620416 GCF_028878055.3 Symphalangus syndactylus
GAGAAGAAAACATGAAATCCTGGAAACAAGAAAGCCACTATAGTAAAAAGGACAGAGAATAATATTTTGGGGGAAATAAAGGGAGATCAAAGAATCACCAGTGGAGAATCTGAAAAGGAAGATGGAGGGCTCAAGGAGAGAGACCAGGAAGCTGAATTAGGCAAGATACCTGATGTGTTTGAAATTATTGAGAGAAAGATTACATGAATGGCAGAAAGTCTCAGGATGAATTAGTGATGAGCACCTAGGAAATGAAGCCAATGAATCTATAACACAATTAATATAGGGAAAGTAAAAACTTTGCTCAAAATCAGAATTGGAAGTAGCAGTAGTTGATAGTTTAGCATATTCATAATAACGTAAAAATGATTTATCCTATCAAAATTTATAACTCTTTTAGGTTGATTGGAGGAAAAGAGACTGTGTTTGTGTGAGTGTGTGTGCACATATGTGTATGTGAGTATGTGAGTCAATATGCATGTGAGTGTGCAGTTTTGTGTCTGTCTGACCAGGAGGTTGGATGGTGTGAAAGGAAGCCAAAGTCGCATCTTTTGCTGTGGAAATTTAAGATGAAAAATCAAGAAACACTTAAATGTTTTCATAAATAAAGTTAAATACTAAATTTGTAATCAACTAAATTGCTAAAAGT
This sequence comes from Symphalangus syndactylus, assembly GCF_028878055.3. Classification (NCBI taxonomy): domain Eukaryota; kingdom Metazoa; phylum Chordata; class Mammalia; order Primates; family Hylobatidae; genus Symphalangus; species Symphalangus syndactylus. The sequence goes on from NC_072426.2 coordinate 54,350,650, forward strand.
TGAAAATAATTCACTTTGAGAAGTAGGTGTGTGTTTTATATATTCGGGGGAATAGTAGATAGAAGATAGCTCTTCTTCTAAAAATAAATCTTGTTGAATTATTTGACTTTTCCAACTTACTTGTATCACTTGGAAAATGATATAAATTAAATAATATAAAGAACTCACACTCTGGAAAAGATGTATGGATGGCGGGGTTTACTTTCCAGATGAAACACATCATGCTAACTTTCCAAATCATCCTCGATGATCCTAACCCTAATACCTTTCATATAACTCCAACAAACTATTGTTTTGTTCTTAATTCACTAATAAGTATAACTCAGTATCTCATCTACCCCACCCACCAAAAGTATCTCCGTAGTGCAGAGAGTGGATTAAGTAACAAAGCATTTTCACATATACCATCTCACTTTACTTTTTGTATAAACCTAGTGAAGTAGGCCAGGACATTATCACCATTTTACAAATGTGAAAACTGAAGATCAGAAAAATTAGCAACAGGCTGTGTTCAGATCCCATTATTGATGCTTTGCTTTATGTTCATTCAGCTGTATCATGTGTCATGTCCAGTTCTTTTTCCCCGTGGTACATGATACATATAAAGAGCTATTGTAGCCAACGAACCACACACAGTTCTGCTGTGTTTTGGAGGCCCAATATAAAATTTATCTGGTATTCTACCTGGACTAAGATCTGAAGCTAATCTGGCTTTAGGCCCGCATAGCAATATCCACACATGAACTGTTAATAATTTTGCTGTTTCTCTCATAATTATATAAAATATTTTTCTTTCTTTTTTTTCCATAATAAATATCCTACATTTCTAGGATATTTATAGAATAAATATTCATCAACTTTTATCCTTTTTAAGGTTCCAGAGTCTTCATTTTCAAAGAATCCATACAAATTTTAATTCATACTACTAATACATAAAAATTCATGTTTGATAGAATACTGAAATTCAGTCCACCATAGAGTGACTTATTGACATTTGAATAAGAAACTGATGATTGACAAGAAATCTATTTAAATTATAAAGTTATCCACCATAAAATATAGGATGGTCTGATTATTTCCTTGATATATGATGACATAGTTTGAAGGTAGATATTTCTTTAATGTCTGGAAAACTTCCAATGCCAAAGACAGAATAAAACGTCTTCATATATAGTCTCAAATTCTAGGTACCACATATGTCTTTATTTTGTAAGTAATACATTATTGAAAGTGATGAAATAGAAAAATAAAATGATGCTGTGTTGCTTTGTAATCCAGTCTCTACACAAATTCATTTGTTGTAGTAGCAACCTAATGAAGTAACAGCTACAGCTATTAAAAATGTAATGTTAATTCAAACTATTCAATAAGATTGATGAATGACACAAAGGCATCACGGATTAAAGCACATCTTCTAATTGCAGATAACTTTTTCTGGGGAAATATTTTGTACTAGAAAAGACACTGGGTCAAAATGTTCACTATTCATGACACAAACCTATATTTCTTGTGGAACCAGTTTGTAACATTGATGCTTTGCTGTCCTTTGGAATTGAGGTCCCTCAACATAAACCTTGGAAGCAAATGTGTATCTTGCTGCAATATGGCAAGAAAAGGTTAGCAAGCTTTGTAATGTTTACACTTCATTTAGACGTATATCTAAGAGTAGAGCAGTGTTTTGAATTGTTTCTTTATTATGCAAGATCACCCCTTATGCTTCATCAATTAAATTTCTCTTGTATCATGAATTCTTTTTTTTAACCCACTCAACTGAAAAATAAAACAATTACTAATGCTTAAAGTTAATAAAAAACAAAATAATCTATGGTTTTCATTTACATGGATATCTTTACCATTTTCCAGGTAAGAGAAAATGGTCCTAATATCTTCTCATTTTTCCCACTAGAACATTATTTTTAGAGGGTTCCAGTGACCAGCAGTGGAGAACATAACCCTCATTTTCTTCCCCAAAGAGAAAAGTCCCATAAAATATTTTTTAATTCTCTAAAACTATTAGCTTAGAATTCAAAAACTCAAAATACATATTTACCAGCTACTAACTGGAAAATATCTTCTGAGTCATCAGCTCTGCAGTGTCTTTTGTGAAATTTTTATATTTAACAAATTCTTCATGTTCCTCATTATAGAATTACAAAGTGCAAATAAAATTTCTAAACCCCCGAAAAAATAGTTCCAGCCTATACCAGATATATCTGAATGTGCACCTGTGCCCCTCTGAGTGAGTGAAGAGAGTGTGGGATTCTCCTACCCTTATTCCTGATTAGACTACGAATAAGATTGCTGATTGAAAGCATAGCCCTGTGGTCTTATTGTTGGGTGTCCTGGTTTCAAAATATGAGCTGGAACAACTGCAGTCTTGCAAACACTTTCTAACAGGCAGTGATGAGCTCCCGGTCAGAGTCCTGCACACCAAGAAGACTTGAAGGAAGCTGACTGGTAACTGATGGAGAAGAAAGCAAAAAGAAGTATATTGTAGGAAGCACAGAATTCATAAAAAGGAAAGATAGAGATGGAAGAGGGAGCATTCTCAGTTGCTCTTCCAAAGGTCTTCAAATTCAGCCTGTTCTAGATTTTTATGGAGATCTTACAGAGATTTATAATAATGTCCTCCCATTTTTTTTCTTAAACACTTTGAGTTCATTTTCTACTTTTTATAAGTAAAAGAAGCTTGACTAAGACATATGATAAGGTGGTGGTTACTATGTTTCCCAGCAGGGCAAGGTGTTAGTGGAGTGACCCTAGACAGATCATTTAATCTCTCTGAGCTGCAGTTTCCACATAAGTAAAATGAAAAAAAAATCTGCCATTCATGCAATTTTATTATAAAGATTTTTAAAATTGTGTATAAATCTATCAGGTTTCTAACGCAGAATAAAGACACAATAAATGATGTCTATTTTATCACTATGCAATCAGGTTGTATATCCTTCATTTAGCCTATGTAAACTTTTATATTTTTTACATTTAATCAAATATAAGGTACTAAAAATGTGAAGCTTTCTTATCAAGGGTAATAAGCTATAGTTTCCTTATGCCACTTTTTATAGCCTGCAAGTTTATAAACAATGAAACATATAAGACATGAAAAATACATTTGTTTTACCTGTGCTGATTTTTCAAAAAAATATATAAACTGGTGACTAAAATGGGTCCATTCCTGCCTTGCATTTTGTTATATGTTCACTCCAGTCCAGACACAAGTTTTCTTGGTAGTATCTGGCTATTATTTAGTATCATAAAATTATCTTCAAAAAGACTGACCATTTCTACCATTTTAGAGGATTAAAAGAAGTGCTCAGAGCATATATTAACTACTGGATGCCTTATCATATACACTTACACAGTACCAGATCCATCCCTAAACTACACCATAAGCCAAATACTCATTTATTCATTGAAGTGTCGGCAACACTTTCTTATAAACACAATAGCTAAATACTTTCTGCATATTTCCTTAGATAAGAATATAGCCATTTCACATAAAGCTTCCATTTTTCTGTGTGAATACAGAAAATTCATCCAGAATTTGCAAAACAGACATTTAACAGTACAATTAATTCTGTATTTTTCACTTCACAATGGGAAAACAGCTGAGGATCCTTAATTGAAACAATGAGAAGATACACATAGTCCAGAAAACTCTTTCAAGAATAGTAACCCTTAAATGCCTTCCAGTAGGAGGGATTTAGAGAAAAGAAAATGGATCAATAAACTTTCAGTAAACAAGTTTCCAGGCAGTCTTTTCTAAACTTAACTCATAAACACACAAAGTCAACACATCTTTTTTCTTTAAAAAATTCAATGTCATGACAAGAAATATTAAACTTTCTTTATTCATCTTACCCGGTGATATTTTAGTTATTAGATGTTGTGCAGGTTCCTTGTTCTGTGCTAGAACTTCAATCATTTCTGTGCTTATACCTTATGATAGTTTACAATGATGATGACCTGAAGCAAAACTAATTCCAACTTGTTCAATGCTTGCTTATTTTATTGTAAATGAAATGTTCAATGCTAACTTGTAAAGCTTTGTTTGTGAATTTAGAAATCCCATAAAATTTACCTTTTCTCCCTCAGTAGCTTTTTGTTTTACGAGACCTATCAGTTCAATTATCTGCTGTTTACAAAAAGGGGAACAAATGCAGTCTAAAAACAAGTCAGAACCTAAAAACAAACAAAAAAAAACCGTGATTATGTGCAACCCCATTTCACATCACCCGCCTGAGATAATCAATCCACAGGAATTTTTTTTATTGGTTTTAGGATTTTGGTGGAATCATATTTTTTAAATAACACATATGTTATGAGAAAAATCTTTCCTATCAAACAAAATTAAGCAAAGTTATTTCAACACTAGTTATTATCCATGATTTATAGGAATTTTAATTTATTAATACATTATATATGTTTGTTTTATATGTAAAACATGTAAAAGTTCTAAAAATCACGCCTGCTCTCCCAGGAGCAATGACAAATGTAAATAAATTGCCGTTGTTTAATGCTATGATAATAGCTTTAAGGGAGAGTAGAATAAATGCATCATTTTTAGCCCCTCAACCCTTTAGGTAACTATCGCACTTACCCAATTCTCTCCAATGTAAGTTAAAACAAAACTCCAGATTTGCTATCGTGCTACCATATGCAACTTCAAAACAGCTATCAGAAACCAAAGCAATGGAAACCTAAGACATTAACAAAGAATTCCCCATACTTGCTCTTGTTTTATTCAGAAATAAATAGTTGAACAATCTATTTCACTCCACATAAGTGAAGTATAAAAGCTAAACACATTGTTTTTGTTAGTTTGTAATTCTAAGCAAGAGAGGTTTCATGAAATTCAAAATATACACACAGGTATTACAAAAGCAAGCATACAAGAAGTCAGAAATATAAAGCAGTTTGGTGTATAAAATCACTTTATTAAGTTGATAAACTATGAGTTCATAGTGTTTGTCTTACAAAGAAACCAAGAAATATTTTAAAGGAATCTCCAAGAAAAGTTTTCTACATTTTTATAACATCAAACACTCTCTTTGCTTGGCTGGAAAGGACAATTCAAATTTGAGTAGATCCATTAAATACACAATTAAGTCTTTGGTATGTCATATAATTTATATATTTTCAAATACACTTTGATAACATATATGATGACTTTTTCTTATAAGTTTTCAGTAAATACCATTCAAGTCTGCATTTAAGCAGAGGGCATGTGGGCAATTTAGTTAACTGACTTGGAAGAGAGTGAAAGAAAATAACATGAATATGCCCCAAAACTTAATGTGGGTGGAGACTATGGCCATGATATAATTACTTATGGGGGAAATGAAATGGAAATAAGAATTTAAGAGAAGTGGGAAACTATAAATACTTTCTACTTTAAGAGTTATTCCTCAAATGTCTTACCAAAATTGTTATTAAGAAAATTCTTGTCTTGATGTCTGTTTACATGTGTGTTCAACATTTAACCACTTAATCATTATGGCTTTTAAGCAACAAAGTTTAGTAGTCCCTTTGATTTTCTTCAGTATAATGAACACCCTTACTTGGGTTTTAAATTTTGTTTAGATAAAAACGAGGCATGTTAGGATTGGGGATCTTATCTTAACTTCCCAAATCCCTTAATACTCCAAAGCTGCAATGAAAACAGCACTGAGAAAGGGCAATCTGTAAGCCTTTTCTTTCAATCTTAGCTTGAAAGGGGCCTTTTCCACAGGACAGTTTTAGGAACAAGCCATAAAAATAAACCCTGCAATATATTATTTAATTTTAAGTGACCATCCCCACTGAGCAAAATGAGTAGTAAAAATAAACATTTGCTCAGTCCCCAGAGATACGGGTTGAGGTGACATACTCTGTGTCTTAAGGAAGGCCTGGGTTATTTTGGATGGTTCTAAGAAAAAGTTGTTGTCTATGAAACATGAATCTTTGCTATCCATTGAAGGTTGTGTTGTTCTGTCCTCAGTTGTATAAATAAAACTCCATCAGTGACCTCTTTTCCTCTTTGAGTCAATGAGAAGCAGCTCATAATGGCTGCTTAACCTCACACAGGAAAAAGATTAAATGCAAGTAGCATGAAGTCTTTTTTATCTGGGAGAAAAGCAGTTATCTTTGGTTTCTCTTACTTTTTCACCAGCCTAGCTATTTTAAGTGATTTTCAGGATAGGCCATGAAGAAACATGGTCAGATTATTTTAAAATTTAACCAATTGTTTTTTATTTTGCATTTTGGGTAAAACAAGGTGAAAACTTAATGCGATTAGAAACAATCTCTGTGTTTTGGAAATAGTGACCACATCCTGACTGTAGATTTATTTCATGGAGACTTCCTTTCACTCTCCCGTCCCAGTTTAATTATGACCAGGAACAGTTAATCCGTTTGTTTACAAACATAGAAAGGAGGATGTGAGGGCCAATTACAGAAATTAGCAATGAAAACCAAATTTTTCTTCCCTGATCAAAGAGACCAAGAGATAAATCCACACTGAGATGAGCAGAGGTCGTTTTCCCTAGGCATTCTCAGCATTTGCAATAAATGGCAAACTCCACCAGGCGCTCAGGGGCTTTGCTGAATGTGACAGGCCTAATCTGATACTATACAGGCCAGACACACATGAACAATTAACACTTTCCACAGGTCTCTAACCTGCAACCCTTCATTCTGTCTTGATTAACACCCAGTACTCTGATCCACTGACTTTGATAAACAAATCCAAGTAGGATACTTCTAAAGGATGGAAAGGGGTTCAGAAAGTTGCTGCTCACACTAAAGTTTGCCAAAAACTGAGGGATATGCTGGACTCTGTAAAATAATTATATAGTATAAACTAATTATGCATCAGTATGCTACATGTTAAGAATTCCATCTCCTGCCAGATATGTTACATTAGCATACTTACAATAGAATACTGGATTAATAGTGTTTGACATCTTCACTGAGTTCACTTTCAGCTCTATTATTACTTCAAACAGCTCCTCCAAAAACATTCACTGGTTAACTGCAGAATTATGAGTAGTTTGAAGGAGAAAAAATGAATAGTAAAAAGCTACTTATATTTTTATTGAATTGCTTTTTAAAGAATGATCCCGGATTAATTATAGCATTATAAAAGATGCTATAATTTTAAACACCCTTTTCTGTATTCAGTAACATGTAGCATTAAATTTACAAGACTTTTTCATGAATTACAAATCTGACACAATGAAAATGTTCTAATTTTTGATAGGCTGGTGGTGAAGTGCTTGCGCAATTTCACACCTCATTGAGTTAGCAGAAGAAAGCCTAAAATTTATTCATCCATAGCTTCCTTCAAATGTCTCTGGAGTGTTTCCTGATAGGTGCCGTATTTTAAGGATGGGGCCATGTGATTTAATAGAAAAACATCAGCTTTGGCAAAAGGCAAGCTCGGACTTGAATACTTCTTAGCTGTGTGACCTAGGACAGGCTGCTTATTCTTTTCTAGTCTTATATTTTCTCATCCACAAAAACAAGGACGATAATATTTTGCAATGATGATTAAGAATTAAAAAGATAACTGTTCCTAGTCTTGTATCTAATTCAAATATAAAAACTGCACTGAGAAAATATTTCCACATTCTCATTTCAGTTACAATAAATTAAATAATTCATTAAGCATAATTTTTTTTCAGAAATATTTGTTAAACTGACCGCCTCTTTAAGCGAGGCACAGGAAAGTAGTGAAAACAATGTCTGCTCTATCAGACAGCCTTTCATGTAACCATTTAAAACTCAGCACAGGCACTTAGAAGATCATGTGCTTTTTTAGGAGTCCCTGCAGAATTGCTACTAGTCACCAAACACTTGGAGACATAAGCGAAACAAGCCACCCATGAGTTTAACCACATTATACTTTTTTATGAAGGGACTTGAAATTTTATTCCAGAGCAGTATTTAGGCCTTTTCTGCCTTACCAATTTGTTTAAAAAATAAAGAATAAATAAGCTTTCCAAATGATTAGTAAAGATTCTTTCGTGAGAATGTTTTATGGAAAGTTTTCTTCAAGATTCAAATGATCTTTCTACTTTTAAATGTATATTAAGAAAACTAATTGATTTTAATTGTATTTAAGGAAAATAAATCATACCTACACACACACTCACATCTGGATTGAAATTATTTTCCCTGTACCTTCTGAATACAAACTTGCCTTTAGATTGAGGCCAACTAAAGAAACTTCGGTTTTAAGGAATTCTTATATAAGAGTTCTAAACTATTGCACATAGGGAAAAATGAAATGGTGATTGAATTCTTATATAATTTGAAACTCGAATTTAAGGTATGCTTATTAGGAATTAAATTTTGTGACATATTTGCAAATAAATGCCAGAATATTTACATATGTATCTGTATTATATATTGCCAAGAAGATAATAGCGTCATTAGAGTAACAAATAATTCTGGAGTGAAATAGGGCAAATTTTCTCAAAGTGCAAGTTATAATAGAATTCTAAAGTCAAAATATAAAGGAAAATTAAAGTCTGTGTTCTCCAACAAAAATATCTTACAAGATTGTCATCAATGCTTATCCTCAACTCTCTGGCCCCATTTTGCCCTCTCTTGAATCTCAAACCTTGGCAAGACTTTCAATGCCTAACAGCCATGCTTAATTGAGAAAGATTTATTGAGTGCTTAGTACCAACTTGGCACCTGTTTTTTCTTTTTTAGAAATTACATATAAAATATATTTAAGCCACTAATATGTATCACACAAGTGCATGCGTGACCCATAAAATAACTGTCAAATGAAAATATTTTATATCCTGCAAACTCAGATTTCATCTAATTGTAGTTGATGGATAAGGCACATAGAAATTAATTCTTTCTCTAGAGGTCCTTGAAAATGTCTGAAAAACAAAATTTTTAAGTATTGTTTTGAATTAAATTTAATCTAATATTTCAAAAATTTAGTAAGAGCAAATATTTTATTGTTTTCTTTTTACTACTTTATTTCATTTAACTACAAGAAAGAGGAAACAACTAGATCAGAAACCAGAAATTTCAGTTGAATGCTATTTATAAAGATTAAAAGAAAATTGGGCCACTTTTTCTTTTCCCAGTTCTCATTTGAGGGTTGCTTTTCAGTGTAGTTAGGGGAAAGGAAAATAACATAAATATTTCATTACAGAGAGGATAGGAGGAAATCAAATGTAATATATAAAAATGAAACAAATAAAATAATGAGAAGCCAGTGAGAGGAACATATGGATGAACAAGAAGCCAGTGAGAGGAACAAATGAAAATGTGAGACTTTGGAATGTTGCTCTCTTTTCCCCAAAAATATAGAATAAGAAGAGAAAAAGAAAATGTGGATGCATCACAGCACCCACCAGCCTGTGCCTCCTAGCCAGTTGCAAATGACTAATGCCAGTTGCAACTGACTAATGCAAGTTGAAATGCAATTATTTTTCTTGAAATTGGAAAAATTAACGGTCATTACTTTTAAAAAGATGTTGAAAACTTTAACATTAGAAACAGCTCCTCTAATAACAAGGAATATGTTCATGGAATACCTTACTAGTTCACTTGTTTTGTGAGTAAAGTTATTTTTCTACTAAAATATATTGATAAATAGTGATAACTAAGAAATTATTATAATGTATAATGCTCAAGTTGGAAAAAAATATGTTTCCCAAGATTCCAGGGACTGTGCATCAAAAATTTAAAAAATTTGGAAAAAAAAGGCATTCTTCTTATTTAAATGTGTAATCTTGATAAGGTAAAAGTAATATTGACAAGCCTTTAAAGAAAAGTCATTTTAATTTGTTGGTTTTTAGGCAGCCCCTGATTATTGTTGCTTTTCTGGAAAGAAAACACAATTGGACAAGGATGTGAAATTACAGCAAAATTTTAAATTATGTTTCTATTTTAAAAGCAGCAAATGAAGTTTTAAATGGTTGCACTAGACATTATACCTATTAGAAACCACAAAAAGATTGGTTACCTCTGACAATTACTGCATTCACTCATGCAGTCTAGTCAAAAGAGAAAATCACTCAAACTTTAAAAACATTCCAGTTTAACGATGTAAGGAGTAGAAACCTAAAATATGTTGAAATGCCCTTTCATGTATACTTCTATAAAACCCAAAACTACTGAACTACAAAACTGAGATAAACCAAGTAGCTGGGTTTGATATATTGGTGTCAAAATGAAGAATAGAAATTTTAAACTTCATCGAAATGGTAATCCCTGGTTTACCCCCATCCCGAAAGTCTTGAGTTATACTAGCTAGTTATACTAGCTATAGTTATACTAGCTAGTTATACTAGCTATAGTTATACTAGCTAAAGATACTAGCAGCCTTTTTTCCTAGAATTCAACAACCTAAATCATATACTTTTTCTCTTTTTAAGGTTATACTCAAGTTGACCATCAATAAACATTTTTCTTTCTTAACTTCATCCTTTAGTTACTAATTTTTCTTATTTTCAATTACCATGTTTTAACATATTTGCTGATAGGTTAAGTTGGGATTCGTCTTCTGGCTATTTCATAAGCGTTGTTTGTATATGTGCATGAATTTTGGGGAAGGCAGAGGTGCTCAAGCTTGAGTGGTGTCTACAACTAGTATTGAGGTATAGTAGGATCATTGGAGATCAGCTTGCATGAGAGATTGAAAACCTGCAGGAGAGAATTTTTCCTAAGAGAAAAGAAGAAAGGCATCAAATCAGGCCCAATAATAAGGCTTCAGAAATCAGAGAGGAGAGACAGATTTCACTTGGTGTTACATGGTGGCAAGGACTCTGTTCATATGAAGTCATGTTTGAGTCTTTTGGTGATGGGCGTTAAGTTGTAGGCTAAAGAGCAACAGTCATTTTCTTAAGAAAAAACAACCCCGTCTCTACTAAAAATACAAAAATTAGCTGGGCATGGAGGCGGTCGCCTGTAGTCCCTACTCGGGAGGCTGAGTCAGGAGAATGGCTTGAACCCAGGAGGCGGGCGGCAGGGCTTGCAGTGAGCCGAGATCGCGCCACTGTACTCCAGCCTGGGTGACAGAGCGAGACTCTGTCTCAAAAAAAAAAAAAAAAAGAAAGAAAGAAAAGAAAAAACAAAAGCATTGAGGCAAGCTGCACAGTACCTATGTGATTTACATAGCATGAAAGAGGGGACAGGAAAGCATTCACAAATGTACTTGGTTCCAGGGCATCAAGAACATGAGAAAACACAGAACATCAGTAACAGTCTGTGAGTGAGGAGTGCATTTTTTACTGGGAGTAATGCGAAGGAAATGTTGGGTCAAAGATCTTGATGCCTATTGGCAAGGTTAGGTACCTTTGGGTATACCTGTGACTTGGGGGAGTTCTGTTGCACACTTTCACAGATACCATTGGTTTCTCCATGGAAGGCTATGTAAAGGCAAGAAGATAATAATGTCAGGTGATAGTCAACGGAGCTTACTCATGTGCATACAAGACATTTTCAAGGACATCTCAGGAATAATTGAGGAGGTAAGAGGCCTTTGGGTCTATAATTCCTACAAAAAATTTAAAAAGAGAGAGAGGGTGCCTGAACAACAATTTATTTATAGGATTTCATTCTAAACCTGGGCCTCTTGGGAAACAATGCCATTCTGTATTACATATACTTAATCACCCCCAAAGCAAATGTGCCAAAACATGAACAATTGGTGAATCTAGGCAAAGGGTGTGAAGATATTCATGGTGCTCTTCTTTCGACTTTTCTGTGCATTTGAAAATTTCTAAAATAAAGAGTTCAAAGAAAAAAGAAATGCATTTTGAACATTCCTAAATGTCAGTTTTGATATTTAATAATTATTTATAAAACATATAATAAATTTATGTTGTTTTGATCTATTGTGTGCTAATAATAAATATGACAATTCATTCAAGAAAAATGTTAATACTTAAAGACCTATGCTCAAAGGAAATTTCTTAAAAATTCAAACTTCAAGGTAGCACGTACTGTGTTTTGAGATAATGAAATATAAGAAGATCAATAAAGGAAACTTCAAGATTGAAAAGAAAAGTAAAACGAAAATATAAGTTTAAAAATTAGAAAGAAACAATGTAGAATTTTCAACTATAGATGATAGTAGGTATCTAATTGCTATGGCTTCTGGTACTATGGTATGTCAGCTCCAATCCAATTAACTGTCATTTGCCTGTGGTTCTTATTTCTAAAATCTTAGGAAGCCACTTGCAATAGTACATGAAATTTTCCTTTTTGCCCTCAGGTTAAATATATGTGTCTTTAAGATTTTAAGGTTTTTTTACCACTAAGTATATCAAACCAGCCTTGTCATTTCAGTTTTCTTGTATTTCCTAATTTCCCTTTGTGCTTTCTCTCTTTATCAGGAATTTTTAGTCCTTGAGTCATTTTTAACTTGAATGACTGTTGTTATTGTTACAAATTTTAATAACTCCAGTAAAATCTGAAAGAACTAAACTAAAATGGCGAGCAGTTTATGAAATAAGAACCTTTTTTAAATTTTTTTAGTTGACTTATAATATTTGTACACATTTATGGGATATAGTGTTATGTATCAACACAGGTACAGTAATAACTTCTTGTAATTTCTTTGTGGGTTCTGAAAGCTTAGACATTGTCATTTAAAGGGAACACTTTTAGCTTTGTTAGCTGACAACCAAAATCACGTCGACTCATCTCAGTTGCACAGCTTGCAACAGGTCTGAATTGGATTGATTCCAGTGTGATAGAAAGGGATTTTATTTTTACCCAAGACACTTATTTTGCCCCCTCCATCCATGTTTCAGGGGAAGGAGTGGTAAGGGAAGGGTTGTCTCTGGGAAAGACACTGCCAACCTAAAAGATGTTAAAGTTATACCAAGAGAAGTGGTCAATACCAAAACATGAAGACCTGTGTTTTTCACTGGGGTCTGGCTTTTAGATGTGGTCTGGCCAACCTAAAGCACGTAAATCCTTCATCAGAGATAGATCTGAGTAGCACCCCCAGGACAGAAACAGGAACAACTATCAATGTCACAAGAACCAGACATTACTGAGGGAAAAAAAAATGAGAGCTACAAACAGAGAAGTGGGAAGGACAAAACAAAACATGGAGAATAAAGGGAGAAAAAACAGACAGCAAGAGAAGGGATTTCCAGAAGCTCATAGGAGTTGGTATCTGTATAGACAGAAATTTGATTCAATGAAAGATGGAGGCAGGGAGTAAGAAAAAAATATAGCTATTAATATAAACATTTAAGCATTTGTATGTATGTATATGAATTTCTAAATTTTTAAATCATCCTTTCTGTTTCACAATATATAAATAATCATTTTGTTATTTTTCTTTTTGGTAAGAGATGTTCCCCTGCATACCCTCTTCGATATTGTAGCATAAATTAATGTCAGTATCAATATTACTGATTTGCTATATTTACTATTCTTAAAAGAAGCATCTTTTATGAAAAATGAAACCCAATCAATTTGGCTTAAGAGAGTTATGATACCAAAGTAACTTTGATTTCCCCAGAAAATGTAGGTAGAATACATTCTACCACACTAAATATTAACCAACTAATTTACAGTATTTGTAATACACTATGCATTTATAAAAGTTGTAGAAAACTCATATAGTTTGGCTGTGTCCACCATCCAAATGTCGTCTTGAATTGTATCTCCCATAATTCCCACATGTTGTGAGACAGACCCAGTGAGAGATAAGTGAATCATGGTGGTGTTACCCCCATATTGGTCTCATGGTAGTGAATAAGTCTCACAAGATCTGATGGTTTTATAAGGGGAAACTCCTTTTGTTTAGCTCTCATTCTTCTCATCTGCCACCATGTGAGATGTGCCTTTCACCATCTGCCATGATTGTGAGGCCACCCCAGCAACATAGAACTGTGAGTTCACTAAACCTCTTTCTTTTGTAAATTGCCCAGTCTTGGGTATTTCTTTATCAGCAGAATGAAAACAGACTAATACAGTAAATTGGTACCAGTAGAGTAGGGCACTGGTGAAAATATATCTGACAATGTGGAAGGAACTTTGGAACTGGGTAACAGGTAGGATTTGGAACAGTTATGATAGTTCAGAAGAAGACAGAAAAATGTGGGAAAGTTTGAAACTTCCTAGAGACTTTTTGAATGGTTTTGCCCAAAATGCTGATAGTGTTATGGACAATAAAGTCCAGGCTGAGGTGGTCTCAGATGGAAATGAGAAAATTGTTAGGAACTGGAGCAAATGTAACTCTTGTTATGTTTTACAAAGAGACTGGTGGCATTTTTCCCCTGCCCTAGATATTTGTGGAACTTTGAACTTGAGAGAGATGATTTAGGGTATCCAGTGGAAGAAATGTCTAAGCGGCAAAGCATTCAAGAGGTAAGTTGGTTGCTGTTAAAGGCATTCAGTGTTATAAGGAAAGGAGAGCATAAAAATTTGGAAAATTTGCATCCTGACAATGCAGTAGAAAAGAAAATCCCATTTTCTGAGGAGAAATTCAAGATGGCTGCAAAAGTTTGCATTAGTAATGAGGATCCAAATGTTAATCCCCAAGACAATGGGAAAAATGTCTCCAGGGCATGTCAGAGGTCTTCACTGCAGCCCCTCCCATAACAGGCCCTGAGGCCTAGGGTGAAAAAGTGGTACCTGTGCTGTGTGCAACCTAGGGTTTTGGTGCCCTGCATCCCAGTTGCTCCAGCCATTGCTGAAAGGTGCCAATATAGAGCTCAGGCTTTGGCTTCAGAGGATGCAAGCCCAAAGCCTTAGCAGCTTCCATGTAGTATTGAGCCTGCGAGTGCACAGAAGTCAAAAATTGGGGTTTGGGAACCTCTGCCTAGATTTCAGAGGATGTATGGAAATGCCTGGATGCCCAGGCAAAAGTTTGCTGCAGAGGTGGGGCCCTCATAGAGAACCTCTACTAGGGCAGTGTGGAAGGGAAATGTGTGATCAGAGCACCCACACAGAGTCCTTACTGGGGCACTGCCTAGTGGAGCTGTGAGAAGAGGGCCACTGTCCTCCAGACCCTAGAACAGTAGATCCACCAATAGCTTACACCGTGCACCTGGAAAAGCCACAGACACTCAATGCCAGCACTGAAAGCAGTCGGGAGGGAGGCTGTACCCTGCAAAGCCACAGGGATAGAGCTGCCCAAGACCATGGGAACCCATCTCTTGCATCAGCGTGACCTGGATGTGAGACATGGAATCCAAAGAGATTGTTTCGGAGCTTCAAGATTTGACTTCCCTGATGGATTCTGGACTTGCATGGAGCCTGTAACCCCTATGTTTTGGCCAATTTCTCCCATTTGGAATGGCTATATTTACCCAATGCCTGTAACCCTATTGTAGCTAGGAAATAACTAATTTGCTTTTGATTTTACAGGCTCATAGGTGGAAGGGACTTGCCTTGTCTCAGATAAGACTTTGGACTGTGGACTTTTGAGTTAATGCTGAAATCAGTTGAGACTTTGTGGGACTGTTGGGAAGGTGTGATTGGTTTTGAAATGTGAGGACATGAGATTTGGGAGGGGCTAGGGAGGAATGATATAGTTGGGCTGTGTCCCTACCCAAATCTCATCTTGTGTTTTTATCTCCCATAATTCCCACATGTTGTGGGAGGG
Source organism: Symphalangus syndactylus (assembly GCF_028878055.3). Classification (NCBI taxonomy): domain Eukaryota; kingdom Metazoa; phylum Chordata; class Mammalia; order Primates; family Hylobatidae; genus Symphalangus; species Symphalangus syndactylus. Next base: position 54,366,236 of record NC_072426.2, read on the forward strand.
ACCTGGTGGGAGATAATTGAATCATGGTGGCAGTTTCCCCCATACTGTTCTCATGGTAGTGAATAAGTCTCACAAAACCTGATGGTTTTATAAGGGAAAACCCGTTTAACTTGGCTCTCACTCTTCTCTTGTCTGCTACCACGTAAGATGTGCCTTTCATCTTCCACCATGATTGTGAGGTCTTCCCAGCCACGTGGAACTGTAAGTTCATTAAACCTCTTTCTTTTGTAAATTACCCAGTCTTGTCTACGTCTTTATCAGCAGCGTGAAAATGGACTAATACAAAAAGTCATTTAAATATTCATTTTTCATTTGTAATAGTTCATTATATTTTTTCAAAACTTATTCTAAAGAGGTGTTTGTTTTCACATAAAGTGTTTAGTAATTGGATCAATTTATTTCATAAGATCTTTAAATCAGAACTGTCAAAAATATAATTTCTGTTTGGAAATAAAAGCAAAAAAAAAGAAATATTCCAATTGCAAATACATGAAAATCTCCACATTTCCTCACCCTATGTTCCCTACATTTGGATGTTCTTCTTAGATCTAGTTGATTCCTTCTGTAGTACCCTTCTCAGAATCTTTTTCTTTTTTTTTTTTTTTTTTTTTTTTGAGACGGAGTCTCACTCTGTCGCCCAGGCTGGAGTGCAGTGGCGCAATCTCAGCTCACTGCAAGCTCTGCCTCCCGGGTTCACTCCATTCTCCTGCCTCAGCCTCTCCGAGTAGCTGGGACTACAGGCGCCTGCCACCACGCCCGGCTAATTTTTTGTATTTTTAGTACAGACGGGGTTTCACCGTGGTCTCGATCTCCTGACCTCGTGATCCGCCCGCCTCAGCCTCCCAAAGTGCTGGGATTACAAGCATGAGCCACCGCGCCCGGCCTAGATTTTTTTCATAAGTGTGCTGAAAGAATTGGTCATCTTTTTGCATTTTAGGCACAAACGAAAATAATAATAACAAAAAGAATAAGAATAGTAGCTAACATTTGCTGAATTCTGACTTTGGACCAGGCACAAGGCTAAGCTCCATGCATGTGTTATATCATTTAATCTTCATGGCCCTATTAGTTCAATGCCATTATTACCTCTGTTTTGCCATTGAAGAATAAGGTACAGAGAGGTTAAGTAACTTTCCCAGGGACGCAGTTTGTAAATGGTTTAGTTGAAATTTGACTCTAAACTATCTGAATCCAGAATTTCTACTTTAGACTACTCTGTAGTTTAGAAAAGAAAACAATTTTTATTGGTTTTATGAAATTAATGTAAAAGGTATAATGATTCATATGTTGCTCTACTACATTATCAACAACAGTACTGAAAACATTCAGAAATAGTTTGTAATCAAAGTGAATTTACTTTCTAGTTCTGCACTTGTCACTACAAATGCATTCATTTTGAGCAAAAACATGTTACAAGGACTTAGAAAACATTGCTATTTTGGCCAATACCTATTTAACTGAGTTTCCAGAATAGCTGAGGCTCTCTTTTTCCCAGTGGATCATATGATTCATTGCTGCCCACAGAACACTAACTCCTAGTTACCTGTGCCCATTAGCTACCACTAGTTGTATGTTCACCAAGAATTTCTTATCTTCAATCGTTTGTGAATTTTTTATTATAATTACTAAATTTAAATGTTATATGAAATGATAACAATGAAAATATGAAGTTGTTTCCATAAAAATTAAGTTACAATCTTTGGAAAGACTCAATAAACTTGAGTTCTTAAAGGAAGAAGAATGCAACTGGATTAAATCTGAGTAATACAGTTATAAAGTAATGGAGAAAATAAACAGCGACAGAATTGCTGCACAACTTTCTTACTCCACTGTTTAAAGGTGTATTTTTGGAAAGAAGACAAATTCTATCTGTTCCATCTGGTCCTACATCATTTAATTAGTGAATGAGATGTTCATTTTATAAATATGTATATATATTTATATATAGAGAGAGAGAGACAGAGAATCATTTTTAAGAATAATTCTCAATTTATCCATCTTTTTCAGCTTCCTACAAACTATTGGGGCCTTATTGTTTCAGTCTGCAGTACATTTTGAGTTAAAATGTACTTGGTACAATAGTGTCTTAAAATTCTTACTATTTGTATTAGAACAAAGATGATAGAAAAAAAGAATTTTCAAAATGCTATTTATTTTGGATAGATTATAGGGAATTTAGTGAAAACATTTAACCAGTATCAGTGAATAATCAACAAAAAGCTCCCAGGATCTTGACTTACCCACCTAACACTGACCTTGTCCCATAAAATAGTAAGATATGGCCAAGCGCGGTGGCTCACGCCTCTAATCCCAGCACTTTGGGAGGCCGAGGTGGGCGGATCATGAGGTCAGGAGATCGAGACTATCCTGGCTAACACGGTGAAATCTCGTCTCTACTAAAAACACAAAAAATTAGCCAGGCGTGGTGGCGGGCGCCTGTAGTCCCAGCTACTCGGAGAGGCTGAGGCAGGAGAATGGCGTGAACCCGGGAGGTGGAGCTTGCAGTGAGCCCAGATCGTGCCACTGCACTCCAGCCTGGGCAACAGAGCAAGACTCTGTCTCAAAAAAAAAAAAAAAAAAATAGTCACATACACACAACTCTCTTTCATCAAGTAAAAAGGAAAGAAATCTTCTTAAGGTGTTCCAAAGTCTTTTGATACAAGTATCTTCCCTGGAATGGTATGTGAAAACTGAGCATGCTGAATACACATGAATGCACACACGAAATACACATGAATACACATGAATACGGACTGTTACACTGAGGTTTGCCCACTACAGAGGACTGCGTGGTCATGAAACCTGTGAGCTAAGCAAGGGCTGTGTGCCAGGACTGACGGAAATTGCACTGCAACTTTAATTTTTTACTAACCATTGTTTGTTAACAGAATTATATGTTTATAAAAGCAAAGGGTAAAAATATTTTTATAGTCATGACTCTGCTGACCATTGACACTTTTTCATCCAACAATTAGTCTCACTCCCCAAACGCACTTACACAGCCATACCTGGACCTTCCTTGACATTCAAGCACTTGTAGAAACTCTGCCACTCTGTCTAAGTCTACATATCTTTCATAGCCTCTTTATGTCACTCTTTCCACAGTTTGCAAATATTTTTATGGGTACATTTTTCCTCCTTCACTCTGACTTGAGCTCTCCATTACTGGTTTCTCTATTTAAAATTCATGATACTTTGCCTTAAAGAAAGGCTATTGACTACAGATACGTTTGAATTGAAGGACCAGGAGAGATAAAATGTTGGTGGCAGACATTTAGGAGATGATGAGTATTTCATTGTGCCTAATGTGACAGGTGCATGGAAAGGGTAGGCTGGAAAGAGAATTTGGGGGCTAAGTTACAGGAGAATATTAAAACAATTCTACTCTAATAAGAAGTTTGTCTAATTGCATAAACTTTGAAAATACCAGAAATTGTAATTGCATCAAAAATTATGCTTCTGATAAAAACAAACAAAATAAGTCATTTTTCATAGCCAAGAACTAAAAATTAACAATAAAGGTGAATATAAAAACATTTGGCTCTTAGACAAATTTAATTTAGGTCAAGTTTCAAGATAAATAAAATGAATTATTTGATTCGTAAATTATAAGGCTCTTTTTCTTTGTATTTTTTGTTGCATCTCACATTTTAAAGCAGTGCTTTATTCTCAATACCTGGATCTCTTCTTTGTTTTGTTCTGTTTTGTTTTGTTTTGTTTTGTTTTCTTCCCTGCAAAATGCGGAGTCTGGACATTGTTCTTCATGATATAAGATAGAAAACTCTCTATGATAAATGAGTGATTCATGGATCTAAAAAAATAATTTCCTAGAGTTAGTAATATGATTTAGTCTTGTTTCACTCCAATCTGAAAAGGATCATCTTTTGATTTCCACAAAATCTTATGACTAGTGGACATAAGTCCAATGGTGTTTGTGACAGAAGACAGGTCTAAGAATCTATTGGACCTCTAAGGACTAGTTTCTTAGGGACAGAACTTGGAGATCAATCAATTAAGGCAATCTACAATCTGTCACAATCTGTTCATCCTAGTTCTCAGGTTAATGGTGTGTAATTTCTTTATTTGGTATTCATATTCCAAACTATTATTTTAAAATCTTGATTGGCTGTTGATTTTATTATTGATGTTTTTACTTTTGATTTCTCAACCAATCCCTGTTTCATTTGGCTTCCTAGTCTCTGTTTCATTTGGTTTCATCATTCTGTTTTACCCACCAGAATATGGCCAAAGGAGATAGGAAAACAGGGTAGAAGTCTATTCATCACACGGGCCAGACACAGTGGCCCACACCTGTAGTCCCAGCATTTTGGGAGGCTGAGGTGGGTGGATCACTTGAGGTCAGGAGTTCAAGACCAGCCTGGCCAAAGTGGTGAAACCCCGTCTCTACTAAAAATACAAAAAAAAAAAATTAGCCAGGTGTGGTGGTATGTGCCTGTGATCCCAGCTACTCAGGAAGCTGAGGCAGGAGAATCACTTGAACCCGGGAGGCGGAGATTGCAGTGAGACGGTGTCGTGCCATTGCAATTGCATTCCAGCCTGGGCAACAGAGTGAAACTCAGTCTCAAAAGAAGTCTGTTCATCACACACAAGTACAGCTCTCTTCTGGCTCCTGGCCTTCAATTTTGCATAATCACCAATTTCTTTGTAGAGCTCAGGTCAAATGCTACTTCTTCGGAGAAACTTTCCCTGACCTGCTCATCTAAGTAGCAGGACCCATCCCAACTGTAATCACTCAAGCTCCTTATCCTACTTTGTTTTTCTTCACAGCATTATCTTCACTTAAATAATAGTTTCTATTTACTCATTTAATTATAATAATGAGAGCTAATTACTGAGCTCCCAGAATGAGCCAGGGACTATTAACAAGTGTTTGTGTATTAAATCATTTGATTCTTATATATCCCTGTGAAGTAGAAACTGATGCCTTCCTTTTTAAAAAAACAGAAACAAGCAAAGGAGGCTGAGTAATTTGTCTGAGCTTACACAGGCAGTGCTGGCTCACTCCGGAAAGGCTGGCTCCCCACTAGAGTTACCCAAACACTGTAAAGGTAGGAATTTGGCTTATTTTTTCCACTGATGTATTTCCTTTGCCCAAAACTGTACCTAGCACAGAGTGGTTATTCAATCAATACTGTATTTGTAGAATGAATGAATGAATTAGAGGGTGAAGGTGTGAGTATAAAGGAATTAGGAAACAAGTTAATTCTATACAGCATGTTAAATCTGCATCAGCAGATTCCAGAAAATTCCAATTAGCAAAGACAGCCAGGGGCAGGATGTGGTTAATTTGTTTAACGTAACAAGGGAATTGACTTTTTTCTGAACTTTTAAAATCATTTTATCTATCTTGGTCTGTAAGAATTTTCATGTTGAACCTTCTTTCCTTAGCAGCTAATATCTCTGATCTTTTGTGAGCCTTTTTTATAAAACAAGCATCCCAAGGTCATAGTTTGAATTTTTTCAGTGTTGCCTTTATTTATTTTTAATCATAGAGGGAGGAAAGCCTCCATCAAAATTCTGTCTGTCATACAAGGTAATATTATTACTGTGTCAGAAAGGTCTAAGTAAATGTTTGATTAAAATGCCAGAAGAGGTGCTGTTGGTAAAAACTGCTAAACCATAGCATGCTGTGTTAAGAGACACTATTCTTAGGAGGAGGTATGATTTCTATTTAAAGTTATAGGTGATGGTTTATGTGCACAATTTGGAGGACAAGATAAAGGACAAAGCAAGAGAGTGTTGGAATAAAATGAGGCTGCATAAATTGAAGTTGTAAAACTGGCTTAAAGGGAAAGGGGAAGTTAAAAATGAAAGTTTCTGCTTCAATTTTCCGTTATGTAGGCCAGAGTTTGTTGGTTGGTGTTAAATGAAGCCTGTAGATATGACACATTTTGAATTACAATTCTTAAAGCAGTGACTTTCAGATTTTTTCAAATAATACTGTATTATTGGGGGGACTTATCTTTGGAAGAGTAATAGAATGTATGGCTTACACTGATTTCAGGCTTTGGAAATGTCACTTTTATCATAAAACTTTTGTAAACCAATGTCCTATGTGGAACAAAAATTAGTCAGTCTATGAAAATCAAAGGTATTCAGATTGAAGTCAGAGTGGGGCACCAAAGACTCTATCTGGTCACTTCTTCTTCCTATATAGCCTTTGCACAAGTTCAAGGCACCATATATATGGGCACCAGTGCACTAGTAGGACAGACTTCACGCTTTTCAACATGATAGCATTTACGAAGAAAAAATGATTACAGGCCGGGCGCGGTGGCTCACGCCTGTAATCCCAGCACTTTGGGAGGCCGAGGCAGGCAGATCACCTGAAGTCAGGAGTTCTAGACCAGCCTGGCCAATGTGGCGAAACCCCATCTTTACAAAAAATGCAAAAATTAGTTGGGCGTGGTGGCGGGCGCCTGTAATCCCAGGTACTCGGGAGGCTGAGGTAGGAGAATGGTTTGAACCCAGGAGACAGAGATTGCAGTGAGCCAAGATCACGTCACTGCACTGCAGCCTGAGTGACAAGAGCGAGACTCCCCCTCAAAAGAAAAAAAAGAAAAAGAAAAAATGATTACAACTTAACAGCACAAACATCTTTCAATTTTTATATATCCTTTATCTGTCCTTTGAGCAAAAAGCTGACTTGTGTGAAGTATATCTAAGATATGTTTTTCTTATCACTGGCCACAAAAAGCTTCATAAAACCCCAAAAAACTGTTATGTCTTTAGCTTTACTGAGGTGTGACTGACGAATACAAAATGTATACACTGAAGATGCACAATGTGATAATTTGATATATTCATACACTGTGAAATGACCACCACGATCAAGCTAATTAACATATCCATCACCTCACATAGTTACCCTTTGTGTGTGTGTGTTTGTGTGTATGATGAGAACATTTAAGATTTACTTTCTAAGCAAATTAAAATATACAATACATTATTATTAACTTTAAATATAATGCTGTACATTAGGATTTCAAAACATATTCATTTTATAATTCAAAGTGTATATATACCCTTTGACCAAAATCATCCAAATTTCCCTATCCCTCAGACCCTGGAATCAACATTCACTTTCTGTTTTTATGAGTTTGACTTTTTTAGATTTCACAGATATGTGACATCATGCAGAGTTTGTTTTTCTGTGTCTGGCTTATGAATAGGTTCATCCATGTTGTCATAAATGACAGGATTTTTTTCTTTTTTGAAGGATAAATAATATTCCACTGCATATATATACCACATTTACCAACAGATGTATTCATTCATCTGTTGTCAAGACACTTAGATAGTTTTTATATCTTGGCTATTGTGAGTAATGCTGCAATGAACATGGAAGTGCAGGTAGCTCTATGAGGTGCTGATTTCATGTTCTTTGGGTATATACCCAGCAGAGGCATTGCCAAGTAATATGGTAGGGCTATTTTGAATTTTTTGAGGAACCTTTATACTATTTATTATAATGGCTGTTCTAATTTGCATTCCCACCAACAATGTACAAGAGTTCCCATTTTTCCACTTTCTCACCAACACTGGTTACTTCAGCACCTTTTTATATGCCTGTTAGTCATTTGTATGTCTTCAAAAATGTCTATTAAGGTCTTTGGCCTATTTTTAATTTCTTTTTGCTATTAGTTACGTAAGTTCCTTACATATTTATATATTAATCCATTATTAAATATGTGTGTTGCAAATATTTTCTCTCATTCCACAGTTTGCCTTTTCATTTTGTTGATTTTTTTCTTTGCTATGCAGACATTTTTCAATTTATGCAGTCCTACTTATTTTTGCTTTCATTGCCTATGTTTTTGGTGTCATATTCAAAAATTTATTACCAAGTGGATTGACAAGGAGCTTTTCCCATATGTTTTCTTCTAGTAGTTTACATTTAAATCTTTAATCCATTTGAAGTTGCTTTTGGTGTGTAGTGTAAGATAAGGATCAAATTTCATCCTTTTGCATGTGGATATCCGGTTTTTCCATCACAATTTATTGAAAAGACTATCCTCACTGTGCATTCTTGGTTCCTTTGTCTAGAATTAAGTAGCCATATATCTGTGTGTTTATTTGTGGGCCCTCTATTTATTCTATTCCATTTGTCCATGTGTCTGTTTGTAAGCCAGTACCACACAGTTTTGATTACTATAACATTTCCATGTAATTTGAAATCAGGAAGTATGATGTCTCCAGTTTTGTCATTGTTGCTCACGATTGCTTTAACTATTCAGTTTCTTTAGTGGTTTCATATGAATGCTAGAACTGTTTTTTCTATTTCTGTGAAAAATGCCATTGGAATTTTGATAGAGATTGCATTGAATCTGTAGATAGCCTTGGGTATTATAAAAGTTTTAATATTATTTTTCCAGTCCATGAGCATGTGATATTTTTCTATTTATTTGTGTCTTATTCACCTCATCAATGTTTGATATCTCATCAATGTTTGATAGTTTTTAATGTATAGATGCTTCACCTATTGGTTAAAATTATTCCTATCTTATTCCTTTTTGATGTTGTAAATGGGATCATTTCCTTAATTTTTTTCAAATTGTTTATTGGTAGCATATAGATTTTTGTATGTTGATTTTTCTCTTGCAAGTTTACTGAATGCATTTATTAGTTCTAATAGCTTTTTAGTGGAGTCTTTAGGGTTTTCTATGTACAAAATCATGTCATCTGCAAACAGAGATGATTTCACTTCTTCCTTTCCTATTTGGAAGCTTTTCATTTGTTTTTCTTGTTGGACTTGCAGTACTGTGCAAGTACTTGCCAGAAATGGCAAGAATGGTCATTCTTGTATTATTCCTGATCTAAAAGGAAAAAGTTTCAGCTACTCACTATTAAGTATAATGTTCATTGTGAGTGTGCCATACATTGCCTTTATTATGTTAAGGTACATTCTTTCTAGATCTAATAATGCTGAGAGTTTTTATTATGAAAGGGTATTGGATTTTGTCCAATGTTTTTCCTGAATCTGTTGAGAAGATTATACTTTTTCTATCCTTCATTTTGTTAATGTGGTGTATTATACTTAGTGATTTGCATATTTTGAACATCTTTGCATTGCAAGGATACATCCCACTTGATTATGGTGCATGATCCTTTAAATGTGCTACTGAATTCACTTTGCCAGTATTTTGTTGAGGATTTTTGCATCTATGCTCACCAGGCATATTGCTCTCTATATTTTTTTCTCTTGTCCTTGTCTTGCTTTGGTATCAGGGTAGTGCTGACTTCATAAAATGATTTTGGAAATGTTCCCTCCTCATCAATGTTTTGGAAGGCTTTGACAAAAAGTACTGTTAATTATTCTTTAAATGTTTGGTATAATTCACCAGTGAAGTCATCAGATCCTGGGGTTTTCTTTGCTGGGAGACTTTTGATTACTGATTCAATATATTTATTATTGTCTGTTTAGATTTTCTGGTTTCTTCATGATTCAGTCCTGGTAAGTTGTTTGTTTCTAGGAGTTTATTCATTTATATTTTTAGATGAGGAAATTGAAGCTCAGAGAGTATAAGATACTTGCCTTAGATTTCTATCTGTCCAGTAGCTGACTAGGTAACTCTAGAATATAGATTGTTATATTCAAAATCCTGTATATTTAACCTAGGATTAACCTTAGGATAAAAATAACCTAGGATACTTAGCTGAAAGAAAAAGAACTTTAATAATGTATAACATACTGTAATAGCAAAATCATCAATGATCCATAAGATTAACAGAAGGATTAGAAAGTCAATATAATGTTTATTTATTACTTCAACATATTTTATTGAGCATCAAACATGTATGATCATTAATCAAAGAGCTGGTAATCTAGAGTGAAAGAAGTCAATAAAAGGACCCTTACAAATCTTGCATTCTAGTGGGAAAATAGTAACTAATATATATGTCAGCTGAAGAATAAAAACAGAAGAAATAGTGCTCATATGTATTTGTGTGTGCACATGTATGTATCTAATATGAATAGCAATGAACAGGTGCTGAGGAAAAAATATAACAGCATATAATGTACAGTATTAAATGGACTTTAAAAAGAAATAGAGACTTAACATCACAACCATAAATCTACTGAGAATCACAATGACAGGGCATGGAGCCAAGAAATGTATACTGTTAACAGTTTGCCCCAAATGATCATTTGACAACCACTCTACTAGGTAAACATTCTAAGTGCGAAATCAAATAGCTATAAAGTTAAATAACGCTCAAGTTCAACATTAGAGGATTAAGCATTAGAAGTCACAAATTCTTCAAGCTAGGTCTAGGTACTTAGTACATGCGTCACTTCAGGTAAGTAATGTAACCACTTGTATTAGTCTGTTCTCACACTGCTAATAAAGACATACCCAAGACTGGGTAATTTATAAAGGAAAGAGGTTAAATTGGCTCACAGTTCCACATGGCTGGGGAGGCCTCACAATCACGGCAGAAGATGAAGGAAGAGCAAAGGGACATCTTACATGGCGGTAGGCAAAGAGAAAACTTGTGCAGGGGAACTTCCATTTATAAAATCATTAGATCTTGTGAGACTTATTCATGAGAACAGCGTGGGAAAGACCTGCCCCCATGATTCAGTTACATCCCACCCAGTCCCTCCCACGACACATGGGAATTATGGGAGCTACAATTCAAGAGGAGATTTGGGTGGGGACACAGCCAAACCATATCACCACTTTAAGATCCAGTTTCCTCATCTATAAAATAAGGATGACATAACAAGAAGAAGAAAAAGGAGAAAGAGGAAGGAGAAGAAAGGGGGGAAAGAGAAGAAATGTGAAGATAAAGACAGCATGAGCAAAAAAGTAAAATGCTGTAAAAATGATTGCATGTGGCTAGGCACGGTGGCTCATGCCTGTAATCCCAGGACTTTGGGAGGCCAAAGCAGGCAGATCATGAGGTCAGGAGATTGAGACCATCCTGACCAACATGGTTAAACCCTGTCTCTACTAAAACTACAAAAATTAGCTGGGTGTGGTAGGGCACGCCTGTAATCCCAACTACTCAGGAGGCTGAGGCAAGAGAATTGCTTGAACCTGGCAGGCAGAGATTGCAGTGAGCCGAGATTGCGCCACTACACTCCAGCCTGGGCAACAGAGCGAGACTCCGTCTCAAAAAAAAAAAAGAAAAGAAGAGAAAAAAGATTACATGTGCTTTAATATAAAAAAGGCACAATCAACTTAGATGAAAATACAGGAATCATCCATTAAATCAACAAAATATAAATTAAGTTAGATATGCATATTGACTAGAGGTCTTGTTTGGTTGGTTAGTGCTTTGGTGTAATCAATCTGTTTAAGAATGAATCCAACATCAACCAAAGAATGTCTTTTAACGTTGGCTTTCTAATAAAGAAAAATGAAACAACATGCAGTTTAACAGCTTTTATTCACCCTTCATAAGTTCATTTTTTTCAGAAAGAATTTACAATGTCCTTGACATTTGATATACAATAATCACATTTATGGCTTTCATTTTATAATGGCATTTCATAATACTGAAATAAATTGCTTTCCTAAATAGAATCCATCATATTTTAAACTAAAAATATTATTTGCTTTAGATGAAAATTAATTTATGTACAATTTATATGCATAGAGTGAACTATTAGCCCCAATTCTTTATTTTCTTGTAATTAGACTATACTGCCATATACTTGATATAGTTTTATGATGGGCGGGGTGTATTTCTATATACTTTTTCTCTACCTAGGCCAGGGGCTTGAAATATGATGGAGTGCTTGGGGTTATCCTGTTACACTTCTCCCATTGTCTAGAAGAACCTGCCCTGTATAACCTACTGACCCTACATCAATGAGAAAAGTGGGGCAGACATGAAACTAACCAAATCAAACCCAGCCATGCCTGACCTAGAATTAGCAGGCCCCAAATGCTCTGCAGACATGTGAGTGAGAAATGGGTGCATATTATCCTATGTCACAGATATTTTCTTTGTTAGTCAGCATTGTTTTGGCAATAGTTACCTCTCAGATATAATGTAGTTTTTTCCTGCAGTATGATGTAAACTTATCCTGATTTTCTCACTGTAATTTCTTTTTTTATTATTTTTTTTAATTTTTTATTTTTTATTATTATACTTTAGGTTTTAGGGTGCATGTGCACAATGTGCAGGTTTGTTACATATGTATCCATGTGCCATGTTGTTTTGCTGCACCCATTAACTCGTCATTTAGCATTAGGTATATCTCCTAATGCTGTCCCTCCCCCCTCCCCCCACCCCACAACAGTCCCCAGAGTGTGATGTTCCCCTTCCTGTGTCCATGAATTCTCATTGTTCAATTCCCACCTATGAGTGAGAACATGTGGTGTTTGGTTTTTTGTCCTTGTGATAGTTTACTGAGAATGATGGTTTCCAGTTTCATCCATGTCCTTACAAAGGACATGAACTCATCATTTTTTATGGCTGCATAGTATACCATGGTGTATATGTGCCACATTTTCTTAATCCAGTCTATCGTTGTTGGACATTTGGCTTGGTTCCAAGTCTTTGCTATTGTTAATAGCGCTGCAATAAACATACGTGTGCATGTGTCTTTATAGCAGCATGATTTATAGTCTTTTGGGTATATACCCAGTAATGGGATGGCTGGGTCAAATGGTATTTCTAGTTCTAGATCCCTGAGGAATCGCCACACTGACTTCCACAGTGGTTGAACTAGTTTACAGTCCCACCAACAGTGTAAAAGTGTTCCTATTTCTCCACATCTTCTCCAGCACCTGTTGTTTCCTGACATTTTAATGATGGCCATTCTAACTGGTGTGAGATGGTATCTCACTGTGGTTTTGATTTGCATTTCTCTGATGGCCAGTGATGATGAGCATTTTTTCATGTGTTTTTTGGCTGCATAAATGTCTTCTTTTGAGAAGTGTCTGTTCATGTCCTCTGCCCACTTTTTGATGGGGTTGTTTGTTTTTTTCTTGTAAATTTGTTTGAGTTCATTGTAGATTCTGGATATTAGCCCTTTGTCAGATGAGTAGGTTGCAAAAATTTTCTCCCATTCTGTAGGTTGCCTGTTCACTCTGATGGTAGTTTCTTTTGCTGTGCAGAAGCTCTTTAGTTTGATTAGATCCCATTTGTCAATTTTGGCTTTTGTTGCCATTGCTTTTGGTGTTTTAGACATGAAGACCTTGCCCATGCCTATGTCCTGAATGGTATTGCCTAGGTTTTCTTGTAGGATTTTAATGGTTTTAGGTCTAACATTTAAGTCTTTAATCCATCTTGAATTAATTTTTGTATAAGCTGTAAGGAAGGGATCCAGTTTCAGCTGTCTACATATGGCTAGCCAGTTTTCTCAGCACCATTTATTAAATAGGGAATCCTTTCCCCATTTCCTGTTTTTGTCAGGATTGTCAAAGATCAGATAGTTGTAGATATGCGGCATCATTTCTGAGGACTCTGTTCTGTTCCATTGATCTATGTCTCTATTGTGGTACCAGTACTATGCTGTTTTGGTTACTGTAGCCTTGTAGTATAGTTAGAAGTCAGGTAGCGTGATGCCTCCAGCTTTGTTCTTTTGGCTTAGGATCGACTTGGCGATGCGGGCTCTTTTTTGGTTCCATATGAACTTTAAAGTAGCTTCTGTGAAGAAAGTCATTGGTAGCTTGATGGGGATGGCATTGAATCTATAAATTACCTTGGGCAGTATGGCCATTTTCACGATATTGATTCTTCCAACCCACGAGCATGGAATGTTCTTCCATTTGTTTGTATCCTCTTTTATTTCATTGAGCAGTGGTCTGTAGTTCTCCTTGAAGAGGTCCTTCACATCCCTTGTCAGTTGGATTCCTAGGCATTTTATTCTCTTTGAAGCAATTGTGAATGGGAGTTCACTCATGATTTGGCTTTCTGTTTGTCTGTGATTGGTGTACAAGAATGCTTGTGATTTTTGTACATTGATTTTGTATCCTGAGACTTCGCTGAAGTTGCTAATCAGCTTAAGGAGATTTTGGGCTGAGACGATGGGGTTTTCTAGATATACAATTATGTCATCTGCAAACAGGGACAATTTGACTTCCTCTTTTCCTATTTGAATACCCTTTATTTCCTACTCCTGCCTGATTGCTCTGGCCAGAACTTCCAGCACTATGTTGAATAGGAGTGGTGAGAGAGGGCATCCCTGTCTTGTGCCAGTTTTCAAAGGGAATGCTTCCAGTTTTTGCCCATCCAGTATGATATTGGCTGTGGGTTTGTCATAGATAGCTCTTATTATTTTGAGATACGTCCCATCAATACCTAGTTAATTGAGAGTTTTTAGCATGAAGGGTTGTTGAATTTTGTCAAAGGCCTTTTCTGCATCTATTGAGATAATCATGTGGTTTTTGTCTTTGGTTCTGTTTATATGCTGGATTACATTTATTGATTTGTGTATGTTGAACCAGCCTTGCATCCCAGGGATGAAGCCCACTTGATCATGGTGGATAAGCTTTTTGATGTGCTGCTGGATTCGGTTTGCCAGTATTTTATTGAGGATTTTTGCATCAATGTTCATCAAGGATATTGGTCTGAAATTCTCTTTTTTGGTTATGTCTCTGCCAGGCTTTGGTATCAGGACGATGCTGGCTTCATAAAATGTGTTAGGGAGGATTCCCTCTTTTTCTATCGATTGGAATAGTTTCAGAAGGAATGGTACCAGTTCCTCCTTGTACCTCTGGTAGAATTCGGCTGTGAATCCATCAGGTCCTGGACTCTTTTTGGTTGGTAAGCTATTGATTATTGCCACAATTTCAGAACCTGTTATTGGTCTATTCAGAGATTCAACTTCTTCCTGGTTTAGTCTTGGGAGGGTGTATTTGTCGAGGAATTTATCCATTTCTTCTAGATTTTCTAGTTTATTTGTGTACAGGTGTTTGTAGTATTCTCTGATGGTAGATTGTATTTCTGTGGGATCGGTGGTGATATCCCCTTTTTCATTTTTTATTGCATCTATTTGATTCTTCTCTCTTTTCTTCTTTATTAGTCTTGCTAGCGGTCTATCAATTTTGTTGACCTTTTCAAAAAACCAGCTCCTGGATTCATTAATTTTTTGAAGGGTTTTTTGTGTCTCTATTTCCTTCAGTTCTGCTCTGATTTTAGTTATTTCTAGCCTTCTGCTAGCTTTTGAATGTGTTTGCTCTTGATTTTCTAGTTCTTTTAATTGTGATGTTAGGGTGTCAATTTTGGATCTTTCCTGCTTTCTCTTGTGGGCATTTAGTGCTATAAATTTCCCTCTACACATTGCTTTGAATGTGTCCCAGAGATTCTGGTATGTTGTGTCTTTGTTCTCGTTGGTTTCAAAGAACATCTTTATTTCTGCCTTCATTTCATTATGTACTCAATAGTCATTCAGGAGCAGGTTGTTCAGTTTCCATGTAGTTCAGCGGTTTTGAGTGAGTTTCTTAATCCTGAGTTCTAGTTTGATTGCACTGTGGTCTGAGAGACAGTTTGTTATAATTTCTGTTCTTTTATATTTGCTGAGGAGAACTTTACTTCCAACTATGTGGTCAATTTTGGAATACGTGTGGTGTGGTGCTGAAAAAAATGTATAGTCTGTTGATTTGGGGTGGAGAGTTCTGTAGATGTCTATTAGGTCCACTTTGTGCAGAGCTGAGTTCAATTCCTGGATATCCTTGTTAACGTTCTGTCTCGTTGCTCTGTCTAATGTTGACAGTGGGGTGTTAAAATCTCCCATTATTATTGTGTGGGAGTTTAAGTCCCTTTGTAGGTCACTCAGGACTTGCTTTATGAATCTGGGTGCTCCTGTGTTGGGTGCATATATATTTAGGATAGTTAGGTCTTCTTGTTGAATTGATCCCTTTACCATTATGTAATGGCCTTCTTTGTCTCTTTTGATCTTTGTTGGTTTAAAGTCTATTTTATCAGAGACTAGGATTGCAACCCCTGCCTTTCTTTGTTTTCCATTTGCTTGATAGATCTTCCTCCATCCCTTTATTTTGAGTCTATGTGTGTCTCTGCACGTGAGATGGGTTTCCTGAATACAGCACACTGATGGGTCCTGACTCCTTATCCAGTTTGCCAGTCTGTGTCTTTTAATTGGAGCATTTAGCCCATTTACATTTAAAGTTAATATTGTTATGTGTGAATCTGATCCTGTCATTACGATGTTAGTTGGTTATTTTGCTCGTTAGTTGATGCAGTTTCTTCCTAGCTTCGATGGTCTTTACAATTTGGCATGTTTTTGCAGGGGCTGGTTCCGGTTGTTCCTTTTCATGTTTAGTGCTTCCTTCAGGAGCTCTTTTAGGGCAGGCCTGGTGGTGACAAAATCACTCAGCGTTTGCTTGTCTGTAAAGTATTTTATTTCTTCTTCACTTATGAAGCTTAGTTTGGCTGGATATGAAATTCTGGGTTGAAAATTATTTTCTTTAAGAATGTTGAATATCGGCCCCCATTCTCTTCTGGCTTGTAGAGTTTCTGCCGACAGATCAGCTGTTAGTCTGATGGGCTTCCCTTTGTGGGTAACCCGACCTTTCTCTCTGGCTGCCCTTAACATTTTTTCCTTCATTTCAACTTTGGTGAATCTGACAATTATGTGTCTTGGAGTTGCTCTTCTCGAGGTATATCTTTGTGGCATTCTCTGGATTTCCTGAATCTGAATGTTGGCTTGCCTTGCTAGATTGGGGAAGTTCTCCTGGATAATATCTTGCAGAGTGTTTTCCAACTTGGTTCAATTCTCCCCGTCATTTTCAGGTACACCAATCAGACGTAGGTTTGGTCTTTTCACATAGTCCCAAATTTCTTGGAGGCTTTGTTCATTTCTTTTTATTCCTTTTTCTCTGGACTTCCCTTCTCGCTTCATTTCATTCATCTTCCATCAGCGATACTCTTTCTTCCAGTTGATCGCATCTGCTACCGAGGCTTCTGCAATCTTCGCGTAGTTGTCGATACTTGGCTTTCAGCTCCATCAGCTCCTTTAAGCCCTTCTCTCCATTGGTTATTCTAGTTACCCATTCGTCTAATTTTTTTTCAAAGTTTTTAACTTCTTTGCTATTGTTTTGAATTTCCTCCCGTAGCTCAAGAGTAGTTTGATCGTCTGAAGCCTTCTTCTCTCAACTCGTCAAAGTCCTCCTCCGTCCAGCTTTGTTCCGTTGCTGGTGAGGAACTGCGTTCCTTTGGAGGAGGAGAGGTGCTCTGCTTTTTAGAGTTTCCAGTTTTTCTGCTGTGTTTTTTCCCCATCTTTGTGGTTTTATCTACTTTTGGTCTTTGATGATGGTGATGTACAGATGGGTTTTTGGTGTGGATGTCCTTTCTGTTTGTTAGTTTTCCTTCTACCAGACAGGACCCTCAGCTGCAGGTCTGTTGGAGTTTACTAGAGGTCCACTCCAGACCCTGTTTGGCTGGGTGTCAGCAGCAGTGGCTGCAGAACAGCGGATTTTGGTGAGACCACAAATTCAGCTGTCTGATAGTTCCTCTGGAACTTTTGTCTCAGAGGAGTACCCAGCCAAGTGAGGTGTCAGTCTGTCCCTGCTGGGGGGTGCCTCCCAGTTAGGCTGCTCGGGCTTCAGGGACCCACTTTAGGAGGCAGTCTGTCTGTTCTCAGATCTCCAGCTGTGTGCTGGGAGAACCACTACTCTCTTCAAAGCTGTCAGTCAGACAGGGATATTTAAGTCTGCAGAGGTTCCTGCTGAATTTTTGTTTGTCTGTGCCCTGCCCCCAGAGGTGGAGCCTACAGAGGCAGGCAGGCCTCCTTGAGCTGTGGTGGGCTCTTCCCAGTTTCAGCTTCCTGGCTGCTTTGTTTACCTAAGCAAGCCTGGGCAATGGGGGGCGCCCCTCCCCCAGCCTCGCTGCAGCCTTGCAGTTTGATCTCAGACTGCTGTGCTAGCAATCAGTGAGACTCTGTGGGCATAGGACCCTCTGAGCCAGGTGTGGGACACAATCTCCTAGTGTGCTGTTTTCCAGGCCCGTTGGAAAAGCGCAGTATTAGGGTGGGACTGACCTGATTTTCCAGGTGCTGTCTGTTACCCCTTTCTTTGACTAGGAAAGGGAACTCCCTGACCCCTTGCACTTCCCGAGTGAGGCAATGCCTCGCCCTGCTTCGGCTCACGCACAGTGTGCTTCACCGACTGTCCTGCACCCACTGTTTGGCACTCCCTAGTGAGATGAAACTGGTACCTCAAACAGAAATGCAGAAATCACCTGTCTTCTGTGTCGCTCAGGCTGGGAGCTGTAGACCGGAGCTGTTCCTATTAGGCCATCTTGGCTCCACCCCCCTGTAATTTCTTTTACATGTCTTCTATTACTGTTTTATCAACTAGTTAGAAAACTCCAAAAGAAAAGGGCTAGTTTTGAAAATATATTTGTAATATCTTTCAATGTTTAGCAAAGAGCAAATTAATGTTATTCATGGGCTCTTTATTTTGTGGTTCAATAGTGCACAGGTTTTACTCAACATTTAAAGAAATCTAAAAGAACTGTCTGGGTTTTTTGCTACCCCATCCCACTCCCACTCCTCCATGTGTAAGCAAAAAGTATTATTTTTCTACCCTCACTTCCTCTTTTATTCCCTGAAAATAAGAAGGAAAAAAAAGTTGTTTGTTCCAAATTACATATTACTTGCTGCACCTTCTAATTTAAACAATGGTTGAGTTTTAGGTTAGATAAATATGTTTAAGAGCCAAAATAAAATCCATCATTGGCATGGAACTAACGTCTGACTGGGTTGGGTTCCATTGCTGTAGAAACTTAGGTTAGGATTCAAAAACTGTTGTTTGTGGTGAGAATGGTATTCTACAATAGGCCATCGTTTTTTTTTTTCATTTTTGATATTCAGCTCTTTACTTTATGACCTATTTCCTCAGAAATTTGGGACAGACTGATTTGGAGTGGCATGAGCAAGAGGGAAGGAGAGGAAACAATTTAGAAAGCATATGAAAACGAGATATGGCAAAACAAACACACAGAACATCAAGTGAATTTCTCACCCTCATCTTGTTCATTTTGTCCTTAGTAATAACAAAGGAATCCATGAGATTGTGTCAAGTTTACAGATTTTAATCTCAAATCTGAAATGTTTTAATATCCTCTTCCTATGTTTGCTAAATCAAATCTTCCAGAGTTTGTTCATGTATTTACAAATTTGAAGATAAAGTTAATAATACAAATTAAAAATATTGTCTGGCTGGTAAAAGCCCTGGTTATGAGAAACAGCAACAACTTGGAAGTCCATTCTAGACTCAAATTAAGGAATTACTTGCTGGAGATTTAGTAAAGTGAGGACACAAATTTTACTATAAAGGACATGGGGAAAAAATAACAGCTGACCATTTCAGGACAAATCCTTTTTTCTATGACTACCTATATGCTGAGGACTGGCGACGAAAATCCTTCGTGTTGTCCTGTAAGAACGCTAGTTTACTATG
Organism: Symphalangus syndactylus; assembly: GCF_028878055.3. Lineage (NCBI taxonomy): Eukaryota > Metazoa > Chordata > Mammalia > Primates > Hylobatidae > Symphalangus > Symphalangus syndactylus. Next base: position 54,385,639 of record NC_072426.2, read on the forward strand.
ATCTGATTGGTCAAATAATACTAGAAGCTATTGTGTCTATGATACAATTAGGCCCTTCCTAGAAGATATTCTATATGTACAACTGGAAGAGAGGAGAATCTATTTAAGAAGCCCAGTCTTGATCACATTCCCATTAGTCTTTATCTAAATTTGAATATCTGGACCATTACAAACCACTCCAAACTGATTTTCTTTATGGAAAGAGGGTAAGTAGGACTATTTTGGTGTTAAAATATTTGAAAAAGGTTTACAGAGCACTCACTAAGTCCAGGTACTATACCAGGTTCTGGGGACAGAGCAGTGTTCAGAGTAAACAAGCACGGCCTTTGCTCTCATGAGAGCTCACAGTGTAGTAGGAGAGATTAGAAAGTTAAGCGATGTCTCATAAGTTGTTATTGAGTGAAGAGATCCCTGAAAGACACAGAGTGAAGGAAATATTGGGCCTGGGGCATATCTTCTTGGGGGTTCAGCATCCTCAAATGTTGAATTGCCAAATTGCTAATTGGAGTGATTTCCATAATGCCTGATAGTGAGATTTTTTTACATATCTGAAATAATCATTACAGTATGTTTCACCTTCTCTTTCATTATTTGTTGTTTTATTTATCACACACAAAGTTAAAGAATGTACCACTAGACTTTGTACTTTGGAGTAACCAGCGTTGGGTATGACTTACATCTTTTCCAAAATTGATGTTTGTATCTTACAAAGTCTACAGGTGCTGTCCAGGCTAGTCTCAATCTCTTTGAAAACCGAATTTTCATGTTTTTGGTTACTGGCCAATAGTATGTTATTTATGTGAAATAGTGTGTGCATAAAAATGTGCCAACTTAATCCCAGGACACCAGTAACTTAAGCAACAACTTTTAAAAACATAGTCAGTTGCTGTTTCTAAAACAACTGAATTATTTTTCCTAGCCATAGTGTTGGTGAGGATTGACTTTATTTTCTCATGTCTTTTGAAGCTCTCATGAGGGAGAGAAATGTTTTGAAATGTTATCTGATGATTGTTCCTGGTAATTCTTGCTGCCCCAAAGTCCTTCACCCACTGTATGAGGCATCCTTAGCTTCAGAGGAGGGCAGAGGCCAGCTAAGCAGAGGTGATAAAGTTCAGATTTTGACTTCTAAAGCTAACACTTAATACTTTCTTCAGAGATGACAGTTGTAAGAGTAAGCTTGTAATTCAGTCTTTTTAGAAAGGGAACAAAATCTTATAAATAAAAAATAATAATAAAAGTTTTTTAAACAGCAACAAGCAAAGATTGTAACCAAGGAGCACAGGGTTTTTACCCTAAGCCACATAGTAGGAAAGATGCAGTAGATGACCCAGGGACAGTTCCCACTTAACAGAAAGGAGAATACCCTCTAAGCTGGACCAAAAAAATCCCTAAAGGAGGTGACATGAACACACAGCCTGCTCCTTGTGCATATGCACGCATGCGAGCACACACACACACACACACCACTTCACTCAGGGCCTGAAATCCCTAGAGAAAAGGGGGGCCCTTTTCAGAAGACACAGGATTGACAGAATAGAGCAAGGTCAGCTGGAGAATATAGCTGAGTCTTAGAAGATCAAGCAACACCAGCTGTGATCCAGAAGGGTTCACCACCAGCTGGGTGATATTACCAAGCTTCCCCAGGGTGATCCCTGTGAACTATATTAACCTAGGAAAAAATAATACAAGTTATATCAGACAAAGACTCTTCAAAAGTGGACACCCTAAAACTAGAGTGATGCCCCAAGAGCAGATTGCATTAGATCTTTGGGAGCTAGTATGGGATAAATATCCTTTCCCAGCCAGAAAATTATGTCAGCCCAGTCCACACTGAGATCAGGCCTTGAAAGAAAGGCAGGTGAAGGAGAAAAGGAAAAATGTTGAAGTTGACTCATTATTTAGCCACAAGAGACTAACTTTATTAGTCACAAGTGACTGAGATGCCTTGAAATGGCAAGATTAGATCCTCCCTCCATCATCTGCAGAAGGCTGAATTCACTTATTAAAAATAATTGAACTTCTGTGTATATGAGTTGCAGTGGATACACTTAAGCCTATCATGCTTAAGGCCGTCATTGCATTTTGCTGTACCTCAGTTCAAGCATAAATATTATAAGGAACAATGAAAGGTCTACTTATAAGGTGCATTCATTAACTTATTCTCAAAACTATATGTTCCACCAAGATAGGGGTTTCAGTCTATATTGTTTATGGATACATCCCTATTATCTAGGACAGTGCCCCACATATACTGGATGCTCAATACTTTTTAACAAATAGAAAATACAATTGATTGTTCCTTAGTTATCTGGCAAAAAGTCCTTGAAGAATTTAAAGAGCTCTGATTTTCAAGCTTTTTAAATACTGGTACCCTTTACTTATTCTTTAGTTTAATATTAACAACAAGTTTGATCAAAAATGATAAATTAGGAAATGACTGTTTTTCATTACTATGACTCATTGTGACCTATCCAAAATAAAACATTAAAGAGCAAATTTTCTGGGTACATTTAAAGTATGATCTATTTTCATGCAAATCTCCAAGATCATGCCTACTATTATCCATAACCTGCACCGGGAGAACTTCACCTGAGGCTCTACTTATACTCAGCCCCCCAACTAAAAAAAATGTTTAAGGCCTTATGACAAAAAACCTGGTAGCTAACATCCTTGAAATTAACATTTTGGAACTCAAATAGACATTTAATGGTCAAACACATGTAATACTATAAGTAAATAAGTCTAATTTTCAAAGGTATAAAATTTCTAATTAAAAAAGCCTTGACCTTGCCTCTTCTTTGCCTTATGATTGTGTAAAGTTTCATTTTCATTATCATGCCAATTTCCTACCTTCTCTTCCTACTCCCACTGAGATTTTCTTAAGTCTTTTCATGCATATGAATAAATTCAATACAGTTGTCTGGGATTTATTCCAACTAAAGAACAATGAAACTTTAGCTTTTGATTTTTATATTCATAAGTTGTTTTTGGAAAGGGACCATTTGAGAAACACTAGTAGTAATTGCCTGCTATGCAGAGTTGTGAAGGATCAGTACCCACAATTGCAATTCTCTTGAAAGCAAAGCTCCAGGAGCCCACAAAATGCTTTCGGTCTAGTGCCAAACCTAAAATTCATTCTCTGGAATGAACTATTCCTTCCACTGGAAAAGACAGATACCAAACTGAGCAGCCTTCTCTATGTTTGTTTTGGGAAAGGCTTAGTCATTGCGCCCTAAGTAAAATAATTCCTTTTGGCGGGGTTAGGGTTGGGGGAAATGTTGATATTAACTTATACAACAAAAATGTTTTAAAATGCAGGTTATGGTGAAATAACAAATGATCTCAAAATCTCGGTTGCTACAAAAAGGGTTTATTTCTTGCTCATGGAACTTGTTACACAGATGGACTGCATTTTCTGTCCTTGTTGTCTTCATTCCAAAATCCAGGCTGATAAAGCAGCCTCTGTCTACATTTTTCTGATGATCATGGCACAGGGAAAAGAATAAATGGTGAACCACATATTGGCTCTTAAACTTTATGCTCAGAAGTAACACACATTACTTCAGCCCATTTTCATTGGCCAAAGAGAAACGTGTGGCCAAGTCTGATGTCAGTGGGTCATGGAAATATAATCTTCCCCTGGGGAGGATCATCAAATATCAGAGAATAATAATACAACTTGCCACAGAATCTTCCTATGCCACTGGATACTAATTAACACTAATTAATATTGGATATTTATTAACAAACAAATATAACCTTTAATTTCATATTTTATACTTACTAGTGATAATATTTAATATCTATTGTGTGTTTGTTATCTGCCAGAATCAATGATAGGCATTTTACATGTGTTATTTCATTTAAATTTAATTTATATTTAGTATATAATTACTCCCATGTTAAAGATGAAGCTAGTGAACAGAGAAGTGGTTTGCATTGCATAGATAATAAATGATGAGGTAGAGCTGACTCAAGTCCTTTGCAAATTGCCTTACACGCACTAACAATAATAATGTGTCAGTTTATAAATGTACTTGAACTTGTGCTCAAAACTACTATCATTTTCCCTTTTTCTTTATAAATTTTGGTTATCTCAGAGTACAACAAGAGCTCTTTTGAATAACATACCCATCTAGGGCCCACAAGAGAGCAGCACACCTGAGAATAAAGAAGAAGATGAAGCAGCTGCTTCCATAATCTCAGCAAAACTGTATTGTCAAACTGTATTGCCAAACTGTATTGACCACCCATAGAAAATATGAACAGCTCCAGGGCAATTAAAAGTTTAGATTCTAACAATGAAGAATCATTCCTGATATGTAAGATCTGACCCTTTAAAACTGAGCAGAACAAATATTATTATTGCTAACATTTTTAATTTATTCATTTGACTTTGGGGAAGAATGAATAGATGCACGAGATGGTCTATCTTAATAGTCTCCTGAATTAATACATTAATTTGATTCAGTCTATCAGAAACCTATTAGCAACTACTAAAAACAACCATGGGCTGGGTGCCTGTAATCCCAGCACTTTGGGAGGCCGAGGTGGGCGGATCATGAAGTCAGAATTTCAAGACCAGCCTGACCAACACAGTGAAACCCCATCTCTACTAAAAATACGAAAATTAGCTGGACGTGGTGGTGCATGCCTGTAATCCCAGCTACGTGGGAGGCTGAGGCAGGAGAATCGCTTGAACCTGGGGGGCAGAGGTAGCAGTGAGCCCAGATCACACCACTGCACTCCAGCCTGGGTGACAGAGCAAGACTCCGTCAAAAAAAAAAAAAAAAAAAAAAAATTGGCAATCGAAATTGTCTTTGACATTTTGAAGAGCCCCCAGGAAGTATATGACTGTTGCTGCCATCTGTGTCCTCACAGTGACGCAGTGGCAGCATCCTGTGTACATATGTGGAACTAATACCATGGATTACTACAGAACAGATGACTCACTCTGAAAACAGGGTAACTGGTCCTGAAATGCTTCCTGTCAATAAGTCAACAGGAGATTGCTTGGCTTTCATGTCATACTGGGTTTGGGTTTGCATGGAAAAGCTTAAGGAAACCTAAGCTCTTTCTACTTTTTTTTGTAGGACTTATTCTGAATGTGGAAAACAAGTCTAGAAGACTCTCCCACTGACTGTTACCTTTGTCCCAGACCGTCTCAAACTTTTGTGCTTTCATTTTATTAAAAAAGGGAGATGCTCCCTGCAATCTCTGGGAACTTTTTGAGATATTTGAAGCAGAATATAAAGAGTGGTTTCTCTTCCTACCTTAGTCTTCCTTGTGGTTGGAATGCTTCACTTGTATGACAGATTTTTTATTATTATTATGTGCTCTGGTAGTTTTAAGTGTGAACTTGTGCACAAATGTGCAGATTCAATGATCTTGTTACAAATGTAAATTACATACATAAACAACATAATAAACAAATAAATAATAGCATACATATCTTTATAGTCACCAAGACTGTTTATTGAAAATGGAGGTATCAGTGTGCCTTAGTTGATAAAATTTGTAATACTTGCTGAGTCTGTTCAAGCCCTATTTTATCATCCAGTTTCTCATATGCTATACTCCAATCTTTCACATGTTCTCTGTTGATCTTTGTTGTTAACCACTGACCTTCACGTATTCAAACCTACTGTGACCAGCGGACAGGAACACACCCAATACTCCAGACCTAGAGAGTATTTTACTAATTTTACCTGCCATAATTCAGTCTAAAGCAGATTAAAAATTCTTTCCCTATCCTAGAGAATGTGTTTATGTACCTTCCTGATTTCCAATCACTAAGTGCAGATCTGTACACACAGTCTTCAGTCGTATAAAATAACTAAAGGACCAAGTCATCTAAGATGATCATTCAAAAGTAGGAGTTGTCTAAATTAATAGGAAATACATTGACTATAATTGCTGAGCTTTTAACAATTCTGACATATATTGCTGACAAACATAAGATTCATTTTCCAAAACCAATCTTCTCTGTAAAGACTGGCAAAATTTTAAAAAATACTTAAACTGTTTTAAATGTTTATTTTCTAGAGAAAGATATAATTATCAATAAAAATGGTTCCATATAAATAGAATGAAATACTGTTCTTTTGAATATTTGGAATGCTTAAGTCAACATTATTATAGAATGTGAATTCAGTCTTTAGTAGTACATCATGGTTATTATGAACACATATCTTTTTATGCAACAAACTAGGCCAAAGTGGAAGAAATTTCATAACAGTGAAAATATTCTGAGCCAATATTTACTTTTTAATTTTCTCATGCATTATATCCACTCAAAAACCTAGTTTTAATCAACATTAAATCTATATTTGTGTGGCTGGGTGCCACTGACTGAAATCAAGATACAAAATGATTTTTGACTGGCTTCTTTTTATTAAAATTAAAAAATGTCAACAATGTTTTCAAGGGAAATACAATAAGTTGAAAATATTTTAGGTATGAATATTCCTATAAATTTTACATGCTTATGTAGTGCAAGACTAATATTTTAGGGACTTTGAGTCTGGGAACAAACTCAGGTCAGGGAATTGGATGAGGAACTATGATTCTTCATAGTTGTAAGTGGATTATAAAATTACCGAAGTTGTAAGTGGTGGCTCACACCTGTAATCCCAGCACTTTGGGAGGCCGAAGCAGGTGGATCATGAGGTCAGGATTTCGAGACCAGCCTGACCAACACAGTGAAACCCTGTCTCTACTAAAAATACAAAAATTAGCCGGGCGTGGTGGTGGATGCCTGTAATCCCAGCTACACGGGAGGCTAAGGCAGGAGAATTGCTTGAACCCGGGGGGCAGAGGTAGCAGTGAGCCCAGATCACACCACTGCACTCCAGCCTGGGTGACAGAGCAAGACTCCGTCAAAAAAAAAAAAAAAAAAATTAAGTGGATTTTAAAATAAGTAAAATATTTTTGTATTTTACTTATGCAAATGGATATAAATGGATGTAAGTGGATTATAAAATTTAAAACACCTCAGATTTCAAATATTTTGTTCCATTCTAGGCTACAGCTCAGAAACTATGATCATTATTTTTATAACAGAAATACAGAGTATTTTTTAAAGGGAGAGAAAAGAGATTGATTATAGATGTTAGTTACAGTTGTAATTATGAGTAGAATGAAATGTCATTAAAAGATGAACTTTGTATGTAAAATTCTATGGATTTCAACAGGTCACGGGAAATCTCATTGTGCTCCTTTTCCTTCAAAACACAAAGCCAACTCTACTACATCATATTATTTTTCTTAGGATGAAACTTGGGATTCACAATTATCTCAGGATTAAGGGTGAATTTATTTAAGAAATTCTCTGATAGTCCTAACCAATCTTAGTAGATCTAGTTTGGTTCTTATTGACCTAGATTACCTCATACTCCCTAAATAAGCCAACTTTAAGAGACATCCAGTAGACTTTCTAATTTTTTAAAAAATGTTAGAACCATTACCTTATGCAAATCACATAGACATGAGAAGCTTAAGAAAGAGGAAGAATGTTCTTGATGTACCTAAAAATCAGTCTTTTTTAAAGTAAATCTCTTAGCACTCATCCTGTGTAGATGAGTCCAGGAAATACAACAATAACTACTAAATTACAATTTTCCACAGTGGAAGTTATCTGAGGAGCACTAAAAACAACTGAACCAGAAAAGCCTAAATGACCTGCAGCAACCTCAGAAAGCAGAAGACAGACTTGCGTGGACAGTATGCACACTCACTAATAGCAAGATGACAAATAATTTATTACTTTTTCATAAAAATTTGTGACATTAGTAGTCATGCATCAGGACTTGACTGTATTGCAGTGCCTTTTCTTTATATATCCCATCATCTCTAATATTTTTAGGGACTTTGAGTTTGGGAACAAACTCAGGTCAGGGAATTGGATAAGGAACTATGATTCTTCATTATTGCGACTTACTCAGGTTTCTATTTCCCACATTTAGAGTTTCATTTTTGGAAATATATATCAGATAAGATTCAGTAGGCTGCTCACGTAGATGTATGTGAGTCCTAGGGAGACTGTGATTCTCGAGAGTCAAATCATTCCAGTTAATGCTTTGGCCCTACTGCTCCTTATGGCATCTACATGCATTTTGCACCTGGTGCTTAAGTCCTGAAATACAATTCCGTATCCCTGGAATTCCATCATCCCATTGAAATTAGGCAGCCCATTTCAATCATGAGGTCTTCCACTGTCATCTCCAACTTTCAGAGGGCAGCCACAATAGACCTTCCCAAGGGAATTCATGCTTCTCTCACCAATATATTTATTTCTTAATGCTTTGGTGATGAAGTATTTTTGGAAACTTCCTGGGGTGTAGAGTGATGTGGGTGGATTTATGGATAACATATGATAAACTCTGAATGTTTTACTTCCTCTAGGTGTAAGTCACAATAGATTATTACACAATAACCATTCTGTAATCTCAGTAGTTTAAAACATTATAGGTTTCTGTTTCACTCACACCACTTGTCCACTGCAGGTCAGGAAGGGGTTTCCACTACTGGAGTCTTTCAGTAAACCAAGCTAATGAAACAGCCACCATCCTGGGTATTGCCTGTCACTGTATCAGAGGGAAGCAAAGCTCTGTGAGTGCAGTGCTAACGATTAAATGCCCTGGCATTTAATAATGTGTGTCAGGTACTACTATAGCTCATTGAACTTAAGTAGTCACATACCCCCCACTAACTAAAAAGGGAGCCTGGAAGTGCAATTCTGCAGTGCTCCCAGGAGAAGATGAGATATTTGTCAACAAACAGTGGCTACCACACTTTCCATTATGCCAGACACGTCCAGCACCCCATTTTAATTTAATGAAGGCTGCCATAAATATTTCTGTTATGCAATCAATTAGATTTTCAATGCCAGTCTCAGATACTCAAGCTCACAAACTGAATCCACACCTTTGGTAAGTATATCCATATATATACATTAGTCTCACACTAGTAAGTTTCTTCCTTCTTCATCAGTTCTCTTAGAATTCATTCACAAATCCATTTCTCAAATTTCTATCAAGGTAAATTAGCAAGATATTAAAATTCCTTTTGGTGTGAAGCTGTTTCTTATGTCTCCAACTTTGTAACTGTTCTTCTGGGACATGTTGGATTCTGACTCTCATATGGGTCTGATGGCAATGAGAGGTGCACATGAAGAGAATTAACATCACTTTGTATGTGACAATCTCAGGTAACGACCTTGCAGGATCTTCAAGTAAAACGGTGCTAGCTTCGTTTGTGAGAAAGGACTACTAATGGCAAAGAAGCTCATTGGGACTTGATCATTTCTAGAACATGGATTCATCCAAATCTAGCAATTATCCCTACCTCATTCTTAAAGTCACACTTTATCCTAATTAATGCCCCAAGTTTCACATAAGAGATCTGGTGAAGCTGTGAATTCAACCTGTGTGGGAGTAAAGTAAGTTGCAAGATTAGACTCTGTCACATTTTTAATTATATCAACTCTGGGTATACAAGACAAGAGATTCGTAGAGTGGTCATAGAAGATCTCAGGTCCTCAAATCATACCATGAGATCAAAACTTAAATTCCGGAGCACTTTATTATCTTTCTTTAGTTCCTCATTACTTTTGGAAGTGGCCAACTTACCCACAGTGCAGGTAGGTGTTCCTTAGTCCCATCATAGTGGTTTATGACAGCAGCTACATTATATGCCAGTCACTTGCCTTAAACATCCGATTTCTTCCAGGTAGCCTCAGGTAATCATTAAGAGATAGTTCTTAATTGACCATGTTTCTTTTTCTACTGGCAATGAGATCATTATTACCTTTAAGCCCAACCTGGCAAGATAATAACTCCAGGCTCCAATCCTTGTGAGTCTATTTTATAGGACTACGTTTCAGTGCAAGAACTAGAAATCACCCTAGGTATTTCAACCCCCCAAAAAATGAATTGGGTACTTAAAATTTTACTGGAATTAATGAAAGAGTGAGTGTCATGGGACTGCCACCAGGCGGCAAGCCCATGCCATGCAAGTGCTATCCAAATAGAAAACTGTTTAGCTCTTCATTACTTTTGAAACAGTCTGAGGTTAGGAAATATCTGGAAACTGGCACTGTTATCACAGCTACGCATTCCACCAGAGAGTAGCACATGCAGCCTGGTCTGGCCTCTGAAAAACTGGCATCTGTGAGTGCCTGTCCATCAACTGTCACCATCACAGAAAGAAGAGCCTCCATCTCATGTCTACCTTCCAAATTCCATGCAGGCACATTTCTTTGGAAGGTACTTAATCCTAAGTGGAAAGACAACATAAAAATACAGATTTTCTATTGTTATTTCCAAATTGATTTATAGCAAATATAATTCCCATAAAAATCTACTTTTTTTCTGAAACTCAAGAAATTGATTCTAAAGTTCTTTTGTATAAGCAAACATGTGAGAATATCTATGGGGAAATAAAGAATAATGAAAGGAACTTAGGTGCTCAGAAATAAAAATACATTATAAATTTTTATCAGCACATAGTATGGTGATATAATATTTGTGAGACAGATCAGTGGAAAAGAATAGTAATCCAGAAAGAAAGCAGTGTACATAATGATGTAGTAGAGAATGATAATGGCCTCAGAGATCAAAGAGAAAATAAATAGTTGCTCAATAAGTACTATCAAAATAAATTTTAGCTATTTGTAAAAAGAATAAAAAAGCAAGTTTGAGACATTATTTCATAACATTTCTTAGACCCCATATTCTTTAAATAACTATATGTAAAATCATAAGCCAATAAAAACTGAAAATTTTATTGTTAAATACAATTTTTGTGAATGAACTGCCCAAGAATAAAAAGCTCTCTTATTGCTTGATTATTAGACAAGACCTACCCTATCTGACCTCACCCATCACCATCTGGCTTCCCTAGAGATGGTGGCAGGTGAGGGAAATTATAGAGAATAAACACCTTTGTATTAAAATACTTGGGAAGGCCTTTGCCATTTTCCAAGGATCATCCCTGACTAGCAACACTAGTTGTCGTTAAAAAAAAAAAAGAGTTAAGCATTCTTAATAAAGGTTCTAAAATTAAAACCAAAGCTAAGCCTTTAAAATCAAAATCAAAATAAAATATGATTATCTAGGGAAAGAAGGATTTGTAGAGGGAAGAGCAAGTGCAGAGATCTTAGATGGATTTGGGTTTGACAGTGTTCAAGAAGCTATAATAAGTAAATAATGCATATTTATTTAATAAATAAATGAGGTTTTCTCAAAACTATGAGTTTGTCTTAGAGTAACATTAAGCCAATGATAGAAAGTTTGAATGGACACATTTTCTTGAGTAAAGTTGCTTTAAAACAAACAAACAAAAAAAACCTCGATAAACAAAGTAAAAAACAAAGTCATTATTTTCTATTTTGCTTTGCTTGAACTTTTGGTCTCTAAATTCTTTTGAAACTGAGATCAAACCCTAATTTGTTCTGCTTTATATTGATGCACCTTCTATACCCTGGACTCCTTCCATATCTCCCACCCGTCTCCCACTATTTCTCAACAAGAGTCCTCCACTCTGGCCAAACAGGTCTATTTATTATTTGCCAAGCACACCATCTTTATTTCCATCCCAAATCCTTTGTTCTTATCGTTTCTCTGAACTAGAAGCCCTTCCTCCTTCTCTCCATGCTATGCTTGTCATCAAAATCCTATCTACTCTTCAAAATCTGGTTCCATAACGCAGTCCCTGAAGACTTTGCCCTTCCTCTCCACAGCGTTACCTCTTGAAGCTCTAAATATCTTTTTCCTCAGTCTGCTTACTAATTACCTTATTGCTACTATTTCTGTTCCATTTTAGGTTGACCAATAAGTTTTCATAACTTATTTTGAATTTCAAATTTCCAGAAAAGTTCCAAGTAAAGTATAATGAACTTTCATATTTACTTCACTCAAGTTCCCTAATTGTAAGTCTCTCACCAAATTTGCACTCTCTCTCTCCTATATTAAAAATTACTAAATATGAATTATTAGACATGTTATTTTTCCAAACCATTTTAGAGTAAGTTACAGAAAAAAACAGGGATACTAAAACCAGGCTCTACCTAACTAGAATATAATCATTCATATCCAGATATCAACACTGACGCAACACTAATGTCAGTCTATAGATGCTATGATCACATTCAACTTTCTCAGTTGCCTTCCAAATACATCTTTTTTACTTTCTAGTCCTGGATCTAATCCTGGATCTCCCATTGCATTAGTAGTCATGTCTCTTTAGTTTCCTTCAATCTGAAACAGTTCCTCTATTATTTCCTGTTTTTCATGACATTGAGAGTTTTAAACAGTATAATCATGTCTTTCTGATGAATGCACTTCACCTATTTCTATCTGATATTTCCTCACATGCAGAGTTAGGTCATACACACATCACAGAAATAATGCTGTGCTCTTCTGATGACTTCACAGCAGGAGCCACACAATCAAGTTTGTGCTAGATTTCTCCACCAAAAAGTCAACATTTTTCATTTGTAATCAATAAATATTTTATATGAAGATAAATTATTTCTTTATGTAAATATATTTATATGTAGAGTATGTGCAAAATACTATTTCAATGTGCAACCAATTTAAAAGTTATTAATGAGCTATTTTGAATGTTATTTCATACTAAGTCTTCAAAATCTGGTGTGAATTTTACACTGACAGCACATCTCAGTTGGGTCTAGATGCATTTCAGATGCTCAGGAGTCACATGTTGCTAGTGGCTATCATATTTAACGGGGCAGCTCTGAAGCATAAACAAAGATTCCTTGGAAAAATTAGCTTTCAGAATGTTTTCAAATGAATTTTAGAAAACTATTTAGAATCTATAAATAGGTATTTACCCATTTATTAAACCATGGAATTGAACAGGACAAGAAAGGTGAAGCCTTTGACAAAAAAAAAAAAAAAAAAAAGTAGGCAAAAATTTTCTCAGACCAAATGGAGAAGTCAATGATGATCACCTAAAGTGCCCATTATCCTGTATTAATACTTTTTGTTAATACCCTAAAACCCACCAACAGATAAATAGATAAGCAAGGTGTGGCCTATATGTACAACATCCCATCTCCCTACCAACCCCACTTCTGATTTAAGGAAGCAGAAAATACTCAGTATTAGAAAATACTATTTTAATGATTTGTTCTTATACCAGTAGTTGTAATTTCCTGGAGGTATGTGTAATACGAACTATGTAGTTCAGTACTTCTCACAGGGATTCTTTCTGTTGGACCATTTCCCTTAGTATATCCATGCCCCATTTTCTCTATTCTTGCATTTCTATCCGAGTCTTTTCTTTCCCTGTATATTTTTCTTTCCTAAGAATATTTAATTTAAGTATAGAGTGCAATAATAGTTTATTTCTCCAGATGATACTCCAAATTGGTACCTAATACACAGAAATAACTATAATGGAAGTAATCCACAAAATATCAAACGCATGATTCGTTGTATCAACATTAAAAAGGAAGGTAAATGACAGCTGAATTTATACTCACTTCTCACCCAAACAATTGCTTATAAAAATTGCAGGGAATGGCAGGTATGTATGCAGTGGCCATTTTTTTATGGGTTGTTCAGCAGCTCTCCTCTTGAGCCCCTGTTTTCTTTTAGAGCCATTTCCATGGGCACCAATTGGGCCTGACCTGACCTCCTAGCCCCAGGCCTAGAGGTGGGAATGATACGGAGCTCCAGCAAAATATCCTATCTTTGGACCATAGCAACTGACCTAGTGCTTTTCTTCTGTAATCATCAAGAGGACACTTCCTTTTTCTGCCACTGTGGCATGTAAGGACAATGTGAAGTGTGTTATTTGTAGCACAGTCTCCTGCTGCATAGAAAGAAAGTCATCTTAAGAAGAAGGATATAAAACTAAAACACAAGAAAAAGTGTCAACAGAAAGAGGGAGAAATGTTTGATTACATTATTTAAGCCCCTGGAAACAGGTATTCATGGCACTTACTTGAGTTAAAGTTCTGTCACTTATAGCAGGGGTCCCCAAACCCGGAGCTGTGGACCAGTATGGGTCTTTGGCCTGTCAGGAACAGGGCCACACAGCAGGAGGTGAGTAGTGGGCAAGCAAGCATTAAAGACTGAGCTCCTCTTGTCAGATCAGCATGGCATTAGATTCTCATAAGAGGACAAACCCTATTTTGAACTGCCTACTGCACATGTGAGGGATCTAGGTTGCACACTCCTTATGAGAATCTAACCAATGCCTGATGATCTGAGGTGGAACAGTTTCATCTACCTGCTCCACGCCGTGGCCCACCCCCGTGGAAAAATTATCTTCCACAAAGCTGGTCCCTGGTGGCAAAAGGATTGGGGACCATTGACTTATAGGATCATTGACTTAAATATAAAATAAAGCACAAAAACCATCAACTTCTAGAAGAAAATGTAGGAAAAACTTTGTAATCTTCAATCAAAGATTTCTTAGCTAGAACACCAAAAGCACAATACACAAAAATAATTCATAAATTGGACTACATCAAAATTAAGATCATCTGCTATTTGAAATACAGTATTAAGAGAATTAATGAGAAAACACAGACAAGGAGAAAATATTTGCAAATCTCATATATAATCGAATTGTTCCCTGAATATATTAAAAAACTATTAAAATGTAATAATGAGAAAGTAAGAAAAACAACAAAAGAGGCAAAATAAATTGAACATCTACTTTACCAGAGGTGTACAGATAGCATGTAAGCACATAAAAAGATGTTAAACAGTATCAGGCATTATGGAACCACAATAAGATACTATGGTACACATATTAAATTGTCTAAAATTTAAAAAGACAGCTCATATAAAGTGTTGGCAAGAATGTGGAATTCTCATATACTGTTGATGGGAATATAAAATGGTACAACAATTTTGGCAAACATTCTGACAGTCTATTAAACTAGACTGACACCTATTAGCCATTCCACTCTTAATATTTACTCAAAGTAATAAAAACTGTACATCTGTACATAAATGTTCATCAGAAGTGTTTATTTGTATAGGTCCTAAACTGGGAGCAAACTCAGAAACCATCAACAGGCAAATGGATAAACAAGTTGTGGCCTACTTTACAATAGAGTACTACTCAGTAATAAAAATAATGTCCAACTGATGCCTGAAATATAGTTGAATCTCAAAATAATTATGCTACATAAAAGATGCCACACTCCCAAAAAAAGGGTTCATACTACCCTTCATTTATATGAATGTCTAAACAATGCAAACTAATCTACAGTGATAGCAGGCAGATTAGTGATTGCCAGAGAGAGTGGTAAGGTAGGAAAGTACAGGAAGGTTGAGTTTACAAAATGGCAAGGAGAAATTTTTGTGAGTGCTAAATATGTTCATCATTTTTATATTGGTGATGAGTTTTTAAGTACATACAAAGAATAACATTCACGCAACGGAATTTAAGAAAGTATTTTCATTCATTTTTTTTTTTTTTTTTGAGATAGAGTCTCGCTCTGTCGCCCAGGCTGGAGTGCAGTGGCGCAATCTGGGATCACTACAAGCTCCGCCTCCCGGGTTCACGCCATTCTCCTGCCTCAGCCTCCCGAGTAGCTGGGACTACAGGCGCCCGCCACCACGCCTGGCTAATTTTTTGTATTTTTAGTAGAGATGGGGTTTCACTGTGTTAGCCAGAATGGTCTCGATCTCCTGACCTCGTGATCCACCCACATCAGCCTCCCAAAGTGCTGGGATTACAGGCGTGAGCCACCACACCCAGCCTATTTCAGTCTTAAATAACCAGAATTGACATCTGTTGGCTGAAATTTGAGAGATGGAAGAGAGGAAGGAGACCTCCTCCTCCAATGAATAATACTAAAATTCAGCAGTTGCATTTCCATCTCTGTAGTGATGTTGCATGTGACTGAGCTACTCTATTTGCTTGGGCAGCTCTCCTCTTGAGCCCCTGTTTTCTTTTAGATGTGCTCAATAAGAAACATCTTGTATTTGCTTTTCCTTCTTCTCTAAATCTTACACATCTCAGTGTATGATACGAAACAGTGAAGCAATCATTTTTCTTTTTCTTTCTTTTTTTTTTTTTGAGATGGGGTCTTGCTCTGTTGCCCAGGCTAGAGTGCAGTGGCCCAATATTGGCTCAGTGAAAGCTCCACCTCCTGGGTTCACACGATTCTCCTGCCTCAGCCTCCCGAGTAGCTGGGACTACAGGCACCCGCCACCACGCCTGGCTAATTTTTTGTATCTTTAGCGGAGACGGGGTTTCACTGTGTTAGCCGGGATGGTCTCGATCTCCTGACCTTGTGATCCGCCCGCCTCGGCCTCCCAAAGTGCTGGGATTACAGGTGTGAGCCACCACGCCCGGTGAAGCAATCATTTTAAAGTTCTGAGGAAAGATTATTTCCAGCCTAAAAATGTATGTCTAATTATCATTAATCTGGATTCCCTAAAAACGGAGTCTGAGGCAAAAGTTAAAGGCCCAAGATTTATGGGAGGTCTTATCTGAGAGGAGCAGAAGTAAGGTGTTTTTCACGCTGCCTGGAATGCTCTCCCCTGAAATACAAACATGGTTCAATCTTTCATTTATTTTTGATCTCTGCTCAAATTTTCTAGACCTTCTGAGATTTTTCTATAGAAAATAACACTCCAACATCACTAACTTCCTTACCATACTTTTTCTTTATATACATGTATGTGTATGTATGTAGATAGATATGTTGACATACATCTACATATATATGATACATGAATAACATGTTGTTGTTGTTATTTATCTATATTCCTCTACCCCCAAGATAAAAGCTCTTTTTAGATAAGAATCTAGTTTGCTTTCATTTTGTCCTACTTAATCTCGTATCTTCAGTTCCTAGAATAGTGCATGGTACACAGTAGGAACTCAATAAACAACAACAACAAAAAAAAACTTTTTGAATGAAATCATCGTTGCAATTCACATATGAGGTAAAATATATTCATTTTCAGATATTCAAGATCTTAAAAAATGCATCTTATATGCACACAATCTGTGGAAGCAGCAATCAAAAATGGAGCAGAACAAAGTAACAGCTTCACACTGTCCAGAGAGTAACCAAATCAGAGGAGGAAGAAGCCAGGCTGTAGGAGAGACATCTCCAAGGGGAGAAAACACTTAACTGAAAGATAGTTTAAAATTTTATAAACAAATGGGAAAACTATTTTGGGGCAAATGTAAGATAAGTAGTAGTATTTGAACAAAACTGAGCAAATAGGTACAAAGAAAACTCAACTGATATAGAGTGAAATAATTATTGAACTCAAGGAAGAAAGTTGTATTTTTAAAAGGCAACAAAATCATAGCGTGTAACCTGGATCTGTAATGAATAATAGCTAATTAATCACTTCACAGTATTTGCTGACTACAGGTTTAGGTAAAGATTATGCTATAAGTTCTAAACTGCTGGAGAGGTGAGGAAGAGCAATTGACAGGAAAGTGGTTCCCAAGTACATGTCCATCATTGTCAAAGGGCAATTTCTAGAGCTTATAAATCAGAGACCATAGTATATAGTTTAGAGTTAAGAAGGAATTAAAAATGGAAAGCGCTGGCCTCAGAGGACTAGGATTCGATTTTACAAAAGTAAACTACATATTTATTACCTTGATAAAAATAGTAATTTTCAAGGGAAAATAATCTTAAGAATTAAATTGTGGGAAGAGTTAAGTAGTTGATGCTGTGAAACTGGGTGTTCTAGAACCAAGTTAACAGAATCTCTGTGGGGCAGAAACTCCCCAACGAAATCTGCTTTCACAGGAATGCCAACTAGCAAAAAAGAAAATGCAGCTTCCACCATCACTAAAGAAAAAGTTTCTTTGTTTATATATATACTATTCCATGTATCTAAAAAGTTGAGATAAGGGATCAATTGCATCATAATGTATAAAAGAAATTTCTAATTCTTTCATCCTGAATGTACCTGCTTAGCATAATGCCATAATTTTCTACATAATACATTTCAGCCTATTTTCTACAAATATTATTCTGGGCATCTCTTGCTATAAATTTTATGAACATAGTGGAGGATGATGAAAATGCTTATTTATTGAATTTTACAGAATTTCAGATACCTTTACCAATGGTATTAAACCAAGTATTTCTAAATCAAATTTTAATCTCTAAGAAATCTATTTAGAAAGTTTAATACATTATGATGAAAAGATAATCCTGGAATATATGGTTTGCACATTATGCAGATTCTGCAAATATTTGTTAAATTGAATTAAAATCTCTGCTAAAATTTCCCATTTTCCTAAATGCAATTTCAATGGTTTCCTAAGGCTACAAGAACTCAAAGTCACACACACACGCACACACACACACACACACACACACACACACGATATTGATATAATCAGGGGAGGTGTGATCTCAGGCAAAACTGAAATTATTTTTGAAAAGTTTTCCAATTCTTTTCAGTGGAGACATTCTGAATATTTCACTTTTCGTAATTTGTTTTTTGCTTCCATCTTTGCTATATAAAGAAAAAGCAACATACAAGCAATTGTTGAGCTCTTCAAAGAAGCTTTGAATAGAGACTCTGGAAACTATTCTTGCTCTTTCTTTTCAGGTGTAGATGTCTTTGAAAAATCTCAAATTAAATATAGAAATAGAAATATTCTATTAAATGGGATACACAGTATTGTCTTTATAATAATCTTTGCTTTTGTTGTTATTGTTATAGTTAATAATTCATTGCAGATTACTTCCCCTATATTTTATTTCTTAGTTAAGAAATCTTGTTTATTTGTTTTACATTATTGTCAGCCCAATTCTATTTGGAACTGTAATATGGGCATTAACAAGGCTTTGTTAGGGCTTTAGATACTCCAGGAATAAATGGATGTATATCAATACATTCACAAGTTTTAATATTGTAGAAATAGTGTTCAAAAGTGTGCTTTCGCCTAAACTTGTCTGGCCTTCAACATGGTTCAAATCCAGTTAAATTCTTATTTCATCTAAACAGCTGCTATCTCCTTTTTTGTACAAATTTGCCTCAACTATAATAAGGCAGCAATCTAAATTTGCCTGACAATTGGACTCTATCCACAGAACTTGAAGTGTGTTCTAGCCAAATGCAGATTAAATTGGCTAAGTAATAATGCTCTTCAAATTGCTGTAGCCTATTCCAACAATAAAATGTAACTCCTAGGAAACAACTAACAAGCAAACAAGTTGTTCTTCAAGTTATAGGCTCTATATGTTACACTGAAACACAGTATGATGCCTTTAAAACATCTACAGAGGGAAAGTGGGATCAACAATAGTCCAGCTGTGACCTCACTATTTGGTAATTGTGCTTACAGCCGACTCCTTTACTTATCTCTTAATTGTGCACATTTTTGGCAGGAATAGCACTAATCACTGATCAAGCCTACCTTTTAAAAAGTGAACAGGAGTAGAAGGCTTTGCCATCAGTGATCATTTCAGTAAACTGTAACTCTAGTCAGTGGCTGGAACTTACATTGTAGAATGCAAGCGCTCAGAATTAACACCATCATACTATTGAATTCAAAAGAAATCCAGAATATCAGGGCATCCAGAGAAGATAGAGAAGGTCCTCTGAATGTGACTCACCACTCACATTTTGCTTTGATTTGGTTACTATTTACTGTATTACATGTGGAGAATATAAGAAAAATATTTCTTTCCCTCATTTTTAATGCTAACCCTAAAATAGTAAGGCTCTTTCAGGTTGAAATCACCAGGCTCAGACTGGCTCAACGGAAGGTCAAGAGGTGGTGAAGTCACCTGTAATGGTAAACATGCAAACACTTACAAGCTGAACAAGTCTGGACTCAGTTCTTGTAGTTCCCAAATTCACAGCTCTCTTGGGACAGGTTGATTCAGCTACAAAGAATGAGAAATTCCACCCCAGAGAATTATTTTATAAAAAGTTATTCACATCTAATAATCTCAAGAGATAGAAACACAGCAATGTCGAAAATTATCTATTAATTGTTAATCCTTGGAGAAAAAATTAGACAATTATTTTCGAAAACATGAAAAGCTTCATATAATAAAAATTGAGACTCTCACATGTAATTCCATTTCTGTTCATTAATTATGGAGAAGTTAATAATTGCTAAACTGCCAGCAGTAAAAAATAAATCATTCATTACAGGAAAACTACAGAGTTTTTACAAAAAATAATCAAGAATATTCTATTGGCTTTGGAGCTTCTGACATGTAACTTTTACCAGTAAATATATGCAGCTCATCAACTGGCTTAACTTTCTATGTAATTTAAGTTTGATTTTCATTCAAATAGTACAATAGTTAATATTTTGTTTATTTCATATTTTAAAACTCATTGATTAGTCATTTAGTAATTTTTTTTCTGACAACTCCATCTCACCTTTAGAAATAAAGCTCTTTGAGGAAATAATAAGCTTGACTTCAAATTTTCAACACTGAGTAATTTTGAAAGCATGCCAATAAAAAAAAACATATGGATAGACTCTAATACAGCCAGAGATGTTAGCCAAAAGCGTGACACTCAAAAAGAAAGCGGAAAAAAAAGCAGAAGAGAGGAATGCTTATCTTTATAGGGGACTATATATGCCCTTTAAAGTGTGTTTATTTAAAAATTATACATCTTTACAAGGTAATTATTTACATTTGCTTAGAGCATAAGTCTCCTTAGTAGACTAAATCACATATATTTTGTAGTGATTAGAGAACATTTTGGTCACTCTGGCAGTGAAAGATATCTTGGAAATCTTAAAAAAGTAAAACAAAGTAAACCTAAATGTGTCACACCAATATTCAGGCCATATCAGCTCATAATAATAGCATCAAAGCTGGGGGTCCTCTGTGGTCAGTATTTGCCAAGTCCTCTTGGTCATCTAAGTTACTGTTTACAGTGCTTTCACTTTGCCACTTGTTCATTCAAAACCCTGTAACTTTTCCTCAATCTCCTCTAAGTAAAACACTAATATCATAGCCTGGCATTATGGTGCTCAGTAATCTGGCCCTACTTGAATTCTACACTAGTTCCATAACTAGAACTCTTTCTAGCTCTACAATATTCACATGCTGACATCATTGCCAGTATTATTTGTAAGGAAAATACCCTCTTTCTCTCCCATGTTTCCTGGGAGCATATTAATTGAGTAAGAAAAAAAGTTTGAGAATGGCAGCCTCTGCTTCTCTCCTTCATACTCTCACTCCTTTCTGAAGATGCAAAATGACTTATCTAATTGGAAACCTTGGAATTTGCATACCTGCAAGGAGCATGAAATATCCTGTCTTTTCTTGCTGAGAGTAAATTAACGAAACAGGCTCTGCTTCCATACACCAGACAGGGTGCAGTTTTAACAAGGGGCAAATTCAATTTGTAGGTGAATTATTAGGATGCCCCTTTGGTTGCTTTTTCTAAGCCAAACACTTTTACCCAGCCCTTGTACTAATACTGTAAATGTGGTTATCTGTCTGACTCCTCTATTTCCTAACCAATTTGTACTTTTTAATGGAATGAGGGATGTGCTTTAACATCACTCCTTAAATTCCAACATTAAGCTGTACAAATCTTACACTTGGATCAAGTTTGTTACTTGCTAATCATCACTAAAGACACATGACCCTTCACTGTCTTAGTCATGTCATTCCCTCTGCCTAGAACAGCCTCCTGTTTCCCATGGCTACCTGATTAAACCAGACCTCAGGATCTTCCTCTACCATTTTTCTCCCTATGAATGGCGTGAGCATCCAACTAGTTGTCATTGCCAGAAATCCAGATACTCTCTTTGACCCCTCTCCATTCTTTCCCACTTTAACAACCCATCATCAGGCTTGCCAATATCATCCTACAAATCTCCCTTGAGTGTTTTTTGCATATCTTCATCACCACCACCACCACCCAAATAGAACCCAGTGCCCCTCCTTCATGGACCACTGCCATAAGCCCTTAAGTCTGTCTTCCTGCTCCCACCTTGTCTCTTGCTTCCAAACTCTCAACCTTTCAGCCAAAGTGATCTTTTCTAAATGCAAATCTGATCATGCACCACATCATGTTGGCCTGCCCAACAGCACACACTTTTAAAATATTCCATGTCTTTTAGTTGCACATAGAATAAAGATTTACTTTTTTTTTTGGAAACAGAGTCTCACTCTGTCACCCAGGTTGAAGTAGAGTGGCACCATCATAGCTCACTGCAACCTTGAAATCCTAGGCTCGAAGCGATCTTCCTGCTTCAGGCTCCTGAGTAGCTAGGACTACAAAGTGTGTGCCCCCACACCCAGCTAAGGAATAAAGATATACTTTTTTTAAAAAGGCAAAATTTAATTTCTTGTTCAGGCTGTTTGTTCCTGTGTTCCCTGGCTTTCTCCAGGCCAATTACCCTGGTTTTCTTACTGTTGCTAGTTTCGGTCATCTTCGCTCTTCACAGGATTTTGTACTTGTGTTTCCCCAGACCTGAAATATTTTTCCTGTTTCTCTCCATGTGCTTAACTTTCTAAATCTCTGTTCACTTGCCACTTCTCTGAAAATTATTTATGACTTTGTTAACTAAGAAAATATTTTCATTTTTTCCTCATGGATCTAAATTCCTCTGCTTTGTGGGATTTGTCCCATTTGTGATTTTGCATTGCATTTATTTATCTGATTATTTGTAAAATATCAGTATATGTCACCAAACATAAGCCCCATGAGGACAGAGGCTGGAACTGATTTTGCTCATGTAGCACAGTCCTGGCACACAGTAATTGTTCAATAAATATTGGTTAAGTGTATATATAAATGCATAGATGGATAGACAACCTCCCAAAGTAGCTGCAGTATTAAATTAAAGCCCCCCTCTGGCCTATTAGTTGATTCTTGTGGGAGCAGCAAAACTGGACAGCCAAGGTTTGTCTTTAGGACTGTGGTGTAATTGCATCTGCTTTGTTGTAATGTCTCTTAGGGAGAAATATCCCTGACTGAGAGTGATCAAGGAAGGGAATACAACTGTTGTCAGAGGAATCCTGTAGGTAAAGAAATAGAGCTGTGGAAAAGAAAAAGATGTTCAAAGAAAGGCAAATAAATTGATTGCACTAACACGTTAAAAAAATAAATGTTTACATGCCAATATCCAATTGATTTACTTAATTAAAAAATTGACTGAAAATATAGTAGCGAATAGAGTAAAAGCTCTCTTTATCTTCACAGAGCTTACATTGTAGGCTTGGGAAAATAAAAACAAAGAGTAAATAATTCTTCACCTATTACTGTTGGTATAAATTGGTACTACAATTCTGGTAGAGGTTTTGCCAATACCTACTCTAGCTGAAGAGATATATACATATATATACATATGTCTATGTGTGTGTGTGTATATATATATATATCCTTTAATTATATTTGTGGTTATAAATCTACAAAATTGCACAAATTTTTCCTTAAAAAGCATGCACAAGAATGTGTAGAGAAGCATTGAAAAATATATCAAAAATCATCAAAATGTTCACAGACAGTTGAATAAATAAATTTTAGTGTATTCATAGAATAGAACATTTTAGAGTAATGAGCATGGGCAATCCAAACTACAGCCAACACCAGAGATGAGTCTCACAAACAATGTTGAGCAAAAGAAACCGGGCAAAAACGAGAACTGACTGTACGAGTCCATTTATGTAAAGTTCAAAAACAGGCAAAACTTAACTTTGGCATAAAAAGCCAGGATATAAATTATCTTGGGGGATTGGTGATTGAAAGGAAGAGCAAGGTTTTCCAGGTTGTTCATACTCTTCAGTCACTGTATTTCATGGGTATATTCATGTTGTAAAAATTAAGTAAGCATTTCTTTTATAATTTAGGTACTTTTCAGTATATGTGTTAAATATAATTGAAAACATTTTTTTATTTTCAATTTACCTCTTTTATTTCCTTCTCAGTCATTTTTTGTCATTTCTACTTTTCTGGAAAAACTGTCATTTCACATAAATTCTCCAATTTAATGGCATAAATTTATATTTACAACGTTATTATGTTTAAATCTTGACCGTATCTATAAATATTCCCTGTTGTCTTTCCTCATATTTGGACTTCCTATTTCTTTCTTGCTCTTAAAATAACTTTTCTACTTTATTAATCTTTTCAAAGAACAACACTGATTTCATTGGCCCTATTATTATCCCCAAGTAACAGGTGGGTCATAAAGAAGTTAAGTAACTTGCCTGAGGTTACACAGGTAGTCTGACCCTGCTTTCCCCACCATTGAACAAACCACCTCACACAGGAAATACACATGCAACACTACTTCTAAAGATACAAAAAATCACATACACACACACACACACACACACATTTGCCTAAACTCTGAATTTATACTGTGTTTACCTACAGAAAGGACACTAGAATTGACTGGGAGTGCAGAAGGTCACATGAAAATTAGCATTCTCTGTGATATTTTTCTTGTTTGTTTTGTAGAGACGGGATCTCACTATGTAGCCCAGGCTGGTCTTGAACTCCTGGGCTCAAGCAATCTTGCTGCTTTGGCTTCCCAAAGCACTGCTTCTATAATGTTTAAAAACACTTATAAACAAAATAAATTCACATAATTTTGTTATCCATGGATTGAATTAAATTAAAAATGAGAACAGATATAAAAGATACAAAGGTCAAACCATCCCTTCCTGATCTTTCTCTTGCCGTTCATGTTAGCTTATCACTTCCAAGGCAACCCAGGCTGCAAAGCTAGACTTTCTCACGTTGCCAACTTTTTACATTCTTACCCTGAAGCCATTTTACCTCTGCTGAACCACATCCCTGATGTCAGAGGACTTTGCTTTATATTTGTGTCTATAAAGAGCCTATGTGGTTCACTTCCTGAATATTTCTTCTTTAATGATTAAAAAAATCTTGGTGTCTGGGAGCCAGGCACAGCCAAGTGGGGTGAGGGTAGGAGGCAGAAACTTGCAACGCATGAGCTCCATCAGCTATTTCAACATATCTTTGCTCCCCAGCTAAATAAGTTTCTTAAAGGCTTGATCTTATGCATCATTGAATCCAAACAACTAATTCCTTGCCTTATACATACTGCAAACTTATTCACAGTTCATAATAAATAATCTATTGGAAAGTGTTCTAAACAAAAAGTGTTCTCTTTGTAGAACTGGTACTGCACCTGAATGCTTACAAAAAAATGTTTATTTAGGATTACTAGCATAATGATATTTTCTAGTATTTTTTAAGTACTTTTAGATATTTAGCACCATGCAGCAGAAATCCTATAAAAACTTTCTTATAATTAACCTCCTACTCAAAAGATTATACATGATCCAAACTTTTTCCTTTTCTTCCCAACACTGAGGAATGGCATACAAAGAAGTCTTGATGTTGAGTACAAGTGATAAAGAAAAAAAATTTAAAAGAAAGGGAAAAAGTTTTCTGCAAACTTGTTGCCACACATTAGTCTTACATGAATTTATCCATTAATTATATTAATGCTGAATGGACCACATTACCTAAAGTTGTGCAAGTGTTTGCCCCAAAACTTAACTTCCGCAAGAACCTGGAATAAACAAAAGCAAACTCTCTTTGAAGGAAGTCACATCTATCTTAGACCTTGATGAACCTTGAAAATAATTTTCTCTAGGCAATGACTAGCAAGCAGCAGAAGATAACATGCTCTCAAAGAAGTAAGACAATGTAAAAGACGCCAGAAGAAAAAATAACAGAAACAAATCTGCAAAGACATCAAATATTAGACTTATCAGACAAAAATGTTAAAAACAACTATGCTTTTATGCAATGTACCCATGTAACAAACCTGCACAGGTACCCTGAATCTATAATAAAAAATTAAAATAAAAACTATGCTTACCAGGTTCAAAAAAATAAATAGCAAATGAAAGTATCTGCAGAGGAGAAGAAAGTGCAAAAAAGATTTGAAAAATAACTAAATGTTGGAATTAATAATACAATGACTAAAATTAAAAACTCGTTAGCCCCATTTGAACATGTATCCACAACAAGAATTGGCAAACTGGAAGACATATCAGAAGAAATTACCACATATGCAACAAAGGTCTGTCTCAGAAAACTTAAGTGGTAAGTCCTCAAGACATTCAACATTTAAAAATAAAAAGCATAATATTGATCTTATATAACCTCTTCCAAAGAATAGAAGAAGTGAAAACACTGCACAACTCAATTTCTGAGGACAAAACAAGAACTTTAGGACAATCTCATTTATGAACACAGATATAACCATTCTAAACCAATTACTAACAAACTGAATTCTGCTATATATATAAAATGAATAAAACCATGAATAACTTTATCTCAGGACTACAGAATAAGTTGAACATTGTAAAATCTATGAATATATATAAAATAAGCATAGAAAAAAAGGTTGGTTAAAAAAAACTTTTGCCAAACTGAAAATAAAAGGGAACTTTCTGAATATATGAGTTGTCTAAAATAAGCTACAGTAAATGTACATGATGAATTATTGAAAGCTCCTTTTTGATACCATGAACATGTTAATGATGCTGCTATCAACACTTTTATTAAACTTTGCATGTGTTATCCTATCCAACAAGGTAAAATGAGAAATTAGGCATACAATGGGACTGGCAAAGAAGAATTATTCAATAAACTCATACTTGGACAACGGGTTCTGCAGTGGGAGATTGGATACCTAAAAAGCAACTCACACAAAGCTCTTTTCAGATAGACTAAGGATTCAAAACTTTTAAAACAGAATATAGGAGAAGATTGTTTTAACTACGGGGTAAAGAAAATTTCTTAAACATGGCACAATATAAAAATCATACATAAAAAAATCTGTAAATTAGACTAGATTAAGTACTTTTGATTATCAAAAACTTACAGAAATATGTTTCAATAAAGATGGTGGAAAGTCAAGTGATAGCTGAGAAAAAATATTTAGAAAACACATATTACTTATAAAAGATATGTATTTAGAAAATGTATATTACAGAATGTGTATGAATCAAAAAGAAAAATAAAAACATTAAAAATAGGACAAATTACAAGTCTTAAAACACAAACGACCAATAAGTTTGTTAAAATGTTAACTTCATTCATAACTATGGAAATGCTAATTAAAACTATAAGTAATCTATCTTTCTAATTCACCATTTTGTCAAAGAATTATAAAGACATGGAGCACTTGGAATTCACAAATAGCCACTGGCAACAGAATTGATTTATAAGTTGATGTATATTCATATTATGCAGCAGTGAAAATAGACAACTATAGTTATGTAAAGCAATATGGAAAAATATTTAAAAATAATTATGAATGAAAAAAATACCAAGCCACCAATGAAAACTTGTAGTAGGATTTCATTTACATAAAGGCAAAGACAAGCAATGCTGAAAAGTATATTGTTTAGAAATACAATTGCATGACATAAATTATAACACAAAGTTCAGATAGTAGTTACTTTGGGGTGGGAGGTTAGTAGGAGGCTTTAGAGGTATTCATTTCACAGGAATGTGAGGATTTTATGAGCCCAGACTGAAAGTTTCATGAGAGCAGAGACTAATATTTTCTCTTCTCCATTTTATTTCCTGAGCCTAGAAAAATGCATGGCATATTGTATTTGATCAACAAACATTTATTGGTTAAATGAATGAATAAATGCCCTTTGTAAACTGTAAAGCTGTGGAAATCACAACATTCTTATTATGATTTACTGTAGTTTATTTGATACAATCAAATAGAAGGTAATTAGTTTTAACATTGAGGGAACGTTATTGAAAGTTTTATGTTAACCCATAACACTTTGGCAAAATAAATTAAATTTTTAGTTTCTACATTTGTGACAATTGAAATTCCATTTAAATTGCCACATGAGGATGAAACGAATATGAAATCTGAATTCAGGTGAGCATAATTTGAGAAGCAAAGGCAAAAAAAAGATAAAAATTTCATTTGGTCAGATCTGCAAGTTCTACTATATAAAGTTTTTTTTAGAAAATACTTCACAAGTTGGAAGTTTGTGAAATGTGGTTAACATGGAAGTAATTGAACGTGTTTGTGAACTCAAATGCCCCATCTACCAATGTGTCTCCAATTAGAAAAAGGCATCAGATGAATTAAATGTTAATTATATTTGAAGTGTGGAATAAAGCCATAGTAATCCATTGTACATTTGCCAGTTTTCTGATTTTTTGGCTCCATTATCCAATTGTCCTGCTGAAATGTTTGTATATCGCATGTGAAAAATATGTATTTGCATGTCCATTAGGCAAAGTCATGTAATACACACTATATATTGCTCCCGGCTGTGTTTAACGAATCTATCCAATGAGTGAGCAAAGTCTTCAAGTTACAAACAATATTCAAAGAAGACTTTTATCTCAACCAGACACTATGTTTTGGTCATGTTACTCACCCAGAATATTTTTATATACATATAATTTGAGACAGATCACCAATAAGAGAGATTTGTTCAGAGAAAGAATTGCATGTTTTGAAGGTCAAGTTTATTATTTTATTTAGTTTTTTTTTTCCACCTATTGGCTTGTCATATCTCTGGAATTATGTCCAACTAAACTTGAAAATATTGTAAAATGCCATGAAAGAAATATATTGAGGAAATGTGGTTTATTCTGGGAATGGGAAGTCTACACATATTAATAGGCTTTCTTTGCACCCACCTCTGCAACTAATTCTGAATAGATGTCCTTGATGTATTTAAGAGACAAGGTGATAAAAGATTAGAGAACTGTTTTCTTTCAGAAGCTGGCTCATCTAAGAAAGCACCAGTATTTGAAGAAAGTTCTCTTTTCAAAGTTTGAGTTTCCATCTGTATATACACAGAATAGTGTATTATGCTAAAACATTTGGTTTTTAAAATGGCAGCCAAAGTTGCTGTCTGTCCGGATCTATTTTGGACCATTGTATATTCAATATAACATAAAAAATAGACCTTATATGTTGTAAGTAATCTAAAATGGGTGTATCCAAACAAATTTTACAAATTACTGTTACAGCAAACTGTGTATATAATGACACTAATATCTCTACTTTTTGATATCCAAATTCTTTCTTGGAAGAGATGATTTCTTGAGAAATGCCTCCACAAATTCAGGCTTATTTTATCATATGGCAAAATAAAATAAAGAAATGGGTAGTTTGCCATACTACATGAATGCTGGCATTGGATAAAATGTCAAATATTTTGATCAAAATTATTTAGACAGTAGATTTAACTAACTTCTTGATTTTTAACTATAATGATGACACACTTTCACAAAGATTTCATAAATGAAACGTATTAATATCATATTTTAGTTATTAGTAATATATATGATATCAAATATCCATATTGAATGGATATTCATCAATAATTTGGTGTTTTCAAATATCCAGATGTCTGGTTTTAATCAGATGAAATCTGGGGATAGTTGACTAAATTCGTTTCCTTTTCTCTATGCCCTGTTCAAAATCTTCCAGCCTATCTCAACATTGATTGAGGATGGGTAAAGAAATCAACTTTTTTAAAATCTCATAGGCCTATTAAATTGTTTAATAAAAATATTTTCTGTCTTTCATTTTATTTACAGAGATTTAAGTCTAGTCTAATCTGTTCAACCTGTTAATCATTGTCAGGTGCCAGATTCTAATTTGTTCTCAATATGCCTGTTTGACTTTTCATTCCATATTCTTTGAGTTAAATTTCGATTACTTATTTGAATGTTATTTAATACAGCTCCTACATTTAAAATAAAACCAGCAGGTAAAATGAATTCTGGCTTAGTATAAAGAAGTTGTTACCAAATTAGTGTTACATATACAGATGGATGTGGCTCAACAACAATGATTTAGACAAAAGAAACAATGACTTGAACTGACATGTGTGGCTGTGACTCAGCCTCTAACGAGCTTGTGAATAAATCCAGATTTCAGCACATTGATCCAGTTGCTTTCAGTACCTCTAGAAGGTGGTATATCAAGAATCCCCATGCTACTGTTTGAGAAAACAGATTCTGCTGCTACCTAAGAAATCAACTGGAAGGCATTTTTATAACCTTACACCACACAAGGAAAAGCTGAAAAGCAGTACTAATACATGCAAACTACATCACTTGGAGAAAGATGATCTAGAATATAACTTTTAATATTTGACTATTTAAATTTTTGGTAAAATACTATCAGCCTGAAGAAGAGGAAAAACATCTTAAAAAAAAAAAAAAAGCAAAATCTCACACACAAAAAAATCTCACATCCATTAATGCATACATATTCATCTTTGTGTTGGGAAAATCTAAAGTAGAACATTTTGGTGGACTTCCTACAGCCTATTTTAACAATATAGTTATGCTGATTACACTATCTAGATTTAATTTGAGTGAAACATATCCACACCATAAAAATATTGCTTTGTACTATTAGAGTGATAAATGTAAATGGCATCCCTAGTCCTTAAACCAACATAAATAGCAATCCAATATCCTAGTTCCCCTAAACTGTGCTCTCATTAAGGCTCAAAGATGGAGTGAAAGGGAGCAATCCTGGAGCAAGGGAAACAAGAGGGAGAGACAGGATGGTTAGCTCTAAGGCTCAGGGGTTGCCTGGAGGCCCCCGATATGAGGATGTCAACAATGACACTTACTGGGTAATTACACGCATAAAAAAGTGAAAACACCATGACTTGAATTTGGGGATAAGGAGTCTCTGGGATGAAAAACAGTTGTACCAAAAGGAATGAGTCAGAATGACATGTATCTAAGGCAGTGGTTCCCAACCTTTTTGGCACTAAGAAATGATTTCCTGGAAGACTATTTTTCCATGGATGGTGCGTAGGGGGCTGGGGGTGGTTTCTGGATTAAACTGTTCCACCTCAAATCATCAGGCATTAGACTCCCATAAAGAACTTGCATCCTGGATCCCTCGCATGCACAGTTCACAACAGGGTGCTTGCTCCTATGAGAATGTATGGCCCCACTGATCTGACAGGAGACGGAGCTCAGGCGGTAATGCTGCTTGCCTGCCACCAACCTCCTGCTATGCAGCCCAGTTCCTAATAGGCCACAGGTACCAGTCTGCTGCCCAAGGGTTGAGAACCCTGATGGAAGGATTATTAAAAGGAATGTTTAGAAGCACATTAATGTAAGTTCCAAATGTTATTAAAGTAGCAACATCCTTTTTGGTAATGTCAGCTTCCCCAAACTGTCCATGCCCTGAGAATCTGAGATAGTGCCTAACACATGGTAGGCAATGAATTCTTAATTTTAAAAAATTTGCAGTGATTTCATGCATTTCGTTGAAATCTGTTTCATGTATACATCTCATCTAGAGGCAGTACCCAGTACCTCTTTCCCTTAGTCTGTTCTGGGGTTCCCTGTTTCCTAACACCAAACTTAATTTGAACTCCAGCTAATTTGAAAACCTCCAGATGTCAATAAAAAGAGAGCAGAAATGAAGCCAAGTTACCCCAAAGAGTCCACATCTGATATACAGAACAAATGAACCCAAAACTCCACAAGCCAAACAACAGTGGGTTTTAAATTCAACCTAAATTCAAAGGTAGCAGGCAAAACTATTTGCAAAAATTGATCAAGAAACAATGAGAACTCCTAAATCTGTTACTCCAGGGGAAACAGTGAAATTCTCATTGTGGCATTTTTAAGAAAGGATAAGTACATCAAATATGACAAAATATACCTACCTAATCATAATGAAATGCCTTTGAAATATGAATGATTTTATTCTTATTCGCAAGTGTTTAATATATTTAGACAAAGATTTAAGGGAAAACTACACATAGCTACCACGTAGAAGTCAAGACAGCCTGGGTAGGGGTGGAAATAGTATGTATTAGTAATGAAAATTGAAGCTCCAAGGTTGTAAAATAATTTCTCCTGGTCACACAGCTACTGACCCAAATAAAGCTCAAATGTGTTTGTCTAACTCTAAAATTATGCTTTTCCCAAGGTGGACAATGTTGAAGTGACAGTTAAACCTGGCTCTCAGAGTTAGTGGTTGGGAATACATCAAGAGAAGTACTGTCATCCTCTGCTTTGTATTCTCTAACATAAACATTTACTTCTCTGATATGTCAATATTCACATTTTTAACATAGTCATCTTGTCATTAAGTCTACTTAAAACACCGTTAAATTGGAAATTTAAATGGTCACAAAATTACTTGTTGTGAAATCATGCATCTTTCTCAAGTTTCAGCTCCACATTACACTTCCTATCCATTCAAAATTTTTTTAAGAAATTGACACAGTCAAATAAATTTATCATATAGAACGTTTTATTTATATTTAAAAATATTTGTATTTCAGTTCCCTGTTATATTTACTTATGATCAAATCTGAATTCCCAAACACAGTTAAAACTAAAGTATTTTTTCAGAGGTCCAAGGGACTTAAGCTTACTAGTATCCAATGCTCTCTGGTAAAACTAACAGACAAATAAAAACTCATCTTTTATCAATAATGTTTTAATAGTTTTATGCCTAAGCACCTAAGCATCAGGGACAGGACTCTGAATGATATTCAATGCATATTTAAATCGACATGGTAGAAAGTGTTCATCAGAGTCAAACAATTGATGAGTAGGGCAACATAATACTCAATAAAACCATTCAGGGTATGTTTGCCAAACAAGAAGGTCTTGTAAGACCATGTGCTGCTAATGTAAAATGTTGCCTTTCTCTAACTTTGGTCTTTATTCTCAACCTTGCAACTGCCACACACTCACATACACAGAATAAGGAAAATCAACTCCTCCTTCTGGAAGGAAACGTTTCTTCTTTTATTTTATGATGTCTGTTCCTTATTGCTGTGATGGTGCTGTTAAAGCACACCCCTTCTTCACTAGATTACATGGGTGAATTTGAATAGACAGACACTGGAGGGGACTAGCACAGCACACTCTCTTGAATTGTCCCTTAGCTTTTCAGGCAGTTCCAGTGCCTTTGAAAAGAGTGGGAATAAAGTGACTGCTGATTAAGCAGAGGGTTTGACATGGGAATAGGTTTGTCAATTGTTTGAAAGTCACACTGCCTAGACTACAACTTTTAAAATGTAAATGCATGACACAAATACTTCCCAACAAAATAGGATGGATTTGATTGACAGGGCCACAAAGGACAGCCAAAACTCTATTCTAGCAATAAAAAAAAATATATATCTGGTGTCAGCGAAAGATAATGAAGTACTTGATAGATGTTATCTTCAATGTAATAATCCAAAATTATTTTTAGTTTTAGTTTCTATAACAGTTATTTCTTAAGCATTTTCAATTTCCAGAAAAATTTTCCAGATGCCTACTTTGTCAGATTGGATTCCCTGAATAATTTTAAATAGGATAGCATCAAATACTACTTAACAAAAATCAACTTTTCTGGTAATACGTCAGTTTAATTTCCAGGCCAAAAAATAGTTAAATTTTACAAAATTCCATGCTGATCAATTTTATCAGAAGCTTCTTCCATCCAAC
This sequence comes from Symphalangus syndactylus, assembly GCF_028878055.3. NCBI lineage: Eukaryota > Metazoa > Chordata > Mammalia > Primates > Hylobatidae > Symphalangus > Symphalangus syndactylus. Next base: position 54,419,064 of record NC_072426.2, read on the forward strand.
TTAGAGAGCTGACACAAAGATGTAGCTTTCATGTTGTGTAGGATAGGGAAGGATTGGGGGCTACACAATTGTTTCACTGATCAAGGTTGATTTTGGTCACTATTTTGTCACTAATAATGTTAATGGAGAAACAAATAAAAGCCTTGATGTTAGATACATTAAAAAATACTCATTTCTTCAATCCCCAAAAATATTAACCAAAATATGCATCAAAATGAAGGTATTGAACACAATCACAGTTTATATTTTAAAATTAAAATACTTCTAGGAATAAAAAAGGGAAAGGAAAAGAAAGACAAATACAAAAATAAATGAAAGAAAAGGATATGTATTATTCATAATCACTAATGTATGGAATCACCTAAGTGCCACCAACAGATGACAGGACAAAGAAAATGTAGGATATATACACAATGGAACACTATTACAGCCCCTGAATCATTGTGTCCCTGTGTCCATACATGTTATATCTGTTTTTTTATTTTTAATTTTTGCAGTACATGGTAGGTGTATATATTTATGAGGTACATGAGATACCCTGACACAGGCATGCAAGCAATGCATAGTAATCATATAATGGTAAACAAAGCATCCCTCCCATCAAACATTTTTCCTTTGTACTACAAACGATCCTAGTATACTCTTTTAGTTATTTTTAAATGTACAATTTAATTATTAATGACTATAGTTCCCCTACTGTGTTATCAAATACTCTTATTATTTCTAACCTTTTTTTTTAAATCCAGTAACCATCCCAAATTCCTCCCCACCCCAACTACCCTTCCTCCTCACCCCCACTACCCTTCCCAGCCTCTGGTACATGTTATGTCTGCTTTAGAAGCAAATTAAATCACAAATACAATTCGTTTCTTTAAAACACTTAAGCATGAACAAGCACACTTTTTTCACATTGCATGCCTCACTAACAAAACCTTCAAACTTCTACTTTAGACATTTCTGTTTTTCAAAGTTCCATCATGGCAGGAAAAACAGATTTTTCTCTCTTTTTTTTTATTTTTATTTTTTTGAGACGGAGTCTCGCTCTGTCGTCCAGGCTGGAGTGCAATGGCACGATCTGGGCTCACTGCAAGCTCTGCCTCCCGGGTTCGCGCCATTCTGCTACCTCAGCCTCCCGAGTAGCTGGGATTACAGGCGCCCGCCACCGCGCCCGGCTAATTTTTTTAAATTATTTTTAGTAGAGATGGGGTTTCACCATGGTCTCGATCTCCTGACCCGCCCGCCTCGGCCTCCCAAAGTGCTGGGATTACAGGCGTGAGCCAGGGCGACCGGCCTTTTCTTTCTTTTTTTTTTTTTTTAACTCTTCCCATGCTATGTCTGTATAGCAGCACTTCCTCCCTCTCTTACATTTCTTGCAGGAAGCTCATATCCCTTGTTGTCTAGGCGCCCTGCACAAACTGCTTGCCCACCCAAAGCCATAACTGATCTCAACAAAAGAAGATGCCTTCTAGATCAATGAACCCAAACTCTGAGAAGGCATTTAAATAATCTTCTGTTATTTGCCCATGCCCTTTAGTCTTATCTCTCTCTTCAGCCAACTTCTAGATAAAATTATTCAAATACAAAGCTCTCAACAAAAGGAATGGCTTTTCCACATCTGCTTTCCGACCATGTTACAGAAGTCTGCAAGCAGACTTTACCACTTCCAAATCAGTTGTAAAATATAACTGTAAAGATTATGGCCAGAGACTGGGTGTGGTGGCTTACGCCTGTAATCCCAGCAATTTGAGAGGCCAAGGTGGGTGGATCACTTAAGGTCAGGAGTTCAAGACCAGACTGGCCAACCCAGTGAAAATCCACCTCTACTAGAAATATGAAAATTATCCGGGTGTGGCGGCGGGCGCCTGTAATCCCAGCTACTCAGAAGGCTGAGGCCCAAGAATCGCTTGAACCTGGGAGGTGGAGGTTGGAGTGACCTGAGATCGCACAACTGCACTCCAGCCTGGGCAACTGAGTGAGACTCCATGTCAAAAGGAAAAAAAAAAAAAGATTATGGCCAGAGACTCATCATTTAAATAAGTTTTTTATTTGCTTGAAAAACTCAGATCAACAAAGATATCTAAAGCAAAATGGACTCAAATGTGTCTTCCCTACATCTCTTACCTTAATAAATATGTTATTCTCTTCTCAGTTTTGATTCATCAGGGGATTGAATCATATATTGAAGAATGTAGCTGCTATACTGAAAAACCTTGAAGTCACAGAGGCTTAACAAAGTAGTAAGTATACTTCCTGCTCACATCACCATCCCCTTTTTTTTTTTTTTTTTTTTTGTTCTGGTTCAGAGGACTTCATGGTGATCTGTCAGGGAACAGATTTCTCTTCATCTTCTGGCTGCCTCCTCTTTCTTCAGCCAGTGAATAAAATAGAGATTGAGAGAAGACACATTTGCTTCTTATCCACACATCACTTCCACTCATCATTCTACATTGGAGAATTATTCACGTGCTCCCTTGCCTCCAGATTCAAGGTGGGGAGAGCTGAGAAAAGTAGGTCCCTGGCTGGACAGCCACTTCTCAGCAATAAAACTATACAATAGAATAAATGTATTAATCTTTGGTGGAAAGCTAGCATCTTTCCTGCAAAAATATCATATGCAGCAGTAGTAAAATGCTTGTGGTAAAAAAAAAATGGTTCATTTTGGCCGGGCACCATGGTTCACGCCTGTAATCCCAGCACTTTTGGAGGCCGAGGCAGGTGGATCACCTGAGGTCGGGAGTTCAAGACCAGCCTGACCAACGTGGAGAAACCCCGTCTCTACTAAAAATACAAAATTAGGTGGGCGTGGTGGCACATACCTGTAATCCCAGCTACTGGGGAGGCTGAGGCAGGAGAATGGCTTGAACCACGGAGGTGGAGGTTGTGGTGAGCCGAGATTGCGCCATTGCACTCTAGCCTGGGCAACAAGAGTGAAAACTCAAAAACATAAATAAATAAAACAAAAATTAAAAAATGGTTCATTTTGTTGATATCTATTGAGCTCAGGTAATATTTGACTAAAAGCTGACAAACAACAGAATAAAAAGAACATTGTTTGAAATAAGAATGTTAATAAAGCTATTCTAATGATATAAGTAAAAATATTGTGACCTTATCATCTTGTCTATAGTTGTACAACATTGAACGCTACTTTTCACTAAAAATTGTATTTCATATAAGTATTGGATTTTCATCATCCTCTTTCACTGTTCCAATGCCTTTTTTACCTCTTATCAGTGGAAAACAGGCCAGCTGTTGCCAGGAAAACACGTGGTGATGCTGCTACTTCAATGATGATGAAGAACACTTGTTTGGGTGATTTTTTTTTTTTTTTTTTTTTTTTTTTTTTTTGACAGAGAGTCTCACTCTGCCACCCAGTTTGGAGTGCAGTAGTGCGATCTCGGCTCACTGCAACCTCTGCCTCCCGGGTTCAAGCAATTCTCCTGCCTCAGCCTCTTGAGTAGCTGGGAATACATGCATGTGCCACCACCCCGGCTAATTTTTGTATTTTTAGTAGAGACAGGGTTTCACCATGTTAGCCAGGCTGGTCTCAAACTCCTGACCCTAGGTTATCTGCCCGCCTCAACCTCCCAAAGTGCTGGGATTATAGGCGTGAGCAATTGTGCCTGGCTGAGTGATTCTTATATCCCAAACACTGTTTTTTTTTTTTTTTTTTTTTTTGACTTTCACTTTAGGTACAAGGGGTACATGTGCATGTTGGTTACATTGGTAAATTGTATGTTGCTAAGGTTTGATATATGAATGATCTGCCACCCAGGTGGTGAGCACAGTACCTGATGGCTAGTTTTTCAAACCTTGCCCATCTTCCTCCTTCCCCTTCTAGTAGTTCCCAGTGTCTATTGTTCCCATCTTTGCAGACACTGTTGTTTGTATATTACATACAAACTCTTTTAATCCTACTACAATCCCATAAGGTAGAAATTGTTACATTCACCCTCTTAGCAAATGAGAAAACTGAAATTTAAATTACCAATATAATGTAATCCACAAGTGGCAGAGCAGACATTTGAAATCAAGGAGTTTGGCTCCAGAGCCCAAGCTTTAAAACAATATGCCATATACTCTATTTTAAATAAACTGCTCTTTTCCCCCAAAGAGCCCCAGCTCCATCAGAACACATGAGAACAGAATCTGCAAGAATTTTTACACCTATGGTATATACACCTCATCAAAGATCCCTAATCTTTCTCTGTGTGTCAAAAACTATTTTAATGAAACTTCACTTTCTTTCCATTCTTGATAATAAATTGATGAGTGTATGGAACCAAAAAGGTTGTCATCATAGGTTTGTATCCAAGAAAGAAATAGGTGTTGTAGAAGAGTAAGTAATGTTCTTAGGCTATAAAGAAGGTCTGTTTGCTAGAACTTTAAATGGGAGGGAATATGATTTCTAGGCATCTCCATTAGCAACCTCTAATTTTCATAAAGTACAATGGAAAGCAGTTTCAGTGGAATTTTACCATGATATCCATCATAGCAAAATTCTTCTCAACATAGGACTAGAAGGAAGGTTCCTTAACCTGATAGAGTATTTACAAAATCATACAATAAACATTAGACTTAATGTTAAATTATTTAAATGGTGAATTATGGCCATTTCTGTTCAACATTTAGCTGAGTTCCTAGCTAGTACAAGAAAACAAGTAAAAGAAATAATACTTATATGAATGAAAAAAGAGAACTAAATCTGTAATTATTAGCTAAGTTTTTAAAATGATTTTTTATGTAGAAACTTCAAAAAGTATTCAGAAAACAGTAACAAAAAGTAAGCTTAGCAAGATTTTTGAATATGACAACAAATTAAAATAAATTATATTTATACATACCTATAATTTAAAAATAGAAAATGGATTATTTTAAAAGATAATACTTCAAATAACATTAAAAAACAGACAGCTAATAAAATGTATGCCAGTTTTACCCTGAAAATTAAAAAACATGAAGACATTAAAGATGACCTAATAAAATGAAAGAAGAAATCATGTTCTTAGATTAAAAGTTCCAATAATGTAAATTTTTCAGTTATGCTCCAAATGATATATAAATTTAATGCAATCTCAATTAAATCCCATTACTCTGTTTGGAAATTGACAAGTCGATGTTAAAATTTAAATCCAAATGCAAAAGTTACCTATTTAAAGCAATCTGCGGAAGAAAATATCTGGAGGATTTACATTATCAAATATCAAGTCCCATTATAAGCTGTATTAGTTAAAAAGTGTGATTTGTGATAAGAATAGATGAATAAACCAATAGAGAAGAACAGGGAGTTCTGAAGGAGACCCACATATACAAGAAAAGATGGATTTATATTGTATCATAACTAAACTGGAATTATGTTTCTTAACATTCCCTTTCCTGTGTATTTCTTTATCGATGTGGACCACAAGAGACATTTGGCATGAGATTTGGAGCCTGGAGGTGAAGTAGCAGGCACATTTTTAAAAACATATTCCCAAAGTCTGCATAGAGTACAGGTGCTGTTGCAGCTCATTCGCACTGTCACTTACCTGGTGGCTCGCTTTTTGGTGCAGGGCAGCAGCTGGACCTGCAGCTGCAGCAGTTCCTCCTTCAGTTTCCCTGAGCACTGGACTAGACGTGTTAGCTCCACAGGAAGCACATCCGCTTTTGCAGATCCATCACTGCAGGTGGGGTTTTGGAAGTAATGAGACTCACCTGAGTTTCAGTTTATCTGTTCAGGTTTTATCTCATCCTCACAGGGTCCAGTTGACAATACTTTCCCCACTTTATAACCATATTTCCTTTCTGTTTGACTATCTGCAACCAGACACAGAAGAAATAACCTCATATAGGCTGTTCAACCAGCCTCCACAATTGCACATGGGCAAATCCATTTAATAAACCTTTATGTATTTGCTTATCTTCTAGTGATGGTGCTTCTCTGATTGAATCCTGACTGATATCCCCTGATTTATGACAATAACAATACTGTTGTACAGAGGAAATTTTTTTCAATAACCTGTACTAGGTCATGTGAATACCTTTATTGGGAAAAAATTTTTTTGACTATTACAAATCAACTCCAGAGGCGTTCTAGATTTAAATTTGTGTGTGCATGCACACACACATGCACATGCATGCACGCACATATATACACATATATATAAAACATAACAATTGATTAATTGGGCTACTTTAAAACTGAATACTTCAGTTCATCAAAATACACTGTAAAGAGAGTCTAAAGGCAAATCATGTAGTAAGAGAAGATAATTGCAATCTATACATCAAAGGATTTGTATTCAGAATTTATAATGAAATCCTACACAGCAATTTAAAAAGGCAACACTGTACTTACTGCAAATATGAGCAAAAAATTAAATAAGCTCTTCAAAGAGGAATATTCAAATGTTCAATAAGTATATGAAAAAGTGCTCAACTTTTTAAAAAAGACATCTGAAAAATGAGAATTCAAACCACAAAGAAACCCTTGCACAGTTACCAAATTGTCAAAACTGAAAATGTCAAACAAAATCAAATGCTGGCAAAGATATGGAGCAACTAGAACTCTCATTGATTGCTGGTGAGATTTAAACTGGTTTAACCATTTTGGAAAACTGATAAAATCTAAATATATGCATTCCTTATGATTCAGTAATTCCACTTCTAAGTGTATATTTGACAGAAATGCATAGACAAATGAACCAAATGACATGTATAAGAACGTTCATAGCAGTGCCATTTATAGTGGTAAAAAACTGGAAACAACTATTTATCAAAGTAGAATACATAATAATTTCTGGTATATGCATATGTGAAATTATATACAGCAATGAAATTAAATGAACTACAAGTCCACATAACAAAATGAACAAACACACATGAACTGATTAAAAGATGTCAGCTAAAACAGAGCATAGATATTCCTCCAACTTATGATTGGGTTACATCCTGATAAACCCTTCATAAGTTGGAAATATCACAAGTTGAAACTGCAGTTAATATGCCTAACCTACTGAACATCATAGCTTAGCTTAGCTTACTTTAAACATGCTCAGAACACTTACAGTAGACTACAGTTGGGCAAAAGCATATAATACAAAGCCTATTTTATAACAGACTGTTGAATATCTCATGTAATATATTTAATAATATACTGAAAGTGAAAAACAGGATAGTAGTGTGGGTTCTCACCATTAATGTACACAGCCGAAAGCTCACTGTGCCTGAAGAATGTTTGAAGCATTGAACTAAAATTAATTTCTAGATGATGAGAAAGCTGCAGAGACAGTGTCATCAATCTCTCTTCTGAGGAGTCTCAAGAACAGCTGGTAGAAGGCACTGGAGCATCCTACGCTTGATAGTTTAGCAGGTGTGATGTTCTTTGGGAGGAAGTCAAGTATCTATTTACCCTAATTGTGTGGCTGACTTGGAACTGCAGCTCATTGCCACTGCTCAGTATTGCAAAGGAATATTGTACCACATATCACTAGTCTGAGAAAATATCAAAATTCAAAATGTCAAGTACAGCTTCTGCTGCATGTATATCACTTTTGCACCAACGTAAAGTAGAAAAGTCATAAGTCAAACCGTGGTAAGTCAGGGACTGTGTGTACATATTTTATGATTCTATTTACATAAAGTTCACAAAGAGAAAACTAAGGGACTTATTACTGGAAGAGGACATAAGGAAGCTTCTGGGGGGCTGATACTCTATTTCGTTATTTGATTACTGGTTACATGCATGTATTCAATTTGTAAAAATGTATCAAGGTGTTCGCTTAGGATCTATGCACTTTTCTGTATGTATACTGTACCTAAATTAAAAGTTATATTTTAAAATGATATCATTTATTGAACATAATTTAGATCATTGTTTTGTCTAAGGACAGACATTTAGCACTGACAGAGCCAGGATAACTACAGTAGTCTGAGTCCACTGTCCATACTCTCAAAACACTATGGTATTCTTATATCTTAGTCTGCTTGCACTGCTACTACAAAATACCATAAACTGAATAGCTTACAACCAACAGATATTTATTTCTCACAGTTCAACAGGCTGGGAAGTCCAAGATCAAGGCACCAGCCAATTTGGAATCTGGTTAAAGTCTGTTTCCTGATTCGTGGACAGCTGCTTCTGACTGCATCCTCACATGGTGGAAGAGGTGAGGGTCTCTATGGGACCTCTTATATAAGGGCACTAATCCCATTCATAACAGTTCTGCCCCCATGACCTAATCACCACTCAAATGCTTCACCCCCTAATCCCCCACCTTGGGGTTTGGGATTTCAACATATGAAGTTTGAGGAGACACAAACATTCAGACCATAGCACCTATGAATTCTCATATTGTTAATAAGCAAAGGATTTTTTTCACTGGGTAGGGATACTCAATATTCATTATAAGATATAATTTCTTTGGAAATATCTGCACCAGGTTCCAAGAAATCAATGTAAAATAGAACTTAGAGTAATACTTGATCTCGTTAGGAACCCCAGCTTTAATATATAATAGAGTTAAATATAGAATTACTGTTTAGAGCAACATGATAGTAATAACAGAAAATACTATGAAGAAACAAAATACACATTTAGACCACAAAAATTTGAAGGAGACTCCTATGACATTGTCACAAGTTTCTTATTCTTTGAGAGTTATCCAAGTAACAAATATGTCTGACACACTCTATGATGGAAACCTATAGGGATTTAATTCTAAATGCCTGGTAAAGCTGTAAGCTAAGTGATTGCACACCAGATCAGCATTCCAAGAGATTTTGGAAGTTAATGTAATAATTAAGAATACCAAGAGTGTTTTAGATTAAAATAGATCACAGTTACTAATGTGTCGAAAGGTTTATTTGAGGATTTTAGAAGGTTTTGAGCCAAGCCTATTTTTTGAGAGTGTGTCTAAAGACTTCCATGCCTCCAGAATACTGCTGAATTTTTTAAAAGCATGAACATCACTCAACTGAAAAATAAATTTGTCAGCATAAAACAACTTTTATTTCCTTCATTCATCCAATCATTTATTTAGCCATCCCTCAAACCCCTTCTCAGTGCCAGGTATTCCATTAAAAACTGGACCCAAAAGGATACATAAAACATAAACCTTGCCTTAAAGCACCTTCCAATCTGAGAAGATTAGTAATCTGATGTAATATCAAGAGTTACAGCCGAAAATCCCCAACTGCTTAACACCGTAATCTAAGTTATAATTTCTTGAGAGTCATATTGCCACAGTAGCTAACATTTATTGAGTGCTTATTGTGTCTTCCTATAGAGTGAGCCAAATACTCATTATCACGAAGCTAGTAATTCCAGCCTCTATGTGTGTGTGTGTGTGTGTGTGTCCTCATTCTAGACTGTCACACAAAATTAACCCTGAGATCCATGGAAACATGGAATAGGGTGGCTAAAGAAACGATACTGTCAATGTAACTGCTGAAGATCCTAACACAGGAGTGTATCTCAGTGTGAAAATCACACTGTAGTTTTCACTATGAAGAAATGTGCTTTCTGTGAAATGGATATTTCTCCTTCATATTCTCTTTCAGTTCTTAGAGGACTATTCTACCTGTGTACATATTGTCTAGATATATATAATACATCAAATCTAAGGGTGAAATGACTAACTTATTTCAATGTGTTACCTTTAAAAAGAAAATGTTTTTTCCATCGTATCCTGGCTTGTGCAATGAAACTGTCTCCTGTTTCCAGCACTTGGAACTGTGGGTGTGCACAATGGTTTCCTGTCAGCCCCACATCATGGACGTGGGGAAAGGAGATTGTCCCCCTTCTCCTCTGGCCCACCCACCCCCATTCTAGGCCCTCGGGTGCTCCCATTTACAAGGTTGAATACCCAACAACAGAACCTTGTTACCACAGATGCAGACCTTCACAAGGGGGCATGGGTCACATTAGCTCTTTTGTTCTGTCTATTTTCTAAAACATGCATTCTCTTTCAATTTCTACATCTTTTTCCTTGGCTTACCCTCCCTCTTCCTTCTGCAAATCCACCCTTTTCTGCCTTGATGCACTTCCCCTATTATATTGCTTTCCTTGCAAAACAAAACTTAGCAAGGAGGCACATAGTAAAAATTTGAATGGTTATTTGAGATGGTTGTGATGTTGTGTGAGGCAGACGGAAAATTAGCAACTGCATCCTGCTAACAAGGACACACATATCTCTTCCAGTGTCCTAACAGACACAGCAGATCTTGCTAAGATCTCTGGGTACTGGAAAGACTGCTGCAGAAGGACACCGGCAAGATTTTTCACAACCCCATGGAATTCCTGCCCTCATGAAGAATTGGGGTACACACCATTGGCACTATGTGGAGATGTTAGTATAGCAGCGTCTGCCTGCTCCACGTTCTCCATACTGTTGCCTCCGGATGCATGGGTGGGATCAGTGAGAGTTAAGTTAATGGATGTTGGTGCTATCAGTAGCCATAGTAGACTTTAAACACGGCTTGTTTTCTACCCAGGATTTTCCCACCTCCCTTTGACTCACCTATATTCAACACAGTTTTTTTTCTGATAGTAACAATGGTATCTATGCTTCCTGGGTATAGACATTTATGCACCCCACCCTGAACTCAACAACATTAACAGCAATCGCCACTGGCCCACCCTGTGAAATCTCCAAATCACACTTCAGGAAAGGCCTCCAGCAAATACAGAAGAATTAAACATGCTCTAAAAATATATCAGAAAGGTGAAACTATATTTAAATAAAACTATGAAGTCATATGTGTTTATATGCACTAGCATTTCCTGCTAAAGTCAAAATTCCTGAGGAGCAGAACGTTATATAAATAGGAAAATAGGTCCATTTAACACAGCAGCTGAAGACAGGCTGGGCTCTGAGATACAGAAAAGGGAGCAAATGCCTAAAACATGGGATCAGACAGCACACTTACTTCCGTTATTCATCCAGCATCTACTCTTGCATAGCTACTGAATGTTCCCCATAATTCCAATCTCCTTAGTGAAACATAAAGACAAATGAAATTAATTATTAGATGAAAAAGAAGAGATTTTAATAAGCTATTTTATTATTGTTTCTTTGCATTATTAGTTGCTTGGTATTCAGTGATTTTCCTACTTAAAAGAATTAAATTAACAAAAATCTTCCAATCTTCTACTAATTATTTTAAAGAAAGAAAGGAAGAATGTGAAACATTTTAAACATTCTTTTAAAAACATAGAATGCACTCCAAATAAAAGTCTGCCTTTGTTATTTTCTCCCATCCCCAAATTCATGTTCCAAATGTCATTTTACAATTTGGCACATTTACATTTAAAGTAAATATTTGAAACCATGTTTAAAAGTCATTGTAATATGTTACAGGAAGTCAGGGACCCCGAATGGAGGGACTGGCTGGAGCCATGGCAGAGGAACATAAATTGTGAAGATTTCATGGACATTTATCAGTTCCCAAATAATACTTTTATGATTTCTTATGACTGTCTTTAATTTCTTAATCCTGTTATCTTCGTAAGCTGAGGATGTATGTCAGCTCAGGACCACTGTGATAACTGTGTTAACTGTACAAATTGATTGTAAAACGTGTGTTTGAACAATATGAAATCAGTGCACCTTGAAAAACAACAGAATAACAGTGACTTTTAGGGAACAAGGGAAGATAACCATAAGGTCTGACTGCCTGTGGGGTTGGGCAAAAACAGTCATGTTTTTCTTCCCGCAGAAAGCCTATAAACAGATGTGCAAGTAGGAGAGATATCACTAAATTCTTTTCCTAGCAAGGAATATTACTATTAATACCCTGGGAAAGGAATGCATTCCTGGGGAGAGGTCTATAAATGGCCATTCTGGGAGTGTCTGTCTTATGTGGTTGAGATAAGGACTGCGATATGCCCTGGTCTCCTGCAGTACCCTCAGGCTTATTAGGGTGGGGAAAACCTCCACCCTGGTAAATTTGTGATCAGACCCAGTCTCTACTCTTGAACCCTGTTTTCTGTTGTTTAAGATGTTTATCAAGACAATGCGTGCATGGCTGAACATAGACCCTTATCAGTAGTTCTGCTTTGCCTTTGTCCTATTCCCTCAGAAGCATGTGACCTTTGTTCTGCTTTTTGCCCTTTGAAGCATATGATCTTTGTACCTACTCCCTGTTTTACACCCCTTCCCCTTTTGAAACCCTTAATAAAAACCTTGCTGGTTTGAGGCTCAGGTGGGCATCACGGACCTACCGATATGTGATGTCACCCCCAGCAGCCCAGCTATAAAATTCCTCTCTTTGTACTCTTTCTCTTTATTTCTCAGCCGGCCGACACGGAAAAACAGAAAGTACCTACATTGAAATGTTGGGGGCAGATTACCCCGATATAGGGCAGAACATTATACAAATAGGAAAATAGGTCCAGTTAACATAGCAGCTGAAGACAGGCTGGGCTACGAGATACAGAAAAGGGAGTAAATGCCTAAAACATGGGATCAGACAGCACAATTACTTCTGTTATTCATCTAGCATCTGCTCTTGCATAGCTACTGAATGTTCCCCGTAATTCCAATCTCCTTAGTGAAATATAAAGACAAATGAAGTTAATTATTAGATGAAAAAGAAGAGATTTTAATAAGCTATTTTATTATTGTTTCTTTGCATTATTAGTTGCTTGGTATTCAGTGATTTTCCTACTTAAAAGAATTAAATTAATAAAAATCTTCCCAATCTTGTACTAATTATTTTAAAGAAAGGAAGAATGTGAAACATTTTAAACATTCTTTTAAAAATATAGAATTCACTCCAAATAAAAGTCTGCCTTTGTTATTTGCTCCCATCCCCAAATTCATGTTCCAAATGTCATTTTACAAGTTGGCACATTTATATTTAAAGTAAATATTTGAAACTATGTTTAAAAGTCATTGTAATAGGCATCAGCAAGTGGTCTTTATTAAGACAATTTGAAAGAAACATCTCACAGTGTTCTCTTGTTCATATAATACTTTCAGAGTTTGTATTAAACAACTGAAAGCAGAATATACTGACAGGGAGAAAGCCTCTAAGTTGTTACAATGTACAGATTGATTGTGGCATTTGTAATAGAAGTTGAGCTATTAAGGAGCAGAGGCTTTTTATAATCAATTAGTTTCCTTCAAATGGCAAACTTCATGTGTATACTTTTGTTTTTCACATAGAGCAAATAATAATTTCCCATATTTCTGAGGTGATCTTGAATATATATGCAAAGTTTATATATTATAATGAGACAAATTTCCTGCTAAATCAGGTTTCTCTTCCCAGTTTTTGATGTTGGGTTGCTTTGATTGGATAAAAAAAAATCAGGAGCTGTCAATCTGTTTTCTTTTCAAGTCTTTTCTGTTCCTTTTGAAATTAGTTACAGCCTGCTTTTTGTAGCATTGTAACCAGCCTGACCTAATTTAATTACCATGACTTGCGTGGTTTAAAGATAAATACTTTTATTCAGTTTGTCTACTTTGTGTATGTTTCCCTCCCTTTCATACAATCCTCTATATTTTAGCATTCAAAACCCTTGTTATTTCTCTCTTTATTGGGCTAACACAGAGCTGGTTTTTTTGGTGGTGTCTATATTCAGAAGTTTTCTTTGATGCTACATTTGCTTTCTCCCTTTTCTGTATCTGTTTGTCTGCTGAGAATTGTGGGCCTCTGTGGGATCCAGACTAAACATTCTTTGACTTGAACCACAGAGCATCACTACTGTACGTGTCTCTGTGCAGACCCAACTACTCTAATTTAGAAACAGAAGGGGAAAAAGGAGACTGAAAGAAACATGGCAGAGCCTTGGGGCTTAGAAACACTGTATTTAAAAATTCCAGTCCACAGAATGTACTACCAGGCCCAGGAAAAGATTAGACATTCACTTCAGCTATTTAAAATGGAAAACCTATTTCTGTTATTCCAGATTCACTGTGAGTCTTGTAAAGGGAATGCATACCATTTTACTGCTGCTTTCTTCCTGAGAAAAGAAGGCATGCAGAAAGATTTTCACAGTAAAAAGATTGTGCTCTCTGGCTATTGAGCTATATGCTCTAATAAAATGAACATCATCATAGCAAGGGTAGTGAATAACCAGCGTTAAGGTCTCATGAGGGAGTGTTTAGATTGATTGGAGTTAATCTATTAACCTCCTTGAGCTCACTTGATATGTACCATCTGAGGGAGCCCTTTATTTTTCACAGAAAAGAACATATGCTGAATACTTATGGGGAATAAAACAAAGTGTAAAACCAGATCTGAGTCCTGAACAGATTGTGTCTTGCTACAGGTGTTGTATAGCCCTTTGCCTGCCCCTACAGACCCTCCTCTTAAAAAAGGTTCTCACAGCACGGTGCCTTTGCAAATTGTACCACAGAAAATGTGAATGGGGTCTATTCTGCCACATGCAATGCCATCTGAAATGGCACAAAAACCTGCTGTTCCACAAAACAGACCATTCTGTTTTTTAAAAAGTAGGAGAAAAAGAAATTCAAGAATGCTGTTTCCCTTCACAAACTTTGGTTTGCTTGGGCACATGAAAAGAGATTTTTATCTTGCAAATGAAGTAAAAAATAAATAATTACAAAGACATCATTAAAAGTTCCATTTGAACTGTACTAATAATATTGTACCTTAAACAAACAGAAGGAGGCTTTTTATAAATGCCAAAAGCCAAAGCCCTACAGATTAGGGTGAAACAGTTTCATTACCTCTATTCTTATAATGCGTCAAAATTGCCAAGAAAACCGTTTTCTGCCACATTGGTCTTAAGATAGTGACAAATCCCTTTAAACTAATCATTAGCCAGAGAATACTGAGCATAAATGTAATGAAACAATGTCAAGAATCCTGCCACAAGAGGTCATAGTTTATACTAAATTAATTAGTGTGCTCATGTTACATTTAATTTGGAGAAGCAGATATCTCTGCTTCTTAACAATCATTCATGGCTAATACTGAATACTTTTTTCTTCAACCTTCTATGTGCTATAGCTCTTTTGTTCACTAGAGCCCATTAAAAATGTAGAGAACTTGATTTATCAGTTAATAACGCTGATGTTAATCACAGAAAGTACTGCAGGAGCCTGGTACCAACCAAAGATAGCCAATGTTACCACCAAAGCAGGAGCAAGTTTTTGATGCTATAAATCCTTGAATATGTAAGGAACAGAGACTATATGAAATTCAAAAAATTACTGAAACAAGCTTGTATTTTAATAGTAGCTATATAAATTTTATTACATGAAGTTTGAACTGTACACAGTTTGATATAAAAGCATGTGATTTTCAGTGATGACTACTATGTTCCAATTTAATGATATAATTTAGCCAAAATTTAACTATTAATACATCACTTTTTATTCATTTATCCTTCCAGTTTATGGTCAACTGCAGAAGTTCTATCTACTTGCTTATTTTAAGATAACATATAAGCAAGTTGGCATTAGTACTACAAAAAAATGAAAAACAAATAGAATTCAAGATTAAGATAACAACATATTGATATTGTTAGAACATATACAAATAAGCTATAACTATCTCAACAAGAGAGATGGGCATGGTGGCTCATGCCTGTAATCCCAGCACTTTGGGAGGCTGAGGCAGGTAGATCACTGAAGGTCAGGAGTTCAAGACCAGCCTGGCCAACATGGTGAAACCCCATTAAAAATATAAAAATTAGCCAGCCATGGTGGTGGGTGCCTCTAATCCCAGCTACTCAGGAGGCTAAGGCAGCAGAATCATTGAACCTAGGAGGCAGAGGTTGCAGTGAGCTGAGATCGCACCACTGCACACCAGCCTGGGCGACAGAGTGGGACTCTGTCTCAAAAAAAAAAAAAAAAAAAAAGAAAGAAAAATTTCTCTGGAAATTTATGTGAAATACTACATATTTAGAATTAGGAGAATTCTAAAATAAATATGTTAAGAAAAATTTTGAACTACTGAATATTAAAACATAATTTGAAGCCAGCACAATTAAGGTGTATTGATTTGAGATAAGTGGACCAAAAAGTGGAACCAAATAAAGAGATCCAAAATAGAATTTTATATATATACAAAATTTGGCTTATAAAAATTGGTAAAATTTCAAGCAGTAGAAAAAAATAGATTATTCAATAAATAGTGTTGTGATAACTGGCTAATCTTTAGGAGAAAAATAAATTGAATCTCTACTTCACTCTCTTAAACAACATTAATTCTAGAAGGATAAAGAACTTATAGGCTAAAGAAAAAAAGACAGAAAGTAACCCTTAAAACACAGGGAGAAAATATGCATTTAAAAAATATAATATTGTCTTAGGGAAACCCTTTTTAAGCAAAACTAAAAAACAAAAACAATGAGTAATAATATTGATAAATTTGACCATGTAATTAGGAAGTATGCCATAAACTTAAATCACATATTTAAAAGTTTTGGAGTAAATGTTAGCAAAATAAATGGCAGAAAAGAGAGATTTTATATTTGAAACATACAAGAAAAAATTAGATGCACTATATTATTGAATTAATGTCTAAAATGTGCATGTGCTGTTATCTTAGTTTTGCGGGTAAGGATACTGAAGCTCAGAAAGCCACATGTCTCAACAGACACAATTAAAGGGTAGCAGAGCAGGGATGTGTTTTTTTCTGACTCAAATACTTCCCATAAATAAAGAAATGTTGAAGTCTGATACTTTGCTTCTCAATGTGAGCTCCAAGGAGCAGCAGCGCCGGTCTCACACAGAAACTTACTAGAAATGCAGACCCTGGCCAGGCGCAGTGGCTCATGCCTGTAATCCCAGAACTTTGGGAGGCCGACGGGGGCAGATCATGAGGCCAGCAGTTTGAGACCAGCCTGGCCAACGTAGTGAAACCCTGTCTCTAATAAGAATACAAAAATTAGCCAGGTATGCTGGTGCATGCTTGCAGTCCCAGCTACTTGGGAGGTTGAAGCAGGAGAATCTCTTAAACCCAGGAGGCGGAGGTTGTGGTGAGCCGAGATCACGCCACTGCACTCTAGCCTGGGCAACAGAGTGAGACTGTGTCTCAAAAATAAAATAAAATAAAAATGCAGAACCTAAGCCCTCATCGATTCTTATGCATATTAAATTGTGATAGGCAATAATCTAATACAAACCTGAAAATATGTTCAACCTGTAACAATAAAGTACTTAAAATAATTAATTAAAACACTGAAAAATTATTTTTCACTGGTATAGATGAAAAAGATTGTGATAGTCAACAATGTCATAGGTAAGGCTGGAAGAAGTGGAGGATAAAAGGGAAGAGGCTATTCTATGAAGGCGTAGTTAGAAACTTTTGGAGGGGTTCTGTGGAATTTTGAGGATGTTCAACAAATTTAAAATGTGTTTGACTTTACAATCTCACTCCTGAGATTTTACCTTAATTGGACAGAGTCCAAAGAGACACACTGCATTGTTTCCTTTGCCTGCTGTGACATCACCACAAATTCAGTGGCTTAAAACAATGCAAATTTATTCCTACAGTTCTGGAGGTCAGAAGTCTCAAAATGGGTTTATGGAGCTAAAATCAAGGTGTCAGCAGGGCTGCCTTATTTCTGGAGGCTCTAAAGAAGAAGTTATATCTTTGCCTTTTCCAGCATGTAGAGGATGCCTGAATTTCTTGGCTCAGGCCTCTCCCTCTGTCTCTCACTTTCTGCTTCCATAGTCAAATCTTTTTCTCTGGCACTGCCCCCTCTCTCTCTCTCTTATAAGAATCTTTGTGATTACATTGAGCCCACCCAGATAATCCAGATGATCCCTCCTTCTCAAGATCCTTAACTCAATCACATTGGCAAAGTCCCTTCTGCCATAGAATGTGACATACTCACAGGTTCCAGGGATTAGGATGTGGAGATATTTGGGGCCATTATTCTGTCTATCAAACACACTAAAAGTTTTTTTTTTTATGACAGTGGTATTTTGATAGTAAACGATTGAGATCAATAAATGTTCATTCATAGGGGATTTTGGCAATTCCAGATAATGCAATATTTTGTGGCCATTAAAGCATTGAAATAAATATCTCTACTTACTAAGGGAACTATTTTATGTTTTGATGCCGAGTAAAAGCTATTTACGAAAACAGTTCACATGTACACACAGAATCAAAGAGGCAGATCTAGAGAGAGACAAAGATAGAGACAGAGAAAGAGAAAAATGAAACAGGAAGTTTCACCAATATATTAACAGTGTTTATCTCTAAAGAAGGAAATTTGTGGTGATTTTTACCTTATTACTTATACTTGTCTGCATTTTTTTATTTCCTTACAATGAGTATATTTTATTTTGTGATCAAATAAAAATGAGAAACTTACGTGTATTTACCACACACATTTTACCAGAAACCTACATATTCATGAATGCCTTTTTTCCAGACAAATTATTGGTAAGTTGCCTTCGAGGCAGTGGGTAGCCTAAAAAAGTACAATGTGTGTGTCTGGTCTGGTATTTCAATCTTAGTTTCTATGCTGCACAAAATGCCAGAATATCAGAAGGAAAAGAAAGGATTTAGCAGGCCAGGCATGGTGGCTCAGGCCTGTAATCCTAGCACTTTGGGAGGATCCACAGGTGGATTGCCTGAGCTCAGGAGTTCGAGGCCAGCCTGGGCAACATGGTGACACCCTCTCTCTACTAAAATACAAAAAAAATTAGCCAGGGATGGCGGCATGCACCTGTAGTCCCAGCTATTTGGGAGGCTGAGGCAGGAGAATTGCTTGAACCTAGGAGGCGGAGGCTACAGTGAGCCAAGATCGCGGGACTGCATGAGACTCCCTCCAAAAAAAAAAAAAAAAAGGAAAAGAAATGATTTAGCGGTTTAGCCTGAATATATGTAACTATGTAAATAAAACCTAACAATATTTTACTTAACTTTTAGCAACCAAGTTATAACCTCAATAAATATGCTCACCTTCTTACCTCTTGGATCATAATTGCCCTTAGGCCTAACCCATTTTTCTGTGTAATATTCAAGATTGGCTAGATTCTCTTTGACTCCTGGGGTATGGGATCATAAACAGAACAATGATTTGATTTCTCTAGTAAGAAACCTATAATCAGTGTAATATTAGGCCAAAAGGGTCCAGATATATTAGAAAACAAGATTAGTCTGGCAGAAAAGCCTTGAGCGAATCTAGTCTATGTAAAACATCTAACACATGAAACATTTTAGAATGAATTTGAAGCCCTGCAGAAAAGTTTAGAATCAACCCAGCCACCTAATGGTCACCAGACACCCTAGTTTACCCTAGGCCTGGACATAGTGGAAAATAGCCCCGTGAGATCATCGTGAATTGGGATACTATACTCTCATCTGGAAAACTGATTTAACCTAAAATATCAAATAGGCTTCTTGCAGATTGAGATACAGGATGTAATGCACTTGGTATGGTGCATGGTACATAACAGATATTCATTAAATATTAGTTTTATTTTCTCATTTACCATTTGAAATGTATAGAGGACCATGTTCATTGAGTTACTACTCATCAGGAAAATAATATCTTTGAATTAGAGGTGTATTAACATTGGCTATATAGAATCAACATTTTAGATAGGATTAGGAGACACAAAAATATTTATACCTGAGGGT
Organism: Symphalangus syndactylus; assembly: GCF_028878055.3. Taxonomy (NCBI): domain Eukaryota; kingdom Metazoa; phylum Chordata; class Mammalia; order Primates; family Hylobatidae; genus Symphalangus; species Symphalangus syndactylus. The sequence continues at coordinate 54,438,621 of NC_072426.2, forward strand.
TACTAGAAGTCAGTTGTTAAGCTAGTAAGTTATATTAATATTGTTATTGTTGCAGGCCAAATGTTTGCTATTCCTTTTCCTCTGGCACCTGCACTTCAATAAGTCTGTAGGCAGATGGGATGGGGAATTGGGGTATTCTTCTCATTGGCCCAAGAGCTAAAAACAACTTTCCCTCTTCCATCTGCATATAAACTCTTCACCACAAGAGAATTTTGATAAAGCAAGAGAATATCAATTTTAAATGGAGACTCTTAGCACATAAAAAGAACTTGGGGGTATTAATGAAATCAAGAGTCTCTATTCAATTAAACATTTAGTAATGCCAGAGCACTACTGCTCTCAGATGAGTGGAGTATCACATGTGATAAATAGGAAAGTGCCTCCCACAAGCACTTAATAACAATATTAGTCAATAACTGGTTACTTTCCATGGGCCAGGCTCCTTGCTCAGCATTTTACTCACAATATTTCATTTGATGGGCACATGAACCCCATGAGGTACATACTATTATTAACAACTTTACAAATGAGAAAACTGAGAACAATAGGGGTTATGGGACTTGCTGAAATTCACACAGCTATTAACTGTCACAGGAAGGATTCAAACCTAGAAAATTAGACTCCAGAGTTTTATGGTGAACCATGATTCCATACTGCCTCCCTTGCTATTCACATTTCTGGGCCAATACTCGAAAGAGCTCAATAATACATTTTGAGATAAATCCAGTCTATTGAGCCAAAGGCTTTTTTTTAACTACCAAAACATTATAATATTACGGAAACTGAGATAGTTTAGTAAAAGTCAGATTGGTATTTGGGACAGTTGCATCTAGCTCTGAGTCAGTTACATATTAATCTAATACTGCCAATACATTTTATGCCACTTGAAATTATTTATACTATGCACAACAAGGTCCTAGGCAGAGTAAACAGATATAATCCAATCCTGAAGTAAAAAGTGAAATAGGGTTTCTCCTCAGTCACCCCTTGAATCATTTAGAAGTCCATACTGAACACATTGAAAGGCATGTATTAGCAAGTCATGATTTTCCGGAAAAACATCACAGCTGGACCCAGCTCAGTGACCAGGTGCCTCTGTACTACTGCTATTGAAGGTACTACCTCTCTTCATTTTCCTCAGCCCTGCTGTATCTACTCTTCCCTGAAGCTTCTCCCTACTGCTTTCAACCCAGTTATAAGTTTTTCCACTTGCCTGATTTGTGCTCCTCAGAAGCTCAACTGCCACAATAAGATTGAAAAAGAGGGTGGGTCCACACAGCAGTCCCTGACCTTGTCCTCTTCCCTTCTCTGTTACACAACTGTTTATTGGCTCCAGGCTGATCTCCAGTAGCCCTTTTGGACTCTGTCTTACTCATTTATCCCAGCAAAGATATTCTGCTCCTGACGTCACAGCCACATCGCATCTACTGGAAGCCAGGGTGGTCCACATGGAGCCTGAGCGTCCGGTAAATGTGGATTAACTTGCTTTAACATTTGTTCACTCTTGAAAAGGACAAACACTATAAAGGGAAGGGAAAGGAATCCCAGAATATTTAGGTGTATCAGCAGAGGAAACTGATATTTCAAACAGGAGCCAAAAGTGACAAGGAAGTAATAGTATACGTATGTTGTAATAACCAGGATTGACAGGTCCAAATGAAACCAAGGCATAAAGTCCTGTCAGTGGCTTCATAGGCCTAAGCCATGAGTTTTATCAGAAGTTATTAAAGCAGGGAGACTGGATTTCTTCAGGTTTCCAAATAGAAAGTTGAAGAAAAGTTGTTATGATTGGCTAAAAAAAAGGGCTTGCACGGTGGCTCATGCCTGTAATCCCAGCACTTTGTGAGGAGTTCAAGACCAGCCTGAGCAACATGGAGAAACCATCGTTACAGGAAAAAACAAACAAACAAACAAACAAACAAACAAAACCCACGAAGAAACAGCCAGGCCTGGTGATACATGCCTGTAGTCCCAGCTACTCAGTAGGCTGAGGTAGGAGGATTACTTGAACCCGGGAGCAGAGGTTGCAGTAAGCTGACATTGCGCCACTGCACTCCAGCCTGGGCGACAGAAAAAAATCTGGCCTACAAAAAGGAAGATCCAGAAACAAGTGGGGGGATGCAAATTAGTTTTTCACTGTAATTTGAAGTAAGGCTACTTTGCCTCTCATTTAGCCCGTTGGATGACTTATGTATCAGCATTGGTTGATGAAACAAAGTATAAAGTTCTATGGCTTATAGATACATCGTGCACAGAATTAGAGAAGTGCTTTTGAATAAATAAATAAATAGCCTGAATGTGGGTCACAAGTTTACCTCTCTTATTTTTTAATTTTGATTAACCTAAAATTATTCTGGTACTTAACTTTCTTTTTGTATTTTAGATTAATACTTCCTTTTATATTATTATTTTATCATTGTTTGTAAACATTCTTTTTACAAGACCAATGTTTCAGAAAGTTAACATTTGGTTTAGATGCCTCTCTTTTAAAATAATTGGTGTTATTGGCTTTCATATGGACAGAATTTTCCATTTCTCATGAAGTGAATATCCATGGACAAGTCTATTTTTGAAAATCCTAACTATCTTTTCTCTGGATCTCTTAAAGAATATTTTCCAGAAGTTTATGTCATATATTAGATTATTCTCAATATTTTTCTTCATAATTGTCCTTTAGACTACTGAATTCAATCAAAGAACTGCCATAATATGTAGGATAAATTTCACACAATACGCTGAGGCTGGGCCTGGCCAAGGTGTGTTGTTCTCTAATGATGAGTCAGCACATCACCATGAATTTAGCGGAGTAACGTAATATCCCTTTATTATCTTACGATTATGTAGATCAGAAGTCTGGCCATAGTGAGACTGGGTTCCCTGCTCAGGGTACCCCAAGGCTAAAATCGGGATGTCTGCTGGGCTTTATTCTCTTCAGGAGCTTGGAGTCCTCTTTTCTGCTCACCTGATTCTGTCAGAATTCCGTGTCTTGAAGTCATACGATTGCGGTCCTCATTTCCTTTCTGGCTGTCAGGCAGAGAATGCTATTAATTCTTTCAGGCTCCAGCAGTTCCTGGCTACGTGGCTCCCTCCATCTTCGAAGCTAGCAGTAGGACACTGAATCTTTCTGGAGCTTGAAATCTTTTTTACAAGAAAGAATCCCCTCTCTTTTTAAGGGCTCACCTGATTAGGTGAGACCCAAAGATAAACTCTCTATTTAAAATCAACTGCTTAATATAGCATAACATAACCACTGTATCCACACATCACTTCAAACTCACGGGCCCGAGATATACAAGGGAGTGGGTCATTGGAGATTATCTTAGAATTCTGATGACCATGCAAGACATTCAAGGTATAGGGAAAATTACCAAGAACTGCCCAAGTGAAGCATATTTGAAATATTTCTGAACCTCTGCTAGGAGACAGTGAGGGATTCTCTCTCATACATTGTTACCACCTTGAAAGAAAGAACTGAGTCTGTATGGCTCAGCGCTGCTATTGTAGTGTCTGGCATAACAGGGAGTCAATAATAGTTACTGAATAACTAGATGATGAATGAACGAATAAGTAAGAAATACTCCTGTGGTAGAACATGAACTTCAGAGAATAAACCAGGACACAATTATTGACACATCGATATCAAGACCAACTATTTATTGTAATGAAATAAACCAGGACTGGAAATCTATAACAACTTAGATGACCAGAAGTTCAGCTGAAGGAGAAATCAAGGGGCAACCTTTAGCATTCTGGATAAATCGGTGATGTAAAGGGAAAAAATCGTATTATTATATGTATCTACAGTCTTTACATTACAAAATTACATTTTGAGTTGAAGGACATTTGGATTGAGTTAATTTCTTTGTATTTCAATTTATTCCTCTACAAAGCCATGATTCAATTATTAAATAAATATCTATCTAGTTATGTTCTGTGTTACAGGCTAAGCATTTTAGCCATAGCAATGTATAAGAAAAATTTGCCTGTGAAGTCTAGTTACGGATGTTCAAACATTTAACTCCAGAAAATGTAATCATTGTTTGAGGCATTGGAGCATGTGTTATAATTTGGAAAGAAAATAAACATGCTAAATAAATTTAAACTTTTTTTGTCTTTAAGATTATTAAACAATTTGAACTTTGAAAAGTAAAAATCCGTAACTCGTTCACACTTACTCTATTCATAAAAGGAGAATCTAACTTTTAGACAATATAATTCCATTTTTAATCTTCTTACATGTAAAAAATTTGATGACAGGATTGATATGAGAATAAGTAGTGACAAGGAGCTATGTTTTATCTTATGAGGTTTATTAAGATAATTATACATCAAGGCATATACAAACTTTAAATAGATTCCTTTTTCAATAACACCAAATGATCCAAAACAGTATTAACATTTAATGAAAGATGGAGATGAGGTTCCTTTTTAAATTATTATGTTAATTACAATAAAGAGAAAAATCCCAACTTTTCTAAAATATGTACAAGATCTTTTCATCTATAAAGAACTTATAAATCTACAAGTCAAATCATCTTCACAAGCTTAAGTTGATACTGTTGTAAACTTTTAATTACATTAATTAAAATTTGTACCATTTAAAATTAATTGATACAATTTAGCTTGTACTGCTCTGCAAAGTGCAAACACTAATGAGACAAAGGTTTCCCATCACCACCTTTAATTGAAAAAAAGAATGAGATAAAACTTTTAAAGTATAAAATGGTATATTTTGAAATTGTTAACAATTATTCCTGTTAAATCTAATATAATACATAGTTTTAGAACAGAAAAAACAACAACTGTGAAACCTAAAATAAAAAGCAGTAAAAAAGTGTTTTGTGAGTCTACGTGAAATATTTGGTTACATTAAAATAGAAAGACAATGGCTGCTGGAAGAGCTTTAGTTGGTCTTTGATGACTAATTTCTCCAGCTAATTTGGAAAATAATATTCCTGCATTCATTCTTTCTGCTCCCTTTCTTCATCATTCTCTTCTTAACAGTTATTCCTTACTGCGCACCTACTTTTCTCCATCTAGTAAAACAGCCAAATGTCTCCTCTGATCCTATATATATAGCCAGCAGACAAATACAAAACATGGTTTATATTCTCATATAAAATAGTATGGTCTGGCTAAAGCTGATGTTTAATTAAAACAATTTTAAGAGGTAAATTCAAATTATTGCTGAAACAATACATGTTTATTGCAGTAGTACTTGAACATAAAATACCCACGCCTAAAAATTACCCATATTTATACCTATCCACCACCCAGAAATAACACTGAAAACACTGTACATAACTCACATATACACATACATATACACATACAAATCTTTAGATGGGTGTATTTCGAATACACATACATACACATATACTCAAACATTTTTTGAAATTGGGTTATAACATACATGCTATTTTGAAATCTGCTTTTCTTAAAAATGTAATATGAAAATGTTTCACCACCAATATTATTCGTGTACTTAACAATGGATAAAGGTTGTTTTTTTTTGTTTTTTTTGTTTGTTTGTTTGTTTGTTTTTTTTATCAATGGCTAACCAGGGTCAATGAGGGTTTAGGTAAGCTGGAACTCTCGTTAAAATTGTAAATTGGTCCAACCTTTCTGGAGTGAAGTTGGCAATGTATTTCAAGAGCTTTAAATATAATTTAACCATTATAAAATTTGAATGCCTTTCACTTCACATTGGGATGTGTACAAATTTCCATTACTAGAGTATTTGTTATAATCCACTTTATAATTTCCAAAAATAGCAGAAGACCAAAATGTATAATGAGGTATCTGCTTTAAAAAATACAAAATATTCATTGCACATAAAAGTATTTTACCTTAAAATTATGTGGATCATGGAGAATGTGAAAATGCTTCAAAGTTTAATTCACATATGAGCCTCCACAATTTTTACACAGGTTTGTAAAATTACAATCTAAGTACACAGTCTTATCCATAGTAATACAGAATGGGCAAGGGGAGCTTTCATTTAAGTATAGTCCTTTTATTCAGAATGCTAGAAGATGCAAACTATTGTGTAGTGAGAGAAAGCAAATTACTTGTTACCAGAGATGGTGGAGGTAGGGGAGCAGTGGGAGGAAGGAGTTACAAAAAAGAAATTTTTGAGGTGATGAATATGTATATTGTCTCGATTGTGGTAATGGTTCCACAGGTCACCTATGTCAAAATATATCAAGCTGTACAATTTAATATGTGCAGTTTATTGTCTGTCAATGATGTGGTTTGGATCTGTGTCCCCAGCCAAATCTCATGTTGAATTGTGATCCCGAGTGTTGGAGGTGGGGCCTGGTGGGAGATGATTGAATCACAAAGGTGGACTTCCCCCTTGCTGTTCTTCTGATAGAGTTCTCAAGAGATCTGGTGGTTTAAAAGTGTGTGGCACCTCTTCCCACCCCCCTCTTTCTCTTGCTGGCCATATGAAGACATGCCTTGCTTCCCCTTCACCTTCTGCCATGATTGTAAGTTTCCTGAGGCCTCCACAGCCATGCTTCCTGTACAGCCTGTGGAACTGTGAGTCAATTAAATTTTTTTCTTCATGCATTACATGCATTATGCAGTCTCAGGTAGTTCTTTACAGCAGTGTGAGAACTGACTAATAGAGTCAAGTTTGCCTTGATAAAGCCATTAAAAAATTAAAAAGACTGATAGTACCAGGTGTTTGTGAGGAAGTGGGGCACCTGGAACTCTAGTGTATTTTTGGTGGAATGGTTAATACAGCTGCAATGGAAAGTAACCTTGCAATATCTTAGAAAGTTAAATATACACTTATATAACCCAGCAATCCTACTTCTAAACATTTACTTGAGAGAGATAAAAGGCATATGTCAACAAAAATGTCTCTACTGATTACCAATTTTGAATTTTTTAATTAAAAAAAATATACATTTTTAAGACGGGAGTCTCACTCTGTTGCCCAGGCTGGAGTGCAGTTGTGAAATCTTGGCTTACTGCAACCTCCGCCTCCCAGGTCAAGAGATTCTGATGCCTCAGCCTCCTGAGTAGCTGGAATGTAGGCACACACCACTACACCCGGCTAATGTTTTCTATTTTTAGTAGAGATGAGTTTTCACCATGTTGGTTAGGCTGTTCTTGAACTCCCCACCTCCAGTGATCCACCTACCTCAGACTCCCAAAATGCTAGGATTACACGTGTGAGCCACCGTGCCTGGTCCAAATTTAAAAAATATTTTTAATCCTGCTCTTATTGATTCCTCAGTCACTACATACTTCCGCCCACTCACCTCTTTCAGCACTCTTTTCTTCGTCCTTCCTGAACTATGTTCTCTTTGTTTTCTTCCTACATATTTGGCACTTCCTTCTCCTTTGCCTTTGGTATCTCATCCTCCTTAATCCAGCCATTAAATGTTGCCATCTTGGCTTATTTTTACTTGCCATCTCTTCCCACACTGTGTTCTTTCTGTAGGCTAATTTCATCCATTTCCATAGTTTCACTAATTTAATACTTCACAATTAACTCTCTCCTAAATTCCAGGCTTTTATCTTTGGCCACATATAAAACATTCCATGTGCATTCCTCAGAGGTTCTGCAGTCAGTACATCCTATACTGAAGCATGTTCTTATCCTCACAAACCTTCTTACAGTGTTCAATATCTAAGTAAACAGCCACATCATCCATCCAATTGCTCAACCCCCAACCTGGAAATTAAAGATGAATGACACCTCCCAATCTATCACCTCTCACATAAAAGAAATTACCAAATTCAGGCAACTCACATGCTAATCACTTCTAAGTTTCATTAACTTCTCTAACTATACTGCCTTTGTTCTAATCAATTTTTCTTCACCTTTACCCTGGATTTCTGTAGTAACTGGCCTCCCAAAATTTATTCTAGTCCCTGACCAACCTGTTCTCTATGGTAAGCTACCTCTTTCAAAATGTAAATCTTATCTTATCACATCCCTAATTTTTCTCTCACTTCACAGCCCAATTATAACCTTTTTAAAATTATTATTATGTTGCTCTTAGAATAATGGCCCTTATCTTTGGCATGGTCTATGAGGAGCTATTACATGATCTGGTCTTTGCTAACCTCTCTACCTTTATTTCCAATCTCTTTTCACCTTCCTTTCTCCTCTCCAACCACCCTAGCCATCTTTCTGGGTTTCTTCCCTCCAAGGGATGTTGTACTTCCCTCTCCATCTAGGATTCTCTTCCTGTTCCCTTCTGTCACTGGGTAACTCCTGCTCAAACCTCTGATCTCAGGAGAAGTATCATTTCTTTTACTTCCATAGACTAGGTCAAGGTTGTCTGTGATATTCTCTTCCAGAATTGACTTATTTTCTTTGAACTTATCACATTTTAATTTATACATTCATTAATTTCATTTGCTGCATAATATAAGCTTCCCCTCTAAAGTGTAACTTGCAGAAACAATGTTTTAGTTCAACTTTTAGTTTCTACATGGATAAATTTCACATACAGGTAATATTTCTCATAAAGAAGCTATGTCTCTGGAAAACAGATGTCATCATGACTCTCTTTAAGTATTAATACTACAGTGATTTAAAAAATATTTAAATGTCCTGATGGATAATTATTTTAATACAAAATGTGTTTGTGAGTGTTTATTTTATGTGGATCAAAAATTCACAAAAAGCTTTCCTCGAAGTAGGTGTCATTATCAAAGCACTTAAAGACTAGATTCCAGATTGTTATTTTCCTGTTTTATTTTTTAAAGATGGCCTGTTGTCCTTTGATCTTGCTCTGACACCTGCACCAACCTACTTCTCTCTTCTTAAGGGGTCCCTGTAGGATCCGAGATCATGTGGATAAAATTAAAATGGAGATCACGTGATTGAAACTATTCTTCACAACTTCTCCCAAAACACACAGACAAATATTCACATAAACATTTGGATTCGATTTTCAAAGGGTCCAATTTGGCTTTCAAATTTCATATCTCTACTGGATAAATTTTCTCACACCAACTGCGAAATAGAAAGTGCTTAAAATTAGTAGTTTTGTGTTGAAAAATTAATAATTTTACAGTGCATGATCATTTCCCTTTCACTGACATTCTAATATTTCTCTACTTCTTTAATACATTTCAAATAAACTACTTTTTTCATTTTATTCCAAGTTGCTTTTCTGAAAGGCTGCGTTGCCCACCAATATGAAGTGATCACATGAATATTATTGCTTAATATTTCCCCTGCAAAATGTGAACAAACAAGGGTAGGGAGTAGGGTATTCTTTGGGGATTCAGCTAAGAATTGTGGAATTACCTTTCATCTGTTTCCTTCTTAGTAATGTTTTTTGTTTTCAGTAAAGGCCAAAAGACAGAAAGAAGAAGAAGAGTTACATTGCATTTTGGACAGTATTTTAAAACAGTATTAATTTGTAGAATTTACATAACTATTGCAACAGATGTAAATGAACAAAAATTGAGTCACTTTATTGTAAAATATAAACTTTAATCCCTACTTCTAGGGAGAAGTCCAAAAAAAACTATTTTTCCATAGTATATAACTTAAAACAACTATATGGGCTTCAAAAAGCATAATTGTTCTATTTCAAATTATTTTTCATGAAAAAAGTAACTTGAGAAAAAGGATAAAATTTTTTCAACGTGTATCTCTGCTTCTAGAATCAATGGTCTTATAGTTCTAATAGACATTCTGATGATGAGGTACCCTGACTCAACCATTTAATGTTAACTAAGTACTTCAACAATAACTCTGTAACAAATGGTCTCTGAAGACAGGATAAGAAATTGTAAAAATTAATTCTATATCCCTCCTCACTCTTCCCTCCTAGCTTCAAAATAAGGTTAATATCTTCTAGAACAGTTTCCAAAATGACTCAATTAAACATTCCCTAGATATCTAACTTTTGCTTACTTTTTATCAGGGCAATATCTCTGATACAGCTCTGCCAAGTCGGAAATTTGGGGTTAATTTAGAATATCTCTTGTTTTTTTTACAGCTTGAAGAAAAGATAAAGGTCAGCAGCCGCTTAAGGAGAAGGACAGAAGTCACAAGTTAGAAATAAACAAAGGAAGTTCCTTTGCAGTACAGCTATTTAAAACATATGCCAATAAAATGTTCAAAGGATTTCTACAGAGCTCCGAAGATAAACATATTTTTTTGTCTTGAAAAAGTTCACTTACCTGAAGCTTTAAACTAAAATATGTAACATGGCTCTGTAGAAAAAAATTATTAAAGACAGTGATTTGGCATTTTATTCATTTACTAGGGCTTTTAGTGCACTTGACCATGAAGGTTTACATCCCAACTCCACCTTCTATTAGCTGTGGGGCTTGGGGCAAATCTTTTAATAGTCTCTTGTCCCAGTTACCTTATTTGAAAAAGGAAAATAATTATCATACCTTATGGAAGTGTTAAATGAATTAAAACACACAAAATACTAAAATAGTGTCAGCCATGCAGTAAATCCTCATTAAATGCCTGTTATCCTTACCAATTTTATCATTATCATCATCATCATTTTAATGATGGCGGGTCATTGAAAGGTGTATTAGCCAGAGTTTCCCAGAGAAATCAACCCAATAGGATGTGTGTGTCTATATAGAGAGAGATTTGTTTTAATGAATTGGCTCATATGATTATGGAGACTGGCAAATTCAAAATTTGTAGTTCAAGTCTGAAGGCTATCAGCTAGAGACCCAGAAAAGAACAGATGTTGCAGTTCAAGTCCAGAGCCCATCTGCTGCAGAATTTCTTCTTCATCAGTGGGGGTCAGTCTTTTGTTCTATTCAGGCCTTTGACTGATTAGATGAGGCCCACTCACATTATGGAGAGCAATTTTGCTATTTTCCAACACTAAATTTTAAACTATTATGAAAATATTGTCTTGACTCCTATTAATCTTAATTTGAAATTTCTTCTTTAAACCTAAATGATGTTTCTGATAGACCGTTATACAACTAAGACAAATAAATCCATTTATTTATTCAGGAATTATTTATTACAGGGCTACTATATACCAGGCTTTGTTCTAGGCATTTGGGACACAAAAGTGAACAACAATAACTAAAAAGAAGACACCAATAAATCTTTGCTTAATGGAGCTTGCATTGTGGTAGACGAAGACAATAAACAGGAAATATGAAAACTAATTTAGTTTTGTAATATGTTAAAAGGTGTTGTGTGCTATAGCGAGAAGTAGAAGGTGACCTAGAAGACCTGAAGTGCTAGGCCTGGCAGGACCTGGCAGTATAAAACAGGATGGTCAGATAGGTCCTGGTGGTAGAGCTGTGAGGCATCCGAATTCCAGGGTCAGAGAGTTCTTAGCACAGCAAGAGCCAGAAAGCAAAGACTTCCCTGAATGAAGCAAAATGGTAGGCATGGGAAGGTCTGGGAGAAATATTTCAGGCAGGAAAACAGCAAGCACAAACCCATGAGGATAGAAGAAACTAGCCAGTGTGGCTAGAGAGGAATGGATGAAGTCAGAGGAATTCAAACTCCAGATCACAGAGGCTTTGCAAGCCACAGGGAAGACTCTGGACTCTAGAGGAAGTGGTCAGTAGAGATCAGTTGGGAGTTACATTTCTAAGACAGAGTGAACAGGACTTGATGGATTGAATGTTGGATATGAATGAAAGAAACAAATCAAGGATGGCTCCTAGGTTTCACCTAAACAACTGAGAAAGTTGTGGTAATACTTACTGGCCAGTCCTTACTTGTCTTGCAACATAATTTACATAACAATTTTTTTCAGATGCAAGCCTAACAGCTGCCTTAAAAATATGATTGAAGTGACAGTTACATTTTGCTCATCATATCAGAAATAAAAATCCAGCTTGAATCAATATATGTATGTTTTTATTTAATATTTCTGTTCTTCCTATATTATATGTAAGTACTAATTAAAAATTTAATGGATATTATCTATAAATCTACTGAGGAAAAGGAAAGAAAAATCTGGAGACTAGTTTCCAATCATCTAATGTTGCCATACTTTCTACTTAATGAGAGTGAAAATGAGGTAACCAACACTACACATCTGCTATTAAACTTAAGAAAGGCCATTTTATAGGCATTAAACTCCTGTGGTCTGCCAAATGTTCCTGCTCACTCACCTATTGGGAGGGTAATTACTATTCTAAGATTGCTAAAGCAATAGAATATGGCTTTATCTATTTTCCTTCAGGCTGAAAATTTTAAAATGTTTTTAAAAGTTCACTTTCTGGATTCCTTGTTTGATTTATGAGAATTAAGGTGACATTACCACATCACCTCAATCAACTCTGATAATGCATTCCTTAACTAATAAAAATTCCCCCATAATAATAATAAGTTTATTTTCCTGTGAGGCATTTTTAATTGCATAGGGCATGGCTGTAATTGAAGTATATTCATTTTGGGTTGACATTTTAATTATCCCATTAGCCAGAATATAGACTCTGAACAGCGAAGTTTAGCTTATGTTACGAACTTTAAAAAACATTCTTTGGTAGTTTAGAATTAATGTTTTTAGCCATTCTTATTAAACATTCCATTAGTTTTCTTCTCCTGAAATCCTTTAAATGTGGGAGACTTTTCTTTAAATTTTACCTTTTCTCCCTTAATGCATTTAATATTTTCCCCTAATTTATTAACTTTCCTCTTGCATGTCTCAAGGAAAATTAAATCTTATTGCACTTCTTACCCTACAACTGTCATTTTGAAAACTTTCTTTGCCCTTATTTTTAAACAAGGGTATGTGCTCTACATAATTTACAGAACTTTTAAACTTTTAAAGCTCATAGCATTTGATCTTGACTCTGTGGCCATGAAAAATGCATGAGAATTTTTATTATTATTTTGCAAAAATAATTATAATTATTTCATCAGGTCACAAGTTCCAACCAGATTTCTGGGAAAGTAAAAGAAATGGTCAGTTAATCCTTGGACCTAAATGCAATGGTATTTCAGGAGTTTCACCTAGGAGATAAGAATAGCCTAGTAATTGTCAGGGAGTAGTAAGCCTTAAGTAAAGTTAATACAAAAATGTTTAATGCCCATTAAGAGAGCAATCAGACAGGGAAAGACAAAACCTATCAAAGTAAAAATCTTAATTACTTCAAAGAGAACTGGCTGTACTGGGGGCTGACTTGGGAGTAATGTCCTCTTTGAGGAATGTTACCATAACTCCTCTTATGCTATGCTGTAGTTATGCAAGATTGAGAACAAATGAATGATCCTAGGTATCAAAGATAGGAGGAAAGGAATCATTATAGCTATTTCACAAATTTATGCTTTGTAATTTACTTTGAACTTTTACATACAGGAAAAAAAACGGACATAAACTAGTTTACATGTGGTTTTAATCCCTCTGGACAAGCTGGTGAGTATAGAAGGCCAAAAGGACAATCAATTAGCTCATTGAGGTGGCTGAAGCATTGGCTACGATTTTACTCTACTTCATGGTTCTGTCAATTTAAGTCTTCAACTCCTCTCAATCCTTAATCTTTCCTTCTTTCTCTATACTCCTCATGATCTTAACCTAATCTCATAATATGTAATACCAAAGACTTTCAATTGTGAGACACATGGGAAAGAAATATAACCCAATATTATATTATACATTAAAATGCACTCCAAATTTCAAAATACAAAAATGTGAATTACAGGTTGACTTTCAATCAGGAAACATAATTTTAACCTGTCATCAAACCTTGTCATGTGTTTTAAATATGCTCCTTCCTTTTCTACCTAAATTCTAGACCTTTTCATTTCAAGTCTGGAGCACTTAAAAACAGAGTCTCAGTTGATATCCTTGCTTCTAGGATTAAAGGAAGGAAAGTAACATCTTGGTAAGAGCTCTAAGCTCAAACTTTCTGATTTTATCTTATGGGTTCACCACTTAGTATATGTGGCTTTGGGCAAATGATTCTAACCTCCTTGTGGTTCTTTTCCTCATCTATAGATCAAGTATAAAAATGGTAATTTTCTCATGAGATCGTTATGAAGCTTACATAAAGGAACACATGGAAAGTGCTATAACAACATCTGTAAATCTAACAAGCACCAAAATATGTTAGCTATGAATATGGTTTGATTGTTTTTGTTCCCTCCAAAATTCATGTTAAAATTTAATCCCCAATGCAACAGTATTGGGAGGTGTGGACTTTGAAAGCTGATTGAGTCAGAGCCCTCATGAATGGGATTAGGCAACTTTTATAAAGGGCTTGACGGAAAGAGTTTGTCCCTTTTGGCCCTTCTGTCCCTCTGCTATGTGAGCATGCAGTGTTCCTCCCATGCAAAGGATGCCAAAGCTCCATCTTGGAAACAAAAAGCAGTCCTGTCCAGACAGTTGAGCCTGCTGGTGCCCTGTCTTGGACTTCCCAGTCTCCTGAACTGTGATAAATAAATTTCTGTTCTTTATAAATTGCCTACTCTCAGGTATTTTTTGTTATAGCAGCACAAAACAAACTAAGACAGCTATTGTTATGGGCTGAATTATGTCTCCACAGAATTTCTATGTTGAAGTCTTAACCCCTAGTAGCTCAAAATGTGACTATATTTGGAGACAGAGCATTTAAAGAGGTGATTAAGTCAAAATGAAGCCTTTAGAGTAGGCATAATCAAATCTGATTGTGTCCTTATATGAAGAAGAAATTGAACACACAGAGAGACACCAGGAGTGCATATGCAATGGGAACCAACCACGACAGCAAGAAGGTGGCCACCATCAAGAAGGAAAGAGGTCTCAGAGAAATGAAACCTACTGATACATCAGTCTCAGACTTTCAACCTGCAGGATGGTGAGAAAATACATTTCTTTTGCTCAAACAACCTTATCTACAGGATTTTGTTGTGGCAGTCCTAGAAAACTAATATAGCTATTAAGACACTACATTCCAATTCATTCAGTATTAATGTATTAGTATCAGCCTTCCTAAAATATTAATTAACTAAGCCATTAAAAATATATATTTAGCTGAGTGAGGTGGCTCATGCCTGTAATCCCAGCACTTTGGGAAGCAGAAACAGGCAGATCACTGGAAGTCAGGAGTTTGAGACCAGCCTGGCCAACACAGTGAGACTCCATTTCTACAAAAAATATAAAAATTAGCCAGGCATGGTGGTGCATGCCTTTAGTCGCAGATATTCAGGAGGCTGAGGCAGGAGAATTGCTTGAGCCCGAAAGACAGAGGTTGCAGTGAGCTGAGACCATGCCACTGCACTCCAGCCTGGGTGACAGAGTGAGACTCCATCTAAAAAAAAAAAAAAATTAAAAAATTATATATATATACACACATACATATATATATATAGAGAGAGAAAGAGAGCAATTGAATGTCTATATGTATTAGCTGTTATTCTAAACACTAAGAATACAGTGACAAGTAAAATCAGCAAATTCACTGGACAAACAGATGGGGTAGGGGAGGAGGAGACAGACAACAAGTAAAACAAGCCTATAAACAAGATGACTTATATTGTAATAATTGCTAGGACACTATAAGTCAGATAAAACCAGGTGACATGACAGGCATGAAGGTGATAGTTACATTAGATTGGGGGTAGAAGGAATCACAGAAGAGATGACAAGTGTTTTTTTAAGAATGTGATACGTGGCCGGGCATGGTGTCTCATGCCTGTAATCCCAGCAATTTGGGAGGCCAAGGCAGGTGGATCACCTGAGGTCAGGAGTTCAAGACCAGCCTGGCCAACATGGCAAAACCCTGTCTCTACTAAAAATACCAAAATTAGCCAGGTCAGTGGCACATGCCTGTAATCCCAGCTACTTAGAGGCTGAGGCAGGAGAATCGCTTGAACCCAGGAGGCAGAGGTTGCAGTGAGCTGAGGTCATACCACTGCACTCCAGCCTGGGCGACAGACTGAGACTCTGTCTCAAATAGAAGAAAAAGAAGAAAAAAAAAAAAGAATGTCGTACAATATGAGGCTGGACTCTTTCATCCTGCATGCAGCCTTTGAGATTCTCCTAAATTGTTATATTTTTTATTTCAACCATCAGACATATTTTAAAGAAGCGAACCAATCTATTATATTTACACAGATATTTACCATTTCTGTTCTTGCTTCATCTTGATGGTCTAAATTTTCTTCTGGTACTATTTCCCTTCTGTCTGAACACTTTTTAAAATAATTCTTTTAGAACAGCTTTGTTGCTCAATTATTTCTCTTAGTTTTCCTTCATCTGAAAATGTTTATATTTCAATTTCATTCCTGAAGGATGTTTTACTGAATATAGAATTCTGGGTTGACAGTTCACTCTTTCAGCTCCTTAAAAATTTTGTCGGGGGGTGGAGCCAAGATGGCTGAATACGAACAGCTCCAGTCTACAGCTCCCAGCGTGAGCAACACAGAAGACGGGTGATTTCTGCATTTACATCTGAGGTACCGGGTTCATCTCACCAGGGAGTGCCAAACAGTGGGTGCACGACAGTCGGTGAAGTGCACTGTGCGTGAGCCGAAGCAGGGTGAGGCATTGCCTCACTCGGGAAGCACAAGGGGTCAGGGAGTTCCCTTTCCTAGTCAAAGAAAGGAGTAACAGACAGCACCCGGAGAATCAGGTCAGTCCCACCCTAATACTGCGCTTTTCCAACGGGCCTGGAAAACGGCACACCAGGAGATTGTGTCCCGCACCTGGCTCGAAGGGTCCTAAGCCCATGGAGTCTTGCTGATTGCTAGCACAGCAGTCAGAGATCAAACTGCAAGACGGCAGTGAGGCTGAGGGAGGGGCGCCCGCCATTGCCCAGGCTTGCTTAGGTAAACAAAGCAGCCAGGAAGCTCGAACTGGGTGGAGTCCACCACAGCTCAAGGAGGCCTGCCTGCCTCTGTAGGCTCCACCTCTGGGGGCAGGGCACAGACAAACAAAAATTCAGCAGGAACCTCTGCAGACTTAAATGTCCCTGTCTGACAGCTTTGAAAAGAGTAGTGGTTCTCCCAGCACGCAACTGGAGATCTGAGAATGGGCAGACTGCCTCCTAAAGTGGGTCCCTGACCCTCGAGCAGCCTAACTGGGAGGCATCCCCCAGTAGGGACAGACTGACACCTCACTCGGCCAGGTACTCCTCTGAGACAAAACTTCTAGAGGAACTAGCAGACAGCTGAATTTGTGGTCTCACGAAAATCCACTGTTCTGCAGCCACCGCTGCTGACACCCAGCCAAACAGGGTCTGGAGTGGACCTCTAGTAAACTCCAACAGACCTGCAGCTGAGGGTCCTGTCTGGTAGAAGGAAAACTAACAAACAGAAAGGACATCCACACCAAAAACCCATCTGTACATCACCATCATCAAAGACCAAAAGTAGATTAAACCACAAAGATGGGGAAAAAACAGAGCAGAAAAACTGGAAACTCTAAAAAGCAGAGCACCTCTCCTCCTCCAAAGGAACGCAGTTCCTCACCAGCAACGGAACAAAGCTGGATGGAGGATGACTTTGACGAGTTGAGAGAAGAAGGCTTCAGACGATCAAACTACCCGAGCTATGGGAGGAAATTCAAAACAATGGCAAAGAAGTTAAAAACTTTGAAAAAATATTAAACGAATGGATAACTAGAATAACCAATGCAGCAAAGGGCTTAAAGGAGCTGACGGAGCTGAAAGCCAAGTTTCGAGAACTACGCGAAGATTGCAGAAGCCTCAGGAGCCAATGCGATCAACTGGAAGAAAGGGTATCAGTGACGGAAGATGAAATGAATGAAATGAACCGAGAAGGGAAGTTTAGAGAAAAAAGAATAAAAAGAAATGAACAAAGCCTCCAAGAAATATGGGACTATGTGAAAAGACCAAACCTACATCTGATTGGTGTACCTGAAAGTGACGGGGAGAATGGAACCAGGTTGGAAAACACTCTGCAAGATATTATCCAGGAGAACTTCCCCAATCTAGCAAGGCAGGCCAACATTCAGATTCAGGAAATACAGAGAACGCCACAAAGATACTCCTCGAGAAGAGCAACTCCAAGACACATAACTGTAAGATTCACCAAAGTTGAAATGAAGGAAAAAATGTTAAGGGCAGCCAGAGAGAAAGGTCGGGTTACCCGCAAAGGGAAGCACATCAGACTAACAGCTGATATCTTGGCAGAAACTCTACAAGCCAGAAGAGAGTGGGGGCCGATATTCAACATTCTTAAAGAAAAGAATTTTCAACCCAGAATTTCATATCCAGCCAAACTAAGCTTCATAAGTGAAGGAGAAATAAAATACTTTACAGACAAGCAAATGCTGAGTGATTTTGTCACCACCAGGCCTGCCCTAAAAGAGCTGCTGAAGGAAGCACTAAACATGGAAAGGAACAACCGGTCCCATCCCCTGCAAAAACATGCCAAATTGTAAAGACCATTGAGGCTAGGAAGAAACTGCATCAACTAACGAGCAAAATAACCAACTAACATCATAATGACAGGATCAAATTCACACATAACAATATTAACTTTAAATGTAAATAGGCTAAATGCTCCAATTAAAAGACACAGACTGGCAAATTGGATAAGGAGTCAAGACCCAACAGTGTGCTGTATTCAGGAAACCCATCTCACGTGCAGAGACACACATAGACTCAAAATAAAGGGATGGAGGAAGATCTATCAAGCAAATGGAAAACAAAAAAAGGCAGGAGTTGCAATCCTAGTCTCTGATAAAATAGACTTTAAACCAACAAAGATCAAAAGAGACAAAGAAGGCCATTACATAATGGTAAAGGGATCAATTCAACAAGAAGAGCTAACTATCCTAAATATATATGCACCCAACACAGGAGCACCCAGATTCATAAAGCAAGTCCTGAGTGACCTACAAAGGGACTTAAACTCCCACACAATAATAATGGGAGATTTTAACACCCCACTGTCAACATCAGACAGATCAACGAGACAGAAAGTTAACAAGGATATCCAGGAATTGAACTCAGCTCTGCACAAAGTGGACCTAATAGACATCTACAGAACTCTCCACCCCAAATCAACAGAATATACATTTTTTTCAGCACCACACCACACGTATTCCAAAATTGACCACACAGTTGGAAGTAAAGCACTCCTCAGCAAATGTAAAAGAAGAGAAATTATAACAAACTGTCTCTCAGACCACAGTGCAACCAAACTAGAACTTAGGATTAAGAATCTCACTAAAAACCGCTCAACTACATGGAAACTAAACAACATGCTCCTGAATGACTATTGGGTACATAATGAAATGAAGGCAGAAATAAAGATGTTCTTTGAAACCAACGAGAACAAAGACACAACATACCAGAATCTCTGGGACACATTCAAAGCAGTGTGTAGAGGGAAATTTATAGCACTAAATGCCCACAAGAGAAAGCAGGAAAGATCCAAAATTGACACCCTAACATCACAATTAAAAGAACTAGAAAAGCAAGAGCAAACACATTCAAAAGCTAGCAGAAGGCTAGAAAGAACTAAAATCAGAGCAGAACTGAAGGAAATAGAGACGCAAAAAACCCTTCAAAAAATTAATGAATCCAGGAGCTGGTTTTTTGAAAAGATCAACAAAATTGATAGACCACTAGCAAGACTAATAAAGAAGAAAAGAGAGAAGAATCAAATAGATGCAATAAAAAATGAAAAAGGGGATATCACCACCGATCCCACAGAAATACAATCTACCATCAGAGAATACTACAAACACCTCTATGCAAATAAACTAGAAAATCTAGAAGAAATGGATAAATTCCTCGACAAATACACCCTCCCAAGACTAAACAAGGAAGAAGTTGAATCTCTGCATAGACCAATAACAGGCTCTGAAATTATGGCAATAATCAATAGCTTACCAACCAAAAAGAGTCCAGGACCTGATGGATTCACAGCCGAATTCTACCAGAGGTACAAGGAGGAACTGGTACCATTCCTTCTGAAACTATTCCAATCGATAGAAAAAGGGGGAATCCTCCCTAACACATTTTATGAGGCCAGCATTGTCCTGATACCAAAGCCTGGCAGAGACAAAACCAAAAAAGAGAATTTCAGACCAATATCCTTGATGAACATTGATGCAAAAATCCTCAATAAAATACTGGCAAACCGAATCCAGCAGCACATCAAAAAGCTTATCCACCATGATCAAGTGGGCTTCATCCCTGGGATGCAAGGCTGGTTCAACATACGCAAATCAATAAATGTAATCCAGCATATAAACAGAACCAAAGACAAAAACCACATGATTATCTCAATAGATGCAGAAAAGGCCTTTGACAAAATTCAACAACCCTTCATGCTAAAAACTCTCAATAAATTAGGTATTGATGGGATGTATCTCAAAATAATAAGAGCCATCTATGACAAACCCACAGCCAATATCATACTGAATGGTCAAAAACTGGAAGCATTCCCTTTGAAAACTGGCACAAGACAGGGACGCCCTCTCTCACCACTCCTATTCAACATAGTGCTGGAAGTTCTGGCCAGAGCAATCAGGCAGGAGAAGGAAATAAAGGGTATTCAATTAGGAAAAGAGGAAGTCAAATTGTCCCTGTTTGCAGATGACATGACTGTACATCTAGAAAACCCCATTGTCCCAGCCCAAAATCTCCTTAAGCTGATTAGCAACTTCAGCAAAGTCTCAGGATACAAAATCAATGTACAAAAATCACAAGCATTCTTGTACACCAATCACAGAGAAACAGCCAAATCATGAGTGAACTCCCATTCACAATTGCTTCAAAGAGCATAAAATACCTAGGAATCCCACTTACAATGGATGTGAAGGACCTCTTCAAGAAGAACTACAAACCACTGCTCAATGAAATAAAAGAGGATACAAACAAATGGAAGAACATTCCATACTCATGGGTTGGAAGAATCAATATCGTGAAAATGGCCATACTGCTCAAGGTAATTTATAGATTCAATGGTATCCCTATCAAGCTACCAATGACTTTCTTCACAGAATTGGAAAAAACTACCTTAAAGTTCATATGGAACCAAAAAGAGCCCGCATCGCCAAGTCAATCCTAAGCCAAAAGAACAAAGCTGGAGGCATCACGCTACCTGACTTCAAACTATACTACAAGGCTACAGTAACCAAAAGAGCATGGTACTGGTACCACAACAGAGACATAGATCAATGGAACAGAACAGAGCCCTCAGAAATAATGCCACATATCTACAACTATCTGATCTTTGACAAACCTGACAAAAACAAGAAATGGGGAAAGGATTCCCTATTTAATAAATGGTGCTGGGAAAACTGGCTAGCCATATGTAGAAAGCTGAAACTGGATCCCTTCCTTACACCTTATACAAAAATTAATTCAAGATGGATTAAAGACTTACATGTTAGACCTAAAACCATAAAAACTCTAGAAGAAAACCTAGGCAATACCATTCAGGACATAGGCGTGGGCAAGGACTTCATGTCTAAAACACCAAAAGCAATGGCAATAAAAGCCAAAATTGACAAATGGGATCTAATTAAACTAAAGAGCTTCTGCACAGCAAAAGAAACTACCAGAGTGAACAGGCAACCTACAAAATGGGAGAAAATTTTCGCAACCTACTCATCTGACAAAGGGCTAATATCCAGAATCTACAATGAACTCAAACAAATTTACAAGAAAAAAACAAACAACCCCATCAAAAATTGGGCAAAGGACATGAACAGACACTTCTCAAAAGAAGACGTTTATGCAGCCAAAAAACACATGAAAAAATGCTCATCATCACTGGCCATCAGAGAAATGCAAATCAAAACCACAATGAGATACCATCTCACACTGGTTAGAATGGCCATCATGAAAAAGTCAGGAAACAACAGGTGCTGGAGAGGATGTGGAGAAATAGGAACACTTTTACACTGTTGGTGGGACTGCAAACTAGTTCAACCATTGTGGAAGTCAGTGTGGCGATTCCTCAGGGATCTAGTACTATACATACCATTTGACCCAGCCATCCCATTACTGGGTATATACCCAAGGACTATAAATCATGCTGCCATAAAGACACATGCACACGTATGTTTATTGTGGCACTATTCACAATAGCAAAGAGTTGGAACCAACCCAAATGTCCAACAACGATAGACTGGATTAAGAGAATGTGGCACATATACACCATAGAATACTATGCAGCCATAAAAAATGATGAGTTCATGTCCTTTGTAGGGACGTGGATGAAACTGGAAAACATCATTCTCAGTAAACTATTGCAAGGACAAAAAACCAAACACTGCATGTTCTCACTCATAGGTGGGAATTGAACAATGAGAACTCATGGACACAGGAAGGGGAACATCACACTCCAGGGACTGTTGTGGGGTGGGGGGAGGGGGGAGGGACAGCATTAGGAGATATACCTAATGCTAAATGGCAAGTTAATGTGTGCAGCAAACCAACATGGCACATGGATACATATGGAACAAACCTGCACATTGTGCACATGTTCCCTCAAATCTGAAGTATAATAAAAAAAGAATTTTGTCTGACTTTTTTCTTGCCTCCGTAGTTTCTAAAGACAAAACAAAATCATTTGAATCATTGTTCCCTATAAGTAGTGGGTCACCATTCCTTAGTACCATTAAGGTTTTATACATACATATATATATATGTATAACTTAATAAGGTTCTATATATATAACAAAATATATATATATTTATTTCAAGAATGCAATTATTATTTAGTTCAAGAATTTAATTATTATGTATCTGGGTTTGGATTTCTTTGAGTTTGTCCCGTTTAGGATTTGCTGAACTCCTAAAATCTGTAGATTCATCTCTTTACCCAAATTTGGAAAATTTTCAGCCATTGTATCTCCAAATACTTTTTCAACACCTTAGTCTTTCTCCTTTCCTCTGAGTTTTTAATGGCATAAATGTCTTACCTCCTGTTATTGTGCCAAAGGTTCCATTTATATTTTTTCACTATTTTTTCTTAAATGTTCACATTGGATAATTTCTATTAATCTATCTTTGAGTTTACCGATGATTTCTTCTATCATCTTCATTCTGAAATTGAACCTATTTATTAATGTTTTTGTTGCTATTATTGTATTTTCAGTTCTAAAATTTCCACTTATTTCTTCTTTGCATCTTCCATTTCTCTGCTGAGATTTTCTATCTTTTCATTCATTTTAAGAGCCTTCACCCTTACTTCTTCAAGCATTTTTTTATGATAGCTGTTCTGAAATATTTTTCAGATAATTTCAAAATATATGTCACCTTGGTATTGCCTTTTCCCATATAAGTAGAAGTTTTTATGTTCTTCATGTCCCAAATAATTTTAGATTACATCTTGTTAGTTTCAATATTGTTATGAGACTCCACTTCTTATTAACATTCTATAAAGAATGTTCATATTGTCGTATTAACAGGTAATATATATAGTTAACATCAGGTCACGAGTTCCAACCAGATTTCTGTGAGTGTCAGTTCTGTTTTCTAATGTTTCCGAAGATTACTCATATCTCTCCCCTGTGTAAGCCACTCAGTGGTCAGTCTGGTACCTGGATGATCATTGGTGATTTATCTGTTACTTCATTCTCAATGTCTTTGGCATGTGTTTATGATCAGATCTGATTTATGAATTTAGAGCTCAGGAGTGACCACAAGTGTTTATAAATAACTTTATAGTTCTCTTTTCCAAGCCCCTCCCATTTTTTAGCCTTGGTCAAAAGCAGAGGTTCAGTTGCCCCCATTCTGTTGCACGCTTCTATGACTCTGTGCCTGTACAGGGCTAATGGGTATAGGCCCTATCAGGGCCTGCATAGGGCCAATGAGCATAAGGCCAGTGGAAAGGGGTTTACTCAACCTTCTTGGAACCATAATTCCTCTAACTGGAGAAGATCTTCCCTTTGAATTTTTGATACGTCTAGGCTTCTGCTATCACCACTGTTGCTGCTGTTTCCATAGTCAATGTGGATTTATGTGTTAGAAAAATGGTAAAAGAGCAAAAAAAAAAAAAAGAAAGAAAGAAATGGGGGCTTTTTCCCACTCTGAGCATTTGGAGACCCCTTTCTCATTGCTCAAGATACAAGATTTCTCCCAGAACTCTTTCTAATGACATAAGCATTTGGAGACCTCTTTCTCATTGTTGAAGATACAACTAGAGGCCTTCTCCCAGAACTCTCTCTAACTACACCTTGGTGCCCTCCTTTGAGTTTGGGACTTCTTCGCATCAGGCCAGGATATACCAGAAGAAAATGGGAAACTCACCACCAATTTGGTGTACTTTGAATTTGGGTCTTCTTTCCTTATCTGTCAGCTACTACTTACTTTTCAAGGGCCTGAAATATATACTACATAATTCTGTTTAGGTTTTAGAGCTGTATTTGATGGAGATACAGATAAAATATACTTACTTCTCTACCCATGATCAGAACTTCCACTTACTCCTTTCAATGATTAGGTTTCAGATAATTTATGTACTTGCTGTTGATTTGAGTGAGTCTTTTGTTTCTTAATATAAAAATATAAGATATGGCCATGCCAAAAAAAAATAATAAACGAATGCACAGAGATCCAGTGAAATAAGTGGATCCTGGCTTCAAGGACCAAGGTGATATGTAGATTGGAAGTACCAGACCAAAAAGCTAAAGCTTACGAACCCTGAGTTCCTCATGACAGATATGAAGGCATATCCATATTTGTGCATACAGCACACAATCAATTTAAAGACACCAATATGATACTCATCAAACAGCTTTTTCTTGTTAGATTGCTTCAAGACATAGTAAACAAGTATTGAGACAAAATGTGCTCCTAGAATTCCTGAGGTTTGGTACTCAATCACCTAATAATTTACCTAATCACATTATCATCGGACTGCATGGAAAATAAACTGGCTTCTGAATAACTTTTGGGTAACCAACAAAATTAAGGCAGAATTTTTTAAAAAACAATCTTTGAAATAAAGGAAAACAGAGACACAACATACCAAAATATCTGGGATGCAGCAAAAGCAGTGTTAAGAGGAAAGTTTATAGCACTAAACACCTACCCAAAAAGTTGAAAATATCTCAAATTAATGATCTAGAGGAACAAGAAAATCACACCTAGAGGAACAAGAAAAGCAACAACAAACTACCCTCAAAACTAGCAGAAGAAAAGGAATAACGAAAATTGGAGAAGAAATGCATGAAATTAAGACTACAAAATCCTTACAAAGAATTGACAAAATCAAAAGTTGGTTTTGTAAAAGCACAAACAAAATGGTTAGATCAGTAGCTAGATTAACAAAGAAAAAAAGAGAGACGATCCAAATAAGCACAATCAGAAATGATAAAGGTGACATTACAATTGATCCTACTGAAATACAAAAGATCCTCAGAGGCTACTATGAACACTCCTATTCACAAAAACTAGAAAATCTAGAGGAAATAGATAAATTTCTGGAAACACACAACTTCCCAATATTGAATCAAGAAGAAACTGAAACTCTGAAGAGATCGAGATTGGTTCCCAAAATTGAATCAGTGATAAAAAACCTACCAACCAAAAGCAGCCCTAGACCAGACTGATTCACAGCTGAATTCTACTAGATGTACAAAGGAAGAGCTAGTACCAATTCTACTGAAACTATTCAAAAATTCAAGGCTGAGGAACTTCCTAACTCATTCTACAAAGCCAGCATAATCCTGATAACAAAACCTGGCAAAGACACAAAGAAAAGAAAATTAGGCTGGGTATGATGGCTCACAAATGTAATCTCAGCAATTTCAGAGGCCGAGGTAGAAGAATTCCTTGAGCCCAGGAGTTTGAAACCAATCTGGCAAGATAAAGAGACCCTATCACTACAAAAAATAAAAAATTAACCAGGTTTGGTGGCACATGCCTGTAGTCCCAGCTACTTGGGAGGCTGAAGTGGGAGGATTGCTTGAGCCTGGGAGGTCCAAGCTGAAGTGAGCCATGATTAGGCCACTGTACTCCAGCCTAGGCAACAAAGTGAGATCCTGTGTCAAAAAAACAAGAAAGAAAAAAAACTGCAGGCCAATGTCCCTGATAAACAAAGATGAAAAAATCCTCAAAAACTGCTAGCAAATCAAATCCAGTAGCACACATCTGTATTAGTCACAGTACTCTTAGAGAACCCTGGAACCTAGAACTAATAGGATACATATAGATATATATATCTCTTGATATATAGAGATATATATATCTCTTGATATATAGAGATATATATATCTCTTGATATATAGAGATATATATATCTCTTGATATATAGAGATATATATATCTCTTGATATATAGAGATATATATATCTCTTGATATATAGAGATATATATATCTCTTGATATATAGAGATATATGTATCTCTTGATATATAGAGGTATATGTATCTCTTGATATATAGAGGTATATGTATCTCTTGATATATAGAGGTATATGTATCTCTTGATATATAGAGGTATATGTATCTCTTGATATATAGAGATATATGTATCTCTTGATATATAGAGATATATGTATCTCTTGATATATAGAGATATATGTATCTCTTGATATATAGAGATACATCTCTTGATATATAGAGATACATCTCTTGATATATAGAGATACATCTCTTGATATATAGAGATATATCTCTTGATATATATAGATAGATATATCTCTTGATATATATAGATAGATATATCTCTTGATATATATATCAGAGTTTATTAAATATTAACTTACATGATCACAAGGTCCCACAATAGGCTGTCTGCAAGCTGAGGAGCAAGGAGAGACAGTCCAAGTCTCAAAACTGAAGAACTCGGGGGCCAATGTTCCAGGGCAGGAAGCATCCAGCATGGGAGAAAGATGTAGGCTGGGAGACTAGGCCCATCTAGTTTTTTCTGCCTGCTTTATATTCATTGGAAGCTGATTAGATTGTGCCCACCAAATTAAGGGTGGATCTGCTTTCCCCAGCCCACTGACTCAAATGTTAATCTCTTTTGGGCAACACCCACACAGACACACACAGGATTAATACTTTGTACCCCTCAATCCAATCAAGTTTACACTCAGCATTAACCATCACAACATCAAAAAGCGAATTCACTACAATCTAGTAGGCCTCATTCCCCAGATGTAAGGTTAGCTGAATACACACAAATCAATGTGCTTCATCACATAAACAGAATTACAAGCAAAAACCATATGATCATCTCAACAGACATGGAAAAGGTTTTTGATAAAAATCCAACATTCCTTCATGACAAAAATTCTTAACAGACTAGGCATAGTAGAAACAAACCTCAAAATAAACGAAGCCAACTATGACAAACCCACAGCTGACATAATACTGAATGAGCAAAAGCTGGAGCATTCCTTTTGAGAACTACAACAAAACAAGGATGCCCATTCTCACCACTCCTATTCAACATAGTACTGGAAGTCCTAGCCAGAGCAATGAGGCAAGAGAAAGAAATAGAAGGCATCCAAACAGGAAGGAAGAAGGCAAATTGTCCCTCTTCACTGACAATATGATCGTGACCTATAAAATCGTAAAGACTCTGCCAAAAGGCTCCTGAAACTGATAAATGACTTCAGTTAAGTTTTAGGATACAAAATCAGTGTACAAAAATCAGGAGCATTTCGAGACTAATAACATTCAAGCTGAAAGCCAAATCAAGAACACAATCGTATTTACAGTAGCCACAAAATAAATAAAATACCCAGGAATACATCTAACCATGCAGGTATGTATTAGGTCATTCTTGCATTGCTATTAAAAAAAGAAAAACAAAAAACAAAAAAACAAAAAACAAAAAACATGATACTGGGTAATTTAAAAGGAAAAGAGGTTTAATTGGCTCACGGTTCTGCAGGCTGTCCAGGAAGCATGGCACCAGTCTCTGCTCAGCTTCTGGGGAGGACTCAGGCAGCTTTTTCTCATGACAGAAGGCAAAGCAGGAGCAGGCACTTTGCATGATGAGAGCAAGAGCAAGAGGAGGGGGAGGTGCCACACACTTTCAAACAATCAGATCTTGTGATTCACTATTGCGAGGACAGCACCAACCCATGAGAGAATCTGCCCCCATGATCCAATCACCTCCCACCAATTCCCCCATCTCCAACACTGGGGATTACAATTCAACATCAGATTTGGGTGGAGACAAATATCCAAACTACATCAAGGTAAAAGATCTCCACAAGGAGAACTGCAAAACACTGCTGAAAGAAATCAAGGTATACAAATGATATTGTTTGGCTCTGTGTCCTCGCCCAAATCTCACCTTGAATTTACAGTAATCGGCCAGGCGTGATGGCTCACACCTGTAATCCCAGCACTTTGGGAGGCCGAGCTGGGTGGATCACGAGGTCAGGAGATCGAGACCATGCTGGCTAACACGGTGAAACCCCATCTCTACTAAAAATACAATAAATTAGCTGGGCATGGTGGTGGGCACCTGTGGTCCCAGCTACTCAGGAGGCTGAGGCAGGAGAATGGCAGAAACCCGGGAGGAGGAGCTTGCAGTGAGCAGAGATCGAGCCATTGCACTCCAGCCTGGGAGACAGAGCGAGACTCCATCTCAAAAATAAATAAATAAATAATACAATAATCATCCCCATGTGTTGTGGGAGGGACCTGGTGGGAGGTAGTTGAATCATGGGGGCAATTTTTTCCTATGCTGTTCTTGTAATAGTGCATAAGTCTCACAAGATCTGATGGTTTTATAAAAGGGCGGGTCCCCTGCACATGCTCTCTTGCCTGCTGCTATGTAAGACATGGCTTTGCTTCTCCTTCACCTTCTGCCATGATTGTGAGGCCTCCCCAACCATGTGGCACTGTTAAGTCTATTAAATCTCTTTCCTTTAGAAATTACCCAGTCTTTGGGTATGCTTTTCATTAGCAGCATGAGAACAGACCAATACAACAAATAAAAGGAAAAACATTCCATGCTAATGGATTAGAAGAATCAATATCATTAAAATGGCCATATTGCCCAAAGTAATCTACAGATACAACGCTATTCCTATGAAACTACCAACATCATTTTTCACAGCATTAGAAAAAAACTATTCTAAACCATAATTGAAGTTTTAAATATAAGACCTCAAACTATAAGAATCCTAGAGGAAAATCTAGGAAACATCATTTTGGACATTGACATTGGAAAACAATATATGACTAAGATCTCAAAAGCAATTGCAACAGAAACAAAAATTGACAAGTGAGACCTAATTAAACTAAAGAGCTTCTGCTTAGCAAAAGAAACTACCAACAATGTAAACAGACAACCTACAGAATGGGAGAAAATATTTTCAAACTATGCATCCAACAAAAGTCTAATATCCAGAATCTATAGGGAACCTAATTCAAGAAGCAAAAAACAAATATCCCATTAGAAAGTGGGCAAAAGACATGAATAGGCATTCTCAAAAGAAGGCATAGGAGAAGCCTATAAATATATAAGAAAATGTCAACATCATTAATCATCAGATAAATGCAAATCAAAACCACAATGAGACACCATCTCACACCAGTCAGAATGGCTATTATTAAAATGTCAAAAAAAAAAAAAAAGATGCTGGTGAAGCTGTGGAGAAAATGGAATGTTTATACACCATTCATGGGAGATTTCTCAAATAACTTAAAACAGAATGACTGTTCAACTGAGCAATTTCATTACTAAGCATATATCCAAAACAAAATAAGTCATTATATAAAAAAGACACATGCACTCATATGTTCTTTGCAGCACTATTCACAATAGCAAAGACATGGAATCAACCTAGGTGCCTGTCAAGAATGTACTGGATAAAGAAAATGTGGTACATATACCCCACGGAATACCACATACCCATAAAAAAAATTATGTCCTTTGCAGCAACATGGATGCAGTTGGAGGCCGTTATCTTAAGGGAACCATAGGAACAGAAAAACAAATACCACAT
Source organism: Symphalangus syndactylus (assembly GCF_028878055.3). Taxonomy (NCBI): domain Eukaryota; kingdom Metazoa; phylum Chordata; class Mammalia; order Primates; family Hylobatidae; genus Symphalangus; species Symphalangus syndactylus. The sequence continues at coordinate 54,468,433 of NC_072426.2, forward strand.
GTTCTCATTTCTAAGTGGCAGCTAAACATTGACTACTCATAGAAACCTTGAGGACTACTCGGGGCGGGGAGGAATGCAAGGGGGCAAAGGTGGAAAAATTATTGGGTACTATGCTCACTACCTGGTTGATGAAATCAATCATACCCAAAACCTCGGCATCACATAATATTCCCATGTTACCCATGTAACAAACCTGCACATGTACCCCTTGAATCTAAAATAAAAGTTGAAAATATTTTAAAAAAGAACCAATGATTATGAGATCAAATTAAGCCCTATGTACTTTCTAGAAATGGAAAGTTCCTAAAGAATTATTTACTTCAAAGCCATAAATTGCTTTATCTTAGTACCTAATTCATATTTTGTAGTGGAGAAAATTAAAGTGCAGACATGCTAAGTGGCCTGCATAGGAGCATAAATCTTGTTATTCATAAAAACAAGGGGTTTAACTATGTTCTTAGGACTCATAGTTGGGATAGGTTGGTAGACAGGTACAAAATGCCTTGTAGTTAAAAACTATACTTATTCATTTTATGTTATTTTGATGTTCATATTTTATGTTACTTTAATGTCTTGCTAAGAAATTAAAGATATCGTGGAAGTATAGGCAAAATTCTTCATTGTAAAGTTACTTGAAATAATCTTTTTCTCCATTTTCTTATGTCAGCAATTTGATACACAGTTTCATTTATTTCAGTTTGTTTTCAATTTTTATGTTTTTAAGTATTGGTTTGTTTACTAATTTTCATTTTTGTCTAAACATATTTATCAATCTTTCATTACTTCTCAATTTTAAGTCAATAGTTAAGAAAGTTTTCCTTATTATCAGATAAAAGATTGCACCTATGTTTTACTTGAGTTTTTTATTAATGGTTCCTTTTTTTACATTTAGGTTTTCCATTTATCTTGAGTTTATCCAGCCTGGTACAGATCCAGTTTCGATTCTTTTTATTAATAATTAGCCATCCAATTGTCCCAACATCATTTATTAAATGGTAACACTTTTCCTCTGATTGAAGACGTTACTTTCACAAAAAACTAAATTTCCACACAAAGTTGAGATGACTTCTGGAGTTTTTTTCTGTACCATTTATCAAACTGCCTATTTGTGTGACAATACCACACAGTATGAATTTTAAAAGATCCTTAACTTTTTAATATATATCTGGTATGGCTAGATGCCCCAATTTTTAAAAAGATTTTTTATGGAGACTATTTTTTGTAATTTTATTTTCATATGAACATTGCAATTAAATTAGTTATGGCTACAGCTAAGGTTACTATTAACGTGAGGATTAGTTTTGGTGTAAGAGTTGCCATATTTTTTATGCTCCATCCTTCATGTCTTTTGTAGTTAGGATTTTCTTAGATCCCAAGTAATCAGAAATTAAACCAACTTGACTTTCAAATTAAGGGGCTCTTTTTCTCACAAAACAAGAATACTAAAAGTTAGCACCTGTTGTTATTAATTCCACCGTTCAAAAATACAAGGATGGATTTCTCAATTCTCTGGTTTTCTCCTTGTTGTCTCAAGATGGCTGCAGCTCCAGGCATCAAGTCTTCACAGTATATTTGAAGAAAAGGCACAGGACTTTCCACAGTTCTACTAATTCACCAGGTTATACTCATCATTCTTTTCCTTGTACTCCCAAATACTCATGCCTTTCTTTCTTTCTAAGTTAACTGTCTGGAAATGACAAGACACAGAGGAAACAAATCTCTTCCTTCCCACTACTATGCACTGAGACTCTAATTGTATATGAAGAGAAACAGACCGCCACATTGACTCCCAAATTAGCATCTGTAGTTTGGACCTCTCAGGTGAACTCCATATTCAGTCACAGACTACTTGACATCTATACCTGGATGTATAATAGACATCTTCATGTGTTTTCATGTCCTAAATGAGGCTCTGCACATTTCTGTCTGAATGCTATACTTCTATTGACTTCTCTTTAATTTGGGTTGTTAATATTTTTGCCCTTAATATTTCTGTTTTTTTAATGCTCTAGGTGAATGTTTCTTATTATCTGTTTTTTCCTTCTTTAAACATGTTAACATAGTTGTTCTATACTCTCACTTAATCATTTCAATATTTGAAATCTTGGCAGTCTTTTCCTGATATCTGTGCTTCTGCTGAGGCTTGCTGTTTTTTTGTGTGTTTGGGTATATTTGTATATCACTCATTACCCTATTTTGACACTACACATGAAGGCAAACCAGCTGGATATAATGGAGCATTGGCTGATCTTGTCTCTTTAGTGGTTTCTAATCTTTAATCTTTAGGAAATCAGAGTGAGTCCCATGCATCTGTCTATTTTCCTTTATTATAGTGTTTGCAATTAGATCAATCATTTATTTATCAATGATTTGGTAGGGCAAATTTGTTTCTTAATGTTTTGTTCTATGTGGCTTTACCACACAATATTTTAAGGATTATCTATAAAAGCTTACTTTGTAATAGGATTTTGCTGAAAAACACACCAGCAGGAATAAAATATATCTAATACATTTAGTTTGAGATTTCTCCTCTCATCATTTTGTTTATTCCAAATCAAAATAAAAGACAGTATATGGTTAGCTTCATTTTTATTCAGAATATACTTAAAGACAAGTATGTTTTCTAAATCTTACTGATACTTTTAATAAAATATTCAGTGTCAAGAATTATGAGACTTGAATAACCAAAAAGACTAATAATGTTCCTGGTTGAGAAACTCAACATTGTAAATCTGTAAATGTTTTAAAGTGTACCTGCAAATTTAATGTATTACCAACCGAAATACCATGAGATAATATTTTGGAGCTTGACAATTGACTATAAAATTTATGTTAAAGAACGACTAATAAAAAGAAATGCTGAAAAAGAATAAAATTAAGGAAACTTTTCCAACTAGAGGTTAATATATATTCCTGACTCAGGAATAAATAAATCAATGAAGAAAATAAAAGATTCAGAGACAAACTTAGTATATAAGATCATATAATAACAATAGTGAAAATAACTATTCAATTATTGGTATTTGGACAAGTTTTAACCACTTGAAAAAATTAAATAGCAAAATACTCACCATACATTAATATAGTTTCCAGATAGAGTAATAGTTGAAAGCAATGAATATGGTATTATGAGAATCAAGCCCTACTAAGTTTTGTAATGTAGCAGCCTGGGAATAAGAGATTTCAAAATTGCTAAAAAAATGTATGGGTAAATAGTCATACAATCTTAGGGATTACATGCCGAAAGCAAAGATCATGAAGGAAAATAAATAGCTTTCTACATAAATTTTAAACCACTAGATAATTTTTAAAAACCACAAAAAATATTAACACATTGAAAGATAAATGACACACTGAAAAATACATTTTCAAAAAATTACTTAGTCTCATTATTACTAGATAAATGCTGAATAGAATACTTTTCTATTATACATTTGATAAGCATAAAATATTTGTATTTAATACTAAAATTGGTGACCTTTTCAAGAAAATAGGCAATTTTATAAATTATTGTTGAATAAACTATGCTAATTTTTCTGAATACTTTAAAAATGTTTTATCTTTAACCCATCAATTTTACATCGAGGAATTTTTTTTTAATGTGGAGAAAACATTTTACTTATTTTTAACACTTATAATAGCAAATCATTTTTTAAAGCCCAAAATACACAGTAGATAATTGCCAAATAACATTTATTGGATCCATGCATGGATATAATATTGTATATTATTTTTATTATTAAGAATGTATTTAACTATTATCAAGTAAAAATACACAGATTGTAGGACAGTATTTACAGTTTATTTTTATATATACTCATGTATAATTAGGGTAGGGTAGAATTGGGTAGTAGGGGAATCTAATAAATATGGTAGCAAATCTTAAGGGGCCATTTACTAGCTATATGAACATATTCCATGACTCTAAAATTCCATTTCTTTATATTATAATGCACATGTGCTTCTGGATATATGTGTAAGAATGTTCATAGCAGCATTATTCGTAATAGCTCCACTGGTAATAGAATGGATTTTTTTAAATGAAGCATATTCACAAAGAAATGAAAGTAAATTGAATGTATATAGGATATAGCTACACACAAGTGTGACTCTCATAAATATAATGTTGAGCCAAATAAACCATAATTCAGGCATACAGTATGATTCTATTTATATAGTTTACAATTGTAGTAAAACAAAACCACATTATTTATGGCAAACAAGTATGTGGCAAAATTATGAAGAAAGGCAGGGGAACAATTATTACATAAGGATAGAAGTTATTTCCAGAGGCAGGTTATTATAATCAATGATCCTATGGCTTCTGGGGTGCTAGTCATATTCTAGTTCTTAACTGCTGAAGAAAATGGAAGGAATTGCATGAGAGTTCACATTTTAAGTATTCACTAATTCACACATTTATGTTTTCACTCCTTATATATGTTACACATTAAAATAAAATAAAGATTTTTAAAAGTTGGCATTATCAAGTCCTTTAATCATCTGATTAACGAGCTATCACATATTGCTATGGTTTGAATGTTTGTCTCCTCTAAATTTCTTGTTGAAATTTAATTGCCATTGTAATAGTATTAAGAGGGACCTGTTTCAGAGAGGATTAGGGCATGAGGGCTCCACCTTCATAAGTAAATAATGCTATTATTGCAGGAGTAGATTCCTTGTAAAAGGGTGAGTTTGACTCTGTTATCTTTCTATCTCTCTCTCTTCCTCCCTCCCTATGTTTGCCTTGTCATGTGATGCCTTCTGCCACATCATGATTCTACAAGAAGGTCCTTGCAAGATGCCAGTACCTTGATACTGGACTTCCCAACCTCCAGAACTATAAATCAATACGATCTTTTCATTATAAATTACCTAGGCTCAGGTGTTCTGCTATAGCAGCCCAAAATTAACTAAGACATACACAATGGGTTAAGAAGGAATGGGTTGATCCTCTTCAGTGTCTATCATTCTGAACCACTGTTCATGTCTATTTATGTCTCATACTGTAGGGAATATATATGAGTTTTTCCAGTAGTGGGGTACATGTTGCTGCACTATTCCTACCCTTAACCCTATTGCCACTGGAATTAACATGAAATAGTCACAAAGCAGGTGGCCAGGTTTGCATGCCATAACTTTTATATGCCCATATGCAGTTTGAACTTATGACCTCATTAGTACCTACTGTAAATAACTGAAATAACTACCTCGAGCTAGTCCTAAAAGGAACAGTAAGTAGATAACAAAATCTAAGAAAAGTAGGAATGTCCTTTAAAGTAATTAATTAAAACAACTATTAGTTCTATGATGAAAACTTAAAGAAATTGATTAATAATGTCAAGACAGATAATTTTTATATGGAGTTAGGCTATAATATTGAGATGTTATCTTTCATTTGGAGAAAAAGAAACAAAAAGAAAAATGAAAACAGGTTAAGCACCATCTTGTATGTGACGTACAGTCCATTTTTATAATTACTGTATATGAGACACACAGCTAAATATAAAGAATGAAATTTTAATTATTTTCTAATATCCAGAGAAGGAAATAAAATTGGGACACTGATAATTATAAGTTATTCTTTAGAGAATTACTATTGATAAACAGACTCTAGATTACATATTTCTATATTTTTAAAGGTAACAGTTCAAAATTGAAGAAGGAAATACATGCAGAAGGAGATAAAGAATATATTAAATATTCTGTATAAACTATTATTTATCCAAATAATACTGTAATTAAATTTGAGAATAAGCATTATAACTGCCTCAATCACTCAAGATTTAAAATAAACTCTATCTGGAAAGCATGCTTGTTTATACAGGATATTAGAATCATTTTTACATTTAGCTTTATTAAATAAAATTATGACTAAGCATCTTGAAGAAATTTTCTTAAAAAGAAAATTTAAAAATTTAAAACAAATGACTGCTTCTTACATTACACTGATCATTTCTTCTCCAGTTTTCATAGACCAAATATTTATCCATTTCTATTCTCTCCCAATTTAAAAATGCTTAGTTTCTTTTAGATTTGTACATTGTTATGAAAATAGATAAATTTTTCTGATTTTGAAATTATTTATGTTTGCTTTAGTGTTAGCCTTAGCTTAGCCTTTAGTTCTCCCCTTCCCCTTTGATGTAGAAATGATGAAATGTAAAATGAATCTTGAGGAGCCCATTTATGTAAGTCTGAAATATTCAGGAATGGACAATGTTCCTCTTCAAGGCAATGACCCTTCCTGATTTATTACCTTCTCCTTCTGGATTTATCCATGTGGGAAAACATTGCCAAAGCTCGTTTGTCTTTTCCTGCCTGTATCCTTATGCCATGATGTTGAAGCACTTTGTACTGCAAAAGTATTTTTAAAAGGTGACAAGCCTTTCCCTGTGGAACATTTAAATAATAATAAAAACCAGTTTTAATTAGGATCTGGAATAACTGCTAAGAAGGAAGTAGGAATGGAGTACAGCTCTCCACAGCTTTTACAGGTGATTGATTTTATGTTTCTTGATTTATCCTTGTCTACACTTGAATGTAGCTCTGGTATATTTAAGATGTTTTTCTTTGAGAAAAATCCAGCTCTCTCTCTTCTCTCTCTCTCTCTCTCTTTTTTCTTGGTAGGGTAAACATTCTCTTATGCAGGGCTGTGAAGATCACATTTCATTATTCCCAAGACTACTCACTAAGATAATTAAAAACATTTCCACTTTTGTTCTCAAAATCACAGTTCCTCACAATATTCAATTCAGAATATCAAGAAAACGAAATAGCCCAGATATTTTTCACCATTCTAATATTTGAAGCAGTGTATTCTTATAGGTATAGTTAAACATTTAGAATATTTTTGTTGGACAACATATTAACAATATTAACAAAATAATAACAAGACAATATAATCTATTTTACCCATTTTGTGGAATACAAAGCCAACGACAAGAAACACAGAGCGGAAAATGTAGTATGAACAATGTTAAATCTCTTGCTTTCCATTGTAGTGCATACGTTTGATGAGTATAATAATTTAAGACTGTATAATAATCTTTTGCTTCAAAAAAATTAAAGATAGACAGAAGAACTTAGAAATAAGAAAATTCAGGAAATTCAGGAAAAAAAACATAATAAAATTTTGGCCTTATCTATACAATAGTTTTATGAAGAACATTACTCAGAAATCTGCTTTTTCTTTATAAATGAAATTTTTTTCACACACATAAAAATAAGGTTTCTTCTTACTCTCACCACTTGCACATATCTGATATCGCAAGCACAGACAATTGTCCTCTCATACACCTACCTGAAGAAGTTACTCAGTCTTTAGGAGGGAATGCAAATGATGCCTCATCTATGAAGTCTTCCCAGACACCCCAGTTTGTTCTCCCACTACACTTTGCACTTCCAGCTGCTCATATTGTACTGTAATTATTGGTTCATATTTCAGTCTTTTCTATCAAAATGTGAGATTCTCCCAGGGAAGGGAACATATCATTACCTTTTCTGTGGTGACAGCATTATGGTAGTCATTCAATTAGTATTTGCTAAGTGAATCAATATATAAATTATTGCTTTGTGGTAATTTCCCTGAAGTATTCTTGAGTCTCTCACAAACATAATTTTGGTTTTATTTTTCCAAAAATGTTCTGTGTTAATGAATCCACCTACCTAGGTTTTAGAACAATAAACCATCTATTTTCCATCCCCATTCTCCCCTGCATATAACCATAATCTCAGCCTCCAAGGAGGATTATTATAAGGTATTCACGTAGTAATTACACTTTAGCAAGCTATGGAATTTCAAATAGAGATATATTTAGGTTTGCTACTCCCTTTATTATGTTGTCAAATTATTTCCGTTATGCTTCAAAGACTAATAAAATGCATTAATTGATATTCTGATGGTTTAAAAGGATTAATGTAACCTCAAAAGTTTAATGTACTACCAGGGAATAAAAAAGGTCCAAAGTAAAAACATATAGAATCATTATTAACAATAATACTAAGAAGATATTTTACTGAGTTGGGGTTTCACAATTTAGAGATACGAAGAATTTAGAAAGGTTACAAAAAAAAAAAAAAAGAATTGTGATACCAGAAGATAAGAAATTAAAAACTAAAGAAGAGAACTGTAAAACAATATGGAGAAGCATGCCTAGGTATTTTTCTTTTTCCAGTGAGTACAGAACTAAAGAATATGATATCAACAGGAATTATTTTAGCTATACAGAAGTTACCAGTAAGATTATGAGAGTGGAGGTGTTAACTCCTTCCTTGTTAATTTCTGTACCTTTAAAAATATCAAATAAACATTTGTTATTTTTTATAATTATATGAAAATAAGATAAATAACTAGAGAAATTGTTCAGTACTCATGGTTCTTAAGCATTGAAACATTTTACTAAAAAATGTTCTGAAATATTCATCCCTGGAGATTATTAGAAATAGAATAGAGACAGATTAGTTTGGAACAGGTCAAGTAAAACTTGCTTAAATAGTGACCTCTACATCTGCCTTCTATTTCGTAATGTCTATGATTGACTCTAAGTGTTGTTTAAAACAGTAAATTGCTATTTAAAGATGCAATAGAAATAGATTTTTGTTTTGGGAACTAGTACGATTCATAAATGCATACCTTACTGCATTATCAAATAAATCTTTTTTTCTCTTGTTCTCTGAGATTTTCCTAAATTTCAGATTATCTTTTACTTTTCTCCCTTTCAATAGATATTTCCTTTGAGAAAATTCAGGACAAATCATCATAAAACCATAATAATAATAGATTGTTTAATGCAAATCCCTATAAGGTACAACTATTGCCATAAAATGGATAAATGATCTTAGCCACAAGTTAACTTAAATTTACAAAATGCTGTGCATGAAAAATATCATGAGCCAAAGAAGTCAAAGATTTCCCAATACTCCCATACTATTACACAACGGAAATACAAGAAGAAAAAATGAAGCTCTGATACATACAAAGGTTGAATATTTTGAAATTGTTGGAACTTGGTTGTTTTGACTTAAACAAAAGTCATGTAATTTTTCATGTAATTCAACATAAGGCATGGCTCTTTCAAAAATAATTATTATACAATATCATATTTTACAAAATAAACGGCGTTAAGATAAATACTATTCAGATGTGAAATAGGAAATTTTTGTTTGACTCTTTTTAGCTTTTTTCATGTGGAAATTTTGTTTTATCTTTTCTCTTAGCATTTTAACCAAAAACTGCTTTCTGATAAATCCTAAAAAAATAAGTAATAAAGAGAAAATACATGATTTAATAATTTTATAATAGATATAGATATATTAAAAATTAAAAAAATTAAACCAGGCAAAATTTAGTTTTTATAAATAGGTAATTTGCACTTCCTATGGCATATTTTAGTTTTCAAATCCCAAATGAACCTTGGTTACATTTCACTTTTCTGGTTATTTTCAGGTCTCTGATACTACTACTGCAAATACATATTTATCAAAACATGGTAATACATACATGCATGAAGATTTGTGTAAGGATTTCATCTAAATTTTTTTCTGCATTTCTTTATTTCACATGTATATAATCTTAAAATGTTAAAATTTACAAAAGACATTCTAAATGAAAATTCTTAAAAAAATGTAAAGATATATTAATTCATTAAAATTTAATGTATTTTAAATATGCAACACAATTCCCCCTACATGGCAAGCAATATTCATAAGTAATGTTATTTTATCTTCAATTCATAAGGAAATACATACTATGCTTGACTTTGAGATAAACTAAAATTTTTCAGCTAGAGTAAGAGGCTAGAAGACTCAGCTCTTGTAAATTCACATATTGAGAGCATCTTGCTTTATTTATAGAGAGGATACTTCTACCTCATCTATCAAAATGGAGTCTGATTTCAATTATACTTGATCAGGTTTCTGTATCAAATGTTATTTCTGCCAAAAAGAGAAAGTGTCCCAGAATATCTTGGCAAAATTCATACACCATATCAACTCCCACCAGTACTTCTCAAACTGAAAGCATAAAGCCATTTGTTGCAATTTAAATCTCCAAAAACTCAGGACAGGATAGGACACTAAATAAAAACAGGGAAAGGGAATATTGAACACATCCCTGCATTTATTAACCAACTCACCCTTATGACAAAGTTTGGGAACTCTGTTCAATCGCCTTTTTGATTTCCAATCTCCTTATGTTTTCTATTTTCTTCATGTGTGAAAAAAATAAAACAACTCTTCTGCCTGTTCTAAGTGACTGATTCTAATTTCATTACTTCTTTCGCACTATTTTTATTCCTCACATCTTGGTACATCCAAATTCTTTCCCCCCATGGAAATGCTGAAATTAGTCTCTTTCACCAATTACAGCAGGGCAGGAGATAATGTCCAATCTCACTATTAAGCCAGAGATAAGCAAAAAGCCTGATGAAACATGACTCAAATAAAAGAAAGAGAGGGAGGAAGGAAAGAAGGAGAGAGGGAGGGAGGGAGGGAGGAAGGAAAGAAGGAGGGAGGGAGGGAGGGAGGGAGGGAGGGAGGGAGGAAGGAAAGAAAGGAAGCGGAAGGGGAAGGGGGGAAATGTGTAGGCAGTTTAAATCTTCTTATTTTACTTGTATGTTGTATATGCGAAAACATCTACATTAAATGAATTACCTCAGACCAAAACTCCTTTATATGAAGCACAAAGACTTTATGCAAAGTCATATGAAGTTATAGAATAACAACCACAGCAAACAAAATCAACCATAAAACTCCTTGAACACTTTGTCTGCAGCAGCTATGAGGCCAGAAATATTTTAGTGCAGACCTTTTACTTATCTCTCACTTAGGTGAATACTGAATATCCAATTTATGCAAAATTGTAAATCCTCTTTATAGGTTTCCATAGTCTCCACCCTTCTTTTCCTGTGTCCTTCCTCCTTTCATAACATTTTAGCCCTCCCAATGCCTTCTTGATCTTTTACTGTCTCCTGACCTTCCAATATTAGTTTATACATAAGGGCATGTTACATGTGTAAAATAAACATCAGTCACAATAAGATGTTCCCTGAATCAGGTATCTGTAATTTGAGCTTTTTAATCTCATAAAAGGAAGAAGTTTTTTTTGTTTTTGATGTTGTATGTTTTTGTTTGAAGTATTTGTTTCTGCTCCTCATCATTCACTGAAAAACTTCGAGTCAACCTCAGGCTAAGAAGGTGAAGATAATTACACTTAGCTGGGCTGAAGAGAATAAGAAAAAAAATTTTATAATTTAAAACAGTGTTTCTCAATCACAGATCACTTCGATGAGGATTATCTGGAATATCTGTGAAAATGCAGATTCCTGTGCTCTATCCCATACCCACTGAATCCTAATCTCCATTGGAATGGTCCAAGAACCTCCACATCTCATGAACAATCCAGATGATTCTCACATATTTGAATATGGAAAACTACTTCCTGAGGGCAACTATTCAACTTGTATTCATATAAAAAGGCAATGTCACACTAAAGGCATTTCTTCTAACAAACTTTTTCTAAGATTTGTGTTTTTTTTTAGTATGTTATTTCTATGAATTATTTTTGAAGTCTACTGTTTAGTGCAGGAATATTGTTACTAATAATCCTCTCTTGATTAAAAAAATAAAAGAAAGAAGTCCCTCACTGGGTTGGTTTTATAATGGAAAAATGATGTCACTGGCAGCTCTTTTAGCATCTCTGATCTCAATATGTAATGGAAATCAAATTACTGAAAACAATAGCCATGAAAGGCATTATAAATTAATTTTCTCTTCACTTAAATAAACAGCAAGAGAAAAATTTGTCCTGTGATTAAAAATGACATCATGCTATTTTCTACAAAATAATATCCCCCAAAGTAATTATATTTTAAAAAAATTTTATTTAGTCCTTTATTATTTAAACTACAATAGATTATTTCAAAAGATTCTTCATCTTTTAAATAAAGTTAAATATTACAGATTATATCATCTGGTGGCCAAAGTTGGAGAAATTAATGGGTTATTTGACTTTCTGCTATATTATTTCAAGCTGAAAGAAAATCACTTTATTTGTAATTAATTCCTTAGGTTAAAGAAAAAAACTAGTAGAAAAGATTGTTAAAAGCTTTACACAAAACAAAACGAGCAGAGTTTGAGCAAAGAATGATTTATAAATTGGGCAGCCATCAGAACTGGGAGTTTATTGAGCTCCACTAAGCACTGTGGGCAGGTGGTATTTATAAACAGAAAAAGGAAATGACATTCAGAAACAGCCAATGACATTCAGAAACACCACTGTATGGTGTTTACCTTATTTGTGCATGGCGTGATGAGATATTTGCCTTATATGGACATGGTCTGATTGGGGGTTGCCAGCCTGTGATTGGCTGAAGCTCTGCTGCTGTGAGTGGCTGAAACTCAAGCTATTTGTTACAAGACTATACTCTTAAGCCAGGTTGCAGTTGGCTATGTAGGAACTAAAAGTATGGGGGCAGCCTCAGACCAAATTTAGTTTAACAAGTGGTAAGCAAGTATTTAGCAAAAATATACCTTCATCAGTTTATACTCAGGCTTCCACTTCTGTTGATTGACTGAAGAAATTACACATACCATTCCTGTTACACGAATTTGAAGAAAGTTAAAAATTCCACACTGCTCTCACTATAGTCTCTAATCATTTGCAATGTATGAAGTTTGTGATTATGACTCTGTGTGTGTGTGTGTGTGTGAGAGAGAGAGAGAGACAGAGAGAGAGATCGTGGTGGGAACAAAGCAAGTAGGGAGGGGAGAGAGAAGTGAGTTGGAAAGGAGAAAGAAACAGATCTATTTTCTCAAAGGAAGAAACTATTTAAAATCTGTACACTGAAAGTACTATCATCTCCTCATTCTATATGTGGTCAAAATCAGACTCTTGAATATAATGAAGTATGGGCAATAGTGATATCCTAGAGCCATCCCATATAGTTGAAGACAAGGAAGAGGATCATCTGCATGGAAACTTCTAACGTGTTATCAGGGGAGCCACTCCCTGTGCTCTGCAGTGTTTCTATTGCTGGAGCATATATTACCTGCCCCCCACAAAACACACACACACACACACACACACATGCATGCACACAAAGTACACAAGCTGGGAAACAGTTATTTTAAGATCAATCGATAATTTTCTTCTTGGATTATTCCAGTGTTAGAGTCTGTGAAACTTTCTGCTCTGGCTAAATATTTGGAAACAGCTAATTTTACCCAGAGGCAGGTGAACTTAGAAAAGAGTTCCAGAAAAGCTAAAAATTTACCACTGTCTCAAACCAATAAGCTATCTTTAGAAGCAATTTAACACTAGCCCCAGATCTATAAACCCCAGATATATAGCAAAGAGAAAATGCAGATGCTAACGGGACCCACAAGCCCTATGAGGCAATTAAGTTGTAAGCTGATTGTTTATTGTTATCGCTGCAAGGTCTTTGAAGTTGTCTCAACCTTCCTTCATCCCTTCAACAACCCCAAGCCTCTTTTTGAATTATTTCTTCCAACACATCCCATGTTGGAAGGTTAATGAGTGATTTCTATTTTCAAATGTGCCTTCAATGCTGCATTAATCATATTGTATTTATTTCCTTAATCTATTCACTATCTCTACCATTCATTCAAGACAGACAATTACTGTGGCCTTTATGGAGCTTATATTCTAGCATAAGAAGACAAATTAAAAATAAGTAAATTATATAATATACCACAAAGATTTAAGTACTATAAAAACATTAAGTAAGGATGTGGAAATGAAATATATGTTTGTTGGGAGGAAATTATTTCCAAATTTAATAGTTAGATCAGGCACCTAGTTATGTCAACATCTGTGGGAAGTGGTTTTAGGCAGTGGGTCAAACAGTATGAAGGCCCTAAGGAAGAAACACATTATACACGTTCCAAAACATTAAGTGTCCAGTCAGCAAGGGGGCCAGTAAGGGGTGATGTCTTAGAGGGAGCAGGGGCTGAGACCACGGAGGTCCCTGTAAGCCCACTGCAAAGCTTTGGTTCATGTTCTGAGTATGAAGGGAAGGCACTGGAGGCTTTGAACATGGGAATGATTTGATCTGACATATGCTTAAATGCTCTATTTGGCTGGTTTTATCAATAAGCAATAGAGGGACCAATGGTGAAAGCAAGGACACCAAGAAGGAGGCTACTGGAATAATCCAGGAGAAGAATGATGTAGCTTGAACCAGTGAGGTAGTGGTATAAGTGGGTAAAAAATGGTTGGATTTTAGGTGTATTTTGGCTCAGAATTTCATGAAGAATTGAAAATCTGTGTGAAGAGGAGTCAAAAAATGCCTCCAATGTCCTTGGCCTGAGTGCTGGCTTTCTTCAAACCCAAACAACCCCAATCCACTCTCATTCTTTGTTGATGACCTTACCTTCTATTTCACTGAAAATTTAGAGCACAACTAGCTTAAATTCCTACCAAATGTATGTCACTACCTTTATCTGTGCTCATATTTCTCTGCCTTTCCTCCTGTTACTATGGATGAACTATCTGTGCTCCTAAGGCCAAACTTTGCATTGGCACAGGACGTCTCATTTCTTCTTGCCTACCTAAGAACATTGCTCCAGGTAATCTCTTCTTTCTCTCTCATCATTTTTTTCCCGTTTTTACATGATCTATCTCTTTCACATTCTTTTACCATTTTGATTCCCTCTCTCCCACCAGAGCCTCATTTCTTCCCTCTAGAAACCTATTTATTTACTCTCTTCAGCACTCGTCTAAAACAGTTGTGCACATTCATTGTTGGATTCTTCTTTCTCTCACCATTTCATAAACCCACTTCAATTATGTTTCCCCTCTACCACTCCATTGAAACTACTTCTGTCAAGGTCCCCAGTTTCTTCCATTTCACTAAGTCCAAGGTCAACTTTCAGTCCATATTCCTCTGATATAACAAGTAAGCATTTCATAATTGGTAACTTCCTCCTTATTGGACCACTGCCTTCAACCAAATCATAACACCATGCTCTCCTGATTTTCAAGCTGCTTGATGTCACGATGAATCCTTTCATTATCTGCTGGAACAATATGACCCAAACTTAAAGCTATAGCTTTGATTTTTTTTTTTTTTTTTTTTTTGAGAAGGAGTCTCGCTCTGTCACCCGGGCTGGAGTGCAGTAGCGTAATCTCAGCTCACTGCAAGCTCCGCCTCCCAGGTTCACGCCATTCTCCTGCCTCAGCCTCCTGAGTAGCTGGGACTACAGGTGCCCACCACCATGCCCAGCTAATTTTTGTATTTTATTTACTAGAGACAGGGTTTCACCGTGCTAGCCAGGATGGTCTTGATCTCCTGACCTTGTGATCCACCTGTCTCAGCCTCCTAAAGTGCTGGGATTACAGGCGTGAGCCACCGCACCCGGCTTATAGCTCTGATTTTTATTGGGACTTTTATTTTGCCTCCTGGTAAGAGTAGGGAACAAAAACTTCTAAACCCATGGAGTTTAAAGTTGTACAGATGGATATATAAATTCCCCCCAAGTGAGTCACTGAGGATGACGTGAGCAAAACGACTCCTATTTTCATTTTTTGGTTGCATCCAGGACAGCTCCTCTCCTTCTTAAGATGTTGACTCCAACTGTGCTACTCAGCAATTCCTCCAAGATGTTGATCCATAATTTATTTGGCTTCTCTGTGGTACAGGAGGTCATAGGACCATTGCAAATCATGATCCTCACTTTTTAGTCTACTTGTTCCTCTTCTGATTTTTGATATGTTAATATTAAGGCATCTTTGAGATTCTTCTCAGTCCTTAGATCTTTTTATCTACACCCTAGTCATTATAACCAGTCTTATGGCTTTACATACTATATTCTCTTCCAAATTCACATCTCAAGCTTAGACCTTTGCACTTAAATTTATATATCCAGGCTAGGATATATCTAAAGACATCTGAAATTTAATATGTAAAAAACTGAGTTTAGATGTCCCCTACTACCACCAACAAAACAACAACAGAAACAACCTGCTTAAAAAAAACACTCAGTTGACAGCCACCACATCCTTCCAAGTTCCTCATGACAAAAATCTGAGTCCTTGACTCCTCTTTCTTTCACATACTACATCTAATGTATTAGCAAATCCATGTAGATCCATCCCCAAAAATATATCTATAATCTGCCCAGTTCCTTTCAAGCTCACTACTACTACTCCTTAGATCCAAGTCACTGTCTTCTGTCACATGGATTAGATAACTTTCCAACTAATTTTTCAACTTCCACCCTCTTCCTCTTCAGTCTGTTCTCAACATAGCAGCCAGAGTGGATTTGTAAGTCAGATCATTTTTCTCTGTTCAGAGTAAAATTCAAAATCTTTACATTCAGTGCACAAGTCAAATCAGCCCCTTTTACTCTTCCATTAATGATGCCTGGTATGCTTCCTATCTCAGAGCCTACCTATCTGACATTCTCTAAGCCTGGATCACTCCTCTCTCAGATATCCTCATCACTAGCTCCCTCAGATCCTCAGATGTTTACTGAAATGTCTTCTTCTTAGTGAGGCTTTCGTTGACCACCATACTTAAAATTACCAGCTTTCTCCCCACAAATTCCCAATCCTACTCTGTTGGTTTATTTTTCTCCATAGCACTTATTGCTAACATTCTACATATTTTACTATATTTTTACGCTCTACATATTTGTTTTTTTTTAAACTAGAATGTAAGTTTCCTGAGGGCAGGCTATTTGCCTATTTTGTTCCTTTCTGTATCTTTTATTCCTAGAAGAGAGACTGTATAGTAACTGTTCAATATATGTTTGTTCAATGGATAAATACTGTTTGTTCAGTGGATAAATAATAAAATACCCTCCCCAAGAAATTAAATGAGGGTTTAGTTTTCTTACACCTCACCCACTACATTCTCTAATATCTTCCTCCCATTGAGTAATATTAAGCATATCGTTAACTAACTAATCATTACTAACATTACTGTGACTGTCTTAAAACCATTCACTACAGAGACAAACAGTGCACTATGACTATGTTTCCCTTTCTGTTCAATACTTGAATTTTTGCTGGAGTAAATTACTTATTGTTTTTTCAATTTTCTTACTTATGAAAATATACTAACTAATACCAATTTGTTACCTTCTCCAATGCATCTGTCAAGAACCTATCCATATTATCATCTGAATGCTCACATAAATCAATGATCTATCATTGCTTTTTTTCTTTTTCATTTCCCTAAGATCTGCTCCCCAAAGTCTTATCTTCCTGCTCCAATTTGAACAGAATATTTCCTGAGCCTGTTGCTCAGCTGTCATTCTAAAACTGCCTACAGTTTTCATCTTAGTTTTAGTTTACCACTTTGTGGTTTGGAATCTCCTGTTTTCCTGATAACCTATCTTCTTTCATCTTTGTTAACTTTATCATTTTGCTGGAGCCAATCCTTCAATAATTTCCTATGCTAAAATTCAGTGGGAGGTTTAATCATTGCATGCAATTGTTCTATTCTTATACTTGATTGAGAGTTTCGCTGGGTAAAGAATTACAAGATGAAAATGGTTTTCTCTCCAAATTATGACATCATAACTCACTCTCTTCTATCTTCTCAATCATACTGTTAATGACATTATGATTCCCTATTCTTTGTATGCCTACCTGACTGTTTACTTTGGAAATATTCAGTAGATACTTTAGTCTGTATTCTAAAATTTCACAATTATGTGCTTTGGTGTCATTTATTATTATTATTTTATTTACATAATGAAGCTTTCCATGGACTCTTTAATTTGAAAAGTCAAGTCCTTCATTTCTGGAAGTATTTTTCTATTTCCTGTTTGAATAATTTCTTCTCATCTATTTTCTTTGATCTTCCTTACTAAAATTTTTATCACACCATTAGATTTCTTGGTGTTTTGTATTCTTTTATGAGATGGTCAGTCAAGAGAAGACAGGGAAGAGGTTCAGGAAAACAAAGTTTATTACACCAAGAGGTCTTAAACACAAGAGGCACAATATGAGAAATACACCAGTGCAGCCAGATGGAAGAAGACAGGATCAAGGGGGAGGTCTAGGCCCGAGTCTTTATTATGGTTTCATGGGGAAATGCAAGGCAGGATGAGCAATTTAGGATTGGATAGTGAGACAATGCAGGGAACCCTACTTAGGGGAATGCAGCTCCCCTCCCTGCACGAAGCATGGAAATAAAAGAAAATCGTGAGTTCTTTCAAGGGAAATTCCAGGCACCTAGCTAGCCCTGAGAACTATGTAAGCAACTTGATAAACTAGAACGTAATAGCCTAAAACAGTAGCCAAGGAAGCTAGAATTGTTAGAGTAGATAGTCAGACATAAGCAGAACAGGGGAGAGGCCCTACCTCTCCCCTTTTCCCCCCACCAATAGGAATAGGAATGTCAGGCAAACATCAGGTAATGGTCAGGCAATTGTTAAATTGTCTCTCTAAAATAGTAATTGGTTGCAGCCATCACCAGGGAAAGGCAGTCTCCCAATAGATTAAAAAAAAAAAAAAAAGCACCTGAAACTGTTGAGCAGCAGCTTCCCGAAAAGATCTCAGGAGTTGGGTGAGTGGGCTCAAGCATGCACACTAAGATGCAAAATGGCAGAGTTTATCTGGTATATGACCTTCCTCCAGAAATACTTGACTGGTAAAGGAAAAACAACTCAAGTGAGCATGCGTAAAACTCCAGTAAACACACTGCGCATGCAGCCCTTCCCAAGTGCTGGTAGGCCACTGTTCATGCGACAGCCCACCTCAAGGGAAGAATCAGGGAAGAAGTAATGCAAGACCCCAGAAGTACACCAATGCATAAAGCCCCAAGTCAAAGGTCAAACAGCGCGCTTGAATCTCTTAAGTCGCCTGCTTGACCCACTTACAAGTATACTTTCCTTTCTTTCGTTCCTGCTCTAAAACTTTTTGTTAAATGTTTGCTCCTGCTCTAAAACTTGCCTCGGTCTCTCATTCTGCCTTAGGCCCCTTGGCTGAATTCTTTCTTCTGAGGAGGCAAGAAATCAGGTTACTGCAGACCTGTAAAGATTCGCCACTGCTGCCGGGCGCGGTGGCTCACGCCTGTAATCCCAGCACTTTGGGAGGCCGAGGCGGGCGGATCACAAGGTCAGGAGATCGAGACCATCCTGGCTAACACGGTGAAACCCCGTCTCTACTAAAAATACAAAAAATTAGCCGGCCGAGGTGGCAGGCGCCTGTAGTCCCAGCTACTCGGGAGGCTGAGGCAGGAGAATGGCGTGAACCCCGGGGGGCGGAGCCTGCAGTGAGCCGAGATCGCGCCACTGCACTCCAGCCTGGGTGAAAGAGCAAGACTCCGTCTCAAAAAAAAAAAAAAAAAAAAAAAAAAAAAAAAAAAAAAAGATTCGCCACTGCTAACACAATCAGCAGATGTTTGGTTTCCTTATACGGAGTAAAGATAACATCTTCCAAGTATGTCTCTGAGTTGTTTTCGGAAACCCCAACCTCCGTTAAACAGATCTAATGGCACATGGGCCTCAGATAAGGGGGAATGGGGGACTGAACTCTGACCAACATTCTTTGTTTTAAATTTCCTCCTGAGGTGCCTGGAGAAAGTCACAACCATGAGCCAGGCTAACATTCATTTCTGCTGACCCTAATTTTTTAAACAAAGCTTTTCTTCCTTAACGAATTGAAAATCAGAAAATATTTGAATCTACCTATGACCTGTAAGCCCCGGCTTCAAGATATCCCACCCTGTTAGGCCAAAACCAATGTGTAACTTCCACGTTTTGATTTACAATTGTGCTTGTAACTTCTGCTTTCTGAAACATACCCTTGCCTTTAAAAACCCTTACCTTAAGCCATCAGAGAGGCCAGGATTTAAGCATTAGCTGCCAGATCCTCCTTGTTAGGCACCCTACAAAGAAGCACTTGCCTTTATCTGGCTGCAAACCTCAGTGTGACTATCTGGTCTTACTGCACTGGGCGGATGAATCCCAGTTCAGTTCCATACCTATAGCTTGGATAATTTCTGTGGACTCTAAACTATAGAGGTGGTCCCTAGTTGCCTGGTATCTGTTCCTGGGATATTGACTTACAGAAGCAGAGGAATATTGACTTCTGAGGGCCTCAGGCCAAATAGAGGAGGTATGACTCTGGATTGGTTAGTCTGCATAACAAAGACATGTTCCTGGTTGAGCCCTTTGCTGTCTCTAATTGGCTAGCCCCAGGAAAGGCAGTATCTCCCAGGCAGAAAGGTTGGGGTTTTCTTGGGGTGGGAGGGTTTTTTTTAAGATGTCAAAATATAATATAGAAAAAAAAAATATATATATATATGTACTCTCTGTATCTATCTATCATCTATCTATCTATCTATCTATCTATCTATCTATCTATCTATCTATCATCTATCTATCTATACCTGGTCTGATCTTTTAATGTTCTGATATTCTCTCATCTGTTTTCTGCCTCTTTTTCTTTTCCATTTCTTTTTCTGGGGGAATATCTGACATTATTTTCCAAAATTTCTGGCACTCAATTTTATTTTTCAAAGTGTTTTTATTGGTTATTTTTTATTTTCATGGCTTCAGATCTTGATTTATGGATAAAATACATTATGGGGATAGTAATTCAAGTTTTCCTTGTTTATTCCAGATCTACTCTTCTATTCGTTTGTTTTGATCTCTTTGTCTCAGTGGAGGCTCTCCTAGAATATATGGTTATCTTTGTTTGCTCATTCATATTTAAAAGTAAAGCATTAAGAACCTACTGGAAGTTCTGTATTTGGAGTACTTGGAGGTGGTGATTGTTCACTTGGGGCTTCACTGTAAGATCTTAATGTGAAGCCATTTTTTTTCCTTTACTTCAGGGGTCCTTCTATGTCAGCATTTAAAGGCTGTTTTTTCTGTGATTACTAAAAGAAGAAGCCTACTTTTTCTTACCCTGGGGGACATAGACCCTATTTCCAGCTGATATTTTGAAATTTTATTAGTAAGAAAAAAGGGCTGATGTTCCCACTTTCAGACTGGCTCTTAATTCCCATTTTTAGAGATGTCATTTGGCCCTGCAGGATCTACTGTGGTTAATGTTTCTTCACCAACCAATCTGGATGAAGCCACTCAATCACTGTAAACTTTCCTCTTAATACTGCTTTTGCTGTATCCCAGAGGTTTTGGTATGTTGTATTTCCATTATCATTTGTTTCAAGAATGTTTCAATTTCCTTCTTAATTTCTTCATTCACCTACTGTTTGCTCATTCATGAGCAAATTGCTTAATTTTTGTGTGTTTGTATAGTTTTCAAAGTTCCTCATTATTGATTTCTAGTTTTATTCCCTTGTGGTCAGAGAAGATATTTGATGTTATTTACATTATTTTTTAATGTTTTAAGACTTGTTTTGTGACCTAACATGTGATCTATCGTTGACAATGATCCATGTACTAAGGAGAAAATGTGTATTGTGAAGCTGTTAGATGAAGTGTACTGTAAGTTTCTATTAGGTTCATTTGTTTTATAGTGCAGATTAAGTCTGATGTTTCTTTGTTGATTTTCTGTCTGGGAGACCTGTCTGATACTGAAAGTTGGGTATTGAATCTGCGACTATTACTGTATTGGGATCTATTTCTTTCTTTAGCTCTAAAAATATTTGCTTTATATGTCTGGGTGCTCAATTGTTGCGTGCATATATATTTAAAATTGTTATGTCCCTTTGCTTAATTGACCCCTTTATAATTATATAATGACCTACTTTGTCTCTTATAGCTTTGGTCTTAAAATCTATTTTGTCTGATGTAAGTATAGCTGTTCCTCCTCTTTCTTTGTTTGTATTGGCCTGGAATGTCTTTTTCCATGCCTTTATTTTTAGTCTATGTGACTCTTTAGAGGTGAAGTGTATTTCTTGTAAGCAATAAATAATTGAATCATGTTTATGCATCTATTCAGCCACTCTGTGTCTTTTGATTGGAGATTTTGGACCATTTACATTCAACGTTATTATTGAGAGACAGGGACTTATTCCTGTTATTTTATTATTTGTTTTCTGGTTGTTTTGTGGTCTTCTCTCTCTTCTTTTCTTCCTTCCTACTTCCTATATCCCTTTTAGTAAAGGTGATTTTCTCTGGTGGTATGCTTTAATTTCTTGCTTTTTATTTTTTGTGTAATAAAAACTCTACATTTTGACTTCATCTCCCCCACTTTTTAACGGTTTGTTGTTTCTCTTTGTATCTTATTGTACTGTCTATGTCTAGAAAAGTTGTTGTAGTTATTATTTTTGATTGGTTCATCATTTAATCTTTCCACTTACATCAAGATGTTTACATAATAAAATTACAGTGTTATACTATTCTTGTTTTCCTGTGTGCTTACTATTTCCAGTAAGTTTTGTACCTTCATATGATTTCTTATTGTTCAACCTTTTTTTTCAGATTGAAGAACTTCATTTAGCATTTTTTTGTAGAACATGTCTGGTGTTGATGAAATCTCTGTTTTGTTTGTCTGAGATCTTTATTTCTTTCATGCTTAAAGGATATTTTCATCAGATATACTATTCTAGGGAAAAGTTTTTTTCTTTCGGCAATTTAAATACATCATGCTACCCTCTTCTGGCCTGTAAGATTTCCACTGAAAACTCTGTTGCCATATGTATTAGAGCTCTGTTTTATGTTGTTTGTTTTTTCTTCCTGCTTTAAAAATCCTTCTTTAGCCTTGACTTTTGGGAGTTTGATTATTAAATGCCTTGAGGTAGTCTTCTTTGGCTTAAACTTATGTGGTGTTCTGAAACCTTCTTATATTTGAATGTTGATATCTTTCTCTAGGTTTGGGAAGTTCTCTGACATTATTCCTTTGAATAATCTTTCTACCCTTATGTCTTTCTCTTTCTTCTCTTTAAGGCCAAAAACTCTTAGAATTGCCCTTTTGAGGCTATTTTCTAGATCCTGCAGGTGTGCTTCCTTGTTTTTTTTCTCTTTCTCTTTTTTTGTCTCCTCTGACTGTGTATTCCCAAATATCCTGTGTTCAAGGTCACTAATTCTTCTGCTTGATCAATTCTGCTACTAAAAGACTCTGATGTATTCTTCAGCATGGCAATTGCATTTTTCAACTCTAGAATCTCTGCTTGATACTTGTGAATTATTTCAGTCACTTTGTTAAATTTATCTGATAGAATTCTGAATTGTTTACTCTGTGTTATCTTGAATTTCTTTCAGTTTCCTCAAAATTATATTTTGAATTCTCTCTCCAAATGGTCTAAACAAATTCTGTTTCTCCAAGATCGGCCTCTCAGTGCCTTATTTAGTTCACTGAGTGAGGTCATGTTTTCCTGGATGGTGTTGATGGTTGTACATGTTCTTTGGTGTCTGGGCATTGAAGAGTTGGGTATTTACTGCAGCCTTCACAGTCTGGACTTGTTTGTGCCTGTCCTTCTTGGGAAGGCTTTCCAGGTATTGAAGGGACTTGGGCCCCAAGCCCAAGAACACTGTGGTTTTTGCAGACTCATAGAGATACCATTTGGTGGTCTTGGATAAGATCCGAGAGAATTCTCTAGATTACCACACAGAGATTCTTGTTCTTTTCCTTTACTTTCTCCCAAACATACAGAGTCTCTGTGTGCTAAGCCACCTGGCACTGGGAGTGTAGTGATGCAATCACCCCTGGAACTTCACTGGATCAGACCAGAAGCCAGCCCAGCACTGGGCCTTGTCCAAGGCTCTTTCCCTTCAGGGTGGCAGGTTCCTCCAGGCCTTAGGCATGCCCAGAAATGCTGTCTGGGAGCTGGACATTCAAGTCAAAACCCTTAGCAATTTACCTGATGTTCTATTCTACTGAGGCTAAGATGGCACGCAAACCACAATATAAAGTCCTTCCTGGTCTTCCGTCTTCATTCCACAGGCAGAAGAGCATCTCCCTGTGGTCACAACTATCCCCAGTGCATGGGGGTGGGGGATTCTGCCAGGCCATCACCAATGTTTGCTTAAAGGCCAAGAGCTCCTCTGTCAGCTTGTGGTGAATGCTGACAGACCTTGGACTCACCCTTCAAGGTAGTGGGATGCCCTCTGACCCAGAGAAGATCCAGTAATGTATCCAAGATCCTAATCTGTATGCAGTGCCCCCAAGAGCCTGGTTGTTCCTCTACCCCACTATGGCCAAGCTGGTACCTAGGATGCAAAACAAAGTCCCCTTTACTTTTCCTCCTGCTTTTCTCAAACAGAAGACGTCTTTTGCCATAGCCACCAGAGCTGGGAATGTGCTGGGGCTCCCTTGAAGCCAGTACATCTCAGAACTTGAGGCTCAAGGCATGCTCCCTGGCTATTGCTGGTGGTTATCCAGGGCCCATGAGCTCTTTAGTAAGCACTTCATCAATCCTGCCAGGACCAGGTCTTTCTCTTCAAGGCAGTGGATTACCTGTTGGCCCAGGGTGTGTCTAGAAATGCCGTTCACGAGCTAGGGACCGGAATGGGGTCCTCATGACCAGTGCCCTATTCTACTGCCCAGTGCCCTATTCTACTGTGGCTGAACTATTATCCAACAGGCAAGACAGAGTCTTTCTATTCTTCACTCGTCCCTCCTTAAGCAGAAAAAATGAGTTCACTTTTGCTGCTACAAGCTGCACTGCCAGGTTGAGGGAGGAATGACACAAGCCCTCCCTTAACCATGCCAGCTGGTGTCTCCCTAGGTCATGTGCTACTCTAATTCACCAGCTCTAAGCCCAGTCTAGCACTAGGAGTTGCCTAGGAATTACAGTCCTTTTATCCTAGACTGCCTTTCAAGTTTACCTAGGACCCCAGAGCACTTCAGCCCACAATGACAAGGCCTCCCGAGAAATTCAAGTTTCGACCACTGGGATGAACAATTTACCTCTGGCTAGGGTTGGTTCAAATGTGCCCTCCATGTGCGGATGAGCACATGCTGGCTGAGCACAGCACAGCTTTATTCTCCACTATAACATGGCAGCGCTGAGTTCAGTGTAAAATTCCCCAGTGCCTGTACTCTCACTCCCCAAAGTGCACAGATTCTCTCTCCACACTGCAGGCCCACTGCCAAGAGATTAGGAAGGGACATGTTGGTGCTTCAAGACTGTCTCTCCTGTTTTCCTGAATGCTTCTTTCCACAATGTGAAATTAAAACCAGGTACTGTGATTGCTCACCTGATTTTTGTTTCTTGTGACAGTGCTTTTCTGCGTACAGATGGTTGTTAAAATTTGGTGTCCCAGTGGCAAGGATGAATGATGTAGGCTTCTATTCTGCCATCTTGCTTTGCCTCCACCTTTCCTTAGATTTGATTCAAAACAGGCACACGTTTTAAAACTGTTAGATTTGTTCATTTGTGGGAACCAACAACCAAAGAAAATTAGCCCTAAATTTTTTAAATTGCTCAATTCTATCATTTCCACTATTATGTACCATTGCACCATTAGTCTCTCAAAGAAGTCTTATTTGAATGATTTCCAAGAGTTCAAAAATGGGCCTGGGATGGCGATGTCAAGTATTTCATAATAGTGAATTAATTCTCATCTTAAAAAATACAGAATCTACTATTTTATTCCAAAATTAGAAGCAGAAGTCAAGTTTACTCCAGGGTACCATAGGAATTCATATCAGTACATCAGGTTGTCAACAATCTCACACTTTGACTATCATATTTGAGGGAAAGTCCTCAGGTTTAAAATTCTCTCGTTGAAGAAGGTAATTTTCCTGCAGTGAAGAGTCTGGATGGTGTATTAGTCAGGGTTCTTCGTAGGGGATCAGAACCAATAGGATATATGTCTACATCAAAGGGAGTTTATTAGGAGGAATTGGTTCACATGATTAAAAGGCAAAGTCCCACAATAGGCTGTCTGCAAGCTGAGGGAGAGAGAAGTTGGTAATGGCTTAGTCCAAGTCTGAAAGCTTCAACACCAGGAAGTTGACAGTTCCCTGTGAAGCCGACAGTGCAGACTTCAGTCTGTGGCCAAAGGCCCAAGAGGCTCCTGGAAGCCACTGGTGCACGTCCCAGACTCCAAAGACAGAAGAACCTGGAGTCTGATGTCTAAGGGCAGGAGGAGTGGAAGCAAGCATCCAGTATGGGAAGAAGAAAGAAAGTCAGAAAGAGCCACACTTATTCCTCTTCTTCCCTCTGTTTTGTTGTAGCTGTGCTGGCAGCCTTTGGAAAGTGCTCTGAGGGTGGGTCTTTCTCTCCCAGTCCACGGACTCAAATGTCAGTCTCCTCTGGCAACAGCCGCACAGACACACCCAGTTCTTTACCAGCCACCTACGCATCCCTCAACCCAATCAAGCTGACACCTCATATTAACCATCACAGATGGTCATATGTTTACTATGTGAAATGAGTATACAAAATAGATCCAAGAAAAAAAAATTGTCTTTGATTAGGAAAGCTTTGGAAAGGGCTCTTCTTTTCTTGGTCTTTGTTTATTATTTATCATTTTATAAGAAATAAATGGATGAGTAAAATTGAGATGTAAACTTATTCAAGGAAGTCTCTGTTTTTAGGTATTTGCCTGGGTTTTAATTGTTAATGAATATTTTAAACTAACAGAGACATTTTTGTGGTGATTATTTCCAGAATTTCCCCTGAATTACAGAACAACCTTGCTTAGACCTTGACTTGAAGACATCTATGTGTAACTTGCCTTCAATATATGAGGTTCATACTTTGCCTATTTCATTAGTACATGATAATGCTATTCTTTTGTGAGACAGAAATCTTGAGTTCATTACAAGATACATGCTTAATAAATTAATAATAAGATCACTTGGGAATTATACTCAATGCTGAAGCCTTATATTTTAATAATGTAAATCATGTACTTGGCATGCTTTCATATAATCAGGCCTTAATCAGGCATGAAAAGAATAAATACCTAATTTGAAGGCTGATTTTTGAGCCACAGATGTATTTGTGTAATGCTCACAGCCTGATTTGAACACCTACCTATGAAATGACAGAGAATCATTGAAGTAGATTTCTTTGTTTCGCCTTGAAGTTTTTCAGAATATATAACTTTGACAATCATAAGAGAAAAAGAAACTGAGTTTGATTTGCGACTTTTATGTTATAGTTAACTAGAAACATGGCTCTTGAGTTCACTGGAGACTTGTAGGCCACTCTATCACTTTCCCATGCTGTCTGACATCTTAAAGGAAAGATAAAGTGTAGATGAAAGAAAGTACATGAACCGAGAACTCCAAGGAGAGTACCAAACGATGCTGACTTTCAAGGAAGGTGAAATATTATTTCTATGTAGATTTTTCTGATAAAATTCTGCCTTTCTAGTAACTCAGCACTTGATCAAGTAATCTGACTGTCATTGTGCCCCCACAGTGATATTTTACCCAAATGCAGTGTATCATAAGAAAAACTAATTAACTTTGACTTCTCTGCATCTATCCTCAGAAGACTCAGATCTCTTGTTTGCATGGAATAATTAAAGAAAAATAAAATTTCCCCAAAGAGAAGAACTTTTGGTTCTGTTACTGTAAAACATAGAAATAAAATAATTTGCTACCTTGGAAAGAAATGAACTGCAAACTCTTTCCATCTGTTTATTTAGGAGGGAAGGCAGGTTACTTCATCCTCACTGCCATACATGATTAGCTTTTTTGCTCTGGCTTCTGCAGTATGGAGGATTATTCATCTGTCAACAGCTTCACACACCAGGCCTGGCTATGCCTATCCTTACTACAGGATGGGCAAGTCATGTATGATGCCCAGAGTTGTAGGCAATAATGTTAGCTAACCAGGCAAATTTGTTACATGTTAGCTGCAGCTCAGAGGGAGACATGAAATTTTAAACCTCCTAGGCAAGAGGCAATCACTGAATCTCCAGCCCAAAGCTTGACATGTCATTCCCAATCAATCAGTTGTAAGGGATCACAGAATATTTTCTAGGCTTTTATTCTAGAAGAGGTTAGAGACTGAGTATTACTTGAAGAAACCAGAGCTTATCATGCGTTCCATCACCATCACTTTTGCAAGTAGGATAACAAATGAGTAAA
Source organism: Symphalangus syndactylus (assembly GCF_028878055.3). NCBI lineage: Eukaryota > Metazoa > Chordata > Mammalia > Primates > Hylobatidae > Symphalangus > Symphalangus syndactylus. The sequence continues at coordinate 54,496,367 of NC_072426.2, forward strand.
CTTTGTCATAGGTGGCCAAAGTCTCGTTAATTGGACAGAGGACTTACAGGTTGGGTAAAAGATAAATAATTCTTCAAATTAGAAGCAGTTTCATAAAATTAAAGTTGACTTTGTAAAAAATATCTTTGAAAAGCTCTAATCCATTTTCACCAAGTCTCATGAATTGCAGGACTTTCTGGAATTGTTAATTTAAGATAATCACAGCACTTTGGGAGGCCGAGGCAGGTGGATCACAAGGTCAGGAGATTGAGACCATCCTGGCTAACATGGTGAAACCCTGTCTCTACTAAAAATACAAAAAATTAGCCAGGCATGGTGGCACGTGCCTGTAATCCCAGATATTCAGGAGGCTGAGGCAGGAGAATCATTTGAACCCGGGAGGTGGAGGTTTCAGTGAGCCAAGATCAAGCCACTGCACTCCAGCTTGGGCAACAGAGCAAGACTCTGTCTCAAAAAAAGATAATAGGAAAGGTTTATGAAACTGATGTCTTTGATTTACTTTTTATGCTATAAATAAAATGTATACAAAACAAACTTATTACCCACATTCAGAATGACTGGCAAGAGTGAATACAGAAGGATTAAAAATAAAATTACCCTGCACATTTCAAAAGCATAAAAAGAATTTTTAAAACATGTTAAGCATTCTTATTGAGACTGGCAATGACTTGGGATAATCAGTTTTGACTTGAAAACAGATAGCAGGTTAGCAATTTTTTGTCTTCACATTCTGAAACTTATAAAGAGAAATGTGAGATCTCTGAATGACAAAGTTTTATCATTTCAGTCAAATCATACTTGAGAACAAATATAGTACTTTTGATATTGATCTGAACAGCTGAATTACAGGAAAGTTTGGTATTAAAATTCTATTTCTTCTATATGTCACTTGTCCTTCATAGCTTAAACATGAAATAAGTTTCCAGACCTTCAAATAATTGAACAAAAACATCATATGTCTTGTTTAGTGGACAGTGTTTTCGGTTTTTCTGTTCTTAATTTTAGCAGCATTTTATCAGATGGGGCCTCATACCTGTGGAACCTCATTCTTTTGCTTTTGTTCACAGAACCGAGGACCCACTAAATGAATATAGAAGGGAAACTAGAAATCAATGTTGGCAATATATAAACTAAGCACAGTTACAGGATATGTTAACTTCCAAAGACAAAAAATTGAAGAAAAGCCATGAGAATTTTTGGCCATCTGCCTGTTTGGGAGATATGACAGGGAAAATAACACATTCTACCTATATTCTTTTGTTTTGGGATTTAACATTAAATTCTGTATTCTTTTTTTTTAATAAGGAGTCTTGCTTGCTCTATCACCCAGGCTGGAGTACAAGGACGCGATCTTGGCTCACTGCAACCTCTGCCTCCTGGGTTCAAGCGATTCTCCTGCCTCAGCCTCCTGAGTAGCTGGGATTACAGGCACCCACCACCGCACCTGGCTAATTTTTGTATTTTTAGTAAAGATGGAGTTTCATCATGTTGGCCAGGCTGGTTTTGAACCCCTGACCTCAGGTGATCTGCCTGCCTCGGCCTCCCAAAGTGCAGGGATTACAGGCGTGAGCCACTGTGCCCGGCCTCAAATTCTGTATTCTTAAGTAAAATGTTTCCAAGGCATTTTCCTGTGGATTTTGGAGTGGGCCTCAACTCACCATAAGCTGAGTGTACGACCATTCAACAAGGTACAGGGGCAGATACAGCTGTGCTATGTTAAGGTAATATACTTAGCTGAGGGATTATTTGTGGTCCCATTACTTTTTAATCCATTCACAGATAAGAGAAGGCCCAGTCTAGCTCAAGGATAGAATTTTTAAAACATTGTGCAGAGAGGAGGAAAAAAATAGAGCCTGTTTTCAGCTTCTGCCTTTCAAAATTGATATTGGAAACACAAAATGGGGCAATTATGTTAAAGTTTTTGAATCTCAGAAGGCTAGATGCTGAGGAAATCAAAGCATAAAATTAATGTCAAAAGAACATATTTGGAAGAATTTACAAAATATAAGGGCAAGTTTTTACTACTCCAGTGATAAAAAAAAAAAAAAAAAAAATTCCTCTGAACTGGAAGTGAAGCATCAGTGAGGAAAACAGTCATGTGTAAGGGGGTGCTGTGGGCTCTGAGAAGAGGTTAGAGTGGGCAGCAGATCCCTTTCCAGGCTTGGGGTCCAAAAGTTGAGGACCCCTTGTGATCCCTGGAGATGGCAGCCCTGCAAGACTCCACCCACTACAGTGTGCAAGCTTCAGCATAAAGATGGCTGCATGCATGACAGTGCTAGAGAGTTTCTCATAATCCCAGTGGGGTATAGTAGAGCAAGTAAACATTCACAAACCCCCAAACAGAGTGGAATTTAGATAAGAAAGAGTTGGTGAGCTTGGAGAGGCCTCATAGTACAGATGACAGGGCTGTAGAAACAAACACAGCCATCACCAAAGATGAAACAGGGAACTGAAGTCCAGCACATCATCATGGTGAGTCAACAGTGACTGTGGACTAGTGCAAGCATGGTGCAGTGCCACACAAGGCCCACAGCACTCTATTTTGATGCTCTGTTATCCTCCAGAATTTAGATATAACCTAGGACAAGGGGAAGAGGGAAAGTCTTGAACTACTCAAGATGAAGGAAGTGTTAGAGTTCTATGGAAAGGATTTTAAAATATGAAGAAAGTTCAGTTATAGAGAATATATTTCTCCTGAAACTGAAGTTTTGGCACACATGTGTTTGTGTCCCAAAATTTCACACCACTTTATATATGAAAGACTAACTTCAGTAAGATTAATTGCTGTCTAACTAGATACAGGAAGCAGTTCCTTAAGTTTCAAAATTATAGAGATACAGGAAAAGGCTGACATTTGTGGAAGAAAATTGTGCTATTTTCATTTATATAAAGTCTTTTCTATAAATGGTTACTTAACATATTTGCTCATCTAACACAGAGTTTAGCAATCTATGGCCCCTAGACCAAATCTGGCCCACAAGTTGCCTATTTCATTATAATTCACCAGCTAAGAATTAGTTGAATATGTTTAAAGGATTAAAAACAAACCAAAAGAATAATAATATTCTGTGATATTTGAAAATTATATTAAATTCAAAATTTCAGTGCCCCCAAATAAAGTTTCATTGGAACATGGCCAAATTTATGTGTTTATATAAAGTAGCAGTTTGCTATAATAGCAAAGTTAAATAGTTGCAACAGACCATATGACCCACACAAATATTTGCTACCTATCCATATATAGAATTAATTTGGAAACCCATGACTAGTAGCAAACTTTCTGGTTGAACAGAGTCAGAGGACCCAGAATGCACCAACCAACTCTTAAAATACATTTGTTAGAACTCCCTAGTGGTTGCATATTAAATTAATTAAACCCATGCTTCCTTGAGTGAGTTACTGTGTGGAAAGGCCTTAGGTGAAGAATCTAAGTGATACATAGTGGTCTTCTCATTTGTGATTTTTGCATAACCTGAAATTAGACCTCTAGGTACTGCTAGTATTTACTTCTATGGGTTCAATATTAATATTTTATTTTTTATTAAAATAAAATATTTATTCTATTCTATTCAATGTATTTACCAATTAAAGTTAAAAAGCTACACCACTTTATAAGTAAAACCAGTACATTGTAATTATGCCTTGTTTGCCACTGAAATAAAGACCCACATTATTTTTTAAATGCCAGTATTTCTCCATGATCAGTAATAGATAAATGCTTTGAGTTTTTGGTTTCCAATAAAATAAAAGAAGTAATAATTAGAATTTATTACATTCCTTCCATGTGTTAAGCATTTTAAATGCATATCTTCACTTAATTCTTATCACCACAGGCTAGTGCCGTACCCACTCTATAAATGAGAAAATTTGAGCTCGGGAGAAAAAGGAACTCGCTCATGATTATCAGTCATAAGCGGCAGATCCCAGACCCAAATATTAGTCGTCTCTGCTTTCTCCACTGAACCATATCATGTTTCTTTATAATTTCTCGTGTATTTCTAATTTCTTCACATATCATTCACTGTTTCCTATTCAGTTTTCTTTTTGACCAAAAGCTCACATTTACAAGGTGGTTAAGGAGAGCCAATTGGTGACCTGTAAATTTAATTCTCTGAGTGAAGACCCTGGGTAGGACCTGAGCTGACAGCCTTGCCCCTTCCACACCATGTTTGTAAGAACTGCTTCCTTGGGCAGTAGCAGCAGTTTGTGTTGCCCATTGACTTCCTGTGATGACAGTTTGGAATATGGCAAATAAAGTACTTACTGTGATTTGTTTTGTGACTTCTACACAAAATTTTCTTGACCTTTGCTCGCAGAGATGGTGCCACCACCGTTCTTTCAAAAAGGATAATTTGACTGAAAAAATTAATGAATGTGCCTGTCTTTTGACTTTAAACATGAATTCTGGCTTCTCTTTGCTGAACATCTTCGTTTTTATAACCCCATTTCTTTGATCGCCAGTCAGCATATTCCAGGCATGACAGGCATCAAAGTTCTTTTTAAAAATTCGCTACTTCAAAATGAAGACAACACAATAATTGCAACCTAATTTTCAAAGTTAGCCAACTTATTAGCCCATCTGAAAAAAAAAGCTCAACTGATAATTATTTTCTTCCTCACTCATACCTCCCAAAATTGAATTTGCCAGTCTGTGTTGGTGCATTTGAGACTTCTCTCTGCCAAATTGAGATTTTTAAAATGTGTTAATAACTACTTCCATATTTGAGGCTTTATAACATCTCACATATTATTGATGCTTAAAAATAAATATTTCTTGGCATCCTCTGAATACTTTTATGATCTTCCCAAATATGTTTAAATAAACAATTGGATTCAGTTCAGAAAAAAAGAAGTTGAACAATGAGTAAATTTTATGTGCACAGCAGGTACACAATGAAGATGATATCATATCATTCCCATCCTGCAGGAGCTTTGCTAGTCAGAGTGGTAGTAAGGTAAAAATGAAGATGAAAGATGAAAAATGTTGCAATGCTTACTCTCAAATATGCTGGATATTACTTGAATTTTGTCCCCTCAAAAAAACACAGCGAGGTAGTCCTAACCCCTTGGTACCAGTGAATGTGGCCTTATTTGAAAAACAGGATCTTTGCAGATGTAATCACATTAAGATGAAGGCATTATAGTGGGTCCTAATCCAATATGGCTAGTACACTTTTAAAGGGGTGAAGTTTGGACACAGACACATAAGGGGAGTGCCATGTGAAGTCAGAGACACACAGAGAGAACACTAAGTAAAGACAGAGATTGGAGTCATACTGTCACAAGCCAAGGAACACCTGTGTACTTCCAAAAGCTGAAAGAAGCAAGAAAGGGATTTTCCCCTGGAGACTTCAGAGGGAAAGTGGCCCATCCAGTCCCTTGACTTTGGACTTCTTGCCTCCAGAACTGTGAGAGAATAAATTTCTTTTTTATTTTTAACTTTTATTTTAGCTCTGGAGTACATGGGCAGGTTTGTTATATGGGTAGACTTGTGCCATGGGGGCTTATTGTACAGATTATTTTATCATCCAGGTACTAAGCCTAGTACCCAGTTGTTTTTTTTCTGTTCTTTTCCCTCCTCTCACTCTCCACTCTCAAATAGGTCCCCATGTCTGTTGTTCCTTTCTGTGTTCATATGTTGTCATCATTTAGCTCCCACTTACAAGTGACGACATGCGGTATTTGGTTTTCTGTTCCTGCATTACTTTGCTAATGATGCTGGCCTCCAGCTCATCCATGTTCCTGCAAACAACATGATCTCATCCTTTTTTTATGGCTATGTAGCATTCCACAGTGTATATGTACCACCTTTTCTTTATCCAGTTTACCACTGATGGGCATTTAGCTTGATTCCATGTCTTTGCTATTGTGAATAGTGCTGTAATGAACAAACACGTACATGTGTTTTTATGGTAGAACAACTTATATTCCTTTGGGTATATATCCAGTAATGGGATTGCTGGGTCAAACGGTATTACTGTTTTTAGCTCTTTGAGGAATTGCCACACTGCCTTCTGCAATGATTGAACTAATGTACATTCCCACCAACAGTGTATAAGCATTCCATTTTCTCTACAACCTCGCCAGCATCTGTTATTTTTTGACTTTTTAATAATAGCCCTTCTGACTGGTGTGAGATGGTATCTCATGGAGGTTTTGATTTGAATTAACAGAATAAGTTTCTGTAGTTTTAACATACCCAGTTTATGATACTTTATTACGGCAGCCCTAAGGACCAATATTGTGGAATATACAAGTCTTCAGACATAAATGACTATGGTAAAAACTGAGTGCTCAAGATTCTAAAGGTGGTATAAAAAATGTGAGGAAGGCTCATAATTGGGAATCAGATAAAGGTTTCTGGGGCAGAGACACAAGATCTAGACATGCAGGAATGATAAAATCTAGACATCTGGAAATAGGGTGCAGGGCATTCTAGATGGAGGGAAGAGGATGTGCATTTGCTTAGATGTTTGATAGCAAAGAGGGGAAGCATAGTGTGGTAATGGAAAAGGAGAATTGAACAGGTAAGCAAGAAGGAATGTGGGACTAGATGACAGGTGCAGAGAGTTTCAATGTTAGGCTGAGGATTTTGGTCTTAGGGAAATAAATCATTGAAGGCTTTGAGGAGATGAGTGGCAACACCAGTACTGTTTTAATAAAAATACTAATCACTTGTATATAGATAGGTTGAAGAAGGGAGATATTTGGAGGCAAGAACACCAGTTAATAAGCTACCATGATAGTCCAGAATACAGGCAATGAGAAAATTGACTAGGGTAGTTGTAACAATAATTGAAAGGGAATGAAATGTGAATGAGAATAGCACAGAGATATCATAGCTATCACTGAACAACTAATTGGACTTGGGAGATGAAATATAGATAGATAGGTGTTACATCTGTTATCCCTTGCCATAATAATCCTATGTAACAAAAATTACAAAACTTTGGTGACATATAACAATAAGAATTTGTTTTTGCTTATGTGTCTATGGGTTGGCTGGATAAGTCAGCTCCCTGAGTTGGGCTGTGGAAACAACGTGCTCACTCAGGAATCCGCTTATCTTGGCAGGGCTCTAGACTATGTATGGAGCCCTATCTGGGACAGCAGGGCTGACTCTGCTCTTTCTAGTCTCTCATCCTCCAGCAGGCTGATGCAGGCATATCCTAGTAGTGAAGGCAAAGAAGCAGGAGTGTGAGCAGAAAGGCACAGAGTGCTTCTAATTCTATTTAGCATATTTGGTCTCATTGGTCAAAGCAAATTATGGGATGAAGCTCTGGGTCAGAGTGGGAGGGGACTACAAAGTCAAGGAGTCAAGGATGATTTCAAAGTTTTGTGTCTTCCTTCAAAACTCAGTTCAAGCATCACTTCTGTAAAATCTTGCCCACAGCTCTTCTGGGGTCTCACTGTTTCTTTTGCACGTTTGCAATATTTAAATAATCATACATTACACTTGTCCATTTGTGTGTCAGAGGGCAGAGACCATACTGCTCTGCAGTCCAAAGGTCTAGGTTCAAATGCCAGCTCTACCCCTTACTAGCTATGTGATTAGTTCTTCTTGTGTCTCTATCTGTAGAAGGGACATAAAAGCACTGCCAACCACATGGGTCATTGTGTGCATGACACAAAGTAATGTGTGAAAAGCCTAGGAAATGTGGATTGTTATTATGATTATGTGTTTTTATTTTCATTGATACATACTTTGTGCAGTGCTTAACACATAAAAGTCATTTTTTAAAAGACTTGAAGAAATGAATGGAGGAACAGGCAGATGAAATGTATGGGATGAAGCAGGTGATACTGAACATGAAACACAGCAGAGGATATTTGACTGGATGGGCACTAAAGAGGCAGAAGGAGATTGAATTAAGAGAATCAGGCCGGGCGCGGTGGCTCACGCTTGTAATCCCAGCACTTTGGGAGGCCGAGGAGGGCGGATCACGAGGTCAGGAGATCGAGACCACGGTGAAACTCCGTCTCTACTAAAAAAATACAAAAAATTAGCCGGGCGTGGTGGCGGGCACCTGTAGTCCCAGCTACTCGGAGAGGCTGAGGCAGGAGAATGGCGTGAACCCGGGAGGTGGAGCTTGCAATGAGCTGAGATTGCGCCACTGCACTCCAGCCTGGGCGACAGAGCGAGACTCCGTCTCAATCAAAAAAAAAAAAAAAAAAAAAAAGAGAATCAAACAAAATGCTGGCCTTGAGTGAGGAAGAACATTTTTGCCTGAGCTAGCATGTTTATTTTGAAAGCCTCTTTGAATATCAAGCATTTTAATTAATCACAGTTATATTTTTGGTTCTTTTTTTTTGCTGTTTTAATATAGTTTATGGTATAGAGTGCACATCAAGTGGTACTTTCTCTGGATCAGTTACGATCAAGGAAACCCAATCTATTCCACCAGATAACATGTTGTTTTAATTTCTAAATGTAATGAGCTGGAGGAGATATTTATCAAGTTCACAGAATGTTTCTTAATAAACATGCCTAATTTAAAATATAAAGAAAATAATTTTTTTCCAAGATATTAAAATATTTCAGTCTTCTAAATCTGTACAGCAGATTTCACAAAACACGATGCAATAATTGCTTTGCTTAACTTGTTGAAACAGCCATTTTCTTGACTTGACCATCAGGGCATAAGTATATTTATTCCCCATGTAATGAGGCCACAATGCTTATAACTAGGTGAGAAGTTACTTAAGAGCAATACTCCTGATAATGGTCTGCTAGGAGCAATAAAATTTAACATAGCACATGAACAGTTGAGGTTCATGTATTAAAACGCAGTATTTAAGAGGGAAAAAAACCTACTACCTATTATCCAGGAAAGGAGCACTAAGTGAATGGGAAGCCATATTGAACTTTCGTCAGCTTCCTATTTTAGAAAAGGATTCCTATTAAAGTTAAATGTGTGATATTTGACAATCACGGAATAAAAGAAGTTACAGTTGGATAGGAACTTAAAGTGTCCCATCATTTCTCTGATAGTGTTAGGGCAGCCAGGCAATTTTTCCCAAGGATATGAAGAGAAAAAGCCAAGTAGGACTGTGCTAGTTGACTGTTGTAAGGCCAGCACCCCAACAATACCTGGTGCTCAGTAAGTATTTAGAAAATAATTAAGTAAATAACTGACGAAAAGCTATGTGTTAAAATAAAATATTAATATTAAAATGTAATTCTTTCTATTGAAAATTTGAAGTTATAAAGAATATATAATATGCCATCTTTTAATCAAGAAGAGATATTATTTCTCTAACTCAATATTTATCTCAATGATGCTTTAAGAAATAAGCTAAAATAGGAAAAGTGCAAAAGTGAATTTAAGGATAATTAGTTTGCCCCCAACAAAAGATCATTTTAAGTGAGTTCACCAACAGTGGAGATGAAGAATTTTATATTACATAGAGAAAAGAAATCAACTAGCCCTTAGCCTTGAAAATTGAAACTAAGAATTAAGAAAATGAGTTGATTTGGATCATAGCTCTACAATCATGTTATAATAGAAATTTTGCAATAGTTTTTAGAACAAATCAGAAATGAATCATTGATTTGTGGAAGGAATATTTTTCTAAGAAAATTGTGTTATAGCACATTCTTCCCTTCAAATTTGAACTTCATATCACAGATGCCAACAGGCTCATTTTTGTTTCCTAGACTCATCTCTTCATCTTATCATTCTTAAATCATTGTATGTTTTTATAGGATGTATCAGTCATTTTATTTTATTTTATTTTATTAATTTTTGTGGGTACATAGTAGGTATATATACTTATGGGTTACATAAGATATTTTGATACAGGCATACAATGCATACTAATCACATCAGGGTAAATGGGGTATCCATCACCTCAAGCATTTATCTTTTCTTTATGTTACAAACAATCTAATTATACTATTTTAGTTATTTCTAAATGTATAATAAATTATTATTGACTGTAGTCATCTTGTTGTGCTATCAAATACTAGATGTTATTCATTCTACTTAACTATATTTTTATAACAATTAACCATCCACATCACGCCTCCCCAACTACCCTTCTACTCCCTATCTCCATGAGTTCAAATGTTTTAATTGTTAGATCCAACAAATAAGTGAGAACATACAAAGTTTGTCTTTCTGTGCTGGGCTTATTTCATTTAACTTAATGACCTCCAGTTGCATCATGTTGTTGCAAATGACAGGATCTCATTCTTTTTTATGGCTGAATAGTACTTGATTTTGTATATATACCACATTTTCTTTATCCATTCATGTGTTGATGGACATTTAAGTTGCTTTCAAATCTTGCCTATTGTGAATAGTGCTGAAATAAACATGGGAGTGCACATATCTCTTTGATATACTCATTTTCTTTCTTTTGGTTATATACCTAACAGTGGGATTGTTGGATCATATGGTAATTCTATTTTTAGTTTTTAGTGGAACCTCCAAACTATTCTCCATGTGGTTGTATTAATCTACATTCCCACCAACAGTATACAAGGGGTCCCTTTTCTCCACATCCTTGCCAGCATTTGTTACTGACAAATGTCTTTGGATAAAGTCATTATTAACTCAGGTGTGATGACACCTCATTGTAGTTTTGATTTGCATTTCTCATCTAATGATCAATTATGTTGAGAACCTTCTCATATATGTTTGCCATTTGTATGTCTTCTTTTGAGAAATGTCTTTTCAGATCTTTTGTCCATTTTTAAATCAAATTATTAGATATTTTTCTGTAGAGATGTTTGAGCTCCTTATATATTCTAGTTATGAACCCTTTGTCAAATGGATAGTTTGCAAATATTTTCTCCCATTATGTGGGTTGTCTTTTCACTTTGTTGATTGCTTCCTTTGCTGTGCAGAAGCTTTTAAACTTGATGTAATCTCATTTGTCCATTTTTGCTTTGGTTACCTGTGCTTGTGTGGTATTGCTCAAGAAATCTTTCCCAGTCCAATGTCCTAGAGAATTTCCCCCAATAATTTCTTTTTTGGTAATTTCATAGTACAAGGTCTTAGATGTAAGGCTTTAATCTATTTCGATGTGATTTTTGTATGTGGTGAGAAATAGGGGTCTAGTTTCATTCTTCTGCATATGGCTAGCCAGTTTTCGCAGAACCCTTTATTGAAGAGACTGTCCTTTCCCCAGTGTACGTTCTTGGCACCTTTGTCAGAAATGAGCTCACTGTAGATGTATGAATTTGTTTCCGAGTTCTCTATTCTGATCCTAGGTCTGTATGTCTACTTTTATGCCAATACCATGCTATCTTGGTTACTATAGCTTTGTGGCATAATTTGAAGCCAGGTAATATGATGCCTCCAGCTTTTTTCCCCTTTGTTCGGGATAGCTTTGGCTATTCTGGGTCTTTTGCAGTTTCATATAAATTTTAGAATTGTTTTTTCTATTTCTGTGAAGAATGTCCTTAAATTTTTGAAAGGCATTGCATTGAATCTGTAGATTGCTTTAGGTAGTATGGGCATTTTAACAATATTGATTCTTCCAATCCATGAACATTGAATATCTTTCTATTTTTTGTGTGACCTTTTCACTTTCTTTCATCAATGTTGTATAGTTTTCATTGTAGAAACATTTCACTTCTTTGATTAATTCCTAGCTATATTACTTAATTTGTAGATATTGCAAATGAGATTGCTCTCTTGATTTGATTGTCAGATTGTTCATTATTAACATATAGAAATGCTACTGATTTTTGTGTGTTAATTTTGTATCCTGCAACTTTACTGAATTTATCAGTTTTAAGTTTTTTGGTGGTCTTTATGTTTTTTCAAATAAATATAAAATCATATCACATGCAAACAAGGAAGATTTGTCTTCTTCCTTTCCAGTTTGTATGCTTTTTATTTCTTTCTCTTGTCTAATTGCTGTAGCTAGGACTCCCATTACCATGTTGAATAACAGTGGTGAAAGGGGGCATCCTGTCATGTTCTAGATCTTAGAGGAAAGGCTTTCACTTGGTCCCCATTTAGTATTGATACTAGTGGTGGGTCTGTCATATATAGCTTTTATTATATTGGGATACATACTTTCTATATCTATTTTTAGGGTTTTTAACATGAAGGGATGTTAAATTTTATCAAATGCTTGTGTAGCATTAATTGAAATGATCATATGGTTTTGCCTTTCATTCTGTTATTATGTATCATATTGATTTGTGTATGTTGAAACACGCTTGCATCCCTGGAATAAAAGAATGATCTTCTTAATGTGGTGTTAAATGCAGTTTGCTAGTATTTGTTGAGGATTTTTGTATCCATATACATCAGGAATGTTGGCCTGTAGTTTTCTCTTTGTTTATGTGCCTTTGTCTGGTTTTAGTGTCTGGGTAATATTAGCCTGATAGAATAACATTGTAAGTACTCACTCCTCTTCTATTTTTTGAATAGTTTTGAGTACAGTTAGAATTAGTTCTATAAATGTGTGGTAAAATTCAGCAGTGAAGCCATCAGGTCCTGGACTTTTCTTTGCTGAGAGACTTTTTATTATGGTTTCACTCTCATTACTTGCTATTGATCAGTTCAGATTTTGGACTTCTTCATGGTTCAATCATAGTAGGTTATATGTGTCTAGGAATTTATCTATTTTTTTCTGGGTTTTCCCATTTATTGGCATATAGTTGCTCATAGTAGCCTTTAATGCTCCTTCAAATTTCTGCTGTAAAGATTGTAATGTCTACCTTTTCATCTTTGATTTTATTTATTTAGGTCTTCTCTTTTCTTAGTTATTCTGGCTAAAGGTTTGTTCATTTTATCTTTTAAAAAAAACAACTTTTCATTTCATTCATCTTTTACATTGTTTACTTTGTTTCCATTTAATTTATTTCTGCTCTGCTCTCTATGATTTCTTTTCTTTTGTTTATTTTGGGTTTGGTTTGTTCTTGCTTTTCTAGTTCATTAAATTGCATCCTTGGGTTGTTTATTTGAAGGTTTTCTACTTTTTGGATGTAGGTTTTTATAGCTATTAACTTTCACTTTAGGACTGCTGTCCCTGTATCCCATATGTTTGGGTATGTTGTGTTTCCATTATCATTTGTTTCAAGGAATTTTTTGCTTTCCTTCTTAATTGTTTTATTGGCCCACTAGTCATTCCAGAACATATTGTTTAATTTCCATGTGTTTGTACAGTTTCAAAAAATCCTGTTGTTATTGATTTCTAGTTTTATTCTATTGAGGTCAGAGAGGATACTTGATATAATATCAAGGTTTTTGAATTTTTTAGGCTATTTAATGGCCTAAAATACAGCATATTCTTGAGAATGATCCATGTGCTGAGGAGAAGAATGTGTATTCTGCAGCCACCGGATGAAATGTTCTGTAAATATCTATTAGGTCAGTTTTGTCGATAGTGCAGAATAAGTCCATTTGTTTTTGTTAATCTTCTGTCTAGATGATTTGTCTAATATTGAAAGTGTGGTGCTACAGTCTCTTGCTATTTGTATATTGGTATCTATTTCTCTCTTTACCTGTAATCATATTTCATTTATATGTCTGGATGTCTATATATTTACCATTGTTATATCCTCTTGTTGAGTTGACCCCTTTATTATTATATGATAATCTTCTTTGTCTCTTCTGACAGTTTTTGTCATGAAATCTTTTTTGTCCGATATAAGTATAGGTACTCCTGTTCTTTTTCTGGTTTCCATTTACATAGGATATCTTTCTCCATCTCTTTATTTTTAGTCTATTTGTGTCTTTATTGGTGAAGTGTTTTTCTTGTAGGCGACAGATCATTGGGAATTTTCTTTTCTCTCCATTCAGCCGCACTATGTGTTTTGACTGTGAGTTTAGTCCATTTATATTCACCGTTATTAGTAATAAGGGCTTACTCCTAGCATTTGATTATTTGTTTTGTGGTTGTTTTGTGATCTTCTCTTTCTTCTTTCCTTCCTTCCTATCTTCGTTTTAGTGATGGTGATTTTGTCTGATGGTGTATTTTGATTTCTTGCTTTTTATTTTTGTGTATCCATTGTATATTTTTTTATTTGCAGTTACACGAGGCTTGCCAATGATATTTATTTATTTATTTATTTATTTATTTATAGCAGAGTCCTGCTCTGTCACCCAGGCTGGAGTGCAGTAGTATCATGATCTCGGCTCACTGCAACCTCCGCCTCCCAGGTTCAAGCAATTCTTCTGCCTCAGCCTCCTGAGTAGCTGGGATTACAGGCATGCACCACCACTCCCAGTTAACTTTTGTATTTTTAGTAGAGATGGGGTTTCGCTATGTTGGCCAGGCTGGTCTCGAACTCCTAACCTCAAGTGATCCACCTGCCTCAGCCTCCCAAAGTGCTGGAATTACAGGCGTGAGCCACTGTGCCCAGCCACAAATGATATTCTATAACCAATTATTTTAAACTGATGACAGTTTAAACTGATGGCGTGAGTAACAAACAAGCAAAGAGAAAACTATTAAAAACTCTACACTTTGTCTTCATTTTACTATTTTTTAACTTTTTGTTGTTTTTAGTTATATCTTATAGTAATAAGATATATGTATTGAAAAGTTGTTGTAGTCATTATTTTTTTACCTTTAGTCTTTCTACTCAAGATATGAGTAGCTTGCAAGCCACAATTACAGTGTTACAATATTCTGTGTATTTACTATTACCAGTGAGTTTTGGACATTCAGATGATTTCTTATTGTTTATTAACATCCTTTTCCTTCAGATTGAGGTACTTACTCCCTTCAGCATTTCTTGTAGGACAAGTCTGGTGTTGATGAAATCCCTCAGCTTTCATTTGTCTGGGAAGGTATTTCTCCCTCATATTTGAAGGATATTTTTACTGGATATACTATTCTAGGATAAAATTTTTTTCCTTCAGCACTTTTTGTCATGCTACTCTCTCTTGGCCTGTAAGGTTTCTACTGAGAAATCTGCTGCCAGATGTACTGGTGCTCCATTGTATGTTACTTATTTCTTTTCTCTTGTTGTTTTTAGGATCCTTTCTTTATCCTTCAGCTTTGGGAGTTTGATTATTAAATGTCTTGAGATAGTCTGACTGGGTTAGATCTGCTTGGTGTTCTATAACTTTCATGTACTTAAATATTGATATCTGTCTCTAGGTTTGGGAAGTCCTCTGTTATGATCCTTTTCAATGAACTTTCTATCCCTTTCTGTGTTTATACCTCTTCTTTAAGGCCAATAACTTAGATTTTACTTTTGAAGCATACCATCTGTAGCTATGCTTCATTCTTTTTTATTCTTTTATCTTTTGCTTCCTCTGTATTTTCAAATAGGTGTCTTTAGTATTACTAATTCTTTATTCTGCTTGATCAGTTCTGCTGGTATGAGATTCTGATGCATTCTTCAATATGTCAATTACATTTTTCAACTCCAGAATTCCTGCTTGATTCTTTTTAATAATTTCAATCTCTTTGTTAAATTTATCTGATAGAATCCTGAGTTCTTTCTCTGTGTTATCTTGAATTTTGTTGAGTTTCCTCAAAAGAGGTATTTGAATTCTCTCTCTGAAAGGTCACATATCTCTGTCTCTCCACAATTTGTCACTGGTGCCTTATTTAGTTGGTTTGGATAGGTCATGTTTTCCTGGAAGAGCTGATGCTTGTGTAAGTTCATGTCTGTGTATTGTAGAGTTAGGTATTTATCGTAGTCTCTGAAGTCTGGGCTTGTTTGTACCCATCCTCCTTAGGAAGGCTTTCCAGGAATTCAGAAACTTGGGTGTTGTGACCTAAGTTTCTGGTCCCTGCAGCTGTATCTGCATTAGGGGCACACCAAGCCCAGTAATTCTGTGGTTCTTGCCGACTCATAGAGGTACCAACTTGGTGGTCTTGGATAAGATCTGGAAGAATTCTCTGGATTACCAGGCAGAGACTCTTGTTCTCTTCCCTTACTCTTTCCCAAAGAAATTGAGTCTCTTTCTCCGTGCTGAGCTGCCTGGAGCTGGGAGAGGAATGACAGAAGCACCTCTGTGGGCACCATCATTGAGCCTGCTATAGGTCAGACCTGAAGCCAGCACAGCATTAGGTCTTGTCCAAGCCTCACAGTAATCACTACCTGATTATCACCTATGTTCACTCAAGATGCTAGGACTCTATAATCAGCAGGTGGCAAAGACAGCCAGGCTTGTGCCCTTCCTTTCATGACAGTGAGTTCCCCCTTGGCCCCTGATGGGTTCAGAGATGCCATCCAGGAGCCAGGGTCTGCAGTTGGAAACCTTAATTTTTGACCACCAGAGTCAAAATCTACCTAATGCTCCACTCTACTGCAGTTGAGCTGGGACCCAGGCCACAAGACAAATTCCCTCCTACTCTTCCCTCCCCTTTCCACAAGCAGAGGAATCTCTCCCCATGGCCTCCACCACCCCAGGCCCATGGTGAGTATTGCCTGGCTACCTCTAATGTTCACTCCAGGCCCAAGAGCTGTTTGGTCAGCTTGTGGTGAATGCTGCCAGGCCTGGGACTCTCCCATCAGGGCAGTGTGTTCCCTTCTGGCTCAGGGCAGGTCCAGAAATGCCATCCAGAACCAAGCCCTGGAATCAGGGCCTCCAAGAGCCCACTGTGGCAGAGCTGGTACCTAAGCTGCAAAACAAAGTCCCCTTTAGTCTTCCCTCTCCTTTTCTTAAGCAGAAAAAGGCCTAAATTATTGTCTACTGAAAGCCCCTCACATATAAATCTTGTTGCTTTTCTCCTCTGACCTAAGCTTCCACAGCCTCATGTTTTATTGGCTGTGTATGAGATTCAAGCAGTTCTCCCAGGTCACTTTATAAAGCTTGAATCTTTTGCACTTTTAGTCGTCAAACTGAATTATATAATTAGACAGCATAAGCAACTGATAATCTTCAAAGCACTTATTGACAAAGACGTTGTCTGATACCACTATTGGTACTACAAAAGAAGGGATATTTGGGCATTAATTTTATGGTGCTTAGTTACTAATTAATACTTTTTTATTTGTATAGTTTGTGTTCCTAAACCAAACATAGCTGTCCATCTTCAGGCAATCAATATAATAGATGAATGATATTATTCATTTTGAGTACTTTATCTGAATAGTAGTTAGGGGATGCATTGGCTGTGTACAAAATATCAGTAGGAATTAGATTCAAATGGGATTTTCTGAGAAATATTACTGCTTGGATCATCTTAGAAACTCCTAACTTCAGCTTACCTGCTCCTCTAAGAGACTCCATTCAACATATATAAGTACAACTCTCCAAAGCCTGTTATCCCTACCACACTTGACTTCATCAGATTCACACATCAAATTAGTCTTTTATGAAAAGTCACCACTGTTTCAATTAAACCAAGTGTGAAGGCCATGGGAAAAAAGAGAAGTTAAAGTATGTGATATTTCTTCCATCAGACTCTAAAAATAAGGCCTTTTCCACCTATCGTCAGTTCAGTTCTGATTTCATTTTCTAAAAGTTTGAAAGTGAACTCAGGAAGAGATATATATTCATTGAGACTACTTTTTAGGGCTAGATAAAAGTTAAATGTATAGTTACTGCTGAATATACAAAATTATGCATATTAACTTCCTACCCAGTGCCATAGTTAAAAAATGACAGGCTAATTGCTTAAAGGTAGAAATTATAAGCCTTCAAATATCTTAAATGACTACCTACAAATATTACGACTTAATTTATTATATCCAAAACAAGCATAGACTACAAGTTAAATGAAATAACCTTTCCCTCTTCCTTACATAACTTATGTGGTTATATATCATACAGAGAATGATAACATTAGAAGAATGTTATCAATGTATTCAAACTCTATGAACCGTAATTCTAACAGCCAGAAAGGCAAAGCCCTGTGATTATTCTATACTCAGTAGGGGAAAAATATTTTCTGATCAGTTTATTTTATAACAATTTTTGTAGTACAGTTTCATTTGTTTTCTAACATAAATTTTCTGAAAGTCTTACAAAATTAGTATCCATACTGTAAAATGGTTGACTCTACACATAACATTTTTATATTGGCAATACTATTTATAGCCATTCTTGTTATTATGAAAAACGAGTCTCTTAATTCAACTTAATTTGCTGCAATCCAAAAGTACTTATTGAGCAACCGACCCCAGGGTAGCAATTGTGAAGATTTAAAAGGTTATAAGATTTATTTGCTCCTTTAATTAGATTATAATCTTGTGGCATAGATAACATTTACCAATATGAAAATATATCAGACTTAAGAAATAAATTAAGGTTGTTTCAAAATTATGTGACTTCCATGGACAGCTACTTGAGTGTTCCCAACTTTTTGGACCCCCTCTTTCCTTTAATATTTAAATATAATATTACAGCATTGCTTTGGTCTCATGTACTATAAAAAAACTAATAACCACTCCAATACCTGAGAATTATTGGTGAGGCATTTCTCCTAGTTTCCTCTTGCTACATTTTCTGATTCTGCTCTTTCACTATTCACACTCGGCATCTCACCTCTGCAGCCACTGCCTGTGGTTGGCATACCTGTGCTCCCACTGGCCACAACTGATTCCTTCACTTCTCCAGAATACCAAAGACACAGGGCAGCTGTGTGTAACAGAATTTCACTGAGGATTTGAGATAGTAGAAGGTGGGTTTACAACATAGGACAGCCTTCAATTTAAAACTAAATGTTTATACTCTTTAGTTAGTCCTAAGCATGAGTAACTTCTCATTGTCCACTCTTCCCTAAAGCTATTGAATTAGCTACATTTTCTCAAACTCTCTGTCACCTCTTCTTCTCCAGTTCCTACAAGTTTTCTACTCTCTCTTATCCAGGACATCAGATAATCTCAATTTCTACCCTTTAATTTTGAAGATCAATTTGGTACTCTTGTAATTCATCTCCCAAAGAATCCTTATTTTCCTAAAAAAACAAGAATAATCTCTCCTAATGTAATAATGCCACTTGCCTAGTATGTGAAAGTGGTTGTAGTCAGTTCATGCTTTAAACAGAATTTTTAAAATCATCATATTACATGAACAAGTGAGAATCAGTAAGCAAGACCTCTCTGCATGTTGGACTTGTCAATCAGGCTTCATGAATGATAATGGTAATTAGGGCAGACTGAAGGGTCCTTAGTATTTCAACAGATTGAAAAGAAACAGGAAGATATTACATGACAGCAGAACAGAAAAAATAAGGGTTGAGATGTGGAATTGTGCCTGATTATGTGGGAGAAGGAGAGAAGAGTTGCTTGACTAGAATTGTGACATGGTGAGTAGTAGAATATGAGCTCAGAGAAATGGTTTGTAACCAATTATAGGATAACTAGAGAGAACAAAAGGAATTTAGATTTGGAACAATAGAAAACAAGAGATAGATGCTTTTCAGGATTCTTTAACAGAAGTGAGAAATGGTAAAAGAAATATTTGGAAAAGATTAATCTGGTGATATAATAGGAGATATGTTGATGAAATAAAAGGCTGGAGGCAGAGAAATGACTTCATATGATTTGACAGTAACCGGGAAGGGCACTGAGGAAATGAGTGAGCCTCATGACACAGGAAGGGAGGAGGGTGGTGGGAATTGGGAACTAATGCAAAGGATCCACCATGTTCAGGCTCAAGGCTGCTGATCGGCAACGAGACCCCCGATATATTTACTGATAGCTGGGACCCAGAGGTGAATAGGGGAGGGGAGTAAATCTCCCTTATGCACGGCTGGGGTCATGCCATGAGCTAGAGTGGTAATTTTCCACCTCATCTGTCTTTTGAGACATCATTTGTACCTATCAAGACTTATGGACTACTGTTTACTAATATAGTTATGAAAAATTTTTGAATATTTAAATATCTTAATCTTTTACAAACTATTTTTGTTGCTTTTTATAACAAAGGCAATCAATGTTTAAAAGGAATAAAAGGTAAAAAGAATATAGGATAAAAACATCAATGATCTACTATCTACAAATATACCCTGCTAACACTCTGCAGTTAAATGTACTGTATTTTAACAGATTAACATATAACATATTAAAGTCAGTTATGTCTTGTGCCTAGTTCATATCACTTTTTATATTACGTTTTCTATAAAGGCTTTAAAAATAGAACAGTTATTAAGCTTTCTGCATTGTTTTCTCCCATTTAAACTAATAAAGAAAATGAACACTTGGTATTAGTATTGACAGGGTAGAATGGTTAAAATAAGGAAGCTGATAAAATAATGCACATTTCTCAAATAGAGCCCCATTAACAGAAATGTGTCTCAGGTTTTGATTCCATTCATTTTGGCCCATGATATTAGCTGTCTCAGAAACGTCACATTTGCAAATCACTCATGTTTAATAAAGACAGGCATTGTACAAGTACTGAAGCTGAGGAAGATATCTTGCATTCTGAGTTTACACTGGCCCCAAGATCCACAAAGTATTTGCTTTTTAGGCACTAGGCATTTGAAAAGTGGTTTTCTTTCCGCCACTTATGGCAGCCAAGAATGAAAAAATACAGTAAAATACATTATTTGAAGCCAAAGACAAAGCAGAATGCTCTCAGATGTCATTTATTTTACTTAATAACTCTAGCCATAGAAAACTCAGTAAATCCTATAGAGAGCTATTTTTTTTACAATTGAGAACTATTTTCTGTCCATAAATGATGACATATGTATAAAGAAGAAAAAATGACTTGCCATTATCTCCTTAGGGCTCTAAACACAGCTAGAAGTAAATTTTAAACTCCGTTATAAGTTTGCAAAGTTTTTGATGCATAGCAGTTTAGCCATTGCTTTTCTGGACTTACATCTGACAACAAAATATATTTCCTATTTAGTAGGAAGTTTTATGGACCTTCACTACTCCCTGGAAAATAAGATGTCTAGGAAGAAAGAATGAGCTAACCTGGTACAATTATGTGGGGTTTTGGAGATGAGATCTGGTCCATATTTGTCAATGACCAGTGTGTTGACCTTGGGAAGGTTATTTAATCTCTCTATATTTGAAATTGATGCTAATATACTTTCAAGCATCCTTCTCATTAGCCAAGTCATTACTTAATATGGAATACTAGAAGAAAGCAAATCAACAATGATTATTTAAGCACAGAGTGTTGAAAAGACTGCTTACATATTAAGCAAAATTATCCACCCATCACAGAGGGAAGCCAATCTGCCCAGTCATTCCATAGTATCACTTCATTTTGCACATTTGCAAATAGGTTCCCAGTGATCAAGTGACAAAACGGAACAGCACACACATTTGACATTTTTAGTAGCCAAAAATGCTTAGGAGTAATTTTAACTAGAAATAGTATGAATAAATTGTTTCAAGGACAATGTCATATTAGAAGAGAGGTCAAAGCAATGTACATGTAGCTCTACATGACTATCTATTGATGCTTTAATATTAAAAATAACTTTCAAGGCATTATCCCTAGCCTTCTGTTTCCTCCTCACCTTCTCTTGAAGGGTTTATGACTCCAATACTTTGGGCTATGCAGTACTTTTATTTCTATGAGTTGAAGAAAACAGTAGTCCTAGAACATATTCAAAAGGGGGAAAGCAGAAGATAGGAAGAAAGAAGCAATCACAGATTTGTCATTAAAGCTTCCTAAATAACCAGAGAAATGACCAGATAAATAATTCCCAGAATCTGAAAATAGTCTAGTGACCCAAATAGGTAGGTCTGACTGCCCTTTCCAAGTTCTGTGACTTCTGGTGTAGTTCTTATAAGTTCAAGTTGCTACTCTCAGACAATACTACTATCCTGAGTTGTACCAAATAAATGTAAAAGTTGAAAACAAGCCTCCTTGGTTGTTCATACATTCTGAAAGAAAACAAAAATTAGGTCATCAGAGAGAGATATGTCTTCTACTTTACTTTATCTTCAGATAAGCAACACATATTTGTGGAGCACCCACTAGATGCCTAGTGCTATGCTTGGCACTGCTGGGGAAAAAACGAAGATATGTCAGGTCTCTTTCTTTAAGAGATTTCATTTAATCCAAGATGAAAGATAAAAACACATCACAGAGCCTGCCTATCAAAGTGAGGTCCAGTGGGCCAGCAGCAGTGGAATCGCCTGAGATTGTTAGAAATGTGGAATTCCAGACCTTAACTCAGCCCTAATGAAGTGGAATCTGCATTTTAACAACTACCCCCAGGTGACACATATGCATATTAAAGTTTGAGAAGCAATGACAAATACAGCAATATTTTCTCCCCCTACAAATCTATTCCCCACAGTTATAAATGGTCATGGGCCCAACTACATGCCAAGACTATTAATGTGCATGTTCATGGAAGACAAGGAATCGCTTAAATAAAATTTGCTCAAATGTATCTAATACACGTTAGACAATCTTAGCAAAGAGGCTGTTGTTTATTTTTAATGCTACTGTAGTACAAAAAAAAAAGACTATTTTATTTAGTGTGCTATTTGTAGACTTCCAAAAGGTAAAAATGATTTTGTTAAAGGGGGACAATATCTACTATCTGAAATATCTTTGGTTTACAAGACTATGAAGATAGCACCAGAGGTTATCCAACTCTATTTATTAAAGATTTTGTGATTTGGTAGTTAAGATTCTTGTCTCTTTATCCTTTTTCTGGAACTAGCATATCTCTAGGATATGTCAACAAAAACAGATACCAGCTAGGGAAGGATCTTACTCAAAAGATGTTTAAGTTTGTGTGTAAGATTAAAAAAGTATCAAGCTGAATTGTGGGAGGCTAGAGCATGTAGGTTAAGTACATCATAAGTAATATAATATCAAAGCATTTTTATATTTAAAAGTTATTTGAAATCAACGACAGACCATTTTTGTACTCAATAAAGGATAAACATGAAATCAGTTTAAAAGTGATGAGTGATATTAGTATAAAATGTACATTTGCTTTGTATCACTGAACCATGAAGCAAATGCCTAAGAATTTTAATGATTACTAAATTGCTTTTCACCATACTGATTACACGTTGTACTATATTGTGCAATTAGGTCGATGTATAATTACACACTACATTCATATTACTATTCTTATACATTTATTCTTTATTATTTTAGATCCCTTAAAGAATCAATGACATTCCTTGAAGTTAAAATAGATTTCATTTACATTAATGAAGATTTTGATTAGTTAATGGAAAATAATTATATGCAAGTTCCTGTATTGAATTACCTTTTACAATTTTTTCACATGACTTTCCACTCTTTGTTTGATATTAGCAATTGTGGTATGAAATGCAGTATGAAAGAGGAAGAAATGTGTTCTTACTTTCTTTTTTCTAACGCCTTTTAAAGCAAAGTTATAATTTCTGAACATCACATTTGGGTCAGGCTCAGTGGCTCACACCTATAATCCCAGCACTTTAGAAGGCTGAGGCGGGAGGATCGCTTGAGCCATGGAGTTCAAGACCAGCCTGGGCAACATGGTGAAACTCCATCTCTACCAAAAATATATTTTTTAAAAATAGTGGAGCATGGTGGCATACACCTGTTTTCCTAGCTACTTGGGAGGCTGAGGTGGGAGGATCACTTGAACCCAGTAGGTGGAGGCTGCAGTGAACCATGTTCATGCCACTGCACTTCAGCCTGGGTGACAGAGCAAGAACCTGTCCCAAAAATAAAATAAAACCATGTTTTGTCATTGAAGAATGATTTGTTTTTCTCCTTTACAGACATCAGTTCCCAATAGTGATGAAATCTTACCATTAACTATGAGAAATAAATATAGCTATGATCCTAAAATAAACTTAAAGTACACTTACATCCCTCTAGATCTGTAAAAATGGGAGTATACATTTGTGAGAATACTGCAAAGGCATTTGCTTCCATCTAAGGTGTTTGTCTTGCTTATTGTGATGCTCTGGGTTACAGGTTAAGAGATTGAAAAGGTAAGAATATAAATAGCCAATGCATTCTCAGACTAGAGGTTTTGTGCTGTTGTTCTCTTTGTTTGGTTTTGTTTTTAAATAAGAAAATTATCACTACCTCTAAAGTATTAAGTGGTTCTAAAATGCAAACGCTTTGGAAAATAAATGTAAATACATAAGTATATTATAAGGAGAAATATAAAATACATATAAAATGTGTTTAAAATTTTATCACTTAAAATGTCAAAACATTAGGAATTTTTGTTCCAAAATATAAAAGTTCTGATTTGTCATATACCTTAGATACAAAACTCTTTTTCCTAAAACAAACACATTTGTTATAAAAATATTATTTCAACTTCATTTCTAGTAGGAATGTCTTATAATTTGAGACACATAAAAAATAATTTTACCCTTATGCATGAAAGAATCAACATCCCATCTTTTTCAGTATGAGGTAGCCAGTTTTGTGGGACAGCTCCACACAGATTTATGGAGATTATTTTTCAAGTTTTATACTGAAATGTATACATTGGACAATGCTGATTTTATTAGAATCAAATAAAATAAAAAATTGGAAAGGAAAGACAAAAACTATTCCAACAGCCCTCTGCAATGAGGCCAGGTTCAGGATAGAAGAAAATTCTTAGAATTACAGGTTTCATACTAAAGTTTCTCTGTTCATTTTCTAAATGTTTATTCAGTCAAGATTTTCCCTTACATAATGTTTTGTGAGTGGAAATCTGAATCATCATGGAATGGTTACATATTTTTTAAAACAGTGCCCTGCCATTAAAGACTTCTATAACGATATGTAAGGAAAATGGCATTATGAAAACATAATGATTACCCATGTGGAGCCACAAGACGCTTCACCTGCTTTACAGAGCTTGGAGTAAATTTTCTGCAAAACTATAGCAATGTCACAGACAGAATTTTGCTAATATTCCAGTTACGTTAGTTAAATGTTATGTTTGTGTTCCAATCCACTCAAACACGTGATAAGTGGTATGTGATACCCCCTTGTCTTATAGTGTGTTGTATGAAAGGATCTTTTCTGGAATACAAACTAAATGGTATTGCTTTCTTCACAATTCTGTTAATTTCAGAGTATATTATTAAATATAAACAAGTGCCTACTATGTGAGTAGTACAAGGCACTGTGTTAGGTTCTACAAGGGACGGGGATAGAACAAGACAAATTGGGACACAAACGGACAAGAAAATTACAATATAAAAAAGAAGAACAAGCAGCTAACATTAGTTAGTCTAATATATTCTCCACCCAACACACACAAAAAAGAAACAGTGCCATGAGAAAGGTTTAAACAAGGAGCAGACATGTAAAGAAGACAGACAGTGTCTTCATAGAGAAGACTGCAGGAGGAGACATGTGATCCCATGATCCATACAGCAGTTGTAATATTTTCAAGCTACACATCCGGGCTCACATTAAAAAATTATTACCACCTTAGTTCCATGATTTTCGATCATCAGATAATGCCTCATTGGGATCATCTAGGATGTGCAAAATTCTGCCACGGTCTACATCATCGGTGCTGTGTTCAGTCTTCTCTCATCCTTACTCCCAGGGCTCTTTCATAGCCCCTCCACACCATGGAAGACTCTGGCACTATTACAGGCCCTCTCTTCTTAGACACACTGAGCTGCTCTGTGGATTCCTAATGAGAAGTTGGAGATTCCTCCTTTAAACTTCTCGCTCTAATTTCTGGGGTCCTATAAATATTTTTGTAGTTATTATCACCTCTCTTCTAAGGATGAAACAACCTTGAGGTGGAGAGATTTGGTGGTAAAGATCCTCACAAGTGTGCCCAAATGTATAGCTTCTTGAGAAATGGCTAAGATTTTGCCATACTGAGATGACAGAATGAAGGACTCCCAGGAGATGGCAAATAGGTAACTTTAGAGGTCAGCAAGGCATCCAACTTTCCTGGGTTTGTGAGAAGTAGCAGGAGGTGACTCAGTCAATTACTCCACTCACAGTAAAATCAGAGTACAATACAGTAAAACAGCCATTCCCTCATTCTGTTTTACATGAACCTAGTACATCTATCTTATACTTTACCCAACCACATGTCTCTTTGAGGTCATGCCTGATTACAACCACCCTCAGCATCTACCTGAGTACCTGGCCTAATCTAGGTTTATAATTGATTAATTAATAGTTCCTATAAAGGGAGTTTGGGGATTTATATTAAATGGTGGTACTAAGTATTAAATCATTGGATACTTGGAAGGAAAAGTTAAAGAAAGATTATACAGCTCCAATAATGTTGCTTATATATTATCCATTTCATTTCCACCCCCTCACCAACCAGTTTTGCTGAGAAGAATTCACCCTGAATAAGCACAGAAAACATATTGGACACTGCTATCATTGACCCTGAACCTTAAAAAATGTAAAAGCCAGATTGTGACAAAGTATCTGTATGAATCAGCAGTCAATGCAGCATACATTTAAATATATAATGTTCTTGCAGAGTTAGGTGGATTCTTAAAACATTCCCTTATTATAGGGTATACCTCATGTACATCTAAAGGTACACTTAACAACTAACTACTTTTTAAATAGAACCTAACCATTGATAAATTTATGTAATCATCTACATAGAAACGATACATAATTCCCCTCTATTTAGCGGATGACATATCTGAATTACCAGTGAAGCATTTAAAGACCACTGATTTATAATATGGCCTTGACTTTTCCACTATTCATGTACAAACACATTTTTTACCAAAACAAGAATATTTTGAACATTGCACTTTTTTACCTCTAAACATTTATCCATGGCTCTTCTCTGCTCTCTTTTCTCTATTACTGAAACTGAAATACTCTATATCCTTCAATGCCCAGTGCAGAGACCATCTCCTTCAGCATGCTTTTGAGGATTATGCCTCCTTTGAACCCCAAGCACTTGTTAGCATTAATGATTATTTGGCATTCGGTAACTACTTGCTTGTGTTCAGGCCTGTGTGTATGTGCATGCATGTGTGGTTTGTGTATTTAAGTTCACACATATTTTATTTATCTAAGATCAAAAATAATAATAATTATGTTTATTGAGTCCTTTGCATATACTATGAAGAGTCCTATGCAGTTACATGATTTAATAAATTGAATTATCACAACCTTTCATTTATTGCATATTGTGAATCCCATTTTATGGATGTAGAAAATGAAGCATACAAATTTGGTAACCTACTATAGCAAAACTGAGGTATGTGAAAATATAATTACGTTACATACCCTTAAAATTAAGCCCAATATTATTAATTAGGTTGTCAAAATAATATTTTAAAAATTAGAGACATCATAGCCTAATAGTTCTCCTTCACATACATAGTACTCATTTGTACTTTAGCCAAAGAGCACCATGCAATGACTATGACAAGATGACTCTGGCCTCAGTTCCTCATCTTAAGCATGTGAAACCTCTGGGCATCCCAGTCTGAAATGAGAAAAACAAATTACTGTGTTTCCTAATTCATTGTATTTTTTTTAATTTTTATAGATTCAGGTAGTACAAGTGCATTTTTGTTACATGGATATATTGTGTAATAGTGAGGTCGGGGCTTTTAGTGGAACCATCACCTAAATGGTGTACATTGTACCCAATAGGTAATTTCTTATTCCACACCCACCTCCCACCCTCCCACCTTTTCGAGTCTCCAGTGTCTACTACTCCACTCTGTATGTCCATGTGTCCACATTGTTGCGCTCCTGCTAGGTGAGAATGTGCGGTATTTGACTTTCTGACTGATTTAACCTAAAAAAATGGTTCCCAGTCCCATCCATGTTACTGCAAAAGATGATTTCATTATTTTTTATAAATGGATAGTATTCTATGGTGTGTGTGTGAGTGTATGTGTATAATATACGTGTGTATTGTGCGTGTGTGTGTATATATATATGTTTCTCCAAGAATGTATACACATTTTCTTTATCCAATCATCTGCTAATGGATACATATTGATTCCATGTCTTTGCTGTTGTGAATATTGCTGTGATAAACATACGAGCACAAGTGCCTTTTTAATATACTAATTTCTTTTCCTTTGGTCAAATACCCAGTAGTGGAACTGCTGGATCAAATGGTAGTTCTATTTTTAGCTCTTTGAGAAATCTTCACACTGTTTTCCATAGAGGTTGTACTAATTTACATTCCCACCAACAGTGTACAAGCATTCTCTTTTCTCTTCATCCTCACCAATATCTATGTTTTCTTGACTTTTTAATAAAAGCCTTTCTGACAGGTGAAAGGTGCTATCTCATTGTGGTTTTAATTTGCATTTCGCTGATGATTTGCGATGTTGAACATTTTTTTCACGTTTGTTGCTGCCTGTATGTATTATTTTGAAAAAATGCTCATGTCCTTTGCCCACTTTTTAATGGGGTTATTTGTATTTTTCTTGTTGAGTTGTTTTAATTACTTGTAAATTCTAGATATTAGCCTTTTGTCAGATACATAGTTGGCAAATACTTTTCTTCCTTTTGATAGGTTGTCTGTTTATTCTGCTGATTATTTATTTTGCTGTAGAAAAGCTTTTCAGCTTGAGTCTCATTTGTCTATTTTTGTTTTGTTGCATTTGCTTTTGAGATCAGTCATAAATTCTTTGCCTAGGCCAACTACTTCATTGCATTTGTATAAGGAAAAAAAAAACAGATAAGAAGGGTTTTATGAGCTATCAAAGATCATACAAATGTAAATGGTATTCTAATATTTTCCCCACATTACCGTGCATTAAGCAAGGACTTAATTGTGAACATTGTACAGAGGAGGAAAATAGGTTCAGTGAGGCTAAGAGACTCTTCACGGGCCAAGGAAAGAACTAAGGGCTGCAGTGAGGCTGGACCTCAGTGATCTGAGTTTCCTTCCAGTGCCCTTCTACAGCACCATGCCTCCGCTCTGCAGATGGAGATTTTGGTAGAGTTTCACATCACCATGATCAACCTTCACCTTCAAAATCAAGAGAAAAAGAGAATGAAAATTTGTGATCTAACTTAAGGGTCTCAATGTTGGATGAATAACTGAATAAAAATGACGGCTTGCACTATCAACTTGTGAGTGTTATTTTTCCATTAAACAAAAGTGCTGCTAACCACCACTTTGCAAGTTTTCACATGCTACCATGATGATCAGTTTCAGACCTCTCTGCCAAGTGGGAATGGATTTAAAGCTTTGTGTTAATTTAATCATTTTCTTCTCTCTTGAGAGAGGCAACAAGGCCACCAGTTGGCATGCTTTTGATTTAGCATTTAAAATAGTTCATGATAATAGTGGAAAGATCCTGTCGTCATTTTTACATGGATAGTATTATTGGTGGCTTTTGTTCTAACTCCAGTCTTTTACACATTGTGTCCCCACCATAAAGCAGTTGAACCCACCGCACAGACTGATTTGATAGATGGAGGAAAATTTGTAGGTGCCTCTGACATGTCCTGGGGCAACCTGAGTCAGGTTCCCCTTCTGGAAAATAAAGACCAATACTTTATGTGCAATTACATTAACCACACAAATATGTTTACATTTTTCACTCTCACACACAAAAATAGAACATATTTAAATTTTTCACCGAGTAAGCCAATAAGAACAAAAGAATATGTCTGCTAAGTATGTTTGCTTTGTCACTTTCCTTGAAAAGCCTGGATTATACTTCCTTTTTGGCACATCATGTGGTATCGATTTTTCCTTATTCTAATCAGGATCTAGTTTCAACTGTTCAGTTCCTGTGGAGTTTGGGCTCCATCATACAATATTACTAAAAACAAGGGATGGCATTAGCAGTGAGGGTGATGCATCCCATTTCCATCTCCCCCAGGGAAATAATGGAAGTGCCGTTTCCCAGAGGCTGCAAGTGGGCTCTGGATTTTCATACCCTGCTCTTTCCTAACTGTAGAGCCATTTTGGCCAAGTCTTTGAATACCTCTGGATCTGAATTGTTTAGCTTTAAAACGGGAGGATAAGTTAACATCTTAGACCTCCTCCACTTTTAAATCTTCTGTGAGCCTATGAAATATTGAAAAATCTACTATACACATAACATATGGTGGGGAACACAAAGATGTCATCATTGTCCTCAGAGAGTTAGTGGTAAATGTAGAAAAGATGTAAGAAACTGAGGATACAGATATTGGGAGTGAAAAAGCTTAGCTTTTCTATTAGTTGTCTGAGGCTGCCATAACAAAATACCACAGACTGGGTGGCTTAAACAATAGAAATTCATTTTCTCAAAGTTTTGGAGAATGGAGGAATTCCAAGATAGAAGTCCAAGATGGAAATGACATCAGGGTTGATTTCAGGTAAAGCCTCTTTCCCTGGCTTATAGTTGGCTGCCTTCTCACTGTGTCCTCAGAAGATCTTTTCTCTGGTCATGTGCAGAGAGAGAGTGGGAGAGAGAAAAAGACGGAGCACGCACACTCTGGTGTCTCTTCTTCTTATAAGAACACAAGTGTTATGACCTCATTTGACATAATCTTATGACCTCATTTGACATAATTACCCTCCTAAAGACCCCATCTCTAACTCAATACAGTCATATTGGGGGTTAGGGCTTCAACATATAAATTTGGGGTGGCGAGGACACAATTCAGTAACATAACAGCTCTTTTTCAGCACCATCACATATAGCTGAATGGCTCAGACCGAATTATTTAACCAGAGATCTTATTTTCTTCCTGGAGAAAAAAATAATCATACATTCTTCAGAAAGAGGTTATAAGGACTGGCTAGAATAAAATATTGTAATGTGCTATATTAGTTATAAAATGCTAAAGAAATCACATTCAATATGATTATAAAAACTATTAGTGCTGAAAATATTAAGTGCATTTGGAGTTGAAAAAATTAGCAAAATGTGTGGATTGGAATTGTCAAAAAAGAAGTTATTGGGACCAAAACACAAATATAGAATCTTAGTTACAAGTATTGATTTTTAAATCACAAAGCCCAGAGTCCAAATTCTGTTTCTGACTTACTTCTTCTGTGAATTCGGGCAAGTTTTAAAAACTTTTAAGATCTAACTTTCTCTCAAAATGAAAATAACATTGCTGCCATAAGAGAGACAGTATTACAACTGAACAGATTACTAACAAATAAATATTAGTTGTCATCAATAGGATCTTAACAGAATTTATAGAAAAATGGAAAAGTTGTGTCAATAGGAATGGAAAAGCACATTTAGAAAACAGAAAAGAGACAGGAAATAATGGGCTATGTTAGGCAGAAGAAAAAATGATATATTTGAAAACATAAGATGGACCTAAGGTAATAGAGGTTAACTATCAGTCAGTTGTTGCTGTATAATGAATCACTCCAAAATATTGATGGTCTAACACAACAATTATTTATTTGTACTGGGTTTGCTAGGCTTTGGCTGATGTATGCTGAGCGCAGATCAGTAGCTTTTCTTCAAGTTGTAGGTCCACCTGGGCTTGACTCCCCACACTGTGTTGGGCTTATGTATGCTCCATATTTCTCTCATCCTTCTCAAACCAGCAGTCTAGCTAAGCGATGTGCTTCCCACAGGAATGGCAGAGTACAGTCAAGCAAGCCCAACAAACTATATGCATTTCATGGTCCTATTTATGCCAAGTCTGCTAAAAATTCTACTGCCAAAGTAAGGTACAGAGATGAGTCCAAATCAAGGGGTGTAGAAGTATACCTTGTTTATCATGAGGTCAAAGCAAGTCTCAGGACTGAGCCCAATATCAAATGGACAGGAACTATCTTCCCATGGAGGAGGAGGAGAGGGAGTAATATTTTTGAATAGGAATCCAATATACCATGCTAAGAAATACAAGGTTTTATCTTGAAGGTAAATGAAAACAACTCTAAAGTTTTTTGAGCACTTGAGCTATATGGCATCCATGTATTTCAGAGAAAAATAAGCTTCTATAGGTGTACTATGGATACTAAAAGAAAAGAATCAGGGAGACTGATTAAAAAGCTAAGCAATACAGCCATGTAGGAAGCAATACAGCCATGTGGGAGGCAATACTGTCTGTTAAATTTGGGGTAACATGGCAGTTACATTTCAAAGAAGCAGATACCAAAATCACTTCAAAGTAAGAAGGCATGAAACTTAAAAATTCTTCATATATGGTCATGTGATGCAGAATGATGTTTTGGTCAATGATAGACCATCTATATGATAGGGGACCCATAAGTTTATGATGAGTTGAAAAACTCCGATTGCCTGTGATGTCTTGATGATCCTGACCCTGGGAATGCCTAGGCTAATGTGTGAGTAGATGACTTCATTTTTAACAAAACGTTTAAGAAGTAAAAATAAAAATTTTAAATATAGAAAGCTTATAGAATAAGGATATAAAGTAAATACTATTGTACAGCTGTACAATCTGTGTTTTTATCTGTTATTACAAGAGTCTAAAAGTTTTTTTAAAGTTTATAAACTAGAAAACTTATAGTAAGCAGTTTATTTATTATTGAAGAAAAAAATTGAATAAATTTAGTGAAGCCTGTGTACAGTGTTTATAAAGTCTACAGTAGGGTACAGGAACCTCCTAGGCCTTCTCATTCACTCACCATTCCCTGACTCACCCACAGAAACTTCCAGTCCTGCAAACTCATCTGTGGTAAGTGTCCTATACAGGTGTACCATCTTTTAATCTTTTATACCATATTATACTCTATCTTTTCTATATCTGGATATATTTAGATACACAGATACTTAACCATTGTGCTATCACTGTCCACAGTATTTAGTACAGTAACATGTCATATAGGTTTGTAGCCAGGAAGCAATAGTCTATGCCATATAGCCTAGGTGTGTAGCAGGCTAAAGCATCTAGGTTTGTGCAAGGACACTCTACAATGTTCGCACAACAAAATTGCACAATACATTTCTCAGAATATATCACTGTTGTTAAGCAATGCATGACTGTATAAGAAATGAAGTGGCTGTCGGAGGAGTGCTAGAATAGCTATCTATTGCTGCGTAAGCTACTATCCCAAAACTTTGTGGCATAAAGTAACAATATTATCTCATAGACTTTCTGTAAACTTGGAATTCAAGAACAATATATCTTGGTGGCTCTAGCTTAGAATCTCTCATGTGGTTACTGTCAGATGTCAACCAGGATTGTCATCTAAAGGAATGACTAAAACTACAAGATCCACTTGCAAGCTCGCTCACACAGCTGATCTGCAAGTTGGTGGGGCCATGATGGAAAGGCCTTAGTTGCTGTCCACATGGACATCTCTGTAGGGCTGCTGGCCTATTCTCATGATATAGTGGCTTGTTTCTTCCAGAGTGAGTGACCTAAGAGGAAGCAAGGCAGAAGAGGCAAAGCTTTTTTTTTTTTTTTTTTTTTTTTTTTACCATGTAGCCTCAGAAGTCACACATGGCCAGTTCTGTCACATTCTATTCACAAGAAGGGATTATTAAAGTTGGCGCATCTTCAAGAAGAGTAGAGTTAGGCTCTACTTTTTCTTTTTCTTTTTTTTTTTGGAGACAGAGTCTCGCTCTGTTGCCCAGGCTGGAGTGCAGTGGCACGATCTCAGCTCACTGCAACCTCTGCCTCCTGGGTTCAAGCAATTCTCCTGCCTCAGCCTTCCGAGTAGCTGGGATTACAGGCCCATGACACCACTCCCAGCTAATTTTTGTATTTTTAGTAGAGACGGGGTTTCATCATGTTGGCCAAACTTAGTCTCGAACTCCTGACCTCAGGTGATCCATTCGCCTTGGCTTCCCAAAGTGTTGGGATTACAGGCGTGAACCACCGCGCCCGGCCCGGCTCTACTTTTTCAAGAGGATCGTGTCAAATAATTTTTGAACACATTTAAAAACTACCACATGAAAATCTTTTACAGTACTTAGTATCAGACTT
Source organism: Symphalangus syndactylus (assembly GCF_028878055.3). Classification (NCBI taxonomy): domain Eukaryota; kingdom Metazoa; phylum Chordata; class Mammalia; order Primates; family Hylobatidae; genus Symphalangus; species Symphalangus syndactylus. The sequence goes on from NC_072426.2 coordinate 54,530,011, forward strand.
ACCAAGATTTGTGATAAGTATAATAACCAATAGAAATACCAAATGAACAACTTAACTCTTGGAGTAGAATTGGGGTAAAATTATCATTTTTTGGAATTACCTACATCGAGGTCTTGGGTGAAGACCTAAAGGCACTGAAAAACATGAAAACGGGGAATTTAGACAGAGAAGAACACAATTGTATGTACTATTTGAGAGAAGTTAAAAGAGAAGAGAGATACCAGAAAAGAAAATAAGAAAACAGAGAAGGGCCAGTAATAGCAAATTTTATGTAAAAATCAAGGACGGTGAAGCCACCAATGTTCTCTTCAGGAGCACTGTCATTTCTCTGTCAATGGTACCAAATAAAGATGGGATCTAGAGATCAGAATAGCTTATTTTGTCAGATGTACTCTTGCTTATCTTCTTCCTTAGAAGCTGAGAATTAGGAAGACAGGTAATTGGAGGAGAATCAGGAAACTATTCAGAGCTCTGATCAAAACAATTAAAATATGACTAACCCAGCACCACCCATATTAAAGACAATTTTATACCCTATAAGTCATTCTTCAGGTAGCCATAAAAAGATATTGAAGCAGAAATATGTCTGTATTGCATAGAAAAAGAAAATTAATGACAAAATCTAAAAGCAAATCAGTATTTGGGTTAAAATGAAGTAGGGTTAAAATGGGCATTTAAGAACACAATACCTTCTTGTTGCGTGGAAAAATATGTCACTATATCACAAGTAAAACCGTGAAGAAGAAATACCGCTAATGCTGACATTTGCAGTTATAGCACTCTCACAAAGATGTTTGCAAATATGCAGTAGTAGAAAAGTGCAGTAATATCAAAACATGGCCTTCTTTTTATCTTGTATCTTTGGAGGGTTGCAATTAACAAAATCAACTACATTCTAAAAAAAAATAAGGGAAAACGTTAACTTTTAAAATTCCCCTCAGGAAGACCAAAGCATTGCTAGACAAAAATTAAGAATGAAATCATTTTTTCCAAATAACTCTTCAGCAAAATTATGAAAGGCTCTGTGTGACAAGAACTCTATTTCAAGGACAAGAACTGAAAGCCATCAAGGCAGCTTGGCCAGGTAGAAAATGACATCACCTCATAAAATCCCTTTGGTATCCACAGCCTGGTTTTCGAATAATGATTACATGCTTAGGTTAGCTTCTCAATAGCTAAAAGAATCATTTATTGTATACTTTTTCTCCAGGAAAAAGGGTTCTAAGTATTTTGCTTAAGAGTTTTGGTTTACTTTGGTTCTTTAAGGAACCATAGTGCAGATCCCAACCCCATGAAACATACTAAGACAAGCTTCACCATTCCTAAGAAGCTGCCTTGCCACAAAGTGGCCATGTGGTGTCTGTCTGTCTGGGTTCTGTGCAGGTTCAATCACTTCATTGAAAACATAATAAAACTATGGAGAATGGAACTTGGTGACCCTGTTTCACAGTTTTCCAAAGCACAAAAAAAGAATTGAGGGCATTGAAAAGTGAGTCCAAACTTTTATGGGTTTTCTTTCCCCCAGACCTCAGACAACAGCATTGTCATGAAGCAGCAGTATTCCTAAAGGGGAGTCTGGGTATTGATATGCAAATGTGGACTACAAACATCCCATTTGGCCTCAGAATTCCTGTGTCTAGCACTGTCACACAAATAGTTTTTGAATCTGTGCAGTTTATTCAGGACCATAAATATGTGTTTCACCCTGTGAACAAATTCTGTTTGCTCACAGAGTTCACAGCAGTGAAATACAAGGTAGACTACAAAACAGCCTCTATTTGATGTGATGTGCCTCACAGTAAAGTTACTTTTAAATGGTCGAGATATATATTTACTACCCAAGATTTCAGTGCAAATGTAGCAGAACCCAGATGGTAAGGGTTTTCTTGTTTTGTTGTTGTTTTTATTTATTTTAGATTCTCTGTATCGAAATAATTTACTTGCTTTTTAAAAATAGAAATGTAAAGATAACTTTAGTTTACATTGTTGGTAAAATCATAAAAGTCATACTATTAATTCTGAATAGATCTGTGATAGTGCAAAGAAGAAAAATAAATTTTGAAATATCTAAGGAGCAGAAGGAATGAGGGGTAGATGTTTGCTAGTTCTCTCTCTCGCTCTCTCTTTCTCTCTCTCTCTCTGTCTCTCTCTCTCTCTCTGTCTCCCATCCCTCTCTCATTTTAAAAAATAATAAAAACTTATCCCTGGAAAAAAATGTAAATTAACTTTCAAAATAGTTTGGATAAGCATTCCAACCACCAGAATTCTATTTAGCCCACAAAATTTGTATAGCCTCTACCCACATTTCCTGATGCTATTTCCAGCTCCTCCTGGCCATCTCCACTTCTTTCATAACTGCTCCACCTCTATGTAACTGCTAGCATGGAGCAGACACACTGAATTCTCACCACACTTTCCCCCTGAACATGCATAGAAGAGTGTAAGGCAGAGGGTGGGAAAGTTCTATTTTTCTATTATTTCACCCTGAGTCTCTAATGCACTGGACCTAACAACCATGTGTCTATTTTCATAACAAACTAAAGCTGAAACAATTAACAAAAAAGCAGATGATTTCAGAGGAAAATACAAAGCATTTGCCTATATGGATAAGCCAATGAGAGCATATACTATCAGAATAGAGACTAAACTACCTTAAAACACCTATTGCCAATATATCTTATCACATGTCTTTCGTATGTGAAAGTCCAACAAACCAATTATTCTTCAGATGACTATGAAATAATTAAAGAAATCTAGAGTCTGTAACTACATGTTCTACATTGGTAACCACATAAACTCACAGTATACTTTTTGTTGTTGTGTTGTTTTGTTTTTTTTCTGTCTCTTTTTTTGATTTTATAACTCAGTATATTTTTATTTAATTTTCAATATGAGATTGTATGGTACCTTGTCCTCTCCTGAGGCACACATTCTTGATTTTTATTCCCTCTATTTTTTATTTGCTCAAGATACTGACAACAGACATGAAGTAAAACTGGATGAGTTAGAGAGACATGAAGTAAAACTCACTGAGTTAGAGAGGGTGAGGGGAAAAGGAGATAGGAAAGTCATGATAGGCTCCTCCCACTTTTGAGACTAGATGGTTCTATTCCTTTCTTTGAACATCATTATTAAATTACAGAATTTAAAAAATCAACAAATTAAAGCCTTATGTTTTTACATATTAATCGTTAATAATCCTTAATAATTATTTAATCCTTAACAATCTTTAATAATTATTTCAACAAAAGCATGATTGAATGATAAAATCTCTCTATATAAATAGCTTCTCAGAGTATTTCTTAAATTTCTTAAGTAGAGGTGCTGTATTAAAGATCCAATTAAGGGCAAATAAATGTTGTTTCTATGCTTCCCCCAAATCTTTACTTTGATCTCATTGAATAAAGTGAGAATAGTTATTACGTTAATACTATCAAACTACTCTGAGGAAGAAACAGTATATTATAAAATTCTGTTTCTTTTAAATGAGTTGTTAATTTCAATCAGCTAATAATATTTATTAGGTTTGAAAAAATAGATTAAAAGAAAGGGTGAACATATCAAATTTAAAAGTTACAAATAGTTAACAACTAATATAGCCTAATTGCACATAATAAGAAAGGCAGTATAGATTTTTACTAATCAAAAAAATGACATTTTAAGATATTATGAGTAGACATTTGTTCATTTCATATTTTAAAAGAAAAGGAAAACTGTTGATTGCTTGATTAGGAAAAGGAAAATAACAATATTCAAGAAGGAGGATGTTATTATGAATCAAGGCTTTCAATGCCAAAAAATCTTTCTGAACAACAATAATTTTCTCAAGTTAAGTTTTAGAAGTATTGCCTTATTCTTGCTTTTCTTCTATAATTTTCAACCGTATCTCATGCGTGTCTCTTTCATAATTATATACATTTGGTAGCGTACTAAAATATAACAAAGAGACAACTTAGAAAATGGAGAAATTGAATACTTTTTATTGCTTTTTGTGATTATTTTTCATAAATTTTGCAGAGAAGATGTAGCCAAAAAGCATCCTGGAGCATGTCCTGACCTTGGAGGAACTTTTTCTTCTGGAATATTTCCCGTTTGTGTTTGTTTTCTCCCCCTATGTAGTCTTTTACTTTTCTAGAAAAATTGCAATGAATTACAAACATAAAATTCAGAGAATTTTTAAAAATATAAATACTTATTCAACAATTTCATGTTTCACTTAACTATACAGATCTGAATATTTGTGTGATATTCTTTTGGATTTTTTTTGACATCTGCTTAGTTTTAAGGTATGCATTATCTTATATTTTCTTCAAACTGGAGTTTTATTTGAGGCACTACTGCCATCTGCTGGACACAAAATTAAAGACTTGTGAACGCAGTTTCACATGTGAAAAGTCCAAGTATAGCCCTTGTTAGTTAAAATTTAAGCTTTATGAAACACTTACTGTTCTTTTCAATGTACTCAGAAACAAAGGTTCAGACCTGTTTCCGTTGGTCATCCCAGGAAACTTAATGAAAAGTCTTTTAGGACTATTTGCCATCACAAACACAGTTTAAAAGTACATTCAACATTCAACAAAATTTGCACTGAGCATTCTGGGTACACAAAAATGAAGACGATTTGGAAGCCAGTTTCAAGATGCTTGTAATCCCATGGGTTGATAGGTTGAAAAAAGTAATTACAATTGTGAAATTAAAATGCTACAATAGAATAATACCTCATTCAAACAACATGTGAAAATAGCTGTAAAGATATACTTATTCCTAAAATAACAAATACAATAGCTCTGGGAGAGATTTTAGATGACTGCCTACTTTTGCAATTGAGAAAAGTGTGACTGTTAGTTAGTGTCAAAGTTGAAACCAGAAGCTAGATCAACTAATGCTCTTTTCATGGTTTCCCTTTCTGCGCAATCATTTCTTACTGATTATTTTACATGTAACAAAGTGAAGGCAAAAATATTCAATTTTAATAAAAGCTTAAACATTTGATATGTCATAAAGATCATATCGAAAGCATAAAAAAGCAACAAGAAAGACCATTTCAAAATCTTCTCACATTTTTAATTTATATGCTTGTTTTGTTGCTTATTGGTTTAATATGTGTCTTTTGCCACAATATTTTAAGATTGCGTAACAGAGCTTAGCAGAATGCTTGACATTTCACAACAAGCACATGATGAATGAATGAATGAATGAATGAGTGAATGAATGAATTCTAGACTCTTTTATGTTCTCTTAACCTAGTGAGAAAGGAAGCACTAAATTAAGCATGACAGATTGCTGAAAAAAAAGGAAAATTGATGCAAATGAATGGAATGAATAAGACTTTGTAGGTTAATAAAAATGTTTAGAGCTTGCTCTTACTTCTTTCAGGTACATACTGAAATCACTGTGGATAATTTAGCTATATCTGAATTATTTGATACACTAAATATCAAAGGATCAACACTGTCTAAATGTTGACCTGATCAACATAAAAGATATTCCCTACTTTTCTATCTTTAAGACAAATAAATATTAATTTGGATAAGACATTGAATACCAGGGATAGAGAGAGGAGCCCCAGATAGAAAAAAATGTATTGACCTTGCCATACAATTGACTATTGCTAGTGCTAAGAACTGTTATAATTGCGAATAATATATTAATTTATTTAACCCTCAAAACACAGCTCGAGATATATTATTGTTAATTCCATTTTGGAGGAGGAAACACCATAGCATAAGAAGTGTAATAACCTGCCCAATATTACCGAACTAGGCGTGGAGAAGCTGGTCTACACAAACAGGCAGTGGGCATCAAAGCCTAAGCTCTTAACCTCTATGTGAGTGGCTCTTAAGGTGTGTTCCAAGGACCTGATTCTCTAATGCATGGAACCTATCAACCATGTGTCTATTTTCATAACAAACTAAAGCTGAAACAATGAACCAAAAGACAGATGATTTCAAAGGAAAGTATAAAGCATTTGCCTATATGGATAAGCCCAAGAGAGCCCATACTGTCAGAGTAGAGACTAAACTGCCTTAAAACACGTATCGCCAATATGTCTCATCACATTTACATTTTATCTGATTTACATTTTTTCCAGGGGGTGCCTGAGATATTTTCAGGGGGTCCACAAACTCAAAACCATATTCATCATAATATTCAGACGGTATTTGCTTTTTACATTCTCCTTTCACAAATATATAGTGGAGTATTTCCAAAGGCTATGTGATGAACTGGATACAGAAATAGGTATGGTGATCCAGCTATATTCTGTTAAGCAAAATACTGAAGAGATTTGAAAAAAAAAAAAGTGCCACTTTCCTTACAAGTATTTTAAGAAAATGTATTTATTTATTTATGATTTTTTTGAGACAGGGTCTCAATCTGTCACCCAGGCTGGAGTGCAGTGGCATGATCTTGGCTCGCTGCAACCTCCGCCTCCCAGATTCAAGTGATTCTCCTGCCTTAGCCTCTTGAATAGCTGGGATTACAGGCGCCCGCCACCACACCTGGCTAAATTTTTGTATTTTTAGTAGAGACGGGTTTCACCATGTTGGCCAGATTGGTCTCTTAACTCCTGACCTCAAATGACCTGCCTGCCTGAGCCTCTCAAAATGCTGGGATTACAGGTGTGAGCCACTGTGCCCAGACTAAGAAAATGTTTAATTCTGATGAAATTATGCACTTATTTAACATATAATGAGTTTATTACTGTTGATTTAAATTATTAGTTTAAATAAATAAAATACTCTAAATAAATTAACAGTTCTCGGTTTTAATTTCTAAAAGAGTAAATATCTATAGATATAACCTACTTAAACAAAAGCTCCTTGGAGGCCTCAATAATTTATTTATTTATTATTTATTTTTAAATTGACTTTTTCTTATTAAGAGCTTTTTTTTTTTTTTTTTTTTTTTTTTTTTGAGATAGGGTCTTGCTCTGTCAATCAAGCTGGAGTGCAGTGGTGCTATCTCGGCTCACCGTAGCCTCCATCTCCCGGGTTCCAGGGATTCTCCTGCCTCAGGCCAAGTAGCTGGGATTACAGGCATGCTCCACCATGCCTGGCTAATTTTTGTATATTTAGTAGAGACGGGGTTTCACTGTGTTGTCCAGGCTGGTCTCGAACTCCTGGACTCAAGCAATCCTTCCGTCTCAGCCTCCCAAAGTGCTGGAATTACAGGCATGAGCCACTGCACCAGCCTAATAGAGTAAATACTTATAGATATAACCTGCTTAAATAAAAGCTCCTTGGAGGGCTCAATAATTTTTAAGAGTGTAAAGGAGTCCTGAGACCAAAATGTTTGACACCCCTTACACAAGACTTGTGTATAGTGGGTACACTACAATTTGAGTGCTGTTTTCACATTCACATCAGCTTGCAATTCTTACAATACAAAGAGTGCCTCAATAATGACTGGAGTCCATGGACCTTTGGGCATACTCATTCAATATCAACATCTCAAATGTTAAAATCACAACTTCCTAAGTCCATCCTAGTTCAGGCTGAAGCTCAATTATGTATAAGTCATACACATGAGTTGAAAAAAATAAGGTTGCAATTGTAGGTTGGATTGTATCACTTAAGGTTTTGGATGCCAGGCTAAGGATGTATTTGTCCATGCTGTAGAAAGTCAATTAAGATTTTGAATATGAAACAGTGGGAAACAGAACTTGAAAGAAGTGTGTAAAATCAAGTGGAGATACAAATACTGAGGGCAGAGGAGAATGGAGAAACACAAGTTCTAATGGAATAAAAATTACTACAAGAAAGTAATGTATGTTTTATTTTTAAAAAATTAAAGACATTTAGAAAGAGGAAATTATTTTTAAATACTTTAAGTATATAAAGAGTATTCTGTGAAAAGTATAACTTACTTTCTGTTGTAATGCATGAGTTCTTTTATGGAGAAATGAACTTAAATTTTGGTCAAGTAACTTGGTTAAATTATAAGTTAAATTGTTGATCAATGAGGATGATTATACATTGGAATAGATGATAAACAGAATTTCAACAACATCTCTCTCTGAAGATATTATAAAGATTAGTGGTCCATATGATTATAAGCTACAGCAGATCTCTAATTGAGGCAGTACAATGAAAAGTAGAGTGAAACACAGCTGAGAAGATCTGAATTCTGGTCTGATTATGACATACATTAACTTTTTCATCAGTAACATAGACATATTCTGGGTATCTTTTTTCACATCTTATATGTTCTTTATAAGGGCCATCTTGTACATGAAGGTACATGTTGAATATAAAATACTATTCACCAATTGATAATTTATGGTGATGAGATCAGTGACAACTAAAAAGCCTATCTATTACTATGACTTTACGAAAATCTAGAATTCATTCTTCTTTTACTCATATGTTTTATTCCAGGGACTGGGAAAATAGCAGTGAGTAAATAGATAGGATATTTGATGCTCTCAAACTAACAACAGAAACACAAGTTTTTAATAAAAATACTTGGGTTTATAATGCAAAGCAATGTTCCCAGATCTTATAACAAATGTAAGTATAAAAGTTATATGAAGTCCTGCTAAATGGTATTTTCTTGATTCTTTTGGTGATTTTGTAAAAAGTTTAGCAAAAGGATAATTCAAAAATGTGGAAGTTGCAGAAGTTTGCAATTTGTTGATGGGTATGTTCCAAAAGGTACACTATGTAGCCTGAATGTTATCCAGACAAAAATCACAGAAGAATTCATTAAAAATAAACAAAATCAAATAAAGTTGGTAATTTAATCAAGTTTTGTGGTTTGCTTTCCTAAAACTGACTCAAATATGTTAAAAGATAATCCCCTGTGAGAGGATTTCCTAGATTTGCATTCTATCCTGTAATGAAAAGAGGTAAGTATATTGTATACACAGACATAAACAAAACTTCTGCTTATACACAAATACATATGCTATATATACATGTTTTTAAAGAGATGGATTTATTTAGGTGAAATATATTATACTCTTTTGAAAAATGCCTTTAAAATTTTTCTTTCCCATAATGAAATACAGTAGAAAAAAAGATCGTTTTACAAGAGTGTTTCATTGTATCATCTTTATATTTGAATAGAAACAAAAAGTTAATCTTATGACAAGCCAGGCTTTGATAAGCAACTATTTGCATTCTCACAGCACATGTAGCAATAGGTAATAAGATTGCCACAATTCAGTTGAGTAAGCACATCAATTGACAGTAAAATCAATAACAGAGATATTAATAAGCTTTTCCCCAAATACACATCACACATAAACACACACATACACACAGAGCTATTCCACAAAGCTTTAAACTTAAGTCATTTGAAATCAATTCCCTAATAATAAACTACTTCGCAAAGGAGGAAGGGAAAACTATTGGCTTAAGTTGGTAACTCTGTGACAATGGCAGGTGTATGTCACATTACACACACCAAGAAAGGAAACCTATTTGTTTGCTCAGGTGCCAAAGATGGAAAGATAAAGTTGCATACTGAATGTTCACGGTGATGTTAATAACATTTTAATATTATTAGACATAGACAATGTTTATATCATAATATTTTAATATTAAACATGGACAATGTTTATATCATAATATTTTAATGTTATTAAACATGGACAATGTTTACAACAGCAGACTTTAGGAAAAGTATTCAAACCTTGTTTAAATTTGGGAAAGTGTCTCCAGCTACATATTCATAACAGGTCTTCAGGGGAAAAATGTAAGACTGGTTTAGAAAAGCTCTATGTACTCGAGAGTTTTCTTTGAAAAATCAGCAATTATTAAAATTATTATTTTATAATATTCACCTTCTCAAGCATGTTTCTATTATATATAATAAATTTACAGATCAAATTTAAATTCTCCAAACTGAGATTTTAAAATTTTTAAATTTTAAAAACTTCATTGAAGATAGAAAGTGCACAGTTTGAAACTGATACTCGAAATCTTCACCAAAAAACTTAAAGACATTATTGACCTTCACTGAGAAAACAAAGTAAATAACATATATGGCCATATTCAATAAATTGAGAATTTACCTCTTCATGATAGGGAAGAAACTGTTCAAAGCAGATGAAACCATTGAACCACTGCCAATAATTGTGAAATGATGCACACCTATAGAAAACAAGCAAACATTTTAACAGAAAAATTAAAAAGAAGTTACTCTTATTAAAGGCAAATGGTTTCCCATGGGGGAAAAGTGCTCACAGTAACTGATCAAAAGCTCTACTGGCCAAGAGAAAACTCAATAAAATAAGAAAAGAAAATACATATGACAGAAAAAAATTCAATAGGGTAGAGCTTAAATGTAATTCCTTAAATTTAAAAGAGCTCCTTATATCCCTGATGCTTAAAACAGGGCATATGTCAAAAGTGGGAGAGGACCACCAAGTTATATTCTGGATTATCAGTCCACCAAGAAAGCGGTAGCATTAAGCTGTGATAGTTGAAGGATTGAGCATCTGAATGTATCGAAAACGTTACCTCAATGGATCTAGAATCATAGGAAAATGGTTCCTCCATTGAGTTGCTATATTTTCCAACAATTTCTCCACAGAAGCCTTATGCAATTTATCCTACTGTGTCTAGCTTGGCATACTCTCTCTAGACCAGCAGAAACCAAAATTTACTGTCTTTTATTAACCCTTAGGATTGGGCATCTTTGAAAATTGAATCCAGTAGAAATGACCCAAAGGATGATCTCAACAACTTATGTACACCTAATTCAGGTCCAGTCTTTCTTCCTCTGCCTCTTCCCCCAGTCAGAAGTCACATGAGAAAGAAGAGCTCCAGGGGGCGGTTCATAGGAAGAGAACTTTCTTTTCTACCTCTCCATTCTACGCAAGATAATACGGGCATCCCAAAGAAGACTCATCATTGAGAGATACTCCTAGCCTAACACATTTTCCATTAGCAAATAGAAATGTCTTTATACCCAAGCACTGGGTATTCCCCCATCCCCCCACTCTGTAGAAGAATCCAGCCCTCCAATGAGCCTACTTTGGAAGATTCTGAACCACAGCAAAATTCAATTGTTTCTTTTCTAAATAAATTTTGTGTTTTTCTTTTAGTTTCATTACTATTAAGTGATTAGACCATTATTCAGATATAGCTTGATAGAATTCCAATTCAAATATTTTACAAATGCAGGATATTTAAATGTGAGCCTTAAGAGTAAATTGCTTCCATTTTAAATTTATTTTGTCTGTCTTTTGAAATAATCTTGGAAATTTTCCCTTTTAATTTTACTGCTGTTAGGTGAATACTCAATTGCTTATATTGAAGCCTGATAGAATTATTATTATTATTTTTTTGAGACAGAGTCTCACTCTGTCACTCAGGCTGGAGTGCAGTGGCACAATGTCAGCTCACTGCAACCTCCACCTCCTGAGTTCAAGTGATTCTCCTGACTTAGCCCCCCGAGTAGCTGGGATTACAGGCACATACCACCACACCCAGGTAATTCTTGTATTTTTAGTAGAGATGGGATTTCACCATGTTGGCCAGGCTGGTCTTGAACTCCTGACCTCAGGCGATACACCTACCTCGACCTCCCAAAGTGCTGGGATTACAGGCATGAGCCACTGCACCCGACAGAATTATAATTCTTAAAATATTGTTTTATAAATATGGATTATTTAAATATGACATTAATAAATTTACATTTTATTATATTTATAGCTAGGATAAATATAGCATTTTGATTTTAGTTTTTAATAAATCCCCTATAAAATAAACTATAGTGACAATTTACATGAACAGTTCAACAAATGATGATATTTGAAACTCAAAGGCCATGTCTATATAACCTAGGGCTACATTTAGTCCAATTACAAGATAAAATGAAGTAGCTTGATATCTACCTGAATAAATGTTAATTCATTTTTAAACACAAGTACTGATGGCCCCTACCTTTGCGTCTAATTCTTTGTTATGTCCTGTGAAGTATTTATATATACACACACACACACACACACACACACACATATATATATGTAAAGGGAAGTATATGGTCTTAGAGAGTTAACAATAAAAAGTAACCATTTCAAATTTTCTAGTTAAAATAAAATTAAACTTTAAAATTTTACAAATCACTATCTCCAAGAGCATATATTTAGCATCCCGCTTCCCATATTGGAATGCTATCAAGTTTTCCTGACTAAACATCCCTTGTAGGCAGGGACAATGCTGCAGTACAGTATCTTTGAACACAGTAGCCCAGTAAACATTATAAATACATTGATATTACGGTATGAACCTAACAAGCATTTAAAAAGCACTTACTTTGTGCAAAACTTAGTCCTAAGTACTTTTAAATAACTCATTTAACTTCATAACATTTTTGTGAGGTAAGTTGTATTACTACCCCTTATTTAAATATGGGAAAACCAAGTACTAGGGAGAATAAGTAAATGGCCCAAGGACACATGGGTCTAAGACAGCTCAGCTAGGATTGAAGCCCAGATGACCTGGGTTTAAAGTCTACCCACTTAAACACTATACCATGTTGTCTGGATGAAGAAAAATAGCATCTAATGATTGAAGCTACTATCAGCAACGATTATTGTGTCATTGTCATTAAAATTCTTACATGCCCCAGTCTGAATTCTTTTTGATCCAGGTAATTTCTTTTACTCTCTGAGACTCTACTTTTTGCCCAATTGTTTGCACATTTGTCATGTAAGTTTCGCTGTTTATTATTCGAAAAGGAATGATATGATATGTTCCCTCTGAGTTGCATGGGTTCATTTATGCAGTGTCCTTCTACTTGGAAGAAACATCCTTTTTCTGCCACACTCTTTAGAGGTGTGATCAAATGGTTGACCTTTCTAGTAAAATCATTCCTCAGATATACTTCCTGACTTTCCAAAAATCAGCTAAATATCTCAAGGTAAGACAGAGTCTCTGAGAAGGAGAGAAATTATCCTAAAAGAAAAAGAATACATAACACTCTAAAACAACAATAGCATATAATAAGTCTAAGAAAACTGGGCACTTTCCATACCATAAAATGCCAAGGTTACCACTGATAAATTACCAAATGCTTTTATCTGTCAATGGGATAAAACTGCCTACTTGGAACTGAGCCGAAGACCCATGCCCTCTGCAGAAAGAAACTACCCAATATTCAAATGTGTAAGTTATCCTTAGCTAGCATTTGGGTCATGGTTCACAGGACAAGGGCTCCTGCCTTCCCCTTTGATACTGGTATTCCCACTTATCTTGAGTTTAGGTAAATGACTTGCTGGTGTGTAAATCCACATCACTTTGGAAACTATTATATAATTCTGTCAGTACTTAAAGATAGACTTCAAGGTGACCAGGTATACCCTGGCCTGTGGGTCAGAGATTCTGTTCCTAGGGAGAATTTGAAAGGAAACAGAAGAAGGTTTTCTCATCTGCTGTTCAATATCACTTGGGTACCAAAGCTGAATCAATAATTGGTCTCTTTGGAAGATGTAGTTGAATCAACTCCTAGTCCCAGAAAAAAAAAAAAAATGTAGTAAGAGCCATATATAACCCATGTAACATAGTGACTCCACTAATGATTTTAAAACAGTGTCAGTAATAACTGTATGGAACAAAAAAAATTACACTTGCTGAATTTGGTTTAAGAATAAGACCAATTAAAACAAAGCCAGAAGTCACAGAATAACAAAGTTTAACTGCTATAATAATATCACTACTCCTGAAATTACAATGAGCACATTTACTCAAGAAACTAAAAAGAAAAATAAAACGTAGATTCCAAAGACGTTTTTCAGCAAGACAACTAAGAAGGTGAAAAACAAAACTTGTTTTTCTTGTTTTCTTCCTGTTTATTAAGAAGAAAAGCCCTTCTAATAAAATAAAAAAGCTGGGGATCATGTCAGATTCTCTAGACTAAAGAACGCAAATCTTTAGATAAATAAATAAATAACTTCTAAGGGAAAGGATAAGAGTAACTAATAAATATTGGAATGGGTAACGTCTGGCTAGTAAATACTACCCTAGATGTTCCAGCGCAAAACTTGCAGATTAATGAGCTAGTCACTTTGATAGCATTAAAGAAAGAAAATATATATGCATATCTGAAGTTGGAGGCAATATATGTACAGAAGAAAACACATGAATTTTGAAGCTAGAAGGACCTTTATTTAAATCTAACTTCTGCCTATGGCATTTGCAATTAACAAAGTTACTTTGATAATTAACAAAGTAATAATACTTTGGAATTTTTAAAATTCTTAACTCAAATGATATTTTCAAATTCCGTATGGAACACTGGCATAATAGTGTTATGGATACGTTTTATGATGGTTTCGAGAAAAGGTCCCTTCTGATTGAATTCCTAGTTATGTCTGTATAAAATCAGATAATGTTTTAAGTGAACGGTGCTTTAGCAAAGTGTTGTTGCCCAAAAGCCATTTGATTCATTGATAAAACTTCTAACATTTATGACATTCATGTAGAGCATTCAAAAGCATTCCAACGGAACCTCTCTCATCATCCATCAGTTACTTTGAAAACAGGCAGAGCCCTTTAGTGAGACATCTGGCTAGACTCCTGATCACCTTTGATCTCGTTATCTGAGACTCATCCACTGCAGCAATCACAGCCCTCCATGGCTTTCTAAGTTAATGCCTTAGTATGTTTCAAACAATCCAAATTTTGTATATCTTCAAATATGTTGTTAATTTAATGCTTTTATGATCTTGGGGCAGTGGGAAGAAGGGACAGGTTAGGTGGTATAGGTAAGTTACATCCTTTTTCTCTCCAGTTTATACTCACAGAACATCTAGAAAGTTCATTTTACTCCTTTACATATAAGACAGAATCAGTGTGTTAAAGTGGGATTTAGGAGTGAGATGAAGCAACATTTACTGAGCATCTATGATATGCCAGGCACAGTATTCTGTAAACTTAAATATTATATATTAAGTATCATATATAGTATGTAGAGATATGTCTGTGTATATATTCGTACGTATACATTCTGCCTTTGTGTGTGTAATTTAATTTAATAAAGATAGAATTCCAATCTGCCTTCAAAGCTCAACCTTACTGTTTAGTTGCCATGTGGTTTGGGGCAAATTATTTAATTACTCTGACTTTCAAGTTATTCTATTAAATGAATATACCTACTTAACAAGATTGTTCTGAGAAGTGAATGGAATAAAACATTAAAGAGTATTTAACATACTTCTCAGAACACAATAGGCACTCAATAAAATCATAATGTCTATTATGCAAATACTTAACCATTTAAGATGTGCCAGGCACTGTTTTAACTGCTTTTTAAATATTGACTTTTAAAATGTTCATTACAATCTTTAGGTCACCTACTATTATTATCTGTCCTTTACTGATAAACTGAGTACTTGAGAGGTTAAATGACTTGCCTGGGGTCACAGAATTAATGGAGACAGAACTGAAATTAAAACCCAACCATTTTCATCCCAGAGTCTCTGCACCTAATCTAACCATTATGTTCTACTGTCAGAGTTGACCCCGAACTCTCTAGAAAAAAAAGAAAATGTTTCCCTTTAGGAAATTTAAAACAAAATAATATTTATCCAGTTAAATAAATTATCAGGGTAACTGCAAATCATATTAGTGTTATACAGACATATTCCAAATAACCAACTACTCACTCACAAAGAAGATAAACAATACATAGGAAATGCCTGGTACACTCAATTAGGATAATTCAAACAGGATTTAATTGAAAGAACTATTTTTAAAACTATGAGCTGGCCATAGAGAAGGGTGCAATATCTCAGGCTAGCAGTATTGAGGCTGTGTCCATCAGAAAGGACAAAGGGAGAGGGTGTTACTGGAATCCAGAAAGAGCAAGTCATGTGGGGAGAGGCAACCAATCCGAAGCGACATTTACTCACCGGCCTTTACTATGTAAAGTAAATGCCCTGCCTCCTTCCCTGCCGCTCCCCCCAAGAGAAGAGGCAGGGAAGAAGGCAGGGCATTTAGACTCTGACTTCATAGTTGCCCCCTGGGGATCTCCTACCAGGCCCCTCACTAGCAGCTAGAAAGGAAGCCCGTCAATGTCATCCATACAGGCCAGCCTGCTGGGGCCAGGACCAAGAGGGGAAGACTGTCAGAGGCATTTTTCCAGATTTATAAAATGTTAACATTTTAAGTACCAAAACATAATTTTTTGTCTTATTGGATATCTTTTTAAAATTTCTGTCATACTCTTGGCTTCTAACATAAATTACATAGTCCGTTCATTTTTTCTGAACTAGCTCTAAAATAGTAGAACCCTCAAGCACATCAACGATGTACAACTGCTGGCCCTGCACCAGCATTCAGAAGTGTGCTTTTGTCTTTCTCAAAATACAGCTTCCAAGCACATTTTCAGGTGTTATATGAAAAAGGTTTTCTGATCAAAAGGACAACACGGGACAAAAACAAACTGAACAGATTTCTTAATTGAGGGATAGTTTGAGCTAGTTGCATGGCAAAAATGACAGATTGGAATACAATATGAAATGTATACATAACTAACTAGACCACACAATTCTTTATTTTTTTCCTAAAAACATATTGGGGCCTAGTGTTGCAAGGAACATTCTTTGAGAAATGATTTTCTTCATACCAGAAGGCCTCAGCATTCTGTAGTGTTTTCTAACACACATTCATTTGTTCATCTTGTCAACAAAGACGTGTTCCCCTGAGTGCTGGGTGTTCAGTGGCGTACAGGTCAGATGAGGTCCCTGTGGTCGTGGATGTGCTCTGGTGTTGTGATTTGTTTTGTTGGTGGAGTCTCTGTCTTTCACCCTCACTGTCATTACCACTTGTCCCTGTTGCCACTCTCCTTGAGTGCTTACTTCTAGCAACATCTTTGTCCCCAGTCCTCTAACTTGACATTTTATAACCTTGCCTGTGTTTGGATAATCAGAAAATTAAGCCTATAGGAATGATGGGATAAGAGCTGTTCTTTTTATATAAAACATGAACCATTTTATGTGAATGCGTACAGCTTACAGGGCCTTTCTTGCATTCTTTCTCATCAGAGGCTTCTAATAAATAGTTAAAATTTCCAAGAAGGCAGCTTCTAGTTAAATAAGATGGTACAGCAGAGTGGTCAAACACAGAATATTTGCCTTCTAACAGGCAAGCCTGCCTTCCAGGCCCAATCCTGCCCCCTCTTTCTGTTTAACCCATGCAAGTTCCAGTTTCCTCACTTGTAGAATGATAGCAGTAATCATGCCCACTCACTGGGATTATGACAGGGATTAAATAAGACAATGTACTCAGAGCTCACAGGAGCCACTAACATCAACTATCATTTTTACAGAGCCTAGCGCATAGTAGACATTCAACATATAGTTACAAATAGGAGTTATGGACCAAATGATGTGAACAGCTTTCTTAATGTCTTTCTTTTTAAAAAATATATTTTTCTTGTTTCCAGTGGGGTTGGAAGCTTTCTCAATTTCTTGAACCAAGATATTATAGGCAATTTTATTATGTTCTTGGAAGCATAGATAAAGCTTGGGCCCAAGTATGCTTACAGAACTTTCTAAAATGCAGAACTGATGAGATTCCTAAAGATCAGGTATTATGTTGAAGTAGGTGCAGTGACTCAGGCACCACACATTTAGAGGACAATAAAGCAACACTGTGGCCCAACGTTAGTGATGAGAGTAGTTCCTGGAATATTCACCTTCAGTGTTGGGTTTTCCTTTCTTCCTTGCACCTCATGGCTGTTTGCTGAATACGCAGTGGTATTTCCATTTCCTACAGGAGCTTCGGGTCTTTCAAGATGTCAAAGAAGAAGTTTTACAAACTGAACTTTTACAGGGAAAGTCCCTCTGGTGAACAGAGCATGAGTTGTATGCCATAGTAAAGGCCAGTGAGAAAATGGACATAAAGGCAGATACCCTGACACTTGAATCTGGTGAGGTGGACAGAACAGGTGAGGCCTGGCTTTGGAGGGCAGGGGTCCAGTAAAGGCAGGATGAGATCTGCAAGGAGAGGAGAGATCCCTTGTAATGTGCCAGGAGAGCCCCTGAGATGGCTAGCCAAAGGGCCCTGTAGAACAAAGCCCTAGGCTACTGCTAACATGCACAGCTCCTCACCTACAGAAGGGAGCAGCCCCTGAAGCCCATCTGTGGATTATTCAGCAAAAGGAGCCAGCCTGTAGTGTCAGCTGTGCAAGGCCCCATGAGAATTGCCCCCTGGATTACAGGTTCCCTGCCAATCACCCACAAAGAGGTGGTTCTTGATAGCCCCACATCCCTCATAGTGATAGTGCTGGTACGGAAGGAAGCATTTCAGTCACTAATTGAGTTGGGATGATTGATGCATATATCACTCATTTTGGGCAAACCCTTCAAATTTAGAAATATTACTGCTGAAAGACAATGACTTTCGTTTTTTAAGATAATAGTAATAATGTGAAATAGAAAAGGCAATAGAGGTCAAAAAGAGCATAGACAAGAAAAATGTAATATTAATCATAAACTATGAGTTAGAAGCTTATAGACCCCAACCAGCAAACTTACAAAGTAGGGATTTGTCAGCATTTTACACAGGGTAAATGACAACTCAGAAAAATTAAATGTCTTGCCCAAGGGTAGCAAGTCAGTAAACAGCGGTCATGAAACAGCCAAATACTGAGTACTTTATGCCAAGTAATTTTAAGTAATCCTGTCTATAATTAGTTATAATACCAAGTATATAATACAGATAATTACCAATTTTACATATATTCTCTCATGTATAACTCATGCCATTCCTAGAAGGAAGGACTATTATTATTATTCCCACTGTACAAATGGGAAAACCAAGGTAGGAAATATTAAGTGACTTCCTCAAGGTCCTATTTAGTTAGTAGTAAACCAAGGCTGTTTGACTTGGAACCTATGTTCTTGACCACATCCTTTCCATCCTCTGTTTTGTAAAGAAATTTCTTGATCATCAGAAATCACACTGAAATGGGAGAGTTCCCTGACCCCCATCACAGGACGTGTGACAGGGGTGTGGCTCATCTGTTCGGTCACTGCCACTGCTCAAACCCCTTACTGGAGGGGGAGCACACAGATGGACAGGTGCAGGAACCCAAGTGGGCATGTGTTACGGTGCACTCTTTTAGTCTACAGGCTAAAAGAGTGCACGGCTTAAGTGTTGATATGGTTTGGCTGTGTCAACACCCAAATCTCATCTTGAATTGTAGCTCCCATAATTCCCACATGTTGTGGCAGGGACCCAGTGGGAGATAATTGAATCATGGGGGCAGGTCTTTCCCATGCTATTTTCATAATAGTGAATAAGTCTCAGAAGATATGATGGTTTTATAAAGGGTAGTTTTCCTGCCCAAGCTCTCTTCTCTTGTCTGCCGCCATGTGAGACATGACTTTCACCTTCTGCCATGATTGTGAGGCCTTCCCAGCCATGTAGAACTGTGAGTCCATTAGACCTCTTTCTTTTGCAAATTGCCCAGTCTCAGGCATGTCTTTATCAGCAGTGTGAGAACAGACTAATACAAGGGTTAACCAGCTCAATGGACCTTTTTGCAAGGGCAGAGGAACAGTGTGACAGCTTTCTGTATCCTGAGCTCTGGTCCAGCATTCTGAAAGAATGGGGTCACACATGGGCTTGAAGGCTGGTGAATGTGGGGGTTTTATTGAGTGGTGGAGGTGGCTCTCAGTGGGATGGATGGAGAGCTGGAAGAGGGATGGAGTGGGAAAATAATCTTCCCCTGGGGTTTGGCCACCCAGCGGTCAATCTCCTCACCAACTGTCCCCAGCTGAATTCCTCTTGGCGTTCAGATGCTCCTTCTCTTCTCTCTGCCACACCACTCCACGGTCATTCTGCTCTTCTGTTTGTCTCTTCACCTCCCTCTGGGGCTGGGGGTTTGGGGTTTATATGGATCTAGGATGGGGGGTGTGGTAGGCCAAAATGCAACTTTTGGGTGCTAAAACACAAATGCCTATTCCCATTTAAGGCCGTGAGTATCCAGGCTTGAGGATGGTACCTTTGTCAGGGATTCACCCTTTTCTACCCAATATTTCCCTGTCTCCTGTCTGTATCAACCCCTAGGTAGCTTCTGTACTGTAGGAACACCAGAAATATATTTTCTAATTAGCCAAAAGTAAAAGATTCTTTTATATCATAACTGCTTAGCTACATTTGTAACTCAATAAATATATTGTCTGAAAAACGTATCAATGTATAATAATGCTAGGCCGGTAGACAGTCTTCAAATATTTTTGTGGACTGTGTAGAAGCACAAACTAAAGTTATCTGAAGTATCCAAATCATATTTTTCAGTGGCATTATTAATTTAATTTTAGGTAATGACTATTCCTATAATTATCTGTGAAATCTCTAAAAATTCCAGGCAAAAAATTCTTACTACCCCTACAAAACTTATTATATTAGCTAGTAGCTAAGTGGGTGTGTATGTTTGTGTGATTTCTAGCCTAAATATTTCCTTGAATTTGATATTCCTTTTATGTTGCTTTTGGTGAAACAAATGAAAAAAAGTCATTTTTCTCTCTAAAAACTGTCTATATATTTGAACACAGTTATTAATCATTTTACAGCCTTTCCGCTGGGAGGCAAGCACATGTTTAGAGATGCACTGTAGTTCTAGCAAGGTTAATGGTAACAGCTTTAAGAAAAAAATCTATAGTATGAAAAATAAAGAATGATAATAAAAAGATATTTAATTCTGAGATGGATTCTACCTTAATACATTATTTTTAAAATAATAAACTACTAACTCTTTGTGACTCAGTGTATTTATGCATCTGTAAAATGAGGATAAAATGCTGGTTTGATGATCTGTGCACAGTATTTTAAATAAAAATGTAATAGAGAGTTTATCTTGCCCGCCAGTACATATGGTTATGTTCAGAACCAGAGATATTTAACTAGGGTGCAGGGTGACTTTTCTCTTTTTCCAACAGGAACATCTTTTGTCTTGCTGTCCACCTTCCATGGACAGCCAACCCTTCTTCTTCCCCTGCTTATTACTGTGGTGGCCCCAACTCCTTTCTTCTCTAGATAAGCCCTACTCTTTGTGCCCCCGCCCCTGGATGAGTGGGCCATGATCTTCCCACCCAGTGTTACCAGCAAGCTCCATATCACCCTGACTTCCCAGACTGACTTCATGCACTCACTGAAGTTTCCAGTGCCTGTTTCTGCCCAGCTCTTCTCCCACTGTTTCAAGTAGTGAGTAGGTTCACAGTCACATTACAACAGCAAAAGCTCTGGTGGCCATGTAAGTCAGCTCAGCAACTAAATAAGATACACACATAGTTTATCAGAGTAACATTTTATACCACAGAACATGTGTTAATGGGAAGCATGCTAATTAGTCATCAAAAGTAAAAGTGAACTATTTGTATATTGTTCTTCCATGATTTTGAATAATTAATCACAAGCATTGAACAGGTAAATGGGACCTGGGAGGCTGATATGGTTTGGCTCTGTGTCCCCACTCATGTATCATTTTGAATTGTACTCCCATAATTCCCACATGTTGTGGGAGGGACCCAGCGCGATATAGTTGAATTGCGGGTGTCGTTTCCTCCATACTGTTCTTGTGGTAGTATGATGACGAGATCTGACAGTTTTATCAGGAGTTTCTGCTTTTGCATCTTCCTCATTCTCTCTTTGCCTGCTGCCACGCATGTAAGATGGAACTTGCTCCTCCTAGCCTTCCACCAAGATTGTGAGGCTTCTCCAGCCACATGGCAAGTTCAATTTAACGTCTTTCTTATGTAAATTTCCTGGTCTCCTCCGATATGTCTTTACCAGCAGCATAAAAATGGACTATTCCAGTAAATTGGTACCAGCAGAGTGGGGCATTGCTGAAAAGATACCCAAAAATGTGGAAGCAACTTTGGAACTGGATAACAGGCAGAGGCTGGAAGAGTCTGGAGCGCTCAGAAGAAGACAGAAAAATGTGGGAAAGTTTGGAACTTTCTAGAAACTTATTGAATGGCTTTGACCAAAAGCCTGATAGCAATATGGACAATAAAGTCCAGGCTGAGGCGGTCTCAGAAGATGAGGAACTTGTTGGGAACTGGAGCAAAGGTGACTTATGTTTTAGCAAAGAGACCAGCAGCATTTTGCCCCTGCTGTAGAGATTTTTGGAACTTTGAACTTGAGAGAGATGATTTTGGGTATCTCATGGAAGAAAGTTCTAAGCAGCAAAGCATTCAAGAGGTGACTTTGATGCTGCTAAAGGCATTCAGTTTTAAAAGGGAAAGAGAGCATAAAAGTTTGGAAAATTTGCAGCCTGACAATGTGAGAGAAATGAAAATCCCATTTTCTGAGGAGAAATTCAACCCCGCGGCAGAAATTTACATAAGTGACAAGGAGCTGAATGTTAATCCCCAAGACAATGGGGAAAATGTCCCCAGGGCATGTCAGAGGTCTTCACAGCAGCCCCTCCCTTCACAGGCCTGGAGGCCTAGGAAGAAAAAGAGGTTTTGTGGGCTGGGCCCAGGGTCCCCATGATGTGTGCAACCTAGAGACTTGGTGTCCTGCATCCCAGCCACTCCAGCCATGGCTGAAAGGGGCCAGTGTAGAGCTTGGGCTGTGGCTTCAGAGCGTGCAATCCCCCAGCCTTGGCAGCTTCCACATAGTGTTGAGTCTGTGGGTGCACAGAAGTCAAGAATTAGAGTTTGGGAACTTCCACTTAGATTTCAGAAGATGTATAGGAATGCCTGGACATGCAGGCAGAAGTTTGCTGCAGAGGCAGGGTCCTCATGGAGAAACTCTGCTAGGGCAGTGTGGAAGGAAAATGTGGGGTTGGAGCTCCCAGACAGAGTCCCTCCTGGGGCACCACCTAGTGGAGGTGTGAGAAGAGGGCCACCATCCCCCAGACCCACAACTGATAGCTTGCACCATACACCTGGAAAAGCTGCAGACACTCAACACCAGCCCATGATGGCAGCCAAAAGGGAGGCAGTACCCTGCAGAGCCAGAGGGGCAGAGCTGTCCAAGACCATGGGAACCCACCTCTTGCATCAGTGTGGCCTGGATATGAGACATGGAGTCAAAGGAGATCATTTTGGAGCTTTAAGATTTCATTGCCCCACTGGATTTGGGACTTGCATGGGCCCTGTAGCCCCTTTGTTTTGGTCAACGTCTCCCATTTGGATTGGTTGTATTTACCCAATGTCTCCACCTCCATTGTATCTAGGAAATAACTAGCTTGCTTTTGATTTTACAGGCTTCTAGGAGGAAGGGACTTGCCTTGTCTCAGATGAGATTTTGGACTGTGCACTTTTGAGTTAACACTGAAATGAGTTAAGACTTTGGGGGATTTTGGGAAGGCATGATAGGTTTTGAAATGTGAGGACATGAGATTTGGCAGGGGCCATGGGTGAAATGATATGATTTGGCTCTGTGTCCCCACCCAAATCTCATTTTGAATTGTACTCTCATACCTCCCACATGTTGTGGGAGGGACCCAGTGGAAGATAATTGAATTATGGGTGCAGTTTCCCCTCTACTGTTCTCATGGTAGTGAATAAGTCTCACGAGATCTAATGGTTTTATCATTAAAACCATTTGCATCTTCCTCATTCTCTCTTTGCCTGCAGCCACCCATGTAAGATGGGACTTGTTCCTCCTTGCCTTCTACCATGATTGTGAGGCCTCTCCAGCCATGTGCAGTTAAGTCCAATTAAACCTCTTTCTTTTGTAAATTGCCCAGTCTTGGGTATGCCTTTATCAAGAGCATGAAAATGGACTAATACAGGGGCATAACTAAGAAAACGCATTTTTCCTACCATTTATTGTGTTCCAACAATGTGTGAAGCACAGTAAGTACTTTTATATACAATACCTTATTTAGTCATCTTTGCAAATCGTAAGTTAGCTATTCTTTTTATTTATTTTTATTTTTTCGAGAAAGGGTCTTGCTCTGTCACCCAGGCTGGAGTGCAGTGGCACAATCTCGGCTCATTGCAACCTCTGCCTCCCGGGTTCAAGTGATTCTCCTGCCTTAGTCTCCCAAGTAGTTGGGACTACAGCCGCCCACCACCACAACTGGCTAATTTCTGTATTTTCAGTAGAGACAGGGTTTTGCCAAGTTGGCCAGGTTGGTCTCGAACTCCTGACCTCAGGTGATCTGCCCACCTTGGCCTTCCAAAGTGCTGGGATTACAGATGTGAGCCACCGTGCCCAGCCTAGCTATTCTTATTATTCTTTTTCATATGAAGAAATTGAGGTTCAGAGAAGTTAAGAAAATTACCTAATGTAGTAAATGATAGAGCTAGTAGTCCAAACCCTATCTATCAATACCCAAAGCTTAAGCTATTCAATATCATGCTACAAAGCGACAAACTGTATTAGCATATTTTAGGTGGTTGTAGATATTCTTGATCCCTGCAAAGGCTTCAAGAAATCTATAAGGGTTCTTACTCAAAATTCAGGTCCATACAGCCAGTGGCATCTAGCCTTTTGTGGCTGTTTATTATAAGAAGGTGTACTAGTGGTAGGAAAAACCACATCTGTGAAAGGCTCAAAATAGTGACTCCAATCCCAGAAAAGATATTTTCCTACAAGAAACAAGAAAGTGTTTTCATGAAAAAAAAACTGTAATAGAAATTAAAATTTCTGGATAATGTAAACTTTTTTGTTTTTTTTAATTAGGCATGTCATATAATGTAAATGCTTTATGTTGATTGAAGTAAATGCCAAAGGTAATCATAATTATTTTCTTTTTCTAAGCTCCAAAAAATAATTTAACCTTTATACCAGATGAATCAAAGTTATGTAAGACTTGTAGAAATATTTTTATGAGGTCATTTCCTGTAAATCTCATGATCAAATTACCACCGCACAAATTTTTCGTATCTATAATTCTAAAAAGCCATATTTCCAAGAAAATCCCCAAATTCCCAGAAAATAATACTTGAAACTCTAAGTATTTCCCTTCAAATGACAACAGATAGGGATAACTTTTTTGGCATTAGCACTTTCAGCATTTAACCTCTGATAAGCCTGAACATAGACAAATATTACAGAGATCTTCATTCAACACATAACAGTAAAAATTTCACTAAATCCTGCCTTGGGATATGAATGTCTTTTTACTGAGCCTTTGAAATCTATATATATTTTCTTTGAGAAATAGATTTTTGTGACCATGGAAATGTTTTCTTCTATGAATCATTGAAAAACATGATATATGTTCCTCCAAATTAATAAATTATCCATAATTATATAACAACTTTAGGTCATTTATAGTATTTAAAATGTCTGCCTATTACACTGATAGTGTCATTTCCCTAAATAAAACAAGGTTTTATTTTTCTTTTTGTCATTTCTTTTCTTTGCAGACCCCAAATAAAGATTTTATTTATTTCTCATTGACTACCCACTGTATTACTGTATCCCACACTAATTTCTTCCCATCATTTTCCGGGTGTATCTACTGAGTAGAAAGTCCAGAAATTTTGAAGGAAGCAAAGGAGAAAACAGCAGCAGTTTGTAGAGATTCTAGATCGATTTCATTGTGACATTCTGTCAAATGGAATTCTTATACCTCTCACTATAACTCAGTCAGGACTGGCTCCTGGAGACATGAACAGTTTTAGATACTCTGACATTTAATGTCAACCAATGTACTGAGGACAGCCATTGTAACCATAAAATTGTATTTTTACCCTTAGAAACAATGTTTCATCATTATAAGCTGTCATTATTATTCGCTAGTACAATTAAGGTATTTTTCTTTCTGAGTCTTTGTATGACCTAAAATCACATAATCATGACTTATACTAAACATGACTGAACTGTCTTAAGTAGATATTTATGTCTGGTTTATAAGTCTGCATGTCTATGAAACAGGAAGATACTTTTAACTGTTAAAATCTCCCTGCAACATGACTTAATGTTCTCATATATTTCCTCTATTACTAGCTTTATTATTTGCTAATTGTTAATTCATCTATAAATGTTGCTTTAAATTAACACAAAATTTTCTATATACACACATGTAGATATGCCCACCTGCAATAAATTATAAACCCACCTTTAATATGGTGGGTTTATTCCTGTTTTTTTCTGGATAAATTTAATTCTTCCTCATTCTAAATCAATGTTTTCCAATTTTGATCTATGACTCAGTCCACTTCAAATAAATCTGAGAAATAAAACATATCTATACTCCGTTTGAAAAACTAATGTACATTGTATATGGAAGGCCCTGATGACTCTCCAATAAAAGAAATTTTTTAAAAAAATGTGGAATCCATAACTTCCCACTGAACACTTCCATAGTATAACATAATATCCAGGAAAGTAACAATGCTTGGAGCACTTTTGAGGGCACGGGCTTGATACAAGAGTGGAAGATCATATATAATTTCTGTCACAGAGGAGGCATATCTATTTCTTCTAGAAAATAAATTGAATCACTGATCATCATTTTGCTATATTCTAAAATTCCTGAAAATGTAACAGAGAGAGTCAGTCTGGTTACATCACATTGATTATATCACTTTGTTGAATCTAGAAACTACACAAATAATTATAATCCGGCCTAGAAATTGCTAAATATATATTTTATTTGTTTGATAGACATGTATATATTCTTCTGTCACAGACCATATGCATTTAGAGATTTATTTTGTTCATATATATTCTCTTTATAACCCAAAAAACTAGAATAACACTATTAAATCTTATTATGAATGAAGACAGACACTGTGCTTTCCAAAGCAGCTATGGCCTCAGAAATATTCAACTTACACAGAAATTGGCACCTAAAAGCATTCATATATCAACCAAAATAATGAGGCAGTATGGGCTAAGGGTCTGAGTTCTAGATTCAGATCCTAGCTCTACCACCTTAATAGCTGTGTGACCTTGAAAAAAATTACCAATTTCTCTGAGTTTCATTAGGGAAATAACAACAGAACTTTTTTGTCATGGAGCAGTTTGCAGTAATAAATAAGATAATAAATGTGCAGCATGCGGCACAATAGCTGACATTATGAGCACCTGATAAGTCTTATATATTAATATTATCTAAATGGTCTGTTTCCACCTACAGAACACTCAGGAAAATAAATTATTTTTCCTCCCCAAATATTTTCTATCATACAATTATGAAACCCAAAACAGCATGATGTCAAAATTATCAACATTTATAGGACTTCTAAGGAAATAAAAATGCATCTAAATTTCCATTGATTTGGTACAAATTAAGTTTTGTATTTAAAAACATGAAGATAAGAGAATATGCAAGCTTCTAAAAAGAAGCAATGCATGTCTATATCGATACTCTTAAAAGTGCTTTAGGTTTATAAATCAAGATTGAATTCATCAAGCTAAACACATCAATCCTGAAAAATCCCTAATTTCTTAAGTGCTGTATCAGTCAGTTTTGCTGCATAACAGTTAATCCAAAATCTCAGTGGCCTATGAAATAAACATTCAATTTTTTTCTGATTTTACACATCACTGACTAAGAGTTAGCTTCCTGGCTCTGGTTGTCTCTGCTCTATGTGTCTCCCCATTCCTACTCCCAGGCTAAAGAAGCAGCCCTTTCTTTTTTTTTTTTCTTTTTTTGAGACGGAGTCTCGCTCTGTCGCCCAGGCTGGAGTGCAGTGGCGCAATCTCGGCTCACTGCAAGCTCCGCCTTCCGGGTTCACGCCATTCTCCTGCCTCAGCCTCTCGAGTAGCTGGGACTACAGGCGCCCGCCACCACGCCCGGCTAATTTTTTTGTATTTTTAGTAGAGACAGGGTTTCACCGTGGTCTCGATCTCCTGACCTCGTGATCCGCCTGCCTCGGCCTCCCAAAGTGCTGGGATTACAAGCGTGAGCCACCACGCCTGGCCAAGAAGCAGCCCTTTCTAAGACATTCTCATAAATACTTGAAAAGAAGGAAAGCAAGAGGCCTAGTTTAAACAAGGCATTGCATTTAAAGCTTTTGTTTATATGTGGCATAGATTACATTTCACTGGACAAAATAAGCCACGTGGCCAAGGCCAAATTATGCAATCAGCAGTGATATGTAATTACCCTGCTTACAAGGAGGAAGTGAGTATTGTAAATACAATCCACCTTGGTTGCCTTTGTTGGTCACAGATACTCACTTTGTTCACTGTACACGCAAAATTTACTTACATCCACATGGAAGACATCCTAAAAGTTTCAACCAAGCCAAACATCAGCCTTGAAGGTTCATGATCTTATTGCCATCAGATCCAAATAGCAAATCTTGATCTGGACACATGAACTAAGTAAACAAATTATCTTCTTCATAAGCACCCAATATAAAATGGTAGAGAAGAGGCAGAATAAACACATAAACATTCCAATTTGAACGTGAAATAAAAAAAAAAAAAAAAAAAAAAAAACAGAAAAACAGAAAACTCATAGTAGGTAGCAGTTCTGAAATCCCACTGGGCAAACGTGCTCGACTTAGGGATAGAAGACACTACTTTGATCAAGAGTCTTTGATTAGGGGTCTGCAACTTGAATTAACTTTCCAGAGAATATTCTCCAGGGTTACAGGCACCAGCCTCTTTCTTCCTTGTTCTTTACCCTCCGTTGCCAAATCTGTAAAAAGAGTTATAAAATATTCCTTTCTTGGGCTGAGCAGCTTTTTTACTATCTTATCCTCAGAAAGTTGAGTGTAGGCAAGACATTTTAAGCTATAAAAAGCCACACACTCTTCTATTTTCGGCAATACTCTTGGCATTAAAACTTTTTAAAATTTTAACTTTTCTCTTTTTTAATGTCCATTTGATCTGTTCTCCTCTATGTACTAATAGACTCACTCTCCATTCTTTTACAAATCTCTCTCTCTCTCTAAACTTGATTACAGGTATTTGAGCTTATCAGACTTCATGAGATTATTCCTTTGATTTTCTTTTCCCACCCAAGCCATTTTGTCCAACTGAAACGATTTACTGAGAGATGGCTTAATCCAATCAGGTTTTGTGCACAGGCTATTAACCTGGTCTTTGTCCCTAAAATGAGTCTTATTCTGAGTCTTAATTAGCCTTTGCAGCTCAAAATATTTATCATTTCACCAGTTAGAAATGAGAAACAGTTTGATTTTCCAGCCCTGCAAATCCTGGAGTTTCTCAGCTCTTTAGTCTTCTTTTCATCTCCTGTGTTAAACAACTCACTTACTTTTGTACTCATTCTTTTTCTTGTATTATCAAATGCAGCTTCTAACAACTAATTCACATTAGTAACATTTCAAATCCCCTTTACTGGAAGGCTTCAGTACATGATATATGTGTTGCCCAAAATATTTTGACAAAATACTTTGTCAAATATTTTGCTGCTGCATAAAATGTGTCACCCATTTTCTAGCCTTTAATAAGTTTTCTCACTGCTAGCTGTCTCTGGCCCCCAAAATCGATGCCATATATTTTAAGTTTTTTATTATGATAACACTCCACTTGTAAGTATGAAATTCTATACTGTTCAGCCTTCTACATAACAACCTTGAAATCCCAAGGGCTTACAAAAACAAGCATTTTGTTCTTGTTTATGTTTCATCTAGGCAGTTATTAGATGGATGCAGCTACGGGGGCTCTGCTTAACTCAGCTCTATAGGTTTTTTTACTCATGTAAGCTGAAGTGTGGAGCATACCCATTTATGGAGCTGAGAAGAAAACCAAGATGCTAAGCTAATTCTTAGAATTTCATTTAAAGCCTCTAATTGCAGGTAGCATAGTTATAGCTGTTCACATTCCAATGGCCAGAGAAATTACATGGTTAAATTCATAAAGGAGAGGAAACATACACCTTCCACAACAGGAAGCAGGGAAGTGCTGTGGCAATAAGCTGGGAGAGATAAACTGTATATAAGAAAAGGGCATCATGTATAATTGTGAACAGTAATACCACCTGCCAAAAGCGTAGTTTAACAATGTTTTCGAATGCACTATGACGCAAACGTCCCCCATAAAAAAATAGTAAAAATAAGACTGTACACTCATAACACTTTCCCAGAAAAGCAAATGATTTATTCACCTTCAAAAATAACCTATAATTTCAAAAATGGCATTGGGTCTTGTCTTAAATTTCTATCATTAGTTGGCATCATTTTAGAAGCTATTTCTCTGCATAAGAAAACCTATTCTATCTTAATCAGACCAGCTCAGAGCAGCTGTGACTATAATTACCCTTATTTGCAATAATCTCTGACACACACCTGGAAGACTAGGGCCAGCCAGCAAGAAAGAGGAAGAAGTTCAGAAGCCAAATCTCTGTCATTCCTGTTCATTTATGTCTCTATGGCTATTGCGGTAATTACCAATACGGGCACTGCAGTAAGACACGCCAAGACCTCCGAGGCCAGCCAGTGGCTGGGATATAACAGGCATCTGTAACTACACCCTGTTGAATTGGCTAACATTATCAGGGCGCTGGGATAGAATATTTAAATGGACTTCACCATAATGCCAATCTGAAGTTTGGAGTAGATAAGCCACATATTTCTACACATGGCCCTCACTCAGCAGCCCCTTTCTCTCCCAAACCATTGCCTGAAAACCAAGTTACAAGGCGATGTTGTTTACTTTCTAAAATAATTCACTCTGAGACAGACTTGAGGCAGGGCATGGTGGCTCACGCCTGTAATCCCAGCACTTTGGGAGGCCGAGGCGGGTGGATCACGAGGTCAGGAGATCGAGACCATCCTGGCTAACACGGTGAAACCCCGTCTCTACTAAAAATACAAAAAAAAAAAAAAAAAAAAAATTAGCCTGGCGTGGTGGCGGGTGCCTGTAGTCCCAGCTACTCGGGTGGCTGAGGCAGGAGAATGGCGTGAACCCGGGAGGTGGAGCTTGCAGGGAGCCGAGATTGCGCCACTGCACTCCAGCCTGGGCGACAGAGCAAGACTCTGTCTCAAAAAAAAAAAAAAAAAAAAAAAAAAAAAAGACTTGATTTGATCCTTTTAAGGGATGTTTCATTTTAAAGGAGAAAATATTTTTATCCAAAAATATTTTTCTGGCAGATGGGAACATTTTTTTGTGAAAGAGAGCTGCTTTTTCCTCCCCAATTTCAGAGTTCTGTCCCATCAACTTACTACCACAGTAGTGTAGTTTTCTGTCTCAAAGACATGGTACCTGAGGTTCTCCTCTCTGGAACAGTCTCTTCCACATACCACACAGCAAACTTCCTCCTGTAGTTAATTCTTCATTGTCTTTTAAAGCTGAGCCCAAGGAAGATTTCATGGCCCTCTAGATCTGCTTATGACCTTCTGATAGAGACTTTGATAGAAACATGAACTTCTTTATAACACTGACAACATTTGAAAATTTAAAATTATCCCTGTAATTGGTTACTGGTCGATTGTCTTGCCAACTAGCATTTTAGCTCCATAAGGGCAGAGACCATATCTAACTTCTTCACAACTCTATCTCTAGTGCTTATCCTATTACATATTGAATATATATCATAAATATTTGTTGACCGTATGCATGTATGTATGACCAAATAAATAAATAGGAATTTGAAGCTCTCATTATATAATCCCTCTTTTTAAAGACAGCAGCGACTTTCTATATGGTCTCTCAAAGGAGTAAAGAATGCAGAAAAGCTCCTAGGTGCTTTCTTACTTCCTTTCTGAATTCATCTGCTCTGCCATCTCTTGGTGGACTCTTCCTGTTGGCCTGGCATAGTATATTCCCAGAGTATTTTTTTAAAGCCTTTAGTACTTTATGATCACCCACAACTATCTATGTCCTGAGAAATGCCTCTAGTCACATGATTTCATGTTACCTTGTGTGTTTGTGTGTGTGTGATTTAGAAACTATGTCCTAATTCATTTAGAACATGATTATTTAAGAGAAACAAATAGGGCCGGGCACGGTGGCTCACGCTTGTAATCCCAGCACTTTGGGAGGCCGAGGCAGGCGGATCACGAGGTCAGGAGATCGAGACCACGGTGAAACCCTGTCTCTACTAAAAATACAAAAAAATTAACCGGGCGTGGTGGCGGGCACCTGTAGTCCCAGCTACTCGGAGAGGCTGAGGCAGGAGAATGGCATGAACCCGGGAGGCGGAGCTTGCAGTCAGCCGAGATTGCGCCACTGCACTCCAGCCTGGGCGACAGAGTGATCTGTCTCAAAAAAAAAAAAAAAAAAAAAAAACAAATTAGAAGGCAAGGGTTTTTTTTTTAATTTTATAATCTAGGAGATATTGAAAATGATGTCATTCCCTAATGATCTCATTCATAATGGGATTATGAAGTGGATTATGACAATGAAAACATTTCTGGGAGAACATCCAAAGCCATCTGGCAGGCATAGAGCCTATATTTTTAAAAGTGATAGCTTAGTTTCTAAATATAATGGGCCAGGACTTGATGTCAAAATCAGTGGGAAAGTAAACATAAAAGACAGCAAACATAAATGATTGGTATAGACCCAAAGCAAGAGAATATTTTATATTTTGCAATCTAGTTATCAAAGTTTTAATATATTAATATCATGAAGGCACATTTACCATGGTAGTGAATTATTCTACTCTTTCTGACAACTTTTAACAGATTTTTTCCAGATAATGCAATTTTTAATTAGCTTTATTAACATATAAATTATATACAGTAAAATTCAGCAATTTTAAATGTAAAATTCAATGACTTGTAATGTAACTTGACATATTTTTTTCTCCAAAATGGGTTTGCAAATTTCATGAAAAAGAAAAATTACATGATACAAAATGGCATTATATTTAAAATTATTTAGGTATGTGCTTGTATGTGTATACATTTTTATTTCATCTTACCCTGGAATTTTCAAACAAAACTAAGAGTATGAATTCTCACATATCAAAAATTATTTTTCAAAGTGAATTTTCTGTATGTAATTTCTAAGCAATGAATGTGATATTATTCATTATTCATCATGAAAATATTATTTTTATATCAGCTTGAGAAAAACCACTCAGTTTATGAAGTCCATATCATCCACTTTATCAAACTTGACCCCTCACCCACTAGACTTCTCAGGTGGGAGTCAGACCCCAGTCTGCTTTTCCCAGAGAGTACTTGACACTCCAAATGGTCTTTTCAAGGCCCCTTTCTCTTGAATGAGTGTAAAGGTACAAATTTCACCACCCTGTCCACCATGTGTTAGAAGGGTTACAGCATATAAATATTTCCCTCCCAAAAATCTTCCATTTAATCTTCAATTCTCCTAAATGTTATATATTTTTGAGTGAGTTAAAGAGCTTAAAAATAGCAAAAATTGGTTTTTGACATCTCCTTTGACAATTTTGCATCAAGATTTTTCTCATCTCACTTTGGAGCCCAGCATATATTATCTTAGTGCACTAGCCAAAATTCCAAGCTAATATTGTTTTTTACAAGTGCATTAGAACATTTCACTAAGACCTAGTCGCTTATCCTCTGAGAACTTAGCTAAAAGTTTGCTTAATTAATAATCCCAGACTATTCTTGGGATGGTTGTAGTAAACTACTAATGGTAGTGAACACTAGGATGTGGGAATAGAGAGGATCAGATAATTTTTACTTCCTTATCATGTGTATATATATATGTAACTTTATACATTTTATACTTTTTGAATTTGCCTTCAGAAGCATATACTATTTATGTAATTTAAAACATGTTGAAGATTTAAAATATAAATAAAACACAGCCATTAAAAGTTTAAGAATGAAATAATTTCTTAAAGGAGAAAGTGAAAATTTTCCTGTAAGGTATAGAATAGGGATAAAATAAAGGGATATCTTTTGAAAATAAAATGTTGAAATTTTTATATTTGTACAGAATCTTTCTGAAACAGCCTCATCAAAACTCTTCTGTGAAGTTCTTCTCAGTCAAAATGATTGTATGAAAATTAAATTTTAAAGTGGCTTCATCAAAGTGTCCTGCTTCTCTCACTATAGAGCCATCACTTGTCAACAAAAACAAGTAGGCGCAGCCATAAAAAGGAATGAAATCATGGCCTCTGCAGCAATACCGATGTAGCTGGAGTCCCTTATTCTAGGCAAATTAATGCAGGAACAAAACACCAAATACTGCATGTTCTCACTTATCAGTGGGGAGCTAAGCACTGGTTATTCATGGACATAAAGATGGCAACAATAGGCACTGGGGACAACTAGAGGTAAGAGGGAGAGAAGGGAGAAAGTGTTGAAAAACTTACTATTGGGTACTACGCTCACTACCTGGGTGACAGAACCAGTTGTACCCCAAACCTCGGCATCATGCAATATGCCCACGTAACAAACCTGCACTTGTACCCTCTGAATCTAAAATCGAAGTTGAAATTATTTTAAAAAGTATAATGTACTGGCACAATCACACAAATTTTTTTAATTCAGAAAGGAATACACAAAAGAAAAATAAGCAAAGAACAGATAATAGAGAGAAAAAAGCACAGTAAACAACATAAAAAACATAAAACTGATAGTAAATACAAGAAAAGAGTAAGAAAAAGTTAGAAGCAAATGGTCATGATAATAAACATAAACATACTTATCTATTAAAAGAAAAAGGTTTCCAAGTTGGCTCAAAGAGTAAAAGCCAATGGCATGGTAAATATAAAAGACATCTAAAATGAATTGTTTCAAAATGCTAAAAAAGGGATAGGCAAATTATATCAGGCAAAGGGAAACAACCAGAAATAAAGGTTATTATCCTGACATAAGACAAAGTAATGGTCTGGAACAGAAAGTGCAGAACAGCCCCAGTACACATGGAAGCTTAGTGTATAATAAAGCTGGCATCTCAAATCACCGAGAAAAAGCTGGAATTTTTGACAAATGGCATTAGGACAACCGAAATAACTTTGAAAAAATGATAAATATGGCTTCTTTCTGCATATTCAGTAGAATGAACTACAAATACATAAGAAATTCAATGTAAATGATGGAACCATACAGGTACTACCTGTGGGGAAAGGCTTTGTAACTATAATTGGAGATCCAGCTACAATGAAAAAATAAAACAATGATTACTTAGCTGCATTAAAATAAACCTTAATATGGCAAAAACACCTAAGTAACGTCAAAAGACGAGTGTGCAGGAAAGCAAGCAGTGCTCAAAAATGGATGGAAGCATGACAAAAAGGCCCAGAAGTCAGAGAAAAAGGTTCGTATTGGCCAAATTTGAAATAATCTGAGCCGTAAAATTAATAAGGGAAAGTGATTGCCTAGAATTAGTGCAGTGCTTAACTAGGAAGGAACTTGAGGAAACTTTCTGGGGTGTTGGAAATATTCCATATCTTGATAAGGGTGTGAATTATCTGGATGTGTATGCTTGTCCAAACTCATCTGACATATATCTAATATCTGGACACTGCATTATATGCAAAGTATACTTCAATTTTTAAAAAGAATAATGATAGTAATACATTGTAACATATTGAACTAAAATCAAGAATCTATGAGTCTGTAATGATACTAAAAAAACAAAGTTGGGGAAAGAAAAGGTCTTTTTTACAGAAGAATGAGAGCTAGTAAATGTAAAATAATTATAGAGTTAGAAAATCTCCAGCTTTCAACCACCAATGTAATAATTGATTCAGAAGAATAATCAATCGATGCTAACATATTAAGTGAATGGGAGTGAATTTTTAAAATCAGGATATTAAAATAATCTCAAAATATCACCCAACAGGTAAGGGGAAAGGTGCCTTTGCAATGAAGAACTCTGGAAGACACCAACTTAACCTAATGATTAAACTTCACTGGTAATGGGACACACTGACATTACATGATTTGTCCATGGCGCTCTGATTAGGATGCAGCTCCACCTATATATTATGCCCACCAAAAATGCTAACCTGAATCTCATCATGAAGAAGCATTCAGACAAATCCAAATCATCAGGCATTTTTCAAAGGAAGTGATCTAGATTCTTCAAAAGGTCAATGTCATAAAAGACCAACAGAGAAGGGAAAGTTCCAAATTAAAGAAGATTAAAAAGATATAAACTAAATGTAATGCCCAACCATTGATTGAATACTGAAAAAATATAGCCATAAAATACACTGTAGGAACAATCATGGAAATTTGAGCATGGGTTGTAAATTAGACACAACTATGACATCTTTGTTAAATGTCTTAAATGTGATCATTAGAATATGGTTATACAGAAGAACATATATATTTATATATACTTATACTTATATTTATATATTTATATATATTTATATGAATATATATTTATATTTATATTTATGTATTTTTTAATTTTTATATATATATTTATATATATTTGTATATATATTGTATATATTTATATACTTATATACTTGCATATATATTTATATACTATATATTTATATATACAAATATATATTTGTATATACAAATAAATATATATATTTGTATATACAAATATATATATACAAATTGTATATATATTTGTATATAAATTGTATATACATATATATATAAATATATATATTTGTATATATATATACATATATATAGTGTGTGTGT
Source organism: Symphalangus syndactylus (assembly GCF_028878055.3). Classification (NCBI taxonomy): domain Eukaryota; kingdom Metazoa; phylum Chordata; class Mammalia; order Primates; family Hylobatidae; genus Symphalangus; species Symphalangus syndactylus. The sequence goes on from NC_072426.2 coordinate 54,566,408, forward strand.
GAGATGGAGTTTTGCTCTTCTTGCCCAGGCTGGAGTGCAATGGCGGATCTTGGCTCACTGCAACCTCCGCCTCCCGAGTTCAAGTGATTCTCCTGCCTCAACCTCCCAAGTAGCTGGGATTACAGGCATGCACCACCACACTGGGCTAATTTTGTATTTTTAGTAGAGACGGGGTTTCTGCATGTTGGTCAGGCTGGTCTCAAACTCCCGACCTCAGGTGATCCGCCTGCCTTGGCCTCCAAAAGTGCTGGGATTTACAGGCATGAGCCACTGCGCCTGGCCAGAAGAAAATATTTTTTCAATAAAGAGAAAGAAAGCAAACAGGGCCTCCAAAATTGTTAATGATTGGTGAATTCATGTGAAGAGAATATGGGTATTCCTTGAACTATTTTTTTTCCAATGGTCGGTTTAAAATTTTTCAAAATAAATTATTAGGGAAAATACTATTTTAAAAAACTAGGAAAATAGAACACCCTTTGACAAATAGCTCAAAGCCATCCTTGCCTACTCTTAGCCTGCTTGTTGTACACATGATGCCCACCCTGTTTCCTGATATGAGTTCTATTTCTGTCTTTGGGATTTGCTTTTGTGTGATATCTAGCACTGTGAACTGAATTGCATTCCCCCCCAAATTTCTATGTTGAAGCCCTGACTCCCCATAGGACTCTATTGGAAATAAGGCCTTTAAGAAGGTCACTATGGTTAAATAAGGTCCTGAGGGTGGAGCCCTGATCACATATAACTGACTTCCTTATAAAAGACAAAGAGATGGTAGGGCGTGGTGGGTCACATCTGTAATACCAGCACTTTGGGTGGCTGAGGCGGGCGGATCACTTGAGGTCAGGAGTTCAAGACCAGCCTGGCCAACATGGTGAGACCCCGACTCTACTAAAAATAAAAAATTAGCCGGCGTGGTGGCACACGCCTGTAATCCCAGCTACTTGGGAGACTGAGGCACAGAATCGATTGAACATGGGAAGCAGAGGTTGCAGTGAGCCGAGATGGTGCCACTGCACTCCAGCCCGGGCAACAAGAGTAAAACTCTGTTTCAAAAAAAAAAAAAAAAAAAAAACAGGGCCGGGCACGGTGGCTCACGCTTGTAATCCCAGCACTTTGGGAGGCCGAGGCAGGCGGATCACGAGGTCAGGAGATCGAGACCACGGTGAAACCCCGTCTCTACTAAAAAAAAAAATACAAAAAATTAGCCAGGCGTGGTGGCGGGCGCCTGTAGTCCCAGCTACTCGGCGAGGCTGAGGCAGGAGAATGGCGTGAACCCGGGAGGCGGAGCTTGCAGTGAGCCGAGATCGCGCCACTGCACTCCAGGCTGGGTGACAGAGCGAGACTCCATCTCATAAAAAAAAAAAAAAAAAAAAACAGACAAAGAGACACAAGCCCTCTGCCCCCACTCTCTCTCTCATTTTGAGGACACAGTGAAAAAGTGGCATCTACAAGTCAGGAAGAGAGCGTTCATCAGAAACTGACACTGATCTTAACCTGTGACTTCTATCTTCTAGAACTGTGAGCAAATAAATTACTGTTGTTTATGCCACACAGTCTGTAGTATTTTGTTACCTTAACCTGAGACTTCAAGCCTCTAGAACTATGAGAAAATAAATTACTGTTGTTTAAGCCATCCAGTATACGGTATTTTGTTACGGCAACCCAAGCTGACTTAGACATATAGCTACTTTATCTGGTAACTTAGCATTGATCCTGGAACAGAGAATCAAGCATGTTAACTTCTATACCTGAATGCCTCTTGCTGCTCTTATAGAGCATCACAAACTGTCTCCTGAACCCTGAAATGTGAGCCTCATTACATGTTCCTTCTCTGTCTATACATGGGTCCAGACTCCATTTCTGAAATCATTTCTTCAGTTATTTTCCCTAGTTTTTCTATTTCTAGGGCAACAACACCTAGACACTATGCACATCCCAGTGTCTTCTTCATAATGCTAACAGGAACACAAACGTACCTCATATGGTATGGTCAGAAGGCACTGAAATAATATTGCCCACCATTGTTTTTTCCTGGTATTTGATTGCCATTACTCAGAAAGTGTCATGGTGCTGTGGTCAGTGAAGACATTTCAGGTTAGACTTCAAATATAGAGTGACCCACACTGAAAGGAAATTGAAATACCTGCATCACCACTATGGCTCACATATACATAAATCCTGACAGAAACCCATAGGCTTCAAAGAAACCACAGTCCTTAGGCTCCAGTGATAGATGAAGAGTCTTCCTGCATGCATAATTCCAGAGTTTGCACATAGAAACAACAACCAGGATTTACAATGGATATTGGTAAAGAACAGCACTTTTCTAAAAACAATTGATAAAATTTAGAACTTACAGCTTGGACTGCTTATCAGAACAGGACGAGTCTATACATAAAAATAACCGACGTCCCTAAGTCGAGGCTTTACTTAGAACATCTACACCATGCTCTAATTTGAGAGCTCCCTTTAGTTATAAATTTCTATGGTTATAAACATTCCACAAACTGCCGTCTAAGCCACAGTGTAAGGATCTAGAGGGAATCTATCTTCTGTTATGTTTTGTTAAGACTTAGGGCTGTTTAGGAGAAAGTGATTAAGTGTCCAGGAGAACAAGTTGTGTTTCCTTATTGCAATCACAAGTTGCTTTTTTAACACTGAAAATTTTGATGTGGTGAGTCATGAGTTAAATTGATTTGAACTGTATCTCATCCCCATTGATTCCACTGTGATTACTACTGAAGCCAGTTGGTACACATATGATATGGTTTGGCTCTGTGTCCCCACCCACATCTCAACTTGTAGCTCCCATAATCCCCACGTGTTGTGGGAGGGATCCTGTGGGATATGATTAGACCATGAGGGCGGGTCTTTCCCATGCTGTTCTCATGACAGTGAACGGGTCTTATAAGATCTGATGGTTTTAAAAATGGGAGTTTTCCTGCACAAGCTCCCTTTTTTGCCTGCTGCCATCCACATAAAATGTGACTTTCTCCTCTTTGCCTTCTGCCATGATTGTGAGGCCTCCCCAGCCATGTGGAACTGTAAGTCCATTAAACCTCTTCCTTTTCTAAATTGCCCAGTCTTGAGTATGTCTTCATCAGCAGTGTGAGAACAGTAAATTGGTACCAGTAGAGTGGGGCATTGCTGAAAAGATACCTGAAAATGTGGAAGCAACTTTGGAACTGGGTAATAGGCAAAGGTTGGAATGGTTTGGAGTGCTCAGAAGAAGACAGGATAATGTGGGAAAGTTTGTAACTCCCTAAAGACTTGATGAATGGCTTTGACTAAAGTGCTGATAATGATATGGACAATGAAATCCAGGCTGAGGTGGTCTCAGATGGAGAAGAGAAACTTGTTGGGAAGTGGAGCAAAGGTAACTCCTGTTATGTTTTGGCAAAAAGACTGGCAGCATTTTGCCCCTGTCCTAAAGATTTGTGGAACTTTGAACTTGAGAGAGATGACTTAAGATATCTGGTGGAAGAAATTTCTAAGTGGCAAAACATGCAAGAGGTGACTTGGGTGCTGTTAAAGGTATTCAGTTTTAAAAGGGAACACAGCATAAAACTTTGAAAAATTTGCAGCCTGACAATGGGATAAAAATGAAAAAAATCCCATTTTCTGAGGAGAGATTCAAGCCTGCTGCAGAAATTTCATAAGTAACCAGGAGCCCAGTGTTAATCCCCAAGACAATGGGGCAAATGTCTCCAGGGCATGTCAGAGGTCTTCATGGCAGCCCCTCCCATCACAGGTCCAGAGGCCCAGGAGGAAAAAGTGGCTCTGTGGGCTGGGCCAAGGATCTCCATGCTGTGTGCAGCCTAGGGACTTGGTGCCCTGCGTCCCAGCTGCTACAGCCATGGCTGAAAGGGGCCAACATAGAGTTCAGGCTGTAACTTGAGAGGTTGCAAGCCCCCAACCTTGGCAGCTTCCACATGGTGTTGAGCCTGCAAGTGCACAGAAGTCAAAAATTGGGGTTTGGGAACCTTTGGCTAGATTTCAGAAGATGTATGGAAATGCATGGATGCCCAGGCAGAAGTTTGCTGTAGGGGTGGGGTCCTCATGGAGAACCTATGCTAGGGCAATGCGGAAGGCATATGTGGGGTTGGTGCTCCCACATGGAGTCCCTACTGGGGCACCACCTAATGGAACTGTGAGAAGACGGCCACCATCCTCCAGACCCCGGAATGGTAGATCCACTGACAGCTTACACTATGCACCTGGAAGAGCTGCAGACAATGCCAGCCTGTGAACACAGCCAAGAGGAAGGCTGTTCCCTGCAAAGCCACAGGGGCAGAGCTGCCCAAGACCATGGGAACCCATCTCTTGCATTAGAGTGACCTGGATATGAGACATGGAGTCAAAGGAGATCATTTTGGAGCTTTAAGATTTGACTGCCCCACTGGATTTCAGACATGCATGAGCCTTGTAGCCCCTTTGTTTTGGCCAACGTCTCCCATTTGGATTGGTTGTATTTACCCAATGTCTGTATCCCCATTGTATCTAGGAAGTAACTAGCTTGCTTTTGATTTTACAGGCTCATAGGTGGAAGGAATTTGCCTTGTCTTGGATGCAACTTTGGACTGTGGACTTTTGAGTTAATGCTGAAATGAGTTGAGACTTTAGCAGACTGTTGGGAAGGCATGAATTGGTTTTGAAATGTGAAGATATGAGATTTGGGAGGGGTCAAGGGTGGAATGATATGGCTTGGCTCTGTGTCCCCACCCACATCTCATCTTGTAGCTCCCATAATTCCCATGTGTTGTGGGAGGGGCCCAATGGGAGATGACTGAATCATGGGGGCGGGCCTTTCCCCTGCTATTCTCATGATAGTGAATGGGTCTCACGAGATCTCATGGTTTTTAAAATAGAAATTTCCCTGCACAAGCTCTCTTTTTTGCCTGCCGCCAGCCATGTAAGATGTGTCTTGCTCCTTCTTCTTCCATGTTTGTGAGGCTTCCCCAGCCATGTGGAACTGTTAAGTCCAACAAGCCTTTTTCTTTTCTAAATTGCCATCTTGGGTATGTCTTTATCAGCAGTGTGAAAATGGACTAATACAACATACAAGTACACACATTGCCCATCAGATTTCTTGTTGAATGGCGAAGAACCTTATTTGTACTGAACAAAAAAATCAGAACTGAACAAAAAAATCAGTCTTCATCCATGTGCAGGAGTGAGCAGAGACTAATAAAAGGAAAACTTTAAGGTCATTTATGGAGCTGACTTAATTGTGGCTCTCTGCCAGAATCCTGAATGTGCTCTTAATTTTCTTAGGCAAGGCTGGGCACAGTGGCTCATGACTGTAATCCCAGCACTTTGGGAGGCTGAGGTGGGTGGATCATTTGAGGTCAGGAGTTCGAGACCAGCCTGGCCAACATGGTGAAAACCCACCTCTACTAAAAATACAAAAATTAGCTGGGTATGGTGGCGGGCACCTGTATTCCCAGCTACTCGGGAGGCTGAGGCAGAATTGCTTGAATCTGGGAGGTGGAGGTTGCAGTGAGCTGAGATCATGCCATTGCACTCCAGCCTGGGTGACCGAGCAAGTCTGTTTCAAAAAAAAAAAAAATTCTCAGGCATTTAAAGTACTGTATATAAGAAGTATTCTAACTTTGTGTCTTAAGAAATCCTGCTGCTTCTGGAAAGTATACAAACCCAGGCTCTTCAGGCTGAGTTTTACCAAACAGGCTAAAGACATCCTCCAGGATTTTGAACCTAGATAGATCTACTTAGTGGAGCTTTTTGTTGCTGTTGTTACCCCTAATTATATCAGTCTATATATCTTCCATGACTCTTTTGATATAGTATTTAAACAGATATGAAAGAATTTTATTTTTTGAGACAGGATCTTGTCTATCACAGCTCACTGCAGCCTCGACCTCCTGGGCTCAAGGCCTTCCATCTCAGCCTTCCATGTAGCTGGGACGACAAACATGCGCCACCACACCAGGCTAATTTTTGTATTTTTATAGAGATGGGGTTTTACCATGTTGCCCAGGCTGGTTGCAAACTCCTGAGCTCAAGTGATCTGCCCACCTCAACCTCCCAAAGTGCTGGAATTAAAGGTGTGAGCCATCGTGCCTGGCTACCTTTAAGATTTTAACAAATTGCTTTGTGGTGTTAGGTCTATATAGCAAAAAGAATACCTAGAAAATGAAACTATTTCTGGTTCAGTTAACTTGATGGATGTATTTGTTATTATAAAGTTATATCATTTCTTCTAATTTATAGCTATAGTTGTGCTTTACAGGAGCCTAGTCAAAGTGTCAAATTTCAAGTGCAGTATTTGAAATAGGTTTTAAATGGAATTTTCCATTTTAAAAGCAAGCTAACCGTGAGACAACATTTTTATTTACAAATATGTTACATACATAATTCTGAAGCAGTCTATTTTTGCTACTACTTTATTGTTCAATTATGTACATAAAAGAAAAATATGAAAGCTTTGAGAAAATAATATGAAAACCTAATAATTTTTAGTTTATAATCTATAATCTCACACATGACATTCATTATACGGTTATGAAAAATTATTATTCTCAAATTTATGCCAGTAAAACAGATAAGAAAATTCTTGCATTTTCAGCAATAAGTTGGTATAATGAATTTTTGAAATTTTATTCCACATCTCTTAAGTAATTTTTTGCTTTGCAAGCCATATGTGTGATTTAAGTCCATATGTGTTGTTGTAAGTCCAATAAACCTCTTTCTTTTCTAAATTGTTATGGTTAACATTTATTTTAATTATCATTGATTAATTTTTTAACAAAAGTCCAATTATCTTAGTGTTAGATCCCATTCTGTGCATTATAGGAAGTCCACATCTACTAAGATTTCTTAACCTTTGTGTTTTTAAGAATTCCCAGGGAAGGATTACACTGTCCAACAAATATGTCTTGGCTATAGCTTCTCACCTCTGGTTCCAGACATTCCTCTGTTGTCACTTGGGACCCCTCACAGGAGCTTCCCTACTAGCTGAACACCCACTAAGTTCTGATTTGCCTCCATGTATCGAGAGCATCTCATCTTCTACAAAAGGCAATCCTGTTTGTTCATTTAATTCTGCCTACAGTCTGGGGTCCTACTAACTCTTTTTTTTTTTTTTTTTTTTTGAGACAGAGTCTCACTCTGTCACCCAGGCTGGAGTGCAGTGGCACAATCTCGGCTCACTGCAAGCTCCGCCTCCCGGGTTCACGCCATTCTCCTGCCTCAGCCTCTCCCAGTAGCTGGGACTACAGGCGCCCGCCACCACGCCCGGCTAATTTTTTTTTATATTTTTAGTAGAGACAGGGTTTCACCGTGGTCTCGATCTCCTGACCTTGTGATCCGCCCGCCTCGGCCTCCCAAAGTGCTGGGATTACAAGCGTGAGCCACCGCGCCCGGCCTGCTCCTACTAACTCTTTAGGACTCCAGAAAGGAAATCATCCTGTTTCTCACATTTCACATCTTATTCACTGCGCAGTGATAGGATGGTTGACCAAACGCCAAGTGTGTTTAAGCAACTTAAATAAATTCCCTAAATCTGGTTTATCTAATCTATCATAACCTTAGTAGTGGAATACCAGCAGTTGAGCCCAGATTTCACTGTGCCAAGCCTAATCAAATCCATTCCCTTTTCAGTCTTATTTCTAGTATAAAATAAAGAGAAATTCACATATCTATTTCACTCCTAGTTTGGTCTAGTCTTACAGTTTTATAAGTGTAAAAACTTATAGTGAAATAATGTACATGTTCCCAAAAAATTAATACTTTTTAATCTGCAGTGCCTTAAATTTTGATTTGGGAAGTCTTCAAGCAAATCCAATTCAGACTTAGAAATAAAAAAAAAAAACTTTATAGGAGCAATGTTACTAAAATGATACCCAATTTATTTTATTAAACAGAAAATTTAATTTCTCAGCCTGAAAAATGATTTTGGAGTTTTTGTTTTTGTGTGTGTGTGTGTGTTTTTTTGTTTGTTTGTTTGTTTTTGTTTTTTTTTGTGCAGGCGATGAAGGCCCCTTACGGGGAGTTTTAAGAGAATATTTTATGTGGTGAAAGAGTTCTTCAAAGATACAACCAAATTTCATTTTCTACTTTTAAGTTTTAGGAAAAAATTCTAAACCTTTAAAATGGAAGTTTAAGTCTACTTTTTAGCCATTAAGTTTTTATAAATATTGGGATTATTCTCAGAGTATCCTGCTACTATAAAATAATTCCTATAAAATTTCTTGAAATGGAGTGTAACAGTTGTTTACACCTTATGTATGGACTCGTTTCCCTCCTGAGTCCAAAAGGCTCTGTTCCAATACATTTCTTGTGAGTCCAACAAAAAGGAACAGTGCTCTGAATGTTGCCAGTGCTATAGCACAGTTGCTCTGATCCCAGGGTAGAAATACAAAGAAAATGAAGCTGGACATGTATTCTTTTGGATTCATTGTTGTCAATTGTGGTCAGTCTACTGACCTTCTTCAGCTCCATCCTTGACAATTTCACCAGTTTGCTGCTTCACAAGAACATAGATGTAGTAGACTGTCATAGTGGCGTGATACTTTATCTTAGGTCTGTCCAGACTTTTTAACCCAATAAGAACACTCAAGAACTTGAGAGCATCTGCTTTAGTATCAAACCTTAGATATTCATAGATTCAGGTGAAAAATAAAAAAAAAATATTCACAAAATTGCTATTATATGAGTATAACATTGCAATATCTCTAGTGATACTTAACCACTGTTGCCTTTAATTTTTAGGTCCAAAATAAGGTGAGGATAATGATGACAATGTGGTAGCTTAGTCAAGCATCTCACACTTCATCTGCTGCAAGCCAGTGTTTAATTTTCAACCTTTACAGCCTACTGTATTTATTTGAAAATAGAGGCCGGGTTAATGGGGGAAAATGCACAAACCTCAGGTGCATATATTTGTTTGATGTGACGCAGGTGTTTGATTTTTCCTCTGGAAGATCCACAGCAGCATGAGGAGATAACCCTAGGCTAGCAGCGACCCGCTGGGGACTTTTTTATATTTGGTCAGCCATTTATCTTGTTGGCACATGGCACCACATGCATGACTTTTACTGCTTTGTTTTTTTGTTTTCTGTAGATAGCCTCATTACTTGAGAAAGTGTAATAAAACCTTTGTTTTCCTGAGATCAGTCTTATCCTTCACTTTCAATAGTACCTGAGGGTTCTGCAAACATTCTAAAGGAAAACTTATAGCCCAATAGCTTTCTCAGCTCACACATTGCAGCAACACACAGTGACCACATAAGACATGTATTTCCTGGTAGGAATTAGACCCAACAATTCAGCTACAACAATATGCCTCATGAGACAAAGAGGTTAACATGGACAAAGAAAGCCCCCTCCACAAGATGTCAGAAATATAGTTCTATACAATAATCCCTCTATACAATCCACTGAGACCATATGAGTAGAATAACATCCTGCTCCTTTATCCCAAAGAAAACAAAACTGAAATATTAAATTCTAGAAATTTCATACAAATGAAAAATCAGTCATCATAACAGGAAGAGTCAACCAAATAGAGGAGCTTAAAGGGTTATTACAGCATTCAATTTTTTTAATCAGTTAAATTTGGAAGGAGTTCCCATATAAATGACTGAATATATGCCTTTAAGGACCGTCTTTGAAATAAGAGTCTTCAATTGATCCTGATTTGAGCTACAGGCTAAAAGCAATAATGTAAGCTTGAAATTGAAATAGCATATTTAGTTTGCATAATTTACTCATTATCTCAAATACTACATAAAGAAAAGAGGAAAGAAATAAGAAAAAAGTAGCAAGACTAAATAAATACTAATAAAAATGAGACAAAATATTTTACTATAGTAGCCAAGTTTTTGGGCTTGGGGTTTCAAGGTTTTTTAAGCTAATACTCAGCATCAGTCTAAAAAGTCTGTATATTACCATTTTCTCAACTCAAAGGAAATCATAAACTGGTTGCCTTTAGCATCAATAGCCCCTTTACCTTCCAGACATGCACACACGCAGGCATGCATACTCCAGTTTACCCTCTACCATCATTACCCAGCAAGGTGTAGGTCCTTACCTTGCTCCCTCATCCTTACAGATTCCTAGGCAGCAAAGCTGTAAATTGGAGGGGAACATGGAAGATCCTGAGGCACAGATGGGCAACACTCTAGCTAGTCAGTCACTCATCCAAAAAGTTCTAGAGATCATGGAGTGAAAAATACATTCACTGGACATCAATTGGAAAAACATCCAGCCTATTTAGTCCCTGGGCACAAGAACTGGACAGTATTTGGACATTAGAGTATTGCATAAGGAAATAATCAGAAATGCAGGCAAAGAATTATGTATCAAGACGTTCACAGAAGCAGTATTTAAAATTGCTGAACAAGCAAAAAAAAAAAACAATTGGACTGAAACCGAATAACCCCATATAGGATGTACTTAAATAACATACACTATTAAACAGACATTAAATGTCATGTTTTCAGAATATATTTAATTAAGTAAAAAATACATGATAGACTATAAAGTTAAAAAACATACGCAGATATATATATCTATGTATATATACATATACACATACTGAGAGAGAGAGGAGTATGTTTTAAATCAGTGTTAAAAGTGCTACATTCAAAATGAGCTGAGACTTGTGAAAGACACTTAGGATAATAATAAGTATTTCCATCATATCTGAAGCAATAAGAAGAGAAAAGACAGGAAAGGAAGAATCTTACTAACTTGGGGAAAAGAGTAATTTGCTAACAGACAATAGAATCTATTTTTCTTTTATAAGCAAAAAGACCTTCAAATTCTAAAAATAGAATATACAATAAAAATGTATGAATTTCAACCCAAAGTAATGAGGACGGCTAGTCTATAAGCTCTGTAAGGGCAAAATCATCTGTTTCTGCGTCTATAACACCTGGCACACCTATGCATAATAGTATTTCAATTAAAATTGTGAAAAACAAATGAATATAGAAATGAATACATAGTCAGAAGAATCGAGGGCTTTGAAAGGATTCAGTAATGTCTCAAGTTGCCAAATAAATGTACAGTATTTGTAGGTAAGTATTCATAGCATGTGTAGATAAGTTATGAAAGATCAATGGATCTCGAGTGGTTTCTAAAGAGTGTATAGAGCAGATTTCCCAAGTAACGATTTATCCTGGAAACGGAAGAGTGATACATTTAATCCTGACTCCCAAGGATATTTTACAGCCGGTTGACTAATCAGATGATTTGTAGGAAAGGACTGTGGTGCTTAATGCCATAATAATTCCATATCCTTTCATCCATTTGTGACCCAACGGAAGGTGATGTTGGGCCTCTGCTGGTAATTGCGTTTTATTATTTAGTAAAAGATAATTTTAAAAGAAAAAAAAACAGGGAATTTCTAAGATATTTCAACAGGGAAGTGGCAATCACAGCTGTGCCATGAACAGAGTAATCTGTCAGCTGTGCTGAACACACCAAAAGAAACTGAAGAGACTGGAGACCTAGTCAACATTCATAAGGCAAATGAAAATGTTCTAGGCAATGGCAATGATAAGTCTTTTTAACAGAGTAGGGAAAGTAGAGATATAAACAGGTAAGCAGAGGTACAACTGACAGACCTAGCTGGAAGGCTGAACATGGAGAAAATCACAGATTCTGCCAAGATTTCAAATTTGGACAGTTAAAACAGAAGCTGTGCCATGAGTATAAAGAAGAAAGTGAGGAGGAGAAGCAAAATGAGGCAATGCTCAATCCAAGCATTGATCAGAATACATTTGAACTCCAGTCAAATCATGCAGTGACTGATGCACATTTGAGAGCCCTGTGCCCGAGGTGGTGACGGAATCCGGAGGCAGAAAGCCCCCAACGTCTGCTATAACTGATACTCAGAATGAGTCTATGTCTTCAAGAGAAGGCAAAAGTTCATTCATTTTGAGTGCAGTCCATTTCTACTGACTGCTTCCACTTATCTTACTACCCATCATGTACCAAAGATGCATCAACAAATGAAACTGTTTCTCTCTTGAGACTGCCACATAAGACAAAATTTTAGTTTCAATTTTCGGTATGCTACATCTAAGAATAACAGCAGGCCGGGCGCAGTGGCTCATGCCTGTAATCCTACCACTGTGGGAGGCCGAGGCGGGTGGATCATGAGGTCAGGAAATCGAGACTATCCTGGCTAACACGGTGAAACCCCATCTCTACTAAAAATACAAAAAATTAGCCGGGCATGGTGGCGGGCGCCTGTAGACCCAGCTACTCAGGAGGCTGAGGCAGGAGAATGGCATGAACCCGGGAGGCGGAGCTTGCAGTGAGCGGAGATTGCGCCACTGCACTCCAGCCTGGGTGACAGAGTGAGACTCTGACTCAAAAAAAAATAAAAAAATAAAAAAAATAACAGCAAGGTGTGTTACAGAAATATTTCTATCAGAAATAGTAAAGAAAAACAGTTTAAACTTTGGAATTTGCATTTCTTTTTTTTACTTTTTTATTTTTTATTATTATATTTTAGGTTTTAGCGTACATGTTCACAATGTGCAGGTTTGTTACATATGTATCCATGCGCCATGTTGTTTTGCTGCACCCATTAACTCGTCATTTGGCATTAGGTATATCTCCTAATGCTGTCCCTCCCCCCTCCCCCCACCCCACAACAGTCCCCGGAGTTTCTATCCTTCAATTATCTAGGAGATATACTGATATAGAACAAATTTTGGGCAATGCTGGGAAAATGAGATGTTACTATATTCACTTAGCAATATTAAATTATAGATTACATATAGACAGTGAAGTGATTTAGAGGTAATTTTGGTTTCCTCTTTAGAAAGAGGGATCAGAGGGATTTTCTAAAAATAATAACCATCAAATACAGTAATAGCAAACACTCTGAAAATATTGAGTGTTGCTAGGCACTTATTATGTCTATTACATCTTAGGAAAGACTATCAGTCAATATTGCAATCTTAAATATAAACTTGCAGAGTGCTAAATCCTCTTCCAAAATAAACTTCAAAATCCTCCAAAATGATTGTCTATAATAAACAGACAAAGTGTTTACTTATGGCCCAAAGTGAGACTTTGAAGTTCACTTGTAAAGAACATATTTGGAAGTAGTCCTCAAAAAGAATGTTATTTATGGAATGAAAGGATATTTTAAATCCTTTTAAAATTTATTTTCCAGTCTCTCCTAAAAATGCTTTAATGCCTCCTTTGATATGGTATGATTCATATCATCCCTTTAAAAAACATAACAACAAAAATTTTGCTAAAATTAGCAATTTAAGAATTTTGTATTCCCACAATCTGTGTGTGTATCAGAATCACGATACTGTACTGATTGTGAGGATGCTATTATTTTATGTACCATGGGGGGAAAATACTGCCAAAGAAGTTATAGTACAATGTTTTCTATAACCCAGAATTTTCACTTCATACTTATTGAAAAGGTTCTTTTTCTTTTTAGTACTTATTGAACTATAGGTTATCTTATATCATTCCTAGACCTTTGTAAAAATTAAAATATAAGCAAAACAAATTGGTTAAGGTCTTCCTGAAGTTTACTCATCTTTTTGGGTCTAGTCTTCCCAAGTATTTTTAACTCAAATTCATTTAGACCTTTGTAAAAATTAAAATATAAGCAAAACAAATTGGTTAAAGTCTTCCTGAAGTTTACCCACGTTTTGGGTCTGGTCTTCCCAAGTATTTTTAACTCAAATTCGTTTACTACACCATACTGTTCTCTAGGCAGTAAGAGTGTTGCTGATGCAGTGCTGTTTCTGGAATTTCTCTCCAAGCTGCTGACATTCATTCTGCAAGTTTTTGATGCACATGGACAGGCAGTGATGAAATCAGGGCCGCCACAACACACAACCTGGTTCCAGAGATGTTAAAATGTGCAAAAAAGAATAAATATTCATGTTATATATCTTAAGAGCTTGGAGATATTGTAAAGAAACATTGGCTACAATTTTGTTTTCTATAGGTATCTTGGCATTTCTTCACTGTTCATCTGAGCCTTTACACCTGGAATTCAAAAAAGTGTTAACTTTAAAATGGGGAAAGGATTCCCTATTTAATAAATGGTGCTGGGAAAACTGGCTAGCCATATGTAGAAAGCTGAAACTGGATCCCTTCCTTACACTTTATACAAAAATTAATTCAAGATGGATTAAAGACTTACATGTTAGACCTACAACCATAAAAACCCTAGAAGAAAACCTAGGCAATACCATTCAAGACATAGGCATGGGCAAGGACTTCATGTCTAAAACACCAAAAGCAATGGCAACAAAAGCCAAAATTGACAAATGGCATCTAATTAAACTAAAGAGCTTCTGCACAGCAAAAGAAACTACCATCAGAGTGAATAGGCAACCTACAGAATGGCAGAAAAATTTTGCAATCTACTCATCTGACAAAGGGCTAATATCCAGAATCTACAAAGAACTCAAACAAATTTACAAGAAAAAAACAACCCCATCAAAAAGTGGGCAAAGGATATGAACAGACAGTTCTCAAAAGAAGACATTTATGCAGCCAAAAGACACATGAAAAAATGCTCATCATCACTGGCCATCAGAGAAATGCAAATCAAAACCACAATGAGATACCATCTGACACCAGTTAGAATGGCAATCATTAAAAAGTCAGGAAACAACAGGTGCTGGAGAGGATGTGGAGAAATAGGAACACTTTTACACTGTTGGTGGGACTGTAAACTAGTTCAACCATTGTGGAAGACAGTGTGGCAATTCCTCAGGGATCTAGAACTAGAATTACCATTTGACCCAGCCATCCCATTACTGGGTATATATCCAAAGGATTATAAATCATGCTGCTATAAAGACACATGCACACGTATGTTTATTGCGGCACTATTCACAATAGCAAAAACTTGGAACCAACCCAAATGTCCATCAATGATAGACTGGATTAAGAAAATGTGGCACATATACACCATGGAATACTATGCAGCCATAAAAAATGATGAGTTCACGTCCTTTGTAGGGACATGGATGAAGCTGGAAACCATCATTCTCAGCAAACTATCACAAGGACAAAAAACCAAACACCGCATGTTCTCACTCATAGATGGGAACTGAACAATGAGAACACTTGGACACAGGAAGGGGAACATCACACACCAGGGCCTGTTGTGGGGTGGGGGGAGGGGGGAAGGATAGCATTAGGAGATATGCCTAATGTAAATGACGAGTTAATGGGTGCAGCACACCAACATGGCACATGTATACATATGTAACAAACCTGCACGTTGTGCACATGTACCCTAAAACTTAAAGTATAATAAAAAATAAAAATAAGAAAATAAAATAAGAGCAAAAAACAAAAAAAGAGTAATACAGAGTTTTAAAAAAGAAGATGGCAGCCTTTCTACTGCTCCTTTTCTGCAGTGATAATGTCAGCACCTTCATCAAAATGGAACCAGCAGCAGACATCTTTACCAGCAGCAGACATCTTTACCAGCAGCAGAAAACCAGAAATGTGTTTGTAGTTACTTTTTCAGGGTTATTAATTTGCCATAGAATTGCATTCATTCTATTCCCACATTTTCCAAATTAAAAAAAAAAGAGGAGAGACCTTGCTTCTAAGAGATTATAAGTACTATATACCTGGGAGAGATGGCCTTTTTTTCTTAAACAAAAATATTTTCATCTCCTTAAGTTTATAGACTGATTTCTGGAAATTAGGCTCAAACGTTCTGGGGTTGTAAACATTGAGTCAAATATATAATCTTAAAGTAAACATTCTAGGAGTTAGATATGATATATCTGATCGAGATATTGCTATGCCAGTTTTTAGAAGTTTATACTTAAACCAGAGAAAATTAGCTACAAGAAGAATATAAACAAATATGCTTCAATATGTTATCCACACTGAAATTTTAGATTTTCAGTTTTCATAGCAGTAGTAACTCAGACCAGCTTTGAGGTTTTTTTAACTTATCATCAAAAATCTCACAAGATAGAAAACACAGAAATAGCTAAACGTTTTCTAAAACTTATATGTAAATATTTTTAAATGCTAAATTATGATCCATGTGCCACTGAGAAAATCATGTAACTGTGCAACTTGATCTTGAGGTAGGAAGATTGGGAAAAAAGAAAATAGCAAGTGATGTATTTTACCAGACAGTTTTCTTACATATATTTATTGTTTATTTAAGACATATCATTACTATCAATCTTTGATTGACAGCAAGCAAAGCAACCCAAGGTGGGTCAACTGTAAATAAAAAATGAAGTACCTACAAAAAAACTAAAACTTATCATACATTAATGCGTGCCTTTATTTTAAGTAAGAAATAGATATAGCCAGAGATGATATTCAAAGTATTTAATAACTGCTGGGTGTGGGCACCAATCAATCAGGATGGGTACTGCTGTCAGCAGCCAAACAGCCTCATGGGTATCAACTGGATACCAACTCCACTGTTACCATGATGTCCTCCACAAGATTGCTCAGTATCTTAATGTGTAAAACAAATTAATGAAATATTTCACTTATTTATTATTCCTTTGCTTACTGACTAGAATATTTTTGTATTTCCTTGGACTAATTAGTTAATGTGAAAAATCTGACTTTTTTTGTTTAGAAAAAGATGTCTACTTTTTCCATTGGTTGATCAAGGAGTGACTGAGATACAGCAGCCAGTTAGTTGAATCCCAGAAATGAGAGAAATATCTGATAGAGAGAGAAAAATACATTCAGAAAAATGACAGCCAAGGAAAGAGATGGCCAGTGAGAAATTCCTACTACCCAGCATGCCCAGAGGACTTTTAAAAACTACTGTTTTAAGTTGAGTTTTTGTTCTTTCTGTGTTTAAACTCCCTATGTTAACCATCAAACCAAAAACAGTTACATAGGTAACCTTGTTGCACTATAACTTTGGGGAACTGAAAAACCAGGTCTGGGTCCTACACTTAAGAAAGAAGCAGAGCAGAAAAAGGTCGGAACCTAAAGAAAATAACAATCAAGGATTGAGACATCTATAGGAACAGGAATTTAGAACAGACTAAAAATTATGCCACCCCAAACCAAGAATCGATAGAAATACTGGACAGAGTAGTATGCCTCTCACAATGCTTGAGATAGGGTTTAGTATAATACATCTGGATATATGCCCCCCCAAAAGATAAAAAGTAACGCCAGAAAGCAAAAGTACTTGGGACGACATCTTTACAATATAACACTTTACTATATAATAATGCTTGTCATTAGTGTTTTGTTTTTTAGTGTCAAAAAATCTAAAAAGCCATTTTAAAACAGGTACAAATTTATGCCTATCTAGTACATATGTTGCTTTTCTTATTTTTCTTTAGAAATGTAGATTTTCTAAGGATTTTACATCTTTTAACTTTTGTGGGTACACGGTAGGTATATATATTTATGGAGTATTCGGGATAGTTTGATACATGTATATTTTAAATTGCTCATATCTTTGATTCACTGTTTTCTGCCATATTTCATCATTTAAAAATATTAAGTATTTCCATCAAATAAAACCAATAAAACCTCATCACTTATCCTAAAAGATAGAGTCAAATCAGCATTATTCTCACTCAAATACGTGAACAGGCTGCCATGTATTTATGAACCATTTGGATGGAAATACAGAAAAGGAACATTCTTGAAGTCAGTTAAGCATAATTGCCCATATGGACCATAATTGACACTGAAATAATTGTTTCATGAATGGTTTTTTAATGAATATAAGAGATGGCTTGGAAACAGGCCAACTCTTTAAGGCCCACCTGTGTCAAATCAGATCCTGGGAACTGTTCTAGTGGTAGGAATTATGGGATGCAGATAAAATTTTTATTTGCTTCTTGGAATTCTATTCTATGTCTAAATACCTAACATAAAAATTCCTAGGATATTGCTGGTTAGAATATTTGAGTGAAGTAAGGAAGTCAAACAAAACAAAAGGTTGAAGAACATTATGAATCTCCACATTGAATAACAATCCTTGATTTTTGCGAAGTAATACATTTGTGGATAAAACAGTCTGGAATGCAAGAATTAGATGAAACAAATAAAGAACAGATATAAAATGGAACAAAGTTGAAAAGTGGCAGAATCCTAAGAATAATTCCAATCATTGCTATTTCAGAAGACAGGTTATAAAGACTCTCAATAGAGAAAACAAAGTAGATTTCAGTCTTTGTGTTGCCATTACCAATCTGACATTCATAAAAAAGTGATGCATTCTCACTGGGAGATACTTGACATTCAATGGGTTGTTTCTCCCCTTTTGTTGATCCTAAACCTAGTGTAACAAAAATTCTACTGATAGAGACCATTTTTTCTAATTTACATATACACAAAAGTATTATGACGAACATAAATTGGTTGGGTAGAGTTAGATAGGATGACAATGAATCAGAATTGGTGAACTAATCTTGACACCTAATTTGAAGGGAAAAGAAGCACAAGCACATGTAGCAAACTCAAGTCATTGGTATGTTCTACCTTCCCTTCCCTATAATTTTCATGTTTATGACAGTGAAAAAAGCTCTGTAACAATTTGCATTTCTGTATCTATAGTAAATACTAACTGGTGATAGATTATTTGATTATTGCTATTTGGAGACTGTTTCTATTGGTTAGATAGCAAACCATGAAATTATTTGCTTTCCCCATCTTTGATAGGCAGGATCTTTGAAAAAGTGACACAACAGTATCTAAAGATAGTAATTGTGGATGCCCAGAGGCCTCAATAACATAGTGGTTAACACAGTGGGAGCTCCAAAATCAAAAATTAAGGGTTCAAAGATCTCTTCTTTATCAGCTACATCATCTTATGTAAGCTACTTATCCTTTTTGTGATCCAGTTTCATCATCTGTAAAAAGGGCATAATCTAACACATAGGGTTGTTTTGAGCATTGGAGGAAGTAACAGGCATAAAACATGTAGAACAATGCTGGACATACAGTCAGTGCCCAGTACACTGGCCAGAACCTACAATATTGACTAGAAGTGGTAAGAGCAGACAAGCAGACAACTTTCAGTGATCTTAAGGAGAAAAACATTCAGTATTTCACGGAGTATAATTTTAATTGTAGGTTCTACATAACTCTTTATCAGATTAAGGAATTTTTCTTGTATTCCTAGTTTTCTAAAAGGTTTCAGTCAGGAATGGATATTGGAATTTGTTAAATGCTTTTTCTCATATATTAAGCTAATCATGATGTATTAAATTGATAGATTTTCAAATGTTAAACTAACTTTGCATTGCTGGGTTAATCCTGGTCATGATGTGTTATCACTTCTATATGGTGTTGTATTATTGACACTCTAAAATTTCGTTAAGAATTTTTGCATCTATGTTTATTACAGATATTGGTCTGTAGTTTTCTTTTTTATGTAATGTCTTTGATTGGGTATCAAGTAATGCTGGCTTCATAGAACAGGTTGGGAAGCATTCCCTCCTCTTCAAATTTTGGAAGAATTTACACAATATTGGTATGATTTCTTCCTCAAATGCTTGGTAGAATTCACCAGAGAAGCCTCTGGAAATGATGTTTTCTTTGTGGGAAGGTTTTTAACTGTAGATTCAATTCCTTTAATAAATTTAATAGATATAGAACTATTCTGGTTATCTATTTTTTTGAAGGAATTTTGATAAATTGTATCTTTCAAGGAATTTGCCCATATTATTTATCTTAATTATTAGCACAAAATTATATAACATTATTATCTGTATAATATCTATATAATCTGTAATGATATTGCCTCTCTCATTCCTGATATTGGCATAAGTATCTTCTCTTTTTTATCTCTGATTAGTCTTATTAGAGTTTTATCAATTTCATTGATATTCTCAATTAATCAATTTGGGGTCTTATTAATTTTCTGCTTTTTTGGGTTTTTTAAATTTCATTGATTTGTGCTATTATTTCCTTATTTCCATTATGTTCTTTCTTCTACTAACTTTAGCTTTAATTTGCTACTTTAATAGTTTTTTTTTAATAGTTTCTTAAGATTAAAGCTTAAGTCATTGATGACATTTCTTCTTTCTTAAAATATGTGATTAGTGGCTGGGTGCAGTGACTCACACCTGTAATCCTAGCACTTTGGGAGGGAGAGCCAGGCAGATCATTTGAGCACAGGAGTTCAAGACCAGTCTGGACAACATGGCAAAATCCTGTCTCTACAAAAATTACAAAAATTAGCCAGGCATGGTGGCAAGCACCTGTAGTCCCAGCTACTTGGGAGGCTGAGGTGTGAGGATGGTTTGAACCCAGGAGGTCAAGGCTGCAGTGGGCCATGATTGCACCCTGGGTGCATACACACACGTGTGTGTATTCCATCCTGGGTGACAAACATATGTGTGTGTGTGTGTGTGTGTGTGTGTGTGTGTGTTTAGTGCTATAAATTTCTCTCTACATACTCTCTACATACTCTGGCTACATCCTGTAAGTTTTAACTGCTGTGTTTTAATTTCATTCAGTTCAAAATATTAATCACCCTTTTGATTTCTGTGACCCATGGTTTAGTTAAAAGTATGTTCTTTGGATTCCAAATATTAAGAGATTTATCCCGATACCTTTCTATTATTGATTTCTAATTTAACTCCTTTGTGGTCAGAGAACATATTTCATTTAATTTTAATCTCTATTAATTTTACTGCTCAGCATATGATGTCTCTTAAGGACTCCTTGTGCTCTACAGAAGACTGAATTCTGTTGTTGTTAGATGCAGTGTGCTATAAATGTCAATTAGGTTAAGTTGGTTGATGATTATCAAATCTATAACTTTCTTATATTCTGTCTTTCTATTAATTATTGATAGCAGGTATTGAAATCCTTATAATTGTGGACATATATTTCTCCTTACAGTTCTATCAGTTTTTGTTTCATGCATTTGGAAGTTCTGTTATTGGGCACATTGACATTTAGAATTGTTTTGTCCCAGTAGTACCAAGAAGTGGGGTGACGCTGCGAAAAATACCTAAAAATGTGGAAGTGGCTTTAAAACTGGGTAGTGGGCAAAGGCTAAAGGAGTTTTGAGGTGCATGCTAGTAATATGGACATGAAAAGTGATTCTGATGAGGGATCAGAAAGAAAAGAGAAGAGCTATAGAGAAAGCGTCCATCTTCTTAGAGGATACATAAATAATCGTAAACAGAATGTTGGCAAAAATGTTGGCAGAATGTTGGCAAAAATATGGATTACAAAGGCCATTCTGGTGAGGTTTCAGATGGAAATGAGGACTATACTATTAGAAAACTGGAGGAAAGGTCATCCTTGTTATAAAATGGCAAGGAACTTGGTTGAATTGTGTTCATATCCTAGCTTTCTGCAAAAGGTAGAACTTGGAAGCAATAAAATTGAATATTTAGCCAAGAATATTCTAGCCAAGAATATTTAGCCAAGAATATTTCTAGGTAAAGTTTTTAAGCAATGACTTTGTTCCCCCTGGCTGTTTATAATAAAATGTGACAGTAGAGAAATAAATTGAAGATGTAGTTGTTAAGAAAAAAGGAACCAGAACTTGAAGACCTGGAAAACTCTCAGCCTATTCCTATTATAAAACATGAGTTTGTTCAGAAGAGACTATTAAGGGTATGGCTGAGAAACCATTTGATAAAAGGATCATGAGTGTGGCTCATAAACTTATTCAGCCATTTCAGCAGAGGCCAGGAATACAGATGGAATTATGCCAGCAAAGACACTGCCCATTTGAATGAAAGGGGACAGAAAAAGTGGGAGGGAATAGAAAAAGTCTGCTGGGTTTTTCTGATTCTACAAATGGGACCACAGAGCTATTCAGCCGTGAACAGGTACCATCCTTCAAGAAAAGAAAGAAGGACCACAAACGCTATTTAGATATTGTCAAGAATGCCACTATCACCACAGGGCCAGAGCATACAGGCCCAGGGAGCAAGAGTACCTCCATGTCAGTTTCAAACGGAAAACTGCAGGCCTGCAGAGAGCTGCAGTGTGGGTGGGCCCCTGCAGAAAGTTGCAGCTCCACCCACCAAAAAAGGCATGGCCACACTACCCACCCATGGGGGTGATGTTGCCACCCCAGCGGGCCCACAGGACAGAGCATCAAACCAAAGAGGATTATTAATATTCACACCTTACTATTAATGTTTAGTGAAATTTGCCTTGCTAGATTTTGGACTTGCTTGGAACCTATTACCCCTTTCTTCTTCCTATTTCTCCCCTTTGGAATGGAAATGTTTGTCCTACGCATAGCTCACCACTCTATTTTAGAAATGCATAATTTGTCTGATTTTACAGGTTCATAGCTAGAGAAAAATTCTGCGTCAGAATGAATCATACTTATAGTCTCACTCATATCTGATTTAGATAATATTTAGTTGAGACTTTGGACATTAGGGTTGATGCTGGAATGAATTAAGCATCATCTTATTAGGGAATGCAATGACTATATTTTGCATGTGAGAAGGACATACATTTTGGACTATTATGGAAACATACATTTGGAATGTTATGGACTACATATTTGTGTTCTCCCTTCAAGTTAATACACTAAAACCCTAATCCCCAATGTGATGGTATTAGGAGGTGAGGTCTTTGGGAGGTAATTAGGTTTAAATGAGGTCACAAGAGTAGAGCCCCCAAAGTGCGACGAATACCCTTCTAAGAAGAGGAAGAGACACCAGAGTTTTCTTTGCCATGGGAAGACACAGCAAGAAGATGGCCCATCTTCAGGCAGAAAGAGGGCCTTCACCAGGAACTGAATTATCTGTCACCTTGATCTTGGACTACCAAGACTCTATAACTGTAAGAAATATATTTGTATTGCTTAAGACTCCCAGTATATGGTATTTTGTTGGCAGCATGAGCAGTCTAATTCACCCAGTAAAATGTATAGTATATTTTGTAACTTAGGAAATACAGAGGTTGGAGCTTATTACGAAAAAAAAAAAAATACTCTTCCCTAGCATCTTTCAAAGTGCCTGAGTAGATTCTAAATAAACCTGTTACATTGAAAAATGTAGATGAAAAATTATCACAGGAAGGTAGGGTAAGCAAATATTAAATGGATAAGAAGAGGTCCGGTGTTACAAAAAAGTTACTTTGTGCTGAAATAAAAAAGGGGGATATGAATGGCTGCCCTGGATCTTACAGAATTTTGATAAGTAGAAAGAATTAAGAAAGGGTGATCCAGGAAAAGACAATTTTTTAGAAAAAGAATGGAAAATGGAAAGCATAAGGTGCACGAGAATAGTGTATAAATAAGTTGCTTACAAGAGTAAGTCCATGTAGAGAACTGTAAAAGATAATACATTACAGAGCCATTTGATTAATATTGTGTAGGGACTTGCATAGCAGGCCACTGCATTAGAAAATTATCATAAAGAACACTAGAGAGTTTTCAAGAGGAGACAGACACTTATGAAACACCTGCTATACCCTGCTTCATTTTCCATGCTTCTTCCCCTAAGCTGAATCAACTACTGCAGGTTCCGCCCCATAGTAATTTACAACCTCACTGCCACTATCAGATTGGCCTCTCCAGGTCTGATGATCCAGCACTGACAGCTGGACTACCATTACCTCAAGCCTACAGCCTCTTTCATCACCAACATACCTAGGGTCCAGTGAACTAGGTATAAGCTTGGGGTGATCATACAGCCATATCCTGTTGTTCTAAACCATCGGACTGAGCTTCTGCCTCTAGTCTCCCTCTTTACTTTCTGCCATGTTACCATGTTTCTGCCACATTCAGTTTATCCCACTCTATCCCATATACAAACTATAGAACTGAGATCCTGCCCTGAACCTCCATAAGTAACTAGGAGTTCCTAGTCCTCTTTCTCTATCATGATAAGCCCTTTTCTTTACCTGATTATTGTACACTCAACTTGTCCCCCAGTGGCAAGGGACCTGCTAAATCGGAAGCCTTTAGACGTGCACTGTGACCCCATCCTCTGACTTCCATGATTGCTACATCTTTTTAGTGCTATTCCCCAGCAGATAGAATGATTCCTGCTACTATAATTGCCTATTTATTACATGAGCTTGTGAGCTTCTCATGGACCAGACTATACATGGGGGCCAGAATTCCAAGGCTCAGTTTTAGCTATAGAATTTTCTTCCCTTTCCTCACTTGCTATCACTATTGTCCCCGGATGTCACATACCTCTGCCCATCCAAATTTAACAAGGCTATCATCAATGCCATTTTAAAAGGTCCTTCAATAACTTAAAATATATACTGAATAAGTAAAGTCCAAATGACTTGATCCAAATTTAAGTTTCTCAACAATCTGGTCACAAGCTTCCTCTGCAATTATCTATTTCTATTCAACAAAACTGATCACTGAGCTGTCCCCAGAATATTCTTAACATTCCCCCTATACTTAAGCTTCCACTAACAATTATTTCTTAACTAAGCATAATCAACTAACTCCCCTCCTCATACTAAAATCATATTCCCATTACAAGACCCAATTTAAACTCCCTCTTCCCTCCAAAGTGATTGATTTTAGGGTACCCTCTCTGGGCCGAAGAAGGACTGAATGATGGGTAATAGAAGCTAAACTTGAAGAAGTTCCACAAGGGAAGGCACTCACAGTAGATGCCAAGGCCTCTTGAAAGCCAAGACATAAAGAGCATATCCTTAGCCTTTGTCCAATAGCCTTTTCTCCTTCATTATCAGACCAAAAAAATAGCTCTAGTATAGCCAGAGTATTGTTTATATTACCCTAAATTCCCATTTTAATTAGAAATAGAAGATCAGAAGCAGTGCAATGAAAATGGCATCAAAACAAAGCCTATCACTTTTAGAAGTGTAAATGAATGCTCTGTGGATTTTTTTTTTTTTTTCAGTTTCATGAGAGGAGACAAGGAAATGTCTCCATAAAACTGTCACTTCTCAGGGAAACGTGTTAATGCTATGTAAATTAAAATTTGAAAGTCTACTTAGCTGATATCAGCAACACCAAGAGTTCTGCCTATGGAAAAGCACAATTCATCAGCCTGAGAACGAAGCCATCCCGCCTGCTGATAGTCATATCTCTAGCTTCGCCATTTTAGGGAAAGCACTACTCACTTTATGTTACAATGTAAGCAAGGAGTTCTAATTGACTTCAAAGAGATTTTCCCTGGTTGGGAACTGGGAGGGTTGAGAAAGAGGAAAGAAACATAATTTCTCTCCCTGAGAAAATTTAATAAAAGCTAAAGGATTCTTATGAAATAGAAGTTAACCGCACATGGATCCCCTGAAGAAACTTTTGGTCCAATGTGATTCATAAATTACTCTTTAAGATAAATATAATTTTTAAAAAGCATGAAATGAACTTAAAAATGTGGCTATAAATATTACAATATAAATTAAGTAGCATACCTATTCTTCTTTTTACATTCTTTAAATGTTAAAAAAACAGTTATATTTCCATTTTATCCCTCATTTCTTAAAAGCTTCAGGAAAACATTCTTTAACCATGTTACTCTCCGGGAGCACTGTTAAAAGAAATGATTAGTCACAGTGTGTATAATCTTTATAAATTTTAGCTTTGTATTAGCAAAGAAAAGCCTGAGGCTTTCTGACTCGCCAAAGAAATATGACTCTGTTAAGAGTTAATAAACAATACATTGACTTGCTAATGAATGTAAAATTGGTTTAGATGACCAGCTACAATGACTGAAGAGAATTTAAGGAGTGCTTTATATTAAAAAAATGCCAAATCAATAATTTAAGATGAAAAACTCCACAATTTTTTATTTGCTGAAGTAATATTTGCTGTATAGAGTGATTCGCCATTTTCAGAAATACACAACACAGCTTTATTTATTCATTTATTTATTTGTGTAAGGAATACACAAAAAAATGCAACTTGCTGAAAAAAAACAAAGACACAAAACTTGACCTCAAGGAGCACTGTCCTCCAAGGAAGACCGACAATCTAAAAATTAGCAGCAGTACAAAATGACACACACTGTAATAAAAGCTATTTACCAAATACTACGAGGAAGGGAGACAGCAAACATTTGAGAAGCTTCAGTGGTGAATGAAATGTGTGTTTGAAGAAAATTTCATAGAAAAAATGACCTTTGAGTTAGATAGGTCTTGAAAGATGAGAATGATTTCATTAAGTAGAGAAATGAGGAAAGGCCATTCTAGACAGTGAGATCAGATTAATTAGAAGAGTAAAAGTTATAGGGACACAAAATGACCTTGCAGGAACTTTAAGTACTTAGTGCTACCTCTTTAAGTGTGGTCCAGAGAGCAGAAACATTTGTAGGAGCTTGTTAGAAATGCAGAACCTCAGGCCTCACCCAGATCTTTTAAATCAGAGTTTGCATTTTAACAAGATGCCCTGGTGAGCTGCAGGCACATTAAAGTTTGAGAAGCATTACTCCAGTGCATACAGTAGATGGGAGAAGAATGATGTGAGAAGTGAAGATGTAAAGACAGATGGATGGGTATCTTTTCTATATGACATGAAGTTTATAATTATCAGAAGAAATTAAGTGGTTTCTTAAGCAAATAAGTGATATAATCTGTGACTTACAAAGATAGTTCTGGTGGCAATGCAACAATATTGTATGCTGTAGAGAGAGAAATGGACGATACAGAGATCAGTTTGGGGCTACAATAACATGATAAGAATGATAGCTACTATTTACTGAGTGCTTAATACATGCCAGACATCATGGGACAAACCTTATATTTTATGTGTTATTTTAATCTTCCCATAATCCTCATTCTGCAAATGAGAAACAAGGTAGGAAAGGTTTCTAAAAATGTCCAAAGTCATATAAGTAGTTTGCAGATAAATGCTAGCCCAAATCTGATTTCAAAATTTGAGTTCTACTTCCAAAATACACTCCAATCTATTTATTTCACTTCATCTCCACCCTAGTTCACAATACCATCATCTTCAGAATTACCACAATAGATAGACTGGATTAAGAAAATGTGGCACATATACACCATGGAATACTATGCAGCCATAAAAAATCATGAGTACATGTCCTTTGTAGGGACATGGATGAAACTGGAAAACATCATTCTCACTAAACTATCGCAAGGACAAAAAACCAAACACCGCATGTTCTTACTCATAGGTGGGAATTGAACAATGAGAACTCATGGACACAGGAAGGGGAACATCACACTCCAGGGACTGTTGTGGGGTGGGGGGAGGGGGGAGGGACAGCATTAGGAGATATACCTAATGCTAAATGATGAGTTAATTGGTGCAGGAAATCAACAAGGCACATGGATACATATGTAACAAACCTGCACATTGTGCACATGTACCCTAAAACCTAAAGTATAATAATAAAAAAAAAGGAAAAAAAAAAAAAAACAATAGCCTGCTATCAGCATCCACTCTTGCTTGCTACAATCCATCTTTTATGCAGCAGCCTAAGTCATCTTTTTAAAATAGAAATTCTTTATCTATTTAGCATCACACAGAATAAAATCTAATTTTTAACCACAGCCCACAAGTCCCTAATAATTTGGATCCGACCACATCTGAGAGCTTATCCTGTAACACATGGCCCCATCACTGTATTCTGTCACACTGTACATTGAATGACATTAAGCTCTTTTCCCTCTCTGGATTTTGCATTTGTAGTAAGCTTCACGTAGATCGCTCTTGACCCAGCTCTGTGCACGATGGCTGGTTCCAAACCCAAGAAAACTTACTGATCTGAGCCAGCAGGGCTCATCTCTCATCCTGTCTCCACTGCATAACTGTTTACATATCAGCTGTTAACACCTTTCCTCCTCTTTTAAGGGGATTAGAGTACCTTGTTAGGTCCATTCAGTGGCTATTTTCACAATTGAGTAAAAATTATCAGCATAATTTTTCAGTTCCCATTTTTGAGACAAAATGGGCGAGTAAGTGGAGAAAAAGGGGACAATGATAATGAATATTAAACTCCTCTTTTAACTATGATAATCCTCATTTTGGATTAAACCTGAAGATCAACGATTACCTGGCCATTTGTTTTTGTAAGCTGGTAGAAGAGTTCTTGCCTGAGTGAAACTTAGTAATCTGCCTTGGTCTAGGATGCAAGGATGAAAGATCAAGAAAAATGTGCACTAAATTAACATTAAAACTCTCTTTTGCATGCCACCCTGTGATTTAAAGCCTGTTTGTATGCCTTTTATCTAATTTGATTGCACACTGACCCTAACAATTAAGCATGAAGCAACCAAAATTTTCCACTGGGATGTTCTCATCATCATATATTATCTTATTACCCATATATTTTAAAAATCTAAAGGTTTCTCTTAAACTCACTTCTTTCCAGATATTACCATATTATGTGCTACCCTTTGTACCAAAACTCTTCAAAAAACCTCTTAAATTCCTTTGGTCTGGCTTTTGCCTTCAGCACTCCATAGAAACAGTCTTGGCAATTTAGACAAAATTGACTAATTCTTTAGAAGATGCAAAATATCAAATCAAAAAAGGAAAAAGATGACCTGAATAGTCTTATATCTATTAAAGAAATTGATTGTGTCATTAAAAAACTAAAGTTAACTCTAGTTCCAGATATTATCACTGGTAATATTTACCCAACCACTAATAAAAAACAATATAAATTCTATACAGCTTGTTCGAGAAACTAGAAGAGGAAAAAACACTTCTCAATTCTTTTTATGAAGGTAGTATTACCCCAACACCAAAACCAGATAAGGCATTACAAGAAAGGAACAGACCAATATCCTATATGAACACAGACGCAAAAACTTTCAACAAACTCTTAACAAAATCAATCTAGCAATATATAAAAAGAAAAACATATCATGACCAAGTGGGATTTATACTGGAATATAAGCTTTGTGCAACACTTGAAAATTGATCAATGGGACTTCTACTACCATTCAAGACTTAATAATAGGGGATATATTTATATTCCGTCTTGAAAAAAATGAAAAAACAGACAAAATACATGAAACAATAACACTCAAAACAATAAATATCAGGCAGTGAAGGACAGTGATCCCCAAAAGATGGCAAAAACTAGAGGCGAGTCTTTTGATTACCCAGCTTAATGTCTGAAGAAAGTTTCTAGGGTATGGCACAAGGAAGGAAAACCCAGACAGAGCCCATAACCCAGACATCTCCCTGAGTTGAGGAGGCAGAGCTGACAGTCCACAGAAGTAGAGGTGGCTAGACTTCACATCACAGGGTACTGGAAGGGAAAAAGTTTTACAAAGAGAAAAATGTTGAAATAGGCAGAAGACTCAGTGAGCATTCAGTCAAGTACTAATCAACGCATACATACGATGAAACTACCTGAGGCCAGGTAAAGAATCACATGAAAATATTAGAGAAAACAGTATCCAGGGGCCAGAGTCAGAAATAATGCCTAACTCAACAGCTAGAAGGTAAGACCTCATAATCAAGAGTCATAGTCAAAGAACTAACAAGGGTCTTGCTTCAGTATTGGCGGAAATTTAACTCTAGATTAAATGCAGCTCTAGTTCTGCTAACAAAACTTAAAAGCAAGACCCACAAAGAATCAAGTAGTTCCCAATTCACCCTGTCCAAACACAAAGCTTAAAAATATTTTAAAGACTACAAAAATATAAAGCACCCAAGGTAAAATTCACAATGTCTCATGTTAAAATATGATCAGGAATACAAAGAAGCAGGGAAATATCTATAATGAGGAAAAAATAAATCAATCAAAATTGACACAGAAATGACACAGATAATAGAATTGCTAGTCAAAGATATTAAACCTAAAATACATAAAACATAATATGGTTCTTATAACTGCATTCCATTTGTTGAAGCAGTTAAGAAAAGATTGAACATGTTAAGTAAACATATAGAGGCCAGGCGTGGTGGCTCACGCCTGTAATCCCAGCACTTCTG
The DNA here is from genome assembly GCF_028878055.3 of Symphalangus syndactylus. Classification (NCBI taxonomy): domain Eukaryota; kingdom Metazoa; phylum Chordata; class Mammalia; order Primates; family Hylobatidae; genus Symphalangus; species Symphalangus syndactylus. Next base: position 54,596,229 of record NC_072426.2, read on the forward strand.
GAGGCCGAGGCGGGCAGATCACGAGGTCAAGAGTTCAAGACCAGCCTGGCCAACACAGTGAAACCCCATCTCTACTAAAAATACAAAAAAAAAAAAAATTAGCAGGGTAGTGGTGGCAGGTGCCTGTAATCCCAGCTACTCGGGAGGCTGAGACAGGAGAATCGCTTGAACCTGGGAGGCGGAGGTTGCATTGAGCAGAGATTGCGCCATTGCACTCCAGCCTGGGTAACAGCACAAGACTCTATCTCAAAAGAAAAAAAAAAAGGATATAGGCAAAATTTAAAATGATCCAAATGAAACTTCTAGAGGTTAAAATTACAACATCAAAGAGGGCAAATACGTATGATGAGATAATAGACAACATATCAAATAGAAAATGATTAGTGAACTTGAAAACATATGTAAAGCTCTAGACTATCACTTAGGGGTAGACTGTAATAAGTTAAAGATATATACTATATATTGTGAACTCTAAAATAACCACTAAATACAGCAAATAATTAAAACTAATAAGCCAACTAAGAAGAAAAGTTCAATCTTTTTAAGTATATAATTAACCATAAGAAGGCAAAAAATGGGAGGGAAGAAACCAGGAACAAATATGCTACAAAAAGGAAACAAATGGCACGATAATTTTTTGTTGTTGTTGTTTAGACGGAGTCTTGCTCTGTCGCCAGGCTGGAGTGCAGTGGCGTGATCTCAGCTCACTGCAACCTCTGCCTCCTGGGTTCAAGCCATTCTCCTGCCTCGGCCTCCTGAGTAGCTGGGACTACAGGCACGTGCCACCACACCCTGCTAATTTTTGTATTTTTAGTAGAGATGGGGTTTCACCATGTTGGCCAGGATGGTCTCAATCTCTTGAACTTGTGATCTGCCTGCCTCGGCCTCCCAAAGTGCTGGGATTACAGGCGTGAGCCACCACGCCTGGCCAGCACAATAATTTTTTACTGTGGAATTTTGATTAAATTCTGGAGACAATATAAAATCAATAAACATTTAAAGAGGGGAGTAAAAAGTATGAGACACAGAAGATTTTTTAGATTATTAATTATTAAAAATAATGATTTTTCTTTTTGAATTATCTTCTGGCAATAAAATCATATATTAATATGATAATGTGCAATCTATTTAGTCCAGTAAGGAATAATGTTTATTATCTTGTATAACCCAAATTAGTACTGGGATTCTATAATATTAGTTTTTTGTTCTTAATGTACTGACTGTATTTATGGTAATACAATTTCCCTCTACCTTCTATGTAATAATCACTTTGAATATTATAGTCAAGTATTGAAAAATGTAAGTAAACATTTTCTTATGAACTAAATTATATTTTAAATAGCAATATTCACTTGCAAACCTAATCAAAGATTATTTCTGTTATGTGCTCTAATCCTCAAATTATAATCTCTATAAAATATTTTAAAATATAAGGGAAATATGTCAATGAATCACAAAAGAAATAAAAATATATCCTCAAAACTACATGTAGATTCCATGTAATTTGGCAGAAACATTCTTTAGTGGCATGAAGGATAATTGACTCCTTCAACTGACTGCTCCTATTTCTTTTTGTGTAATTCAAACTGGGAGAAGAAACAAAAGTCAAATTGCAGGAAATTTCATTTGATCTTTCTAACCAAGTCTTCTGCTATCTAAATTTGAACCTCTTCACTGACTAATAGGTTATCTATGTACCCGTATCAGTTACCATTTTTAGTTCAGGGATGACACTAGATGTTCTCCTGGGACCTTCTCTGAGGATTGTTTCATCCTCTGAGTGATATGACTCTGTGCTACTTACATCATACTTGAGATTTGAGGGCTAAAATTGCCTTTCACTTATTAACAGATACATTATATTAGAGATATATATCCACTGGGAGGGGAGCTCTGTTTACTTGCATCAGGTTTTCATGAGGAATTACATCCACTTGGGTAACCTCTCTGGCTTTGGTCCCAACCAAAAGGTAGTGACTTACCTTACTGGAAAGTCTGAGAAAATTAACTTGCCTCTTCAATATAGGCCATTTCTCCTTCAGTGGCATCCTGACCTTGGGAGGCTTGCACTGGGGTCAGCTCTCTGTCCTGGAGTAAGAGAACCCTCCCAAGAGAAAGACTTGTGCTTGCCCAGCTGTACTAGTGTTGAGGTATGCAGACCTGTCTAAATGAGGGTGTATGTCTATTTGGCCACTGGTCTTAAGAAATATAAACTGTCATTTCACCCAGGTGAAGGGAGCAGATTTATTAAGGAACAAATAACTCCTAGTGGAGGCTTATATTATAAAAGAAGAAGTCACATTTTTGAGTTAAGGTAGAAATACCACTGAATGAAGACAAGGAATCCAGAGCCTCAGAGTTCAATCTAAAAAGGTTGGCTGGGCGTGGTGGGTCAGTCCTGTAATCCCAGCACTTGGGGATCTGCCAAGGCGGGCAGATCATGGGGTCAGGATTTGAGACCAGCCTGACCAATATGGTGAAACACCGTCTACTAAAAATAAAAAATTTATCCAGGCGTGGTGGCATGCACCTGTAATCCCAGCTACTCAGGAGGCTGAAGCAGGAGAATCGCTTGAACCTGGGAGGCAGAGGTTGCAGTGAGCCAAGATCGCACCACTGCACTCCAGCCTGGGTAACAGAGCAAGACGCCGTCTCAAAAAAAATAAAATAAAATAAAATAAATAAATAAATAAGTCTATGTCTGGAATACTCTGACTCTAGAAATCAACTTTAATAAAAGTGCTATATTAAAATATTATTTTCTTCTGTTGAAATCCGCATCTGTCTCTGGATTGGTTCAAGGTTTAAGATGGGGAAAAAAGGGATAGATCCCCACTAAACTCCAAAATCTTGGTAGATATACAAGGACTCTTGAGTAATAAATAATAAATGGACCAGGTGGGTAGGTTTTGGGGGGAAAATTGCATGGGAAATTACAGTATTTTAATGCAGGGCTGAGGGCTTTAGTGTGATAACCTATGTGGGCTTTCAACCCTGAGTGAGGCACAGAATCTGGCAGATAATTTAAGACTTTGGACTGCTTTGGTTGACCTTGCGAGTGTGGCTGAGACAGAGAGTGGGTGTTTTCAGGCATTGCTGGGTGGAATATTTGCAGCTTTTATTGTGTCTCTGAGCCAAGACTTCAGGTTTGTGCTACAAAATCCAAAGGCAGAACTGTGGCAAGGCCTTAAGATGTGGCTATTAACTGGGCCTTGTCCACTCCTGGGATGTAATGTCACATGCTCTGTCTGGGACACTAAGGTATATAGTTGCTGTTTTGGGGGGAAGCCCTACACAGTTGCAGAATGAGTTTGGGGAGGGGGACCTTTATAGACAAGAAAACTGTGTTTTTTCACATGGTCCACTCAAGTCAAAGAGATTTTCAGTAGCAGATACCAACGTATCCCAGAGGAGTTGTGTTGTCCACACATTAAAAAAAATTATAAACAAGGTGAGTAAAACAGAGGAAGTTATGAAGTGTTTTTGATGATGGTTGTGACTACCTAAAGCATCTGAAAGAACCATCTGGGCCCTCAGTGCTTATTCCCCTTATTCCCAAAAACACATCAGTCCATGCAGGAAAGAGATGATAAAGAAGGAAATTTGCAATTCCAGGCCCTGAAATTAATTTGCCTTAATCAATGTTTACATCAGAGTTTGAGGAAGATATTAGATAGTTAACGGATTATGGATGAGAAAAAAAAAAGTGAAAGCAAGGAATAATGACTGATTTTCAAAGCCCATTTTCAGATAAAGATTGTCTGCCTGGGAAAATCTCACAAAGTCATAGAAAGTCACTTTTTTAAGGAAGAGGAAATGTGTTGTCATTTCATAGAGTATAACTTCCTCAGTCCTAAAAAGAAAAGAGTAGCTGGCCCTATACAAAGAGAAGTTTGAGAACTTTTATGAACAATATGATGATTTTAAGATTGTAGCTCTGGATGATGACAAATCGGAGGGTTTCATTCACATAGACAGAGTGGACTTGAGTTACCTGAGCAATCGTTTACACAAAGTTTTGAATGACTGATACAAAGAAAAGGCAGCAAATTGTGTAAGGCCGAATACTCTTTAAGCATCTGAGGATAAAATTGTCTGCCAGTAAATGAGATTGATGAGTTGGAGGAGGTAGAGATAATTCCTACAGCTCTAAAAGAAGCAAAAGCAAATTGATGAAGAATCCATTTGCAGTGCATGCTTACATTTATATAACCATCTTTAGTTTATCCAGCATCAACCAAAGCCCAACAAATCCAAAAATCAGAAACAGGAATATCTCTCAATGGCTTACCAAAGAAAGAACTCAACACAAATCAAATTGAATATGTGCAGATGATTAATGGCAGGGATCTGCAAAGGGTATCAACCCACATTCTAAAAATGAAAGCAAAGAAAATAAAAGAATAAGAAAGCAAGCTGTAAAAGAGCACAAGAGAATGGAGAAGAAAGCTAACAAATGAACCTTCAAACTAGAGAAAAGAAGGCAGGAAAATGAACTACTGAACCTGAAGAAGAATGTTGAGGGTCTAAAGTTATCACAATGGACATTTAGAAAAAGGCGGACTCCCCATTAGGAACTCCTCATTATGTTCAGTTATGAATCAGAATATTTTTACTGCCATTTTTTACTAATGGGTATTGAAAAAGAAAGTACAGATTTGAATTAATTCTTTACCAAGTTTTTCCTGCTAACCCTCTTGTACATATTGTCGTATTTTTATTTTAACTTCTAGATTAATGTTAATGTTAACTTTCAGTGTTGACATTAAAATTAGTGTTATAATATAACCTTAATTAGAATGTAAGCTAAGCTTACATTAGCTCTAAAATAATTTGATTTAATGAAAATAAAATATCTAGACAAATTAATAAAAAATATTTTCAGAACTTGAAAAAAACAATCCAAAGGTAACAGAGCTCCAGAAGTTCGACAGTACTAATGTGTAGAGTTCTAGCATTACATTCTTAATGCAGGCCCTTGATGAGCAGCGGTAGATCAGCTATTCCAAATCATTTTTCTTCTTATTCTGTTTTAAACCATATTCACAGCCAAAGAAGAATATGTGAAAGGGGTCATATCTGGAATCATGTAGCTTTGTCTATGGCTTCAAGAGCTACCCCCTCATCACCATATCACAAGTTGTCTTTGATACACAAATTCTCATGATAGTTTTTGATATTAAGGACCTAAACTTTTATTTCACCAAGAGAATGGTGATATATTTTAACAATGAGAAAATAAAAATGGAGAAGGCTCTTATTATAAAGAGAATATATCACTTTTTTTAAGGTAGAGAAACAACTTTGAAAATAAGGCAACCTAATGTGTAAGAAAGCAATTTAACAGCATTGTTCCTAGACAATTCTGACTCTAGACGTCAGGGATGCTCTAGAAATCAAGAAAGAAAGGGAGAGACTGGAGAATTATGCTAGAGTCTTATTAGCAGAACAGGAGCAGTTTGAGAATAATAACAAAGAAAGGAAGACAGTATCATAAAACAGAGAGTACTAGAAGAAAGGTTGAGCTCTCAAAAAACAGATGAGACATAGATGAAAAGGGAACTCAAATGATCCGAGGCCAGACTAGATATAAAAGGCAAAAAAGAGACGCAAGTATAATAGCTACTACTCTTAATGAGTTTATTAGATAAAAGCAGTGATGGTTTATCAGTATTATCAGATCAGACAGTGAGATTTATGCCCAAAGACATCTAATAAAGAGTGGCAATATATTTAAGAGCAGACTGAAATAACTACCTAAGGAATCAAGATGCAGAAAACAATAGAGAAATGTGCTCTTAGTATACCTATCAGTGCTCTATAGATTGTGTACAGAAAGACTGGAAATAGGTACTAGGGCAGTATAAGAAAGACCACTGTAAGTAAGACATTTCAAGTACCATTAAGTGAGTTACATAGTAACACAGCTACTATCAGTGGGATTCAGTTATTATCTGTGTCCTGAGGAAGAGATCCACAATTTATGAAATTAGAATTCTAAGAAAGTACAGGGAAGGTAAGACATTCTAAAACCATATAAATATTAGCTATTATATTGCTATGACTACTACTACACTACAGCTACTATTACTTCTATTGCTGCTGCTACTAAAATGGTGCCATGAAAAAAAAGATAGACTTGGTCTGGTTCTGTCTGGATGATGAAGCAGAATAGGATTTGTACGATACCTTTGGTCAACCTAGAACGCTTTTATATCTTTTATTATGAGAAGACTGACAGAACAGAATCTAGAAAAGAATGTTAGAAAAACACATGTCTGGGCCCCAAACAAAGACAAAAACTCAGATTCAGCAAACAGCACTATCTCTGCATGAGATAAAAAAAGAAACAAAATAAGCAAGTTACTTCATTAAAAATTCAACTGACCTTCCTAAAAGGATTATAGGAAAATAGAAAGTCAAACACTGGTGGTATAGTCCACTATTCAAGTCCTGGCACATTTAAAAAGTAGTGTCTTGAGTCAGGGATATTGATTTTAATATGCCCTAAGGGAATGCCTTCAAAAACCCCCAGAGTAGCTCTGCACTATGAATCAGCTGTGGGAGTCAGCCTCAAACACACCCCAATGATCCCTGTTTTGTGATATTCACACCTTTGTATGTTCCCCTTCCACACTGCATATGAGTTGGTTTGTGTGACCAATAGAGTATAGCAAAAGTAATGATATGTCACTTTGAAGGCTAGGTCAGAAAAAGCACTGTTATCTCCTCTTTGCTTTCTCTTGAATCAATTCCGTGGATGGAAGCCAGTTGCCATCTTGTATGAATAATCAGGGTGTCCTGAAAAAAGTCTAATGTGGCAAGGAACTGAAACCTGTCAAAGCCAGTGAGGATCCAACAGGTCCCAGTAACAACCACATGAGTGAGCCATCTTGGAAGTGAAACCCCTGGTCCCTATCAAGCAGTCAGATGACTGCAGTCACACACACACACACACACACATACACACACGCAAAGACTAAAGAAAATATTTATCTCTAGAGTCTTATGATCACAGAAGGTTTTTGTTTTCTCTATAATTTTCTAAAATTGGCATTGTTTTAAAATTTAAGAGAAGGCAAAGAAAGAGACACAGAAAGTATACATTGCTGATATGGTTTGGCTGTGTCCCCACCCAAATGTCATCTTGAATTCTCACGTGTTGTGGGAGATACCAGTGGGAGGTAATTGAATCATGGGGGCAGGTCTTTCCCATGCTGTTCTTGTGAAAGTGAGTAAGTCTCATGAGATCTGATGGTTCTATCAGGGGGAGTTTCCCCACACAAGCTCTCTTTTTACCTGCTGCCATCCATGTAAGACATGACTTGCTCCTCCTTGACTTCTGCCATTATTGTAAGGGCTCCTGGCCACGTGGAACTGTGAGTCCATTAAAACCTCTTTTTCTTCTCAGTATCAGGTATGTCTTTATCAGCAGCATGAAAACAGACTAATATAACTGCCAAGAAACTGACTTGAATAAAGAGTCAGAAATGGAATCATTTTGCAGCTGAGTGAGATTGGAATTGCCCAAAAAGCAGACTTTAGTATCAAGACTCGATGCAAGTGGACCCTGGAATGAGCAGTAGAAAAGAAAAGACAAGGAAAGAAGGAAAGGCAACATAGGCTGTGGTAAAGATTATTTATCAGTGTGTGTAACTAGGATTCGAGTCCACTGGAGACCTCTGGGGGACCCACTGAAGGGAGAAAAAAGTTGTGGAATTTGTCATTGGGGATGAGAGCTATTACCAGTGGTATTTATAACACTTACAGCAATCCTGCAGTCAATGTACATGTGGTAAGAAGTGTATAGGAATGCAGACTACTGGAGAAAGATGGTCACACATACCAACAGACTCTGCTGGTCTGTCACATCAGCAGAGGATATATGTAGGAGACACTGACCAATGACATTGGAAACACAGACTAGGATTGGTTTGTGTCTCTGAATTCCTAAATAAAGAGACTGGATTCTATTTTATAAGCACTGAAAGAAATAAATGATTGACTTACTTTTTATTATGCAGAATTTCAAACATAAATGTATGAGATTGTAAAGAAAAGTACAGTGAACTTCCATGTACCCATCATCTAGTCCCAGTAAACAACAATTCTGGCCTATCTTACCTTATCTATACTCCTATCCGTATTCTCCCATTCCATATTACTTGAATCAAATTCCAGACTTACATCAATTATTCATAAATATTTCAGTATGTATATATAAAAATAAGGACCTCTTTTTAAATACAATACCACTCCCTTTTGGTTTTTTTTTTTTTTTTTGGAGATGGAGTCTCACTCACTCTGTCACCCAGGCTGGAGTGCAGCGGCAAGATGCTGGCTCACTGCAACCTCTGCCTCCCGGGTTCAAGCAATTCTCCTGCCTCAGCCTCCCAAGTAGCTGGGATTACACGCATGCGCCACCACGCCCAGCTAACTTTGTATATTTAGTAGAGACAGCGTTTCACCATGTTAGCCAGGCTGACCTCAAGTGATCCACCTGCCTTGGGATTACAGGCATGAGCCACTGCACCCAGCCCAATACCACTTTCAAACCTAAAAACATTAGCAATAATTCCTTAATACCATCAACTATCCAGGTAATATTCAAATTATCCATTGACAAAGTTTTAAAGAGAATTGTGTGATTATAAAAATGACTGAGAAAGGTTACTCTCCCATCTGTGCATAGGATGGATTAAAGCCAAGAGGGCCAGAATATAGGAGGGGCAGTGTAAAGGCCACCACAACAGGAGAGAAATGAAATGAGATAGCCACGATGTGAGCTAATGTGACTGGGATGAAGACATGGACTCTGAGTGAGAGACATGATAAGACTCAGAGAAAGCAAATATAAAGGAACACAAAAGTAGGAAGAGCAGAAATTCTGTTGGGACACACAGGAAGGCACAAGGGATTATTGGTTTAGTATGGGAAATGACAAATTTAGTCACGGACCTATTAAGTTTAATAGGATGGACATCTGGTCGAAGTATATAGGTAACACCTCAAAGATTCAGAGCCACAGTTTGAGGGAAAGACTGACATTCAAGATTTCAACTTGAGAATCACAAAGGTTATGACTAATTGAAAGATAGTTTGTAAAAAAAAAAAAAAAATGTAAAGGGCAAGACAGAACTTCATGCTTTCCTTAAACAACTTGAAATTAAACCAAAAAAAAAAACATGAAAGAAGGCAAGAATGAAGTAGTCAAGGAGGTGAGAAAAAACACAACAAGAACTGAGATTTATCAGAGTAGCCAATTTCAAGAAGGATGAAGAAACTCATAAAAGGTGCAGGGAAATATTCTGGAGAATCTAAAGTCCATCAAATGCTCAGTGGTATTCATTTATATTCAGATATTCAGCAACTATTACAGAGTTCCTATTATGTGTCAAATACTGTCCTAGGTCCTGGATATATGATGGTGAAAAGAGCAGGCTCAAACCCTTCCTTCTTAGAGTTTACAGTGTAATGAGGAAGGTAGACATTAGTCAGTTGATTGTCCAAATAAATAATTATAAACCAAACTGAGTGCAACAAGGGGAAATCCAATGTGGCAGAGATGAGAACGCACAATATCTTCTGGGACAGTAGCAGAAGGCAAAGGATGGTTTCCTTGGGATGTTGAATGTACTAGATAGCCACAGCCTCTAGTACTGCTATTTGACCTATGAGTAAAGAATGACATCATTGTTTTTGTCATTCAAAAAAGAGATCTGGTAGAGGAAATAATCAGACCTCGATTTTGAAAGAAAAGGGATTTTTACAGAGTTCTTATAATCAGTTAATTGTTGCAACACTTTGTACAAATGTTTACTAAAGAAAGGAAACATCATCAAAAGCAATACGTGAGAACATTCTAAATTATTTTTAACAATGTCTGACATAACTATTTGAGTGTCATAAAATAAAATGTGTATTTTGGCTTTAGTTTCTGGTAATAAACCGTTACCACTGAAACAAACTTTTTTTTTTTTTTTTTGAAATCGGTATTTCGGTTCTCAAGCTCAAGCAAAGGTTTTGTTTGGAAATTACTTTCTTTTGTACTTAACAGAAATCTAGAATAGTGGAGCACCATGCCAAAAAATCACTAATCAAACCTTTATTTTTTCCTATGCTGTTTACATCTGCTTAATTAATATACAAAAACTTACCTCCAGAAAGTCACAAAGCAAAGACTTTCAGAGCTAGAACATCTAATAAATAATAAATTTTAAATTCAATTAATCTAAACATTAAGCAATCAGGATCAGAGACTTAAGCAGTGCTTGAATATTTTATAAAGTAACTTTGATGAAAAGTAAAGTTACAATATCCTTCAGAATGTGCTTGAGATTGTCTTATTATGATTTAAATACTACAATTTTTTTTTAAAGCAAAAGTTAGACACCTTTCAGAAATCTTCCTTAAGAAACAGGCTAGGTTCAAAAGTCTGAAAAGTTGATTTATATGGTTTCAGATTTCACAATGCAACTAATCTGTAACAGACTATCATTTGTTGAGATTCACTGTAATATTAAAGAATATCCACAATCAACTGAAAAAGTTATTAAAATACTCCTTCCTTCTATAATTACATATTTGTGTAAAGACAGATTTTACTTTAAACAAAATACCGTATTGCATCTAATTGAATGCAGAAGCAGGTAAGAGAATTCAGCTGTCTTCTATTAAGCCTTATATTGAAGATATTTACAAAAAGGTAAAACAGTGCCACTCTTCTCATTATATATGTGTGTATATATATTTGTTTATTTTGTTTCAGAAAAACTATATTACATATGTTAACATGTAATATGTTTTCATTGCTTTTAAATGATTTAGTATTTTTAAAATTTTTCTGTTCCAATTTCTAATATGATAAATACCAACATAACCTGCATAAACAAAGTTCTTTGCAAAGGTCTTCAATAATTGTTAACAGTGTAGAGGGGTCCTAAAATCCTGCAGAGGTATAATTTCTGTTTACCATGTTTGCAGTTTGTCTTGGATCATTCCTGGGATCCTTTAAGCATAACATACCCCTTGCAGTTTACAGTTATTATACTGTAACTTCAACTGAGTGGTTTATATCAACACCATGAACAAATTAGTAATGCCAAAGAAAGAACAGGATATTTGCTCTGGCAGGTTTTTACAGATTCAAGAGGATAGGAAAAAATTATTGTCAATGTTATAAAATTTTTGTGAAAACAATGTATCACCTATACTGGGATTGTCATATATAAGTTTTTGAAAATGAAAATAGCTATACTCTACCAAATTATAAAGTAATCATTAGAAATTTAAGCCTGTATAATACAATAAAGAAGGTTCTATAGATCACTCAAATCTATACACTGTCCAAAAAATAGTCATGTATTGGTATATTTTCTTTCAGACTTTATTTTCTCATATTATAGTGTGTATGTGTGTGTGTGTGTGTGTGTGTGTGTGTAAAGAAGAAATAACCCAAGTATAAACTTAGCCACAAGAGCATCATGATAAAAAAAAAAAATTTCAGTTTGAAAATCTCTGCATTCTGAAAATCACTGATATCTGAGTTAGAAAGCTATCATAAAAGCCTAAGTGTTAGTTTTATTAAATCAAATGTAAACTGCCTTACATGCTATACAATTAAATTTGCTATAAAATTAAATTAGCTATAAAATTAAATTAAGTTTTAAATCTAAAATGTAGCTGAGTAACAGATCTAGACATCAAACTGTTTTCTAGTTAAAAACTTTAAGATTGTAAATATGCTGAAGCCATTCTACTGACCATATTAAAATGCTGTTACAAATTAGAATAAGAAAAAGTGAACTATCACAATGCTTTTTGGTATTTTTGTATAACTAAGAAAGTCTGTATTTTTCAAATCTTGTACGAACATCTAATTATCTCATTGGATCTCTACTTTATCAATTTAGCTTTAAAATCTCACTTAAAGAGTAATGTAATCCTATATATTTACCAATATTTAAGTTGTGTGAAAAGGTAAGAAGTAATTAGCATCAAATGTTTCTTAAATTAGAGATCATCTGTTTTTAATTCTTCCTCAGATGACTTATCAGCCTTCACTATAGAAAATATTAAATTTCCATAGATTCAGCAGATTGAAACAATTTTTAGAAGGAGACAAAAACTGGCAGAACTGACCATAGGCAATAAAGTCAAAATGATAAAATCCAAAATATGCTGGCGAATGCTTTTTTTCTCACCTACCTTGCAAATGTTTCAACTTGGTGCTTTTGATTATGTAATCTGCTCTCCTAAAAAAGGAAATAGGTATTTATGTAGCCTCCTGAAGTGTTTTACGTATTCAGGTATCACTGACAAGTTCCAGCAATCAGATTCTGAACAACGATTATCTAAAATAATTTACTGAGGCTTAGGGTTTTTGTTTTAAGTTATACTATATTGAAAATTATTTCATTATATTTCAATTTATCTTAGATCAAATGAGTTTTGAGCAAATTAAAGTCAATCTATTATTTTGACTTAATATACATTGTTTATAAAATTTAATTTTATATTTTTTTTCCTGGTTTCAGAGTTATCTCGCACACTGCCCATTAACACAAATTGCAGGTATGAACTGAACAGGCATCAGATAGGAAGAAACGCACTTATTAACTAATGTAAAGGTAATCCAAACAACAAATATGAGAATCATATGAACTTGTCATTATATTTTCAGTTCAAACAATGCTACTCTAATAATTAAGTTATTGTTATTAAGGAGCATACTGAATAAACATGAAAGCACCTACTCAAAATATATAAATTCATTTTAGGTTTTATCAAAAGCAGTTTATTTCAAATGGACATAAATATTTTAGACTGTAAATAGTTCCATTTAAATGCATATAGATGTTCTCACAGGCTGTATTAAGTCCCAACTATGTTCATTTGAAGATAAATATATACAGCATTTACTTCAGTTCACAAAGTGTGGGCATAAAACAATCTACAGAAGCTTTTACAGGGTTTAAAAGAGTTCTAATCACCCATGCCAACTGCAGTCTTCTCTCAACACAAAACTTCTTTTGAAACCAAGCATTCATTTGCTAAAACAAGGCATCTGCTGTTAAGGAGATTGATTATCCTGGGGCCTGACCTAATTGGGAGATTAGATATGGTTCTCTACGCTGGATGGCATGGTTTATAGAAAAAAAAAAAAAATGAGACTGAAAAAAGAGCAAACTTCTTTCAGCCTCCAACGCCCTTTATTTAATTCTAATTTTCTTTAAATAGAAACAAACAGAATTACAAATGTTAGGTTGGTGAAATTAGTGTGTTATGAGTTACAAATTCATTGAGCTCCCCAGGTCATTTCTTTAGTAACAGATACATATTTGTTCTCATTACATAAGTCAAACATTGACAAAGAAATGACTTTTTTTGCCATATCCCACTGAGTGAAGATGACTACATAATAGTTACACACACACAAACACACACACACACACACACACACACAAATCTGGCCTTTTGCTAATGGTATCATTCCAGTGTTTTCCATTGCCGTTTAAGTATTGGTTCTTTTTCTCCAAACATAGACATCACCTCATTGCTGTGGCTAATTGCATTTTTCTTCCTAGCCTTTGACAACCAGACCTTTGTTAATGCTATTCACCAATATATCAGCCTCAGGTCATCCATCCAAAACATGACAAAAGACCCAGATGCTCATGTAAATTGCACTCCCCAAAAGTACTGCCCTCTTCCTCAGGGCAGATACAGATTCATGACCCCCTCCCATTTTTGTTCACTCCCTTTGTTTTCAGGTAATCTGTCATGCTTGAAAAAAGTGGTTATTTATAGACTGCAAGAAACATCATGCTTCTTTACATTATAAATCAAATAAGATGATTATGAAGATATAATTTTCTATACAAAATTGTAAAACAGCCTGTTCTAGTTGAACTTCAAAATGAGTCCCTTTCCAGAATGAAGACTTCCTTCTATTCATTTTTTTCACCGATTCTTGAACTCTTGAGTTAAAACCAAGTTCAATTGTCCTCTTTCACTGAGGAAAAAAGGAAGAAAAAACTTTCAAGTAGAAGTGTTCAAGCAGAAGTGCAGGACTGAATCATTAATAAAATATTTCATTTATAATTAAAAAGTCAATTTTACTTGATGCTTTCTTATCGCCTTCAGTAAAATTTGCATTAAGCATTAATTACTCAGAATTTCTACTTTCTAAAGCCTTAAGTAACCTTTTTTTAAGTAACATAAAAATAATTTCAAGATACTTTCAAGAAACTACTATAATGACGCTTTTAAAGGAAGGTTATTATAGATTAAATGGTTTCAGAAACATACTGTGTTTGTGTAAATATAGCCATATTCCAGAATCCAGATTTCTTTCTATTCATTCTTCATCTCATATATTTTCACCTTATATATTTTAATATTCACCATTTTTGGAAACTAAGTCACTAGAAGAGATGGCAGAAATAGATAATTAAATAGAAAAACAATTTATCCAGATAGAAACAAGCACTAATATTTTGATATTTTAAGAAAAACACCAAGATCAAACTAATATATAAATTTCTGACCTTAATTTTAAAGACTTTCAAATTTAATTAAAATTAAGTGAAAACTTAGTAAAATGGTAAGAAACTTATACAGTTACAAGTGCTACTATCCTTATCTTCCACTCAGAAATACAACCACACTGAATTTAATGTGCTCACCGGTTAGTCACAATACCAAAAAAATCAGAAATATCTTATTGAGCTTATGTAATAGGATAGCATAAAACATTAATAACCACTAAAGCTTAGCAAATATTATGGAATATATCAGTAACATTAGGAAATGAATGACACACAGCATCATCATTTTATTGGAATTCTCTATTGTGAAGCTGAAATGTGCAGGTCTACTCTGAATAAATTCAGAACAGAAAACAGGAAAGTTCGTACAAAAAACCACAGAAAAACAGAGGAGGTCAAGAAAGGACCGGAGCTAAAGAAAATTTGGGAATTAAAGGACTAAAAATCATCAGATACAGAAGATGGATAAAAAGGTGAAATCAATGAATCTACGATAATGAGGCAAAACCAGAGACTTTCCTGGCAATTATAGCACTTACTGGAATTTAAATAGTGAAGATAATTAAAATAGTGAAGTCTTAAGTGCCTCGACCTGGACTGTCACTATAGCTTTCCAATCTGTACTTCACCTCTGCTACAGTAACGTTACTAAAACACAACTTTATATTGTCCCCAATATAATTGTATAAAAACTTTTAGTGTCTCTCTAATGTTTCCTGAGAAAAGTCCCAACTTTTAGCCTGTCACACAAGGCTCTCTAGAAAAAGAACCCAGATGTAATCTGATCACATGAAGACTCTGTCCCGGGGAAAAGTGAGCTAATTTGATGCTTCCACATTTTGTCCCATAGATTTTAAGTTCTGTGCCTGTGACGTCCTCTCTCTACACATCTATACCTATAAAGGTTTTTATCCCCACCTTTACTTTATGGTCCAGACTGGACTTCAGTCATCTCCGTTAAACCTCTAATTGACACCCATCTTTGCCTGCCTAAGTTCTAAGTACTCTTCAAGTTCTAAGTACTCTTCAAAACGTTTATAACATATACTATACCTAACACTGTGGAAAATGTTTATAACTTCAAGTTTTACGTCCTCCAAGAAACATTTCTTTTGCTATCTTTGAATTTGTTTGGCAGTTACTGCATACATTCACTTGTTTCTCATCCTGTACCTTCTTATGTGCAGCTATTTTTGTGTAATAATTCCCCAACTAGATTCCCAGCTAGATTTTTCCTCTCGCATCCATACAGCACCACACTGTAACATAAATAGTACTCAATAAATATCTATTTCGGAAAATAAATATCCATTTATTTCTCCTTCATTGACTTCTCATCCCACTCCTCATAATGGCTGCTTTAAAAATCTTTCCAACTCGGCGAGGCGCAGTGGCTCACGCCTGTAATCCCAGCACTTTGGGAGGCCAAGGTGGGCGGATCACAAGGTCAGGAGATCAAGACCATCTTAGCTAACACGGTGAAACCCCGTCTCTACTAAAAAATACAAAAAATTAGCCTGGCGTGGTGGCGGGAGCCTCTAGTCCCAGCTACTTGGGAGGCTGAGGCAGGAGAATGGCATGAACCCAGGAGACAGAGCTTGCAGTGAGCCGAGATCGCGCCACTACACTCCAGCCTGGGCGACAGAGCAAGACCCCGTCTCAAAAAAAAAAAAAAATTTCCAACACTTTTCACTTATGTGACATTATCTTTCCCTTCCTCCACTTCCCTATCTCACCTCCTCCTCCACTGAGAAGCTAAAGATTATTCTTTACTTGCATTTCAAGAAAAAATGAGAATTTATCTACATCCTCACGTCTCCCTTCTTCCTTGTTTTCAATTTCCAAGAGGGAATTGTCTCTTCTAAGGTTTATTCTCTACTTGGGTCCTTGATGCCATTGCTTTCTGTGGCCTCAGGTGTCTGGCTCTATTAGTTAGGCCTTTCCAACTTTCAGCTTCAGTATTTATATTTCTTTGGCTTTCTTTCCTCTAAATATCCAAAACATAAAATTCCCAAGATCCAGAAATTGCTTATGTGGTTTCTCCACTCTCCATTTCTCTTGCAAACCTTTTGCTTCTGTCTTCTTAGCCTTACTTCCAAACTCCTTGTAAAAGACTTTTATACCCTACCATGTGACCCAAATTGTCTCCTCTTAGTTCACCAAAAATCTTTCAAGTACAAAATCTGTGACTCTTCCTCAGTCATTCTTATTTGTGCTGAATTATTTACTAAACTACTAAAATAGTATTTTTCTACCTAATCCAAATTCACTAAATAGGTTCTGACATTCCTCTCACAATTTGCCTCCTGCTTTTCCATTTCTTCTGAGTTTCCTTCACTGCCTCTTCTTCCTCAATGTGTCATTTTATTAGCTGTTACCTCAAAAAAAAATTTTTTTTTTTTGCCTGGCCTAAAACCACTTGAAGGAAAACGAATCCAATGCCACAAACTTATCTATATCATCTCCATGTATAACAGCTCCACCCTGATCCCCCAAAACCCAGGCTGTTCCTCAGAGTACAACGAAACACATCTCAACGCATTTTTAAAATGCCTCTCAAATTTGTCATCTTTTTACATTCCTGCTGTATTGCATATTCTCATTTCCTTTTGTCTGAGCTATCAATAAAGTTGGCAGGACAAACAGTAGGCCATTTCAAATGCCATTCTATCCCTTGGCCAGAATATTTGTTTAATGCCTCCTCTTGGTTCACTGAAGATCTTTTAAGTAGAAAATTGACAAGATCTTTCAAGCACAAAATTTTTTTTAAATTCCTGTTTTTGCAGCCCTAGTCAGGGTACCCCTTTTGGCCATCCACTCGTAGCCAGATGAGCCAGTATTGCACCCTGGATCCTACCTCTTGTTTCTTTTCCTCCAGTTTTGGACTCTTTTCCTCCACTTTTGGATTATTTTCCTTGTTCCAATTCTGTGACTTTCCAGCCATTCAGCTCCATTGGTTTCCATTGCTGAATGGGTCTCAGGAGTTACAAAGCAAGGATGGAGGAACTATAGTTTGCCTCAAATTAGAGTTATCTAAAATATAGTCAGATCTTTGACACTTTCAGGATTCATATTCTGGTATCGTCTAGATTGCTTGGATTTGACTCCAGTTCTCCTAGCTGGGTGACCTTGGCTAAATTATTCAACTTCCTTCTGTAACTTAGTTCCCTTAGCTATAAAATTCAGGTAACAGTAGTATCTAACTCTTGAGCTAATGAGGGATTAAATAAAATGATTCTTGTAAAGCACACAGAAATGTGCCTGGCAGATAGTATGTGATTAATAATGTTGGCTATCATTATTATATCTTATATATTATAAGAGTTTCTGTCTCATCTGTGCCTTAAGTTGTATTATCTAAAGCCTCCTTTAGTTATGCTAAACTAAACATGTACCAACCCAGGAAAGGTGCGTGGAAAAGTGGTGAAAAGCATTAACAACAACAGTAAAAATAATAATAATACAACAATAACATATTAGCATTAAGCCAAAGCTTCATTTAAATTATCTCATGTAATACTCAGAAAAATTATATGTGACAAGTACTATTGTTACATCCATTTTACAGATAAGGAAAATAACTCCTATATAATTCTTCTTAAATTGTCCAGATAGTCTGCTTCTAAAAAGTTTCTCTGGAACATGCTAGGCCGACTTTTTTTTGGCATATCTGCATGTGATCTCTGCTGTTGGTAGATTGCTTGGAGATTCCTGCTTCTTTTAGATAAGACCATGACACTCCCTCATTATGCAACCAGTAATAAAGTTTTTTTTTTTTTATGTGATCTAAGTCGACTTTTATGACAGAATTTGTTGAAACCCCTAAGATGGCTTTTATTCTGTGCCTTGGGCAGTGGTAAATAGATGGGGTTCAAGAGTCTGGAGCACTCCTTCCCAATAAGAATGTATTTTCCTTACAGGATTGTTCTGGTAAAGTCCATTATAAAGAATGATAGCTCAGGCCAGGCATGGCGGCTTACACTTGTAATCCCAGCACTTTGGGAGGCCAAGGTGGGTGAATCACTTGAGGCCAGGAGTGCAAGACCAACAAAACCTTGTCTCCACTAAAAAATACAAAAATTAGCTGGGTGTGATGGTGCATGCCTGTAATCCCAGCTACTCAGGAGGCTGAGGAATAAGGATCACTTGAACCCGAGAGGCGATGGTTGCAGTGAGCCAAGATGGTGCCACTGCGCTCCAGCCTGGGTGAAAGAGCAAGACTCTGTCTCAAAAAAAAAAAAAAGAACTATACCTCAAATTTCCACATAGGCATGCAGGTCAGCCATCCTAATGAGGTCTATTCCATATTTACCTAGAAGAGAGGACAAGCATGGAACATTACTATTCCCAATTCAGGTGCCTCATCCCTCAATCAATAAGGTTTCTGCAAACATCCTCAAAATCAGTGGCTTTCCAAAGTGGAATATATGCACAAAACAATCCTTTTGGGAGTACAGGAAGGAATGTTACAACTTCTATTTATCTTTTAGGAAAATAAGCTTTACTAAAAAAATGGATTTCAAAAAATGGACTGACATTGCACACTCACACAGTCTCCATGTCAGAAGGTCATGCTGTTACTCATATGTGGAAGTTAAAAAAGTTGATCCCACAGAAGTAAAAAGTACAACAGAGAATACTAGAGGCTGGGAAGGGTAGGGGGAAAGAGAGGACAGAGAGATTTGTTAAAGGAAACAAAATTACAGCTAGATAGGAGTAAGTTCTAGTGTTCTACAGCGCTTGTAGGATAACTATAGTTAATAATAGTTTAAAATAGCTAGAATGGGGATATTGAATGTTTGAAACACAAAGCAATTATAAATGTTTAAGATGATAGATAGGCTGATTACCCTGATCTGATCACTATACATTGTATAGACCACAACATCACTATGCACCCTATAAATATGTACAATTATTATTTGTCAATTTTAAAAATTCAGAAAAAAAAGGGAGTCATAGGCCATGATTGGTACCCTGAGGAAATGCAAGTCAACTGTTCCAGATTTACTGGCTCTTTCTCCTTGCAGTACTGTGCTAACAAGAACTTCAGAAAAATTAACATTCTTCCATCCCATTTTTCAAAAGACACTCATACTATGGAAGAAGCATGTTTGAATAAACTTTTTTTTTTTTTTTTTGAGACGGAGTCTCGCTCTGTCACCCAGGTTGGAATGCAGTGGCGCGATCTCAGATCACTGCAAGCTCCAGCTCCTGGGTTCATGCCATTCTCCTGCCTCAGCCTCCTGAGTAGCTGGGACTACAGGCACCCGCCACCACACCCGGCTAATTTTTTGTATTTTTTTTTTTTTTATGGGGTTTCACTGTGTTAGTCAGGATGGTCTCCATCTCCTGACCTCGTCATCCGCCCTCCTCGGCCTCCCAAAGAGCTGGGATTACAGGCATGAGCCACCGCACCTGGCCTGGATAAACTATTTTTTAAAAAAATCTTCTCATCTGTACAATTGAAAAGTTTGGAAACAGAGTTCTCTAAACTATAACTTTTCTAAATTACAAATTAGTTCCAAAACTAACTAAAAGGTCAAACAATGCATTTAATTAGTTCCCAAACTAATAGGAAGGTATTGTGTTTTGATATTTAAAAAAAAGGGGGGGTTAAAAAACTGCTTAAACCATTGTTTTTGAACACATTCATTAAAATTATTAAAATATCATACGTCACTTTTTAATCAGCTTGTAAGAACACCTAATTGGTACTATTAAATTGAAATTTAATAATCCCTTTTCAACAAAAACTTTGCATAATTGCTAATACAGGTAAATAAAAAGAATAAGAAGTCAACAATGTACTTTCTTCCATTTGGACCTTCATATCTTTGTGATGTATCTTTTTTAGCTCTGGCCAAAAAACAGAAACCCCCCCAAAACAAACAAAAAAACTATTAAAATAAGCTGAATTATTAGACTTGTAAACCACTCTTTCAAAAATAATTAAACCATGATTTTTAAAATAATGAAACATATTCACTGCAAAAATCTTAATATGGTTATTAATATATTTAGTGAAAGTAAAAGTAATTTATTTTCTAATAATATAAAAATAATTATTTTTAAAGTATTTCTCATCTTTCTTAATTTCTAACAACTGGTATGATTTAAACACATATGCTATACCTAACACTGCGGAAAATGTTTATAATTTAGAGATAAATAACCTACATTTACATAGGTATATTCATTACTTTTTCTGTTACTGCTAGTACACACTATTTTGGACAACAAGACCTTTCAGAAAGAGAAGAGAAAGGTGTGTTCACATTTCCAGATGCTTCAAATAATCTCCCTACAAGTTCCAGTCTCCCAGGAGGTACAGGCAAGTGTACTTGGGGCTTAAGTTAAACTATGGCCTGCCTTTCCCACACTCCTGATCTTTTTCCTAAGTCAGGCAGGCAAGCATTGTAAGTGTGCAATGCTACACCCACAATGTCCCGAAGATGTTCATCTTCTATGTTATGAGTACTTTTGGCTGCTTTTGGGAGTTAAGTATTATAATTTCTTATTATTTCAATGTAGACTAACTCTAAGAATCTTATTATTCTTAAAATAATAGCTCAAAATTAATGAATCTTTTTATTTATTTATTTATTTATTTATCTATTTATTTTTTTGAGATGGAGTCTCGCTCTGTTGCCCAGGCTTAATGTAAAATTCCAAAAATAAAAGGAACCTATCTTATCGTCTAACTATACAAATTAATAACCACACCTTACATTTAAACCTCAGAATTCTGTAGATACATTTTAAAATAACTAAATGCTATGATCTATTGTTTCTCATACTATAGTCTACAAGAATATTCTTGGAAATATTCTTAATTAAATAAAACTTCAAATTTTCTTTTATTTTGATGATGTAACACAGATTAAGAAAGATATATTATGGATCATCTGAAAGATTACCTTAAAACTGAGAATTGCCATCTACTTGAGTGCAAAAAGTTAGAATCTGTATTTACAACCATATTAGGATTAAGCAATCATGAAAGACACCATTTATTTTTAATCCGCTTGATCTCCAAGTTTAAACCAAAATCTCTGAAGTTCAGTAAGGCTTTTTGTTGTTGTTGGCTGATGTTAAAAGGGTACATTATTCAAGAATAAAAAAATTGCCATATTCAATTTATAAATTGAAAAGTTCAGCACAAATAATCGAATTAATGTGCATGACTGATCTGAAACCTGATAAATATGGCTTGACTACCTTATTGTTTGAATGAGCTATAAACACAAGGCAAGTTATGAGAAAACTATTCCAGTCAAAAAAGCTGAGTTTATCTAAATAGAAAAATATAAACAAATATAAAGTGATTTTTCATGCTTTCAGAAAGCTTTTTCAACCTACAAATGTCTTATAAGATGGTATTGACAAATATTCAAGAAAGATCCAAATTTGTAGTCTATTTATTTTATGTATGGAACTCTTTAAGAAATATTTTCCTACTTACTCAGAGAACACCTGAACACCTTAGTTTTATTATGAGTTGATAGATTTAGCAGAATTCACCAATATTTACATATTAAGCAATAATAAAAATAATCCCACATACAATGTATTTAGAAGCAACCAGCTAAAATTTGCTACAAGCATAAAATATCTGACCAAATTTCATAAGTAATTATAAAATCATTTAACTCATTAAATTTATTTGTATTCATTTTAATAGGACTGTGGTTTATTGTTGCTTCACAAAGGCTTTATGTTGCCAGTTTCCATATCTGCAACTATTCTGAGCTGTTTTGAATTTCAATTATATTTTAAAATATTTTGTGCTGTCAAATCCAGTTGACTGTACCCAGGCTTCATATATATTTATACATATACACATACACATATATAGTCTATATAATATATATTCCATATATATTCAACATATATATGGCCCACATATATATTCAGTCTCTGAAGATCAAATATATAATAAATTATCATCTACCTTTCAAATTCTATCTTTCTGTACCTGTGATTGAGCTATGAGAAGACTAAGTGACTACATATCACTGACAAAATAAAATTATAATATCAAAGTAAAATCATACTATAACATGGTACCGCTTTCTGGAAAAAAAAACTACCTGTAATTTTCATAACAAGACCTTATGGAATTATTATTTTTTCAATAATATTTAGTATTTTACTACAGCTAAAATCTTAATAACCTATATATGCAACTGGATCATTAAAAATTATGAATTCTGCCAGTATGGAGATACACCTGTTGACTTTATTAAGCCATGGCTTATTGATAAAATGTTATTAATCAAATTTGTTGTGCTATTTTTTTGAGCATGCAAACCCAAATCAAAGAGGCCTTAGGAGAAAAGTATGGTAGAGGAGAGGACTTTAGGAGATGTAGATTATGCAATTTAATTCTTAGGCCCATGAAAAAAATCTACAAAATAAACCCTAAGTAATCAAAGTAGAAAATTATGGACTTAATTATTGCCCTCACATAAAATGAAAAATAATCTCTATGATACAACAAACAGAATAACTCTAAGTTTTATGAAAGATTTTTTAAAAAAAGAAAATTCTCAAACTGACATAATCAAATACATACAGGCAAAAATATTTTTTCAAAATTTGTTCTTATTAAAATTATCATAAAAATAAGTATCCCTTACTGTTTTATAAAATTTAAAAGAAACTGCTCTGTTTCAAGATGTTGGCCTCAGGAATAAAATAACTTCTATTTGATTTTAAAAAACTCTGTAAGTTTATGAGAATAATAATATACTTTAAAAAATGTTTTCTAAGTAAGAATAAGCAAATTAAATGGTGTATGTGTACACACACACACACACACATATATACACATATACATAAAACCTCACACAGGATAAGTACCCTTTTATCTGAAATGCTTGGGACCAGAAGTGTTTAAGAGTTTGGATTTTTTCGGATTTGGGAACATTTGCATTATATATACTTACTGATTTAGTATCCAAAATTTGAAATGCTCCAATGTGCATTTCCTATGAGCACTATGTCAGTGCTCAAAATATTTCAGATTTTACAGCATGTCAGATTTCAGATTTTCACATTAGGGATGCTCAACCTGTGTATGTATGCTTTCAGTATGTGTGTGTGTGCATGTATACTAAATGCTTAAGAGGATATTAAATGTTTAAAAGGATACCAGTTCTGGGCCAGGCACGGTGGCTCACACCTGTAATCCCAGCATTTTGGGAGGCCACGTTGGGCAGATGACAAGGTCAGGAGTTGGAGACCAGCCTGGCCAACATAATGAAACCCCGTCTCTACTAAAAATACAAAAATTGGCCGGGCATGGTGGCACGTGCCTGTAGTCTCAGCTACTTGGGAGTCCAAGGCAGGAGAATCGCTTGAACCTGGGAGGCAGAGGTTGCAGTGAGTCGAGATCATGCCACTGCACTGCAGCCTGGGCGACAGAACAAGACTCTGTCTCAAAAAACAAACAAACAAAAAAGGATACCAGTTTTGTAATATATTATGATTCCACATGTCATTCTGAAGTATCCCACACATATTAATACCTTAGAAAATAATAAATTCATTTTTCCTTGAACTAAAGCACATTCACATGTACTACTGGTTTTAAAAGGTAGTATTTCGCATGCATACGGTGCCACCTTGTGGCAGTTGCAAGTATTTGTGTAGCTACATAAAATTATGGTTCGTATTAAGTAACTGCCATTTTTTTGACAAGTTATGTGTATAGGTTATTGAATAAAAATCCTTAGCCTAAAATGAGTTGTTGTTTTTTTTTCAAAATAACCTTTGAAAAAGAACATTTTTCAGAATGTCTTCAAATGGATATAATTTAAAAGGAGACTAAGTCAGAAACCCTAGATTGTCTGCTAACTATACCACTATCAAGATACTGAACCTTAGACTAACTGTATTGCCATTCTGGACCTCAGTTTCCATATCTTTAAGGTTGTTCAACTAATCATTAATTAAGTCACTTTCATCCTAAAATTTTGATTTTAGCTTTAGAAAATTATGTTTCTGTTTTTAGCACCCTAATATGAAATAAAGGCCTGTTTATGACACACCTTATCTCTTTTATTAATATGAATTTGTTTGGTTATGCATTCTGCTTGAATTTTCTTCAGAAAAAAGTCTTAATTTATTATTCTCCCTGTCCAAATAGGCTTCCCCTAAACAATACACATTGAAAAGATTTCATTGAATTATAAAGAAAAGTAAGCTAAAGTAACTGAAAACAAGTTTTGAAACATTCTGTAAAGATAAGTGTGCATGTATTTGATAAGATGCGGTCAATAGCAAATCCAGTTCCCAAAAGTTAATGTGGAAGAAGTCCCTCCAAAGCTTTTAGAATCTTGGGTGTTACTTTGATAAATAAGAACTAGTACAAGTTCAGAGTTTGGGCAGCTCTTTCTACCATAATGTGGATCAAATACTACCCTGTATTGCAGACGTGGCACCTCAGATTTACCTGAACTACTGCTTCATTCTTCCATTATCAATCATCAACTCAGTCCTTGTTTCAAAATGTCTTTTCCTAAAGTATCTCTTCTTATTCAACCTCTCTGGCATCCATTTATTTCAGACACTCAACTTCCTAGCCCTGCATGCTAAAATATCCATCACAGTATCTTGTTTTTTAGAGACTAGTTTAAGAACTTGCATCAGAATCACTTGGAATGCTTGTTAAAACATGTCATTCTCTAGACCCCATACTGTAGACAAATACTGTCCAATAAAAATATACGAGTCACATACATAATTTTAAATGTCATGGTAATCACACTGAAAATAAACTAAAAAGAAGCCAGTGAAATCATTTTAATAATATATTTTATTTAATCCAATGCACGTAAAATATTATTTCAAGATGTAATCAATTAGAAAACATATTAACATAATACTTTATATCCATTAGTTTAGATGTCTTTGAAATCTGGTATTTTATGCTTGCAGCATGTATCAATTTGGATCAGCATACTTCAGGTGCTTAAGCGTGGCCTGAACCAGTTCTGGGGAAGGTGGAATAAAAGCCAGGAATTTACAAAACACACAGGTAATTCTTCTACATGATCAAGTTTGAGGCCACTACCCTAGACTGTCCTGTACACAATCCATTCTACAACCATTACTGAATTAACATTTGAAAAAAAAAATGCCCCTGTAATTATGTCAATCCTAAGAACCTAGAAAACCCTGGTACCTCCAATTCAATCAACGCAGATAGGTATTCACAGTTCTCTAAAAGTGACCTCATTCATCCATCCAACCTACTCTTCAATTAGAAAATGTTTTGGATTCTTCCATAAAGCTTTCCTAAGCAAATATTCATTCATTCAACAAATATTTGTTGAGAACCCACTAAATGCCATAATGGATCTTATAGGTGTTAAAAAAAAATAAAATAAAAATGGGAGTCACAGTTTAGATATACATCAAGACCAACTGCCCATAACCACATAAACCAAAACTTAAGTCATCCTGATTTCCCTGAAATGCTCTAATCATAAATATAAAACATAAGCTTTATATTTTTGTTAATATGATTCCGTGAAATTAAGCCAATCAACTATAGACAAATCAACTTAAACAACTGTTTGCCTCCCCCCAAAAAATCTTAATGTATAAGGACCAATAATGGAAAAGCTCAAAATGCTTCCTCTTTTATCCTTATAAGCTGTGCCGTTACTGGTGAGTGCAAGCTTCTTACCACCCTTCCCACTTGATTTGAAGTCTCCTGGATTCTGATCTGTACTTTTTCTATGACAATAAACTTTCAGATTCATCCTAATTTTATTTTTCATACAGGAAAACAGATCAGGTATAACACAAATCATTACACAATTTTTTACAATAAAAGAAATGCTCTGAAATAGCACTATGAGATGCTATGAAAATACTTGAGAGGTCCTTATACAGTCTGAAGGGCCAAAGAAAGTCTTTAAGCAAAGTAACATTTAAGTTAAGAAAGGGTGTGAATACAATTAAGGAATCTGAGCAGATAAAATGAAATTTCTAGGTAGAGAAGGAATGTACATTATGGAAAGCACTAAGGTGGAAAAGAACATGGAGGGCCAAGTTACTGAAAGGAGCAGACAGATGAGGAAAGTAATCTGATAGGGGGCTTCCCAGGCAGGCAGAAACCAGATAAGGCCAAACTAATGAGCTTCCAATTTTCCTTTAAAAAAAAAAAAAAGTATAAATATTTAAACCAAAGTAGACTACAAACTCCTCAAAAGACACAGACCATTCCTTCTAAACCTCATGTCTTATGTCTCCTCACAGAGTACAGATATTTAGTACTTCCTCTGTACACAGAAAAATCGTAATTATGCCAGCCTTTTAATTTCTAGAATTTCCAGGTTATACTAACAATTAGGTGTAGCTTCAGGTAACTTAAAAAGCACATTACCATGAAACTCAAGAAAACCTTTCCTGAAGTGCTGAGTTTTAACATAAAGTTCCTTAGAAAGAGAGGCAGTTTTTATGTGGAAAAACATGGGCACCACGTTCTACCAGCATGATGCCAAAATTCTAGCTCTACCCAAGCTCCCAGTGGAAGGGGTGAAGGACATCCAACTCCCTTGCTTCTTACTCCTCACTTTCCCTGACATTGTTCTTCATATCAAAGATTGTGATTTATACACACAGAGAGATTAAAGGATTTAAAGAAAAAAATTTTACTGGGTCAAATCAGCCTGTTACCTATCACACCCATGCCTTACTCTTCCAATTGATCGAAACATGATATACGACACTGTACAGGCAGAATTCTAAGCTAGTTCCCCACATTCCTGGCCCCTAGAGAGCGCATCTACATAATCCCCTCCCCTGGAGTTTGGGTAGAACCTACAAATATGAGCAGATATCACTTCTGGGACTAGGTTCATCAAAAGGGAGATCTGACTGGGTCTGACTTAATCAGGTGAGCCTTTAAAAGGGGCTGGGGGCTCCCTAAAGCCACGGAGATGAAAAGTGTTAGAAGGCCTATGAAAGGGCTAGCTGACATACAGCTGGCCTCTGGCCAACAGCTGGAGAGACAAAAAGGGACCTCAGTCCAACCACAACGAAATTCTGCCAGAGGGCTTAGAAGGACCCCAAACCTCAGATGAGATCCCACTTGCAGACCCTTTGATTTCAACCTTGTGTGAGCAAAGCCGTCAACTATGCCACGTCCAGACTTCTGACCTACAGGACTGAGAAAACGAGTAGGTGTTGTTTTGAAGCCACTGATTTGTGGTAATTCGTTATGCAGCAATAGAAAACTAACAACACTCAAGTATTTCTCATATAACGTCTGCCACATACGAAAGTTTTTCAGGCGTCATTTTACAAATATCTTTCTAGCTGCTTTAAGAATAAAATTCTTTCAAAATTGACATGAACATTAATTGTGCAATATCTCCTTAATAATTCTCTCCGTTTTCAATGAAAAGTCATTGAGTTTGGTGAGTCAAGATTCACTGAAATATTCTTCAGTGATGATGGGCCTCTTTGGTGAGGTGACCTTATTCCCGTCCTGCCCCCTAAGGGTGGGCAGAATCCTACCGCCTCAGACTCGCCTACCCCTCTGACCTCTGAGGGGGGCCCTAAGCCCAGGACAGACGTGGAAAAACGGCAGAAAAAAGGATGCAGTTCTTCTCTTTAATCCCTAACCCAATTTCTCGGGAAAAGCCGCGTTCCCACACAGAAGGCGAACCCTCTAAAGCTGTGGCTTGGCTGCCGCGCACGCAGTAGCTTTACGAACTCCCAAAGCATCTAGCGGAAGTTTAGACCGTTCACTAGGGGTCACATGGGCCACTTCGGGAGCAGCTGGCAAACAGTTCCTTTCAGTTTGAAAGTACCTTTGAAACTCGGAAATTGTGCTTCTTGGTCTTTCAGTTCATAAGCCTAGAGAGCGGCTACTTAAATTGGAATTGTCATCTTCTTCCCTCGGCCCCAACTAGTAGACCACGACCAGAAGACATTAGCCTAACCTACACCTACCGTAGTGTCACACCCGGCACAGCGCGACCAGGTCCACCAACTGCGCCTGCGCGAACCGGCCGCTCCCGCCAGATCACAGGAAGGCTGAGAGAAAGGGCAGGACCCCGCCGCGTGGGGCTGGGCTTAAAGGCTCGTCGCGCCTGCGCAAAGGACCCGACGACGTGCTGCGTCGTTACTTTTGAAACGCTTGGCGGGGAAGTGCTGTTGGAGCCGCTGTGGTTGCTGTCCGCGGAGTGGAAGCGCGTGCCTTTGTTTGTGTCCCTGGCCATGGCGCTGCAGCTCTCCCGGGAGCAGGGAATCACCCTACGCGGGAGCGCCGAAATCGTGGCCGAGTTCTTCTGTAAGTCCTCGCGCAGGCCAATATATTGGGGGGAACTGAGTCGTGGCGGCTTAGTGGGCCCACAGCTCGGCCTTTGAGACCAGAGAAGTAATGCGGGGAGAGGCGGCTGCAGGCGCTTCCTCCTGACGCGTTGCTAACGTGGAGCTGCAGGCCTGCGTGCTGCTGGGGCCTACCTCACGGCGTAGCCTCTTCCGGAGCGTTTCTTCCTTTAAGTGCAGATCCGTCCCACCACCCACCCCTTACTTCCCGATACAGGACACAGTGTGACTGGGGTGGGCCCCAGTGTGTGTGTGTGTGAGATCCGTCCCACCACCCACCCCTTACTTCCCGATACAGGACACAGTGTGACTGGGGTGGGCCCTAGTGTGTGTGTGTGTTTCTTTTTGTGTGTGCGTGTGTGTGTTTTTTTTTTTTTTTTTTTTTTAACTGCGAGAGCACCCTCACCTTCCCACTCTAAGTGATGATTAGGCATGAGGCTGGCGGTAAACAAGACTTTGGGAACCCTTGTTCTCGAACAGGCCAGCTGCACGTCGTAAAGGAATCTAGCAGGATTTGGGAGGGAAAGGGGCAGATATAGGCTTGTCTGGAGCACAAGGACTATTCGGTCAGTTGCTAACCCGAATGCAACAGCCTATTTTGACATTCTCTAGCCTCAATCTGAATTTGGACTTGGATTACGTGAGGTGAAATTTGGCAATAGTAGTTAATACACTTTGGCTTTTTTTTTCTTACCACATGAAAGCAATTATCTTTTTTACTTAGAAGCAAGACTTTTAAGGATTTTTAATGCCACTTTGTACCTACTCTGCTTTCAGCAAGATACACGTGTGTTCAGTCATTTCTAGCTGTATAGCCTAATGAAAATATAGCCACATCTAAATATATTTTATTTTCCAGAGTTGTGCAGTGATAATGAATTTTCTGTAACATTTCTTTTGCTTGCAGCATTCGGCATCAACAGCATTTTATATCAGCGTGGCATATATCCATCTGAAACCTTTACTCGAGTGCAGAAATACGGACTCACCTTGCTTGTAACTACTGATCTTGAGCTCATAAAATACCTGAATAATGTGGTGGAACAACTAAAAGGTATTTAATCATTGGAAGCAATTTGAGTCTTGCAGATTTTCTAGCATCTCAAGTAGTCATTTTTCCGCTCTGCACATAGAAGTGTACTGACATCTCAAATATATTTTCAATTGAGAGGAAGCAAATAATATATAAAATGGAAGAAATCCACTCTTCCCCCACTACATTGTGAGTGGGCTGAATATTCTGATGTTAGAAAAGTGATATGGCTAAAAAAATAGTCTTCATCAACTCCCTTAGATGGCTTTTGCAGTTAATGTGGCCAAATGGAACAGGTTGGAATTTTACATAATTATAATGGTGTTCACTATCTGAGAAAATATACACTACATATTCTCAATATAATGTATTAATTTTCTGTAACTAATTAATTTTCTGTAGTCTAATGTTATCATTAGATTAAGATCAAAGAAATTGGATTCAACCAGAGAACTAAACTTCAAAAAAAGAAAAAGATTAGCTGCTAAACAACACAGTTTTTTTTTTGTTTTTGTTTTTCACGTATTTCTATTTGTCATTTTCAAAAATTCTGCCAGTGATTCAGTAAGCCTTTTCTGTCTGAACAGTCATTTTTCTTTAGCTCGAGAAATTGCTGTATTGCCTGTTTGGTGAATACTTGTTCTTCATCAATTTCTTTTTCCTTTCTAGAATTCCTGTTAGTTTCTCTTTCATGTTACCCTCCACTTAGGATTCTCATTTCTAATTTTTCAAATGTTTCTCCCATTTGATCTTCTAAAATTTTAAAAAATACTACAGTGGCCATCTTTTTTTTTTTTAATTTGGAAATTATTTCTTTTGTTGACCAGAAATGTGTCTTTTTTTTTTTTTTTTTTACCGTTTTTATTGCATTTTTACTAACCCATGTTTAGTATGCCCTTCCAGTGATGGCCATGTGAACTTCTTTAGCTTGATAACTCTCTTTAAAGCTATACTCTCCTCTAGATAAACTGTTAGCATTGCCTTGCCATTTATGTATGCAGGAGGGGAATCCCTCAACAACCTGTGGATGTCAGGTCTCAAATTGACAGGCAAGGGAAGATAGCCCTGTTGACATTTTGGCCTGGGTATTTCTTTGGTGTGGGTGCTTTTCTGTGTGTTATAGAATGTTTACCAACAACTATGGCATTTACTCACCAAATGCCAGTAACAAACCCTCTTACTCTGACAACCAGAAATGCCTCCATATATTATATTGCCAGATATGCCCTAGGGGACAAAATTGTCCTTGGTTGAGAACTTCTGCTATAGTAGATTGGTATTGTCAAAATAGCAAGATGAGACCTCTTTTGGTGTGGGAATAGACCTCTGTTCTCAAGTGTACACAGGAAAGACACTGATAGGAGTGTCCACCTCTCCCAGAGTTGCATCCAAAATTGGGGGTCAGGAATAAATCATCTATAGTGATTCATAGGGCTGTACTCAGATCGTTTGGCCTGGAACCTCTAGGCAACTATGGATGTGTGTTTTCATCTTAATTTGCTAGAGAAGCAAGCATTGCCTAAGCCAATGGTTTTTAGGTTGTCTCATTTGAGACTGCATTGATGACATTTCACCTTATGTGTGTCTAGACCTCCCTATTTAACTTCTCCCTTTTATTTTAGTTAAAGTGGAAAAATTGTTCTTCCCTAGAGGCAAGTTCTGTTTGTTTTTTGTTTGTAGTCTCACTCTGTCACCCAGGCTGGAGTGCAGTGGCATGATCTCCACTCACTGCAACCTCTGCCCCCCACCATAGCCTCCCGAGTAGCTGAGATTATAGGTGCCTGCCACCGTGCCCGGCTAATTGTTATATTTTTACTAGAGACAGGGTTTCACCATCTTGGCCAGGCTGGTCTTGAACTCCTGACCTCATGATCCACCCACCTCTGCCTCCCAAAGTGCTGGGATTACAGGCATGAGCCACCACACCTGGCCAATTGTTTTGTTTTGAATGTAATTTCCTCTAGTCTTTTTCAGGGTCTTTATCCTGTTCTCATATTTTCTGCTTCTGTGTTTTGATTTTAATTATCCCCATTGGATTCATCTCTCCGGTTTTAAAGGAAGAACAAATTACCACCCAGTCTCCTCCTTTTCAGAGTGAAACTAATAAAAGGTTGTTGATAAATGCCAGGGATCACAAGGCCCACAGGCCACATCCAACAAGTGGCCTGTTTTTGCACTGCCCACAAGCTAAGAGTGTTTTTACACTTACAGGTTTGTTTAAAAATAAGCAACAGAGATCTCGGTGGCCGATAAGCCTAAAATATTTACTAATTACTCTGTTTCTTTACAAAAACTTCGCTGACTCCTGAATATGCTGTTTCAATTCCCAAGATTACTTCAGGGCTCAATGTGAGCCCCCGTTCTGTGTTTATAATTTTTCTGTAAGTGATCTCTGACCTGTGTATAGCTTCACTAACAACCTCTGTGTAGTCAACTCACAAATTTATATCTATCCCAAGCCTCTTTCTCCAGACTCATATTTCAGCTATATCTTTATGTAGCTATCCCAGAGATAATGTACACTCAAGCATACTAAAAACTAAATTTAGGATCTCCAAGACTAATACTCTTTAATTCTCTTTTTTTCCCTCAATGAATGGCTAAACTGTCCAACCAGAAATAAAAGAAACTTGGAAACTGTTCCTGAATCATGCTTCTTCCTTACTATCATGACTAACCCAATAAATTTTAACCATGAAATCTCTTAAATCTACCTACTGCTCCATATCTACCAGTTTATCCTCCTACAAGCTTTCAGTAACTCTTGCTTGAATTACTGATTGACTAACTAGTGTCTCTAGATCCCGTCTAACATCTCCAGTCCACTTTCCGTATCACAGCTAGAATGATAGTTTTGAAATACAAGTCTAATTGCTTTACATCCTGTTCACACACAGTAATGACTTCCCTGGTCTTGAAGTGTGTAGTTTTTTAATTTGATCCACCAGGCTTTGCGTCATCTGGCTCCTATTAATCTTGCGAGGATTACTTTGTTTTATTTTGTTTGTTTGTTTGTTTCTTGATTGTACTTGTAGTGGGCTGCTTCCAGCCCTCTATATGCTCTTCCCTTGGGAGTATTTGAGGCCTGTATCTTCTTTCCTATCCTTTTGCATATTTAATGCTGTTTATCGCTAGAGCTAAACTCAGACCTTTTCTGACCTCCCTGAGTGGCTCAAATTTTCGTTTTTTATGCTCTCATTGCATCTTACATCTCTCTTTCATAGCAGCCATTACAATGATAATTTCTCATTTATTGGTGTGATGAGTAGATTAATGCCCATCTCCTATGCTTTTATCTTGGATTAGGATGAAAATACCACATGTTCAGTATCCTGTCCTCAGCACCAATTACTGTACCTGGTACAGATACTGAGAATTTGAAAACAGAAGTTAGATTATTGATGGTGCAAATTTTCTTACACGTAGCAGGAGGTCCCAGATAGCAGTGGTAGGAATTTGCTGAGGATAGGGAATAGGACCCGAGAAGAGAGCTACTTTATGATGCAGTGGACCAAAAAAGATGCCTTCCTTTTTATGTGTTGCAGATTGGTTATACAAGTGTTCAGTTCAGAAACTGGTTGTAGTTATCTCAAATGTTGAAAGTGGTGAGGTCCTGGAAAGATGGCAGTTTGATATTGAGTGTGACAAGACTGCAAAAGATGACAGGTAAATAGGAATTACATTATTTCTACTTTGATATTTTTTTTCAAAACTTTTTATTACTAATTGAGTTCTAATTATATTGAACTAGTTTTATATAAAATATAGTTTGTTTCTAATTTATATTTTCTAAGATATCCTCAGTCACCTATGGAAAAGAATTGTGCTCAGTTTAGCATATCATTGATTTGTATATATAATATAATTTTAACATAATTGCCTTTAGTCTAAATCAGTAGTTTTCAAACAGTATTTATGGTGATATATACAAAACTACTCATGATATACTAGATGAACCATTTAATGAATTGTTCTAAGATATTTTTAACTATAAGGAATGATATTAGACTCACACAATTTAAGATGTAGCTCTGCTGTACTTCCTTTAATGCCATCTGCTTCCTAAGACACTTCATAAATTTCTGAAGGTTCCAGACTCCCTGGAAGAGAAATGCATTATCCTAGGCGTGCTTGTCTATAAACTGAGAACCATTTCTTATAGTGAAATGTAGTTTGCTTCTGAAAGCTTTGGTGTATTTTAGGAAATTATTAGCTTGTAAAATAATTTGATATACAATTTAATGTTTTATTTGAGAAAATAGGAAATTAGACATTTAGGCATTCTAAAAATGCTGAAATGATTATACTAATAAATATTTTAGATATCACTTGTTATTTTTATTTCAAGAGATGCTGAAGTTTCCCGAACTTGAAGTGATTGGTGGATTTTCTAGTCATCTGATACTAAATGACCTGACACTAAGACCAGCTCTAAAAGATGACTGGCAGGATAAATGAAGTAATAAGGATGTATGTTGTGCCTACTAGGTTGTAGGTCCGAAGGATACTTTCACTCACATTTTTTACAAACCTCCTTTCTCAAATAAGCCCTGCTTATTTGATGTTGAGAGTATTTAATCAGATAAATAATCTTACCACTATGTTTGAAATAACTTGTTAAGACCTAAAATGAATTAATTGATTTGATTTTTTTTTTTGACAGTGCACCCAGGGAGAAGTCTCAGAAAGCTATCCAGGATGAAATCCGTTCAGTGATCAGACAGATCACAGCTACAGTGACATTTCTGCCACTGTTGGAAGTTTCTTGTAAGTATTATACAACTTCTTGTTGAATTAAATTGATTGGCAAAAAGACTAAGCTACTGCCGTAATCACCCCTTTATTAAATTTTGTCTTATTTATCAGATTTATGTAATATAAATTGAAGGAAAAATGTTATAATGCAAAAGTAATGTATCGTAGTCTTCCTTTCCACAGGAAGACCCACAGTGAATACCTGAAACCATGGATAGTATGAACCCTATATAATGTTTTTTTCTTATGCATACATACCTATGATAAAATTTAATATGTAAATTAAGCATAGTAAGAGTTAATAAACTGGAACAATTATAACAATATGCTGGCATCACTATTCTTGCGCTTTGGGACCATTATTAAATTAGATAAGGGTTACTTGAACACAATCACTAAATTGCACAGAAGTTAGATACAATATTTTCTTTACTAAAATAAATGTTCATTGAGCAAAATAAATTAACTAGTGATTGGAGACCAAGCCAAATAACCTTTTCCAGCAGTGAGTGGTTCAAAATAGAAGAGAGGCAGCAAGATTAGTTTTACTTTTAGAAAATAATGTACTTCAATGATCTTATCCCCAATTTAGGTTCATTTGATCTGCTGATTTATACAGACAAAGATTTGGTTGTACCTGAAAAGTGGGAAGAGTCGGGACCACAGTTTATTACCAATTCTGAGGAAGTCCGCCTTCGTTCATTTACTACTACAATCCACAAAGTGAATAGCATGGTGGCTTACAAAATTCCTGTCAATGACTGAGGATGACATAAGGAAAATAATGTAATTGTAATTTTAAAATGTGGTTTTCCTGAAATCAAGTCATCTATAGTTGATATGTTTTATTTCATTGGTTAATTTTTACATGGAGAAAACCAAAATGATACTTACTGAACTATGTGTAATTGTTCCTTTTATTTTTTGGTACCTATTTTACTTACCATGAAGTTAACATCATGAATTTATTGCACATTGTTCAAAAGGAACCAGGAGTTTTTTGTCATCATTGTGATGTATATTCCTTTGAAGATAGTAACTGTAGATGGAAAAACTTGTGCTATAAAGCTAGATGCTTTCCTAAATCAGATGTTTTGGTCAAGTAGCTTGACTCAGTATAGGTAGGGAGATATTTAAGTATAAAATACAACAAAGGAAGTCTAAATATTCAGAATCTTTGTTAAGGTCCTGAAAGTAACTCATAATCTATAAACAATGAAATATTGCTGTATAGCTCCTTTTGACCTTCATTTCATGTATAGTTTTCCCTATTGAATCAGTTTCCAATTATTTGACTTTAATTTATGTAACTTGAACCTATGAAGCAATGGATATTTGTACTGTTTAATGTTCTGTGATACAGAACTCTTAAAAATGTTTTTTTTGTGTGTTTTATAAAATCAAGTTTTAAGTGAAAGTGAGGAAATAAAGTTAAGTTTGTTTTAAATTTGTCTTAAAATATTTTGATACTGGTTTGGTGTTGATATAGTTAAATGGTAATTAGAATTGATTCAGCATAGCTGATGAATTCTTGTTCCTATGAAATTATAGAACTTAAGGATACAAAGTTGAGTGAGTCTTGAGGTGTCTTCAGTCTAATGGATAAACTTTGATCACATCCTGTTCATCTCGTAACAATAGACTTAAAGCTATTACTTCATCATTGTGAAATGACAAATGTCCTTTGGAATTAGTCCAACAATTCCAGTTGAACAAGTGTTGATTTTAGTACTTTACTATACTCTTAGCCTTATTGTCAGCCTACTTTTCCTTAATATATTTAAATACTATGCTTATTCCTGTGCTTTCAATAATACCCTCATCTGGTACATGCTTTCTATCCAGTTCTCACCTGTTTTTCCAACGTCAGTTTAAGGCAGATTTGTAAAGTCTTCTCTAATCTCTAATCTAAATCTGACCTCATTTTGTAAAAATTCAGTTTATTAATGCTTGCTATTAGACACTCTAAGTCCTTTATGTGTATTAACTTATTTAACCTTCACTATTTTTAAGTAGTTGCATATAGTCTGAATCTGTTCATTCAGAAATTACATATTGAGCAAATACTGTGGATCAATGGCAGTTTCTGGGTTCTCAGTGACAAATTTGTAGACTCTTCATATCTTTATGGAATAAGTGGACCAGTGGTGTTACCAAGCTAGATGATTTCAAGAAAAGTAGCAATTAAATGCTTCATTTGTATTTTAACTGTTTGAG
Source organism: Symphalangus syndactylus (assembly GCF_028878055.3). Lineage (NCBI taxonomy): Eukaryota > Metazoa > Chordata > Mammalia > Primates > Hylobatidae > Symphalangus > Symphalangus syndactylus. The sequence goes on from NC_072426.2 coordinate 54,633,135, forward strand.
ATGTCAGACTAAATTCTGTGAAATCACCTATTTTCCCCCCAAGATGGAGTCTAATTTTGTCACCCAGGCTGGAGTACAGTGGTACAACTCAGCTCACTACAACCTCCGCCTCCCAGATTCCAGCAATTCTCCCATCTCAGCCTCCCGAATAGCTGGGATTACAGGCACGTGCCACCACACCTGGCTAATTTTTATATTTTTAGTAGAGAGGGGGTTTCACCATGTTGGCCAGCCTAGTCTTGGACTCCTGACCTCATGATCTGCCCGCCTTGACCTCACAAAGTACTGGGATTACAGGCATGAGCCACCGTGCCCGGCTGAAATCACATTTTTAAAGGTTGTGTGTATACTCTGGTCATTTCAACTCAGCTACCATTATTAACAGGATTAAATTCTTAGATTTTTGTATCATTTGCATGTTACTGTTTACTCTGAGGTTTCTGGAGAGCTAGTCATGGTGAGTCATTTTACCCCTTACAGATTATATAATCAATTAAGAAATACACATTTTGGACTGGGCGCAGTGGCTCACACCTATAATCCCAGCACTTTGGGAGGCCGAGGCAGGTGGATCACGAGGTCAGGAGTTTGAGACCAGCCTGGCCAAGATGGTGAAACCTCGTCTCTACTAAAAATACAAAAATTAGCTGGGCGTGGTGGCAGGCGCATCTCAGCTACTTGGGAGGCTGAGGCAGGAGAAATCGCTTGAACCCATGAGGCGGAGGTTGCAGTGAGCCAAGACCGTGCCACTGTACTCTAGCCTGGGCGACAGAGCAAGGCTCCATCTCAAAAAATAATAAATAAAAAGGAAACACACATTTTGGAGCTGAGTGGGAGCCAAACTATGAGCTTTATCGAGGTGAAGCTAGACTGGAAAAGCTTTTCCCTGTAGCTCCAAGTGGACTGTCCCATCCTCTTTCTAGACCTTGAGGCTTACCTCAGGAGGATGACGTTTAAATCAACAGCTGAAAGACTTGTGAGTGGTTTCTACACCATATTAAAGAGAAGGTTCTAAGATAGCATGATGGGCCTCTAGGCCTGGCCTGGACTCTGGCTCAGTGTTGCTTACCATATGTAGAGGGATGAAGAGAGGTTAAGCCCATCAAGTCCTGAAGTAGAGCCCAGGAGGAACTGAACTGTATCTGGCTTTCAAGATCCTTTTCCCAGTGTCATCAATCAGGGAAGTCAAACCTCTGTGAGAATGCTTATGCAGAGATATAACAGTCTCATGTATTGGTTGGCTTTTGCTGCACCTATCTCATTCTGTTGGAGGGACATTGGTTAGTCAGGACTCTGAAGGCCAGCTTTTTCACACTGACCAAAGCAAGTGAAGGCCAAGCCTAACTTTAATGGGACCAGGAAGTATACCCCTCCCATGGAGGTGGTGGGAAGGGCACCGAGAAGTTTGATGACAGTTATCTAATGGACTAGAGGTTGGCAAACTTTATGTAAATGGCCAAATAGTAAATAGTTATGCTTTTGAAAGCATATGGTCTCTTGCACCTACTCAAGAGGCTGAAAGCAGCCATAGACAATACATAAATGAATGAGCATGAGTGTGTTCCAATAAGAAAAAAACATGGCTGTTTGCTCTGGCCCCAGGGTTGTAGCTTACCAGTCCTGTAATAGATCACAGTTTGCTCTTTTGGTCACAAATGCTTGAACCCCTCCCTAGTTCAGAGCATTTGATACCGTAATATTTAAAGCTCACTTGTAAAACATCATTTGTTGCCTCCATCCATAGTATCTCAAACAGAATCTTTCTCCCAAATATACCTAAATTCCATATTCTCTGAAGCACAACTAGCTGTTTTCTTGAAATACTTCCTAACACACCCCACAGTTCACAATTTGATCTGAAAACTCGTTAAGGGGGGTTCTTTGGCATGTGATGCCATAAAAAGAGAGGTATGGGCTCTCCTTTAAAAAAGAGACCCTTTTTATGAGACTCACAATAGGATAAAGAGCCCATGCCTATTTTGAATCATTTTTTCACTATATAGGCATGCATGCTGAAAAATGTTTTTATTAGTATAATGCTAATTATACTAACAAAAGCTAACTAATGTTTTGTATGTTCATTAACCTCCTATATATTTTAGCATATAGATTCAAAGATTATTAGCACAATAAGGTAGATAACTTCATAGACCATTTCTTCATCTTGTTTTCATTTAGTATGTAAAATTTATCTAAAATTTACATGAAGGATCAGAATAGCTATGTAATGCTACATTGTAACTCTTGTATTTTCCACCAGATGTCACTAATGCTGTAATATTCAAATTAAGATGACTTTCTTTTCGTTCTAAAGGCTATAAGCTTATTGGAAAAGCAATGTTACTCATAGCATTGGAATTTCTGGCTACAAATATATAAATACATTAGGGGAATAAACACTTAGCATTTATTATTTACTAGTCACTTCACATGAATTTTTATTTAATTCTCATGCTTTTGTGCACAAGTAAAACTGGGGGTCAATGGACATGCAAATTGTGTTGTGGTTTTTGAAGTTTAGATGATCTCTTCCTTCTATCCCTAGCCAAGAAAGTTCATCCTGACTCCCCAACAAACATATCAAAAGGAGTGTTTCGTCACCTTTTTCCTCTTACCCTTTACATCCTTTTAGCAATAAAGTGTTCAGAACAAACTGGTTTTCCTTTACTGTGCTTTACAAAACTTGTTCATGTTTTATTGGGTGACTGTGTATTTACACTTTCCTCAGATAGTCTTGTCAGATGACTTTGACCAATGATTGGGAGGAACCAAATACAGAGGATTTTATCTTAAGCCTAATCTATATTGTCTACAGAATAAATCAGGTATGAATTTGTGAACAGTAATGAAACATAATTTTCCAACTATTCAGAAGAATTGTCAAGTAACCTTAATTACTCAGTTTTTGGTGAATTGTTTGCGGCTTAACTTGTAAATAATTTCTTATTCGTTTTTTTAAATGTATGAAATATTTCTAGTTATTTTGTTCAATGTGACTGATAAAAGTTTATATTGGAATAGCTGTGAAATGGAAACCGTCTACTCAATTTTAAATTTTATTAGTTATATATTTTTAAAAATAGATCTTTTAGAGATCTTTCTTCATAATTATGACTTTTAAAGCCAGCAGTATTCACTGAGGCTAAAAAAAAAAAAAAAAATGTAGCTGGGCAAGCTACTTAATCTTCATTAGAGTTGACAATTCTGTTCCAATCTGGCAAAAACATTGTAGCCCTAGCAACAAGACTATTAGAAAAGGCCTAGAGTGAAAAATGTCAGAGTTGACCCTCTGATTACACAAGTCGGTTTATGTTACCATGTCACCTATTTTTGTCCTCCACCATGTGATCTATTTTTATACCAGAGAAACAGTTACATTTATTTGTACAAAGCCCATTTCATCTACATTTATCTGCACCATTTTGCTATGCAAGCTTGTTTGCACAAAGGAACTTACATGAGATCAAAATCTTATTGTCTTGGAATTTTATCTGCGGAAAAAGGCATCCCAAATATAAGCTGGACCACCCATAGTCCATTTCCTTGCAAAGGAAAGGTTCCAAACACTTTAAAAAACTTTCTAGATATGGACATATCTAGTGGATGCCTAGACATGGATATTAATTTCTTTCTGAAATGGCAGTCTCACTGACCAAGTACAGATGCTAGTGGTTTTAAAGATTGAGTCTGTGATGTGCAAAATATTTCATATCTAACATGCAGTTATTGGATCACTGTGTTCACACTCATAATAGTACAGCTCTGTAAAAACAGGCTGTAAAGCCTATAGCCTCCAAGTCTAGGAAAGGAAATTCATGGGTATTGATCATCTACTGTGTGCCAGGCACCACTGAAGTGCTTTACATCTGTTCAGCTGACTCCTAAATGAAAGGAGGTTGGGGTTAGTGGGGAAATGGAAGACTTGGGCCTCAAGCTGTGGTCTTAGAAACTGGTGATGGGACATGGGGAGAGCCATGAGATAAAGGAAAGGAAGTCTGAGTTCCATATGAGGAGTCTTCTGGAGCAAGGAACAGCCCCCAAACCTCAATTTAGGGCAGTGAGGGAGAAAAGGGTGGGGAGAGAAGGACTGCATCCAAAATGGAAGTTCTACAACTCCACTGATGCCTCCATCACCCCAGAGGAGACCCATAAAGCAAAACCATGAAGAAACACTGGGGAGTCCGTATCCTTTATAGAGCATGTTTAGCTCAGTTTGTGGGCAGGGAGGGGATCAGGCTTCAAATTCATTCATTACATGCATTATCTCAATCCTCACAACAACCCTGTGAGAATTGATATCCCCACTTTATAGATTTAAGAACTAAGATTCAGCAAAGTTAAGTAATTTGCCCAACTGCAAACACCCAGAATCCATGTGCTGGCCCAATTCCCAAACCAATAGGAACCAAATCCTTTTATTATATCTTGTTTCCTCTCAGAGTCTAGGGGACAGAGGAGGGCTCTCCTGCTCCAGACTTAGCTACAAAGAGACTAGAATTCCGTGTGAATCTCACTCCAAATTGAGGAAGTAAGAACTTGTAGTCAAAATATTTGAATATTGCATTAACTTTTCATAATATTGCCATTAAAAGTTTAGCAAAGCTTTAAGGAGATTCTAGATCTGATGGATTGAAATAGTCAAAAGTTAGTACTCCAAAGAATTAGGCCCCTGTAAAGACAGAACACAGTAAATTGAAAGAAGACCCCAGAAACCCTGAACTTCAGGGCAGGTACTTTTTCTGTTGCCCTTTTATTTCTTCCTGTCTCACTTGGACATGACCATGAGTATGAGGAGAGTGACTGCAGCTGGGGAAAGAAATAGTGCCAAGAGCTGCAGCTGTAGAAAGTTTTGTTTTCATTTTTTTAACTTTTATGGTGTAAAATTAATATACTCATAAGTTAATAAAATCAAACAGTACAGAATGGTACAAATGAAGAGTAAATTATCCACCTGTCTTCATTCCCCCACTCCCCAATTCTCATCTAGCTCCTTATTTTCAAACACGTTTTTGTTCTGTTAGTGGTTGTGACCATACCTTTAAGCATATGTTAATATTCCTATTTTTTTTTGTTTTTGTTTTTCAACTTTAGGTCACATCTATTGAAAGATGAGAAAGTTAGTTCATATTTCTTTATCCATCTACTCCTGAGTTTTTCTAGTCATATTATTTTTGTTCTTCTGGTGGTTATCTTTATAATTTTAAACAATATGTTCAAACTCTATATTTTGTTACATCCATTTTAGTATGTTCATTCCTTGCTATAGAAGATACGAGAATTTGTGTCTGACATTGCTGGCCACATTTGTCTGCTACCTTAACATTCAGACTTGTTTTTTTCCATTATCAATTTTATTACTAGTTAGATTCTCTTTTATAGTTATTATTGTCTTCCAGTTTCGTTGATATGTTGACTCTACAAATTGAAATAGCATTTTCATTATCCTGATTATTAAATTACCCCTTATTGATGGATCAAATAGCATGAGTCTACCTATTAAGGAGAGAAAATGTAATCTAGTTCATTAATACTGAACGACGAATGTTCCAAGTGACAAGATCAAAAAGGAGTCCATGAACTCAATCTTCAAGCTTCTTATTAAATTATTTAGCCTATGATATCTTTAATATTCAAGAAATTAAACATAAAACATAAACTTTTTTATTGTGCTTGATTCTAGCCACCCATTCATTTGCTTCTTGCCTATGAAGATGTTAATATTTGTTAAAAGATCAATTTTTCTTCTGTTCTCTTTATTACCTACTTTCTTCAGGAGTCATCTAGTATATCTCCTCCACTTAGACCTTCTCATTTTTGCTGTTTATTTCTCCTAAATTTTGCGAGTTTTAAAAATCTGTATGAATGATGGAAAAAAGGTGATCAATACTGGTAGCATGGTTTTCTACTGTGATACTAGGACTTTCCCTTTAATAAAAAGACAGATGCCGTGGCTTGTGTACACAGAAGCTAGGAGTATGATTTAGGGTACGTTTAGATATTTTGTTCATCATGTATTTTTTACAGTTATTTTGACTTTTAAAAATATTCCGTTAAAATATTATTTATCTAATTTAGTTAGTTTGGGGGCTCACCCTCAAAAGTTTGTGTTCCAGGCTTCGTTCTTCTCACTGTAGTACCTGCCTTGAGACAGGGCCTGAAAGAGTAACCATCATTTCCAGTTACGGTCAGCAGAGGGCAGCAAAGGGCAATGGAGTACGTGCCTGCTCTCAGGGCCTGGGCATCCTTTGTGGAGGCAAAAATCAGGAACTGGAAAGTAGAGGTCCAGATGGCCAGAATTAGAAGGGAAACTACTCACAGTGACAGTGACCCAGGATAGAGACCAGGCTAAGCGGGGAGTAAGAAGGTTTAGTCAAAAGGGAGCTACAATTCGCAGCCCGGTACCTGCCATAGAGATGTGAGCAAGCTGACCTCAGGAGGTGAATCATCGCTTGAGTTCTTTCGCAGTCCTGACTGCGACTCCCAGCGTCTCTCAAGCCCACGATGTGGCTCCTTAAAGCCTCAGGCATCTACTATCAACTGTGGAAGAGAATGCAAACTTCCTGTCTGAGAGTAGGTAACATGCTGCCAAGTGCTTAGTGGTTCCAGAACCAGCCATTTTGGAGAGGAGAGATTGAGTGGAGTAAGAGCACCAAATACAAACGCTGAAAGATGATGACGATATTCGCATGTACATGCCAGCTAAATAATTTGGCAGCCTGCCTAAATGCGATGTACTTTAAAATATAGTCCTGCCCGCCGAGCCAACACACGTCTGGGAGGAAACATTGTTTCGTTGCGGAAACACTATGTGACTTTGGAATCAGACACATTGGACTCTCTGAATTGTTCCGTATGTGGCTCTTGGTTACTAAACTGACCGAGCCTCAGTTTCTCCATCTGTAAAAATGAAAATACTGATTTTTATCTCATAAGGCTACTTCGAGGAAATGCAAATGATGTACATGAACTACCTGGCAAAGAGCTTGGCCAACTGTAGTTGCTCGGTTGACTTTACTACCTTTTCTGTCTTCCTTCCCTTTGGTCATGGAAGAATATCTGTAATATTGCTTGCTATTTTGAAATGTAAAGTCTTCCCATAAGCATAATTGACATTAACTGAGAGATTACTATGTTGGGTACCATAGGAAGTTTTCTATGGTATTATTTAAAATTCATAACAACCCTATGAGGTAACTTATCATCTCTGTCTTGCAGATGAGGACATGGAGGCTTTAATAGTATAACTGGTTTTCCCAGTGTCACATAGGTAGTAAGTAATGATCAGGGATTCAAAACCAGGTAGTAGTTTGATTCCAGAGCTCATGCTCTTAACAGTATACAACCTCCTTTTCTATACAGACATTTCATCATCGATTAAAAATTTTAAGAGAAAAATAGAATTAAGAAAATAGTGTTCACTTTGGGAGGCCGAGGTGGGCGGATCACGAGGTCAGGAGATCGAGACCACGGTGAAACCCCGTCTCTACTAAAAAATACAAAAAATTAGCCGGGCGTGGTGGCGGGCGCCTGTAGTCCCAGCTACAAGGAGAGGCTGAGGCAGGAGAATGGCGTGAACCCAGGAGGCGGAGCTTGCAGTGAGCCGAGATTGCGCCACTGCACTCCAGCCTGGGCGACAGAGCGAGACTCGGTCTCAAAAAAAAAAAAAAAAAAAAAAAAAAAAAGAAAATAGTGTTGTTTGTCAGGCATGGTGCCTCACGCCTGTAATCCCTGCACTTTTGGAAGCCGAGGTAAGAGGATACTTGAGCTCAGGCATGTGAAACCAGCCTGGGCAACACAATGAGACCCTGTCTCAAAAGAAAGAAAAGAAAAGAAAAGAAAAGAAAAGAAAAGAAAAGAAAAGAAAAGAAAAGAAAAGAAAAGAGGGAGAAAGAGAGAGAGAGAGGGAGAAAGAATGAGAGAGAAAGAGGAAATAGTGTAGTTTTGTCTTTGTGATGTGCTTAAATGTTGGTATTACTAGCATAGCATCACCTTGTACTATCTCTTCTATTTGATTTTTAGGGTGAAAATTCAGTTTAAATAAATGAGAGACTGCTATGGACTGATTGTGTCCCCCTAACTTCATATATTGAAGCCCTCACCTCTCTCTCTCCCTGCCATGTAAAAATATAGTGAAAAAGTGGCTGTCTACAAGCCAGAAAGAGAGCCCCTACCAGAAACTGAAAATGCCATACCTTGATCTTGGACTTCTGACCTCCTGTGAGAAATAATTTTTTCTGTGAGAAATTCATTTTCACTGTAAGAAGTAAACTTTTGTTTATTTCTGTGAGAAATAAATTGTTGTCGTTTAAGTAACCCAGTCTATGGGATTTGGTTATGGTGGCTTGAGCTGACTGAGACACAGACTCTGTCACTGTTATTCTATTAAGAGCTCATCTATCAAACTAAAATAACAAGAATACTTTTTATTGGCTTTTTTCTCATTTTTTTCTAGTTTTTTAAATTGTTTTTAACATAACATAAATTTGCCATCATATTATTTTAAGTGTACAATCAGTAGTATTAAATACATTCATAATGTTGGGCAACCATCACCACCATCCATCTCCATAACCTTTTTCATCTTGTAAAATGGAAATGCTATTACCATTAAACAATAACCCCTCATTCTCCCCTCCCTCCAGCCCCTGGTAACCACCATGCTTCTTTTTGTAATCATAATTTTGCCTGATAGATCTAGCTGATTCATGTGTTGTTTAAGTTCACTATTTCCTACCTATTTTTTGTCTGGTTGTCCTATTTGTTATTGTCAGTGGGATATTAAAATCTCCAAGTATTATCGTAGAACTGATTATTTATCCATTCAATTTTCAGTTTTTGCTTTATATATTTTAATTGACTGTTTTTAGATGCATGCGTGTTTATACTTGTTATAACTTCTTGCTGGGTTGAGCCCTCTAAGTGTGCAATGTCCTCCTTTGTCTCCTCCTTTGTCTCTTGTTCTTCTTGTCTTTTTTGATTTAAAGCTTTTTTAAAAAAAAAAAATTGTATAGCCCTCTCTTCTCCCTTCTGGCTACTGTTTGTATGGAACATCTTTTTTTCATTTTTTCACATTCCATCTATTTGTGCCTTTGGATCTAAAGTGACTCTCAATGTCAGGTTTAGTAGTATATGCCTGTAGTGATAGCAACCTGGGAGGCTGTGGCAGGAGGACCATTTGAGCCCAGGAGTTTGAGTCCAGCCTGGGCAACGTAGTGAGATCCCATATCTCATAAAAAATTTAAAAAAAATTTTTTTTAAAAAATAAAGTGAGCCTCCTGCACAGAACATATATTTGGATTGTGGTTTTTAATCCATTTGGCCAATCCTTTAATTGGAGTGTTTAATGCATTTACATTTAAAGTAATTACTAATAACAAAAGATTACTTCTAACAATTTGCTACTTGTTTTCTATATGGTTTGTAGTTTTTTGTCAATAATTTTCTGCATTACTGTCTTTGTGTTCACTTGATATTTTATATTAAAATGTTTACATTTCTTTCTCATTTCCGTTTTTATATATTTTATAGCAATTTTTCTTTGTGGCTACCATGGGGATTATATCTGACATACTAAAGTTATGCCAATCTAATTGAAATTTTTATCAGCTTCACCTCAATAATGTCCACATCTGTGTTCCCTTACAGGTTCCTCCCTACTCCTTTTGATTGATGTCTTAAAATCATATTTGTATACATTGCGTGTCCCAAAACATAAACTAATACAGGCATACCTTGTTTTGTTGTGCATTTTGTCACACACACAGATACTGCATTTTTCACAAATTAAAAGTTTGTGGCAACCCTGCATAGAGCAAATCTATCAGTGTTTTTTTTCTAACAACACACAGTCACTTTGTGTCTCTGTCACATTTTGGCAATTCTCACAATATTTCACACTTCTTCATTATGATGATATTCATTTTGTGATCTGTGATCAGTGATCTCTGATGTTACTATTGTGATTATTTTGGTGTCCCGTGAACTTAAGATGATGAACTTAATCACCTCTAAGTGTTCAAGTGAAAACATGAACTTTCACTTTAAATCAAAAGGTACAAATGATTAAGTTTAGTGAGGAAAGCATGTCAAAGGCCAAGAAGACTGAAGAGTCTTGCAATAGTTAGCCAAGTTGTGAATGCAGAGTAAAGATTCTTAAAGGACAGTAAAAGTGCTAATCTAGTGAACACCTGAGTGATAAGAAAGCGAAACAGCCTTATTCCAAATATGGAGAAAGTTTTAGTGGTCTGGATGGAAGATCAAACCAGCCACAGCATTCCCTTAAGCCAAAGCCTATTCCAGAGCAAGGCCTAACTCTCTTCAATTCTCTTAAACCTGAGAGAGGTGAAGAAGCTGAAGAAAAGAAGTTGGAAGCTAGCAGAGGTTGGTTGATGAGGTTAAAGGGAAGAAGCATCTCCATAACATGAAAGGGCAACATGAAGCAGCAAACGCTGATGTAAATAAAAGCTGCATCAAGTGATCCTGAAGATCTAAATAAGATCACTGAAGATGGTGGCCACACTAAACAACAAATTCTTCAATGTAGATGAAACAGCCTTTATATTGGAAGAACATGCCATCTAGGACTTTCATAGCTAGAGAGTAGATGTCAATGCCCGGCTTCCAATCTTCACAGGACAAGCTGACTTTCTTGTTAGGGTTTGATGCAGCTTGTGGCTTTAAGTTGAAGCCAATGCTCATTTACCATTCAGAACATCCTAGGGCCCTCAAGAATGATGCTAAATCTACTCTGCACACTAGAAATGGAAAAACAAAGTCTGAATGTCAGCACATCTGTTTACAGCATGGAATTTTAAGCCCACTGCTGAGAACTAATGCTCGGAAAAAAAAAAAAAAAAAAAGATTGCTTTCAAAATATTACTGCTTACTGATAATATACCTGGTCACCCAAGAGCTCTAATGGAAATGTACAAGGAGATTAGAGTTGTCTTTTTGCCTGCTAACACAGCATACATACTATGGCACTTGGATATTATTTAAGAATACATTTTTTGAGGATATAGCTGTCATAGATAGTGATCCTTCTGATGGATCTGAGCAAAGCAAACTGAAAACCTTCTGGAAAGGACTCACCATCCTAGATGCCATTAAGAACATGTATGATTTCTGGGAGGAGGTCAAAACATAAACATTAACAGGAGTTTGTAAGAAGTTGATTCCATCTCTTACGCATGAGTGTGAAGTGTGCAAGACTTCAGTGGAGGAAGCAAGCACATATGTGGTGGAAATAGCAAGAGAACTAGAATTATAAGTAGAACCTAAAGATGAAACTGAATTGCTGTAATTCTATGACAAAACTTGAATGGCTGGGTGCAGTGGCTCATGCCTGTAATCCCAGCATTTTCGTAGGCCAAGGCGGGCAGATCACCTGAGGTCGGGAATTGGAGACCAGCCTGGCCAACATGGTGAAACCCTGTCTCTACTAAAAAGTAGCCAGGTGTAGTGGCAGGTACCTGTAATCCCAGCTACTCGGGAGGCTGAGGCAGGAGAATCGATTGAACCCAGGAGACGGAGGTTTCAGTGAGCCAAGATCATGCCATTGCACTCCAGCCTGGGTGACAAGAGCAAGACTTTCTCTCAAAAAAATAAATAAATAAATAAAAATAAAAAAACTTGAACAGATGAGAAGTTGCTTCTTATGGATGAGCAAATAAAGTGGTTTATTGAGATGAAATCTACTCCTGGTGAAGATGCTGTGACTTGTTGAAACGACAGCAAAGGATTTAGAATATTTTATAAACTTACCTGATAAAGCAGTGGCAGAGTTTGAGAGGATTGACTCTAATTTTGAGAGAAGTTATAATGTGGGTAAAATGCTCTAAAGCACCATGAAATGCTACAAAGAAATCTATTGTGAAAGGAAGAGTCAATCAATATGGCAAACCTTATTGTTGTCTTAGTTTAATAAATTACCCCAGCAATTCCAATCTTCAACAGCCACTACCCTGATCAGTCAGCAGCTAACAACACTGAGGCAAGACCGTCCATCAGCAAAAAGTTCAGGACTCATTGAAGGCTCAGATGATTGTTAGCATTTTTCACCAATAAAGTATTTTTATATAAGGTAAGTAAAAAGTAATGGCAAAATCTGCAATTACTTTTGCACCAACCTAATACATTGCGTTTTAGATATAATACTATTGCACACTTAATAGACTACAGTATAGTGGTATAAACCTAACTTATGCACTGGGAAACCAAGCATTTTGTGTGAATTGTTTTATTGTGATATTCACTTCATTGCCACAGTCTGAAATCAAACCTGCAATACCTCCAAGATATGTCCATAATTATTTTCAATGCATTAGTGTCTTAAATTATGGAGAAAACAAAACGTAGAGTTACTAATTATAATAATGCTACCTTTTATACTAATAGTTGTTTTTTTAAAAAATCTTTTTTTTTTTTTTTTTTTTTTTGGAGACTGAGTCTCACACTGTTACCCAGGCTGGAGTGCAGTGGTGTGATCTTGGCTCACTGCAACCTCTGCCTTCCAGGTTCAAGCAATTCTCCTGCCTCAGCTTCCCAAGTAGCTGGGATTACAGGCACCCATGACCACACCTGGTTAATATTCTTGTATTTTTACTAAAGATGGGGTTTCACCATGTTGGCCAGGCTGGTCTCAAATTCCTGACCTCAGGTGATCCACCTGCCTTGGCCTCCCAAAGGGCTGGGATTGTAGGTGTGAGCCACCGCAAGGAATGTTGCAGTTTTCGTCTCATTTTTCAAACACAGTTTTGCAAAATATAGGATTCTTGGTTGACAGCTTTTTTTTCCTCTTAAAACTTTGAATATATTGGCCTATTGCCTTCAGAGTCCAAAGTTTCTGTGGAGAAATATGTTGATAATCTTATTGAGGATCACCTACCTGTGATGAGTTGCTTCATTCTCACTGAGTTCAAGATTCTCTCTTTTTTTCAAAGCATGGTATAGGCTAATTTAAAAAAATCTTTTTCTTTGACTTTTCAAAAATTGATTAAATATGTGTCTCAGTGTTGGTTTCTTTGAGTTCATCTTACTTGGAGTTTGCTGAGCTTCTTGCATGTTTTTAGTCATGACTTTCATCAAACTGGGATGTTTTCAGCCATTATTTCTTCAAATATTCTGTCTCTTTCTCTCCTTTTCTTCTATTTCCCACAATGTGTACATTGGTTCACTTGATGGTATTCCATGTCTCTTAGGCTCTGTTCACTTTTATTTAATCTCTTTTCTTTCTATTCCTTAGACTTGATGTTTTTCATTGTCTTTTCTTTACATTTGCTGATTCTTTCTTCTTCCTGCTCAAATCTGCCTCTGAACCCACCTAATGAACCTTTCCGTTCAGTTAGTGTACTTTTCAGCTCCAGAATTGTTAGTTTCCTTTTAGGTTTTCTATCTCTTTATTAATATTTCCATATTGTTCATACACTGTTTTCTTGGCTTTCTCCACATCCTCGTTTAGTTCTTTGAGCATCTTTTAGACAATTGTTTTAAAATCTTCTTCTAATAGATTTGCCATTAGGCCTACTTCAGAGGACAGGTTCTATTGAATAATTTTTTTTCTTTGAATGACAGTGCTTTCTTGTTTTCTTGTACACCTTTTTGGGGAAAACTGGACATTTGAATATAACATGAGAATCCTGGAAATCAGATTCTCTCCCTTCTTCAGGTTTTGTTGTTTTCTGTTATTGTTTTTGTGTATTTTTAAAAATTGTTTTAGGTTGTTTCTACAACAAGGATCAGCCTGAAGTATAAATTTAAGATCTTCTGAGGTCTTTTCTGAGCCTGTATTTTTCGTGGGCATAAGTGTTCACTTTCTCATTTTCCCCATTTTGCAGTTGCTTTTGAATGTCCTAGTCTATACTGTCCGGCTCCCAAAGGCGGAAAAAACAGAAAAATGAAGGGGTGTGGGGAAAGACCAGTGGTACTTTATATCCCTCGGAATTAACTTCAGCCTGAGGGGCAGGGGCTTATAACAATTGTGGGGAGGTGCAGATTTTTGGTGGGAGACAAATTTCTGGTGCTTCCTAGTCTTCCCAGAATTCTCTGAACAATTATATTTTGGAAGAAATTGAACTTTAGCTATTACACATAAAAGTAATTATTACATGAGTAAGGAAAGCTTCATCTTTTTTTTTTTTTTTCTGAGACCAAGTCTAACTTACTCTGCCGCCCAAGCTGGAGTACAGTGGCACAATCTCAGCTCACTGCAACCTCTACCTCCCAGGTTCAGGAGATTTTCCTGCCTCAGCCTCCTGAGTAGCTGGGATTACAGGTGTGCAACACCACACCCAGCTAATTTTTGTATATGTTTTGTGGAGACGTCTTTTCACTATGTTGGCCAGGCTGGTCTCGAACTCTTGACCACAAGTGATCCACCTGCCTCGGCCTCCCAAAGTGCTGGGATTACAGGTGTCAGCCACTGCACCCAGCAAGCTCCCTTCATCTGTCTAAGGAAATGTTTTCTCTCCTTTGCTTCACTATGAGAAGATGTTATCAGAACATCACATTTTTTTCAATATATGCCTAAAAACATCATTCACAATACTGGTTACATGGAAGAATCACCTGAAAAGCTTTTTAAAAATACAGGGTTTTTTTTGTATTTGATAAATCAGTACCTCTGGAGTGCAGTCGGGGGCGGGTGCATAAAAACTCCCACAAGTAATTCTAATGCATGTAAGATTTGGTTGCCAGTGACTAGTTCTAGAAGGAGAGAGGTCTCTAACTCTGTGTAACAGAGGAGCAGGGAGAGGAAGAGTCACCCTGCGATAATTCGGGAATTAGGAAAGGTACAGAGGTAAGTCAGCCTACATTTCTTACCTTGAATGTGTTCTGACAGATGTTTCATGGGAGGCCAGAAAGTGTTACCAATGAAATTTCAAGATTCTAAAAGTCAGGCTGGTCCCAAACTAGTACTGTCCCTTTAAAAGCTGTTAGATGTCTGTTGAGGCTACTATTTAGAAGCCATTTCTATGCCAGTTTGTTTTTAGGATAAAAGGCCTTAACAAGGTCTAAACGGACTAATGTGATTTGCATTTTTGGCCGCTACGTACCTACCACTCTAGAATTGTTTCACTTTCCTGTACCTTCAGTTGGTGTCTCCAATTCAGCAAACTGGTTTATGTCTCTGAAACTTGATATAATCAAATTATATCCCTTCTTCATTAAGTTATGAAATTTCTCCTCTCAATGCATTTTCTCCTCCCACCTGTCTTCTCTCTCTCTCTCTCTTTTCCCTCTCCACCACCCCACCCCAGTTAATTCCAAATTATTTTTTTAAAGCTTATTTCAAATGAGCTCTTCAAAGAGGCCTTCCTTGCCTGCCTCTCCATAATCTAAGTAAAATATCACTCCCTCTTTATATCTTGTGCCTTACTCTTTCATTTTTCTTTGAAGTATTTACCAAAGTTTCATGTTAAAGAGTTATTGATGTGAGTATTCGGTAAATGTTTACGTTTCTCATTTAAATCTAGTTTTTGTGAAAGTTGCACCTGGCTCCTTTTTGTTCCCTGCCACCCAGATCTAACCAAGTGCCTTTCTCCTGCTACACGTTCAAACACTATTTGTTAAATGAATGAAGTAAACAAAATAGAGACTTTCTTGTCCCCATCCATGGAAGAAGACAATTTATTCATTCAACAAAGTTTTTCAGATGTCCCCAAAGTGCCAAAGTCTGTGAGAATTAAATAATAAATCTGATATAGCCTCTTTCCTTCAAGTTTTCAGAGTCTAGAGGGGAATGAAAAATACGTATTCAAATAAGTATTTAAGGAACTGTAAGGGAAACCATAAACTTTATTAGTAAGATCAAATTTCAGTCCTACAAGGATGCCAAAGGAAGGAGACTCTCCACGTGAGAAGACTGAGGTGGCCTCACTGCCCTGGGCTTGTGACCTCCTACATTAGCTGGATTTGAGTCCCCGCATTATTCATGGTTGCTTGGCTTCCAGGCATTTCACCTACTTGTGCAGCCACCCCCTCCTCTGTGAAAAAGTCAGTCTTCTAGTGGAAAGGGAATGCTGTTTTTACATAAAATGTTTTTAGCAGAATACTGTAAGTTCTGTAATACTGAAGAAGATATACAGATGACAAATCAACACATGAAAAGAAGTTCAGCATAATTAACCATCAGGGAAATTCAAGTTAAGTCCACAATGAGATGTCACTACACACCTGTTAGCACAGCTAGCATGAACAGTGACACCAAATACTGGTGTGGACATGGGGAAAGTGGATCACTCATACAGTGCTGGTGGAATTGTGAAGTGACACAGACACTCTGGAAAACCGACCGTTTCTTTAAAAATTAAACATGAGACTACTACTCAGAAATCACATTCCTGGGCATTTATTCCAGAGAAATGAAGGCTTACGTTGATTCGAAAACCTGTACACAAATGTTTATAGAGGATTTATTTGTTATAACCTCAACCTGGAAACAAACCAGAAGTCCTTCAACAGGTGAGTGGTTAAACAAACTGAAGTACAACCATACCATAGAATACTACTAAGTGATACAAATAGATGAGCTATAAATATCTGCAACAATCTGCATGAATCTCCAATTATGCTGAATGAAAAAAAAATCTACAAATGTACCATGTGATTGTTTACATAACGTTAATGAAAAGACATAATTACAGAAATGGAGAATAGATTAGTGGTTGCCAGGGATTAAACGTGGTGGAGATGGGAAGGAAGTTGGTGTGGCTGTAAAAAGGAAATATAGAAGATCCTTATGGTAATGGAAATGTCTATTATCTTGATTGCATCAATGTTAATATCCTGGTTATGTTATTGTACTGTAGATTCGGAAGATATTATCATTAAAGGAAACTGGACGAAAGGTTAATGGAATCTTTCTGTATTATTTCTTGCAACCACATGTGAATCTATTATACAATGATCTAACAATAAAAAGCTTAGGTTTAAAAAGTTAAAGGATGAGCGCAATCTGGGAAAGGAGTATGTCAGTTTGTCAGTTATTGGATGAGCCTTAGAACCTTGACATCATAATGGTGAGTGATCCTGACTACTGAGGAATCCTCGGGCTTCAAAGATTTGCCTGTAGTGCTCTGCGAGGTGCTGCAGACATGACTGATTCTCTGTACCAAGAATGGAAGAACGAAGGATGTTCACATCAGTCAAAAAGGTGGTCATTTAAACCTTCATTGCACAAGATATTCTTTTAATATATAATTTTTGATCATCAAAAAAGTTTTCTGTCTTGTTTCCTCTAAAACATATGAACTTATTCTTAACTTTAGAACTGATTTCGTGGAGTTAGTCATGTTCATGAGATTTAGTGCTGCTGAGCTCAAGAGAGTTGTCTTTGTATTCTTAGGGAAGATACTTTCTTGCCTCTATAGGAGACAATTTTCTGTAGGTTTACAAAAATGTCTGCCCTATTTTTAAAAGAGTTTTTATGCTCTATTCAATCTAGCTAGTATTACCTAGTATGACCACAGAGTACTGTTGGAGCTTGATTATAGCTCAGCCAAATAATATTTAATCACTTTGTTCAGTTTAGCAAGTTTTTGATGTTTCCAGTATTATTTGGTGTTCTTTAGCAATTTTTTTTACCAAAGTTTCAATATTTATTTCAGTAAGATGGGAGTCAATTTTCCAGGATCCTCAGTTACCTAAATTTTCATGCTGATGAGGAGCCAAATTTTAATTACTTGTTTGCAAGCCTCTATATAATTTTGTTTTGCATATGTTGGGATGTCTTGTGTCTGTGTGCTTGTTTTTATTTGTATTAGTAAATGCTTGGTATGCAAAAAATATCAGATCCATCTGAGTCTTTTTTTGCACAGTGCAGCATAGTGGCTTAGGTAGAGTAAATGTTAGGTGATTCAGTGGAAAGATACTTCTAAAAAATATAAATTGGTTTAAAACATTAGGGAAATATGATTATATTTTTTAAAATACAGTGAAACCCTATCTCTAAGGATGACATACCTGTGACTTTTATTCAGAATTAACTAGTAATAAATATTTATGGAGAGCTTTACAGTTTAAGAATGCTTTTCATAGCTTACTTCATTTTAAGTCTCATTATAACCCTATGAAGATACTATTTTTCCAGATTATATGTTCTATTTTATTACTATCATTGACATTTTGCCAGATTAGAGACCTGGTAATTTAAATTGTTTTAATGGTCTTTTGATATATATTACATACGCAAGGCGTAGTGTATATTATATTATTAACTTTAGAAGTCTCTCCAAGGACACTTTAAACATAATCCTCTGTGGCTCTTGGCTTCACTCTTTGGGTCCTTTGTTTTCCCTCCGGACTTTGGGCACTGCTTTCTGTGTCATGTTTACATGTTCATGAAAAGTAGCACTTGTTTGCAGCTGAGTAGTTTTGTCTGTCTGTCTTCTGCCAATAGAATTTGTGAGTCTGACAGCCTTCTGTTATTCTGTACTCTTTCTGTCTTTTTCAATCCAACCCGATGGTGTTTCTGCTAATATAAAATTCTCAAGAACTTTATGGGTCTCCATGGTTACCATTCCTACTCATCACTTCATTAGCTAGAAGTTAGGTGTACCAAGTTCTCTGACATAATCCCTTTGTGTTTTTGTCTGCTGCCTAGATGGCTGCAAGACAATGCCCCTAAGCTTTTTGAGTCCTTCTGGTTATATTGAGGGGATCTATGACCCACATCCTTAATCTCTTCAAAGAGCTTTTTCTGTGCCTGAGTACTATCATCATTTGATCTTTATGAAGGTTTAGTAACAGATTGTACAATCACACTCTGTATTTTTATGCCACATTTTCTGAAGCATCTTCTTAATTTTGCTGTCTTTGGCATCTGTATAGGGTGAGAATCTCCCAACTCATCAAGTGTGGGTTCTCTTTCGTTGAACAAGTTTGGGTTATCTTTTGTTTAACAATTTCTCTTTCAACTTATCTTTCTCTTCTCACATGTTACTATAAGTAGCAAGAAAAAACAAAAAGCCACTTCTTTCAATTATCTGTTTGAAAATCTCTTCACCTAAAGATTCAAGTTCATCATTTAAAAAGTCCACTTTCCACATAACTAGAGGGCACTATTTTACTAAGTGTTTTGCCTGCTTATAACAAGTATCTCCCCTCCCCACTTTTCAATAACATGTTTCTTCTGAGCCCTCAGCAGCAGTGCCTTTAAAATCCGTATTTCCACCAACAGTTGTTTGTTTGGGGTGATGTAAGTAGTCTCTAAGGCAAGTTAGATTTTTCCCTATAATGCTCCTCAGTATCTTCTGAACTCTTACTGGCAGAGTCTTAATGTCCATATTTTTGCTAGCAGTCTGTTCAAGACAATCTAGATAGTTTTTTCCATCATGCTCCTCAAAATTCTTCCAACGTCCACTTACTGCTGATTCCAATGTTGCTTCTGCATTTTAAGTGTTTATTACAGTAGCACCTCACTTTCAAATATCACAATCTATATTTGTTTTTTAGCCATTATAACAAATTACTATACATTTAGTTGCTTAAAGCAACAAGAATGTATTATGTTGCAGTTGTGTACATCAGAAGATTATGTGGGCTTGACTGGGTCCTCTGATTGGGGTCCTATAAGACTGATCAAGATGTTGTCAGGGCTGTATTTCTTATTGGAGGCTCTCCAGAAGAAATTGCTTCTGATGAGCTCAATCAAATTTTGGGGTAAATTCAGTTACTTGAGGTTGTGTACCGAGGTCCCCCTTCCTTGCGAGCTGTCACCCGGGACTGGGGTTTGTTCCTAGGGTGTGGTGGTATTTCTTTTCATGCTTTCCTTGTGGCTCCTGCCAGCAATGTTAGATTGACCATAATTTTTAGCATTGTATCACCCTTGAAATTTGGCATAAAACTCTATCATATGTTTGACTACTGACTCTTTGTTTTGTTGTGTGCAATGTGTTGCAGGCAAAGCTCTTTTTCTGAGATGGACACCCACAGTGAGAAGGATGCCAATTGTACCCTGCTAATCCATGGCTCTGTAGAACTCAAAAGAGGCTAGAGGAGGCAGAAGTGGCACCTCTTTCTGTTTAATGATTTGTTGCTTGTGTCTAATAGCAAGTACCTATACACGACATGCTCTCCTGATTATCATAAAATGCATTTTTACTAACAAATTGCATTTTCACTAATCCTTACTATATGAAAATTTAATTTTTTCTTCTGCTTTTGCAAATGCCTTGATCCTTCATTTACTCAACAGGTATTCTTGGAGGTCCTGTTGTGTGCAGCACCCCTGTAGAGAATATCATCAAGAATGTGACAGGCAGGGTCCCTTTTGCCTGGGACTTAATGGCAGGTGATAAAACTAAGAGAGGTGAAATTGCAGTTTGTGAATAGTGATTCTAAGAAGAAGATAGATAGGGTACCATGTGGAGAAGATGTCACAGGGTTAGAGAGGTGTCATCCAAGAGGGCCTCTGTGAGGTGATGACATTTAAACCTGAGCTCTGGGATAAGAAGCAGCAGCATTCCTAGACCAGGTGGCTGAACCTTCTAGGCTGAGGGGACAACAGGCTTATGGTGGGTGCAGCTTGGTCCTTTGGAGGGAGGGGCTCCAGAAAGGCTGATGTGACTGGAAACAAATGCCTGGAGACATGATGTCAAACAGGAGAGTGGTCACACAGGTCTTCATAGTGAGGGGTTGGAATATTATTCTGAAGGGTCAGTAGGGGAATGACCAAATCTGGTAAATATTTTTCATATATTGTTCTGGCTGTTGGTAGATAATGGATTGGAGGGCAAGGAACGGTGGAAGCAGGGAGACTAGTTAGGGAGGCAATAGTTCTGAAAAATGATGACAATGGCTCTATGTTGGGAGCAACAATAGAAACGAATGATGCAGAAGGCAGATTTAGAATCTACGTTGGAGGCAGAACCAACTGCATGTACTTTCCTCTCCACACAGAACACAAATGCAATACTAGAAAAATGGTGATTTCTTAATAAATATCTGACATCAGGGAGATGGAAAGAACTGAATGGATGGCATCT
Organism: Symphalangus syndactylus; assembly: GCF_028878055.3. NCBI lineage: Eukaryota > Metazoa > Chordata > Mammalia > Primates > Hylobatidae > Symphalangus > Symphalangus syndactylus. Next base: position 54,654,119 of record NC_072426.2, read on the forward strand.
GTTTACCTGCTACATTTCTGTTTTCAATATTTATAAAATATCATGAAAACAAATAATATTTCAACACATAAAATCTCATCACAAAGCTTTGTAATCACCAGGGTGGAAAGAAAGAAAGAAAGAAAGAAACACCTTTTCTCTGCTGCCCTCATCCTGGTTTCCAATTCATCTATGTCATAGATAAGATACACAAGATCAAGTGATAATTTTTTTAAATGCCATATTTAACCAGGGTGACAGTAATGATAGGTATGATTTGTCAGGGGCAGATTATGTGTCAGGTCTTATGCTAAGGACTTTATGTGCCCAATCTTGTCTAATCCTTACAGCTGCTCTTGTAAGATTGAGATGGGGCTATTTTCTGTGTTTTACAGAGGGCCTTGAGGCTCAGAGGTCTAATGCTTCCCCCAGGTCACCACGTTATTAGTTAGTGGAGTTCACATTTGAAATTAGATCTGTTTATTTCAAAGCACAGGCTTTTACCCAACAGGTAGTGCTCCTGCCTCTATTCTTTATTTCTTTTCTTTTGGATTTTATAGAAGATTCCACAACTTTTTGGTTTTTCTCTTACCAGCAAAATCAACCTTTCCCTTGCGGTGAGTAAAAGACCAACTTGCATCTGCTTGGTATGTAATAAAAAATGGAGCAGATTGCACAGTGACTGGAGAAATGAATGAGAAGTCCAGCTACGAAAAAAACTCAGAGACAAAAATGAAGATAATAAAATGTATTTTGGATGAGTGCAATTGCCTAAATATGTAGCTGGTGAGGTCAAGCTGGTGAGGTCATAAAGAGAACAGAAGATTGTCTAGGTCTAGGCGTGAGGTCCAAGTGAAGTGCCCTGAAAGAGCTACTGATAGAGGATAAGTTACTATTGAGAAATATTTTTAGATTAGTTACCATTCTCTGTATTTAACCCAAGTAAGTACATATAGGAAACTAAAATTTACTGGAGAGATTCACAGGACCATACTAGAAACATCACCGAGGGCTCACCTAGTTTTCCAAAGTGCCTTCCAAGGCAGGTATTATCATCTCCAGGTTTTAGATATGAAAATGGAGGCTGAGAAGGGAACAGCAAGTGGCCCAAGGTCAAACACTGGGAAATTGCAGGAGAGACCGGAGTTCCTTGGACTGGAGTCCAAGGCTGTGCTCTTCCTGCTACCCCTCATTGTAACCAACTGTGCTCAGCCTGAGAGATAAACAAGCAACTGGAGTTCTCATTCTCTGCTTCTTAGGATCATGGTGACCACTCATGTTTGATTTTTAAGGGACACATGTTTTACTTTACTTCTTTTTTCTTAACCTTTGTAATTATGATAGTATTTAGGGAGAGTAGACCTTAATTTTCTTACCAGAAGCCATTTATGTCCTAGACACTGATAACCCCTTAATGGGCTTTATAGAACCTGTAGTATTTTGCTAAAGACATTTTCTATAAAGACAACGTTCCCTTTCTGCTAGAAAATTTCATATATTTAAGAGCTGAATTTTTATTTTGCTTGGATCATTATTACACACGTGTGCAACATTTTTCATTTTTTGAATACTGCCTTGAGATAGTTATTTGTATCCACACAAATGTTTTTGTGATGTGATGAAATATATATAAAGTTATTTAATAATATCCTTGTTTAAGATATGCTGTTCCTGAAAGATCATTTTTATATACATTCTACATTCATTGGGATTATTAGAAAGTATAAGTCATCTAAAACATCTGAAATTGGTTTGTAAGCCCAAGGCCTTTGAGATAGAGAAAACAGATTTTTTTGAGAAAGTGGCTATCAGCACTGAATGCTACCACCTTGTTCAAGTTTTTACCATAATTTTTACATTAGAAAATTCTGCTCTCAAATATTAAAGTCAGATGAGGACTTCATGATTACTGTTTATATTCATTAGAATGATAAACAGAAAGTTGTTTTTCCAATAAAATTATGACTTTTATTTTTTAAGACAGAATTTGCTTTATAAATATTAAGGTATTAATACTAGTGGAGGTCCATGAAGAATTTACAAAAAGAAAGAGGCTGTACTTAGCTCATACCCTCTTTAGCCACCACTGCCATCTTATTTAAAGAATAGAAAATGAAAAATGAATTTTGTTTATGTCAAAAATGAAGATGACTATTGACTTATTATCAATGGAATTACAAACAGATACTTATGGAATATGCCACGACCCTTACTCAGAAGCATCTAAGGGAATATCTCTATCTTAGAACTGGGGAAATATCCTTAGAATCCTGTAAATTTTCATGGTTCACTGGGCTTCTACTCCAGTATAAAGACAGGTAGAGCTCCTCCTCATCCTCCTCCTTCTTCTTTTTATTCTTTCTCCTCTTTCATCCTACTTCTCCTTATCTTCCTCCTCCTCCTCCTCCTTTTGCTCCCTTTTCTCTTACTTCTTCTTCCTCTTTCCCTTCTTTTGCTGCTACTCCTACTCTTCCTCATCTTCCTCCTCCTATGAGCCAGTTTATGTTAGATTCATACTTTCTCATTTCTACTGAGATAGTACAACAGTGTCAGTGATTGAAGAAACAGAGGGACCCTATGAGAATCCATTTGAACACAAAGCTATGTTGTGATACATTTTAAACATTTCCAAGGTATCTAGCTTTGTTAATATACTGTCATAAGATTTATCCCCTCATTCTCAAGGAGCAATTCCATCAGCAAACCTGATGACTCTGGGGAAAAGAAGGGTGAGAGTAAGAATGATGAAGGGACTATTCTTCCATGCAAGAGCTTTAGAAGGTGGGTCAACACCCGCAGATGTTAAGTAATTTTGAGGATAGGCTTGCAAGTTAGGTCGTCAGTATTATAATGTGGGCAATTTACTTAACCTCTCCATGAGTTTCTTCATCTATAAAATGGGGCTAATAGTGACTATTTGATGAGCTATTTGAGGAGTAAATAAAATAATGTGCATAAAATATTTAGAAGAGCGATTAGCACATGGTAGATGCTTAATAAATATTGTAGGAGAATGGAAACTATGTTCTGAACTTTGATAACTCCTTGGTTTGGTTGAAGGAAGTGGATAATTTTAGCACTTTATTGAACTAAAGGGAAAAGTACTCAAATAAGTTATTCAGGTCAACATATATGGAAGTTTCCATACAGAATGTTAGGTATTTGTACAGATAGATACCAACATTAGAAAATTTAAAAATCTGTAAAAACAAGCAAGTGTGTGTCTGTATTCTGAGTAGAACATACATTTTTAGTTTGATTAATACCTTTAGAGCTGCTACCTAGAAAAATAATTTTATCTGATAATTTATTGTTTCATAAAAATCTTCAATTACACAAACATAGGGCAAAAAATGTTGAAAAATATAGAAAGATGCCCCCTTTTATCACAAGACATTTTTCTAGCCTGTATTCTTATAATCAATGTGCCCTAAGCTTTGCATCTAGATTGTTCTTCATGTGTGCTTCCCACAAAGTTATTTCCATTTCGTAAATTCCATTAAAGAGTTTTAACGTTAAGTGTCCCATGAATGAATGAAGTCACAGGGAGATTTCCACATGAGATGTCTTTGATCTTGTTGTAGCTTTAGTGTTTCCACAAGTACCTCTGCCTAGTGGGAAGTCCCCGAGTGCTGTGCCCACAGTGCCTGCGAATCCTTCATCAGGCTTATAACTATTTAAAACGCAAGTCCACCTGAGCATTAAATTTGTAAATTAACCCAGGAGATATGGTGGTTTCTATGTTAGAGGTCTAAGATGGATTAGGCAGAAATGGTCAAAAAGCAATTTCACTGCTGACAATGTCGATCACCTTCTTACTCTCCATAGATAAATGAGAAATGTGTCCATCACTTACATAGAAGATCTGCTGGCCTCTGGTTGGGGTTTGTTTGGTTTTGTTTTCTAAGTTAGATTCCATCTGTAGGCTATAGTTTTTCAGTTTTAATCAGAATCTATAAAAAAGTGGTATGAACAAAATCTTAAGAAAGGAAATTTAAAATAACCTATGCTTTAAAGGCCAGAAAGTATTAAAAAAATCAAAGTTAAAATGTATTTTACATCCCTCTAATCCAAGGTTATATTTCTTCAGTCTATCTAAGTACAACTTTTATAAGTATTTTTAAAAATTGTGTACTTTTAAATTTTTGTTGAGACCCTAAATTTTTTGAAGTAAGCAAGACATAGATAATAAATGAATCAATGGTTCTATAAAAAAGCAGTATCTTTATAAGATGAAGTATGGTCCATAGCTGTTTTCTACCCTCCATAAAGTGTGTGGCCAGGCTTCTCTCAGGACACACTTCGTAAATGCCCAACTGGCTGTTCCATGTCATGTGTCCAGTAATAGAGATGAATGAGAGGCATGCTTTGCCCTGGAGCAGGGACAACTGGTGTCTTCCCATGAGCACACCTGCTCCTACAACATTTAAGAAACAAACAGAGATCTTGCTTGATTGTCTTTCTAGGTATAGAAATTTTTCTGATAAAAAATAAAATACCTCTGAACAAGCTGTGGACAGCTGACTGTGCAGACAAAGTCAGGAAAGGCCACACCTGTGCCAAGGGGTGCCTTCTCTTGGGCTGACCCATGGTGAATTTCGTGGCCACCTTCCAGTAAGACCCCAGCTACCGGTAAGACTCCAGGTTGGCCCTGTGTTTATAGGAGTTAGCTATGAAAGAACACAGTCAACTTCACAGTGTCTAGGACAGGTAGAAAAATGTAATTAAAGTTTTCTCTGAACTTTCTTGAAATGCAAAACGTTATAATATGATGTCTGTTAAGCCAGTAACTCACTTTTGACCTCCTCTATGACACTTATATGCTCTGTACTTTCCCCAAAGAGGTTTTTATGTGTAGATGTGTGTAAATGGTCATTAAATTGTGGAACTATTGGAACAATTTTCTTTGGCTTTGATCAGTTGTTTTTCAACAGTGCTCTTTGAGTACTTGGGGAGTGAGTGTTCATGGCTGTGGAGAGTTGGGGGAACAAGGCTCTAGGCCTCCCTCTCCAACATCCTCCTTCCATTGTGCCCAGTCTTATCTGTGTTTTTAAGCTTCTAGAATAGATCATTCTTCGAGTATTATTCAATAGTACATTTAACTTTGAAAAAATGCTTTTATACTCCTAAATTGATTTCCCAAATAAATAGTATTTAATGATACAAATAGACCTGGTGCAGTGTCTTATGCCTGTAATCCTAGCATTTTGGGAGGCGAGGTGGGAGGATCACTTGAGGTTAGGAGTTTGAAACCAGTCTGGGCAACATAGAAAGACCCCATCTTAAAAAAAAGTATATACATACAAATAAAATTAATGACATCACCAAATACTGGGTTGCCTGAATTGTTGTGTAGCAGATTATCATATTTGGTATCCATAGAGAGATAACAATCTAGAAGAATATTGTGATTAATAGAGCATAGGCTAGTTTTCCAATACACATTCTTAGTCTGGTATGAGGATGGGTAATGTGGCTTCCTACCCTGGATATCCTTTAGTTGACATCAGGTTTGAGTTCACAGGGATCACGCAACATGTATCTCCTGCTCTGAGCAACCACACACCAAGTGTCATACTTGTTTTACACAGCAAGGGTTCAACATATGCACTCAACACTCTTCTTTCCTCCTCACTCCACTCCACCAAAATCTCATGCATCATCATAAAGTTGAAACAACTAAAATGTTTCCAAGTTCTTAACTTACTAAATTCTATAATTCACCTATTTACTTAAGGAAAACATTTCCAAAGCTTACTGGGAACAAATACATGTTTGTGTCATTCCCTGCATATCTTGTTTTCCATGACAGATTTCCGTAAAGGTGATTAGTTTCTATTGCTTAATGCCTTCTCCGTGTTGCAGGTAAAAGCAAGCAGTTTAAATACCTTTTAATCAAAAAGAGAAGCCTTGATTAGAAGATTTCCAAGACACTTTTTTTAATGATGGAGGAAATGTGGAAACCAGGTTTACAAATGTCATATTGGCTATAAAGCCATATGGACATGTAAAAGGCAATTACAACAATGCCTGGCAACTAGTTCTTTTGCTATTTGCTGTTATTACTCTTCTACAGTTTGACCTGAGTAATAAGACACTGTGTCCATGTAGGTATGCAGATTGGGGGCAGTGGGCAGTGGCAATTGGGAGTGGGAGAGCTGTTGCTAGTGGAGATATAAAATGTGGCAGACCCTGCGGAAAAGTTTGATGGTTCCATAATAAGTTAAACACAGAATTACCATTTGACTTGGCAATTTATTCCTAAGTATAGACCTAAGAAAAATTAAAAAACATACATCTACACAAAACTTTGGCACAAATGTTTATAGCCGTATTGTATTAACATATAATTGCCAAGAAGTGGAAATAAACAAATGTTCATCAACTGATGGATAGATAAACAAAATGTGGTACACGTGCTGAGGGCAGCGGGGAATGAGGGGAGAGTGACTGCTTAACGGGCATAGGGTATGCTTTAGTGGTAATGAAAATGTTCTGAAACTAGAATGTGTAGCTGGTTTCAAAATATTGTGAATGTACTAAACGTCACTAATGGACAATTGTATGCTATATGCAATTTGCTATGTATTTTTTTAAAAAGCTAGAGGTTTTTAAGTCCTTACATGAATGAGCCTTAAAATATTCTCAATTTGGATATTGAACACTGCAGTGAAATAGTGGAGAAAATATTAATCATTAGTAAGCAACAGGTGAATTGATCTCAATCAGAGAATTGTAGCAATGAAGAGTAATTTTTCTAGGAACCAATTAACCTAGTGCAATTTATTTATCTTGTAATGAAATAAATTATTTTGTTTTTTTTCCTCTAAAAAATGTATTGTTTCTTGGCCAAGAGTGTTCCATCCAAATGCCAAATATCTTAAGTCTGATTTAACCTAAAAAATAATATTCTTTATATCTGAATAGCACTTCAAGCTATAAGAACACTTGTAGGTTTAATTAACCCGCTTTTCAGTTGTGGAAACCGGAGCTCAGAGCAGTTAAGTGACTTGCCTGTGATGACATAGCTTGCATCACATAGTTACAATTAAGTGTTTAACTTCCAAACCAACCTGTCTTCCACTCTGGGATCTACTTCCCATCACTGCAATACTGCGTGTGAAAGAGCAGGACCCATCAAGGCCCAGTTACGAAGAAGGTACAATTTACACATGTACCCACATCATAACAACCAGCTGCTGACATTTTTATCTAGGATGACAGTCTTAATATGTTGTTATAAATATTTTATGTAGTTGAACTTTTTCTCCCATTTTTAAAAATTGTAATTCTTCAGAACTAAAGGAATGCTGGTGCTCTTTCCTAGAAAGGCATTTTATTCTGTCAGTATATGTATTTTAAATATTTAACTTGTGATAAAAATGCAAATCTCTATTCGCATTCCCCTTTTTATAATAGAAATTTTTAGACTATCCTCAAACAATTTATCCTGGCTGCCTTGTAAATAATGTTCTCTCATTTACCTGCATGTTTTTTTAATTTTTATTTTTGAGGAAGTGCTGATTACCACTCTGATCTTTCTCTTCTCTCCCCACTATAGATGGGAGATAACATCATTCTTTTATTTATTTTTGAGACAGGGTCCCACCCTGTTGCCCAAGCTGGAGGGCAGTGGTGGGATCATGGCTCACTGCAGCCTCAACCTCCCTGGGCTCAGGTGATCCTCTCACGTCAGCCTCCGGATTACAGGTGTACACCATTATGCCTAGCTAGTGTTTGTATCTTTTTGTAGAGAAAAAGTTACACCATCTTGCCAAAGTTGATCCCAAACTCCTGGGCTCAAGCAACCCACCCGCCTCGGCCTACCAAAGTGCTGGGATTACAGGTGTGAGCCACCATGCCCAGCCTATTCTTCAGACATATATTAAATTTCCAAGCCAGGAATGGTGGCTTGTGCCTGTAATCCCAGCTACTCCAGAGGCTGAGGCAGGATGATTGCTCTAGGCCAGGAGTTCAAGACCAGCCTGGCCAATAGTGAGACCCCATCTCTACATTAAAATAAAAATTTAAAAATAATGAAAGAAAAAATTTTCGTAAACGTAGGTTACTCTACTGAGTGATTCTCAAAGCAGCTGTTACTTTCTGCTCTTGAACCCAGAAAGATGGTAGGCCTTCCAATCCAGGCAGGAGTGCATGAGAATGAGATTGGTTCTGCTGCCCAAATCTTTTATTACAGAGCAACCTGTTATTTTCTGGGACATGTCTTATTTTCCTGAAACATTCTGTGTATTTTCCCAACCCACAATTTGATCTTGCTTAGTCTAGTCGTACATTTTAAAAAATGACATAAGGTATACTAAAAATATTAGCAACAAAGATTGATTCGATAATAAGCTCTTAGCTAATTTATGCTACTCTGGCGTTATTACTAAATCTAATTTATTATTACATTTAATATTATTAGATTTAATTTATTATTACATTAGGTACATAAATCTAGCCAAAGAAAAGGACCACCTGAAGAACATTCCCCTTCAAATCTTCACTGAGGACATCAAGAAATATGCCTCTGTAAGTGTTTTTAAGGCCAAAAATTAAATTCAAAATTCCTGACTTAGGCAGAATGAAAGGGAGATAGAGACAGAGCTGATAGATCCAGAATGGAAAGGAAGGGAAGGAGAGATAAAGGGAAGAGAGAAAGAGTATTTTAAAAGTACCATATGGAAAACTGTATTTTTATGTATTCATGTATGCTTTTGTATGTATAAAAAGGAAGTGCTAGGCAATATGAAGCAAGAGGATCCATTTTAACAAAGTGCTTAAGCTTGAGAGGAATATTGCGTGTTAAATGTCTGTAGACTCTAGTGGTTTGTTGTAGTAAAGTGATTTTCGCAAGCAGGAATTTCTTGTTGGAATTAAACCCTTTTTTTTTTTTTCCAATTATCACTACTTACAGACAGAGTAGTTTTGGTTGTTTCCACATTTTTAAAAAATGTTTATTTTATTTTTAAAAGTTATTCACTTGGAAATAATTGTAAACATACAGAAAAAATACAAAATAATGCAAAGAACACCCATATGCTATTTACCCAGATTCACCTATGTCATAGCAGTTTACCACATTGATTTTCCATTTATTTTCATTCTCTGTCTGTCTCTGTCTCTCTCACTTTTTTCTCCATTTATGTGTATGTGTACACCTGTTTTCAAAGGACAGTTATATACACCATGGCCCTTGATTCTTAAATACTTATGGATTTCCTAAGAATAAAGTTATTCTCTTCATAACCATCATTCAGCTGTCAACTTTAGTAAATTTAACATTGGTCGCATATTTTAATCTCCTATTCATGTTCCAATTTTTTCAGTTGACTCAAATAATGTTCCCTTTCTAGCACAGGTAATGCAGTTAATTACTATGGCAAATACACGGAGTTTTGAGTCTTTCATTCTGAAGAATGTCAGGATTGAACTGAGCTGAGAGGGACATCACTTTTAAGTGATCAGCGTGTGTCTATCTCATTTCTGTTATGCTGTTGGTTTAAAAAAAATCAAACTTTTACCTTCAAATATTGTGTAAGTTTTTATACCTGAAGTTGTAGTGCAGTAGCCAGGTTGTTCATAATGATGACAAGATATTCTTCATTTATTTATATATATATATATATACTTTTTTTTTTTTTTTTTTTAACAGGAGTCTTGCTCTGCCGCCCAGGCTGGAGTGCAGTGGCGCGATCTCAGCTCACTGCAAGCTCCGCCTCCTGGGTTCATGCCATTCTCCTGCCTCAGCCTCCCGAGTAGCTGGGACTACAGGTGCCCGCCACCAGGCCCAGCTAATTTTTTGTATTTTTAGTAGAGATGGGGTTTCACCGTGTTAGCCAGGGTGGTCTCGATCTCCTGACCTCATGATCTGCCTGCCTCGGCCTCCCAAAGTGCTGGGATTACAGGCGTGAGCCACCGCGCCCAGCCTCTTCATATATTTTTATGGCACCTTACTCTTTACAGCAGCTCTGATCATGCAAAATACTATTTGTAGGAGGAAAGAAGATATTTCGAAAAAGCTATTTCCTGGCCAATAGCAAAAGCCATGCGAATGTTCTGACCTATTTCCGAATACCAGATGCATTGCTTGAGGGAGCTGAGACTAGAGAGGCCTCCTGTGGGGAAAGGACACTCTTGTCTGCCTGCTTTGATTTCATTGTGGCAAATGGTATCATTCAGCATTTTTCATGAAGAATTGACCTGAAATTTAAAAAAGTAAACTTTATTTAGTTATAATTTAGATGAAAGAAACATTTCTAGTGCTCATCATTCATTTCTGAAGCTCCAAGTTTCCCTTTAATACTGTTTCATTTCATTTTATAGAAACTTTTCTTACCATTTCTTATAGTGTAGGTCTGGTGCCAACAAATTTTCTTAGTTAATTTTTAATTAAAAAAATGTCTTTATCTCACCTTCACTCTTGAAAGATATTCTCATTAGATATAGAATTTTCCTTGCCAATATTTTTCTTTCAACGCTTTAAAGCTGCTTTAAAACTGTTTTTTGGTCTCTGCTTTCTGGTGAGTAGTCTAACATCATTAAACATCGATCCTCTGTCTTTGATTTTTCATCTTATTTTTACTGCTTTCAATATTTTCTATTTATTTTTGGCCTTGAGTAGTTTGACTATGATGTGTCAAAGCCCAGTTTTCTTTGAATTTATTCTAGTTGGCATTTTCTGAAGTTATTGATTTTGTTAATTTTTGTGTTTTGCCAAATTTGGGAAATTTTTAGCCGTTATTACTGCAAGCATTGTTTTTTCTGTCCCATTTTCTTTCTTCTGTCATTTTGGGATTCCAGTTACATGTAAAACCTTTTTTTTTTTTTCTTTTGAGACAGAGTCTCACTCTGTCATCCAGGCTAGAGTGCAGTGGCATGATCTTGGCTCACTGCAACCTCTGCCACCTGAGTTCAAGTAATTCTCCTGCCTCAGCCTCCCAGGTAGCTGCAATTACAGGCACTCACCACCATGCCAAGCAATTTTTGTATTTTTAGTAGAAACAGGGTTTTACCATGTTGGCCAGGCTGGTCTTGAACTCCTGACCTCAAGTGATCCGCCCTCGGCCTCCCAAAGTTCTAGGATTACAGGCGTGAGCTACTGCACCCGTCGCATGTAAAACTTTTTAAAATTTCATTTTTATTTTTAGACACACAATTATACACATTTATGGAGTAAATAGTGATTTTTCAATACATGCCATGTATAATGATCAGATCAAGGTAATTAGCATATTCATCATCTCAAACGTTTACCAATTTTTTGCGTTGTGATCATTCAATTTTCTTTCTTCTAAATATTTGAAAATGTTTATTATTGTTAACTATAATCCTCCTACAGTGTGATAAAACACTAGAAGTTATCCCTCCTATCTAGCTGTAATTTTGTGCCCTTTAACAAATCTCTTCTTATCCTTCCATTTCCCCTGCCCTTCCCAGCATCTTGTAGCCTCTATTCTCCTTTTTAATTTCTTAAGATCAAGTTTCTTTTAGCTTTCACATATGAGTTTCAGAATGCATTTATTGAACCTGTTGATATCGTTCACAGGCCCCTTAGGCTCTGTTCATTAATTTTTAATCCTTTTTTTCTCCTTCTTCAGATTGGACACTTTCTATGGATTTATTTTCAATTTCACTGATTCTTTCATTTGTTATCTCAGTTATGCTATTTAGCACATCGAGTAAATATTTTCTTGTATTTGCCAGATTTAAAATGCCTGTTTTGAAATATATACTATGTCTATGATGAGACTGTCTTTAGTTTGTTACTTGTGAAATTATTTTTCTTTACATAATTGAGTATAATTATAACAACTGCTTTTTGTTTCATAATTTGAACATCTAGATCATCTTAAAGTTGGCCTCAAATGGAATTGGTCACATTTTCCTAGATTTTCATATGTTAAGAAACACTTTAGCTCATATGAAGAAAATGGCCACATTTCAATTTTTTAGGAAATTATTTAATAGTTTATTTTTAAAAATACTTGTTTATAAACAGCACTACCTACTGGAATTTATCTGTTTTGTCTACAAGGAGAACAGCATTAGGAAGAAATACACATATCTTTGTAATTATTATTTTGGACTTAATATGTTCCTTATGCCATGAAAACCCATTATCCTACAAACCATATTAAGAGATGCATATTGTCATTTTAAAAGAGATTTTTACTTTACCAAAGATTTCATGGTAGAATTTTAAAATTATATGAAAGGATTTTCAGACATTTTAAAAAATAGCAGAACCTTTCCTTCTAATTAAATCCCACACTAGAGCCCAGAGCTTGCACCCTCCTAGACACTTTAGCGTAAGCAGCCCCTGATATCCCTGAGTTTGGGTGCTCTGAGCCCTGCTGTTGGATTCTGAGACACTTTTTCACAATCCTTAGATCTACAAGCAGCACAGTTTGAAATCGATGAATATAAGATGACTTTGTCCATAAAAATCCAATTAATAACTTTCAGGACCATCTGTCCTGTCAAGCAGTTAGTCCATAAGAAAGAAAAATACAACGAAAAGAATAGTAATGAATTATAAAAGAGTTTCCTCTAATTTCGTTTTTAACATCATCTTTAAGGAGCATGAGAGTCCACTTATGCTTTTTGTCTTCTTTAAGCACTGTTTATCAGAGAAAGGAACCCTCATTATGGATGCAGAAGCATAATAAATGTTCTTAGTTACATATTGCCTTATTTTAAGATAATGTCTTGAAATTCAGAGTGCAATAGTTGTCATCTCAGAATCCTATTAATCCTTTTGGGTTATTTTCTGCAAATTGTCTTCCTGTTTTTATGGAGCAGTTTCTCAATGTGAAGTGCAGTAGAGAGCTATTATAGATACCCTATTCGTTGGCAGAGTTGGAAATGGAACTTAAATTTCTAAAATTTTATTTAATTGTCTCAATAGATTTCAACAATGAAGTTCTTAGTAACCATGATATCTGGCACAGAGAAAATGCTTGCCACACAGGGGTTTAAAAAATGTCTTTTATAGCTAGTTCTTATTCTGATTTTACTAGAACTGCATTTGTGATGTGCAAAGATATAAGCCATATGATAAAAACACAACCCAGGAAGAGAGAAAGGGCCCAGCTCCTCCTTTTTAAACTGTTCTCTCCATTGTGGAAGTAGCCTCCTGAGGCTGAGGGGCAGCCCCTGTTCCCTCTGTGAATTCTCAGTCTTTCTATTTCTTGGCTATGCTGTTATGTCACAAGTGCCACAAGTCCTTTATTTTAAGAGAGAGATATATGTTTTATTGAAATTCTTTGTACTGGCTTCATGTTATACAAAGGAATGAAAATAAATTATAATTAAGGATTCAGGCTCTACATGTGCTTAACTTTGTCATTGCCTGGAAACAAGCTTTGTCTTTGGAATACAGCAAATAATTTGACAATAATTATTTAATCTTATGCATTAAAATTCCAAATTTATACTAATTTTTCTCATTTATTTTTTACGGTCTATAACCATAACAATAACAAATTCAGACGCAACAAATGATATAATCAACATGTCACTACTAAAGCTAGGAATAACTGTAAGTTATCTATAAGTTATTTTTGTTAAAAACCAACTTTGATTTTTGAATGTATATATATTCAACTATATATGTGTATATGTATATGAACACACATACACACATGTGTGTTTGTATAATGCACCTCCCATCATAAGACAGCTATTATAGATATCAAAGTCATATTTTGTACTCCCACATTTAGGAATGGAAAGCAACAAAGTTTTTTTTTCTTTTTTTCTTTTTTGAGGTGGAGTATCACTCTGTTGCCAGGCTGGAGTGCAGCAGCACAATCTCGGCTCACTGCAACTTCCGCCTCCCAGGTTCAAGTGATTCTTCTGCCTCAGCCTCCCAAGCAGCTGGGGCTACAGGCATCCGCCACCATGCCAGGCTAATTTTTGTATTTTTAGTAGAGACAGGGTTTCACCATGTTGGCCAGGATGGTCTCCATCTCTTGACCCCGTGATGCACCCCCCTTGGCCTCCCAAAGTGCTGGGATTACAGGCGTGAGCCACCGCGCCTGGCCTAACAAAGGTATATTTTAAATTTGGTGTGAACTGAAAGTGAAAACATAATGAAATCAGGCTACAATTTTAGAGCACTAACATATATGTGTAAATGTATATGTTATTGGTGCTCTAAAATTGTAGCCTGATTTCAATATATGTTTGAGTATATATTGAAATTTGATATATTATCAAATATATATTGAAATTTGATATATACATACAATTTTAGAGCACTAATATAATTATGCTAGTACTTTCAGTTCACACCAAATTTAAAATGGAAATACAAGAAGTGTACCCATATATAAACTAATATTATATTATACCTTTGTTGCCTTCAATTCCTAAGTGTGGGAGTACAAAATATGACTTTGATATCTATAATAATCAGCTGTCTTATCATGGGTACACATATACAATAAAATTTTGTAAAATTCTGGATAAAAAGTTCCAAACTCTTCGACTGCACTGTTCTTTCAATATCTTTTTTCCTGGTTCCTCTCCTCTCATACTTATTACTCACTCTGATTATCACCCAAGGGCTCAATCTCAGTATGATGAGTCCTAAGGGATATATTTTGTTGTCAGTTTGGCACAAAGAACACCTGGCTAGAAACCACATCCCCTGGATGCTGATCCTGAGAATTCAATATCTGATGCCTCTCCTGAATTTATAAAGGAAGGGTGGTGTGTTCACCAGTGCCCACAAATCCATGGCCTCCAGGTTTGCATGACTGTTTTGTTTTCAAGTGTCTGTTTCTTTATGTTTTGATGGAGCTAGTAAAAGTTGTTGAGCTTTTTTAGTGGAAGAGGTTGACATATTTGAGGATGAAGATGAGGGTTGCATAAGAGGAAAGAGGTAAGTCCACATAATTGAGAACTTTTATTGAAGAGTGACGTTCAGATGTTCAGAAACAAGAAAATACTTGTATAGCATGTCTCCTTATATAAAACTTCCTATAAACATGAAAACGTGCTGTTGTGGTGACATGATGTGAATATTTTAAGTTTTGTTTGAGTGTTATAATAAAGCCCCTTAAAAACTCACGACAACCAGAATTTCACATAAGAAATCAATTATTTCTGTACTAGTGGATTTGTGTAACACATTTAAAACAAAATTGAATTTGTATGTACTAAGTAAAGCAGACACTTCTGCACTGCTTTCTAATCTATATGATATGTGTGACCTATAAGAATGTAATCTTGGGCTGGGCACGATGGCTCACGCCTGTAATCCCAGCAGTTTGGGAGGCCGAGGTGGGTGGATCACCTGAGGTCAGGAGTTCGACACCAGCCTGGCCAACATGGTGAAACCCTGCCTCTACTAAAAATACAAAAAAAATTAGCCAGGCATGGTAGCCGGCACCTGTAATCCCAGCTACTGGGAAGGCTGAGGCAGGAGAATTGCTTGAACCTGGGAGGCAGAGGTTGCAGTGAGCCGAGACTGCACCATTGCACTCCAGCCTGGGTGACAGAGCAAGACTCTGTCTCAAAAAAAAAAAGAACAAATAAAAGAATAAAAAAGAAGAATGTAATCTTGTCTTGAAGACAGCAAGTGGTTTTAGGTGTGGGATTGGGGAGATTAATTAAAAATAAAATACAGCTTAATTTATTTCAGGTTTATGATTTTCCTTTTTAAAAAAAATGACCATTCTCACTAGACAACAAAGGAATCCTATTATAATCAAGAACTGAGGTTATGGCCGGGCACCTTGGCTCATGCCTGTAATCCCAGCACTTTGGGAGGCCGAGGCGGGCGGATCATGGGGTCAGGAGATCGAGACCATCCTGGCTAACACAGTGAAACCCTGTCTCTACTAAAAATACAAAAAATTAGCCGGGCGTGGTGGCGGGCACCTGTAGTCCCAGCTACTCAGGAGGCTGAGGCAGGAGAATGGCATGAACCCGGGAGGCAGAGGCTGCAGTGAGCTGAGATTGCACCACTGCACTCCAGCCTGGGTGACAGAGTGAGACTCTGTTTAAAAAAAAAAAAAAAAAAAAAAAAGTTATTTGGCTAGATATATATACCTGACTTAAGGGATTTCAACAGAACGTTTCCAAACTTTACGTTAAAAGATTTTTATTAGATCTTACTCCCTATTTGCAATACAATTTTGAGCAAATATGCTCTGTGTGTGTGTGTGTGTGTGTGTGTGTGTGTGTGCATGAGAGAGAGAGAGACAGAAAGGCAGAGAGAGAGACAGAAAGGCAGAGAGCCTCCCTACCTAGGACACTCCATAAGGACAAGGCCATGATTTTTATTAAGGAATGAAGGGCAATCATAGTGCTTATCAAGAATAACTCCATTTGAAACATGCTTTTGCTATAGCCTTTCTTGAAGGACTATTTACAATAATTCAGCGGTCTACATAATTTAGATATGTCTGTGGCAAGTTTGCCAGTATTGCTGGGCAATACTTCTGCTGTGGGTAATTGTTCTTTCCATCTGGCCTGGTCCCCAGGTCAGTGTTTGTCCCTTCTCTCCCCACAGTAGGGCTTATCTGAATGAAAGCCAGAGGCCTGACTTCACTCTCACATCCCCTGAAGACCTCTTGGGCATTTGTCTCTTTGTGCTCAGGGTTGATGAGCTTCTGATGCCTCCCATGTGGATATATGGCGGTCTGTGCAACAGGCTTGTCTGGGCGGGGAGATGTGAAGGCAAAGTTCAACATTCTCCGAAAAGTCTGGATAGCAGAAAGCATGACTCCCCAGCTAGCCTTTTCTTTCTTAGTGAGGGAGTGTATATGTGATTCTGTATTCCATGGGTCACTCAGAAAGTGAGGGGTTGATTGCACTGTGGTTTCACAGATCTATGGCCTTTCAAAAGGGACAAGGCAAGAATCTGGAATAGTTTATTAGAAGCTGGGGGGAAAACAGGGATTACTGAAATCAGCCCTGTTAACTCAAAAACCATGGCCAGCCCCATAGATAAAATTGCATTTTGACTGGTCCTAGTTCCTTTCCTTTCTGAAAATGTGGAAATCCTAAGGAAATGTGATCCTCTTCAAATATTTACTGTGAAAGATTTGTTGTAATGCTTTAGTAGTTCATTTTGTCTCCAAGGGCGCTGAGAAAGATTACCAGTTATGGGTCAGTTCGGGCAAGAAAGAGTCCCCAGGGCCACTTTCCTAAGTGTCAAGGAAAATCTAAACTGAGATTGATTGGGTTCAAAATTGTAACTCTAAAGTCTCCAAGTATTGGTTGCTCGTTGCTCGGTCTTAAGGTTGAACAAGCTTAAAAGCAACAATCTTATGCAATATTCATTCATACATTCAACAACTAATGGCCAAACACTTACTTTATCCCAGGTACCTGATAACATCTATTTATTCAGTAACTTATGGTCTAATTGGGAAGAAAAATCTGATTTTTTTTTTTTTTTTTTTTTTTACTGTCTGCTCTTTTACTTGACAAATTGCTTTCTTGAAAAAAAATATTTTTTGTCATGAAATTAACGTGTATTCAAATTTCTTTTTCCCCAGTGTGAAAACTCTCTGTTTCATTTCCTAACTACTAGGTAACTTCTACTTTGTAAGGAATTTCTAAAATCCAGTCATGCCTCTGAATCCAAGTACAAATATTGATTTAATACCTCCTTAATGCCCAGAACTTTTCTCAGGATAATGAAAACATGATTCAGACTTCTGAAGAGCTTTCCTGACTGACCAACTTGGACTTTGCCGTTTCTTAGGTTGAATTTTCTAGCATTTGTTCTTGAGGTTATTGATGAGTAGATTATGCCTATCCTAAAACAGTTATTAGGATAATTTATCTAATGAAAGATAATTCTTAGATTACCAACATTGTTAAATGTGATTAATAGAAACAGAGTGATTAAAACGAGGGAGGGGTTAGGATCTGTGGCTGACCTTGCAATAGCGTGATGGTGATGATTTCTGCTAAAAGTCATAGAGCATTCCCTCTTACATTTCTGCTAAAAGTCATACAGCATTCCCTCTTACCTGCATTCTTTCTTTCTTTTCCTTTATCCTTTCAAGAATCTTGTGAGGCCATTACTGTGTAATGCAGGATGTTTTCAAGTGGTCCAAAAAATCTAAACTACCGAGTTGTTTTCTATGTAATATACATTCTCATCTAGAAAACAGTGTCACCAAGTACATAGCTGAGAATAAAATTCACTCATCCATTTCATTTTTGAAATTAATGTTGACATCTTTGCAAAAGTATTAGCAATAAAGTAAGTTAAAAAAAGTAAACGAATACTGGAAATATATTTATTTAAATAAAATGCCTTAATTTAGTTAAAACAGTGTCTAAATGACAGATAACTCCTAGGCCTAGAGCAGCAACATTCATTATGGCGAGCACTAAGAAATCCAAAGAGTCTATCACTCATGATGGCTCCTGAGCAGCCATGCTGAATGCATATTTTAACATGTTCTCAATTATTGATTGTGGATTAACTGCTGGTTATCCTGAGGATTTGGTTTTATTGTACAGCTATCATAGAAGCTTCTTTTGCCTTACAAAATGCAAATTGTAATTCATGTTCTAAAAGTATTGACATACTATCAATGCCAGTTGAAAAAGAAAAAACAAAAGCTCACCAGGATAAATTCAGTGAAAAACGAAAAAAGGGAAGTTTATTCTTTAAAAAAAAAAAAAAGAATCTTAAGAGCTGTGAGACAGAAACACCAGGTAACCTACATATAAAGGAAAACATACCAGATTAACAGCAGATTTCTCAGCAGAAACCCTACAAGCCAGAAGGATTGGGGCCCTATCTTCAGCCTCTTCAAACGAAACAATTATCAGCCAAGAATTTTGTATCCAGCGAAACTATGCATCATATATGAAGGAAAGATATAGTAATTTTCAGACAAACAAGTGC
Source organism: Symphalangus syndactylus (assembly GCF_028878055.3). Lineage (NCBI taxonomy): Eukaryota > Metazoa > Chordata > Mammalia > Primates > Hylobatidae > Symphalangus > Symphalangus syndactylus. The sequence goes on from NC_072426.2 coordinate 54,672,984, forward strand.
TCAGAGAATTAACCATTACCAAGCCACCAATACAAGAATTGCTAAAAGGAGCTCTAAATCTTGAAAACAAATCCTGGAAACACATCAAAACAGAACCTCTTTAAACCATAAATCACACAGGACCTATAAAACAAAAATATGTGTTAAAAAGCAAAAGCAAAAAAACAAAAAAAAAACAAAGTACACAGGCAACAAAAAACACAATGAATGCAACAGTACCTCACATTTCAATACTAATATTGAATTTAAATGGCTTAAATGCGCCACTTAAAAGATACAGAACCACAGAATGGATGAGAACTCACCAACCAACTATCTGCTGCCTTCAGGAGACTCACCTAACACATAAGGACTCACACAAACTTAAAGTAAAGAGGTGGAAAAAGGCATTTGGTGCAAATGGACACCAAAAGCAATCAGGGGTAGCTATTCTTATATCAGACAAAACAAATTTTAAAGCAACAGCAGTTAAAAGAGACAAAGAGGGACATTATTTGCTAGTAGAAGGTGTTGTCCCACAGGAAAATATCACAATCCTAAACATATACACAACTAAAACTGGAGCTCCCAAATTTATAAAACAATTACTAATAGACCGAAAAAATGAGATAGACAGCAGCACAATAATAGTGGGGGACTTCAGTACTCCACTGACAGCACTAGACAGGTCATCAGGACAGAAAGTCAACAAAGAAACAATGGATTTTAACTATACCTTGGTACAAATGGACTTAACAAATATATACAGAACATTTCATCCAACAACCATAGAATACACATTCTATTCAGCAGCACATGGAACTTTCTGTAAGATAGACCATATGATAGGCCATAAAATGAGCCTCAATAAATTTCAGAAAATTGAAATTATATCAAGTGATCTCTCAGATCACAAGAGAATAAAACTGGAAGTCAACTCCAAAAGGAACCTTCAGAACCATGCAAATACATGGAAATTAAATAACCTGCTCCTGAATTAACATTGGGTCAAAAACAAAATCAAGATGGAAATTTAAAAATTCTTCTAACTTAATGACAATGACACAACCTATCTAAACCTCTGGGATACAGCTAAGGTGGTGCTAAGAGGGAAGTTCATAGCCCTAAATGCCTACATCAAAAAGACTGAAAGATCAGTAACTGACATTCTAAGGTCACACCTCAAGGAACTAAAGAATCAAAAACAAACCAAACCCAAATCCAGCAGAAGAAAGGAAATTACCAAGATCAGAGCAGAACTGAATGAAATTGAAACAAACAAACAGACAAAAAATACAAAAGGTAAATAAAACAAAAAACTGGTTCTTTGTAAAGAAAAATTAAATTGACAGAACATTAGCAAGATTAACCAAGAAAAGAAGAGAGAAAATGCAAATAACTTCACTAAGAAATGAAACAGGAGATATTACAACTGACACCACTGAAATACAAATGATCATTCAAGGCTACTATGAACACTTTTATGCACATAAACTAGAAAACCTAGAAGAGATGGACAAATTCCTGGAAAAATACAACCCTCCTAGCTTAATTCAGGAAGAATTAGATACCCTGAGCAGACCAATAACAAGCAGCAAGATTGAAATGGTAATTTAAAAATTACAAACAAAAAAAAAAGTCCAGGACCAGATGGATTCACAGCAGATCTATCAGACATTCAAAAAAGAATTGGTACCAATCCTTTTGACACTATTGCACAAGATAGAGAAAGAAGGAATCCTCATTAATTCATTCTATGAAGCCAGCATCACCCTAATACCAAAACCAGGAAAGTACACAACCAAAAAAGAAAACTACAGACCAATATCCTTGATGAACATAGATGCTAAAATCATTAACAAAATACTAGCTAACTGAATCCAGCAACATATCAAAAAGATAATCCACCATGATCAAGTGGGTTTCACACCAGGGATGCAGGGATGGCTTAGCATATGCAAGTCAATAAATGTGACACACCACATAAACAGAATTAAAAACAAAAATCACATGATTAGATGCAGAAAAAGCAACAAAATCTAGCATCCCTTTATAATTAAACCCCTCAGCAAAATCAACATACAAGGGACATAACTTAATGTAATAAAAGCTGTTTATGACAAACCCACAGCCAAAATAATATTGAATGGCGAAAAAGTGAAAGCATTCCTTCTGAGAACTGGAATAAGACAAGGATGCCCACTCTTACCACTCCTCTTCAACATAGTAATAGAACTCCTAGCCAGAGCAATCAGACAAGAGAAAGAAATAAAGGCCATTCAAATTGGTAAAGAGGAAGTAAAACTGTCCCTGTTTGCTGATGATATGATCGTAAAGTTTATCCTCAAAACTGTAAGGACTCCTCTAGAAAGCTCCTAGAACTGATAAAAGAATTCAGCAAAGTTTCTGGACACAAGATTAAAGTACACAAATCAGTAGCTCTTCAATACACCAACAGCGACAAAGTGGAGAATAAAATAAAAAACCCCTTTTACAATAGCTGCAAAAAAAAAAAAAAAATACTTAGGAATATACTGCACCAAGGAGTTGAAAGACTTCTACAAGGAAAACTACAAAACACTGCTGAAAGAAATCATAGATGACACAAACAAATGGAAATACATCCCATGCTCATGGATAGATAGAATCAATTTTGTGAAAGTGACCATATTACCAAAAGCAATCTACAAATTCAATGTAATCCCCATCAAAATGCTACCATCATTCTTCACAGAATTAGAAAAAAAACAATTCTAAAATTCATATGGAACCAAAAAAGAGCCCACATAGCCAAAGCAAGACTAAGCAAAAAGAACAAATCTGGAGGCAACACACTACCTGATTTCAAACTATACTATAAGGCCATAGTCACCAAAACAACATGATACTGGTATAAAAATAAGCACATAGACCAATGGAACAGAATAGAGAACCCAGAAATAAACCCAAATACTTACAGCCAACTGATCTTCGACAAATCAAACAAAAACATAAAATGGGGAGAGGACACTCTTTTCAACAAATGGTGCTGGGATAATTGGCTAGCCACATGTAGGAGAACAAAACTGGATCCTCATCTCTAACTGTATACAAAAAGCAACTTAATATGGATTAAGAACTTAAACCTAAGACCTGAAACTATAAAAATTCTAGAAGATAACGTTGGAAAAACCCTTCTAGATATTGGCTTAGGCAAGGATTTCATGACTAAGAACCCAAAAGCAAATGCAATAAAAACAGAGATAAATAACTGGGACCTAATTAAACTAAAGAGCTTTTGCATGGCAAAAGGAACAGTCAGCAGAATAACCAGACAACCCATAGAGTGGGGGAAAAATCTTCAAAATCTATACATCTGACGAAGGCTAAACCCATAATCTACAACAAACTCAAACAAATCAGTTAGAAAAAAACAAACAATCCCATCAAAAAGTGAGCTAAGGACATGAATAGACAATTCTCAAAAGAAGATACACAAATGGCCAACAAACACATGAAAAAATGCTCAACATCACTAATGATCAGAGAAATGCAAATCAAAACCACAAGACGATACCACCTTACTCCTGTGAGAATGGCCATAATCAAAAAATCAAAAAACATAGATGTTGGCGTGGATGTGGTGAACAGGGAACACTTCTACACTACTGGTGGGTATGTAAACTAATACAGCCACTATGGAAAACAATGTGGAGATTCCTTAAAGAACTAAAAGTAGAACTACCATTTGAGCCAGCAATCCCACTACTGGGTATCTACCCAGAGGAAAAGATACTTGCCCACACATGTTTATAGCAGCACAATTCACAATAGCAAAATTTTGGAACCAACCCAATTGCCCATCAGTCAATGAGTGGATAAAGAAACTATTTTACATATATATATATATACATATATAAAAAACTATTATATATATATAACTATTATACATATATATATAGACACGTATATTTGAATATATATGTATATATGATGGAATATTATGCAGCCATAGAAAGGAATGAATTAACAGCATTTGCAGCGACCTGGATGAGATTGGCAGCTATTATTCTAAGTGAAATAACTCAGGAATGGAAAACCAAGCATCGTATGTTCTCACTGACATGTGGGAGCTAAGCTATGTGGATGTAAAGGCATAAGAATGATACAATGAACTTTGGGGACTTTTGGGGAAGGGTGGGAGGGGGATGAGAGATAAAAGACTACAAATATGGTGCAGTTTATACTGCTAAGTTGAAGGGTGCACCAAAATCTCACAAATCACCACTGAAGAGCTTACTCATGTAACCAAATACCACCTGTACCCCAATAACTTATGGAAAAATAAAAATAAATAAATAAAATAAAAGAATGGATCATATAATTAAAAAAAATTACCTCACAGCACGTATTCTATGGAAAGGAAACTATTTAAAACATGAAAGAGGAAAACACATCCCTTGGCAGGGCAACTCCTGATGATTGCAGTGTGGTTTTCCATTCTGCAAAAATTGTTTTGCATGTTGTTTCTGGACTTCCAACACCCTGCAGCTTTCCCTCTGGCTGGTACCTATGAGGAGCTCCTTACTCCAATTAGGGCAGAAGTGGGAGGAAAGGTCAGAGGCAAACACCCTGCTCCTCTGCTCTTGAGAAGGCCTGCCTACAAAACTGACTAAGGGAAGTAAAATCTCCATTAAACTGACATCATGTGTAAGAGAATAGCGATCATAGCTATTCTTGACATGGAATTATTTAACACATATTGTGTATATGGAGTTATTCAATAAATATTAACCACCAATGTGAAGGAATATATTTACTTTTATCTTCATAAGTCTGTATGATAGGAAGGGTAAGTATTTAAAATGATGACTGTAAGCGTAGAGGGGTCATCTGTCTAAGATGTAAATATCTAGATTTGTCGAGACAGAAACTAGAAGTTCTTAAATATCTTCAAATGGAAACAGAGCAAAAGTCACTATTGTGCAATGCACTGATGCATCTATGCATCCCAGGTGACACAACATGTTCCAACTTTATTTTTCTCTCTACTTTTAAAAACTCTTCTGTTTGCATGCCTGCTTTATGTGGGGACTCTCCAGAGAGAGTGCACATGATGCTTGCTCCGGAGACGCAGCCTTCCTTATTCTAGAAGCTCCCAGATTACTACAGCAGGCAGCAGTGGGGTGCATTCACCCACAATAGGTAGGTTTGATCACACCCATCACCAACAGCCTGAACCCGTATTTAGATTTTGCTTCATGCAGGACAAGAGCATCCCTGTGGAACTAAAATGAGCCACCTTCAAGGCACTATGCTCCTGCCACAGGAACCAGGGAGCTCCACCTCTTCTTCCACACTCCAGGAGCCCTTCCCGGAGCAGCCATCCCCAGACATAGAAGGCGGGTTCCTTCTGAAGCCCAGGCAGCCAGCCAGAGGCCAGCAGGGGAGCAGTGAGTGCCTTGCCTTCCTGCAAGTGCCTTCTCTCAGATCAAGTCTCCACTCCTAAAACCAAGCCCATGACACAGACATGTCCTCCATGCAGAGGGAGGAGGACAGTATAGGCAGGAAGCCAATACCGGCCCAGAATCAGACTTAGAGAAACCTGAAATGTCTGAAGTCAAGGCCCAACTCACTCCTAGGAAGATTTCTTTCGTGTGTGTAAGTAGGTAGATACGCTCCTCTCTCTATCCTCAGAACAATGTACATATATAATTACGTGTGTGCAGTCTGTATGTCTGGTGAGAATATGGCTTTTGAAGGCCTGGAAACTCATGCATTTTCTATCCCAGGGTTTTGCTGATGAGCTGAGCCCAAAGCAGGAGGTGATCAAATGATGGCATGGTTTAAACACATCTGGAGTGGCACATCTAGAGAGAAGCAGAGTTATAGAACTGAACTGCAGTCTACTCTGGACTGGGGCTGAAGTGCCCCTTGGGTTCTATCCTGAATTAAACTCTCAATTCTACTCTCTCCCCACCACCAGGCTTACTTTCCAAGTCGGCTTCAGATCCAGGTTCAGACTGGAACTGGCATGAACATTTATGATTGTGGGCTTTTTATCTCCCTTTTCGTCATTTTCCCCACTACCATTTCAGTATCCTGCCATTGATATTTCTTTCTCTGAAGAAAATGTGTTATTCATTTGGGAAATATTTTGGCAAGAATGGAAGTTCTAAATAAAGCATTTTTATTGTTGTGACTGTTAGCCTATAGGCAGAAAGTTTCAAAAGTTTTATATATATCCTAATTTGGGCCTGCAGAAACCACTATCCCAATTCTTCCAGGGCTATTTAAGAAAGGCTAGTTAGCTTGTCTAATCATCCTGCCTTTTTCGTGGCAATAGCATATACTTTTATTGTTTAAAGAAGTGATAGGAACTCTTGCACCAAATAATGTGCATTGCAAAAGGTGCAACTAAGCCTGAAAATATTTTTGAGAAAGTGCAGGATCCAATGTCTACTTGCCTCTTGGCCCTTATTCAGACAGTAGTTAGTTATGTAGCTTTGCATCAAGAGCTAGAGAATTCTTCCTAAGAACATTCTCTTATTAAAGCTAAATAACTGAATACATTTGGATAGTTCTAGAAACAATAAAATCAAATTAAGAATAGGGAAACCAGGTTATGTACAACAACTTAACCTATATATTAATGTGCACTATAATAAACATTTGCACATGATGACATACAGATATATCCTTCTGGATTGAAGGATGGCTTTGCTTCTTCCTTACCTTCTTTTAAAATAATAGGCGCATGACTGTTAGGTAGAGTGGTGGCATGCCTTTGTGACTGCATACTTTGCTAAACCAAATGGAGAATGGTGGTGGGATCTGTTCTAGGGGGAGGAGACTAATGTCTAGTCTGCCTTAGGCAATCTGAGTGAGGGATAAAATTGCTTTTATCAAGACTGCTCTGAACCATGGTTTGTCCTGAGCAGTCCATTCTATTACTCAGTCCAGTAAGCTGTAGATAGCATCATTCATGCTAAAGTTGAGCAAACTGAAGCTCAAAGACTTCTGAGGAAGTTGTTTGACTACATAGCAGAACCAGGAGCCCATCCTGACCTCTGGGAGTCAGCATGAGTATTACCACTACGTCTGTGTACAGAGAGATGCACTCGATGTCCCAGGGAAGCCAAGTGGATGGGTGTTTAAGAAACATTGAAATGGTGAAATGTTGCTCATTTGTTTATCCTTCTACAACTTGCCTCCTCTGTTGACTTTTTCAGTATGTGGTATAAGGAGGTTATTTATAAAAATATTAAAGTACCTTGTTAGGAAAACACCCATAGTTGAGCAGTGGGAACGTTCAACTCAACCTTTTATTGCTGATCATTTTTCCTTGAGAAGTTCTTCTTCAGCATTTCTTTGGTAGGGTCGTTGGGTAGGTAAAAATTATTTCTGGATAGCTGGGCAGGGTGTCACAAGGACCAGGGCCACCAGGGATCTTACCACAGAACCAAGGACTGCCTAGAGAAAGTGGACTCAAGTCATCCATGGAGATGCCTAAGAGTTGCAGCCTCCAAAATCAAGAAGCCAGAGGCTGACTGAGAAGTGGGGTCAAGCAGGTTGTGTCATGAAGGGCAGGATCCTTTTTATGGAAGAGAGTTTACCATGGTTGAGCATTTGGAAAGTCCAACAGGAAATCTGAGTGGCAGGAGACATACTACGAAAGTAGATAATTACTGAACTCTATTTTATTTGAATATCCAGTATTTTTAACTTTTTATTTTCTCGTAGAGACTGGGTCTCCCTGTCACACTAGCAAAAGTGTCGTGGCGCCATCACAGCTTCCTGCAGACTCTAACTACTGGGCTCAAGCAATTCTCCTGACTCAGCCTTTTGAGTAACTGGGATTACAGGCATGAGCCACCATGCTGGCTATTTTTAGGTTTTAAAGTGGGATCTGACATGCGACTCCACTGATTACTATTAATATCAGTAAACTTGAGCAACTAGATCTTAAGTACCTTATGATAGAATGCAAGAGGTGATAACTAGCACTGTCTAGGAACTATTCCTACTGGAAGAATGGAACGTAAGTCTGATCAAGCCTCCAGGTTTAACTGCAGTCTATGGGATATAGGGAAGAATAACACATTAATGCCAAGTATGCAGTAAGCCAATTTCAGAATGTGGGAAAATCTACACAACAAATGATTGTTTCTCTCTCTTCTCAACATCACAACAAACATGTTGTAAAATGGAAATAGTCAAAATAAAGTTAAGTGGATTAAACTACTACACCAAATAATCTCACTTTTTACTTACGTATTCAGACCAGAAGGGAGTTAAAAGAAGATGTTCTATGATAAACTGGGCCTTTCGGTGGGCCTCTAGCACCTGCCAAGACGACCTGTGCATGGCTCCACCAGCCCCAAACCCAGGACAGCTGTTTGGAGCTTCTCTCATGGATGTTTGTGAGAATGACAAGCTGCCTGCCCCTCTGCTGGTAGGTCTCATTTTGTCTGGTCTTCTTTTTGGTAGCCCTCTTGAAGAGAGAGAACTCTGGGGTAGTCAAGTGTTTTCATCCAAATCTATCGCAAAGTGGAGAAATCTTTAGACAATGACAAACCCTAGCTTTGATGGAGAAGATTTGTCAATTTTACTTCAGTGACTAGAAATATGATTTAGATGCTGCAGGATCATAAGGCAAAGACAATAGGGAAAGATACTCTTTCGATGGTTTCAGCCAAGACCCATGTACACGGGCTTGGATGAATCAAAATGGGCTCTGTGTTATGAATCTCTGAGACTTCCCCTTCCCCTCGCATCCTTGTTTCAGCTTCTTCCTTCAACTCCACACTAGTCCCAAATCTCCTGTAATTATGTCTTCATCTTACACTACTGAGTCTTACAACTCAAAATATCTCCCATGAATTGATTTGTATTTCCAGTACTTAAGCATAAAAATTCATCCTTTGGCATATAGTAATCCTTTAATCTTAACAGAATGTGTCAACTTAAAGCCACAGAGTTTATCCTGTGTTGTTTCAAATTGGTGTCTGAAATTGTCTGTGGTGACATTTGTTGAGTGTATAGAATCTTTCCAAGTATTCTACTAGATGTAGGGAATGTTAATGGGAAGAAACTAATCATTTTAAGTGTATGCTAGATACTACCCTAGACCTGGCATTTTTCACAGAGAATTCAGGGGGTGGCTATGATTATCATCACTCCCACTTCACAAATGAAAAATTTTCAAATAGCTTTGTAATACTGTGTCCAAGGTCACACAGTAAACAAGTGGAATAGTAGACACAAGTTCCTTGAGTCATTTTGCTGTGACATTATTTTCTTTTGCGCTGCAAGGAGGGGACGTGAAGATAGAAAAAAAGGATGTGGAAACCGGTGAGAAGAAAATGTAATCAGAGAAGGCTTCAGGGAGGAGACAGGTTTTAAGCCTGATTTAACAGAGCCTAGAAAATATAGGAAGTAGGAATGGGGCATTTGGACCCTTAAAGGGGAGCAAACAAGTGGGAAATTGGTGTGCAAAAATATTTCCATAATTGGGGAACCCATATTAGGGAGAAATCAGAAAAGAATGGAGAAGGAGAAGATTCCACAGAGGCTTCAAGGTACAGGAGTTTGATTTTCTAGTGTAAATTCACTGAAAAGGAAAATCGGATTTAAAAGGTTTCAGTATATGAACATAGAATGGATTAATGGGTGGAAAATATGGAGACACACAAAAAATTCAAAATGTACTTCACTCCTTCCAGCTCCAGCACTGTAACCTCAGATCCCTTAGCTCTGGCTGCAGAAAGAAGGCAAGCTTGTCCTTTGGGCTTGTAAATATGAAACACCTTGTACCTTTCTTTCCTTTTCTCCCCAGAGGATATGCTTTCCTTTATCAATCAAAAAGGGCAATACACAGCGAAAATTGGGCAACATAAACTCATGTAGAGTCCTGAAGGAGAAACTCGATTCAGGAGATAAAGTAAACTTGGACAGCGAGTCTGTTGTCATGGTGGCCTCTGTCTTTAAGGTAGGTAAAGTTTTAGCATTATCTATGCACAGGATATCTCTGAAGTTTTATGATTGGTTTCTCTCATCATGACTGCCTAAGAACAATAATAGGCATAGTCTTTCAAGAATCTGAAAAACTGAAAAACACTTGACAACGTCAAACTTTAAGAAGATTGATTTCCTCTGTTTTTCAAAACTTTATATGATAGATATGCTGTCCTTTCTCATCACACACCAACCTTTCCATCTTCACTCCTGAACACTCCGTGCCAAATAATAACAATAATTAGTAATCATAATACAATATGTGTTAAAATACACAATTACATATAGAGAATGTTTACCAAATTAAGCATCCTGCATTTGATGGCTTCCCACTGCCTAAGACATCTCCACAGCATGCTTTGACCATGATGTTGAAAGTGGTGTAGCAATGCCTCTACTATGGTGCCTTCTTTCACCTTTACCACCTGTGGCTCACTTTGGTAATATTTGTAATGCATTACCTACCACCCACAGTTATAGTTACGCAGTCACCAGCTCTTACCACAAGCCTCTTGTAAATCTGACTTTTAATGTGGGTGCAGCAGCCAGAATTAGTTTGGAATTCAGAAAATTCGATTTCTACAAAAGTAGATAAGTTTTGAATCGACACAGCAAAATCACAAGTGTCTAGGTACATTTCTACAAGGAAAAATAATAAGGAATTTAATCAGTCCATTTCGGTACATGTTAATAGCTCTGAAAAAAATTATGGTAATGTGGTAATGACTAAACAGGTTTTTTAAATTGTCTTAGAATCTCAGTTACCTTTGGTCATTCCTTATCTCCATTAATGTTCAGCCATGTGATAAATAGCAACATTTCTGTAATGATGTATGGTGGACTGCTACTATGCTAGGACCATAATGATATACACTAGTATGCAAATCACTAGTTGGGTGCTGTCCTCTCTAAGGTACGCACATGAAATTGGTTTAATATTTCACAAAGACTTAAGAGTTATTATCTGCAGATTTTGCAATCTTAGTCTTGATAATACTATGTCAAATAACTGGAGAGTTGGCTTAAGCCAGAAATGAACATATGACTTGGACAACATTGGGCCTGCCATTGTGCTGTCTATAGACAGAGATCAAACAGCAAATACCCTTGGCATAGTCTGCTTGGCTCCTGTTCTAGCTTCACCACTCATCCCTATCAATGGACTCTGCAGCACAGAGTCCACGAATCCAGAGAAGAGACACATGCTCTGAATGCATGTAAGTGAGGTACACATCAGACAAAGGTGTTCCTGAATTCAGCCTTCTAGAGTCAGCCAGAGCTGGAATGTTTCCTTCCTCCTAACATATTGGAACCCTTCCATGGGAAGTGAAGTGAACTGAACAGCCATAACTACCAGATACGGCTGTATAACATAACCACAGTACATAGCGGTGGTGTAGGGGAACTGAGACTTCACATTTTTCACTCTTCTGTCCTCAGTCTTCCAAAGCATGCCTAGCACAAACCACAGCTCAATAAATATTAATATGAAGGAACAATTACTGGATTTTAATCACAATAGTTGCCTAAAGGTATTTCCTGAACTAGTTGCTATTAAGAGGAGTGTTGGGCTATTCAGCGAGACCAGTGGAAGCAAGGTGTGCCTTTGAAGCTAGCAAGGTAATAAGACAACTTTCCCTTTCCCTCATTGTTACACACACACACACACACACACATACATATACACACACATATACACACATGAATGAAAGCTTCACAAATTTTAATTGGCTCAATTGTATAGTATTAAGACTTGTTCAAGAGCCCAATAATGTGAGAAATTTTCATGCACCACTTAGGAAGCTTACTTTGGCATGCCTCTAGCACTAATACTTAGAGGACTGAAAGTTATGATATATCTAAATGTTGATTAAGCTTCCTTTCTATGGAGGGAGTTTCTGTTCCAGCCCAGAGGTTTGAGAAGTAACATGTAGTTACTCATGGGAGATTTCTGTATATATCCAGCAACTTCCTACTCATAAGTAGAGAAGTGACGTATTATACAGTTAAAGAGAGAATGAAGCTATTGAGAGAGCTTTCTCCCCAAGAGCACAGATAGCCCAAGTCAGAAGGCCCAGTCCTCAACATGTGTGCATGAGCACATGGGTGTGTGACTTTAGTTCATTTGGTTCTGAAATTTTCTTGCTAGAAATTAAGAACACTGTGTCTAAATAAGCAACATTTTTATGTTTATTTCTTTTCAAGAAATTGATAGGATTTAGGGTGCTTTATCACCAGACCCTGTCAGTTTGTACAAGTTTGCTAAAATATGCATAAAGGAGTTTCAGACCATAGGAGAAGACTTTATCTTCTTTCCCACCACTGCCCACACTCTGCTTGTTTGTATGCTGCTGGCTTTCGTTGGAGAAAAATCCAAGCACTTGCTTCTGGGTGTGCAAGTCAGTGGAGAGTCAGAGCTATGAAGTTGAGTAGCTAGTAAGGAAGAGAGGACTAAGCTGAGTTTTTCATTTAAATGTTTTCTTTGTAATTTCTCTGACATGTATTTGCCATGAGAATAATTTTTTAATTTATTTAAGGTTTTTCTTTGAAACATCTGAGAAAATATATTTTCATCCCAACTCTTTGATAAGTGGCATGGTGTTATGGATCAGGAGAACAAGGAAGAGACAATAACTGCAATCCAGAGCTAAGGAAGCAATAATTACTGGATTCTAGGCACGTCTCAAAAAACCAGCTAACATATTCTTTAAAAAATATTGGTTTGTTGTATTTTTCAGTTTTATGCACTGAAAAAAATGACCAGTGCCAAAGGGGTTTATGGGGTCATGCACATAGGGTCTAGTTTAAAAATAAATGAATACCTTAGTACTGTCATTGAATTCTTGCTTTTCTCCTAATATTATTAATATAGGATCTTTGACCATCTGAATACATAACATTGACAGGAGATGAAATTCTTTGGTTCAAGAAAAATAACAGAGGACAAATCTACCAGTGGTATAATCTTAACTTAGTCAAATAGTCAAATAAACAGAGAAATCAATATCTGCTCCAGGAATTGAATTTAATAAAATATTTTTGTATGCATTCCTGCCTGGAATGAGTCTTAGATAATAGATAAGCTTTGGGTACTTATCGTGTCTTTGGGCAGGAGACAGCATTCCTGTATTGCTACTTTAAAAGTGAAGGGAGCCCTTTAAAATGAATTGTTGTTTCATATTATCAGTAAGTTTTTGTTGAGCATACTATGAAATGTTACAGGGATTTTAAATATACTATTGGATTTTAGTAATGTTTTCTCAAGTTAAAACACACTGCAGTGGTTACAAGGAAATATTTTCTGATATATTTCCTAAGACACATTTTAAAATGCTGTCTTACTACATATGAAGGATATATTTCTCTATTCTTTCATATTTTCACTGAGCTGTGTAAATGCTATATGAAAAAAAAGTACTTGTTTCATTTCTCTGTATTTACAACTTCCTGAGTAAAATTCCTGGCTTTAAGAGTGTGTATTTTTGTGTTTAGGCTTTTAGACCAGCTGCCAAAAGCCAATGTTGTTCTCTTGTGATACCTTTTTGGAGTGTTACATAATATTGAGCAGCATTCCTTAGCCAATCAGATGACAGCTTATAATTTATCCGTGTGTATAGCCTCAAGCATTATTTCCCTGCCAACTCCCTGCAGCTCAGAAGTGGTAAATGAGTTCACCAAAAAGATAATGAGATCTCTCATTTGTATTCCCTGGGGAGCAGAGTCCCCACTTTGAACCTGAAATTCAGGATATTAACTCTAAGGAACCACTTTTTTTAAGACGCACACTTTAATTAAACTTCTGAAGCAGCAGTTTCATTAATACTATTCTAGGGGTTGTAGAAGGTAGAAGGTGTATGAAAAGGTAGATTGTTAAATAGGAAATTGAGAGCAGTGAGTCACTTCTCCTTTCCCATCTAGGAGACAAAACACTAGATTGACAATGCCACAGAGAGATAAGAGAGTGGTGTGACATAATAGAAAAAAAAAATCCGTTCTTTGGAGTTTGACAAGCCAAGATTCAACTCTCAGTCTCATCACTGAGGGACGTGTAACCTGGGGCAAAGATTCCAAGCCACGGTTTCCTCATCTCAACAATGACAGTGATGATAAGGCCCAGCTCCTCTGGCCATTACTGACACTTCATTGGCGGTTTGGAAAATATGAACACTCATGGCTCCACACATATTGCCTTTCTCTGTCAATCGAGGCTCACAACTGGCATTCAGGGAACTACTTGGCTACTATTTTGTCTCTGCTGCTGGAATGAGAAAACTAGTAAAACATTCTAGAATATACTAATGGAGCTACAATGTACCTAATAATAAGACCCCAGCTCTCTCCCAAGATCACCCAGAGAGCAATCCTGAGGCCAGGCAATGCATGGAGAGGGACTGCACTTAGACGAGCAGAGATTTTCTCTCCAGCTGCCTCCTTCCTTCACAAAAGACCCTCAGAGAATATCTGCTTCCCAAGTTTAAAATACTTAACAAGTGAATCTCACAAGTTTTTATCCATTGGGTGCTTTATAAATTTAGAGAATATATATCCTTACCCCAAATATCGTATATGAGTTGCTTGAAAATTATCCTATTTTTAAGGATGTGACCATTGATATAAAATGTTAGCTATTAAGCTAAGCTATAAATTATAACTTTAGCTCACTGATTATAAACATTTTAAGATACGTGCCCTAAATGCTGTTGAAAAGATCATAGTTGTTTCTTAGAGAAAACTGGTTCATATCTTTCTACATCTACTCTGATTTTTTTCTTAGAATTCTGAATTTCATGCTTTTTTCACTCCAAGATTCATAGATGGAATATGATTTATAGCTATGCCAGATGAAAAGAGCACCCTATTTTTCCCTTTTGTGTTACAGGTTTCTACTGTACAATTTCTCATTGAAAACTGTCTCAGCATATTTGGAGAAGACATCACTTCCCTCTTGGAGAAGAGCTCAATGACTTGTGACAACAGTGATGCTTCAGGTACCTTGAAAAATTCAGCTGGTTTTGATGAGAAACAGTCAGCGGGGCTGCCAGGAGTCATGAGATATGCTTAGGCAGTGGCTGTCCTGGATTCCAGGGCAAGCCCCAAGCACAATGATGAAGGACCCAGGACTCCATCTGCTCATTCTTCATAAGGTTGGCTCACAGGTCATCTGCTGAGAAGGTCATCTGCTCCTCCCTCACTGTGCTCACTGAATGAGGACATTCCGAGATCCCACCTCCTCCCGTTTGAACTTTCCTTTTCCTAATCTCATGCATCTGTGTTTGAGAAAATCTTCCCACATGATTTTCTATCTTCCCATTTTTTCCATGTTGTACTACGTTATTACTATTAATAATAAATGCACATATTGTGTATATGCATATTAGTCTGTTTTGTGTTGCTATAAAACAATACCTGAGGTGTGGTCATTTATAAATAAAAGAAGTTTATTTGGCTTAAGGTTGTGCAGATTTTACAAGAAGCATGGCATCAGCATTTGCTTCTGGTGAGGGACTCAGGAAGCTCTTACACATGGCAGAAAGTGAAGGGGGAGCAGGTGGGTCACATGGCAAGAGAATAAGCAAGAGAGATGGGAGGAAATGCCAGTCACTTTAAGCCATCAGTTTTCCTGTGAACTAATAGAGCAAGCCCTTGCTCATTACCTTGGGGAGGGCACCAAGCCATTCATGAGGGATCCACCCCCATGACCCAAACACCTCCCACTTAGCCACACCTACCACATTTCAGATCAGGTATCAAAAAGAGATTTGGAGTGAACAAATATTCAAACTAACTCATTATGTGATGATTTGATACATTCCTAAAATATAATCAAGGTAGTTGAGATATCCATCATCATTGGGGCTCGCAAGTGATATTCAGGGTGCCACATCCTGATATTTCTCTCTTCAGGAATATTTTTCTCTTTCATATTGGCAAAGAGATTTTTTGTAATTTGGCTGTTGAATTTCTTACTTTTCCAAGTCATCGCTATTAGTCATCTTGTTCTCAAGCTCAGTTGTTTTTTTGTTTCAGCACTTCGCAAATGTCTTCTCACTCCCTCCTGGCCTGTATGGATTCCATTGTCACCCTGTTGCCAGATAAATTGGAGCTCTTTTCTATGTTATTTGCTTCTTTTCTCTTGCTGCTTTTAACATCCTCCCTTTGACCTTGACTTTTGAGAGTTTAATTATTGTGTGTCTTGGGGTTGTCTTGTTTGGGTCAAATATGTTTGGTGTTCTCTCACTTTTCTGTACCTAATACTCAGATCTTTCTCAAGTTTGGGAAATTTTTTGTTGTTTCTTTGATTAAGGCTTTCTACACCTTACTTTTGCTTCACTCCTTCTGGGGCAGCAGTATTTCTTAGATTTGGTCTTTTGAGGTAATTTTCTCTTGTAGGTGATTTTCATTCCTTTGTATTCTGTTTTGTTTTTTTTTCTCCTCTGACTGCATAATTTCAAATCATCTGTCTTTGAGCCCGCTGATTCTTTTCTTTGCTTGATTCATTCCACTGTTGAGAGCCTGTGGTGAATTTTTCAGTTCAGCAAATGTAAATGTATTTCTCTGTTTCAGGATTTCTCTTTGATTTTTAAAAAATCATTTCAATATCTTCATTAAATTTATTGATACGTTTTAAGTAGCTTTTCTGTGCTATCTTAGAAATTACTGAGTTTGCTTAAAATTGCTATTTTGCATTCTTGATCAGAAAGCTCACATATCACCATCTCATTAGGGTCAGTCACTGGTTCCTTGCTTTGTTCATTTGGAGAGGTCATGATTCCCTGTTTGCTGCTGTTTCTTGTGGATGTATGTCTGTGCCTTTGCATTGATGGATTGGTTATGTATTCTAATCTTCTCTGTCTTGCTTGTTTTGGCTTATATTAAGTATGCTTGCTTAGGGATTCTTTGTAATTTGACTGTTAAATTTCTCACTTTTTCCCCCACAAGATTGTTGCCTTCTTTTTGGCACTAGATGGCACCTTAAGCCCAGGTTTGTCTTGGCTCTAGCAAGCAATCAGAGCACTGCCTATCCTGAACATGGAAAGTCCTAAAGGGAATATTAAGGCAGCATGGAAAGACTGGCTAAGGGTTCG
Organism: Symphalangus syndactylus; assembly: GCF_028878055.3. Taxonomy (NCBI): domain Eukaryota; kingdom Metazoa; phylum Chordata; class Mammalia; order Primates; family Hylobatidae; genus Symphalangus; species Symphalangus syndactylus. Next base: position 54,690,044 of record NC_072426.2, read on the forward strand.
TATCCAGGGCCCCTGTGCAACATACATCCTACAAAGTGGTGCTGCTGAACCACGACTCTGGTTTAACATCTGCTTTGGTGGAGTCACAGAGCAGAGTTTCTAGGGCTGGGGATAGTAGTCCCACTTCCTCCTTTTGTCTGCAACTATCCTCAGGGATATTTCTTTTCTCAGGCACCCTAATGCTTCCTGTGGGGTGAGGCAGAGACTGGCCTCCTGCCAGAGAACCCAAGATGGTGAGGAAGCTGGTGTCCACCTCAATCTCATGTTTTTTAGTGTAGAAACCATGATTCAGGGGAAATTTTCTGCATTTTGATGCCAGGTAGATTAGGGGTTGAGGAGGGTCATCACAAACATGAAAATCCAATATTCTTACCATTTGTTCAGATGTTTTTCACTTTTTTGTGGCTCTGAGAACTGATGCATTCTCATATTTGGTTTCTGAGAGTGAAGCCAGCTTGAATCTATCATGGCATTTTTAAACCAGGAGTCTCTTGTACTACAATTTATTGTATTGTATTGTGTATATATTTACTGATGCAATAAAAATTACTCTGCAACTCAATATCCTAGGCAACCGTTTTATCTGTTTATAACTCACATTAGAGTTTTGGTGGAGGCTCAGCTGTGCAGTTCTTCCTCTGGTCTTACCTAGGTCCTCATGCATCTTCAGTCAGCTCACAGCTCCACTGAGGCTAACTTATGTGTCTATTGGTTAGTGTTTGCTCTCATTTGGTCCTCATGTCTTTAATAAGCCATCTCAGCCTTATTTGTTTGGAGGAAGAAGCGTATACAGCAGCAAGAAAGGGTAAATGCTGTTCAAGCCTCTGTTTGCCTCACATTTGCTAATGTCACATTGATCAATGTCCAGAATCACATGGTCAAGCTTAGAGTCAACGCAGGAGACGGCACAAGGGATGTAAAGACAAAATACCAAGCTATAAAACAAAGTGTCATTCATTGCTATTGAGAGTTATTAGTGTAATCTGCCACATATAATAATCACAACTCAAGGCAGCATCACTACTACACACATCCTTTTACTGATCAGTTTATAACCCTCCATTCTTTAGCATTTCCTAAAGAGTATTCCCTGAGTGGAAGGAAATATCTTTAAAATGATAACAAACCTCTTTTCTCAGGTATTTCTTGCCCCCATCCATCTTCCTTTATGGTAATTGGGCCCTTAGCTCAGAGAAGAGAAGTTACAGCAGAAATATGAGAAGAAAAGAGCTCTTGTGGCTTGTGAGTTTGAAAAATGTAGTCTCCTAAGAAAATAAAATCTATTTGTGGCATAAAGATTTAGGTAAAAGCCTCATGGGAAAAGCCAAAAACTATTAGGTTTATGAGACATATGTCCACTTCCTCAATAGACTTCTAAAGGAAGCAAGAAGCCTTCATAGATTAAATAGCTAAATGACATGTCTAAGAAAGATGGAGCTCTGCACATTCACACAGAGTTTCTTGTACCTCATCATAGAACGAATCAGGACAATTGTTCCATCAGCCCAAGAATAGTATGGAAGTGAAGAGAGCCAGTGGATTTGAATGAGACATGTCTCAGCAACAGTTGTACAGACCAATTGTTCGGGACCAGATAGTAGTTAGACCATCTCACAGATGCCAACTTATGTAGATGACAGAGAGGACCAGATAAGTGCCACCCCACTATTCTACAGCTCTCTAATTCCTTGGCACAATTAGACTCCAGAACACACCCTCGTGGGGCAAAAGAAGAAATCTTTAGGTTCTACAATTTGAGAAGAGAGGATCAAAATAGAAATTAAATGAGCTACTTAAAATGTGGAACAGTACATTTCTTACATATCTCAGTTTATAGACTTAGATTGGTACCACTACATATGGGATCCTTGTTCCATGCAGGTTTTTCTAGAAAGGGTTCCCTGGTCACATTGGCAAAATCCAGTATTTTTGTTTAGGAGAGTCAAAATGTCTATTAACATCTTAAAGTTGTAGAGAAAACTTGCAGTATTTTCTATTTTCACATGCATTTGACCTTGCAGACACTTTTGTAGTAACCCTATTAATTACTATTCCTGAGAACATACATAAATAAATATTGCTCTAAATGTATTTCTTAAATCAGAGATTTTACTGTTTCATTTACCACCTCAAAACCTCTAATGTATCTCTGCTTTTTGTTTTCCAGTAAAATGTCCTTTTTAAGATCCTCCGCAATGCAAACTGCTCTTTTAATCTAATTTTAACTTTGCTATTTCCCAGTGTAGATCTCTGCTTTAGTAAAGGTCAGACACTTTACTCTTCCCTAAACAAGACTTATTCTATTTTCTAACTATAATCCTCTAGTCCGCTTGGTCTCTGTATAACCACACACAGGGTAAGCTATTTGGGCTCTTCTCTTCACTATGTTTTCCCTGAGCATTCCAGCTCAAATTAATTGTTCCCATAGAACACATGAGCACCCTACCCCAGTAGGCGGCAATGGCTTATATGCTGCTTTGTACCACTAGGAATATTTTAGTATGTTTACACATTGTCCAGCAAAATAAAGTTGTTGTGGTAAATGGCTATATCTTGTATTATTTTTATGTTATTTTTACTTTTTGTTCTAAGAATGTTACTTAAAATATATTACTTTTAAAGGCTTGCTCAATGTCTGCTAAAAATATGTTAATAAATATGTGCACATTTCTAAGAACGTAGCGATTTTACATGGATTAGTAATGTCTGTATACTTTAAAACGGAAGAGGTAGAAGAGCATGTATAAAATTTCAATGAGTGGTAATACATTAATTTGACTAATTTAATATGTTTTAAAAATATGACTTAGCCTTTACTTATTCACAGGGACATACTGGAGTATAATATATGTATTCAGCCTCCAAAAAATGGAAATATTGATGTGGTATATTTGGGGATAATTGCATTTTTGTGAAAATTCTTTTAAATATCTTTGCATTTGTGTGACAAGAATTTTAGACTATCTTATCCACAATTGCAAAATACAACAGGCAAAAAATATGCTTTGCAAGCATCTGTGAGTTTTTTAGTTGGGAAGATAGACAGAATTCTCTGAAATGTGAAAAGGAGATAGAAAAAAAGGAAGTAAAGAAAAGCTGAGATTCCATCGATTTGTCAGTTGCAACTCATAGAGGAGATTCTTGCCATATGGAAATACTGTGCTTAGTAAATGATAGTTTTCCCCTCAGGGTATTCAAGCACAGTATCTCCTCCAGAAAGGAAATTTAGTTGTTAATTTTAAAGAAAGATCCTAGGGACTAATAAACTGTAAAAGGACCGGACAGTGTAATCTAGAGTGAGTCAAAGGCAATTAGACTGGCTGATAGTGGCCTTTACCACAGCAGGGAGTAAGATTGTGTAATCATTAATCAGTCTGTATGTACTGTTGTAATTAAGATTAAAGGTTTCCAAAAACAGGGGAAAGGTACATAAAATGGATATCTTATTTTATTCCAGAGGGAAAACACTCATAGGCTACCTGTGTCAGAAAACGAATTTTCATCGATGGTGGGGATTAATTACTATGATATATTTATTGAGTGGAATATATATGCACACACACTCAATTACATAAAAGCAGCATGTAAGACTTTGGGGGATGGAGTATGTAATAATGCAAAAAGCCACCTTTTGTTCAGAAAGCACTGGGCACTGACTTTCTCTGAGCACTGCCTTTCTACGCTTCTTTCCACGTTGCCAAATGAGCCAGTACTCTCAAGATCTGTAGTGAATGGTGATTCCATTTTCCATTTCTGTTTCATACTTTACTTGTCCATAATATTATTGGTACTATGAAAACACTAATTTCATTTTGGCCTTGGGCCTCAATGCCAGCATTAATTTGCTGGCTTTTAATCCTTTCAAAGAAGAAAATATCTTCTTGGACAAGTAAAAGAAAATGCTGGAATACAAAATTGTCAAAAGAGAGTTATAATTTCCTAAAACAGAAAAAGAGAAACTATATTGTGAGTTATTTTCACAAACGTTAAGTTACAAATCCAGTTGGGAGGTAATACGTGATTATCAGTATCTTAATAAACATCACCCCATTAGTTCTGCAGCGAAGAGCAGAGCTCCATGGGAGTTCTGAAATAATTTGGATTGTCCACAGTGGGATTGGGGAATCTAGGAAGGACCAAAAAATGAGGAAAAGTATAGAAAATGAAGGTATATGGTCTAAATTACAAATTTACTCTATTTTTAATCTTTTTTCAGAAGACTAACGATAGCTGAGAATGTAAGGCAAGGATCTCCAAAAATTCTTGATTAAAAATAATGAGGTTAAATCTCGGCCCTCTTGATCTTACTGTCCAATATCACACAACATAAAAGCACCAGCAGTGAAATGTTTGATTATTGCCCAGTTTTAATTAAATAATACCTAATACAAATGTACAATACTCCTTATTTTATATGTCATTTCTAGATACTGTGGCTTCTTTGTGAATAAGACTATTTAGTACTTACTCTTTCAACTATTAGCAAGTTTTGTCCAGTTCCCCACCTTTCTCAAAAAGCTCGTATAATTGGATGCCTAAAAATAATCAACATGCTGTATTTTCTGCTTTGTGATATCCAGATTAGGCCAAGATTAAACCGTGCTTTATGGTACTCCTAATGTGAAAAATAATTGCATATTAAATAATCTAGATAATTGCCCAATTTAAACATTCTGTATTATACTGTGCCCTACAAAGGATAAATTAAAAACTTTCTAAAGAAGGTAAATCCCCACTTTTCTATGCTATTACTCAGTATTTTGCTTCAGGTAACATTCAGAATAAAAGATTTTGTTTCCTCAAAATACAGAAAGAACTAGCTGGAAAAGAAAAACGAACAACAATATTGACCTCAGTAAAATGGTTACTTCTGTTGGGAGGAAAAGGTAATATGACAGAAAAAAGATGGAAAAAAAAACTTCAAGCATATATGTATTATTTTCTTACGTTAAAAAATATTTTAAAATTCTAACATTATGCCATATGGTTCAATTACTAATAAGTTATAGGCAATTTTATTACACGAATATCTACAGCATACATATGTATGCATGTATATGTATGTATGCACATATATATATATATAAACATATAAAACATTGTTCGGTTAGTAACTAAACAAGCAAACTACAGAAATTTTAATCACGACTTTGTTTTTTTCTTAATACATGTTTTTGTGATTTCCCTATATTGCTACATATAAACAAAACATTGTTCATTTAGTAACTCAACAAGTAAACTACAGAAATTTTATTTGCAACTTTATTTCTTTTCTTAATACATGTTTTTGTGATTTCTCTATATTGCTACATGTAGATATGAGTCACTCAGTCTAGTTGATGTATAATAGTATTCCATTATATGAATAATGCATTAATCTTTGCATGTATATATATATATTTTTTTAATAAAACTTCTTAGAGGCTTTCCTAGGTTAGTAGCTTTCAAAGGAACTGTTTTAAAAATCATTTTCATCAATGATTTTCTTGGTTATTAAGTTGCGTTTTGTTTTTATAATTATCTTCAACTTTCTTACTGTTCTTTTCATTGCATCTAGCTTCTTGCATTAAATGCTTAACTGCTTTATTTGTAATAAAGATATTGAAACTTTTAATAACGTCCAGATATTGTTTTAGCTGCATCTCACAAATTTTGATTTTGCTTTTTATGTTTTTAGTATTTTAGTATTTTTCAGTCCTTCAATCTTTGTATTTTATAGTTTTCTTTGGGATTTATTTTTTTAAGCCATTTATTGTTTGGACTTTGTTTTCTTAGGTTTTCTAAACTGTGATCCTTTTATTACTATTTGTAATAGTAATTGCCTAGTGATCAGATAATATGTTTTTAATAATTATGATTGTGACTGAGTATACAGTTAATTTTTTAGCATATATGTGATAATTTGATACATTCACATATTTGTAAAGACCAAATCAGTGTACTTGGGATATCTATCATGTTAAATATTTTTCATTTCTTTATGCTAGAAATATTCAAATTATTCTCTTCTACATATTTTGAAATGTACAATAATATTGTCAATGATAGTCACCCTACCGGTCTAACACTGGCTCTTATTTCTTCTATCAAACCATATATTTGTACCCATTAATCAACTCTTCATCATCCCACCTATTACTCTGCTTTCCAGCTTCTGGTAACAATCTACTCCCTATCTTCAGAAGATTCACTTTTTGGCTCCCATTTATGAGTGAGAACATGTGATTTTTGTCTTTCTGTGCTTTGCTTATTTCAGTAAACATAATGATCTCCATTTCTATTCATGTTGCTGCAAATGACAGGATTTCATTACTTTACGGCTGAATATTTTTTCTTGTGATATCCAACATTTTCTTTATGCATTCAATCCTTGATGGACATTTAGGTTGTTTCCATATTTTGGCTATTTTGAATAGTACTGCAGTCAACATGGGAAAATAGATATCTCATTGATATATGGATTTCTTTTCCTTTAGATATATATTCCATAGTGGAATTGGTGGGTCATATTCTAGCTCTATTTTTAGTTTTCTGAGGAACCTCCATACTGTTCTCCACAGTGGCTGCAATAATTCGTGTTCCCACCCACAGTGGACAAGAATTCCCCTTTCTCTACATCCTCCCCAGAATCTGTTATTTTTGATCTTTTTAATAAAGACCATTCTAATTAGGGTAAGAGGATATCTCATTATGGTTTTTATTTGCATTACTCTGATGATTAGTGATGTTGGGCATTATGTCATACGCCTGTTGGCCATTGTATGTCTTTGTAAAAATGCATATTCAGATCTTTTGCCAAATTTTAAATCAGATTATTTGTTTTTGCTATGGAGTTGTTTGAACTCTGAATTTATTCTGGTTTTTAATACCCAGTCAGATGGGTAGTTTGCATATATTTTCTGTCATTCTGTAGCCCATGTTTTATTTGTTGATTTCTTTACTGTGCCAAATTAGCTTGATATAATCCCATTTGTCTATTTTTACTTTGGTTTCCTGTGCTTTGAGGTGTTAGAAAAAAAAATCTTTGCACAGAGCAATGTCCTGGAGTGTTTCCCCAAAGATTCTTCCAGAGTTTCAGGTCTTAGATTTAAGTCTGTAAACCATTTTGATTTGATTTTTGTGTATGGTGAGAGAAAAAGATCTAGTTTCACTCTTCTACATATAGTTACCCAATTTTCCCAGCACCACTTCTTGAAGAGACAGTCCTTTCCCTATTGTATTCTTTTTGGTGCCTTTGTCAAAGATGAGTTGGCTGAAAATGTGTGGATTTATATCTGTGTCTTCTATTCTCTACTATTCATCTATGTGTTTGTTTTCATGCCAGTGCCATGCCAGTTTCGTTACTGCAGCTTTGTAGTAAATTTTCAAGTCAGGTAAAGTGATGCCTCCCGCTGTGTTGTTTTTACTCAGGCTGGCTTTAACTATTCAGGCTCTTTTGTGGTTCCATATAAATCTTAGGATAATTTCTTTTTCTATTTCTGTGAAAAAAAGTAATTGGTATTTTGAATAGAGATTGCATTTCTGTAAATTTGGGGGAGTACTGTTGTCATTTTAACACTATTCATTGTTTTAATCCACAAGCATGGAATATCTTCCCACTTTTTTGTATGTATTCTTCCATTTCTTTCATGAGTGTTTTATACTTTTCATTGTATAGATCTCTTACATATCTGGTTAAATTGAATTGTAGGGATTTCATATTCTTTGCAGGTATTGTAAACATGATTGCTGTCTTCATTTCCTTTTCAGATTATTCGCTATTGTTGTATATAAATGCTACTGATTTTTATATGTTGATTTTGTAGCCTGCAACTTTATTAAATTAATTTTTCAGTTCTAATAGTTTTTTGTGTGTAGTCTTTAGGATTTTTGAAAATTTATATTTACTTAAAGTTCTGGGATACATGGGCAGAACATGCAGGTTTGTTACATGAGTATACATGTGCATGGTGGTTTGCTGCACTTACCAACCCATCATCTAGGTTTAAGCCCTGCATGCATTAGGTATTTGTCCTAATGTTCTCTGTCCCCTTCCCCCCGACCCCTCTTGTCCATGTGTTTAGGATTTTTTTAAGTATAAAATCATGTCATCTGTATACAAGGCTAATTTGATTTTTTCCTTCCCAATTTTTATGTCCCTTATTTCTTTCTCTTGTCTAAATGCTCTAGTAAGGACTTCCAGTCCTGTGTCAAATGAACATAGTGAAAGTGGGCACCTGTGTCTTGTTGCGGTCTTAAAGCAAAGTCTTTCAATTTTTTTTCTATTCACCATGATGTTAGCTGTGGTTTTGCCAAAATTGTCCCTATTATTTTGAGATATGTTCCTTCTATACCCAGTTTGATGAGAATTTTTTCATAAAGGGATGTTGAATTTTATCAAATGCTTTTTCAGCATCTATTGAAATAATCATATGGTATTGTTCTTGATTCTATCAATGTGGTGTATTACATTTACTGATTTGGATATGTAGAGCAATCCTGACATTCCTGGGATGAATTCCACTCGATCATAGTGAATTATAATTTTTAATGTGCTGTTGAATTACATTGGCTAGCATTTTTTGAGAAAATTTACATCAATATGCATCAGTGATATTTACCTATTTTTTTGTTTTATTCATGTCTGGTTTTGGTATCATGGTAATGCTTGCCTCATAGATTCAATTTGGAATCATTCCCTTTCCTTCTTTTTTTTTTTTTTTTTGAAGACTTTAAGTAGAATTGGTATTAGTTCTTCTTTAAGTGTGTAGTAGAATTCAGCAGTAACGCCATCAGGTCCTGGATTTTCCTTTAATAGAAGACTTTTTATTATGGTTATTATCTTGATACTCATCATTGGTTTGTTGAAGTTTTCAATTTCTTCACATTTCAGCCTTGGCAGGTTAATGAGTTCAGGACTGTATCTATTTCCTCTAGGTTTTCCAGTTTGTTGTCATGTATTGTTTATAATAGTCTCTAATTATTCTATTTTTATGGTCTCAGTTGTCTCCTTTTTTGTTTCTGATTTTATTTATTTGGACCATCTCTCTTTTATTCTTAGTCTGGATAAAGCTTTGTTAATTTGTGTAACTTTTTAATGAACAACTTTTCATTTTGTCAATCTTCTGTATTTTTGTATCAATTTTATTTATTTCTCCTTTGGCCTTTGTTATTATTATTATTTTGCATTAATTTGGGGTTTGGTTTGTTCTTGCTTTTCTGTTTCCTTGAAGTACATCATCTGATTGTTTATTTGAAGTATTTCTACTTTTTTATATTGGTGTTTATTGCCATAAATTTCTTTCTTAGTACTGCTTTTACGGTATCTCATAAATTTTGGTATCTTGTATTCCCATTTTTTTTTTTTTTTTTTTTTTTTGAGACGGAGTCTCGCTTTTTCACCCAGGCTGGAGTGCAGTGGCGCGATCTCGGCTCACTGCAAGCGCTGCCTCCCGGGTTCACGCCATTCTCCTGCCTCAGCCTCTCCGAGTAGCTGGGACTACAGGCGCCCGCCACCACGCCCGGCTAATTTTTTGTATTTTTAGTAGAGACGGGATTTCACCGTGGTCTCGATCTCCTGACTTCGTGATCCGCCCGCCTCGGCCTCCCAAAGTGCTGGGATTACAAGCGTGAGCCACCGCGCCCGGCCGTATTCCCATTTTTGTTTGTTTCACGAAATTGTTAAACTTCCTTCTCAATTTATTTATTAACCCATTGGCCATTCAGAAGCATGTTGCCTAATTTCCTTGTGTTTGTAAAGTTTCCAAACTTCTTCTTTTTATTGACTTATAGTTTTATCCCATTATGGTCAAGAATAAACAATACAATTTCTACTTTTAAAAATTTATTCAGATTTGTTTTGTGGCCTCAGATACAGTCTGTTCTGGAGACTGTTCCACGTGCTGATGAAAAGAATGTGTATTTTGCAGCAGTTGGGTGGATTAATCTGAAAACATCAGTTAGGCCTATTTGGTCTAGTGTGTAGTTTAATTCTGATGTTGCTTTGCTGATTTTCTGTCTATGATCTGTCCATTACTGAGATTGTGGTGTTAACGTCTTCAACAGGTACTATATCACAGTCTACTCTCACTTTAGGTCTATTTGTATATTTGGGAGCTCTAATGTTGGGTGTATAGATATTTAAAATTGTTATATCTTCTTGTAAAAGTAGCCCCCTCATCGTAAATGAATCATATATTGAACTATAAATATAGTGACCTTTATCTCATTTTTACAACTTTAAATTGTAATCTGCTTTACTAAATATACCTATTCCTGTTCTGCTTTTGCCTCCAATCGCACAGAATGTCTTTTCCCACTCCTTCACTTTCAGTCTATGTGTATTTTTTTTAAGTGAAGTAGGTTTCTTGTAGGCAGCATCTAGTTGGGCCTTCTTTTTTTTTTTTAATTTTTATTTTACTTTAAGTTCTGGGATACATGTGCAGAATGTGCAGGTTAGTTACATAGGTATACCTGTGCCATGGTGGTTTCCTGCACCTGTCAACCTGTTATCTAGGTTTTAAGCCACACATGCATTAGCTATTTGTCCTGATTTTCTCCCTCCCCTCCTTCCCCTGACCCCTCAGAGGCCCCAGTGTGTGTTGTTCCCCTCCCTCTTTCCATGTGTTCTTATTGTTCAGCTTCTGCTTATGAGTGAGAACACGCGGTGTTTGGGTTTCTGTTTCTGTGTTAGTTGGGTCTTCTTTGTTTATCCATTTAGGCACTCTATGTCTTTTTATTGACAAATTGAGTCAATTTATATTCAAGGCTATGGATAAGTAAAGACTTAATATTGCCATTTTGTTGCTTGTTTTCTGCTTGCTTTGTAACTCCTCTTTTCCTTTTTTCTTTCTTTTTTTTTTTTCGAGACGGAGTCTTGCTCTGTCACCCAGGCTGGAGTGCAGTGGCACAATCTCGGCTCACTGCAAGCTCCGCCTCCCGGGTTCACGCCGTTCTCCTGCCTCAGTCTCTCCGAGTAGCTGGGTCTACAGGCGCCCGCCACCACGCCCTGCTAATTTTTTGTATTTTTAGTAGAGACGGGGTTTCATCGTGGTCTCCATCTCCTGACCTCGTGATCCGCCCGCCTTGGCCTCCTAAAGTGCTGGGATTACAAGCGTGAGCCACCACGCCCGCCCCCCTTTTTTCTTTCTTACTGCCTCTTTTGTGGTTAAGTGATTTTCTTTGGTAGTATGTTTCCCTCTTTTTTTTTTTTTTTTGAGATGGAGTCTCACTCTGTTGCCCAGGCTGGGGTGTAGTGGCACGATCTCAGCTCACTGCAACTCTGCCACCTTGGTTCAAGCAATTCACCTGCCTCAGCCTCCCCAAGTAGCTGGGACTACAGGCGTGCACCACCACACCCGGCTAATTTTTTGTATTTTTAATAGAGATGGGGTTTCACTATGTTGGCCAGGCTGGTCTTGAACTTCTGACCTCAGGTGATCTGTCAGCCTTGGCCTCCCAAAGTGCTGTGATTACAGGCATGAACCCCTGCGCCTGACCTCACTTTTTTACTTATTATTTTTGGTGTATCTATTATAGATTTTTTGCATTGTGGTTACCATAAGGCTTACAGAAACATCTTATAGATAGAGCAAGTTATCTTAAAGAGATAACAACGTATCTTAGATCACAAAAAAAAAATAGAACCAACAAAGGAAAAACTAAAAAAAAAATTAATAACTTTAATGTTATTCCCCTCACACACACATTTTGACATTTAGTTGTCTCAACTGACATATTTTTATATTACCAATTTTCCTTTTGCTTTATATTTGGTTTTTGGCTCTCTGTCTAGGAGTGTGAAGCCAGTTTGCTTCTATTCCCCCATTTTGGAACCCAAAGTCATATGGTTAATTTTATAAATATTTGAAAATGTTGCATTCGTGATTTAGAATATGTATTCTTCTTAGGTTCTCTGTTGGTTGCAGGAAAATATCTATGTTACAGATAGTTGGATAGGCACGAGGAGGGCAGGAGAGGTCTCTCCCCCACCATCCCCCACCTCCCACTAGGAATATCAGGTGAGGGTTCATCAATGATCACACTGCCTCTCTAATAATGATAACTGACAGGCGCCAGGGTGTCAGGGAGGGATCATCTCCTGATGATCCACAGCTACTAACATTAAAGTGTTAATTGAATACAGTTACCAGGTAAAAGAAACTTCCTGGGCATGTGCACTAAGAGACAAAATGGTGAAGTATGATGTTCTGCGTGCATTCCACTGGAAAAGGGAAGAAAGCCTCACATCCCCAGACACTGGGGGTGTGAAGCCAGTTTGCTTCTATTTCGCCACTTTGAAACCCAAAGTCCTATGGTTTAATTTTATAAATATTTGAAAATGTTGAATGCATGATTTAGAATATGCATTCTTCTTAGGTTCTCTGTTGCAGGAAAATATATACATATATATGTACTACATATATATTACATACATATATACTATATGTACTATACATATATAATCTATATATACAAATGTTTATATTACATATACATATTTAGTACATATATGCATGTATATATACATATGTATACATAGGTACTATATATGTATGTATTAACTATGTATGTGTGTATTAACTATATATGTAAGTACTATATATGTGTTCATTAATAATATATATAGTACATACACATATAATACTAATACATACATATATAGTACCTATGCACATATATGTACTATATATGTACATTATAATATATATATAGCCCAAGCATGTTATATGTGTTACTCAAATCTGCTACATATTCTCCAAATATATGGTTTGTGAGAGAGGTGTTAAATTCTTTCATTATAATTGTGAGTTTGTCAATTTATTTTTTAATCTGAGTTTTACGGTTTTTTGATGTTTTAAAGTTCATTTTGTTTAAAGATATAGAAATTTATAATTTTTATAGTCTTTTCAAGGATTTTGGTTTATATGCTTTATTCATATTAATGCTTTTCCTTCATTTCCTATTTTGACTGATACTGCTAGATCAAGTTTTTTGTTTCATATATGCCAGCATATTTCTTAGTCTTTTTAATTTCGAAATTTTCTGGTGTGTGTCTGTGTGCATGTACGTACAATTGTCTATCATAAGCAGCTCATAACTGATGTTTTTATACCTAAGCCAATGATTTCAGATTTTTAATAAGGTCACTTAATCCATTTACATTATTGTTACTATAATGTATTGGGAGTTACATGAATCATCTTTGTTCATGTTTTTGTTTCATCAAAGACTTTTCCTGGCTTCTTTTTTCCCCTCTAATTTTTGTTAGATTGGTAAACTAAGGGTTACTCTTTTCCTTATCAATTTTTATTTATATATATTATAATTTCTTTGTCATTATCTTTTTGAATATGCCGTTCCAACATTCCTCTATTATCCTTTGCTGGTATCCTATTAAACTATTAAATAAGTTTCTCAAGGACTCTCCAGATCTCAGTTCGTTCTTCCAGTTTCTTAATTCTTTCCTTACTTTTGTTGATTCTATAGTTATCCTTTCAGTTTTGAGTGTTTTTAGATGCCTATATATTTTCTAGGATTAGTAACTATTTTTCTATCCATATAATTTGTTTTTTAATAGAGGACATTCCTTCCTTTGCCTCTATGAGGACTTTAAACACTTACTTTAAACTCATTTTAGGGTTGCTCCATTTTAAAATTTTATCTGGAATTTATTCATCTCCTGAGTAGTTATTTTTTGGCCAGCTATCTTCACATCTCTCATTTTGTTATTTTCATTTGTTGGCTTTTCTCAAGTGGGAAATTTTTTAAAGCTCCCCCTCTCTGTGCTCTTACCCTTTCCGTCTAATGTTTTTCAGCTGCTCCCATCTGCCCCGCTGAAGCTACTATTCTCAAGAAAGGTTTTTATATAAAGAGTAGCTTAGAGTTTCATTCAGCACAGATGTTGGGATGTCATGGAGTCAGTCCCAGTGCTTCAAGGCTTAGTCTGCTTCTTGCCTCATAATTCGTTCCCTAGGTAGCATTTTGGTGTTTTTGGCCTCCTTTCACGTTTGTTGATAACATCTTAGGATATTCTGGGCTATATTTAGTAGACCAGACCTATGTGCCGGGTAGCCACAGCTTCTGAATTGAAGTTATTGCATCTGTGTGATTGAACCATGTCGTTTTATGTTCTGTATTATGATGATTTGACATGCAGGGCTTGCTGAGCTTGGAGGGACTGCTCCTCCCAGGATTAGCCAATTCTTAGAGATAATATGCAACTCTCCCTTGAGCACAACTTTCAAATGCAAATCAACCAATCCAGAGCCTATAACTCAGCCTCATCCTTTATCAGGCCCTTGTACTTCACTATCCCCCTGTCCTAATAACCCTAGGGCCACATACCAGACAACTAGAGAAAGTGCCTAAGCCCCAGAGTCTGCTAAAAAGTATTCAAATTAGCCAATTCTAAACCATTTACACTACCTGGCCCATACTTTCCCAAGGAAACCGCAGTAAAGACTTCTACCCCCATGTTCTCCCACTCCCTCTGCCTTCTGACCAATCCCCTTGCATGGTCGCCAGCCGCCTGTTTCTAGGGAGCTATGAGTATAACAAACTTCTTCCTTCACGACAGTCGTTTCTGAGCATGTGTGTCTTACTATACCTAATTAAGGCAAATCCCAGGTATCATTAAAACAGTGATGTACTACTTGAATGACAGCAAAATAAAGTGATTCGTAGTACTGGAAAACATGTCTCTGTGCTTGCTTAGTTCTAGTCAATGTAACATCATAATTGTTACAAAGTTTTGAATTTTGGGGAATATGTGATTTTATAATATTATGAACGCAATAGTTTGAATCAGTATGGGATTGTTTAAAAATGTAATTGCATGAACGGTTTAAATATGAGGCCTACGAGAGAAAATAACCCAAGGTAATTTTCAGATTTTTTAAAAAAAGAAATTGCCCTCCCACTACCTCCTGTATCTAGCAAAATTTCACTTTATATTTAATTGTAAACGCCCAGTGTATCAAGGACAGTTCTAAACGCTGGATGTACAGAGATGATCAAACTCTTCAGATATTCTGCCCGTAATAATGCTTCTCAATCAATCTAAATTTATCTCAGCTACTCACAACACAGGCTCTTCATTCTACACTGCTCAGTACCCAGGTTCTTCATTCTACACTGGTCAATTTCCCAAAATCAATATCAGTCATTTCTGCTCCAGCACTTCTGCTCATACTGTTGCTGCTCCCAAATGATTCCCCCTCTTGTCCTCTTTTCCTGTCACCTTCCCTTTGAAATCCATCTCCATTTGTTCAGTCACATTGTTGCCATTCTCTTTTGCATCCCTATAGTCTTAGGACCTTTTACACATGATATCTATGAAATTTGGTTTTTAAAGCATGCATTTTTTAAAAATTAAAAATTTCTGAAATTGAAGTACATCTCCCTCTCTCTCTCCATATACATGTGTTTGTATGTGTGTGTGTATACACACATATGTATTCACACACACACAGGTTTTTTAGTGGTTCTCTGTGCTCCAAATATTTTTAAATAAATAACACACCTATAATCCATGCATTCTAGGAATTGAGGAAATAGGGAATCTTGACTTTTCGATGGTTTTTGGATGGTTTTCCTGGACCTCTAGGAGCAGGGCTTCAGCAGTGGAAAACTGAGATAAACTAGTGGGGGCCCGCTCTGGCCATTCCTATAAGCTTGAACAATCAGCTTAACTTTTTGGGTAATTTTTGTTTTATTATTTTATTTCCAGATCTAAACAAATGGTTTGGGAACCTGAAAATATTGACATAAATGCTTAATATTTTAGCTTTGTCTCTCTCATTAGATTACAGCTTCCGCACCCAAAGGGCCTGGCACAGTTATGACTAGATAATTGAGTCAGCTTGTTCCTGATTGGTTTGTGTGCAAACATGCAGACTACATCTACAGTGATCATTTCTCTTAATTTTTCAAACAACTATTTGCTACTCTCTAAATGTTAGTTCCTTTCTGTGTTCTATTTTCTTTAAAAATGAGGTATTGGGCCTCCCAGAATGAATGTGAATTGCAGCTCTATTATGTCTTTATAGATAGCAAGTTTTAGGTTTCTTTCCAAAGTACACAAATGAGTTTTAATGATATTTGTAAATGGCTATAATTTAAGATCACAAGGTATTATCTTTGAGATAACATTAGAATTTGGCAGGAAAGAAAACTTTTATTTAGAAACTTGGCTTCTTGAACACAGAATTCTGCCGCAATAAGATTTCAAGTTAGACATTTAGTTGAAATGGAAAAAATAAATGTTGGAAAACTGGAAGCAGATGAGTTTGAAAGGACTATTCAGTGAGTGAATTTACAATTTAAACTGTTGTCCGCTTCTCCACTTCATTTTGTTGGTTTATAAAAATAAGTGAAGAAAACATCTTTTCTTATAACAATCACAGCAGACCTGCGTTAGGGTTCTCCAGAGAAACAGAATCAATAGAACATACATGTACACACACATGTATGTATACACACTATACATACATATACATATAGTGGGAGAATGTGTATGTGCGCATGTCTGCGTGTGTGTATATGTGTTTATATATGTACATACACATAGATGGAGATACATGTGTATACATCCATTATATATATATCCATTATACAGATATCCATTATACATATATCCATTATACACACCTATAATCCATGCATTCTAGGAATTGTGTGTGTATATATACATATATATGTATATGTATGGAGAGAGAGAGAAAGACAGAAAGGTTTATTGTAAGGAATAGGCTCACTAAATTGTAGGGGCTGAGAAGTATAAAATTTGTAAGGCAAGCTAGCAGGTTAGAAATTCAAGTAAGAGTTAATCATGCAGTATGGAGTCCAAATTTCATAGACAGGTAAGAAACTCAGATAAGGTTTTATGTTCCAGTCTTCGGGCCAAATTTCTTCTTCTTTGGAAAACATGTCTTTGCTCTTCAAGCCTTCACCTGATTGGATGAGGCCCATCCACATTATGGAGGTTAATATGCTTTACTTAATATCTACTAATTTAAATGTTAATTTCACCTAAAAATTATCTTCCTGGCAACATCTAGATTAGTGTTTGCTAAAACAACTGGGCACTGTGGCCTAGCCAAGTTGACACATTAAATTTACCATCACAGTGTCTTATTGTTTGTTAGGCTCCTTTTTCTGACAGCATCTTCTCAATCAGCTCTGCTCAGTTTCAGCTTACTCCATGAAATAAAATGCAACATGATCTCAGACATTTGTTTAAGGGATCTCCAATTTTCTGCAGAACTGAAATCTCTGATTTGTATTTTGGAGAACTCTCCCGTTGACAGCCATTTGGACCAAATCATAGAGTCAATTCTAGAGTAGCTTTGTTTGTCAAAGTTTGGTGAATGAGGTAATGAGCGACAGAAGAGGATAATATTAACACAGATGTGTCATTAAATTGATGTTATTATGGATGGAGTATCCCTTGTGTCATTATTGCTATAAGTAAATTTTCATGAAGTTCTTGAGGAGTCCATTGGTCAGATACATACATCAAGCCTCATAGAGTATGAGTAGGGGTAGATCTGGACCTGTCCAAATTCCTACCTCTGGAATCTCAGTGGTCCTCTCCATGGGTTTGTTTAGAGGAGAACTGAGGCTTTCAGCATTAAATTCAAGCTCTCAAAATGCCAACTGCCATACAAATGTTAAGTGGCTGCACAAAGTGAGCAATAAAAAAATGAAGTTAACCATTGCAACTCTTTATGAACCCTTGCGTGCTGCTTGAGTTCTTTTAAAGCCATGATAGTAAAAAGTTTTATTGTAATAAAACTTACATTGTAGAGTTTATTGCAATGTTTAAAAAGCAGCACATGTGCATTTATATTTGATTCTCCTTTCAAATAACATTATGGACAAAATATTGTTATTTTACAGATATGAAACTGGGAGTTCAGAACTCAAATTTCACTTACTAAAGAATAAATAGTAAATATTGGGGTCAGAACAAGAACTACATCATCTGGTCTGTTAAGCATTCATAATTGCTGTTCTGGAGAACAGAAAACATTATGTTTCTAAAGTAAATTATTGGCCAGTGGCACTGAATTACTTGTTTTAGAGGTAAAAGTTCTGACAAGAAAAAAAAAAATGTGAAATCACTTTGAAAGGCTTTTATTGTAAGTTGCCAGAGAAAAAGTAAAATTTACATGAAACTATTGATTTAAAATGTAACATTAAAAAAACTGGAAGAAGAAAGAAATGTGTTTTTTAGTTATGATAATAAAGGAAGTAATTTTCTTTTGTGCCTGGTAATTATACCGAAAACATAACTGGAACTCAAATTTAACTGCATCTTTGAAGAAGGTTTGGGGGTTGAAAGACATGCATTTGTGGATTCTGGGGATCAGCTTGATCTTTCCTTCTGTACAGAGATCAAAAGATTCATTGTTATTTGAGAAAGGCAGGATTCAATTATGGCTGAGATGAAAGACAGTGAGAGCTGAGTAGCTGCCTTGGCAATAGTTGTTAATTGAGTATCCAACTAGAGACTCTTCTAATTGATTCTTCAAAATCTTAATTCCAATAATTATGCCATTTAGACATCAGAAGAATGCTAACAAAGCAACAAAACTCAAAATCATTGCAAATGACTACAGTGGCTAAGTAATGAAGAAATTAAAAGAGAAGAACCATTTTCCTGGCCCTCCAGAATTAGTGTGTAATGCCCCAAACTGATTAATTTATCTTCCACAGGTCAAATAATAGGTCTTTGGCATCCCAGAACTTGTTTCTCTTTATCTAAATAAATCCTTCCTTTGTCTCAGGTACAAAAGCAAATTATTCCATCTCAGTTACCCATTCTGTCATCACCTACACCCTGACCTCTGAGCCCTGACCATTAAGGGACTCTTTTCTGATAGTTGAATTCAGTAATAAGTTCTTACTTCTATACAGCCTATAGAAGGTTCAGTTTAGTTCAGTTTAAAATGAGTGGCTTACTATTTCTTATATTGCAGGTTTTTAGAAGTTTTGTCAAAAAATATTTGTTCTGAGAAATTACCTAGTGAAATTAATCTGTGTAGAAATAAAAATATGGGTAATTTTTTAATTATTAGTTTTTTTCCAAAAGAATGTTAGCGGCTCGAATTATGTGAAAAAATTTTCTCAACTCTCCTAAGTCAAACCCATTAAACGTAATAAAACAGCTTCTAGAGATTAAACACACACACACACAGCCGTGACAAAAGTAAGTGATAAACCTCTAACTGTATTTAATTTGCATGCCATGAACAATTAAATGTTTTCTAAGAGAAGATCAGACATTCTATAGAAAATAACTTCAGAAGGAAGATCTTAAATTTCTTAATCCAGAAGCTTAATATTAGGGCCATGTACTTATATATGTTTTTAGCTGCCATTGTTACTCGCACTCACAATTTGCACCTGCCTGACATAAATAAGCAAGCATATTCTTAATGCAGTCTTCTTTTTTTTCCTGTGTACTAAATACCAATCATATAGGGGTGAGAGTCAGGATGGAAATGAGTATTTCTTGAATAGCAGCCACATTCTTTCATATCAACTGGTTTTATTTACTTCAGAGCCTTTTGTCACATCTGATATGACTTTGCTTGTTTATTGAGATGTTCGTAGTTGACTTTCCCTCAAAAGAAGCTAAAAGCAGAACTCTTCTCGGTCAAGTGCTCCTCTGTACCTTGAGTATCAAGGAGAGTGACTGGCATATAGTAGGTCTTCATGTTTTTTAATAAATTCCAGGCACAGGACTAGACATGGTGTGATTATTACCTCATAAATTCTCAAAGCAATCTTCAAATGTAAATATTAGTATCCGTCTTTTATGATGAAGAATCAAGGCTTAAAGGAATTAAGTATCTTGCCAAAGATCAAACAGTTAAGAAGACGTGACATAAACTCAGGTCTGATGTGTGTTCTGTTTGGGGGTCATGGGATAATGCATGCTTCCCAAAGTGGGCCATGGCTGTAAGCAATATTATAGATAGTAAGCAAAATGATATTAAATAGCACACATTAGATCATTTTAAAAGTTACACCCTTTAAAACTTTCTTCCAATTAATCTAATTATGTGAAGGATAAAGTCTCTTATTAGTACCAGTGTGTATTTCATGTTTCTCTAACAATTTCTACTCTCCCTCTCTCTCCCCTCAGTTCAGTTAAGGGCAGGTAAGAATATAAAGCTAGAATTTTATTTTCAGTGTATTAATTTTTACCAATACTTATTTAAGGCAAGATATCCACTTGCAAGTGTTCCACAGTTCCATCGTAGACAGCATTCTAGGTAAGGCCATGAGTTTATTTAAAGAAAATATTACACAATTAGATAATAGTACAAGTGACATATTTGGCAAAAATTATGGAAGAGGTGTACAATGTCTAGTTTTGAAAATCCTTCTCTGAAGCAATTTACAAGGCCCTGGAAGAAAAACAAACAATAGAAGGTGTTGCTATGATAGAGAAACTCAGATATGTATCTTAAAACTATTTTAAATGTACTGCACTTCAGGTATAAAATTTAAAGACTACTAACTTCTCAGCATAACTACGATAAACACCACTGTGGTACAAAAACTAGGACTACGATTAGGTTACAGTCCTTACCTAATGGTTCCTATAATATAGTTGAGGAGATACATAGATAATCATTATACAAATTAGGAAGCAAAAAAATGTGTAAAAGAAAAAAACACATGATATGGGAATTTATGGTTCTATAAAATACTAATTACTTCCTGTTATTAAATTTATTAATTATAATTAATTAATTATATTATTTCTATAATCATGAACAACATACAAATTATATACCTATATAAATGTTAAAAGTTAATTACACATAATTATAATGAAAAATGTTGTCATTCCTGCTCATAACCATAGTAAATATCCTTGCTAATTCTAATATATAAACATAGAAATGAGAACATAGAGTTGCAACCCTGTTTTGGATGGGTATACAATAGAGAAATAGTCACATTTGCAGAAGTGAGGAGTACCTTTTCTTATAGTTGGCAAGAAAAGCCTTAAGTGCCTGCTAAATTGCCAACCATTTAAAAATAATCAAATTCATAACCCCAGTAAAGCTAACATATCTTTAATATGGCACAAAGTTAGTGCTTTACTAAGGTATGGTGTTGCCTGAGAAACTGTCATCACTTGGTATACTTTAGGGTAAACTTTTAACAATGGAGGGACTGGTTTTTCTCTTAAATTCTTTATGCTGACATCTGTTTATGGGGAGTATTAGAGTAAATTCATGTGGTTCAAAGGCTTAGGTCTCATGTGGGGCCACTTGTCAGTCCTTTCTAGAGCCAGCGTTTAAAGGCATAAATTTCCAAGGACATCTGGTGCTTTCTTAAGAAGGGGAGGATGTCTGTGTGGTCACGAGAACGTGGCCCCTAAAAGCACAAGCCCAAGGTTCAGATTCCGACTCTTTCATTTACTGGAGCAAGCTGCTTGATTTCTCTAAGCCTCAATTTTTTTCAACTGTAAACTGTAGGAAAGAATAATGCTTACCTCAGGTTATTTTGAAGATTAATTAAAATAAAGCAAGAGAATTGTCAGTGAATTGTCTGGGATGTAATAAGCCCTCAGCGTGACCTGCTATCGGCCTGTGTTATGAATCACAATGTTCTCTTTTCAGGACTTTTCCAGAGACCTCAGGTAACATGATCCCTTTAACCTTACAGCACTCTTTATGGTTGGGACCCACTCCAGTGCTTCAGGCCAGTTCCACACGTGTGAAATTTGGGGCCTTTCCTGAGCTTCTTCAAGCCTTTTTTTTTTTTTTTCCTTAGCCAATGGAAGTGCAAAGCCCATGACTCATGACTCAAATCCACCTCTTTTTCTTAGCACAACTAAAGAGAAAGTCTACATTCAAACTTAAACAGGGACAATTTGATTTCTGCAAACCGAATGCCTCTTCACCATATCCCTTGTAGATAAGTGTGGAACATCCATCTCATTTGCCATTCTTTAGCTGGATTTTCTTGCTAAGGGTAACATTTAATACAAGACCTGTCTTAATCTTTTTATAGCCACTGACTATAGTTCCCTGGCAACTGTTACATTTTGCCTCTGACAAACATTATGTCACATATTTTCCCAAACAAAACATAAAGAAAATGTTTGAACTTGGCCTGTGCTATTTTTACATACCTTTTCTTTATAGCCAAATGTTAGGATAAAGAGGATATATAAGTTCAGTGAGATAAAAAGAATACAAGACCTTTAGACTCCCTCATTCACCTGTGTATAAAACAAAATGTTTTAATTTTTTGGGACCCCTATTTGGAGGAAGAAACATGCGTGAAATTCATATTTTCTCATGGATCTATTGATCCAGTGCAAAGTAGCCCCCTATTGCTCTTATTTGCTGCTCTTCTCTATGGCCCTGCCAGGCTAGCCAAGGCTGATGGATCCAACAGTGAATTAGATTCCTGAGAATGGAACTGAGAAGACACAGGACTCTTATTTCTGAGGTCCCTGGGGCTATCGTCGTTATTTTTACTCTTCCTGGGGCTTGATTGTTCAAGTAACCCTTGGAATTCCACCATACCTGAATATCCTTATTACAAATTCCCTCTTTTGGTTTAAGAAACCCAAGTGGATATCTGTGGTCTGTAACCCAAATAACCCTAATACATGATTTAAATAAAAAAATTAAAAATACTAAGCTTATTAGCTCTATTAAATTGGGCTTTTGTATGTGTTTAAGCATATTAAACACAGGACTAAGAGGATAGTACAATTCTTTTCATTATAAAATGCATGCTACTTGTTTCAACAGCCAACAGGTAGTTGTGTTTAAATATGTGATAACACATATTTAAAAAAGAAAAACATACACACACATAGTATTTCAGACTTTTTCATTTTATCCTCACCAAAATTATCTTTTTAAAAATGATCTAAATCTTTTGAATTAAAATAGTAGGAATTTCTTGGGATGTTTAAGCAGTTAGTAATATATGTTACCTCTAGAATTTCAAGTAGTCACATGACATTCTTTTGCAAATGAGTTATCATTTCTTTCAGCAGCAGATTTAAAACAATTTGATGTACTGGTAATTTCATAGTAGCTATTTTACTCCTTCTAATATCATACATATCATTCAATTTAGCCATGTATATATAGATATGGGACAGGGGTCTTGCTCTGTTGCCCAGGCTGGTCTCAAACTCCCAGCTCAAGTGATAGGGCCACCTCAGCCTCCACAACAGCTGAGGTTATAAGCACACACCACTGTGCCTGGGTAATTTCTCAGCTTCTTCTTTTATCACTACACAAACCCCATAAACATACCATGCACTTTCTTATCTTCGAAACTTTCTTCAAGTTATTGATGCTATTTAAAATTCTATCTTCACCCCTCCTCAGAAGCTACTTGCAAGGAAAACTCATATTCATCCTACAAGGTCATACTTAAAATGACCACATCTGGGGAGTATTTTCTGTGCACCTTCTGTCCACACCTCTTTGAGCAGAATTAGCAGGATTAATCTTTGTATCCAATTTATTTTTCATCATATTCCTTTGTAAATACCTATAGTACTTCCATATTCTTATCTATTAGTAGTTTCAGGTCTGTCCTTGAAGTTGTCCATGAATCCCCTTATGGCACGAACTCTGTCTTGTACATAATCGTGTCTTTCCAGCATGTTGGACAATTCCTCACTAAATATTGATACTCAGCAAATGTTTTTACTTGTAAATAAAAAATTTCAGCTCAGAAAACTGAGAGGAAGAATTGAGGTGTTTGTGAATTATTAGAACATTCTTCAATGTAATACTGAGATATTCTTTCATTTGGATATATTTCCCAATTTATGAATTTATTAAAATTTGCTAAGAGATTTTCAAAGTGATTTTTAACAATTTCTCATCCTAGCAGCACAACAGTGTATAAAAGTTTCAGTTGTTCCATATCCCCGCTGACACTTAGTATCTCACATTTTAAAATGTATATATTCCTTGATTTGTTTGGATATTTCATACAGCATTTTTGTTTCTAATGTTCATAAGTAAAATTGACCTATATTAATTTTTGTTCTTAATTTGATCATTTCCTTCATTCTATTTTCCTCGTGTGCACAGTTGCTTTTTTCTATTTTCTTATATTGCGTACTTAGGTCACACACTTTCATTCTTTGTTTCTAAGAGATGCATACTATATGCAAAGCATGTTGTAAATCTTTCTCTAGTACTACTTTAGCACCATTGCACAAGTGTTGAGATATGGAATTTTCATCATTTTTTTCTATATATATTCTGACTTTTATTGTGTATTCTTTCTCTTGAGACTGATTTAGAAGTGTAGTTTTCAGGTTCCCAAATATATATGCTGTGGGTAGATAATTTTATTGCATTTTGCCAATATGTCACATTTCGATTGTTGAGAACTGCTGTAAGAACTGATACAGGTATCCCGGAAATGAATGTGCTGCCTATCTGTCGGGTACTCTACATGCTTGTTAGAACAGGCTTACTGAGTTTTGACTGCTTGATCTAACCTTCCTAATTTCTTTGTCTGCTTTATCTATAAATATTCAAGAAAGATACATTAAAATCCCTCTCTATAATTGTGGGTTTATTGGTTATTCTTATTGTATACCAGTTTTCTTATTTTATACCAGTTTTCTTTGTAAGCTTCATAGCTATGTTTTAGTTTTGCACAGATTCAATACTATTTTACATATATTAAAATATTATTAGACATTAAACTGCTTTTTAATTTTTAATTGACAAGTAAAAATGTTATGTATTTATGTTGTACAACACTATGTTCTGTTATATGTATATATTGTGAAATGGGTAAATTGAGCTATTTTACATTATACATTACCTCACACGCATTTTTGTGTGTGTGACGAGAACACTTAAAATCTACTCTCTTAGCAATTTTTAAGTATACAATTTATTGTTA
This sequence comes from Symphalangus syndactylus, assembly GCF_028878055.3. Classification (NCBI taxonomy): domain Eukaryota; kingdom Metazoa; phylum Chordata; class Mammalia; order Primates; family Hylobatidae; genus Symphalangus; species Symphalangus syndactylus. Next base: position 54,714,953 of record NC_072426.2, read on the forward strand.
TTAACTATAGCCTTCTTGCTGTACAATAGATCTCTTGAACTTTTTCCTCCTGTCCAGCTGAAAGTTAATACACTGTGACCAATATTTTCCCAATCCTCCCACCTGTCAGCCACTGGTAACCACCATTTTACTTTTTGTTTAGACTTTTCTAGATTCTACATACAAGTGAAATAATGTGGTATTTGTCTTGCTATTCCTGGTTTATTTTCACTTAACATAAAGTGTCGCAGGTTCATCTGTGTTCTTGCAAATGGCATAGCAGAATTTCATTCTTTTTTATAGCTGAATAGTATTTCATTATGTATATATACCACATTTTCTTTATTCATTACCCATTACCCATTATGAATCAACTTGGGTTGATTCATATCTCACCTATTGTAAATAATGCTGTAATGAACATGGGAGTGCAGATCTCTTCAGCATACTGATTTTATTTCCTTTAGATACATAACCAGCAGTGACATTGTGGATCACATGGATACACTTTTAATTTTTGGGGAAACATTCATACTGTTTTCTGTAATGGCTCTACCAATTTATATTCCCATCAATAGTGTGCAGAAGGGTTCCCTATTCTTCACATCCTTATCAACACTTATCTTTTGTCTCTTTGATAATAGTAATTCTGACATGTGTGAGATGATAAACCATTGTGGTTTCAATTTCCATTTCCTTGATGACTAGTGATGTTGATCATTTTTTTCATATACCTGTTGCCCATTTGTATGTCTTCTTTTGGAAATTATCTATTCATATTCTTTGCCCATTTTTTTGAGACAGAGTTATGCTCTTATTGCTCAGTCTGGAGTGCAATGGCACAATCTTGGCTCACTGCAACCTTAGCCTCTGGGTTCAATCGATTCTCCTGCCTCAGCCTCCCGAGTAGCTGGGATTGCAGGCACCCACCACCACGCCCAGCTAATTTTTCTATTTTTAGTAGAGACAGGATTTCACCATGTTGGCAGGGCTGGTCAACTTCCGATCTCAAACGATCCACCTGCCTCGGCCTCCCAAAGTGCTATGATTACATGTGTGAACCACCACACCTGGCCCTTTGCCCGTTTTTAATCTAGCTATGTTTCTTACTATTGAGTTATTTGATTTATTATATGTTTTGTGTATTAACACCTTATTATATGCATAGTTTGCAAATATTTTCTCCCATTTTGTACGTTGTCTCTTCTCTATTGATTATTTACTTTGCTATACAATTGTTGCAGCAATTGTTGGTTGTTTCCCTTCCTTTCGTTTCCAATACACAGGTACCTCAGGACATGAACCTCATGAATCTATAAACATTTTTAAAAATTAAAAAAATAGTATCTAACTAAATTTAAATATAATTCTGAAAAACTTTTTATTCAACAGTAATTATGTTAAGTGGTAAGGCTGCTTAATTTCCACATTTTTTAGTTATATTTAGGAACCTAGTCTCACAGTAAATTAATGGATAATCTTTGAATGTTTGGATAATTTCTATGCAAGATAGAATACTGAAATATTAGACCATAATTTTTGCTCATTATTTGCATATGTTATAAAATTTTATTCCTTTTGATTATAATTTTGAACATGTTCATTTTTTCCACTTTAAGAAGGTGCAAAAATGGTGAATGCAGCTATGAGTAGTTGTTTTGTGTGCTCAATTACTTCCAAACTTTTTGTAAAAGAGAAATTAGATATTTTGGCTAAAGATGAACATAGAAGTTATCCTGGGAGCAATGGTTTCAGAAAAGACCAAGTATGTATGCAAAGTATTTAAACGTGTTTTTATTCATCAGTGGGAAAAGAGAGTGGTTTTATCTTAAAACAAAGAGTCTGGTTGTTGAGAAAGTTAAGGAGGGTAGAAAGAAAAGTCTTTATGGACAGAGAAAGTTTAGAAGGTTTATATAAAGCATGCTCGTCCAACCCACGGCCTGCGGGCCACATGCAGCCCAGGATGGCTTTGAATGCGGCCCAACACAAATTCGTAAACTTTCTTAAAACATTACGAGATTTTGCTTGCGATTTTGTTTTTTAGTTCATCAGCTATCGTTAGTGTATTTTATGTGTGGCCGAGAAAATTCTTCTTCTTCCAATGTGGCCCAGGAAAGCCAAAAGATTGGACACCACTTGTATAAACTTTGACTTAATTTATAACACTTGCAAGTGAGTCTGAAGAAAAGCAATGAAAGCCATTAAAATTTTGGCAATGTTAACTCAGCTTTTATGAGTTTAATTATAAGATAAAAAGAAAAAAGCCCCATGAATTCTGTATTGCTCAAATATTATGTTAACATGGTTTCCTCTGTTAAAATGACAGATTGATGTGGGAATATTCAGTCTGCTTTTAAATGACGTAAAATTATAAACACCTGAGACTCTTTCTTAGCCGATTAACATTGTATGTTTATGCTACTTTATGTCCTTGATTACTTAAAAAACAAAATTTTCTTCCTTCTAAAAGAGCTAAGTTTTCTTACAGATGTCCTACTTTCCATTTATGTTTGTTTAAAAATAGTATGTTGTCATTTTGACTAGCAGGAGATCCGGCTGCCACCATTCATTGTTCTCAAGCACTTATGCTCCCATCTTAATCAACTGAACAGTCTCTTCTGTTAATGCTTTGGATTTGGTCTCCTTAAGGTCATACACAGAATTTGAAAAAATAAAATATAAATAAATAAATGAATAAATTCAAGATGTCTTTTTAAACTATATAACATGTTCTGTTTTAACTATGCATAACATGTTTTGTTATCCTTTTTTAACTTTATAAAAGGAACACTAATAGAAATTTCTTTGTTTTTTTTGTATGCTCTATATTTTGTACTTTGTACTCTACTATTGTGAAAGCTGGAGGAGAATAGTTGTGAAACAGAGAAGTTTCACCTTTACTGGTTGAATTGCAATCAGGTAAGTATATTATCAATCTAAATATATTTCAGAGATTATATATTTTATAGGAAAGCTCTCATATACTCATAATGTGTTACTACCCTAAAGGGAAATATTGATTAAATGAATTCAGTAAAGTCACAGGCTACAAAATCAACATGCAAAAATCAGTAGCATTTATATACAGCAATAGTGAGCAATCTGAAAAATAAAGCAAGAAAGCAATTCCATTTACAATATCTACAAAGAATATAAAATACCTAGGATTCAATTTAACCAAAGATGTGAAAGATCTCTCAAGGAAAACTATACAACACTGATGGCAGAAACTGAAGAAGACATACACAAAAATGTAAAGATATTTCATGCTCATGGATTGGAAGAATTAATATTGTTAAAATGACAATCGTACCCCAAACCATTTACATGAAATATAAATTGATATAAATATTTATATGAAAATTTATGACTATTTATATAAAATACATATGAATATTTATATAAATATTCATATGGAAATACCAATGATATTCTTCACAACAATAAAAATGATCCTAAAATATATGGAATCATAAAAGATCCTGAAGGGTCAAGTCAACCCCGAACAAAAGGAACAAAGCTGAAGGCATCACATTACCTGATTGCAAAATTTACAATAAAACTCTAGGTACCAAATCAGCATGGTTGTGGCATGAAAACAGACACATGGATCAACAGACGAGAACAGGGAACACAGATATAAATCCATACATTTACAGCCTACTCATCTTTGACAAAGGCACCAAGAACACACAATAGGGAAAGGACATAAGTGGTGCTGAGAAAACAATAACCATATGCAGAAGAATAAAACTAGACCCCTTTCTCTTACCATACATAAAAATCAAATAAAAATGAATTAAAGACTTAAATCTAAGACTGAAACTATGAAACTACTGGAAGAAAAGTTAGGGAAAACACTCCAAGACATTGATCTGGGCAAATTTTTTTTCAAACACCTCAAAAGCATAAAAAACTAAAGCAAAAATAAACAACTGGGATTACATCAAGCCAAAAAGCTTTGGTACAGCAAAGGGAACATTAAAAATGAAGAGATAATCCACAGAATGGGAGAAAATATTTGCAAATAGCCCATATGACAAACGATTAATAACCAGAATACATAAGGTACTCAAACAACTCAATAGCAAAAAAAAAAAATTTGATTTAAAAATGAGCAAAAGATCTGAATAGACAATTTCCCAAAAGAAGTCATATGGTTGGCCAATAGGCATATGACATAATGCTCATTACTAATCATCAGAGTAATTCAAATAAAAAACATAGTGAGATGGCTTCTCACCCTTGTTAAAATGGCCTTTATCAAAAAGACTATAAATAACAGATGCTGGCAAGGATGTGGAGAAAGGGGACCCTCGTACACTATTTTTACAACCACTATGGAGAACAGTATGGAGGTCCCTCCGAAAACTAAAAATAGAGCAAGCATATGATCCATCAGTTCTACTACTGAATATATGTCTCCTCAAAGAGGAAATCAATATATCAAAGAGGTATCTACATTCCCATGTTGACTGCAGTCCTATTCAAAATAACCAAAATATGGAAAGTCTAAATGCCCATTGAGGAATGAATGGACAAAGAAAATGTGGTATATATACACAATAAAATCTTATTTAGCCATAGAAAGAATGAAATCCTGTCATTTGCAGCGACATTAATAGAACAGGAGATCATTATATTTAAAGAAATGAGCCAAGCACAGAAAGATAAAAATTGCATGTTCTCACTCATACGTGAGAGGTAGAAAGTGGATCTCATGATTATAGAGAGTAGATTGGTGGTTACCAGAAGCTGGGAAGGGTAGTAGGAGGTGGGATGACAAGGACTTGATTAATGGGTACAAATGCACTGTTTGATAGAAGAAATAAGAACTAGTGTTAGACGGGTGGGATGGCTATAGTTTATAATAATTTATCGTACATTTCAAAGTAGGTCAAAGAGAATAATTTGAATATTTCTAGCATAAGGAAAAGGAAAATATTTAAGGTGGTGCATATGCCAGATACACTGATTTGATCTTTACATATTATATGAAGTACCAAAAAAAGTATATGCTCTCAGTCACAATCATAATCATTTAAACTGTATTATCTGATCACAAGGAAACTAAATTAGAAATTAACTTACAAATAGTAAATAAAAGGTCACAGTTTGGAAGACATAAAAAAAAGCCCCCAAAATTAATGGTTTCAAAAAAAAGTCACAAAGAAAACTATAAAATGTAATAGGTGAATGATAGTAAAAATACTAAAATATCAAAAATATTAAAAATAAAATCAAAATTTGCAAGGTGCAGCCAAAACAATACCTAGAAATTATTAATAGCCCCAATATCTTCATTACAAAAAATAAATTAAGCATTTAATCTAAGAAGCTAGCTAGAGAATTGAAAAGAACAGTAAGAAAGTTGAAGATAATTGCAAAAACAAAACACAATTTAATTAATCTAGAAAAAAATTAATGGAGATGATTTTTTAAAACTTCCTTTGAAAGCTAACAATCTAGGAAAACCTCCAGGAAGTTTGATCAGTATATATATCTATATTGATCTATCTATCTATCTATCTATCCAGAGATTAATGCATTATTCACATAATGGAATACTATTGTACAGCAACTAGGCTGAGTAAATCAGATCCACGTGCATCAATATAGAGAAATCACAAAAACATAAGACAAGAAAGTTGTGATAAAAATTTCTGTAGTTTACTTGTTTAGTTATTAATTGAGCAATGTTTTATATATACATACATATACATGTACGTACTTATGCACACACGCAGTCATGCATATGCTATAGATATTTATGTGATGTCTATTTTTATAGGTAACTGAAGCACATGACATAATGTTAGAATTTTTAAGTCTTTTTTAAACTAATGAAATAGTATACATATGCTTGATGTTTCTTTTTCGGCTTTTCTCTATCCCATTACCTTTTTACTCCACAGAGGTAACCATTATTCTGTCAGTGTTTTTATTGTTATTTCTTTTAAAATGTCCCAGCTAGTTCATTTTTTATTTTGAAGAAACAAAACTTTGTATTTCCCAGTTTTATCTGAAACATAATCATGAGTAATAGCATAGAAAAGTAGAAATTTGCCTTCTTTAGAAAGTTTTTAATTTGTTCTTTGTAGCACACAGTATAATATAAAATGTTTAAATCAGGCAATGATCTAGATTATTTAATTTAATATGTAATTATTTTTCAAATCAGAAGTACTAGAACACATATCTAAATATTGGCCTAATCTTGATATCACAAAGCAGAAAATACAGCGTGTTAATTATTTTTAGGCACCCACCTTTACAAGCTCTTTTTGGGAGAGGTGGGGAACTGGACAAAAACTTGCCAATTGAAAGAGCAAGTACTAGTCTTACAAAGAGAAGATACCATAATATCAAGAAAAAACCCATACAATAGGTAAAATAGTATGCACATTTATATTAAATATTGTTTAATTGAACATCGGACAATAATCAAAAGTTCCAATGTTAGTGCTTTGATGATATTGTATGATATTGGACACTATGAATAAGAGGTCCAAGATGTAACTACTTTTTTTTCTTTTCTTTTTCTTTTTTTTTTTTTTTTTTTTTTAATTTTGAGACAGAGTCTCACTTTGTCACCCAGGCCGGAGTACAGTGGCATGATCTCGGCTCACTGCAGCCTCTGCCTCCCAGGTTCAAGCAATTCTCCTGCCTCAGCCTCCCCAGTAGCTGGGATTACAGGGGTGTGCTACCATGCCCAGTTAATTTTTATATTTTTAGTAGAGATGGGGTTTTGCCATGTTGCCCAGGCTGGTCTTGAACTCCTGGCCTCAAGTGATCCACCCGCCTTGACCCCCCAAAGTGCTGGGATTATAGCCATGAGCCATCGCACCCAGCCTAACAGCATTTTTTTAATCAAAAATCTTTGGAGAGGCCGAGCGCGGTGGCCTCTTCCTAGGTCCTTCTTCCTAGATCTCCCAACCTTACTGTAGATAATCCAAATTATTTCCTCCCATGGAGCTCTGTTCTTTGCTGCAGAACTAATAGGGTGGTATTTGTTAAGATTCTAATAATTATGCATTTCCTCCCAATAAAATTTATAACATCTGCGGAAAAAAAGCTCACAATGTAGTTTCTCTTTTTCTATTTTAGAAAATTATAATTCTTCTTTGACAATTTTATTTTCTAGAATTTTCTTTTACTTGTCCAAGGAACAATTTCATTCTTTGGAGGGACTAAGCCAGAAAAATTAAGATTGACATTGAGGACTACGGAAAAAAAAAATGAGTGTTTTCCTAGATGCTATGGACAAATAAAACATAGAATAACGATGGAAAATAGAATCGGCATTAACTGCAGACCTTTAGAGCACGGGCTCATTTGGCTAATGTGGAAAGAAGTGTAGAAAAACGTGAAAGGCAGTGCCCAGTGCTTTCTGATCAAAAGGTGGCTTTTTGCATTAATATACACTCCATCCCCCAAAGTCTTACATGCTGCTTTTGTGAAATAAAAATTGTGTGTGTATATATATTCCACGTAATATATCATAGTAATTAATCCCACCATCAGCAAAAGTTAGTTTTCTGACACAGGTAGCCTATGAGTTTTTTCCCTCTGGAATATATGTTATCCATCTTATGTACCTTTCCTCTGTTTTTGGAAACCTTTAATATGAAGTATACCAGTACATGCAGACTGATTAATGATTACACAGTCTTACTCTCAGCTGTGGTAAAGGCCAGTATCAGAAAGTCGAATTGCCTTTTACTCACTCTAGATTACACTGTTAGGTCCTTTCACAGTTTATCAGTCCTAGGATCTTTCTTCCAAATTAAGAAATAAATTGCCTTTCTCAAAGAGATATTGTGCTTGAATATCCTGAGGGGAAAATTATCGTTTACTAACTACAGTATTTCCATATGGCAGGAATCTCCTCTATGAGTTGCAATTAACAAATTAGTCAAATCTCAGCTTTTCTTTATTTCTTATTTTTTCATCTCATCTTCTTTTCAAATTTAGAGATTTTGCATGTCTTACTTTCTAGCTCAAAAACTCATAGATGCATTTAAAGGTATTTTTTGTGTCCCTTTTATTCTGCTGGTGTGGATAAAATATTTAAAAGAATTTTCACACAAATGCAATTATCCCCAAATATATCACATCAATATTTCACTTTTGGCATGCTGAATAAAAATAGTATATTCCAGTATATACTTGTGAATAAGTACAAGCTGTGAAGTCATATCTTAAAACTGTATCAAGTATTACCCTAGGCAAAACAGCGAGACCCAGTATCTGAAGAAAATTTAAAAAATTAGCTGGGCACAGTGGCACATACCTGTGGTTCCACCTGCTTGGGCTACTAAGGCTCCTTTAAGCCTGGGAACTAGAGGTTGCAGTGAGCTACGATTGCACCACTGCACTCCAGCTTGGGTGACAGAGCAAAAACCTGTCTCAAAAAAAATGAATGTACTAAGTTAGTCAAACTAACGTCTTTTTACTATTCACTGAAATTTCATGTGCTCTTCTACCTCTTCAGTTTTGAAGTGCACCAATGTTAGCAATTCATGTAAAATCCCTACATTCTTAGAAAACTGCATATATTCATTAATACATGCATTTTTAGTAGACATTAAGCCAGGCTTTAAAATTAATGTTTTAAAATATTCTTAGACCAAAAAAAAAGTTATATAAAACCCAAGATATACTTGTTTACCACAACAATTTTATTTTTCTGGACAATACATAAATATACCAACATATTCCTAGTGGTACAGTGTCTACTGAGGTCAGGTCCTCATGTGTTATATGGGAACAATTAATTTGAGTTGGAATGCTCAGGGGAAACATGGTGAAGTGGAGAGTTTAAATGGCTTACCCAGTGTGTGGATATATAGAGACCAAAGGGAGTAGAGGATTATAGTTAGAAATTTGAGTAAGTCCTGTTTGACCTTTATGAAAGCCAAGGATCTACACTGGGAAACAGCAAAGATAAAATTAGACTAAAAAAGCAGGTTGCACTGTGGAGGATCTTCAAAAGACATTTTATTGGAACAAAAAATAGGTAGAGATTCATTGAAGGTTTTTGAGTAGGTAAGCGCAATGGTAAAATCTGTGATTTAAGAAAATAAACGTAGAGCAATGTTTATTCATGTATGTTCTCAGGATTATTAATTAATGGGGTTACTCCAAAAGTGTCTCCATGGTCAAATACATGTGGAAAATTGTCGGTTTCTTTACTGCAAATTTTCTCTAAGATGCTAATATGTTAATAGATATTTTGACCATCCTAAAAAAAATACAGGATTTGGCAAGCGTGACCATGAAACTCTTTCTAGAAAAACCTGCATGGATCAAGGATTAATGGCAAAAACTGTAATTACTTTCACACCAACATAATATAAAGAGATAAATATTTAATATGATAAATATTCCAACCAATTACCTTGGTTAGATTTGTGAATATATCAAGTTATCACCTGGTGATATAGTTTGGATATTTGTCCACTCCAAATCTCTTGTTGATACATCATCCCTAATGTTGTAAGTGTGGCCAAGCGGGAGGGTTTTAGTTCATGGGGTGGATTCCTCACAAGTGGTTTGGTGTCCTTCCCAAGGTGATGAGCAAGAGCTTGTCTGTTAGTTCACAGGAGAGCTGGTGGATTAAAGAGACTGACATCTCCTCCCATCACTCTTGCTTGCTGTCTTGCCATGTGACCAGCCAGCTCCCCCTTTACCTTCTCCCATATCTAAGAGCTTCATGAGTCCCTCACCAGAAGCAGATGCTGATCTGTACAACCTTAAACCAAATAAACCTCTTTCCTTTATAAGTTACCCCACCTCAGGTACTGTTTTATAGCAACACGAAACAGACTAATATGCATGTACACACCAAAAATATGTGCATTTATTATTATTAACAAAAAAAGTAATACAACATGGAAGAAATGGGAAAATAGAAGATCTATCACTTGGGAAGATTTTCTCAAACACAGATGCATGAGATTAGGAAAAGGAAAGTTCAAACGGGAGGAGGTGGGATCTCGGAATGTCCTCATTCAGTGAGCACAGTGAGGGAGGAGCAGATGACCTTCTCAGCAGATGACCTGTGAGCCAACCTTATGAAGAATGAGCAGATGGAGTCCTGGGTCCTGCATCACTGGGTTTGGGGCTTGCCCTGGAATCCAGGACAGCCACTGCCTAAGCATCTGCCAGGACCTCTGGCAGCCCCACTGACTGTTTCTCATCAAAACCAGCTGAATTTTTCAAGGTACCTGAAGCATCACTGTTTCTTCAAGACGTTGAGTTCTTTCTTCCCCAAGGGGGATTTTTTGCTGAGGCAGTTTTCAATGAGAAATTGTACAGTAGAAACCTGTAACACGAAAGGGGAAAATAGGGTGCTCTTTTCATTTGGCATAGTTATAAGTCACATTTCATTTGTGATTCTTGGAGTGAAAAAAAAAACATGAAATTCAGAATTCTGAGAAAAATTCAGAGTTGATACATAAAGACATGAACCAGTTTTCTCTAAGAAACAATTATGATCCTTTTAAGAGCATTTAGGGCATGTATGTTAAAATACTTATAATCAGTGGACTAAAGTTGTAATTTATAGCCTAGCTTAATAATTAACATTTTACATCAGTGGTCATATCTTTAAAAATAGGGTAATTTTCAAGTAACCCTTGTAGGATATTTGGAGTGAAGATATATATTCTTCACTTCTTGTAAAATATGCACAACTTTAAAGCACCCAATAGAATTATAAAGCACCCAATGGATAAAAACTTGTGAAATTCACTTGTTAAGTATCTTAAACTTGGGAAACAGATATTCTCTGAGGGTCTTTCATGAAGGAAGGAGGCAGCTGGAGAGAAGATCTCTGCTCCTCTTTTTTTTTTTTTTTTTTTTGAGACAGAGTCTTGCTCTTTCTCGCAGGCCAGAGTGCAGTGGCGCTATCTCGGCTCACTGCAAGCTCCGCCTCCCTGGTTCACGCCATTCTCCTGCCTCAGCCTCCCGAGTAGCTGGGACTACAGGCGCCTGCCACCACGCCTGGCTAATTTCTTGTATTTTTAGTAGAGACGGGGTTTCACCGTGTTAGCCAGGATGGTCTCGATCTCCTGACCTCGTGATCTGCCCGCCTTGGCCTCCCAAAGTGTTGGGATTACAGGCGTGAGCCACTGCGCCCGGCCCAAAATCTCTGCTTTTCTAACGGCAGTCCCTCTCCATGCATTGCCTGGCCTCAGGATTGCTCTCTGGGTGATCTTGGGAGAGAGCTGGGGTCTTATTATTAGGTACATTATAGCTCCATTAGGATATTCTAGAATGTTTTACTAGTTTTCTCATTCCAGCAGCAGAGACAAAATAGTAGCCAAGTAGTTGCTTGAATGTCAATTGTGAGTCCCGATTGACAGAGAAAGGCAATATGTGTGGAGCCATGAGTGTTCATATTTTCCAAACCACCAATAAGGTGTCAGTAATGGCCAGAGGAGCTGGGCCTTATCACCACTGCCATTGTTGAGATGAGGAAACCTTGGCTTGGAATCTTTGCCTAAGGTTACACATCCCTCAGTGATGAGACTGAGAGCTGAATCTTGGCTTGTCAAACTCCAAAGACCAGTTTGGTTTCTATCATGTTACACAACTTTCTTATCTCTCTGTGGTATAGTTAATTTAGTGTTTTGTCTCCTAGGTGAGAAAAAAGTGACTCACTGCTCTCAATTTCCTATTTAACAACCTACCTTCTCATATACCTTCTACCACTCCTACAATAGGATAAATGACTCTGCTACTCCAGAGAACTGTAATTAAAGTGTGCACCTTAAAAAAGGGTTAATCATAGTTAATATCTTGAATTTCAGGTTTAAAGTGGGAGCTCTGCTCCCCAGGGCATAAAAGTGAGAGACCTCATTACCTTTTCCGTGAACCCATTTTCTACTTCTGAGCGGCAGGAAGTAGACAGCTAAAGAATGCTTGGGGCTATACACATGGATAAATTATAAGCTGTCATCTGATTGGCTGAGGAATGCTGCTCAATGTTATGTAACACTCCTAAAAGGTATCGCAAGAGAACAACATTGGCTTTACATTACTGTTCCCTGGTTATGAGACATGGAGTCAAAGGAGATTATTTTGGAGCTTTAACATTTAGTGACTGCTCTGCTGGGATTTGGACATGTAAGAAGCCTGTTGCCCCCTTTTTTGGGCCAATTCATCCCTTTTGGAATGAGAGCATTTACTCAATGCCTGTACCCCAGTTGTATCTTGGAAGTAACAAACTTGTTTTTGATTTTACAGGCTCATAGGCAGAAGGGACTTGCCTTTTCTCATATGACACTTTGGGCTTGGAATTTCGAGACAATGCTAGAATGAGTTCAGACTTTGTGGGATGGTTAGGAAGGCATGAAATGTGAAAGGACATGAGATTTGGGAAAGGCCCAGGGCAGAATTATATGGTTTGGCTCTGTGAACCCACCCCAATCTCATTTTGAATTGTAATCCCCAGTGTTGGGGGAGGCACCTGGTAGGAAGTAATTGGATCATGAAGGAGGTTTCTAATGGCTTAGCATCATCCCCGTAGTGCAGTCTTGTGACAGAGTTCTCAAAAGATCTGCTTCTTTTAAAGTCAGTAGCACTTCCCCTTTAACTCTCTCTCTCTCTCTCCTGCTCCACCATGGTAAGACATTCTTGCTTCCCCTTCACCCTTCTGCCATGATTGTAAGCTTCCTTAGGCCTCCCCAGCTATGCTTTCTGTGAAGTCTGTGGAACTGTGAGTCAATTAAACCTCTTCTCTTCATAAATTACCAGTCCCAGGTAGTTCTTTACAGTAGCATGAAGACAAACTAACACAATCACTAATTTTTCACAGATGTTGTCAGTTTAATGGAGATTTCTTTTCCCTTTGTGGAATTTTTAGGCAGGGCTCCTCAAGAGCAGGAGGACATGGTGTTTGCCTTTGGGCTTTCCTCCCACTGGCTCTACCTGGGAGGAGGGTGTCCTCATAAGTACCAGCCAGGGGCAAGGCTGCAGGGTACTGGAGGCCCAGAAACAACCTGCAAAACAATGTTTACAGAATGGAAAAACACAATGCAATCATCAGGAGTTGTCTGCTAAGGGATGTGTTTTCCTCTTTCGTGTTTTATGGCTTCCTACCATAGAACACTTGCTGTGAGGTAGATTGTTGTAAATTCCCTTTCTTTCATTTCTGATCTATCACTAAGTGCATATTGGCGAGCTCTTGCTTTTCCTTTTTATCTGGCATAGATAGTATGTCAATATTCCATTTAGAACATAAATTAAAATTTGCATTTTGTAGGGCAAAGGAAGCTTTCATAATAGCTATACAATAAAACCAATATAACATATACAGTAAAACCAAATCCTCAGGGTAACCAGCAGTTAATCCACAATCAAGAATTGAGAACATGTTAAAATATGCATTCAGCATGGCTGCTCAGGGGTCACGATGAGTGGTGCTGCTGTAAGCCTGAGTGTTATCTGTCATCAAGACACTGTTTTAACTAAATTAATGCATTTTATTTAAGCAAATATATTTCCAGTATTCGCTTACTTTTTTTTAACTTACTGTCTTTTTAAACTTACTATTGCCCAGCAGTACTGGCAATCTTGCCAGAAATGTATCTAAATTATGTAGACTCTGCTGAATTATTGTAAATATTCCTTCAAGAAAGGCTAAAGCAAAAACATGTTTCAAATGAAGTTATTCTTGATAAGCGCTATGATTGCCCTTCATTCCTTAATAAAAATTATGGTCTTGTCCTTATGGAGTGTCCTAGGTATGGAGACTTTCTGTCTCCCTCTCTGTCTCTCTCTCTCTGTCTCTCTCTCACACACACACACACACACATACAGCGAGAGAGCGAGAGAGAGAGAGAGGGAGAGAGCTAATCTGCTCAAAATTGTATTGCAAATAGAGAGTACAATCTAAAAATCTTTTATTTTAATGTAAGGCTTGGAAACATCACGTTGGAATCTCTTAAGTCAGGTATACATAAATATCTAGCCAGATAGCCTCAATTCTTGATTGCAATAGGAATTCTTTCTTGTCTGGTGACACGAATCACTTTAACAAAGGAAAATCACAAACCTGAATGAGCCCCATCCCTCTTCCACTCACCCTCTTCCAGATTAAATTTTTGTTTAGGACACACATATCATATAGGTTAGGAAGCGATGCAGAGGTGTCTGCTTTAATCAGCAAATATAAATTCAATATTATTTTAAACGTATTACAGAAATCCACTAGTACAGAAATAATTGATTTCTTATGCCAAATTCTGGTTGCCCTGAGTTTTTTAGAGGTGTTATTACATCATACAGTCAAACTAAATTTAAATAAAAATATTGGACTTCAGGTCACAACAGCAAGAAATTTTCACATTTTTAGGGAATTTTATATGAGGAACAATGCTATTCACGTATTTTCTTGTTTTTTTCTATCTGAATGTCACTTTCTTTAATAAAAGTTCTCAGTTACACAGACTTCCATCTTTCTTTTTCTGCAACCCTCATCCTCATTCTCACATATGCCCACCTCTCCGTCAGAAAACTTCAATAAATGACACCAGCTCTATCAATGTAAAGGAACATACACTTAAAAGCAAAACAGGGTTCAAGTGGTGTGCACACAAATGCCCCCAAATCGGTGTCATGAAAGCTTTGTCTCATTTTGCACCAATTCAGGAGAGGCATCAGTTACCTAATTATCAGGACCAGCATACAGGGGATGTGGTTTCTAGTCAGGTGTTTCTTATGTCAAAATTTACAACAAAACATGTCCTTCAGGACCCCTCATACTGAGATTGAGTCCTTGGATGATAATCAGGGTAAGTAGGGATGGGAGGAACCAGGAAAGAAGATATTGAAAGAACACTGTGGTAGAGAAGATTGGAACTTTTTCATTAAGATTTTTACGAAAACTTTACTGTATATATGTAAATATATATGTTATTAGTGCTCTAAAATTGTAGCCTGATTTTATTATGCTATCACTTTCAGTTCACACAAAATTTAAAATAGGAATACAAGAAAAGTACCCATATATAAACTAATGTTATATTTTTGTTGTTTTCAATTCCTTAATGTGGAGGGACAAAATGTGATTTTGATATATATATCAAACTTATGTATATATTTGAATATATATGAATTCAAAAACCAAAGATGGTTTTTAATTAAAAATAGCTTGTTGGTAACTTAAAGTTATTCCTAGCTTTAGTAGTGACATGTTGATGATGTCATTTGTTGTGTCTGGATTTGTTACTGTTGTGCCTATAGACTGTAAAAAGGAAATAAAAACTGGCTATAAATTAAGAATTTTAATGCATAAGATTACATAACTATTTTCACATTATTATCTGTATTCTAAAGGCAAAGTTTGTTCCAGGTAATGACAAAGTCAAGCACATGTAGAGCATGAATCCTTAATTAAAATTTATTTTCATTCCTTTATATAACATGAAACCAGAAGAAAGTATTTCAGTAAAACATATATTTCTCTTAAAATAAATGGCTTGTGGCACTTGTAATATAACAGCTCACGCAAGAGAGAGAAAGACCGAGAATTCAGAGAGGGCACAGGGGCTGCCCCTCAGCATCAGGAGGCCACTTCCACAATAGAGGGAACAGTTTAAAAAGGAGGCACTAGGCCCTTTCTCTCTTCCTGAGTTGTGTTTTTACCATATGGCTTATTTCTTTGCACATCACACATTCAGTTCTAGTAAAATCAGAATAACAACTAGCTATAAAAGACATTTTTCAAATCCCTAGGTAGTGAGCATTTTTTCTGTCAAGTATCACAGTTACTAAGATATTCATTGTTGAAATCTATTGAGACAATTAAATAAAATTTTAGAAATTTAAGTTCCATTTCCAACTCTGCCAGATAGTAGAGTATCTATAATAGCTCTCTACTGCACTTCATATTGAGAAACTGCTCCATAAAAATAGGAAGACAATTTGCAGAAAATAACCCAAAAGGATTAACAGGATTCTGAGATGACATCTATTGCACTCTGAATTTCAAAAGACATTATTTTAAAATAAGGCAATATGTAACCAAGGATATTTACTATGCATATACATTCATAATGAGGGCCCCATTCTCTGATAAACAGTGCTTACAGAAGACAAATAAAAAACCTAAGTGGACTCCCATGGACCTTAAAGATGATGTTAAAAAATGAAGTTAGAGGAAACCCTTTTTATAATTCATTGCTTTCCCTTTCATTTTATTTTTCTTTCTTATGGACTAACTGCTTGACATAACAGATGGCCCTGAAAGTTGTTAATTAGATTTTTATAAACAAAAGCATCTTAAACTCACTGACTTCAAACTATGCTTCTTGTAGCTCTAAGGATTGTGAAAAAGTGTCTTAGAACCCAACAGCAGGGTTCAGGGCACCCAAACTCAGGGATGTCAGGGGCTGCTTATGCTAAAGTGTCTGGCGGGTGTAAGCACTGGACTCTAGTATGGGATTTAATTAAAAGGAAAGTTCTGTTATTTTTTTAAATGTCTGTAAGTCCTTCCATATAATTTCAAAACTCTACCATGAAATATTTTATAAAGTAAAAATCTCTTTTGAAATGATAATATGCATCCCTTTCTTTATATTGTTTGCAGGATAACAGGTTTTCATGGCATAAGGAACATATCAAATTCAAAATAATATTTACAAGGATATGTGTACTTCTTCTTGATGCTGTTCTTCTTGTAGTTGGAGCTCTTTGTAAGCAAATAATTTTTAAAATAAATTTTTATCAAATCATCTTTTAAAAAATGAAACGTGACTATTTTTTTTCCCATATGAGCTAAAGTGTTTCTTGATGTATTAAGAACTAGAAAAATGTGATACATTCTCAAGAGTTGAGGCCAACTTTAAGATGATCTAGACATTCAAATTATGAGACCAAAAGCAGCTATTACAATTATGCTCCATTACATAAAAGAAAATTAGCTCATGAGGATAAAAATATATGTCTTACCATAGAAATATAAATATTTTAAAATGAAAGTTTTAGATCTGGAAAGATCTACAAGAAAAAATTTCCTAGATGAGCTAAATAGCATAATTGAAATGACAAATGAAAGAGACAGTGAATTTGAAGACAAATCAATAGAAAGTATCCAGTCCTGGGCCAGGCACGGTGGCTCATGCCTGTAATCCCAGCACTTTGGGAGGCCAAGGCAGACGGATCACAAGGTCAGGAGATGGAGACCATTCTGACTAAAACGGTGAAACCCCGTCTTTACTAAAAATACAAAAAATTAGCTGGGCGTGGAGGCAGGTACCTGTAGTCCCAGCTACTCGGGAGGCTGAGGCAGGAGATGGCATGAACCTGGGAGGCGGAGCTTGCCGTGAATCGAAATCGCGTGGCTGCATTCCAGCCTGGGTGACAGAGCGAGACTCGGTCTCAAAAAAAAAAAAAAGAAAAAAAAGTATTCAGTCCAAAGAAGGGGGAATAAAAGGATTGAAAAAAAATTAACAGATCCTTGGGAACCAGTGGACAATAGCAATAGGTTTAATAACTGCATGTATGCATGTACTCACTCACATGTATAAGCTAAATAAAAGTTGATCTCACAGATATAAAAAGTAGAACAGAGCTTACTAGAGGCTGAGAAAAAACAGTAGGTGGAATGGAGGGATAGAGAGATACTGGTAATGGACACAAAATTACAGATAGCTAGGAGGAATACTTTTACCACTGTAGGATGACTATAGTTAACAATATTATATATTTTCAAATAGCTAGAGGAGAGGATACTGAATGTTCTCAGCACAAAGAAATGATAAATATTTGAGATGATGAATATGCTAATTATTTTGATTTGGTCATTATACATTTATGTATCAAAAGATCACTGTGTACCCTATAAGTGTGTACAATTATGTGTCAATTAAAAAATAAAAATCAGGCCAGGCGTGGTGGCTCACACCTGTAATCCCAGGACTTTGGGAGGCTGAGATGGGAGGATCATTTGAGATCAGGAGTTTAAGACCAGTCTGACCTACATGGTGAAACCCCGTCTCTACTAAAAATAGTAGAAATTAGCTGGGCATGGTGGTGAACACCTGTAATTTCAGCTACTTGGGAAGCTGAGGCAGGAGAATCACTTGAACCTAGGAGGCAGATGTTACAGTGGAGCCAAGATCATGCCATGTCACTCCAGCCTTGGCAACAGAGTAAGACTCTGTCCAAAAAAAAAAAAAAACTAAAATTAAATACTAAAAAGTTTTAATATACTCATAACTGTAATTCTAGAATGAGAGAAGAGACAAAATGGTCTAGAAAAAAAATGCTTTAAGTAATAATGGCTAAAAGTTTCCCAAATTTGGCAAAAGATAAAAATGTCAAACACAATAAGATTCAAAGAAAACCATGCTTTGACATATCATAGTCAAACTACTGAAAGCCAAATATAAAAAAAGAAAATCTTGAAAGTAGTAAAAATGAAATGAAAAATCACAGACAGATGATCAGTGTTGAATGATCATATGCTACTCATCACAAAGCACAGAGACCAAAAAACAGTGAAATCGCTTTAAAGTGTTGAAAGGAAAAAAATGGCAAGCAAAATTCTATATTTGAAGAAAATATCTTTCAAGAGTGAAGGTGAAAGATATTTTTAGATTAAAAAAGCTAAGAAAATTTGTTGGCACCAGACCTACGCTATAAGAAGTGGTAAGAAAAGTTTCTACAGGGTGAAATGAAACAGTATTCAAGGGAAACTTGGAGCTTCAGAAATGAATGATGAGCATTAGATATGTTTCTTTCATCTAAATTATAACTAAATAAAGTTTACTTTTTTAAATTTCAGGGCAATTCTTCATGAAAAATGCTGAATGATACCATTTGCCACAATGAAATCAAAGCAGGCAGACAAGAGTGTCCTTTCCCCACAGGAGGCCCCTCTAGTCGCAGCTCCCTCAAGCAATGCATCTGGTATTTGGAAATAGGTCAGAACATTCGCATGGCCTTTGCTATTGGCCAGGAAATAGCTTTTTTGAACTATTCTTTTTTCCAACCTACAAATACTATTTTGTGTGACCTAGACTTGCTGTAAAGGGCAAGGTGCAAAAAAATAAAATAAAATAAAATAAAGGAGAATATCTTTATGAACAACCTGGCTACTGCACTACAACTTCAGAAATCAAAACTTACACAATAATTGAAGCTAAAGGTTTGATTATTTTCCCCAGTAGCATTAAGAAAATAAGGTAAACATATGTTGATCACTTAAAAGTGATGTCCCTCTAAGCTCAGTTCAATCCTGACATTCTTCAGGATGAAAGACTCAAAACTCCTGTGTATTTGACATAGCAGCTAACTGCACTACCTGACCCTGGAGTGGATCCTATGCTGGAAAAGAAACGTTATTGGGGTCAACCAACAAAATTGGAACATGAATGGGAGATTAAAACATGTTACCACTGTTAAATTTACTGAAGTTGATAACTGAATGGTGGTTATAAAGAGAATAACCTTATTCTTAGGAAATGCATAAGTATTTAATAATAAGGGGCCATGGTGTATATAACTGTCCTTCAAAAATAGGTGTACACATACATATATATGGAGAAAAAAAGAGAGAGAGACAGAAAAAAATAAATGAAAAAGCAGTGTGGTAAACTGTTAACAAATAAGTCAATCTGGGTAAATGGCGTATGGGTATTCTTAGTGTTATTTTGTACTTTTCTGTATGCTTACAATTATTTCCAAATAATTAAAAGCCTTTAAAAATAAAATAAGTAAACATTTTTAAAAAGTGAAAACAACCAAAATCACTCTGTATGTAACTAGTGACGATTGGGAAAAAAGTTTAACTTCAGTTAAGAAATGTCTGCTTGTGAAAATCACTTTATTACAACAAACCATTAGAGTTTATGGACTTTTTTTTTTTTTTTGAGACAGAGTCACACTCTGTCACCTAGGCTGGAGTGCAGTGGCACGATCACAGTTCACTGCAACCTCTGCCTTTCAGCCTCAAGCAATCCTCCTGTCTCAGCCTCCTGAATAGCTGGGACTATAGGCCAGCATCAAAGTGCCAGGCTAATTTTTTGTATTTTTTGTAGAAATGCAGTTCTGCCATGTTGATCAGGCTGGTCTCAAACTCCTGAGCTGAAATGATCTGCCTGCTTTGGCCTCCTAAAATGCTGGGATTACAAACCTGCGCCTACGTGCCTGGCCCAAGTTCATGAACATTTAACATGCAATATTCTTTTCAAGCTTAAGCATTGTAGTTAACATGGATTCCTCTTGCTTCATATTGCTTAGCCCTTAATTTTTCAACATGTGAAAACATACATGAATATATAA
Organism: Symphalangus syndactylus; assembly: GCF_028878055.3. Taxonomy (NCBI): domain Eukaryota; kingdom Metazoa; phylum Chordata; class Mammalia; order Primates; family Hylobatidae; genus Symphalangus; species Symphalangus syndactylus. Next base: position 54,735,227 of record NC_072426.2, read on the forward strand.
AAGTACGCTTTCCCACACAGTGTTTTCTAAATGCTTTCTTTCTCTCCTCTCTTTGTCTCTCCTTTCCTTCCCCCTGTCTCTATGTCATCCCTGTCTCTATCTCCTTTTCATTCTGCCTAAGGCAGAAACTTGGAATTTAATATTTGGTCTCAAAAACAGTTACAGAGACACGTTTCTTGATGTCCTCAGTGAAGATTTGAAGGCGAATGCTTTCAGGTGGTCCTTCCCTTTGGCTAGATTGATGTACCTAATCAAATTTAATAATATCCCAAAATAGAGTAAGATAAATTAGCTAATTGCTTATTTTCAAATCGATCTATGTTGCTAATATTTTAAATATACTTATAGCATTTTTAAAAACATGTGGCTAGATTCAGCAACATCAAATCATGGGTTGAAAAAATACACAAAATATTTCAGGAAAATAAAGCGTGGCCTCCAAAATAACAGGTTGCCCTGTGATATCAGATTTGAGCAGGAGATTCAGTCCTCAAACACTCCTGCCTGGATTGGAAGGCCCAGCATCTTCTTGGGTTCAAGGGTAGAAAGTTGAGTAGAGTAACCTGCATGTATAGGAACTTTTTCCTTTTTTTTTTTAGAGACAGGGTTTGGGTCTGTCACCCAGGCTGGAGTGCAGTGGTTCAGTTATAGCTCATTGCAGCCACTGCAGCCTCTGCAATCTTGATGCCCTGGCCACAAATGATACCCCTGCCTCAGCCTCCCAAGTAGCTGGGCTAACAGGTCAAGCTACCATGCCTGGCTTGGAAATTTATTTTATTTATTTATGTGTTTGTTTTTAAAGGCTAGTCAAGTGAAGCAGTGGAAGTGGAGAAGGAATAAATAAATCTGTAGCTCGTTGTGATCAATTAGTTGTAAACACCACTGCATTCGGACTAGCCTGGCTTGGAAAATTTATGTCTTAAGAACAATGCTAGCTCCAATCTATAGGATGGAGAGAAGGAAAAGATGAGAGTGGTAATCAGAACTTCCTCAAAAATAAATAAAACATACAGGCAAATGAGAAAACAATATTTACACAGAGGCAGCCAAGTTAAATCTAAATAAAAAGTTGTTTGAGCATGGTCTAACAATTTCTATTAAGGAAATGGGGAAAAATTTGGGAATACTGCTTTGCAGAGATTTACATTCTTTTATTGCAAATTAAAGATTTAAAATATATATACTGGCAAACTACCTTGGAAGGAAAGAGCACCAGTGTTCCTTTAGTTCTGAAGAACTACAGTTTTTAAAAATCAAAGAAAAACTTAAACTACATAAAATATTTACAACAACATATTAAGACTGTCATTCTAGATAAAAATATCAGCAGCCTGTTGTTACTGATGTGGGTACAAGTGTAAATTGTACCGTCTTCATAACTGGGCCTCTGATGGGCCCTGCTCTTTCACAGGGAGTATCACAGTGATGGGAAGTAGATCTCAGAGTGGAAGACAGGTTGGTTTGGAAGTTAAACACTTAATTGTAACTATGTGATGCAAGCTATGTCATCACAGGCAAGTCACTTAACTGCTCTGAGCTCCAGTTTCCACAACTGAAAACTGGGTTAGTTAAACCTCTGAGTGTAGCTTGAAGTGCTATTCAAATATACAGAATATTAGTTTTCAGGTTAAATCATACTTATGAAATTTGGCATTTGGATGGAACACTCTTGTCCAAGAAACAATACTTTTTTAGAGAAAAAAACACTATATTTTATTTCTTTATAAGATAAATAAATTGCAATATATGATTTGCTAAAATTGGTCCCTATTGGTTCTCAGAAAACTTACTCTTCATTACTACGATTCTCTGATTGAGGTCAATTCATTTATTGTTTACTAAAGATTAATATTTTCTCCACTATTTCACTGCAGCGTTCAATATCCAAATTGAAAATGTTTTAAGGTTCATTCATACATGGACTTGTCACCCTCTTGCTATTTAAAAAATTGTAGTACAGTTACATATAGCATACAATTGACCATTAGTGACATTTAGTCCATTCACAATATTATGTATCCATCAACACTATCTCTTTTCAGAACATTTTCATTACCCCTAAAGCAAACTCTATACCCATTAAGCAGTCACCCCCATTCCCCCCGTTCCTAGCACCAATACCACATTTTGTTTATTCATTCATCAGTTGACAAACATATGATTTGTTCCCACTTTTAGGCTATTATGAACAATGCTGCTATAAACATTTTGTATGAATGTATGTTTTAATTTTTCTTGGGTCTATATGTAGGAATGAAATTGCTGAGTCAAAAGGTAATTCTAGGTAAAACTTATTATGGAGCCATCAAACTTTTCTGCGGAGGCTGCCACATTTGATTTATCTACCAGCAAGAGCTTCCCCACTCCGCATCTCCACACCACCTCAGGATCGGGAGAGTGGGCCACCTACTTGGCCCAAAATATGCATAATTACATATATTCCATGTCTAATTACTCATGCCAGTTTGTAGAAGAGTAATAACAGCAAAAGAAATAGATGCCAGTCATTGTTGTAAATGCCTTATACATATTCATATAGCTTTATAACCAATACAACAGTGTAAACCTGGTTTCCACTTTCCCCCCTCATTAAAAAAAAAGGCTTTTTGAAAACTCTATCATCAAAGATTTTATATGTTTCCAGTTTGAACTTCCCTCTTTTACCTGCAACATAGAGAAGACATTAAGCAATAGAAACTGAAAACCTTTACATGAATATTTTACGGAAAAGAAGATATGCAGGGAATGCTACAAACATATATTTCTTCCCAATGAGCTTTGGAAATGTTTTCCTAAAGTAAATAGCTGCACTGAAGATTCTGTTAAATTAATAACTTGGAAACATTTTATTTGTCTCAACCTTTTATGGTGATGTATGAGGTTTGGTAGAGTGGAGGGAGGAGGAAAGAAGAGTGTTGAGTGCATGCGATGAACCCTCACTATATAAAACAAGTATGAGACTTGGTGTGTGGTGGTTCAGAGCAGGAGCTATGAATTGCACGATCCCTGTGAACCCAAGAGTGTCGACCCTGGATGTCCACGGTAGGAAGCCACATTACCCATCTTTATGCCAGCCTAAGAATGTGTATTAGAAAACTGACCTGAATTCCATGAATCAAACCTTTGTTTTAGACTGTCACCTCTCTATAGATACCAATAGATAATCTGCTATACAAAAATTCAGGCAATCCAGTATATGATTATTTGATTAATTTCATTTGCATTTTTTTTGTGTGTGTAGAAGGCATCTTGCTACGTTGTCCAGGCTGATCTTGAACTCCTGGCCTCAAGTGATCCTCCCAACTGGGTCTCCCAAAGTGCTAGGATTACAAGTGTGAGATCACCCTGCCCAGCCTATTTGTATTATTAGATTACATTTATTCACAGAGTTAATTTGGGAGTATAAAAGAAATTTTTCAAACTTAAATGGACTATTGAATAATACTCGGTGAAGAAGGATCTATTTTAGCGGTTTAAAAACACAGATAAGTCTGGGCATGTGGGGAAGGATGTTGGAGAGAGAGTTCTAGAGACTTCCTCCCTCAACTCTCCTTCCACAGCCCCCGAACACCCACTCCCCACGTACTCAAAGAGCCGTGTTGAAGAACCACTGATCAAAACTAAAGGAAATTGTTCCAATAGTTACCACGATTTAACTACCATTTGCACAAATTTGCACAGAAAAACCTCTTTGGGGAAAGTACAAAGTATGCAAGTGCCCTAGAGGAGGTCAAAAAGTGAGTTACTGGCTTAACAGACATCATATTAAAATGTTTTGCATTTTAAGAAAGTTTGGGGAAAAATTTAACTACTTTTCTCTACCTGTCCAAGACAATATGAAGTTGACTGTGCCCTTTCATAGCTAACTCACATAAATGCAGGACCGAGCTGGGGTCTTACCAGAAGCTGGCCATTAAATTCACCAGAGGCCAGGCCAAGAGAAGGGATCTCCCAGCACAGGTGCGGCCTTTCCCGACTTTGTCCACACCACTGGCTGTCCACAGGTTGTTCAGTGGTATTTTACTTTTAAATCCAAAAGCATTTTCTATACTTAGAAAGATAATCAAGCAAGATCTCTGTCAGTTTGTTTCTTAGATGCTGTGGGAGCAGCTGTGCTCATGGAAAGATACCAGTTCTCCCTGTTCCAGGGCAAAGCAGGCCTAATTCATCTCTATTACTCTGTACACATGACACAGGGGATAGTTAGACGAGCGTTTACAAAATGTGTGCTGAGAGAAGCCTGGCTCAAGAAGGTGCTGCACACACTTCATGAATGGCAGCAAATAGCTATGGACTGACTGGTCTATTGAGTATGAACCATACTTTACCTTTTAAAGATACTGCTTTTACAGAGAACCATTAATACATTTATTATCTATCTCTTACTTCAAAAACATTTTGAGGAACTGAACAAAGACTAAAAAATGCATGACTTATAAAAACATTAATATTTATAGAAGTTTTACTTAGGAGAGATAGACTAAAAAATATATAACCTTGAATTAGAGGGATATAAAATACATTTCAACCTTAGTTTTTATGAGATTCTTTTAGCCTTTAAAGCAGAGGTTATTTTAAATTTCTTTTCTTAAGATTTTGTTCATACCACTTTTTTTTTTTTAATAGATTCTGGTTAAAATGGAAAAACTATAGCTTACAAACTAAATCCAACTTAGGAAACAAAACCAAACACGCCCCAAGTAGAGGCCAGCAGGTCTTCTATGTAAGTGATGGACACACTTCCCATTTATCTCTGGAGAGTAAGAAGGTGATCGACTTTGTCAGCAGTGAAATTGCTTTTTTGACAATTTCTGCCTAATCCACCTTAGACTTCTAACATAGAAACCACCATATCTCCTGGGTTATTTTACAAATTTAATGCCCAGGTGGACTTGCATTTTAAATAGTTATAAGCCTGATGAGGGATTCCCAGGCACTGTGGGCACAGCACTCGGGGACTTCCCACTAGTCAGAACTACTTGGGGAGACACCAAAGCTACAATGAGATCAAAGATGCCTCATGTGGAAATCTCCCTGTGACTTCACTGATTCATGAGACAATGCTAAAACTCTTCAGTGGAACTTACGAAATGAAAATAATTTTGCAGGAAGCATACATGAAGAATAATCTAGATGCAGAGCTTACAGCACATTGAATATAAGAATAGACGTTGAAAAAGTGTCTTGTGATATAAGATGACGTTTTTCCTGAAATTTTTTGAAATGTTTTTTACCCTATGTCTGTGTATCTGAAGATTTTTATGAAACAATCAGTTATCAGATAAAATCATTTTTCTAGATATCACCTCTAAAGGCATTATCAAACTAACAGTATATGGCCCATTGGAAATGCGACAAACGCCTGCTTGTTTTTATAGATTTTTAGATTTTCTAATATAAGTGTCTATATGTACAAATCTGAAGATTCTGTGTGAAAACTTCCACATATGAGGACTTAGAAAAATTTATTTGAGTAATTCTTCTTTTAGTTCAGTAATGTGCTCATACTGTCCACTTTTTTGAAACCAAATCAAGGAGTTATCTAAAAGCCCAGAGCAAGAGGCTAGGTGCAGTGGCTCATTCCTGTAATCCCAGCACTTGCAGAGGCCGAAGTGGAAAGATCACTTAAGCCTGGGAGTTCGAAACTAGCCTAGGTAACATAGTGAGATTCCCATCTCTATTAAAAAAAATTAGCTGGGTGTGGTCGCATATGCCTATAGTCTCAGCTACTCCAGAGGCTGAAGTGGGAGGATCCCTTGAGCCCAGGAGGTTGAGGCTGTAGTGAGCTGTGATCATACCACTGCACTCCAGCCTGGGTGACAGAGTGAGACCCCAGAACAAAGTTTATATTCTCCTACAATCTTTACTAAGCATCTACCATGTGCCGATCACTCTTCTAAATATTTTTTGCACATTGTTTCATTTAATCCTAAAAAAATTGCAAAAACAGCAATTACTTTTGCAGCAACATAATACATCAAGTAGTCTCTATTAGTCCCATTTTATAGATGAGGAAACTCATGGAGAGGTAAAATAAATTGCCTACATTATAACACAGACAACCTAACTTGCAAGCCTATCCTTGTAACCATTTGGCGTCTATGGGTGTTGACCCACCTTCTAAAGCTCTTGTGTGGAAGAATAGTTCGTGAAGTACTCCCTTCATCTTTCCTACCCTCACCCTTCCTCTTTTCCCCAGGACCATCAGGCTTGCTGATGGGATTGCTCTTTGAGAATGAGGGGATAAATCTCATGACATTATATCAACAAACTAGATACTACCTTGGAATGTTTAAAAGGTATTACAACATAGCTTTGTACTCAAGTGGATTTTCTTAGGGTCCCTCTATGTTTCTTCACTCTCAGTCACTGACACTATTATACTATTTCAATAGAAAAAGAAAGTGTGAATTTAATATAAACTGGCTCACAGGAGGAGGAGGAAGATGAGGAAGAGTAGGAGTAGCAGCAGAAGAAGGGAAAGAGGAAGAAGGAAGAAAAGAGGGAGGAGGAGGAGGAGAAAGAGGAGGAGGGAGGAGAAATCTACTTTAGTCTTTATACTGGAGGAAAAGCCCCAGTGAACCCTGGAAATGTACAGGATTCTAAGGATATTTCCGCAGTTCTGAGATAGAGATGCTCCCTTAGGTGCTTGGGAGTAAGGGTCATGGATCATGGTAAATTTCATAAGTATTTGTTTGCAATTCCATAACTGTAACAAGTTAATAGTCATCTTAATCTTTTGACATAAACATTGTTTCTATATTCTTTTACAAGTAAATATAATGGTAGTGATGGCTAAGGAGGATGTAGGCTAAGTAAAGCCTCTTTCTTTAAAGTTTTCCTGGGTCTCCGCTAGTAATAATACATTAATATTTATAAAGCAGATTCTGTCTTTAAAAAAAGCCATAATTTTATTTGAAAAAATAACTTCTCATTTAACATTCAAATGAATACCAAGAGTGCTCACGAAGGCCTCTTCTGACTTTAATTAACGAGAACAGAAGTTTTTAATGTCATGTAAAGTAAATGACAATAATCAAAGAATAATTTTTCTATTAACATCCAGCAAAACTGGAACAAACATAATGCTTTTGTGAAGAAACAAACATTTAAATCCCTTTTATTATAATACACAAACTAAAATTTACTTATTTTGACAAAATACAAATGTGGCAATTGGTCAACTATTTTTTCCACTTGAGTTGATTACTGTAGCATCAACATAAAAACCGAGAGAGCTTCCAACCAGAGCCTGGAGGTGAGCTGAGGCCCAGTGCAACCTACATCATTCCACTCCCTTTTTATGGATAAGTGGAGAAACTAGACACTAAATTCAGATTATTAATATGAACAGATTAATTGATTCAAGGTACAATACAAGGCTCCTTTTAAGAGTGAGATGTGACAGGGAAGAAATATTTGTTATTGCGGGGAGCTGTTTCTTTTTAGTAGTTGTTTTTCCCTGAAAAAAAAATTGTCACATTAATGGTAAACGTAAATGTCCCCAGATGTTTACTGTGGGAAGGTTTGTACCTAATTTCCTAAAAATTGTGATAAAAACTAGTACAAGGCATCAGCATTCATTACTGACAGAAAACTTCTTTTAAAAAGAATCTGTTTTCTATCTCAAGGGCTTTGGACTTATAACCAAATTAAAATAACTTCTATCACTTTCACTTTCTAATATTCCCAATGAATGTAAAAAGTATGTAAAAATTATATAAAAATAATCTTCTAGGAACTGAGTCTCTTAAACAAAGATGTTATGAAGTATATAGATACAAATTTTTTCACATCATGAAAACCCTTGCTTGGATGCAAAGAACCATCTCAAAAGCAGTATGCAAAAAATTAAAAATGTTGCACATCTTTTGTGATAATGAGCCAAGCAAAATAAAAATTCAGCTCCTCCATAGATGCAATTTTTTTAGCAGACAGAAAGGGAACATTGTCTTTATAGGAAATGTTTTTAGCAGAATACTATAGATTCTATAAACCCATTAAAGGGTTATTGGTGTCCAGGACAATAAATGGCTTCTGATAAGAAAATAAAGGCCTACTCTTTCTAAATACTATCGTAACTACAAAGATTAAGACAAAATAAGTAAAGGAAAATATATTCCCCTTGAAAATTGAATGTGAGTGGTCTGCAAGTTCCGAAGAAGGACAAAATGAGCACTCTTGTTGTTTATCTTTCAGGCTGAGCCCAGTTGGGTACAATGAGGGGTGGCAGAAAGAGCACAGTCTTTCCTTGAAAGCTGGCCTGGACTCCAGTCAGTCCCTCCCTGCAATTTCCCAGGGCCACTTACTGATCCTTTCTCAGCCTCTGTTTTCATATCTAAAAACCTAGAAATTATGAAAACCTACCTTGGAAGGCAGTAGAGAAAACTAGATGAGACCTCGGTAATGTTTCTAGTATGGTTCTGAGAATCTCTCCAATAAATTTCAGTTTCCTATATGTAGTTAGCTGGATTAAATAAAGAGAATGGTAACTAGTCTTAAAGCTTTTAAAAATAGAGACTTATCTTTGTCAGTGGCTTTTTCAGGGCACTTCACTTGGATCTCATGCCAAGGCCTAGACAATCTTCATTCTGTTCTCTTTATGACATCACCACCTCAACAGTTATATTTGTAGGCAATTGCTCTCATCCAAAACGTATTATCTTCATCTTTGTTCCTGACTTTTTTTGATAGCTGGACTTCTCATTCATTTCTTCTTTCATTATGCAATCTGCTCCATGTTTACTAGATTCCAAGCAGATGAGAGTTGTTTTTTTATGCACCACAAAGGAAAGGTTGATTTCAGTGGTGACAGAAAACCAAATGGTTGTGGAATCTTCTATAAAATCCAAAGAAAATAAATAAAGAATAGAGCCAAGAGCACCACGTGTTGGGTAAAAGCCCGTGCTTTGAGATACACAGATCAAATTTTAAATGTGAACTCCCCTAACTACTAATGTGGTGACCTGGGGGGAAGCCACTAGACCTCTGTACACTGAGGACCCCTGTAAAACATGGAAAATAGCCCCATCTCAATCTTATAAGAGCAGCTGTAAGGGTTAGACAAGATTGGGTACATAAAGTCCTTAGCACAAGACCTGACACATAATCTGCCTGTGGAAAATCATACCTATCATTATTATCACTCAGATTAAATATAAGATTTTTAAAAATTAGTACTTAATTTTGCATGTCTTATCTATGACATGGCATAACTGCAAGCCAGGATGAGGTCAGCAAAGAAGCACTTTATTTTTCTCTAATGACTAAAAAGCTTCTTTATGAGATTTTCTGTTGAAATATTCTTTGTCTTTCATGATATTTCATAAATACTGAAAACAGAAATGGAACAGGTAAACAGATGGCCATACACCTCAATTCTTCCCATCTCCCTGCCTTCAGACATTTACTAAGTCATCAGCATTTTTCTAGGCTGGGTATTGTTTGTGTTCAATGTGAAGAGGAAAGTATACCCATTGGTTCTACCTCCAAAATAGATGCCAAATCTCTCTTCTGCATCTTTCATTCTCATTGCCATTCCCAGGATGAAGCCTTATCATAATTATCAGGACTATTGCCTCCCTAACCAGTCTCCCTTCTTCCACTTTTGCCTGCCTTCCGCTTATTATCTCCCAGCAGCCAGAACAATATACTAAAAATGTTTACCTGATTTGGATACGCCTATAGAGGCCCTTCAGGATAATATTCCAACCCCTTGCTTTGCCCTATGGACACCTGTGTGACCACTCTCATATCTCGCATAATTTCCCCAGGCATTTTTCTCCAGTCACATCAGTCTTCCCTGAGCCCCTCCCTCCAAAGGATCAAGCTGCACCCACCTTAAGCTTGTTGTCCCCTCAGCCTAGAAGTTTCAGCCCCCTGGTCTAGAAATGCTGCTTCTTCTCATCCCAGAGCTCAGGTTTAAATGTTATCATTAAAGATTACCTCAGAGAGGCCCTCTTGGATGACACCTCTCTAACCCTGTAACATCTTTTTCTCTACATGGCAGCCTATATCTCTTCTTTTCAGAGCCACTAATTATAATCTGCAATTTCCCCTCTTATTTTATCATCTGTCATTAAGCCTCAGGCAAGAGGGACCCTGCCTGTCACATTCTCAATTATGTTCTCTACAAGGGCACTGCACACAACAGGACCTCCAGGAATACCTGTTGAGTAAATGAAAAATCAAAACATTTGCAAAAGCAAAAGAAAAATTACTTTATATTTTCTTATAGTAACCATAGTGAAATGCAATTTGTTAGTAAAAATGCATTTTATGATAATCAACAGAGCATGTCATGTATACATACTTGGTATTAGACACAAGCAACAAATCACTGAACAGAAAGAGGTGCTGCTTCTGCTTCCTCCAGCCTCTTCTGAGTTGTCCTGAGCTACTGATTAGCAGGGTTCATTAAGCACCTTCCAATGATGTGGTTTTCTCATTGTGGGTGTCTATCACAAAAAAAAGTGCTTTCCTGCACACATCAAATACTAAAGAACAAAAAGTCAGTGGTCAAAAAACATATGATACCATTTTATGCCAAATTTCAAAGGTGATACAATGCTAAAAATTCTGGTCAATCTATCACTGCTGGCAGAAGCCACATGGAAAGCATGAAAAGGAACATAGCCAGCCCGTAGGAGCAAACTCCAGCCCCACATGACAGCTTGCAAGGAAAAGGGACTTCAGTATACAACCTCAAGTAACTGAATTTACCCCAAACTCTGAATGAGCTCATTAGCAAATTCTTCTCCCAACCCTTCAGTAAGGAATGCAGCCCTGACAACACCTTGATCAGCCTTATGGGACCCTAAGCAGAGGATCCAGTCAAGCCTACGTAATCTCCTGATCATGAAACGTAATAAATTCTCATTGGTTTCAGTCACTAAGTTTATGGTAATTTGTTATAAATGCATAAAAACTTTATACTGTGGTACCTGAAAATGGTGTGCCGCTGTGATAAGCACCTAAAAATTCAGAAGTGGCACTGGAATCAGGAGTACGTGGATGCTAGAAGAATTTTGAGGAGCGTTAGAGAAAACACCACCTAGATTGTCTTGAACAGACTCTTAGTAAAAATATAGACAGTAAAGACTCTGCCAGAGAGGGCTTGGAAGTTATGGAAGAGCATTATAGAGAAAACCTAGCTTGCCTTAGAGAAAAGTTAAATCAGAACAAACAAACTTTGGGTAGAAATATGGATTTTGAAGGCATTGCTGATGAGAGTTCAGAAGAAATGCATTGAAAACAGGAGGAAGGGAGATCCTTGCTTTAAGCAGGCCAACAAAATAAAATTGCACCCTCTAGTCATGTAGAGCACAGACTTTTTAAATGGTGAACTTGAATATTTAGGTGAAGAGGTTTTCAAGCAAATAGATGAAAGAAGTGCTTTTTTTTTCTGCTTATGGGAAAGTGTGAGAAGAGAAAGATAAGTTGAGAGAAGAATTGTTAAACAAAAGAGAACCTGAACTTGTTAAATAAAAGAGAATCAGACTTGCTGATTTGTGAGATTCTTTCCCTATCCAGATGCCAATGATGGCAAAATTAAGAGGATGCTTCAGAAAATGTGGCAGAGAAAAACAAAAGTTGAATATGTGCTTATACAATCTGTTACTAAACCTTCATAAAGATCAAACAATGAGAGTACTCAGGTACAGTAAAGGCTCTTTGAAGAGATTAAGGATGTGGGATATAGATCCCCTCAATATAACTAGAGGCACTCAAAAAGCTTAAGGGCATTTTCTTGCAGCCATCTATGCAGCAGACAAAAATACTATAGTGATGATGTCAGAAGACTTGATGAACCCAAATTCCACCTAATGAGTGAACACGAGTGACAACCACGGGAAACCCATAAAGTTCTTGAGAATTTTATATCTGCAGAAACACTGCCAGGTTGGGTTGAAAAAGACAGAAAGAGTATACAATAACAGAGGACTGTCAGATTCTCAAATCCTACTGGCAGAAAACAGGCTGATAAAACTACTCAGCTGCAAACATATGCTACTTTTCATGAAAAGCTAGGGGATGACACAGAAAGCACTGCCAAAAGTCCAGAGGGAGAACGAATGGCCCAGAGTCAGGGACCAAGAGCCACAGGGGATTGTGTTTGAAGTATTATTGGAGATATTATTTTAAAGTTACTAGTAGAATACATAGTATGTCTTGCATACACAATACATGTCAAAAGACCACTAAGAAATTCACAGTACCCACGTCTCTAACCTGGCAAAATGTCCACAATAGTAATAAAATAGAACATGTATTCTGGAGGAATAGTATCTACTTATAGAGTTACAATGAATTTAAAATGAAGTAACTTATCAAAAGCATTATTAAACTGTAATGTTCTCCATAAATATTTACTGCTAGTTAATTCTGATTCAAAGTGACAGATAGATCATCTTCTATCCAAAGAAAAGTTTCCACTGATTTTTAAAGGAAAAATAAAATCACATTTCCCTAATGTTTTAAACCAATTTATATTTTTGGAAAGTTCATTTCTATTGAATCACCTAAGCCACTATAGACCATTATTCCTGAGAGAAGTGTCCAATCACTATGGACCATTATTTTTGAATAACAACCAGCATTTAAAATCTGGTTAAAAATAAAAAGGGAAGCACAATTTGTGGCCCAACATGCATAAAATAAAACAACATGTTGACTTACAAAGAAGTAATTACAATTTGGTTACATGTTAGCATAAAAATTTAGATAATTAAGGATTCTGAAAAACTGACTCCTATCTTGTTTAAATTGATATTCAAATTTTGGGGAAAATTGCTAAAGAACACCAAACAATACCGGAAACACCAAAAAGTTTCTAAACTTAACAAAGTGCTTAAATGTTATTTGGTTGAGCATTATAACCAAGCTCTAACAGGACTCCGTGGTCATAATAGGTAAGGCCAGCTGGATTGAATAGAACATAAAAGCTCAAAAGAGGGGCAGGCATTTTCGTAGACATACAGAAAATCGTCTCCTATGGAGCGAAGAAAGCATCTTCCCTGAGAATACAAAGCATTCTCTCAAGCTCAGCAGCACTAAATCTTATGAACACGACTAACCCTACAAAACCGATTCTAAAGTTAAGAATTAGTTCATATGTTTTAGACGAAACAAGACAGAACACTTACTGAGACCACCAGGCTTTTTTGATGATCAAAAAATGTATATTAAAAGAATACGTTGTGCAGTGAAGCCTTAAATGACCACCTTTTTGACTGATGTGAACATCCTTCATTCTTCCATTCTTGGCACTGAAAATCAGTCATGTCTGCAGCACCTCACAGAGCAGCACAGGCAAATTGTTGAAGCCTGAGGATTCCTCAGTAGTCAGGATCACTCAGCATTATGATGTCAAGGTTCTAAGGCTCATCCAATAACTGACAAACTGACATACTCCTTTCTCAGATTTTCTCCCATCTTTTAACTTCTAAAATCTCACCTTTATATTTTTAGATCATTGTAGATTCACAGGCGGTTGTAAGAAATAATACAGAAAGATTCCATCAACCTTTCATCTAGTTTCCCTTACTGGTAATATTTCCCTAACCTATAGTACAATAACATAACCAGGATATTAACATGGATGCAATCAAGATACTGGACATTTCATTTACCCCAAGGATTTTCTATACTTCCCTTTCACAGCCATACCAACTTCCTTTCCATCTCCACCACTTTTTAATCCCTGGCAACCACTAATCTGTTCTCCATTTCTATAATTTTGTCTTTTCAAGAATGTTACATAAACAATTATATAGTACATAACATTTATGGATTTTTTCATTCAGCATAATTGGAGATTCATGCAAATTGTTACAGATGTTTACAGCTCATCTATTTGTCTCAGTAGTATTCTATGATGTGGTTATACTTCTGTTTGTTAACCACTCACCTGTTGAAGGACTTCTGGCTTGTTTCCAGGTTGGGGCTATAACACATAAATCCTCTATAAACATTTGTGTACAGGTTTTTGAATCAACATACATCTTTATTTCTCTGGAATAAATACCCAGGAATGTGATTTCTGGGTTGTAGTTTCATATTTCATTTTTTAAAGAAATTGTCAAAGCATTTTTCAGGTGTCTGTATAATTTCATATTCCCACCAGCACTGTATGAGTGATCTATTTTCCCTGTGTCCCACCAGTATCTGGTGTCATTGTTCATGCTAGCTGTGCTGACAGGTGTGTAGCAATACCTCATTGTGGACTTAACTTGAATTTCCCTGATGGTTAATGATGCTGAACTTCTTTTCATATGTTGATTCACCATCTGTTTATCTTCTTCAGTATTATAGAACTTACAGTATTCTGCTAAAAACATTTTATATAAAAACAGGGTTCCCTTTCCAGTAGAAGAGTGACCTTTTCACAGAGGAGAAGGTGGCTGCACTAATAGGTGAAATGCCTCGAAGCCACGCAGCCATGAGCTAACGCAGGGACTCAAATCCAGCTGACGTAGGAGGTCACAAGCCCAGGGCAGTGAGGCCCCCTCAGTCTTCTCATGTGGAGAGTCTCCTTGTTTTGGCAAACTTGTAGGCCTGAAATTTGATCTTACTAATAAAATTTATTGTTGCCTTTACAGTATCCTGAATCATTATTTGAATATGTATATTTTATTTCCCAGTAGACTCAAAAGACTTCAAGAAGTCTGTATTTGATTTATCATTTAATTCTCATTGACTTTGGCACATTGAGGACATTTTTGAATGAATACATAAAGCCATTTTCTGCCATGGATGGGGACAACAAATTCTCTTTGGTTTATTCTACTCATTTAACAAATAGTGTTCGAACCTGTAGTAGGGGAAAGGCACTTGGTTAGTTAGGTTGGGGCAGCAGCAAACAAAAGGGAGCCAGGCCCAACTCTTACAAAACCATTTTTGAATGCGAGAGACAGAAGTTTAGGAAATATTCACACCAATAACTGTGTAACACAAGACTCTGATGAATGCTGCAAAGAAAAATTACAGAACGAGACGCGAGATGTAAAGAGGGAGTGATACCTGACTTTGTTGTGGAGAGGCAGGAAGGAAGGCCTCTTTGAAGAGCCTATTTGAAATACGCTTTTTAAAAAATAATTTAGAGTTAACTAGAAGGAGAGGTGGAGAAACATGGAGAGAGAGTGTGAGAGAAAGAGGAGTGTGTATTGAGAAGAGATGTTTCATCACTTAATGCAGAAGGGATGTAATTTGAGCATATCAAGTTTCAGAGACATGAAAGAGTTTGCCAGATTGGAGACAGAGGAAAGTGAAATAATCCTGAAGACATAGGAAAGGGCCAAAAATGCAAATCTCATTTGTCCTTTTCAACCTTTAAAGCTTTTTTTAACCCTAAACCAAACTGATAAAAGTGGCATATACGTAGGGGCTTACAGATACTTCTAACGGCTAGTAAAAGGACAATACTAACCTGGGACAAGCTTGATTGTATTTGGTACCATGGAGGTTCATTGGGTAACACTTTCTGGCCCCTCATCAAACATCCACAAGAATGTATTTAATGTAAGAAGTATAGCTCTACTTATCTCTGTACCTTTCCCAATGACCAGATTATCACAAGGTGACTTCCTCTTTCTGCCTCTCTCTTTCACAGAGTAAGAGACTTCTCTCCTTCTAGAATCTAGTGACTCATAATCAATTCTTATATGCATTAGAATTATTTGAGAGAATTTTTAAGCCCTCCCACTCCCATTCCCTAAAAGTTCTGATTTATCAGATACAGAAACCCTATATTTTTAGAAAGAACTTTGCAGGTGATTCTTATATCTAACCAGGATGGTGAATGACTGTTTTTTAGGCATGCATTGAGAAATATGTTATACTCTGATGCCATCTTCTCCTTGTAGTGAAGCCAAGGAGAGAAGATACTTGCTTAGGAAAATCCAGGGAGCTTTCCTTAGTCATATGATAGTTATCTTTACATATAATAGCTAAAGCTTAATTTCTTCCAAAACACAATTGTTGAGAGGGTTCTGGGAAGAGTTGGAAGCATTAGAAAGATGTCTCCCACCTAGACAAAAATTGCACTGGCAGAATTTGTCTTATGTAACTATCTTGGAACTCTGGAGTCTATTGAAGGCTTGCAATTCCCAGAAAGAAGGCTTTGACAGTAAATTGTAGCTAATTTCAGCCCATTTCAGCTCTTACCTCAGTAGCAATGTGGCAGGCAAAGTGCCCAGCAATGTGGCAAGCAGCTGTGCATGTGGTCCTGAAGCAGCTTTCACACAGTTGGAAGGAGCCAGGGTGGGCGAAAACAACCCTGTCTTCAAATATCAGCAATCTGTGTCTAATCCCTAATTGCTGCTCTGATCACAAAGGTGCAGACAAAGAAGTGGGCAGCCATTATTGTTGTACCTCTCCCCATTGTTGCAGGAGTGCTTTACTTCCAACTATGTGGTCAATTTTGGAATAAGTGTGGTGTGGTGCTGAGAAGAATGTATATTCTGTTGATTTGGGGTGGAGAGTTCTGTAGATGTCTATTAGGTCCACTTGGTGCAGAGCTGAGTTCAAGTCCTGGATATCCTTGTTAACTTTCTGTCTTGTTGATCTGTCTAATGTTGACAGTGGGGTGTTAAAGTCTCTGATTATTATTGTGTTGGAGTCTAAGTCTCTTTCTAGGTCTCTAAGGACTTGCTTTATGAATCTGGGTGTTCCTGTATTGGGTGCATATATATTTAGGATAGTTAGCTCTTCCTGTTGAATTGATCCCTTTACCATTATGTAATGGCCTTCTTTGTC
Source organism: Symphalangus syndactylus (assembly GCF_028878055.3). Classification (NCBI taxonomy): domain Eukaryota; kingdom Metazoa; phylum Chordata; class Mammalia; order Primates; family Hylobatidae; genus Symphalangus; species Symphalangus syndactylus. The sequence goes on from NC_072426.2 coordinate 54,751,982, forward strand.
TCTTTTGATCTTTGTTGGTTTAAAGTCAGTTTTATCTGAGACTAGGATTGCAACCCCTGCCTTTTTTTGTTTTCCATTTGCTTGGTAGATCTTCCTCCATCCCTTTATTTTGAGCCCATGTGTATCTCTGCATGTGAGATGGGTTTCCTGAATACAGCACACTGATGGGTCTTGACTCTTTATCCAATTTGCCAGCCTGTGCCTTTTAATTGGAACATTTAGCCTATTTACATTTAAGGTTAGTATTGTTATGTGTGAATTTGATCCTGTCATTATGATGCTAGCTGGCTATTTTGCTTGTTAGTTGATGCAGTTTCTTCCTAGCATCAATAGTCTTTACAATTTGGCATGTTTTTGCAGTGGCTGGTACCAATTGTTCCTTTCCATGTTTAGTGCTTCCTTCAGGAGCTCTTTAAGGGCAGGCCTGGTGGTGACAAAATTTCTTAGCATTTGCTTGTCTGTAAAGGATTTTATTTCTCCTTCACTTATGAAGCTTAGTTTGGCTGGATATGAAATTCTGGGTTGAAAATTCTTTTCTTTAAGAATGCTGAATATTGGCCCCCACTCTCTTCTGGCTTGTAGAGTTTCTGCCGAGAGATCAGCTGTTAGTCTGATGGGCTTCCCTTTGTGGGTAACCCAACCTTTCTCTCTGGCTGTCCTTAACATTTTTTCCTTCGTTTCAACTTTGGTGAATCTGACAATTACATGTCTTGGAGTTGCTCTTCTCGAGGAGTATCTTTGTGGCATTCTCCGTATTTCCTGAATCTGAATATTGGCCTGCCTTGCTAGATTGGGGAAGTTCTCCTGGATAATATCCTGTAGTGTGTTTTCCAACTTGGTTCCATTCTCCCCATCACTTTCAGGTACAACAATTAGACATAGATTTGGTCTTTTCACATAGTCCCATATTTCTTGGAGGCTTTGTTCGTTTCTTTTTATTCTTTTTTCTCTAAACTTCTCTTCACACTTCATTTCACTCATTTTGTCTTCCATCACTGATACCCTTTCTTCCAGTTGATTGCATCAGTTACTGGGACTTGTGCATTCGTCATGTATTTCTCGTGCCATGGTTTTCAGCTCCATCAGATCCTTTAAGGACTTCTCTGCATTGGTTATTCTAGTTATCCATTCATCTACTTTTTTTTCAAAGTTTTTAACTTCTTTGCCATTGGTTCTAACTTCCTCCTTTAGCTCGGAGTAGTTTGATCTTCTGAAGCCTTCCTCTCTCAACTCGTCAAAGTCATTCTCCATCAAGCTTTGTTCTGTTGCTGGTGAGGAGCTGCATTCCTTTGGAGGAGGAGAGATGCTCTGGTTTTTAGAGTTTCCGGTTTTTCTGCTCTGTTTTTTCCCCATCTTTGTGGTTTTATCTACCTTTGGTCTTTGATGATGGTGACGTACAGATGGCTTTTTGGTGTGGATGTCCTTTCTGTTTGTTAGTTTTCCTTCTAACAGTCAGGACCCTCAGCTGCAGGTCTGTTGGAGTTTACTGGAGGTCCACTCCAGACCCTGTTTGCCTGGGTATCAGCAGCGGTGGCTGCAGAACAGCAGATATTGGTGAACTGCAAATGCTGCTGCCTGATCGTTCCTCTGGAAGTTTTGTCTCAGAGGAGTACCCAGCTGTGTGAGGTGTCAGTCTGCCCCTATTGGGGGGTGCCTCCCAGTTAGGCTACTCAGGGGTCAGGGACCCACTTGAGGAGGCAGTCTGCCCATTCTCAGACCTCAAGCTGTATGCTGGGAAAACCACTACTCTCTTCAAAGCTGTCAGACAGGGACATTTAAGTCTGCAGAGGTTATTGCTGTCTTTTGTTTGTGCCCTGCCCCCAGAGGTGGAGCCTACAGAGGCAGGCACGCCTCCTTGAGCTGTGGTGGGCTCCACCCAGTTCGAGCTTCCTGGCCGCTTTGTTTACCTACTCAAGCCTGAGCAATGGTGGGCACCCCTCCCCGAGCCTTGCTGCTGCCTTGCAGTTTGATCTCAGACTGCTGTGCCAGCAATGAGTGGGGCTCCGTGGGCGTAGGACCCTCCAAGCCAGGTGCAGGATATAATCTCCTGGTGTGCCATTTGATAAGCCTGTTGGAAAAGTGCAGTGTTAGGGTGGGAGTGACCCGATTTTCCAGGTGCCATCTGTCACCCCTTTCTTTGATTAGGAAAGGGAATTCCCTGACCCCTTGCACTTCCCAGGTGAGGCAATGCCTCGCCCTGCTTCAGCTCATGTCTACACATGGTGCGCTGCACCCACTGTCCTGCACCCACTGTCTGGCACTCCCCATGAGATGAACCCGGTACCTCAGTTGGAAATGCAAAAATCACCCATCTTCTGAGTCGCTCATGCTGGGAGCTGTAGACTGGAGCTGTTCCTATTCGGCCATCTTGGCTCCACCCCACACATGCTTGTTTCTAAGTTAGGGGAGTGGACAAGTTATAGTCCCTCTAGACTAGACCCAATGGAAAAATAATAATCCCACAAGAGGAAATCAGAGTGCAGATAGTTACAAAGCAAAGTATAAGTGAACTATGGAATAATAAAGAGCACATGGACTTTGAATCTCACATACCTGAAATTGAGTCTCAGTCAACAGTTCATTTGGCCTTGTGACTGTAAGTTGCATGACTATTCTGAACTTCCAGTTCTTCTGCTAGAAAACAAAATAATTTCATCTGTTGGTTTGTTTTGAGGATTAAATGAAGTAATTCAGGCAAAGTATTCAGCAATGTGTTCACAAGAGGCTCTCAATAAATCTTTTTCCTCTTCCCCATTGTTTTCTCCTTTCAACAGAATGAATTAACTACATTTGGCATTAGAATTTTTTTACTTTTAAGTGAAGACTTGTTAAGTAGAAAAACATTTTTATAGGCTCATAAGTTAAAACATCTTTGCTATAGTTAGCTTCAAGCACAGCTTGATTTGGGACTCAAAGGGCGTTAGATGTGGTTTCCATGATGTTTATTTACTCTGCCCCTGTACCAAATCAGTTAGAGTATATGGGGAAAAAAAACAGCCATACAGACTGGGGTCCTTTTCGAATTTAGCACTACAGATTTCAAAATGTTCTCAGCATTGGTTCTGTTACCCATATTTCTCTTTTCACTCTTCTCAAAAGGTCCACTCCTTTGAAGCATAAGTAAAGACTATTTTCTCCTTAACAAAGTCATCTACCAAAACTCCCAAAACTTCTGATTTCCTAAAAGTTTTAGCTTCTGATTTGTTGTCTTTGTGTTTATTACAATCATCATGTTCACCACATTTAACCATCAAATGGATGATGCAAATAACATGTTGATTAATTCAATATCATGTCATCTTACCCCACACTCTTATGGGCATACACGAGGCCTTATCATTACTGATAACTTTACCACCACCAAAATATTTCAAACATCAACTTTTTAAACCACCAGTTCAAATCAAGTAAACTCATTTCTGCAACTCTGTATACTAATGAAGACTCTTAATGTGTTGACCTTATCACTTCCTGACACACAATATACTCTTCCTATACACATTTCCCTCATTGTCTGTCACATCACTATAATCACTTCCTTGCATACTTCCCCCCAACACACACTGACACACACATACACATTTAAACATTCAATGTTTTTGTGTCTCTCCCCTTTATTGTATTGATCTAACAAAACCCCAGCTCTGATAAAGTCAACTATACGCCTACTCCCTGCCGGAAAATCATCAGCTGAATCTAGTAGGAAAGAATTATACCCTCTTTCTGACTAGGTTTATAACCATTAAACTTTGGTAAGTATTTAGCTCTGCCTTGTCATGCTACTACATCCTCTAGTTGATTTTCCTTCCCACATTTCAAGACTATTTCATATCTGATTCTCTCTCAATCAGTCATTTAAATATTTGTTTAATGAAAGGTTGAATGAATGAATAATTTCCCTAGTCTTTCATATATATATATTAAGCTTTTTCTTCATGTTTTGGCCTGACAGTAAAAACAGCTTCAAGCTTCACATGTTATATTAAAAAAGAGCAACTGGCTCTTCTACAAGATTCCTGGAAAGTCATTGTATCTTATGCTTCTGTTCAAATCATATGCTTGTCTCTGAATCTGTCACTAAAAGGTAAATGTAATATATTATTGCCACTGGTCTGGGTCATATCCTTCATGCATGAGGATTGAGTATGGATTGAGAGTGGATGTGGGTGACTGTCTAGGAATTTTGTACACGAGTATAGTACGTGAAGCTTGAAGCTGTTTTCACTGTCAGGCCAAAACACGAAGAAAAAGGTTAACATAGCTATATGAAGGACTGGGGAAATTATATCCACTGCAATGACAATCAGGTATTTGACACAAGCCAACTCATTTGAGGTCAATTCTTAGCTCAGTAGTAAATTCAGTGAAAGGATGGTCATTAAGAACTTAGGCTCTGTTTTGAGTATTACCTTAAAAGCACAGGCAACAAAAGCAAAATTTGACAAATGGAATTACATCAAGCTAAAGACCTTCTACAAAGCAGGTGAAACAGTCAACAAAGTGAAGAGACAACCTACAGAATGGGAGAAAAAATGTGCAAAATATCACTCTGCAAGAATATATAAAGAACTCAAATAACTCAATAGCAAAATAACAAATATTTTAATTAAAAATGTGCAAAAGATCTGAATGGACATTTCCGAAAAGAAGACATACAAATGGCCAAGAAGTCCATGAAAAAATTGCTCAGCATCACTAATCATCAGGAAAATGCAAATCAAAACCACAATGAGATATCATCTTACCTCAGGTAAAATGGCTATTATCAAAAAGATGGAAAATAACAGTTGCTGGTGAGGATGCAGAGAAAGGGGAACAAACATTCCTACACCGTTGGTGGAAATGTAAATTAGCACAGCACTATGGAAACCAGTATGGAGGTTTCTCAAAAAACCAAAAATAGATCTACCATATGATCCAGTAATCCCATTGCTGGATATATACTGAAAAGAAAATAAGTCAGTATATCAAAGAGATATCTGCACTCTCATGTTTATTGCAGCACTATTAACAATAACCAAGATATGAAATCAATCAAAATGTCCACCAATGAATGAATGAAGAAAATGTGGTACATATATACAATGGAATATTATTCAGCCATAAAAATGAATAAAATCCTTTCTTTCACAGCAACATGGATGGAACTGGAGGACATTCTGTTAAGTGAAATAAGCCAGGCACAGAAAGACAAATATTACATGGTCTCACTAATATGTGGGAGCTAAAAAATTGACCTAATGGAGGTAGTGAGTAGAATGATGTTTATCATAGGCTGATAAGGGTAGAGAGGAGGCGGGATGAAAGGGGGTTGGTTAATGGGTACAAAATACAGTTAGGTAGAAGGATTGAGTTCTAGCATTTGATAGCATAGTATGATGACTACAGTTAACAACAATTTATTGTATATTTCAAAATAGATAGAGGACGGCCTTTGGAATGTTCACAACACAAAGATGTGATAAACATTTGAGGTGATGGCTATCCCAAAAACCCTGATCTGATCATTACATACTGTAAGCGTTTATCAAAATGTCACATGTACCTCATAAATATGTAAAACCATTGTATATCAATTTGAAAAAGTTTAAGCTCCGGAAACAGAGTAAAAAGTGAGGGGTATTTCTGTTATCTTATACACTTTTATAAGAACATTTGATATTATAATTTCTTATATACATTTCCTCTTTAATTTATGGGCTATTGGGATTTTCTTTACCTATTTTAGTGTAGGTGACTTGTCACAAAATTATTCTAGTTGAAGAAAATTTTCTTTCTCTAGGGTTATTTTTTAATAATAGTAAAATTAAAACTAGATACACAATTCTTTCATTTTTTAAAATAACAAATATCTGAGTCTTTTCATTCTATCCTCAGCATTTAGGGTGCAAAGCTATATATCAAAAGCCTTAAATATACTAGGGGGGATGGATAAAAAGGTTTTTATATTTTTGAAATGCTGATTTTGAATAGGAACCAGGCTATTAACATTTTTTCCATCTCTAAAATAAACTTTATTGCTGCTTATACACACCCAAATACACAGAATTATGTATGATCAATATAAACTGAATCATAACAGTAATTTTCCTATGTTTCTTTTACAGAAATTATCAAAAGTTCCAGAGATAGGCTGGGCGCGGTGGCTCACACCTGTAATCCCAGCACTTTGGGAGGCCAAGGTGAGTGGATCATGAGGTCAGCAGGTCGAGACCATCCTGGCTAACATGGTGAAACCCTGTCTCTACTAAAAATACAAAAAATCAGCCAGGTGTGGTGGCAGGCGCCTGTAGTCCCAGCTACTTGGGAGGCTGAGGCAGGAGAATGGCGTGAACCTGGGAGGCGGAGCTTGCAGCGAGCGGAGATCGCGCCACTGCACTCCAGCCTGGGTGACAGAGCGAGACTCCGTCTCAAAAAAAAAAAAAGTTCAAGAGATAGATAAATTTTGAAATAAATATGGAGACAAGTTTCTAATAAAGCATGTTCACAATTACTTCCTAAAAGTGTTAATATTTAATTTAGTGCCTATTATTTATGTGATGTCTTAACAAGGGCTAAAACATGTGTTGATGTGATACACATATACTATTTTGGGGGCTAGAGTCTAAAAGTTTCCTTTTTCCAAGATTTATTCTTGCCTGGATTTCTTCTTCCTGGTAGTTCCATATTAGTTGCTTTGTGCTAGAAAAATATATGTTTTTAAATATGATTGTGTTAACTTTAATGGCATAAGAAATAGCACAATGACATAACTATTTCAATTAGAAAGATCTGCTTGACTTAATTGTATTGTGTTCTTATATAGTACTAAATTCGGTAAAGTCTTAAGACCGATACTGTAGAGAGAGAGAGAAAGAGAGAGAGGGACAGAAAGAATGTGTGTATGTGTGAGTATGTGTGTGTGTGCACATATGTGTGTTTGTGTTGGTGTCTTGAGTCCTTGCTAAATAAGATGGGATACACATACATTCATACATATATACATATATATTATGAGTAGGAAATATTTTGTATATACAGTCATAAACTGTAGATATTTTTCAACTAGTTTATTAAGTGCTTACTATACAACAAGCATCATTCTGTCCCCTGAGGATATAGCCATGAACAAAATAGATAAACATCCCTGCCCTCATAGAACTTACATTCTTGATAGACAAATGATAATGATAAACATAATAAATACGTTATCTAGTATGTGAGATGATGACACATTCTATCACTGTCTAGAGCTGGGAAAGGGAATCAGAAATGCCAGGGACTGTGATTTTAAGTAGGGTGGTGACCGTACGCCTCATTGAGAGGCTGACGCTTAAGCAATGGCTGGAAAGATGAGAGAGTGTGCCATGCAGATATGTAGAGGAAGAGTAAGGAAGAGGAAATGTCAGTGCAAGGCTCTGGGGTGAATGCATGCCTGGAGGGCTAGAGAATCAGCAAGGAGGTTAACATGGCTGACGTGGAATGGACAGCAGAGATCTTGACTCCCAAAGTAGAGAACATGAAATCTGAAGAAAAAGAGAAATATTGGTTATTAATGTTAAACTTTAAGAATTCTTTCAGAATTGGGATTTTATGAAGTGAATAAAAATGACAAAAAAGAAACGTTGGGTGTTAGGAACTCTGAGAATTGAGGTCTGAAGAAAGAAAAGCCTGAAGGTATAAAAAAGAAAGCTTAAGGATTGAATTTTAAGGTTAAACGGGAATGAGGTAAATGGTAAGATTAAGATGGAAAGAATCTGTATTGAGTGCCTCATGGTTTATATACATTATCTTATTTAATCAAGTTTCCCAACAACGTAGTTGGGTTAGTACTGTAGCACATCAATAAAATGTAACAAGTAAGTTGAATTGTTGAGACTTTAACTTATATTTTCATTTTCCCTACTATAAAGGGAAGTTAGTCCCTGATGCATCCATAGGGGAAAGGGACTAACTTTCAGAAGTTAGTCTGACTCATCAGAAAGTGTGAGTCATCAGAAAGATTAGAAGGTAGCTCCCTATCCCCAGGAAGAGAGATAAACCTTCTTGTTTCAAAAACCTGGGCCCTTCCTGATGTATCTTCAATTGCTAATGTGAAAGATTACAAGGAATCTTTTTTTATTGAGAGGTCTAAAGAGAGAGTAACAGGATTCAGGGAAAAGAAAGGCAAGTGGAGAAGTAAAGGGGATCTGGGTCTGAAAAAACTGCACAGTAGAATCTCATTTCATCTAGTGGACTGAGAACATCCTGCTAGGATGGGGATGATGGGAATGCATACCATCATAGCCTACACCCTGACCAACTTACCAGGGCAGCTCCCTCATCATCATTAAGAGAGTCTATGTTTAAAGGTGTCTAGTATGACTCTTTGAGTGTGAAATGCTTTCAGGGCCTATGTTTCTAGTCACCTAAGCACTACATGATGATATAGCTAAACTACAAACATTCATGCCTTCTAGCAGATTGCTAGGCACATAGTATTATAGTAGAAGAGCTCAAATTCATATTTTTTTGGAGGCAGAATTAGAGGCATGAGATCATCCTGCTCTCAGGAAAAAAGGAGTAGATAGCTTTTTTCATGAATACAATTACAAACGTTTTATTTATATATGTATACACACATACATTTATACATACACATTTATATGTGTATACACACATAAATTTACATACATTCATATATGTAAATTTAAACATGTTATAAAAGCAATGATAATTTATTTAACTCATAAAACCAACATAGGAAATTTAGGAAGTTTAAATCATGAGAAGTTTAACTGTGGTCCTGTTCAAAACAAAATATTGTATTTTTTTTATTTTTTTATTTTAAGTTCCAGAATACACGTGCAGGGAGTGCAGGTTTGTTACATAGGTATACGTTGATAGGTTTGCTGCACCAAATCTCATGTCGAATTGTAATCTCCTGTGTTTGAGGAGGTGCCTGGCGGAAGGTGATTGAATCATGGTGGTGGACTTTCCTCTTGCCGTTCTCATGATAGTGAGTAAATTTTCATGAGATCTGGTTGTTTAAAAGTGTGTAGCACTTCCGCTTTTGGTCTCTCTCCTGATTCACCATGTGAAGATATGCCTGCTTCCCCTTCACATTCCGCCATGATTGTGAGTTTCCTATGGGAGCATAGAAGACGGGCAGCAGCTATAGGCTGGGGGCATCAGGGAAGGCGCCCAAGAAGTGCTGACACCAGAGCTGCCTGAAAGGTGAGTCAGCACACCCAAATAATCTAAAAGCATGGTTTTGTTCTTAGGCCAGCAGTTTCCAGGGTCTCAATAGGACCTGTTTTAATCACTAGGGAGTAGTTCACTCCCACATACCCTAGTGATTGCAGTGAATAGGGGTTAGAAATGATCTACTTGTGTGAAATAATCTCCCACATCCACAATTTTGCGGGATTTGCACAGCTATACATTCTGAAAGTAAGAAGCCTGTTCAAGCTAGAGCCACTCTCTGTATAAAGGTATGGGGATGGGGTGAATCTCAGCATGACGATGGAAGGGAGAAGAGCTCACTATGAGAGGTATTAAGTTTGAAATGCCTATGGGATATATGCAAAGATCAAATGCACAGATATATTCAGAGTGTCAATAAATGCCATATTGTCTGGGACGGTCCTGGTATATGATTTATAGTCTTCAGCCCTTAGGGACCTCAGGCCTCCTGTATACCAAAGCAGTTATGCCCATGCACTGAAGCTGAAGTGAAACCTGTTCCCCCATGGACCTCATGCCTCCAGTACAATGAAGAAATCACACCTCCCTGTGCCACAACTGACCCAACACCTCGCCCTCAAAGATCAAAGTAAACCCAAAATTAGCAGAAGAAACAAAATAATATAAATCAGAACAGAAATAAATAGAGAATAGAAAAACCACAGGATCAATACAACTATGAGTTGTTCTTTTCTAAATTTCTAACCCTTTCCTAGTCTAAGAAAAAAGGAAAGAAGACTCAAAAAATAAAATAAATGAAAGTGAAAAAGTTACAACAAACAGCTCAAAAATAAAAAGGATAATAAGGGACTATTGTGAACAATTATATGACAACAATTAGATAATGTAGAAGAAAAGGATAAACTTCTAAAAAAAAAAATAACCCCACAACCTACTAGGATTGAGTTAGAGTAAAACAGAAAGCCTGAACAGACCAGTAATAAGAGATTGAATAAGTAATTTTTTTTAAAAAAAAGCTCCCTACAAAAAAATGGCCCAGGACCAGGTAGCCTCATGGCTGAATTCTACCAAAGATTCAAAGAAGATTTAATAGCAATACTTCTTAAACTCTTCCAAAAAAATAGAGCTAGAAGAAATCCTTCCAAACACATTTTATGATGCCAGCATCACCATGATACCTAAGTCATCACAAGAAAAGAAAACCACAGGCCAATTTCTCTGACGAATATTAATGAAAAAATGCTCAATAAAATATTAGAAAACTGAATCTAACAAGATATTAAAGGATATAAATCATCGTCATGGCCAAGTGAGATTAATTCCTTACATGCAAGAATGATTTAACAAATACAAATCAATGCAATACATCACATTACAGAATGAGAGATAAAAACCTCATGATTATCTCAATTGACACAAAAAAGGCATTTAACAAAAACTAACATCATTTTTTTATAAAAACTCTCAACAGTTTAGGTATAGAAATAGAGTTTCTCAAAATAATAAAGGTTATTTATGAAAAATACAGCTAACATCATAATCAATGAGGAACCACTGAAAACTTTTCCACTCAGATCTGGTACAAGACAGGGATGCCAACTCCTACACCTTCTATTCAATGTGGTACTAGAAATACTAGCAAGAGAAATCAGACAAGAAAAATATATAAAAGGCATCTAAATCCAAAAAGGCAGAAGTAAAATTATCTCTGCAGATGGCATGATCATATATATATATATATATATATATGTATATATCCAAAAATTCCACAAAAAAACTGTTAGAACTAATAAGCATCTAGTAAAGTTAGAACTACTAAACTTACAGGATACAAAACCAAATTACAAAAATCAGCAGCATTTTTACACACAAATAACCACCTAACTAAAAAAGAAATCAAGAAAACAATCCCAATAACATCAAAAACAACTACAATAGCTTCAAAAATATCTAGGAATAAATGTAACCAAGAAGGTAAAAGATCTATACACTGAAAACTGTAAACTATTGACGAAATAAATTGAAGTAGACACAAATAAATGGGAAGATGTTTATGTTCATGGACCAGAAGAACTAACATTGTTAAAATGGCCATGCTACCTAAAGCAATATACAGATTCACTCAATCCCTATCAAAATTCCAGTTACATTCTTTACATAAATAGAAAAAACAATCATAAACTTCATATGGAACTATTTTTAAAAAACCCAAATTCGAATTCTGAGGAAAAAAATCAGCTAGAGGCATCATACTCCCTGATTTACAATTATATTAAAAATCTGTAGTAAACAAAACATTATGATACTGACATAAAAGACACATAGGATACTGACATAAAAGACACATATGGTACTGACATAAAAGACACAATGGAACAGAATGTAGGCACCAGAAATAAGTCCAAACATATATGGCCAACTAATTTTCAACAAGGGCATCCAGAGGACACGGGCAATCAGATAGCCTCTTAAGTAAATGGAGCTGGGAAAACTGGATTTCCACATGTAAAATAATGAAATTGGACTCCTCTCTTACACCAAACAGAAAAGTCAATCCAAATGGATGATAATACTTAAATATAAAACCAGAAACTCTTAGAATAGAACATAGGCAGAAACCTGCTGGACATTGATTGGTCTTGGCAATGATTTTTTTGGATATATTAACAGCACCAAAACCTCAGCCCACAAAAGCAAAAATAAATATATAGGATTACTTGTGCACAGCAAAGGGAGCAATCAAATAAAATAGCAGCCCACAGGTTGGGAAAAAATATTTGCAAACCATATATCAGATAACTGGTTAACATTTAACATTTATAAAGAATTTGTACAACTCAGTAGTGAAAAACCAACCCAATTAAAAAACTGGCAAAAGATTTGGAGAGACATTTCTCCAAGAAGATGTAAAACTCTCCAACAGGTACATGAAAAGGTACTCAACGTCATTAATCATGAGGCAAATGCAAATCAAAGGCACTGTGAAATATCACCTCACAGGTTATTATCAAAAAGCCAAAAGACAACAAATGTTGGTGAGAGTGTGGAGAAAAAGGAACACTAGCACACTGTTGGTGGGAATGTAGATTGATACAGCCATTACGAAAAACAGTATGGAGCTTTCTAAAAAAAATTAAGAATATAGAACTTCTATATGACCCAGTAATCTCTCTTCTGGGCATATACTCTAAGGAAATGAAACCACCTTATAAAGACACGTGCACGGAGATGGTGGACTAGAAACAGCTCATGTGTGCCTCTCTAACAGGGAGGAAACAAAAGGCTAGTGAACACTGACCCTGTAAGTAGATCATCTAAGAGCTTATGCCAGGCTCCATCAAGGCATCAAGGGGACCCAGAGAGCATAGAGGAGTTAAGCTGGGCAGCCCATCTGGGATCAATGCAGATCCAGGAGAAGCTCCTCAATGGAGGAACGCATGAGTGAGTGAGAGCCCCTGGGGAGATTTACACTCTCCAAAGACATCTGTGCAACCCTGGGAACAGGAACATTCCCCTGCCCACACCCCACCTCACACTGCCTTCCCCACAGCAACCCCCCATACTTCTAAACTGAGGCAGAGAGCCACCCAGAGTTTTTGTGGCAACTCTCAAGTACACAGGGACCTCTACAAGCCTTGGACCCCAGAACAGACTGGCAGCACTGCCATAGCCCCAGAAAAGGCTGCAGTCACAGTGCCTGGGAACAGACACATGCATGTGTATATTCGTTGCAATACTATTCACAATCGCAAAGACATGGAATCAACTTAGATCAGATGCCCATCAACAGTAGACTGGATAAAGGACAGGTGGTACGTATACACCATGGAATACTACACAGCCATTAAAAAAGAATGAGAACATGTCCTTTATAGCAACATGGGTGGAGCTAGAGGCCATTATCCTAAGGGAACTAATGCAGGAAGAGAAAACCAAAGATTTCATGTTATCATTTATAAGTGGGAGCTAAAACATTGAGTACACATGGACACAAAGAAGGGTATAGGCACTGGGGCTTACTTGAGAGTGGAGAGTAGGAGAAGCGTGAGGACTGAAAAACTATCTATCAGATACTAAAATTATTACCAGGCTGATGAAATAATCTGTACACCAAATCCCCATAACATGGAATTTACCTATGTAACAAACCTGCACACGTACCTATGAAGCTAAAATAAAAGTAAAAAATAAAGTAAATAAGAAACAAGGAAAATAGAGGTTTATTTTTAAAAAGAAAAAAAATGTACACTCACATGTTCATTGAAGCATTATCCCAAATAGCCAAGATATAGAAACAACCTAAGTAAGTGTCCACTGGTAGATGAATGAATAAGAAAACTGTGGTACATATATGCAATAAAATTATTCAGGCCTAAAACAGAATGAGATCTTGCCATTTGCCACTACACGGATGAGCCTGGAGGACATTATGCTAAGTGAAGTAAGTCAGACAAAGAAAGAAAAATACTGCATGATCTCACTTATATTTGCAATCTGAAAAAAAAATGAAATATGCAGACAGAAAAGTAGTTACCTGGTGAGATTTGGAGAGTTGGAAGTAGGGAGGAAATGGAGATATGTAGGTCAGAGGATACAAAGTAGCAGATATGTAGGATAAAAGAAGCCTAGGCTGGCCTAGGTGGCTCACGCCTGTAATCTCAGAACTTTGGGAGGCCAATGCAGGTGGATCATTTGAGGTCAGGAGTTTGAGTCCAGCCTGGCCAACATGGTGAAACCCTATCTCTACTAAAAATACCAAAAAAATAGCTGAGCGTGGTGGTGCATACTTGTAATCCCAGCTGTTCAGGAGGCCGAGGCAGGAGAATCGCTTGCACCTGGGAGATGGAGGGTGCAGTGAGCTGAGATCGTGCTACTGCACTCCAACCTGGGCAACAGAGCAAGACTCGGTCTAAAAAAAAAGGTCTAGTGATGTAATGTATGACATGACTATAGGTAATAAAATTATATTGTATATGGTACTCATGATAAATTAGTAGCTTTTAGCTGCTTTTGCCATAGAAACAACACAAAAATGGGTAATTATGTGAGATGATGGATATGTTAATTCGCTTCACCAAAGTAACTATTTTCTTATTTACATGTATCCTATAACACAGGGATTCCCTAACCCTCAGGCCGCGAACCAGTAATGATACATGGCCTGTTAGGAAGCCAGCCACACAGCAGGAGGTGAGCTGCCGGCCAGTGAGCATTACTCCCTGAACTCTGCCTCCTGTCAGATCAGTGACGGCATTCGATTCTCAAAACAGCTGAACCCTATTGTGAACTAAGCATTTGAGGGATGTAGGTTGTGTGCTTCTTATGAGAATGTAATCACTGATAATCTGAGGTGGAACAGTTTCATCCTGAAACCATCCCTATCTTTGGAAAATTGTCTTCCATGAAATCGGTTCCTTGTGCCAAAAAGATTGGGGACTGCTGCTATAAAATTGTGCTGTAGACCTTAAGCTAAATATCTTTTAAACTAACTTTTACATCAAAATTGAAGGAGTTATAATTACCATATATAATATCTGTTAAATATGAAATGGGTTTTCAATTTTAATAAACCAGAACCAGAAATCTAATTGGTTTATTGGGATTAAATAGATAAGTAATCCCAAAGAGATTTGCAACCTAGTAAGTATATTTTAATGAGAACTAAATACATTAGCATTAACTTAAAACTTATAAAGACATATTGGTAGTTGAATAAGTTACAAGAAATTCATAAATTTAAGACCAGGTGCAGTGGCTCATGCCTGTAATCCCAGCACTTTGGGAGGCTGAGGCAGGCAGATCGTTTGAGGACAGGAGTTTAAGACAAGCCTGGCCAACATGGTGGAACCCTGTCTCTACTAAAAATAAAAAAAATTAGCCCAGTGTGGTGCTGGGTGCCTGTAATTCCAGCTTCTAGGGAGGCTGAGGCAGGAGGCTCACTTGAACCTGGGAGGCAGAGGTTGGAATGAGCTGAGATAGCACCACTGCACTCCAGCCTGGGTGGCAGAGTGAGACTTCATCTCAAAATAAATAAATAAATAAAAGAAACTCATAAATTTAAGTAACAGAAATAAACTGAAAATATAAACAAAGCAAGATTCAAATCATATTTGTTCTTAGTTTTCTTAATAATTAATGTTTATTTGACAATATCTTTTTCTGATACTCAGTAAATACTTGAATAAATTAATATTTTTTCAAACTAGAAGTAACTATTTTATGTGATTTTAATACTGTTATTACAAAAATTTAGGCAATACAAAAAGCTATAAAGTAGGAAAACAAACAAACCTACAACAACATATCCAAGATGTGTTATTTAAATTTCAATTTAAATTTTAACATTTTGTGTTTATTTTTTGCTTTTAACAACTTTATTGATATAACTCACAACTATACAATTTGCTCATTTAACATACATATTTCGATGACTTTTCAGTATGTTCAGAGTTGTGAAACCATCACCACAATCAATTTTAAAACATTTTTATCACCTCCAAAAGAAAAGAACCACACTCATTAGTATTAATTCCCTATTCCCTCCTTAGGCACACTGCAGTCCTAAGCAACCAGTAATTTGCTTATTGAATCACACAATATGTTGTCTCTTGCCAATGGCTTCTTCACTTAGAATAATATTTTCCAGGTTTATCCACACTGTAGCATGTGGCAGTACTTTGCTCCTTTCTATTGCTGAATAGTATTCCATTGTATAGATACACCACATTTTATTTATTACTTCATCAGTTGATCTATATTTGAGTTGTTTCCACTTTTTGGCTATTACAGTCATGAAACAAGCAGATGTTTTGAGAAATGCATCATTAGGTGATTTTGTTGTTATGCCAACACCACAGAAGGTACTTACACAAACCTAGATGGTATAACTTACTACACACCTAGGCTATATGGTATTGAGTATTTGTCTTAGACTACAAACCTGTACATGTTACTGTACTAAATACTGTAGGCAATTGTAACACAATGGTATTTATATATCTAAACATAGAAAAGGTATGGTCAATATAAGGCATAAAAGATGAAAAAATGGTACACTTGTAAAGGGCAGCTTTATCATAATCTTTTGGAACCACCAACATATATGTGGTCCATTGTTGACTGAAGCATCATTATGAAGTTCATGGCTGTATGTACATTTATGTAAAAGTTTTTGTGTAGACATGTACTAGAAATAGAACTTCTGGGTCACATGGCATTCCTATGTTTAACCTTTGGGAAACTGCAAGACTATTTTCCAAAGCAGCTGTACCATTTAACATTCCCATGGGCAGATTATGAGAGTTTCAGTTTTGTCACATCCTCACTAATACCTCTTATTTTGTGTCTTTTTTTTTGTTTAACCATAGCCATCTTAGTGGGTATGAGGAATGCTGAGACTCTCTTCATGTGTTTATTGGCCATCTGTAAATTTTCTTTGGAAAAATGTCTATTTGGGTCTATGGCCTGTTTTTAATTGGGTTGTCTTTTTATTATTAAGAGTTCCTTATGTATTATAGATACAAATCCCTTATCAGATGTGTGATTTTCAAATGCTTTCTCTAATTCTGAGGGTAGTCTTTTCATTTTCTTGATGATATTTTTTGAAGCACAAAAGCTTTTAATTTTTATAAAGTTTGATTTATATATTTTTTTCTTCTGTGCTTCATGCTTTTGCCTAATCCCCAATAAAGAAGGCTTTGTGTAATCCCAGGTCATGAAGACTTAGGCCTATATTTTCTTCTAAGAATTTTATAGTTTTAGCTCTTACATTTAGACCTATGATCCACTTTGAATTAATTTCTGTGTATGGTGTGGGGAGGGGGTCTGACTTCACTCTTTTGCATGTGAATAGTTATTTGTCCCAGAATCATTTGTTGAAAAAAACTATTCTTTTTCCATTGAATTGTCGTGACACCCTTGCCCAAAATAAATTGATTATAAATGTAACAGTTTAGCACTGGGCTCTCAGTTCCATTCCATTGGTCTATGTGTCTATTTTTCTGTAAGTTTCACATTGTCTTGATTAATGTAGCTTTGTAGTAAACTTTGAAATAGGGAAGTGCAAGTCCTTCAACTTTCTTCTTTTTCAAGATTCTTTTGGCTACTCTGGATCTCTTAAATGTAAATCTTAGGGTCAGGATCTGAAATTATGTATCTTATTATTTATTATTTGATGGTCTTGTAATGCAGACACTTTTATAAATTCAAACTTTATTATATTTCCTACCTGTAAAGTTATATTAAGGATTTGTATATATTCTGAGTCATTTAAAATATTAATTCTGAATTTTTTAAATTAGAGAATGACATAGACTTAAGTTCAGCTTTCAGGGTAGAAACATTCTTCATGTAGCAGTGATAGGTCTCATCATTATATGAAGAATGTCTTTGAAAATGGCAATGTATTTAAAAATATATATTTGAGGGAGATAAAACATACTTCCCCAAATTGGTCACATATGTCTCTGTTTAAAAATTGATTTATTAAAACACAACTTTTAGCTTGCACATATTCATATCATTTATGCTGTCAAGAAAGACCCTTCAAGGAGGCAACATTTGAATAGAAACTTGATGAATGAAAAGATGACGTTCAGTGTAAAGACTGGAACAAAGTATACCCTAAGCAGAAGGAATAGCATATATGAATCTCTGAAGCAGGAGCAAGCTTGTTATGTTGGCAGAAAAGCAGGAAATTTGCCATTGCTGAAACAGAGTAACAAGAAGGAGAACTAGCAAGTAAGTTTATTAAAGTAGTTAAAGACCAGATCACAGCTGGGTGCAGTGGCTCACGCCTGTAATCCCAGCACTTTGGAAGGCAGAGGCGGGTGGATCACCTGAGGTCGAGAGCTCGAGACCAGCCTGACCAACATGGAGAAACCCCATCTCTACTAAAAATACAAAATTAGCCAGGTGTGGTGGTGCATACCTGTAATCCCAGCTACTCAAGAGGCTGAGGAAGGAGAATCACTTGAATCCAGGAGGCAGAGATTACAGTCAGCTGAGATCATGCCACTGCACTCCAGCCTGGGAAACAAGAGCAAAACTCCATCTCAAAAAAAACCCCAAAAAACAGATCATGAGGAGCCCTGTTTACCACAGTAAGAAGTTAGAACGGTATTCTAATTTTATTAGCATGATTTAAGCAGAGGAGTGACATGATGCAATTTAATCTTTAATAAAATCATCCTGGCTGCTGTGTGGAGAAGAGATTGCAGAAAGCCAAGAGTTCAGGGAGACAAGTTAGAAGCCCAGATAAGGAATGATTATGAATTGAACCACAGTAGTAGATGGTGAGGTCAGATCCAAGATCTATTTTTTTTTAATTATTTATTTGTTTATTTTATATTTTCAATATAGAGCCACCAGGATTGGCTAATTAATTCAATACAAAATGTGAGGAAAAGAGAGAAGTTCAAGGATAACTTCAAGTTGTCTTACCCGAGCAACTGAAACAATGGAGATGCCATTTATGAGTCTGTAAAGACTTGGGACAAATGTTTGTATGGAGAGGAGACAAAAAAGCTTTATTTGGGGCTTATTAATTTTGAAATAATTAGATTTCCAAATGGAGATGTTGAAAAACTTGAGTTTGAAGCTCAGAGGCCAAAACTGAAAGCATACATTTGGGAGACCAAAAAAAAAAAAAAAAATTAAAATCACCTGGAGAGAGAGTGGCTGAAGACAGCATCTTGGAGCATCCTCTAAAATTGGAAATAACCAAAATAAAGAAGATACACCAAAAGAAACTGAAACTGGATATCCAAGGGAAAAGGAGGACAACCAGGAGAAGCTTGCTTTCCTGGATTGCAAGTGAATAAAGTGATTGAAGAAGGTAGTGTGGTCAAATGCTGTTAAGAGCTCCTGAAAAATCAAATTAGATGCAGACTGAGAATTGACCATTGGGTTTGGTAATATAGAGATCTTTGATAAGATTAGATTTAGTGGAAAGGAAGGTCAAATCTTATTGCAGCTGGATCAAAAATCATAGAGTTGAAAAAGTAGGAATAATGAGCACATTTTTATAAGAAACATCATTATATATAAAGGGAAAAATCACTGTAAGGAAGGCAGACAATTCCAATGGCAGCCAGAAGAGGTTATAGGTAAAGGAAGGCTTCTATTTAAATGTGGGCAATAGTACAGCAAACATATGCTGATCAGAATGATGGAATAGATGGGAAAATTTGATGATGTAGAAGAGTAAATAACTGTAGGAGCAAATTGCTTGAAATGGTAAGATGTGAGGTGGTGAGCTGCACAAATGAAAAGGTTGAACTCAGTGAAGACCGGGGGAATAGCCAATATGCATGTTTAAATGCAGGGAAGTTGGTATATTTGTTAGTGAAAGCAATTGTAAATGTAAATTGCACTGTGAATGAAGTTGCAACTGTGCATTTTTCTCCAGCCTCATTGAGCTAGTTTGTCATAGGTGTGGGATATGTGAAGCAGTAGATTTAACTAAGGTTGACTTTGTGCCAGCAAGTAGGACATAGGGGCAGAGGGGCAAGGTTGCCAAGAATGTATAAGAGATGAAATGCAATATCGGATCATCTTGAGGACAAGTGAGTAGGAAATAAACTATCTTTTGTGGTACTTTGACTTTATTTCAGAATTTTTACAAGTTTGGGCAAAAGCTTTGGCAGGGTGGATCAAATGCTCAGGCCAGCAGAGCTAGACTGGTCTTGTATGCAAGGAGCAGGAATATAGAATAGGCAGAATAAAAGGATATCAGGGATGAAAGAGAGAATAGAGCAGGTAGACTATGCCACCCTTGAAGGGTCAGTGGCCAGCAATTAGCTAGGTTGGATTGGGGCAATAGCTGGAATAGAATAACTCACCGTGGAATGTGTTTCCCTAACAGAGACAGCTACCAAATACTCTCTATTATGGGGTGTACCCAGGGCATCCCTGAGCAATATTTCAAGCTATCATATTTGTAAAAAAAAAAAAAAAATCCAAATAACCAAGAATCCAATCCCAATGACAAAGATGCTTTAAGTCAGTTCTCTCATGCTGGCTCACAGGGTAAGTGTTCATTGTGTCCCCAAAGCTAGGACAAGGGTTCCCATGTCTTGGTATTTGACTGGGTTGCTAACAAAGCTGTTCTTTTCTGACACAAAATCCAAGTACCAACAAAAGAGGTTTTTCCCTATCATTTTCCCATGAGGATTCGTTATTATATTTTATCTTTGTCATATACCTTGTTAATCAGCAGGGTGAATGATTTGTAAAAGATAATATTCTTTTCTTGTAATAGGAAATTCTTTTCTTGTAGTCCAAGTAGAATATGTATCATTTATTAAATTTTTACCAGAAGCCAGGCTACACTAAGCTCCTTACATACATTGTCTCATTTATTTATCTCTATCTACCTACCAGGTAGGTATTATCATGACCCCCTTTTTCTACATATAAAGTAATTGAAGCCCAAAATGTATAACTGACCTGCCAAAAGTCAGATGGCTTATAAGGATAGGAGCCAGTATGAAAACAAGAACTTTTTCCAGTCTTTATTTTAGCCTGTATGGGGTTTTGATTTAGAATGGAACTGGAGATAATCAGGGGAGGAGATACTACTCAGTCTTCTGCACCACACAGTTCACTCAATTGCCATTGTTCCAGAGCACATAAATTACTTGACTACAGAAGGAGCAGGTATACTTGGGGTTCAACTACATAACAACAACAACAATGATGATTATAATAGCAAAAATAACAACATTAGCAACTGTGGATTTGCTTACTTCTGGATTTGTCAGAAATTTGAGTTCTGCAATCCTGATCTGAAATTTCAGGTCCAAAATCTTGATCTGTATATTGTCCCTTGCCTTGTCTCCTATGCCATATAACAATCAAAAACTCTTCCCAGAAAACCCATGTAAAATTTATAGGCAGCTGAATACACAGAACCCACAATTTTTAAATAGTCCATTTGATCTGGGGATAATTGCCATACTAAAATCAGCCTCTATCAATAATTCAAATTGGGATCTTAGAGAGATACTTCATTTCCACATTCATTGCACCACTATTCACAATAGCCAAGATGTGGAAACAACCTAAATATACATTAACAGATGCATGGATAAAGTAAATGTGGCATATACATAAAATGGAATATTCAGCTCTAAAAAGAAAGAAATTTCTGGTACATATGACAACATGGATGAACCTTGAGGAAATTAAGCTAAGTGAATAAGCAAGTCACAGATGGACAAATACTGCATAATATCACTTATATGAAGTATCTAAAATAATCAAACATGGAAGCAGAGAGTAGAATGATGGCTGCCAGGGGCTATGGGTAGGAGGAAATGGGGAGTTGCTATTCAATGAGTATAATTGTTCAGTTCTGCAAGATGACTAAGGTCTAGAGATCTGCTGTACAATATTGGGTCTATAGTTAACAATAATGTATTGCACACCAAAAATTTGTTAAGAAGGTAGATCTCATGTTAAGTATTCTTATCACAATAAAAAAAGAAACATTCTCTCTCAGCTACTATTTTTGTGTGTGTTGGTTTCTTCTTTAATAAAACTTACACATTTTATTTCACTTGACTATGAATTCTAATTTCTCTTTCTTTAACCTTAACTCAAATCTTACCTTTATATTATAAAACTAGGACATATTAGTTTTGTGAAAACATTATTCTAATTATTTGCTAATACCCTTCTTTCCCTTCTATCTCCAACAGAAAGAACTCAATCTTTATGCAAAGATATTCTGATAATGTAATACAGATTTTACAGAACACCGTATTATGTCATTTCTGTTGCATAATTTGTTTTAGTGTTTCTATCCATCAAAATACAGTATTCATATGAGGTGCCTCTAGGAATTTTCTTTTTCCTTGTGTATAGACATATATAAATTAAGTAGTTGCCTGACAACCTGTAATTGGGCTGACATATGTTATTTGGGGATTTATATGGTGTTTTTTTCCAAAGAGTGATTAAAAAGAATTTTTAAAATGATAAAGATACAAATTCTAATGTGAAGGCTAGAGAGAAGGTTTTAATTAAGAAGAGGGCTGACAAATTTTCCTGGTGATGACAACTCTGAAATTGTTACATTTATTTGTGAGAACAACGAGAGAAAAGAAAGGAGGATGCTTTTTTAAAGTCATCGTTATTATTACTCAAGGCAATGAGCTGTTAAGTACAAGCTTAATTATGAACTCTGTTCATCATCTTGATACTTAATAATGCACCAGATGCACTTTTCTGGCTCTGTCAATTGTCTGCCCTGTCAGTTGACTGAGCCTTCACTGTCAAATGAGTGGCTGTCTTCCATTTTCCGAGGAGATAGATGGTTTACCCACATCTAGCCCCAAGCAACGTCCAACTCATTTTCTTCTCAAAATTTCTTGTTCCCTGTGACAGATTCCACCAGAAATTAGACTGGAAATTTGCTTGCTGACTTCCCATGTCCTAGATCATAAGAAACAGGAGGAAAAATCATTAATCTTTAACTGTTCTCATAATAAACGATTGAGATTTTTCAGATGACAGAATAATTTTAGCAGAAAAACAGTTGTTTTGACATGGAGATTTTCAAGAAGCTTTACTATCTCAAAGAGCCAATGAAACTACTGTATCCTGCACAGATATACCAAAGGAACACTATTAATTCTAGTGCTGCTCTGCTATGAACAATTCCTTAAAAGTCTTTAATTTATTTTTCAGAAGAGGTGAGCTTAAGTTGAATAAACAATTGTATTTTTTTAAAGGCAAGGAACAAGCAGTTATAAAAAATAACATTTTGATTCTTATAAGTGGAAAGTTATACATTAACATTATTTTAGAATTCTAAACTCTCCATCACTAATGAAAAAACCATCTCCAGTTTTGAAAGAGTAAAAATTAGTATTAAATTCCAAATTTTCTTACCAATCAAATCAACCTGCAACTATTTCAGGTGCTCACTTTTGTTTCATTTTGAGTTTTAATAAGAAAAATAGACCAGAGTTTAGGTAAAACAGCAGCCTTACAATTTTTTCTTGTTAGGTGAAGTATTCTTTTCCTGCATATCTTCAAAGCTCAAGGATTAATCTTCAGTGTTATACTGACAAATAGGGTCTGGGTAACAGATGCAACTATTTTTGTCTTGCAGAGTAAAAGACCTTTGTTCTTCAACAATTATACACACACACACACACACACACACCCACATCCACAACCTGAAAATTGAGCTTCTGCCAGGCCCCTTTGCCATCTGTCTGAGGAAGAAATCAGTAATTTGATAGACTTTTTCATATAGACTGACCATCTGCAGCCCTGGTAACTGTATTTAAGCTCTGAGCTCCCTGTAGGAAATCTGTCCAAATGTTTTTTTCAGGTCATCCGGTGCTTTATGTTTTAAGTATTTTAAAACTAAATAAACAGGCGACCTTGGTTATATTGGGAGAAATTTCCTTTCAAGCAGAGAATGATCCAAGTAAGCACTTCTGAAGATTATATCCAGTTGCATACAATTTGACATTGTGCCTTTCTGGAAAAATGTGAGATTAGTTGAAGATATCAATCAGAAAACAGGGATTATGACCAGTTATGTTCAAATAATATAGAAATTGATTTTGGCACATTCATATAATTAATATCCTTTTGATATAATATTAGATAATTTTAGTTATTTGGAATTATTATAAATTAACATGGTTACTTTCAGTAAATTAAATCCCTATAACAGAAACAAGGCAGTCTATGCTGCATTAATAAATGGATCTTTTATGATACATAGTGAATGTACTAGAGTAACATATTAGATGATAGCTTCATGAAAAGTCCCATGGCAAAAGTCATTTTCTATAAATTATAGAAAGAACCATTAGTTTCCTCTCATAAATGCATAGTAAGAATGCTTAGTTTGCACTAGTTCCAAAAAAACACTCACACAAAAGCTATGCAATAAATAATTATTAGGTTGGTGCAAAAGTATTTGCGGTTTTTGCATATGGTACATTTTACAAAGGTACATTTTTATATCTAGTACCTAATCCAGTCTTAGAAAAATGCTTTTGTGTTCTTCAATCTTATAAAACTGAATGTACAAGAATGGGTTTGATTTTACTGTTTGTTCTCCATAAAAACACATATAGCTGCAAAGAATCCAAACATATTCCTGATATTATTAAGCCTTATAGAATCACTGAAGCATCTATGGCTCCAACATCAGAACCCAGCTTTCCGACTGTGGCAAGGAGTCACCTAGAGCCAGTAGGCAACACAGAATAGAGTAGAGAGTAAACACCCGCTCCTCAGGATCAGTGACTACTACACCTGGAGATCCTCCTAGAAACTCTCCTATCGCTTCCGCTCTGGATCATGTTTTACCTCTCTACTCCTCCCCTCCTTAGTCAAACTCTCTGACTGCTGCTCTTTGTCTCCTTAAACTTTTTACATCTTCTAGCCCTTTCCTCTCATCCAGCATCCCTATCTGGCCCTCTTGGCCATCTTGCCCAACTGTTATTTAACACTTACGATGACAGCATATGTCTTTCCCCTCCTCCATTAAAAGTTTCTCCAGGGTACACACCACATAGTATGCCTCATTGTGATCCCATGTAGCCCTACAAAATACTTTGGTAATTAAATATTCAGTAAATGTATGTTAATTTGGTCCCAAGGACATACAATTTTAACATCAGATACATTGGACTTGACCAGAGATGGTCAGTAGAATTTAATTTGCATAACGTTCTGGCTTATCAGCACTGACTGCATGAAGAGCTCTGTAGAAAATAATTGATAGAAATATCTGGCTGGGCACAGTGGCTCATGCTTGTAATCCCAGCACTTTGGGAGGCAGTGGCGGGTAGATCACCTGAGGTCAGGAGTTCGAGAACAGCCTGGTCAACATGGCAAAACCCCGTGTCTACTAAAAATACAAAAAATTAGCCAGGCGTGGTGGCAGCACCTGTAATCCCAGCTACTCAGGAGGCTGAGGCAGGAGAACTGCTTCAATCTGGGAGGCGGAGGTTGCAGTGAGCCAAGATTGGGCCATTGCACACCAGTCTGGATGACAAGAGCAAAACTCCATCTCAAAAAAAAAAAAAAAAAGAAAATAACTGATAGAAATATCTGCTGTGTTAGTGGTAGATGGTAATGACACACATGTAAATGTTTGTTCCCCAAGACTAAATGATGCCATGAATTAGGCGTAAAAAGTTTCAGCTTCTCATCTAAATGTTTTCAAAAGATTTTGCTGAATTTGTCTTTACATGGGACTTTTATAGAATAATACATGTTCCTTGCCATGCTCTGCTTCTGTATTGATAAAATGAATATTTATTTGTTTCCTTTAGACCAGTGGGGCACGATTCTGCTCAGGAGTCTGGGAAATGGTCTAGGCTGTGTATAGCCCAAAATGAATGTTTGCTTTTGGAAGTAAGCCTTTAGGAGTGCATGAGACTATCCTATAAAATTCATCTCCACTCCTGGTCTATAACAATGGGCCATGTAAAAGGATACTCAGCCTCTACAAGGGACTCTTTATTGTTTCAGATTTTGTAGTAATGGTCGTAACAATTAAGAATTACCTGACTCAGAAAACTGATTCTTTGCTTCATTTTATTTGTTAGCAATTGTCGAATTCTTTTATGCTGCTCATAAAACTGGGGGCGAAGACAAGACAGCTGACTTGTATAAGTTATGAAAGTAAAATAAACAATACTTTGCTCTTCCCAGAACATCTTAACCCCACATACACCAAAGAAACAAGAGTGTCACTGAGTGTGAGGTTGGGGCTCTCATGCCTCTATCGCGCATCGTCACACTGCACTGCAGTTAAAGCCAGTCTTGGTTAAAGTTCATTCTTTGTGTGTTCTCATCACAAGACACCATACTCCACACTAAAAAGTTGAGAAGTCAGCCAAGGTGCCGTTTGCCTTTCATCACTGTCTTAAATCTTGGAAGTTTAAATTTCAGAAGACCAAACAGTACCACTCGGAATTATAATGCATTATGTAACCAAGTCCATTAACTAAGAAAGGAAAAGCTAAAGTGACAGTTGCCTACCTGTGCCAAATGACCTACAGGTGCTTTAATTTCACTCAATTTATTTTCAGGACCTCTCAGCTGCTATTTCTCAAGGGTTGCTGGGAAACACCACTTTTTCTAAATCTACAGAGCTCTAGAATATGGGTGTAATTGTCCTTCTACTTGGAATATACAGTAAACAGACAAGGTCAGCGTCTTTGGTGGTAGAAGAGTGATACGAACAAAATAAACATAAAATGTTTTTTGTTTGTTTGTTTGTTTTGGTTTTTTTGAGATGGAGTCTCACACTGCTGCCCGGGCTGGAGTGTTGGCTCACTGCAACCTCCACCTCCTGGGTTTATGTGATTCTCCTGCCTCAGCCTCCCGAGTAGCTAGGATTACAGGCACACACCCCCACATCCAGCTAATTTTTTGTATTTTTAGTAGAGATGGGGTTTCACTATGTTGGCCAGACTGGTCTCGATCTCTTGACCTCGTGATCAGCCCGCCTTGGCCTCCCAAAGTGCTGGGATTACAGGCGTGAGCCACCACGCCTGGCCAAAATGGTTTTACAGTTGGAGAAATAATGACCTATGGATAAAAGAAAAAAGAAACACAAAATGTACAAAAAGTAATCAAGCATAGAAATTAAAAATATCTATAGCACATATAAACAAAATGGTTAGCGCCCATATGTGAAATGGTAAATGAGCTGAACAAAATATGTTCCATTTTTACTTCTCTACACTCATCAAAGTTAATATTCCATAAAAGTATTTGTTGTTTTGATAATCTTATTTGTAAAGAAGACCTTTGCATACTTTACTGTGCACTTTTTTTTCTGATAGACAGGAATTTTTCTATATACATTTTACTTATTTCTCTGTCAATAGTTTCTGCAGGTCAGTGTAACAATACATTTATTTTCTCTTAGAAAAAAGTATGCAAAACAACCTAAGTTTTAAGGAATAAAGAAAAGGTAGTACATATACATAATAGAGTAGTCTTCAGCCATAAAAAAATGAGATCCTGTCATTTGCACCAACATGGGTGAAACTGGAGGTCATTATGTTAAGTGAAATAAGTCAGGCACAGAAAGACAAACTTTGCATGTTCTCGCTTAAGATTACTTAAAGTTACTTTTCATCTTGACTTTGTGGGAGCTAAAAATCAAAACAATAGAACTCATGAAGATAGCAAGTAAGAATGATGGTTACCAGAGCCTGGGAAGAGAAGTGGGGGTGAGAGGAGAGAAGTGGGGATGGTTAATGGGTACACAAATGTGCTTAGAATAAAAAATACATAGTATATGACAGCACAACAGAGTGACTACAGTCAACGATAATTTATCATACATTTAAAAAAAACTAAAACAGTATAATTAGATTGTTTGTAACACAAAGAAGGAATAAATGCTTGAGGTGATGGATACCCCATTTACCCTGATGTGATTATTATGCATTGAAATGCCTGTATCAAAATATTTCATGTACCTCCTAAATATATATACACCTACTATGTACCAACAAAAATTACAAATAATTTTTTTTAAAAATAGAGAAAAACAGGTGTGCTATTCTTGAAAAGAACTTTAAATAAGTTCTTTAATTTTTTTTAGTTTTATTTATTTTTTATGAGGAAGTTGATACAGAAAGCTTATAATGATTAGGTATACTTTTTTCAGTGTATTGACATGGTTTTATTTCTCCTTAGGCATTATGGGGTATGAGCCATTTACACACTCAGATGGGGTGATCATCTAGGTGATATAATGACAAATATCTTTTTAAACAAAGATCTAGTTAGTGCTCAGCTTTGTGAGGGAAGTGCTGTACTGAACGCAGAGAATTGGATTCCATTTTCAATATATGCATTTAAGAAGTAGTTGTATATTATATTCTCCAGAGTCTTTCCAGTTTCATGGCCCAGTAATTTAAAATGTACAAAGTATGATTTCTCTTCTTAAAGAGCTTTAATCTAAGTTATGCATATACTTACACATTTTCGCCATCACCTTCCCACTCATGTCATATTTCTCCCACTAAACAGCTTACATAAGTTTACTTTTTACCCTGACTTTGAAATTGTCAGTACTTTGTATCCATATGATTTAAATTTTGTAGGAAATTAGATTATTTTATATTCTCTCTAGTGGAATGAGAAAGGGGTAGGAGAGATAGGAAACATCTTTTCAAAAACTGGATTCAAGCTAAACTGGTATCTTGACACTTAGCAGGTCCCACGTGCATCAGGGATACAGAGAACCTAGATGTTCTCTGTTGAGGACTATAGGGTAAGAATGACTTGAATTCACATATACTGTGCAAGTGAATATTTGCAAATGTGAAGATTCCATAAAAAGTAGTTATACTAGAGACGAAAGAACTGTTAAAGCAAGAAATGCAATACTCTTTGATCTAACTATCAGAATGTTTGTAAATTGATTTTAACTTTTTCAAGTTAACAGCATTTATGGTTTTGACTATCACTGAGAAGATTGAGGTGTATTGATAATAAAATATTGGACACTATATAATTCTGTAAATAATGTAACTTGTTTTAGATATATTTTGCACAGGTGTAATATCTTCTGTCTGCCTCCATTTTTACTCAAAAGTATTTGTCAGATATCAATTACTTTCTATAAACACTTCACATTAAAGTTTCTATTTGATTAGTCAATTTGTTTTTTATATCCACTTTTACATTTTATAGCTTTTGCTTTTTTGAACGTTCTTTGGAAGCCACAAATCTACCAAAACTAAGTTTCCCCATTCAAATTTTGTGGTTTTGCTGTAGGTAGTTTGTATTGTCAATGTAAATTTGTGTTGTTTATTTTTACCTTTAATATTCACTCTAAGTCCTCTTATATAATTGAAGACTTCCATAGCTGTCCAGGATAAATCTATTATAATACTATTTAATACCCTTCACCAACTCTAAGACATACTTTCATAAAAAGGATCATATATATAAAATTGGTATCCATTTTAGAACTGATGTAGTGGTATAATTTAACCGACCACATTTTTTCGTAGTGACACATAAAATCATGGTATATTTGAGATTAACTCTTTTTAGATTCACCGAAAGAGTAATTAAATTTTCTATATACATATATGTTTGCTTTTACATAATGTACAAATTTACTATTGCAAAGAGCAAATGAAGATCAAAATAACCAGGACAAAGTGCACTCAAGATCAAATCACTGGGTACAAATTTGTGTATGTCCTTTTTCCCATTTTCTATGGCTTCAGTTCAGTAGCTAGAAGAGATTTGTTCCCTCTCCTATTATGTTCTTTTTGTTCCACTCAAACTCACATTAACTAACTAAAATAATTAGTCATATACTCAAGAGAAATCACCTTTTGCAACCTACTAGGACTCTTTTCTTCTTTTTTTCCCCTTGCTTAATTATCTCATTTAAAAGAAGTTATTGTGTCCCAATCCGTGCCAGACACAGAATATGAGCTAAATAAATGCTAATGAAAGAGTTGATGTAAATGAAAACACCCATGAATAGGCAGATCCTATTCTCATGATGTAGGAGATTATAGAAACCAGTAGTTTTCCAAAGCAAGGGACGTTGTCTGTGCATTTATAGTATGTCAGTCTGAAAATACCATATCATCTCAATATTTTGCAAGTGTTCTGGATCTTTTGATACTGATTTTTCACTTCCAGTTTATTAGTTCATCTGTGGAAAAATCTGCCAGCAAAAAATAATGTATATTTTATTTGTGTATTATTTTAAGTTAAAGCAGTCATTCAACAAGTGTATAGCGCTCAATCAAAACATTGAAAGTAGCTGGGAGCATGCAGCCAATATTAACAGCATCTTTTACAGGTAAATTCTTCTTTCATAGCAAGGAAAAAATACAGAAAAGAGAGGGAAAATCCACAAATCTGTTGACTTTGGAAGTTGTAGAAACCGTATAGAGCAGGATAATTTGAAAGCAAGTTAGATTGTTTGCAAAAAGTTGCAAAAGGCTCCTAATGACGTAAATCCCTAGAAGGTTAGTGTCCCTGAATAAGTATGGACAGAAACAAATAGACCTAAACCTTGAAAAAAATTCGAGAAGTGGAAGATTGATAAACAGATTTAAAGAAGAGATAAAGTAATGATGATATTTATAATGACGATTTGAGAAATACCCAAAGTAAATTCGTATATAATATTAGAAAGTGGTGTTCAGGGTTTATGAAATAGCTGGAATTTGTGAGGAAAGTACTAGAGGGTGGGAAGATGTTCAGAGAAGGAATACCAGAAATCTTCATGGGGCCCCCTATGCAGTTTTGGCCAAATACCATTTTCTAGTATATACAGGGCAATATTTTACAAGGACTAGAGCAAAACAGCTGCTGGGTGACTGTGAGTGGAATACTGATCCTGGAGATGATATGGTATGGGGAAAAATTAGAATTCCAACCATCCACAATGGAGAGAACTTTCTAAATACCCTCGACATTCAGTCGCCGGCCAGAGAGAATATGTTTGAGAAGGGAGACTACACTAAAAGATATGCTAGATGCAACCAAATAAAGCCTTATAGTCTTTTTTTTTTTTTTTTATTATACTTTAGGGTTTTAGGGTACATGTGCACAATGTGCAGGTTTGTTACATATGTATCCATGTGCCATGTTGATTTCCTGCACCCATTAACTCGTCATTTAGCATTAGGTGTATCTCCTAATGCTGTCCCTCCCCCCTCCCCCCACCCCACAACAGTCCCCAGAGCGTGATGTTCCCCTTCCTGTGTCCATGAGTTCTCATTGTTCAATTCCCACCTATGAGTGAGAACATGCGGTGTTTGGTTTTTTGTCCTTGCGATAGTTTACTGAGAATGATGTTTTCCAGTTTCATCCGTGTCCCTACAAAGGACACGAACTCATCATTTTTTATGGCTGCATAGTATTCCATGGTGTATATGTGCCACATTTTCTTAATCCAGTCTATCGTTGTTGGACATTTGGGTTGGTTCCAACTCTTTGCTATTGTGAATAGTGCCGCAATAAACATACGTGTGCATGTGTCTTTATAGCAGCATGATTTATAGTCCTTTGGGTATACACCCAGTAATGGGATGGCTGGGTCAAATGGTATTTCTAGTTCTAGATCCCTGAGGAATCGCCACACTGACTTCCACAATGGTTGAACTAGTTTACAGTCCCACCAACAGTGTAAAAGTGTTCCTATTTCTCCACATCCTCTCCAGCACCTGTTGTTTCCTGATTTTTTAATGATGGCCATTCTAACTGGTGTGAGATGGTATCTCACTGTGGTTTTGATTTGCATTTCTCTGATGGCCAGTGATGAGGAGCATTTCTTCATGTGTTTTTTGGCTGCATAAATGTCTTCTTTTGAGAAGTGTCTGTTCATGTCCTCTGCCCACTTTTTGATGGGGTTGTTTGTTTTTTTCTTGTAAATTTGTTTGAGTTCATTGTAGATTCTGGATATTAGCCCTTTGTCAGATGAGTAGGTTGCAAAAATTTTCTCCCATTGTGTAGGTTGCCTGTTCACTCTGATGATAGTTTCTTTTGCTGTGCAGAAGCTCTTTAGTTTAATGAGATCCCATTTGTCGATTTTGGCTTTTGTTGCCATTGCTTTTGGTGTTTTAGACATGAAGTCCTTGCCCACGCCTATGTCCTGAATGGTATTGCCTAGGTTTTCTTGTAGGATTTTAATGGTTTTAGGTCTAACATATAAGTCTTTAATCCATCTTGAATTAATTTTTGTATAAGGTGTAAGGAAGGGATCCAGTTGCAGCTTTCTACATATGGCTAGCCAGTTTTCCCAGCACCATTTATTAAATAGGGAATCCTTTCCCCATTTCTTGTTTTTGTCAGGTTTGTCAAAGATCAGATAGTTGTAGCTATGCGGCATCATTTCTGAGGGCTCTGTTCTGTTCCATTGATCTATGTCTCTGTTGTGGTACCAGTACCATGCTGTTTTGGTTACTGTAGCCTTGTAGTATAGTTTAAAGTCAGGTAGCGTGATGCCTCCAGCTTTGTTCTTTTGGCTTAGGATTGACTTGGCGATGCGGGCTCTTTTTTGGTTCCATATGAACTTTAAAGTAGTTTTTTCCAATTCTGTGAAGAAAGTCATTGGTAGCTTGATGGGGATGGCATTGAATCTATAAATTACCTTGGGCAGTATGGCCATTTTCACGATATTGATTCTTCCAACCCATGAGCATGGAATGTTCTTCCATTTGTTTGTATCCTCTTTTATTTCATTGAGCAGTGGTTTGTAGTTCTCCTTGAAGAGGTCCTTCACATCCCTTGTAAGTTGGATTCCTAGGTATTTTATTCTCTTTGAAGCAATTGTGAATGGGAGTTCACTCATGATTTGGCTCTCTGTTTGTCTGTTATTGGTGTACAAGAATGCTTGTGATTTTTGTACATTAATTTTGTATCCTGAGACTTTGCTGAAGTTGCTAATCAGCTTAAGGAGATTTTGGGCTGAGACGATGGGGTTTTCTAGATATACAATCATGTCATCTGCAAACAGGGACAATTTGACTTCCTCTTTTCCTAATTGAATACCCTTTATTTCCTTCTCCTGCCTGATTGCTCTGGCCAGAACTTCCAGCACTATGTTGAATAGGAGCGGTGAGAGAGGGCATCCCTGTCTTGTGCCAGTTTTCAGAGGGAATGCTTCCAGTTTTTGCCCATTCAGTATGATATTGGCTGTGGGTTTGTTGTAGATAGCTCTTATTATTTTGAGATACGTCCCATCAATACCTAATTTATTGAGAGTTTTTAGCATGAAGGCTTGTTGAATTTTGTCAAAGGCCTTTTCTGCATCTATTGAGATAATCATGTGGTTTTTGTCTTTGGTTCTGTTTATATGCTGGATTACATTTATTGATTTGCGTATGTTGAACCAGCCTTGCATCCCAGGGATGAAGCCCACTTGATCATGGTGGATAAGCTTTTTGATGTGCTGCTGGATTCGGTTTGCCAGTATTTTATTGAGGATTTTTGCATCAATGTTCATCAAGGATATTGGTCTGAAATTCTCTTTTTTGGTTATGTCTCTGCCAGGTTTTGGTATCAGGACGATGCTGGCTTCGTAAAATGTGTTAGGGAGGATTCCCTCTTTTTCTATCAATTGGAATAGTTTCAGAAGGAATGGTACTAGTTCCTCCTTGTACCTCTGGTAGAATTCAGCTGTGAATCCATCAGGTCCTGGACTCTTTTTGGTTGGTAAGCTATTGATTATTGCCACAATTTCAGAACCTGTTATTGGTCTATTCAGAGATTCAACTTCTTCCTGGTTTAGTCTTGGGAGGGTGTATTTGTCGAGGAATTTATCCATTTCTTCTAGATTTTCTAGTTTATTTGCATAGAGGTGTTTGTAGTATTCTCTGATGGTAGATTGTATTTCTGTGGGATCGGTGGTGATATCCCCTTTTTCATTTTTTATTGCATCTATTTGATTCTTCTCTCTTTTCTTCTTTATTAGTCTTGCTAGTGGTCTATCAATTTTGTTGATCTTTTCAAAAAACCAGCTCCTGGATTCATTAATTTTTTGAAGGGTTTTTTGTGTCTCTATTTCCTTCAGTTCTGCTCTGATTTTAGTTATTTCTAGCCTTCTGCTAGCTTTTGAATGTGTTTGCTCTTGCTTTTCTAGTTCTTTTAATTGTGATGTTAGGGTGTCAATTTTGGATCTTTCCTGCTTTCTCTTGTGGGCATTTAGTGCTATAAATTTCCCTCTACACACTGCTTTGAACGTGTCCCAGAGATTCTGGTATGTTGTGTCTTTGTTCTCGTTGGTTTCAAAGAACATCTTTATTTCTGCCTTCATTTCATTATGTACCCAATAGTCATTCAGGAGCAGGTTGTTCAGTTTCCATGTAGTTGAGCGGTTTTGACTGAGTTTCTTAATCCTGAGTTCTAGTTTGATTGCACTGTGGTCTGAGAGACAGTTTGTTATAATCTCTGTTCTTTTACATTTGCTGAGAAGAGCTTTACTTCCAACTATGTGGTCAATTTTGGAATAGGTGTGGTGTGGTGCTGAAAAAAATGTATATTCTGTTGATTTGGGGTGGAGAGTTCTGTAGATGTCTATTAGGTCCACTTTATGTAGAGCTGAGTTCAATTCCTGGATATCCTTGTTAACTGTCTGTCTCGTTGATCTGTCTAATGCTGACAGTGGGGTGTTAAAATCTCCCATTATTATTGTGTGGGAGTTTAAGTCCCTTTGTAGGTCACTGAGGACTTGCTTTATGAATCTGGGTGCTCCTGTGTTGGGTGCATATATATTTAGGATAGTTAGCTCTTCTTGTTGAATTGATCCCTTTACCATTATGTAATGGCCTTCTTTGTCTCTTTTGATCTTTGTTGGTTTAAAGTCTATTTTATCAGAGACTAGGATTGCAACCTCTGCCTTTTTTTGTTTTCCAGTTGCTTGATAGATCTTCCTCCATCCCTTTATTTTGAGTCTATGTGTGTCTCTGCATGTGAGATGGGTTTCCTGAATACAGCACACTGATGGGTCCTGACTCCTTATCCAGTTTGCCAGTCTGTGTCTTTTGATTGGAGCATTTAGCCCATTTACATTTAACGTGAATATTGTTATGTGTGAATCTGATCCTGTCATTATGATGTTAGTTGGTTATTTTGCTCGTTAGTTGCTATAGTTTCTTCCTAGCCTCGATGGTCTTTACAATTTGGCATGTTTTTGCAGGGGCTGGTACTGGTTGTTCCTTTCCATGTTTAGTGCTTCCTTCAGGAGCTCTTTTAGGGCAGGCCTGGTGGTGACAAAATCACTCAGCGTTTGCTTGTCTGTAAAGTATTTTATTTCTCCTTCACTTATGAAGCTTAGTTTGGCGGGATAGGAAATTCTGGGTTGAAAATTCTTTTCTTTAAGAATGTTGAATATCGGCCCCCACTCTCTTCTGTCTTGTAGAGTTTCTGCAGAGAGATCAGCTGTTAGTCTGATGGGCTTCCCTTTGTGGGTAACCCGACCTTTCTCTCTGGCTGCCCTTAACATTTTTTCCTTCATTTCAACTTTGGTGAATCTGACAATTATGTGTCTTGGAGTTGCCCTTCTCGAGGAGTATCTTTGTGGCGTTCTCTGTATTTCCTGAATCTGAATGCTGGCCTGCCTTGCTAGATTGGGGACGTTCTCCTAGATAATATCTTGCAGAGTGTTTTCCAACTTGCTTCCATTCTCCCCATCATTTTCAGGTACACCAATCAGACGTAGGTTTGGTCTTTTCACATAGTCCCAAATTTCTTGGAGGCTTTGTTCATTTCTTTTTATTCTTTTTTCTCTAAACTTCCCTTCTCTCTTCATTTCATTCATTTCATCTTCTATCACCGATACCCTTTCTTCCAGTTGATCGCATCTGCTACTGAGGCTTCTGCAATCTTCGCGTAGTTCTCGAAACTTGGCTTTCAGCTCCATCGTCTCCTTTAAGCCCTTCTCTCCATTGGTTATTCTAGTTATCCATTCTTCTAATTTTTTTTCAAAGTTTTTAACTTCTTTGCTATTGTTTTGAATTTCCTCTCGTAGCTCAGACTAGTTTGATCGTCTGAAGCTTTCTTCTCTCAACTCATCAAAGTCATCCTCCATCCAGCTTTGTTCCGTTGCTGGTGAGGAACTGCATTCCTTTGGAGGAGGAGAGGTGCTCTGTTTTTTAGAGTTTCCAGTTTTTTTGGTCTGTTTTTTTCCCCATCTTTGTGGTTTTGTCTACTTTTTGTCTTCGATGATGGTGATGTACAGATGGGTTTTTGGTGTGGATGTCCTTTCTGTTTGTTAATTTTCCTTCTACCAGACAAGACCCTCAGCTGCAGGTCTGTTGGAGTTTACTAGAGGTCCACTCCAGACCCTGTTTGGCTGGGTGTCAGCACCGGTGGCTGCAGAACAGCGGATTTTCGTGAGACCACAAATTCAGCTGTCTGATAGTTCCTCTGAAAGTTTTGTCTCAGAGGAGTACCCGGTTGAATGAGGTGTCAGTCTGTCCCTACTGGGGGGGTGCCTCCCAGTTAGGCTGCTCAGGGGTGAGGGACCCACTTTAGGAGGCAGTCTGTCCGTTCTCAGATCTCCAGCTGCGTGCTGGGAGAACCACTACTCTCTTCAAAGCTGTCAGTCAGACAGGGACATTTAAGGCTGTGGAGGTTCTCGCTGAGTTTTTGGTTATCTGTGCCCTGCCCCCAGAGGTGGAGCCTACAGAGGCAGGCAGGCCTCCTTGAGCTGTGGTGGGCTCCACTCAGTTCGAGCTTCCTGGCTGCTTTGTTTACCTAAGCAAGCCTGGGCAATGGCGGGCGCCCCTCCCCCAGCCTCGTTGCCGCCTTGCAGCGTGATCTCAGACTGCTGTGCTAGCAATCAGCGAGACTCCGTGGGCTTAGGACCCTCCGAGCCAGGTGCGGGACACAATCTCCTAGTGTGCCGTTTTCCAGGCCCGTTGGAAAAGCGCAGTATTAGGACGGGACTGACCCGATATTCCAGGTGCCGTCTGTTTCCCCTTTCTTTGACTAGGAAAGGGAACTCCCTGACCCCTTGCGCTTCCCGAGTGAGGCAATGCCCCGCCCGACTGTCCTGAACCCACTGTTAGGCACTCCCTAGTGAGATGAAACCGGTACCTCAAGCAGAAATGCAGAAATCACCCGTCTTCTGTGTCGCTGGGGCTGGGAGCTGGAGACCGGAGCTGTTCCTATTCGGCCATCTTGGCTCCACCTCACGAAAAGGCAGCCTTATAGTCTTATAGCAAGCCTCAATGAGAACAAGCTGATCCTCCATTAATTTAACTGCTTATTAGTGCAAAGCTCAGTGATCTTCATGGGAAGATAAGAAAACCCAGACACTTGATAACGGCATCCACAAACTCCCTGCAGATAATAAAACACTACTATATATGAGAAGACACAAGGAAATATAACATGTAATTATGAAAAATAACAGACAAAAGTAAGAATCTCAGTGATGACACAGATCCTAAGATTGGTAAATAACACTATTTAAAAAGCTATGATAAATAGATAAAGGGATAAAAGTGTACATTTCGTGATACTAAAGAGCCAAGTCATCAAGAAGTCATAACAGTCCTCTTTCATATGCACCAAATAATACAGTTTTAAACTACATGAAGAAAAAAAAGACAGAAAATATTGACAAATTCACAATTATTATTGATATTTTAAACATTCCTCCATCAGTAATCAATAGAGTAAGTAAACTGAAAGATCAGGAAGAATATAAAAAACAATTTAATCTAATTGACATTTATGGGATACTATATACCCACTTCTTCAACAATACACATTCTTTCAAAGTGCACATATAGTATTCACTAAGATAGATCATATGCTGGACAACAGAAAAAGTCTCTCTAAATGTAACTGTATTAGAGTCATGCAGAGTATGCTTCCAGACCATAACAAAATAAAATTAAAAATCAATTAACACAAAGCTATTGGGAAAATTTCAAAATATTTGGAAATTGAGCAATGCATTTCTAAATATCTATATATCCAACAAGAAAATGTAAGGATAATTATGAAATATTTGGAACCATAAGATAATGAAAACACAACAGGTCAAAATTTGTATGATACTGCTAAAATAGTGCTTAAGGAAAAACTTACACCTCTCTATTAGAGGAAGAGAAGTTCCAAGCTTCAACTTTAGTTAGAAAACAAAGACTGAATTAAATGCTAATACATAAAAAATAAATAAAATAATAAACATATAAGTGAAATCAGTGAAACAGAATATAAGCCAACACTAGAATAATCAGCAAAGCCAATGCTGATTCTTTGAAAAGATTAATAAAATTGAAAAACTCATAACTAGACTGATCAAGAATAAAAGAGAAAAAAACAAATATTAGTATTAGGAAGAGTATGGGTAAGAGTAAGGAAACTGAAGACATTAAGTATATAATAAGGTAATACTATTAAAAACTTTATGCCAAAAAACTGGGCAATTCAGATGAAATGTAAAAACCTCTTTGGAGGGAAAAACACAAATTGGCAAAACAGATACAAAAAGTTAAAAAATCTAAATAGCCCCGTATTTGTTTGAATTTGTAATTAATAGCTTTCCCTCAACGACATTTTCAGGCCAATCTCTGAGGAATCCCACAAGCAATTAAAGAAGAAATAAGACTAATTCTATTCTTTGTTTCCTCCCAGGTAATAGAGCAGGAGAAAAAGAGAACACTTTCCAATTCATTTTATGAGACTAAGATAATCTTAACACTGGTAAGAACAGTACAATTTTTTTTTTCACATACCATTAGCTCTTATGAACATAGGCACAAAAGAACCCTTACTAAATATAAGGAATTTAAATCTAGCAATGTATAAAAAAGGAAATATATCATAACCAAGTGAAGTTTTGTACAGGAAGGCAAAGTTGTTTCAACATTTAAAAATCAACTAATTATTGATTTTAACTACAAAAACATAATAAAAAGGGAAAATAATAATCATCTCAATAGATGCAGAAATAGCATTTGAAGAAATTCAAAACTTACTCGTGATTTTTAGAACCTTAACAAACTAGGAGTAGACTCATAAAAGTTATTTGTACAAAATCTGTAGCTAAAATTATACTTGATGGTAAAAGATTGACACTGCTTTCTCCCAAGGAGATTGGGAACAAGCATAATATTCACTCTTACTAGTCCTGTTCAACATTTTTCTTGAGGTCTTAGCCAATATAACAAGGAAAAAAATTCGACACATTAAGATTGGAAAGAGAAAACTAAAACCGTCTCTGTTTACATATAATTGTTTATGTAGAAAATCCCAAAGAATCTACAAAGCTATTAGAAACATTAAGTGGATTTAGCAAGGTTACAGGTTACCAATAGGTCAAATACAAATCAGTTGATTTCCTAGATTATTTTAGCAACGCACAATTAGAAAATAAAATTTAAAACCTCAGTATTACTTATAACTAATAAATGAAGAAAAATATTTAAAAAGAAATGTAAAAACTACCATATATAAATAGCATTAAACTTCATAAAACATAAAATTCTTAGGGATAAATTTAATAAAATATGTGCAAGAACTTCTCACTGAGAACTACAAATCATTGCTGAGAAAAAATTAAAGGGCACTTGAACTAACAGAGAGATATACCATATCTATGAATCAGAAAACTCAGTATTGTTAAAGTGTAATTTTTTTCCCCAAATTAACCTACAGACTTAAGACAGCCCCAATCAAAATCCCAGAAGGCTTTTTAAAAGTTTGCTTTGTTTTTAAAAACTGGCAATCTGATTTCAAAATACATATGAAAATAAAAAATATCTGGAAAACCTAGTCTTGAAAAGGAGGGTAAGATTAAAGAACTGACACTATTTAATTTAAAGACATACTGTAAAGCTACAATAGTCAATAGTATTAGCATAATGATACACAAATCTGTCAAAGGAAAAGCAATAGGAATTCCAGAAATAGACTCACATTGACATTTTAACACAGGCACTGAGATTATTCAACAGAAGAAAGAAAGCCTTTCTTTTGAATAAGTGGTGCTGGAACAACTAGATATCTATTGAAAAAAATTAAACCTCTATTTCATGGCCGGGCACGGTGGCTCACGTCTGTAATCCCAGCACTTGGGGAGGCCGAGGTGGGCGGATCGCGAGGTCAGGAGATCGAGACCCTCCTGGCTAACACAGTGAAACCCCGTCTCTATTAAAAATACAAAAAATTAGCCGGGCGCAGTGATGGGCGCCTGTAGTCCCAGCTACTTGGGAGGCTGAGGCAGGAGAATGGCGTGAACCTGGGAGGCGAAGCTTGCAGTGAGCCAAGATTGCGCCACTGCACTCCAGCCTGGGCAACAGAGCAAGACTCTGTTTCAAAAAAAAAAAAAAAGCTGAACTTCATTGAAATTAAAAACTTCAGCTCATCAAGAGGTACCACTAAGAAAATTAATAAGCAAGTCACATACCAGGAGAAAATGTTTGCAAAACATATATCAGACAAAGAACTTGTGTCTAGAATAAAGAAGTCCCACAAATCACTCATTATAAAAAGAATCTATTTTTTAAAATTTGCAAAAGATTGAGAAGATACTTTATAAAGGAAAATATACAAATGGCCAATAAGACATGAAAAGTGCTTAACATTGTTAGTCATCAGGAAAGTTAAAACTGAAACCAAAGGCATGAAACCTTGTGTCAGTTGTCAGGTGATGAGTGGCACAATACTACTACAAACTTACTAGAATGGCTAAAATTAAAATAATGACAATCTCAAGTGTTGGTGAGAATATGGAACAACTAGAACTGACATTGCTAGTGAAAGAGTGAAATGTTACAAACATTGGAAAATAGCTGTGTAGTATCTTACAAAGTTAAATGAATACCTACCTATGTCACATTAATTTTCTATGTATTTATTCAATATTAACATAAATATACATCCATAAAGATTCATACAAGAATGTTCATAGCAACTTTATAATGTCATCACACACTCAGGTGCTCTGTTCATTTCTATCAAGGCTTTTGGTTTTTTCACTGGTAACTGATCTTAATTGCATTTCATGCAGTCAATGAACAAATATTTTTTTTTTTTTTTTTTTTGAGACGGAGTCTCGCTCTGTCGCCCAGGCTGGAGTGCAGTGGCACAATCTCGGCTCACTGCAAGCTCCGCCTCCCGGGTTCACGCCATTCTCCTGCCTCAGCCTCTCCGAGTAGCTGGGACTACAGGCGCCCGCCACCACGCCCGGCTAATTTTTTTTGTATTTTTAGTAGAGACGGGGTTTCACCGTGGTCTCGATCTCCTGACCTCGTGATCCGCCCGCCTCGGCCTCCCAAAGTGCTGGGATTACAAGCGTGAGCCACCGCGCCCGGCCTGAACAAATATTTTTAAGACACTTTTTTTTCTAGATAATTAGGCTTTTGTCACACTTTTCTTCCACTTGATAAACAATAAATGATCTTACTATGGAGACTCTGGTCAGTGACAGCCATAGGGTTGCTTTAGTGGGACATTAGCCCCTTTTCTGAGTCATTAACCCCTTACCACATATCCTGCAGTTTGGTAATAGACTACCTGCCACTGAAATATCACTTTCTATGTTTTTGAGCTTGGGCAGCTCTTTTCACCTCTGTGCTTGGGTTTTCTCTGTGCTCTCAATGTGGGATTTCTTTTTCTTCTCATGCCTTCCTCATCCATTCAACAAATAGTTATTGTCTGCCTACCATGTGTCAGGTGATGAGTGGCACTATGCAAGATATTAAGCAGTGCAAAAAAAAAAAAAATGCCACCATGCAGAGGCCCTCTTCCTCTTTGAAATTATGCTCTCGATTATTTGGGTTCAGACTGTAACCAAACAATCTACCAGGTTTGAGTATAATTAGAACTGTGAAACAGCACAACACAATACAAACATTGGGAAGAAAAGTTGAGTGGCACATGAGAGCATTTAACAAGCAGATTTCATGTTCAATATAACAAGGAGATTTTTTCCTGATGAGATAAATTTTGAACTGAAATCAAGAGGATTTGTAAACACAAAGTAGGAAATACAGATGAGATGCTGGATGGAATAAGTTTCAGACAGTTGGAATTGTTGTGTCTTATGCCAGGTGGTGAGCTCCGTAAAGGAGCTACAGGAAGGCCAGGGCAGCCAGAGAGCACAGAGCAAAGAGCCCAGGACGAGGTCAGGTTAGAGAGACAGGGGTGTTAAATATTTTAGTCTTTGTTCCTAAACAGTGGGAAGCCTCCAAAGAGTTTTAAGCATGTGTGTTAGAAAGAAGAAAGAGTTTTTTAAGAAACATTTGGGTTTTGAAATTGTCACTTTAGCAGTCGCGTCTTCAAAGTTCTTTTACACCATTAAGCCTTTCTCCTCAAGTGGAAGTGATTTCTGTCTCCTGTGAATACCATAGTCATTTTCTGTATCTCTTGTAAAATCCTTAGAATAGTCTTGTCTTGTACTATTGCATACTTGTTTTATCACTTCTACACTATAAACATTTTGAAAATTAGGGATTCTTATTTCATTTTAAAATACTCTGCTGTGCTCAACAGAGTAGTAGGGTCTCAATGTATTTGCTGTTGAATCTATGAGAAAAAGTAAGGGAAAAGGTATTGATTTATGCTCACCCAATGACCAAACACAGGATGAGCCAGAGCATCCCATACTTAGGGTGATCGGTGTTGCAGTGAGGATGGAACATATGGCAGTGAAGTCAATTGTCTCTTAAGAGAGATCTGTTGGCTGCCTGACAGGCCCCTATAGACAGGAAGACCAGTGGGCCATCGTCTCATTTCAGTTCAACTTGGGTGGTCTGAGATTTTTACTACAGGTACACCCAGAGGAAATCAGAACAGGAGGTGACAACTCCCAAGGACCAAACACAGAAACAACGTTAAAACAACTTTAAATAAAAAAGGATGCTATTCTTATTTACAGAGAACAACACAATTATGAAAGGAACCAGATACTTACGTTCAGTTATTAGCAAATTGTCTTGTTATAGGTGAGTATACACAGGAAGCCAAATTA
The DNA here is from genome assembly GCF_028878055.3 of Symphalangus syndactylus. Lineage (NCBI taxonomy): Eukaryota > Metazoa > Chordata > Mammalia > Primates > Hylobatidae > Symphalangus > Symphalangus syndactylus. The sequence continues at coordinate 54,794,616 of NC_072426.2, forward strand.
TATGCAGAATATTACTTGAAAAAGCAAGAAACCGGAACAAAGGAAGTTAATTGTTTCCTCTTGATGGCCAGACTTACCAAGCTATACCACTAGGATTATGGCAAGGACCACATAACCATATTTGTTGGCCAAGGCAAGCTTTTTCTGGTTACTGCTGGAGACACCCTGAGACAATTTCCTTGCAAACATTTTTTTTTTTTCCTGGAAAGGGAAACTAACCCCATTTTGTTGTTGTTGTTGTTGTTGAGACGGGGGTCTGGCTCTGTCACCCAGGCTGGAGTGCAATGGCACAATCTCGGCTCACTGCAATCTCCACCTCCTGGGCTCAAGTGATCCCCCCACCTCAGCCTCCTGAGTAGCTGGGACTATAGGCACGTGCCACCATGCCCGACTAATTTTTGTATTTTTTGGTAGAGACAGGGTTTCACCTTGTTGCCCAGACTGATCTCAAACTCCTGAGATCAAGCAATCTGCCTGCTTCACTCTCTCAAAGTGCTGGAATTAAGGTGTGAACCACCGCACCTGGCATGTGTGATACTATTTTCTTCAATGTGTTAAAAGTTTCGGCCTGGCACTGTGGCTCACGTCTGTAATCCCAGCACTTTGGGAGACAGAGGCAGGTGGATCATCTGAGGTCAGGAGTTTGAGACCAGCCTGGCCTACATGGTGAAACTCCATCTCTACTAAAAATACAAAAATTAGCCCGGCATGGTGGCAGGCACCTGTAGTCCCAGCTACTCAGGAGGCTGAGGCAGGAGAATCATTTGAACCCAGGAGGTGGAGGTTGCAGTGAGCCAAGATCACGTCACTGCACTTCAGCCTGAGCAACAAAGCAAGGCTCGGTCTCAAAAAAAAAAAAAAAAAAATCCATTAGATTATGGCTAAGCCTTGAACTAAGGAGTATATGAAAAAAAAAACATTTAAAACAATGGCCAATAAATAATTACCTGATTCATTTAAGGTAACGTATTGAATGCCTAGTCTCCGGTCCAATATAAATCAATTTAATAGTATAGCTCTGAGATGCAATCCTATTTCTTCACTTTCATGTTCTTGAGCACAGAGTTCCCTCCTTGATCCTTATTAAGAGCAAACATGGCATTGTGAATAAGTACAGCATCTTCACAGCAGTCAGACACGCAATATTTCCCAAATAGTGCAATGAATTGTTCTAATAGTTTTAAAGATTTAATTAAAAATCCTACTGTGCTTAAATTACCTCCCCCAAATGAACTCAATCTTTATTAAGAAGCCTCTCAGTAGGAACATAAGATTGTCAGAGCCCGCAGTTTTAACCTTCAACTTTATGAAGGGTAAATTTTTACAATTTATGAAATATCTGGTTGGTAAGATTGTCAGTGCACTCCAAGACCGATTAGAACAAGCTTGTTTATATTGTTCAATTGTATAAGAATCTAGCAATTACCTAGAGATGTGTGTTAACATATTCCACCATGGTTATGAATTTGTAAATTTTGTCTTTTTATATTTTGAGTTTATTTTATTAGCAACACTAAAAGTTTAGGGTTGTTAGAGATTCCTAGAGAATATTATCAAAATATTGTTATCCTGTTGACCTGCAATAACACATTTTGCCTTAAAGCCTACTAGCTAAAATTCACACATTTTTTGGTCTATATTTTATTTTCCTTGTACTTCCAACTTGTTCTTATGTTTTCAATATTTTTCTTATAGATGGCACAAAGTTATTTTTTTTAACTTTTATTTCAAGTTTAGGGATACATGGTCAGAGTTGTGTCATGGGGTTTGGTGTACAGATTAGTCACCCGCGTAATAACTACAGTACCTGATAGGCATTTTTTTTCGTCTCCCTCTTCCTACACTTCACCATCAAGTAGGCCCTGGTGTCTGTTGTTCCCTTCTTTGTGTCCACGTATTCTTGTTTAGCTTCCACATAATAAGTGATAACATGTGGTATTTAGTTCTCTATTCCTGCATTAGTTTGCTTAGAATAATGGTCTCCAGCTCTATCCATGTTGCTGCAAATGACATAATCTTATTCTTTTTAATGTTTGTGTAGTATTCCATGGTGTATATGTACCACATGTTCTTTAACCAGTCTACCGTTAATGGGTATTTGGGTTGATTCCATGTCTTTGCTATTGTGAATAGTGTTGCAATAAACATACATTTGCATATGTCTTTATGGTACAAATGAATTATATCCCTTTGGGTATATATTCAGTAATGGGATTGCTGAGTTGAATGGTAATTCTGTTTTAAGTTCTTTGAAAAACCACCACACTGCCTTCCACAATGGCTGAACTAATTTACACGCCCACCAGCAGTGCATAAGCATTCTCTTTTCTCCACAGCCTTGCCAGTATCTGTTATTTTTTTGGCTTTTTAACAATTACCACTCTGACTGGTGTGAGATAGTATCTCATTGTGCTTTTGACTTGCATTTCTCTAACGATTAGTGATGCTGAGCATTTTTCATACGCTTGTTGGCTGCATGTACATCTCTAGAAAAGTGTCTCTTTATGTCCTTTGCCCACTTTTTAATGGGGTTGTTTGTTTGTTTCTTGTATATTTGTTTAAGTTCCTTACTGATACTGGATATTAGACCTTTGTCAGATGCATAGCTTGCAAAAATTTTCTCCCATTCTGTAGGTTGTCTATTTACTCTGTTGATAGTTTCTTTTATTGTGCAGAAGCTCGTTGTTATGATTAGGTCCCATTTGTCAATTTTTGTTTGTGTTGCAGTTGCTTTTGGCATCTTTATCATGAAACCTTTACCAGTTCCTATGTCCAGAATGGTATTGCCTAGGTTTTCTTTCAGGGTTTTTATAGTTTTAGAGATTACATTTAAGTCTTTAATACATCTTGAGTTGATTTTTGTATATGGTGGAAGGAAGAAGTCCAGTTTCCATCTTCTGCATGTGACTAGCCAGTTATTCCAGCATGTTGTAGGTGTGAGGTCTTGTTTCTGGGTTCTCTATTCTGTTCCACTGGTCTATGTGTCTGTTCTTGTACCAGTACTGTATAAGTCTGTTTTCACACTGCTGACAAAGACATACCCAAAAATGGGCAAATTACAAAGGAAAGAGGTTTAATGGAGAACTCACAGGTCCACATGACTGGGGAGGCCTCACAATCATGGCAGAAGGCAAACAGAAGCAAGTCACATCTTACGTGGATGATGGCAGGCAAAAAGAGAGCTTGTGCAGGGAAACTCCACCTTATAAAGCCATCAGATGTCACGAGACTTATTCACTATCATAAGAACAGCATGGGAAAGACCTGCCCCTTTGATTCAATTACCTCCCACTGGGTCCCTCCCACAACACATTGGAATTCAAGATGAGATTTGGGTGGGAACACAGCCAAACCATATCAAGTACCATGTTTTGGTTACTGTAACCCTGTAGTATAGTTTGAGGTCAGGTGACATGATGCCTCCAGCTTTGTTCTTTTTGCGTAGGATTGTCTTGGCTATTTGTGTTCTTTTTTTGGTTCCATATGATTATAAAATAGTATTTTCCAGATCTATGAAGAATGTCATCTGTAGTTTGATAGGACTAACATTGAATCTATAAATTACTTTAGGCAGTATAGCCATTTTAATGATGTTGACTCTTCCTATCCATGAGCATGGAATGTTTTTTATTTGTGTTTTCTGATTTCTTTGAGCAGTGTTTTGTAATTCTCATTGTAGAGATATTGTACCTCTGGTTAGATGTATTCCTAGGTATTTTATTCTTTTCGTGGCAGTTGTGAACGGGATTGCATTCTGGATCTGACTGTCAGCTTGGATGTTGTTGGTGTAAAGGAATGCTACTGATTTTTGTACATTGATTTTGTATCTGTAACTTTGCTGAAGTTGTTTATCAGATCAGGGTGCTTTGGGGTAGAGACTATGGGGTTTTCCAGGTGCAGAATCATGTTATCTACAAACAAAGATAGTTTGACTTCCTCTCTTCCTGTTTGGATACCTTTTCTTTCTTTCTCTTACATGATTGCTCTGGCGAGAATGACTAGTACTATGTTGAATAGCAGTGGTGAGAGAATAAAATTGTATTTTTTTAAATCCAGTTGTATAATCTAAGCCTCAAAATGTGATTTTCAAATTGTGGTCCGGAGCCCCTGAAGATCCCCAAGACCTTTTGATGGTGGTGGGGGTATGTGAAGTCAAAATTCTTTTTAAATAATAAAGTAAGACATAATTTACCTACTTTCATTCTTTCATGTACACAGTGGAATTTTCCAGAGGATGGGTAATGTATCACAAGAAATTGAATGCAGAAGCAGATATGCAAATCCAGCCAAACTGTAAAGCCAGACATTATAGAGATTTATAAAAATACAAAACAATGTTACTTTTCTTAATACCGTAGATCCAGACAATATAAGACAGGTCTCAGATTAATTTAGAAAGTTTATTTTGCCAAGATTGAAGATGCACATCTGTGACATAGCCTCAGGATTTCCTGACGTCATGTGCCCAAGGTGGTCGGGACACAGTTTGATTCTCAGCTTGAATTTTCCCAGCTTAGTAATTTTGGGGGCACAAGATATTTTCCTTTCACAATACATTTTTGTTTTGGGAAATAGTTATTTTCACAGAAATTACCATTTACGTTAACATAAGTTTATTACTGTTGCTTAAATAAATTAACAAGTATTTTAAATTCTTTTCTTTTAGTTTTTAATATGGTAAATGTTGATAGATGTGAAGCCCATAAATAAAATCTACTTGAAGTTCTTACTAACCTTAAAAATTTTTTAAGTGTCCAGAATAAAAAATTTGAGAACTACAGCCTTAAAATTTTAAAGCCTTTAAAACTTTAAAATTTTTACGCTTTAAAATGTACTAATTTTAGAATGTTGAGTCAGTGTATTTATCTCCTTCTTTTTAATAATTTAAGGCCTTATAATGCATTGATTTCAGTGACCCCATTTTATCTTGGCACTTGTTTGGTGATTTAACTGAGGTAGAATGGCAGGTGATATATTCTGTCAGTATTTTGAAGGTATATTCCGTTGTCGTCTAATTTCTTTATTGTCATAAATTAGTTGGGTTAGCTGAAATTCTTGGTAACATAGTCTTGATATTTTATTATCTGCTGACTCTACTTCATGGAGTAACTGTTTTCTTATGTGTTGTGATTTAGATTGTGGATTTGTCTTCATTGGGACCTAATAGTTGAACAGCCTGGAATAAGAGACACAGTCACTCCAAAGACATTTTATGAAAGCTCCCTTCAAGTGATTTGGAGTTACCACTGATCTGAGACCACTTCTTTTTTTATTGTGGTAAAATATACGTAACAAAATATTTTTCATTTTAACCACTTGTAGGTATTCAATTCCGTGGTATTAGAGACATTTTCAGTGTTATATAACCATCAACATTACCTGTGCCTCAAATTTGTTATCATCCCCAACATAAACCCTGTACTCATTAAACAAGAATTCTAATTCCCCCTTCCTCCCAACACTTGCTAACCTCTATTCTGCTTTCCATTTCTGAATCCATTTCTATAAATTTGCCTATTCTAGATATCTCACATGAGTGGAATTATATAATATTTGTCCTTCTGTTGGTTTATTTCACTCAACTTAATATTTTCAAGGTTCATCCATGTTGTAGCATCTATCAAAATTCCATTCCTTTTGTGGCTGAATTTTTTAAATTTAATTTAATTTGATTTGATTTTAAGTTCCAGGATATATATGCAGGACACGCAGGTTTGTTACTTAGGTAACCATAGTGGTTTGCTGCACCTATCAACCCATCACCTAGGTATTAAGCCCCACATGCACTAGCTATTAGTCCTGATGCTCTTTCTTCTCCCACATCCCCAACAGGCTCCAGTGTGTGTTGTTCCTCTCCCTGTGTCCATGTGTTCTCATTGTTCAGCTCCTACTTACAAGTGAAAACATGCAGTGTTTGGTTTTCTGTTCCTGTGCTAGTTTCCTGAGGATAATGGCTTTATTCCATTGTATGTATATATCACATTTTGTTTATCCATTCATCTCTTGATGGACACTCATTGTTTCCACCTTTTGGCTGTTGTAAACGCAAATTGTAGTATACAAATATCTGTTTGAGTCCTTGCTTTCAATTCTTTTGGATATACCCTTAGGAGTGGAATTGCTGGGTCGTATGGAAGATTTTGAGGACCTGCCACGCTGTTTTCCACAGGAGCTGCACCATTTCACATTCCCACCAGAATGCATGAGGCTTCCAATTTGTCCACATCCTCACCAACAATTGTTATTTTCTGCTTTACTGATTGTACTCACCTTAGTAGGTGTGAGGTGGGGACCACTTTCTATGTTAATTTCTTGGCTTGGGGTTTCTTAGACCTCACAGGTAGTTCGTACTCAAAATCCAAACTTGTGTGAGGGCCGACTAATGCAAGTAATCCTCAGAGCATGTGACTTTTTCTATATAGAGCCTATGCATATTCCAACAAGCTTCCTCCCATCATCTCATTGGTCCAGCGTGCAGATTTTTCTCAGCACCATTTCACTGAGGTGTAGACTTCCAAGAGTCCCAAATGAAGTGTTAGGATTCAATCTCTCCAACATAAACAGACCTTGTGTCAGCATAACCATTAAAACACAAACTTCCCCCGGCTTCTCTCTTAGCCCCCTTTTTCCAGGGCTCCAACAAGATTGGGTGACAGATTTCCTGCTAGGGTTTCACCTGCCCAGTCTCCACCCCACAAACCTGTTCCACATGCCCCCTTCAGCTGAGACCCGTGAGAATTTCCTTTACTTTGTTGCAATTTCAGGTACACTCTCAAAATATGTTCATTGTCTTTTCCTTTTATGTGTGTGTTTTATTTTGTGTGGGAGTATTTTCAGGTTACCTAATTCATCTATTCTCAAATTATCCTCCAAAAAATTATATTCAATCTTCAGGCTTAATTTTAAAAAACCAATCATAAAATGTGATTGGCAAATATAAATCTAGTTAAGACTATTCATCTTTTAAAGATATGTTCAATTCTTTAATAATAATAATTGACAGATCCTTATAGAAGTAGGTTAGAAATTACATCATGATAAAAGCTTGTATTATTGACATATTGCAATATTTCTCTGAGTGAGTTCTGTAAAACAGTTTCTAAAATAGTCTAACATCTTAAATATGAAAATAGTTGTTCCAAGATCATTAGTAAGATATTTTGTTAAGCTTAATTAAACAGATTTCTTCACTGCAAGATTTACATATAGTATATGTAATGCATATATAAATGCTGTATCTTGAAGAAAGCATTTCTCAAATTTATCTTCTTGGAGCACCATGTGGTACTAAATATTCAAACGCACACAACTTCTGGAAACCTTGACACTCATATTTAAAGATGAAATTTCTAATTCTTCCATCAATTTATATAAATCAGGCCATTATTTCTGGATCATGACATATAAATGATTCAGAAGCTTATGAATTAATGATAGACTCTGATTCTTGGTAGCTACAATATTATGATATCTTAAAGAAAGCTAAACTTTTATTTCTTTTTCATTTTATTCTTACATAATCTCTGATAATTACTTTTGTATATCAATAATTTTAATAAATATAAAATTGGAATACTTATCTACCTTGTTACATAAGATTATGGGAGTATGGAAAAGGAATTAGAGATTTCAATACAGAAAGGAAAACACATATATAAGAAATTAGTTTCCCATAGCAACAGAGTCCTATTTGCTCCATAGTGATTAAACCAAAATAAGTTATCTGAAAGCTCTGGACACTTCAAATTAATGGAAAAATTGAAGACAACATTAAAGTCTCATTATCCTAGATGGTGATTTATGGATTAGGTTTAATAGCTTATTCTCCCATCTGTTTAGAAATATATCTGTAGAGGTTTAAAATTAATTTTAATAATTCTAGTTTTGAATGCAGTTTTTCATATATCAAACTTGTTAAAAGAGTTTGCAACACTTCCATAGGAAAATCTCTAAAATTTAACATAATTGAAATGAACTCAGAAATACAGAAACAAAAGGACCCTTAAAATATATGTAAGTATCAAAGGAATGGAAATGATTTCATAAAAAGTCAGATAGTTTATTGTTTATTAAGGGACTGATTTTTCCAGTTTGTTGAGTATTACATTTCTTAGATTCTTCTCCTGATTTTTCCAACGAATTAGTCATGTCCCTGTTAATTAATAACTGTATCAAAAGATAGTCAAAATTAAAAACGTTTAAAAAATCACAACATATTTGTGTAGAAAAAATCCTCAGAGGGGATCTATTGAAACCACCTATTTACAAATGAGGAGACTGATGGCAGGTGAGGTAAAAGATTTACCCATGGTAATAGCCACTGAGTGATCTCACCCCCTCTTTGAGAGTTTCAATCCCACAACCCAGAACGATTGTTTATTGAGATCCTTTATCACATTGCTGAAAATTTTCAGTGATAGATATATAGATAGGCCACTGATTCGCCCCCGAAATACTTCATTTGTATATGTGTGTATATACCACTCACCCTCCAAAAGTATAAATCTAAAACTACATAAATATCAAGCATTGTGCTGCATGACCTACTAGTTATTCCCTATAAAATAAATAATGTTTTCTTTCTTTTTCTCCATTTCTATCCATTTCTATTTTTCTTTCAATCTCTTAGTTTCTGCATCATTTAAATTTTAGTAAATTCCATTCTCATAAATCACTAAAACTCAAAATAAAAATGACCTTGTGAAAAATCTCATTTTATGGTAATTCCAACCAGGCAATAGTAAAGAATCATAGCATTGGTCTAAAGGAGTTCCATAGCTGCAAAACATATGACTACAATTGGCCACAGTCCTTTAAAAAGTCAGTCAGCCCTCACACTAAGAATATAGGTGTGTTTCAGGTTTTTGTTTTTGTTTTGTTTTAAACCTTGAAGTGGTATTAAGTATACCTCCCTCTTAGGGCTATCAGGAGAATTGAATGAGTTAATGGACCCAGAGTGCCTAGCTTACAGTCGAGAGCATAGTAGGTGGTCAAAATAAGTATTGCTTTACTTCCTTCTCTGCTTTGTAATTGCATCTTTATTTCAATTCCATAAAGATAAGAAAAGTATGTTAGGTTGAAATGTAATAAAAAAATATAAAAATAGATGGAAGACTTTGTAACTCATTTCAAATTATTTTCTCTAAACTACTCAGGAATTCAAAATGGATTGATGAAACATAAGCAGAAAAAAAAAAAGAAAGAAATATCCCACCTTACTTGTGCTTACTTGGAAGAACTAAGACAGGTCAAGCTAAGGCTCCAGGGTTTGTCATGAAGTGCTCAGTCTATCTTTTTTAGTACTGGGAAGTAATCTAGGGGAAAATTAAACATTCAGAGACCACTCAGATGCAGGCATTTTTCCATAGTCCTGTTTTTATTCAGGTATTCAACATACGTAATCAAGCAGCTGTTGTGTAGTAGCCACCGGGATAGTTGATGGTTATGAAAGTTAATAAGAAACTAATCATATCCCTGTTAAAATAAGTAAGTGTTCTCAGAAAGCGGACAAGTCTATTACAGCAATTAAGCTCCATGTGGTAAGTAAAATATGAGAGAAATGAATAGGGTTGGATCATAGCACAGGGAGACCTCAGCCTGCTTGGAGGTAGAAGGAGAAATTAGGCCTTAGCTTAGTCTTTTAGAAGAGGAATTAGCCAGTTCAAGAATTGGTGGAAAGGAGGATATTCCATCCAGGGGCCTTTAGAGGCAAGAGATCAAGTATTGTGAAATAGATAGAAAAGTATCACTAGTGCAAAACTAGCCGACTTATGGGAACTTCCTGCTGTTATTGTGAAGGCTTGCTTGCTGATCTTGTTTACTTCTAATGACTTGTTTCAAATAAAAATGACAGGTGTTCAAAGAAGAAGCTTGCCACATGTAAATTAAAAAAAATGATTAGATACAAATTCCCATACAGATTATTGAATAAACAAAGAAAGTGACGTGACTGGTAAGATGGTCAGAACAAGCTTCGTAAGACTAGAAAGAGAAAAGAATGAAGATGGATGAAGCGTCTGAAATAAGAAAGATGTTGAGGTATCAGAGCAACAGGGAGAAACCTGGACTGGCCACAGAGGGAGGAAAAAGGTGAGAGTAGATGAGAATGCGGTTGAGGTATGTTTTGTATAGAATTAATTTTTCTTAAAGCCAAAAAGACAACAGAGAAAATGCATATTTAATTGTGAAGTTAGTTGAGTTTTTAATTTTAAGATGATCTCCTTTCATATTTTAGATATTACTAGAAAAAAATTATAATCTAATTGCATATTAAATTAGCTCAGGAGTTTGTGACCAGCCTGGCCAACATGACAAAACCCTGTCTCTATTAAAAAAAAAATTACAAAAAATTAGCTGGGCCTGGTGGCTCGCACCTGTAGTCCCAGCTACTCGGGAGGCTGAGGCAGGAGAATCACTTCAACCTGGGAGGTGGAGGTTGCAGTGAGCCAAGATTGTGCCACTGCACTACAGCCTGGGTGACAAAGTGAGACTGTGTCTACAAAAAAAAAAGTTAGCTCAATATATATTTTCTTCTCCTAACAAATTAATCATAAGCTTACTTAGGTAGCAGTTTTTTCATAGAGTATTTAAAATGTGATTAAATTTGAGAAAAATTGATCTACACATGTATTTTCAGGGCCACACACCTACAAGAAATGTACTCATAGTTTATAATTCAACAATAATTTTGAGTATTATGTCTTCACATTCTTTTTAATTGATAAAAATCAGAAGAGACTCTGAAATACAGTCACACTACAAAACTGGTTAGTCCTCTCAGGAATACACAATTCTAAATAAGATTTGTTCCCTGTCATATAGAACAATACCAGTAAAAACTTAGTGGTTGTCATTAAAAAATCTTAACTTTATTTCAAGAATAAGCAGGTTGACCTAAATAGAAGTATAAAAATATCTACTTCTTTCTAACCTTTTACCTTTTAAAAAGTAATTTGAGGTGCTTAGCATTTGAGAGATTAAATTAATAGTGGTAAAATATTTCAGCTATTTCAAAGTAGTCAGATCCAAACTAACCATTTTTTGAAAAACATGAATTACATATTACATGGTTGTCTATTTGACTTTTCCCTTTTGAATATACTTTAGTTCAAGGTAGATAATCCTTTAAATTTTAGGGAAAAACGTTAAATGGCATGCATAAATTAAGTGCTTAATAATTCTTTCATGATTGTTAAGGATTTATTGTTCTAATTCAATTTCTAATCTTAAAATGACTCATGGAAATTAAATAGTAATTGAATTCCAGCACTGGAAGAGTTTATAATTGAGTCCAAGTTTCTCATTTTATACATGAGGTACGTGAAGCCCAGAAAAATGTAATGACTTGACTAAATTTTATAAATTAATGCATAACACCTAGACTTCTCCGACCTGCAAATTTTCTCTTCATATTCAAATAAGAAAATTTAGACAGAGATCACTTTTTCTGCCTCCAAATATGTACTGCCTGGTGGTTAAGTTATCTCATTTGAATAGATGGAAAAAGAAAAATAGTTCCTATTCAGTGTTAAAAAATAAAACAGTGCATATTCTATTTTAAACAGTTAGAAAAAAAGGCAGAAAATACATAAAACGTATGTTAAAAAATAAAGATCTATGAAGTGTGTATTTAATAGTTTCAACAGTCAATGCTATTTTCTGGCAACAGGTGATTGCAAGTTTTTCAAAAACTTGACTATTATTACCAAACTTCAAAAATAATCTACCTTCATAATCATTTTCTTTTTCTTTTTCTTTTTTTTGAGACAGAGTCTCCCTCTGTCGGCGCGATCTCGGCTCACTGCAAGCTCCACCACCCAGGTTCACGCCATTCTCCTGCCTCAGCCTCCCGAGTAGCTGGGACTACAGGCACCCGCCACCATGCCCGGCTAATTTTTTGTATTTTTAGTAGAGATGGGGTTTCACCGTGTTAGCCAGGATGGTCTCGATCTCCTGGCCACGTGATCTGCCTGCTTCGGCCTCCCAAAGTGATGAGATTACAGGCCTGAGCCACTGCACCCAGCACTTCATAGTCATTTTCTATCTGCAATCAAGGAATTTACAGTTTACCTAACTCACATATTTTCTATCTATTGTTATTGCTGTTGTGTTAACGGTGACATCATCAGTTTGAGGAAATCCAGCCAAACAGTTGAGTCTCTGTCTTGACCTATCTTATATTCAGCAGGAAAAGTTAAATAGACAACTAGATACATTAAATCAAACTCTTGAAATACATGACCACTTTCTAAAATCAAAAGAATTTTACATTCACAAAGCAGAGAAAGGTTTTAGTTCAGAGGACTTTTTCAGAAGTCAGGACTGAGGACTGATAGGGAGGGCCTCCAGAGACCATCTCACTAATTAATCAATCTGGTATCCAGAGGTTTATTGTCTCCGTTGGCACCTATTCATGGGCAGAAAATAATCCTAAAGGTAGACTCATTTTCAAGTTTTGTAATGCTAAACAATAAACCTAGTCATTACCCAATATATCACCTGTCTTTACTAAGGAACTACTTAACAGATTTCAGATGATGGGTGAATAATATATAAAACATTTAGAAATTACAGCAAGTTATTGAATCATGAGTTTAATTGTGAATATATGAAAGGAAAGTATTTTAATATTAAAAGATTATCTAAAATTATAGATTCTACAATTTCTTGGGCACTTGACCTTTTTAATCAAATTCAATGAATCAAAACTTAATAGAGCCACTTCAAATGGAAAATTATTTCCCTAAAGAGACTGGGGTTTAAATGTTCTTAGGGTTAAAGGTATATTTAGAAATAAATTAATGTTTCGTGAAGCCAAAGTAGATTATAAATTCAGAGAAAATCTCGCTTTGTCAAAATACTTTGTAATTTAGAAATCAAAATAAGCATGTGGAATATTTTTATAACCAAAAAGTTATAATACAGTTTCTCTCTATTTTCTGAAGCACTAGATTAGCTTCCCCAGTTTTTTCAGCAGTCACATTATTCTCCCATACATGTCTATTTTTGGTGTCTTCTATGTAGAAAACATGTTAACTTACTTTTCAGAGATAACATCCGGAGACAGTTAAAGAAGCAGATAATTTCATAATCAAAATCTTTACTCTCTGATATAGCTCAGACAACATTGCTTTGAGTTGTATTCTGGCCCCAAATAATATTTCTAGGAGAAAAACACAGGAGTCTTGGGGTGATCAAAGACAGAAGAGTTTACATGTAAGACTCCTACAGAGTTTTGCTACTTAGAGATAACCTAAACCCTATCCAACCATGTTTTTATGAAGGAGGTCCTTAACCTGAAGGTTTAAATAACCGAATGAATAATCTAAATGTTAGATTCTTAAAATGTATTTTATTGATGAATTATTTATGTAATACCTTTTACTATTTATAGTTTATATTCAGTACCTCTTCTAAAAAGAAACGCGTGGGCCGGGCGCAGTGGCTCAGGCCTGTAATCCCAGCACTTTGGGAGGCCGAGGCGGGCAGATCACAAAGTCAGGAAATTGAAATCATCCTGGCTAACACGGTGAAACCCCGTCTCTACTAAAAATACAAAAAATTAGCTGGGCATGGTGGCGGGCGCCTGTAGTCCCAGCTACTCAGGAGGCTGAGGCAGGAGAATGGCATGAACCCAGGAGGCAGAGCAGTCAGTGAGCTGAGATCGCTCCACTACACTCCAGCCTGGGTGACAGAGCGAGACTCCATCTCAAAAAAAAAAAAAAGAAATGCACGTTATGCTTTCAATCTCGAAGAGAGAAGACAAAATCAGTCTTTTAGCTCTTGCTCTTACTCTTGCCTTTTTCATGGTTCTTTCTACCTAGGACTGGGCTGGAGCCCATCTGTATGATACTCTGAAGCTCACTCAAAATCATCATACCCTTTGGCACTGATACCAACTGATGGGCACCTGACCTAGTCTGGGGAGTCGAAGGTGGCTTCCCTTAGGAAAGGACATTTGAACAGAGATCTGAGTAGTAAGTCCTAGATTGAAAAAGTAGGATGAAACTAGATTAGGAAGACTGTTGCAGGTAGAAAGAACAGCCCTAAGGATACAAAAAAAAAAGAAAAAGAGTAGCACAGAACGAACCTGATCGCAGGTGCCAAAGGCCACTGTGATGGGCTTTGTAGACCCTGTTAGTCAAAATTGGGCATGGGGTGGGGAGGGAGAAGGATGACGAGAGGACTGCTAAATTTCTCACCTTCTATGAAAAGTAGACAAAAATATTTTTAACTTTGATTTTTGGATAACTATTACCTATTTGAGAAGATTTTTGAAAAAATTAAAAGAAACCATTCACACTTTCTGAAATGTCAGTGAATTTATATGAGTGATAAGGAAATCAATATATGTGGCAGTAAGAAGAGAAATGTGTAATAAGGCCAGGTAGCATAACCATTAAAAGAGCAGGAGTTATTGCCTGGAAAAGGCAATAGTGAACATGAATAATGATCCCACTCTAGGCCCCTACGCACTGGAGACATAATAAACAACTTCAGCAAGAGGGCTGCTGGGAAAGCACCGTCTTCAGACAAGGTAAAAGTAAGGTGAGAGGGTAGAGACAACATTTGAAGAAGTAGTTGAAAAAGTAGGAGATGCTTATGGCCATAGAAAAGGAGTTCCCCAAAGAGGGATTTTGAAGGAAAAGATGAACTAGATGAACCAATGAGAGTTAAAGAAATATAGAGAAAATATGATAGTATCGTGCATTTCCATGGAGATGGTTTCATAGGGATGGGGAGGGCAGTGATTAAAGTTGAGCTTTTCTAATGAGAATAACTATAGGAAGTGTGGTAGAATTAGCCTACTCATGATCTCTCTAACCTCACTTCACCACAATTTTTCCACCCACATGAACTTAGCTTCTATCTCCACACTCCAATGAAACTACTCTCTAAATTCACCAATGACTTCCATGCTGCCCAGCCCAGTGGACAGACTTCACATAATCTAACCGTCAGCCGCCTTAAGCATATTTGACCATGCTCACTGTCCTTTTCTATGTCCCTACACTCATGCATTCCCCACTGTTCCATGGCTGCTATTTCTTGGTCTCCTTCACTGACTCCTCCTCTTACCCTACTATGAGACTTCTTTCTCTTTTTTCCACCCTCTTTCTGGATAATATCAACTAATTTCATGAGTTTAAATACCATTGTAATGATCCCCAAATTTATATTTCCAGCCCAGACTTTTCCTCTGAGTTTGAGTTACATTAATCCAGCAGCTTACCTGACATCTGTATTTGGATGTCTAAAAACCATTTCAAAATTAAATGATTCTCCAATTCCTTCCACTTCCATCCTGCCTCTACCATCACAATACTGTTAGTAGAACAAATAATTAAAATGAAAAACTAGTAAGTATGAAAGGCACACTCTCTGTCTCTTCTTGATTTTAATGAGATAGATTTATTTGCTTTATTATAGTTATTAATGACTTTATTTTAGTTATTATTGTTTCTGTATCAGTCAAATAAGATTAACATATCACAATAGTACTGCTTGGTGACTTAGTAAACTAGAGCCACATTGAGCTTGCATCATTTGGTTTGATTCTTGCTCCATTATGATTGCTATGTTTTATTTTGTCATCATTATTCATCTTTTTTTGAAAGAAGTCTTGCCTTTGTATAATTTATTTCACATTTTTTTCTGGAGAATTATCCTTTATAGAAGCAATTTGGAGAGATGGTTAAGCTCGTGGACTCCAGAGCCACACTATCTGGATACTCAGCCCAGTTTCACATCTTTTCGGCCAAATGACTTGCCTCAGTTTCTTCATCTATGAAATGGAAGTGATGGTGATATTATCTATCTTGTGAAGATGATTTATTACATACAAAGCTCATAAAATGTTTTCTGACACAGTAAGTTGTCATAACTTATGTTACCTATTACTCTTACTCAACCATACCATTGTTTCTGATATGCCAGAGAAAGAAGAAGCCTGTACTATCACTCACTTCAGTTGTTTTCAACTAAATATTATTTTCATTATCAACATCATTTTTACCTCACTCTTACATCTACGGTTTCTGGGGGAAAATTTAATAAACTGATCTTTTAAAAAAGGCAGACTATGTTGAGAAACAGCAAACCTATTAAATAAAACCTCTTAGCCCACCTTTTATAAATCTAACCAATTACGTTTCAAAATAGTAAGACAATCAGGTAACTTTTTATACACTTTCAGACCTCACTTTGAGTAAAATAATTCTTTAGGAAGTTATTCACACAACACAAATTGGGTGTAATAAAGAAAAAACCCAGAAAGTTACAAAACTGGATTGCATCATACTCTTCAGTTACAACAGCCTTCTAATTTGAAAAAAAGAAGTTTTAAATATTGTCTCTGAGAAAATTAAATAATTCTAATTTTTTCAACTTGAGTTGATTAATCTCAGATCTAATTTCTAAAAATTAAAAAAGCTATTTAAGTAATATAAAATCAATCTCTGCACTTTATTTATTTTAGTTTCATTTTTAAAGCCAAAAATTCTCAGGTTTTAGCATAGTATTCTTGTTAGAATTGGTCATCATGCAAGTTTTAAACATTCATATTAAACTCAACTGAAAACAGAAATTACAGGGCAGCCTTGAAAACATAAACTTATCTTTTACCAAGTAAGGTCCAAGAAGCATATTAAGCAATGCTAGGCTCAGGTACCATTTTAAAATAGTTTTGGCACAACAATTGGAAAAATTGAGAACTCAGAACTAACTGTGTCACACATAATGCCAGTAAGTTTTATTCTGCCTAAGTGCATAGATGATAATCAGATGGATTGTTTTAATAAGAATTCCATAAAAGAAAACCATAATAGTTCTTCTAAGGTTTTATATAATTTTGCGGGCTTTAAAAATGGTATGGAAGTGGTTCTCTGGATTATCTATCAATTATTAAACTATGAATACAAGTAATTTGAGTATGATGCCCTTCAACCTTGACAGCTTTTCCTTTTTAAGATGCGTGCACAATAAAGTTAATGCTTTCATCAGACATATAAGGAGTACCCAAAGCAAGTACAGTCTTATTGTAGGTTTTACTGCATTTATAATTGTGATAAAGATATAATTTTTTCTTATGAGGGCAATAATCAATTAGAAGAGAAGATCTGGAAATATTTAAAAGGAATATGGGCAAGGCATAGTGGCAAGCACCTGTATTCTTAGCTACTTGGAAGATGAGGTGGGAAGATCATTAGAGCCCAGGAGTTCGAGGCTTCAGTGAGCCATGATTGCCACACTGCACTCCAGCTTGGGTGACAGAGTGAGGCCTTGTCTTGAAAATAAAATAAAATAAAATAAAATAAAGGAATAGGTGCTATGTGGATACCACCAGTATTGTGGCTAAATTTCATTAGGATGATTAGTAGTTACCATTAAATGTAATAATTCTGGCAAAGATAATTTGTTTGTTGTCATGAAAATATTCTGCATTCATCAAAATAATTATTAAAATATATAAAAAGACACATGAAGTTCATTAGATATATTTTAATTTTACATACTTGAAATGTCATAATAATTATTCTCCTCACAGTAAAATGATGGGACAAGTCTTCACCTATCACCTTATGAAGTAAAGGAAAAAAAAACTTCTGAGTTTAAAGAGTAGCTCTAGCAGACACCTCCAATTTCAATGTCTCAAAAACTTCACTATAACTGCACGTTATAATGACAGAAATTCACAAGAAGAGAGGTGAAAGCAGTAACAAATTTTTGGAACCTAAAAAATACATACAACAAGAATGCTTCTTCCAAAATCTGCAGTAAATAAATACATACCATGGAATACTACTCAACAGTTAAAAAGAACAAACTACTGATACATGCAACAAAGAGATGAAATTGATAAATATGCTAATAACAAAGCCATTTTAAAGATCTGCATATTGTATAATTATATGTATACAAATTTTTACAATAGACAAACTGTGGAGTCAGAAAACAGATCAGTAGTTTTCTGATGCTGGGGATAAAAGATTGACTGCAAATGTACAGAGCTAACTTTTAAGATAAAAGAAGTATGATTCCAACTATGTAACATCCTGGAAAAGGTAAAGCTGTAGAGACAGTAAAAAGATCATTGGTTACCAGGGATTCAAAGAATTGGAGATAGTTTAGTAATTTTTCTATTTATAAACAAAAAGAGGAGCCGGGCGCGGTGGCTCACGCCTGTAATCCCAGCACTTTGGGAGGCTGAGGAGGGTGGATAACCTGAGGTCAGGAGTTCAAGACCAGCCTGACCAACATGGTGAAACCCAGTCTCAACTAAAAATACAAAAATTATCCAGGAGTGGTGGCACGCATCTGTAATCCCAGCTACTCAGGAGGCTGAGGCAGGAGAATCACTTGAACCCGGGAGGCAGAGGTTGCAGTGAGCTGAGATCGTGCCACTGTACTCCAGCCTAGGTGAGAGAGTGAGACTCTGTCTCAAAAAAAACAAAAACAAAGAAAAAAAGAGAGTTGGAGAAGGGATGAATAGGTGGTGAAGCACAGGCAATTTTTAGGATGCTGAAACTATTCTGCATTGAACTGTTATGGTATTAATACATATATGACATCATGCATTTTTCACATTTTCCAAAACTCATAAGACTGTACAATGGGAAGATTGAAACTTGATGTAAACCATGAGCTTCAGTTAATAATAATATAGCAATTTTGTTCATGAATGGTAACAAACGTACCACACTAATGTAAGATATTAATAATAAGGGAAATTATACAGGGTGGGGTGGGGGCAGGGGAAAGCAAGTATATGGAAATCAATGCTACTACTCTTTATTATAGCCTTAAATTTTCTGTAAATCTAAAACTGCACAAAAAAAGGAAATGCTTTGAATATTCTGATTTTTTAGTTTTTCCAATAATAACCATAAATTAAAAGAATTTCAGATCTATGAGGCATCCTTTCCCTTCTGGGCCCAAGGAATAAACGTGCACGTTTCCCTCCTACTGCCATCAAATCTGTTTTCCTTTTCCTCATAGCAAATCTTCTTAAAAGAATTAACTATATTCAGTGTCTCCATCTCTTTCTCTCTATGCTATCTAAACTGATTTCACATTTATTATTCTCAAAGAAGGCAATCAATGGCCTCCTTCCAATGGATGCTTTTCAGTGCTGATCTTATTTTAATTTATGCAGCATTTTTGTATTTTTCTCAGTGCTTTCAGGGATAAATAAAATAGAGTAGAATGTATAAATTTTAAATGTGTCTCTACAGCTTTTTAATACCATTGGTACCAGTGCCCAGTGGGGCACCACATAGCGGAGCTGTGAGAAAAGGGCTACCGTCTTCTAGACCCCAAAATGGTAGATCCACTGACAGCTTGCATTGTGTGCTTGGAAAAGCCTCAGACACTCAAGGTCAGCCTGTGAAAGCAGCCGGGGGGGAGGCTGTACCCTGCAAAGCCACTGGGATAGCACCACCCCAGACCATGGGAACCCACCTCTTGCATCAGTGTGACCTGGATGTGAGACATGGAGTCAAAGGAGATCATTTTGGAACTTTAAGATTTTGACGGTCCCACTGGATTTCTGACTTGCGTGGGGCCTGTAGCCCCTTTGTTTTGGCCAATTTCTCCCACTTGGAATAGCTATATTTACCCAATGGCTGTACCCCTATTGAATCTACGAAGTAATTAACTTGCTTTTGATTTTACAAGTTCATAGGCAGAAGGGATTTGCCTTATTTTGGATGAGACTTTGGGCTGCCTCCCGGGTTTGCGCCCTTCTCCTGCCTCAGCCTCCCGAGTAGCTGGGACTACAGGCACCCGCCACTGCGCCCGGCTAATTTTTTGTATCTTTAGTAGAGACGGGGTTTCACCGTGTTAACCACGATGGTTTCGATCTTCTGATCTCGTGATCCGCCCGCCTCGGCCTCCCAAAGTGCTGGGATTACAGGCATGAGCCACCGCGCCCGGTGGCTGATTTTCACGTCAACAGCTGCCTTCTAGCAAGCTTTCTGTCTTAGGCATATGGAACTACTGTTATGTCAATGAATTATAATCATTATTAACCTAATAATCAGTAGGTGGTTGTTGGATTCATACTTTTTGACTTTAGTAGTTTCAAAGTCTCCAGTTTGCAATCCACTATTCATTTTGATTTGTAGATTCCATATTTATTTCTCTTTTCTAAGAATGACTGTTTAAAGAAATTGTACTTACATTTATTCCTTTTTAAATCTAGAGTGTATCTCCCCAGGTTAAAATAAAAAAATTAAGAGAAGCTGAAAACTAATTTGAGATTTTTTCACACAATCTCTCTTCTTCCTTCAGCTTTTTATTTTTCATTATCATCATTATCAATACACACTGATTAAGGGCCTACTATACGCAGGTCACATTGGGCAACATACTCTGATTACAAAAAGAGACCAAAGGCCAGGCGCGGTGGCTCACGCTTGTAATCCCAGCACTTTAGGAGGCCAAGGAGGGCAGATCACGAGGTCAGGAGATCGAGACCACGGTGAAACCCCGTCTCTACTAAAAATGCAAAAAAATTAGCCAGGCGTGGTGGCGGGCGCCTGTAGTCCCAGCTACTTGGAGAGGCTGAGGCAGGAGAATGGCGTGAACCCGGGAGGCGGAGCTTGCAGTGAGCCGAGATTGCGCCACTGCACTCCAGCCTAAGCAACAGAGCGAGACTCCATCTCAAAAAAAAAAAAGAGACCAAAAACAAAGCCTACATCAAGGGTTTTACAATCTTGTTGAGGCTATGTGAAAAATATATTTTTAATAATAACAATACAAGGTAGTTTGGGACTGGTGTGAGGCCCTTTGAAGTTGAATAATGTTATCTAATCTAGGAAACCATGACCAGATACCTTACTCCTCCCTGTTTGAAAACCACTCTGGCAACCTGACCATTCACTGGTCACCCAGGCTCCTGGTGGCATCATTCAGGACATCCTCAGAAATAACTTCCTGCTATGATTCACTCTTTATGGAGGAGTCTTCTTGTTCAGTTCCCCAGATGACTACTACATGAAACATAAAGAGTTTCCCTTTCATAGAGTTTTCAAAAAGGCTGCTGAAAGAAGCCATTATTATTAAAACTAAGAAGTTAATATTAATAGGAACAAGAGGGAGACAGAAAAACAGAGAGAGAAAAAACATACAAAAATGGGGCTAGAAAAAGGGTGCCTATGGCATGAGAAAGAGGACAAAGAGTAAAAGGCCAATACTGTCAAGGGAGCAATAGTTCCCTTCAAGTCAGTGTGAGTTACCTATTGCCACCGTAACGATATATAACAATCACAAAGCCTTGGTAACACACAATGAGCATTTCTTGCTCGCACATCTGGGGACATTAGGGAGTTTTGATCTTGACTAGGCTTGCCATGGGTTCTTTTCTTGGCAATGGCAGAGAGGCAAGAGCAAGCCGACTCAATTGTACAAATATTCTACAAGACTATCAAGTAGAAACAGGAGCTCAGAGCCAGAGAAGACCTGAGAGTATACATTATCCTACATGACCTGAGGCCTTGTAGAAATATTGGTGAAGGCACCAGAAGAAACATTGAAACCAATCTTATCTTGACATTAGAGACAGAGAAACCCAAGCTGATACCTAGTGTATTTGTTTTCTGTTGCTGCTGAAACAATTATGAATTTAGGAGCTTAAAACAACATAAACATATTATCTCACAGTTCTGTAGGTCAGAAATCTGGGTTGGCTTCACTCATTTCTCTGTTCTGATTTCACAAAATCAAGGTTTTTGTTAGCTAGGTTTTTATCACGATGCTCTAGGAAAAATATACTTTCAAGCTTATTTATGTTGTTGGTAGAATCCAGTTCCTTGTGATTGCAAAGGGTACCATATTCTTGCTGTCTGCCAGCTCAGGGTCATTCTCAATATCTAGAGATCACCCACACAGCCTTGGCTCCCTTCACCTTTAAAGTCAGCATAGTGGGTTGAGTCCTTCTCATGCTTCAAATCTCTTTGACCTTCTCTGCCTCATCTCTACTACTTCCAGCCAGAGAAAATTCTCTGTTTTTGAAAGCTCATGTGATTAGATTGATCCCACCTGAATAATACAGGATGCTCTATCTGTTTTAAGGTCCCTAATCTTGATTGCATCTGAAAAGCCCTTTTGCCATGTAACATATTTCCAAAAATTCCAGAGATTAGGATAAAGATACAGGAGGGTGGGAGGGCGGGGATGGGGATTGCCTGCCATACCTGGGATCACATGAATCACAAACAATTCTTTTTCATGAAAAGCCTACTACGGATTTAATAATCATGGGCCCCCAGATTGTCTATGCCCAATTTCATATATTTTTATCAATTACTAGTCTGTGTGTATGTTATACCATGTGCTCTCATTTGGATTTCAGAAAATATAATGGCTAATAATCAGAAAACGTCTGTTTCCTGCGTGATTACTCTTTCTCTCTGCCACCAGAAAGAAAAAAAACTGGGTCAGATGTATAGCCAATAACTTAACTATTCCTAGCACTTCATCTTTAAGAACAGCATTCTACCAACCCCACCACCAGTCATAGATTTTCAGACCAAAGATTCTAATTCATCTACAGTTTGTAACTATGTCTAGCTATTATAAATTGGATTGTATGCCCCAAATATCACACATGGAAGTCCTAACTCCCAGTACCACAGAATGTGATCTTATTGGGAAATAGAGTTGTTGCAGAAGTAATTACTTAAAATAAGGCCATACTGGAGTACAGTGGGCCCCTAATCCAAAATATATGATGTCATTATAAAAAGGAGAAATTTGGACACAGTCACACAGGAAGAAGGTCATGTGAAGATGAGAACAGAGACTTACAAACCAGCGAACCCCAAAGATTGCCAGCAAACCATCAGAAGCTAGAGAGAGGCATGGAACAGCTTTTCCTGTACAGATCTCAGACAGAACAAATTCTACGAACACCTTGATCTTGACCTTCTAGCCTCCAGAACTGGGAGACAAAATATTTCTGCTGTTTAAGTCACCCAATTTGTGGCACCTAATGGCAAACCTAGAAACCTTATACAGTCATTAACTTGGATAAATCTCTGGTGAAGACCTGAACCTAATTACAGTGTTTTAAAAGAAATGCATGTTTGGCTACTTTTGATTACAATTAATAGAACCTGGCTTTTAAAGAATGTATTACAAAAAAGAATACAATACCTAGGAATACAGCTAATAAGGGAGGTGAAACATCTCTATAATTAGAATTACAAAACACTGCTCAAAGAAATCAAAGACACAAACAAATGGAAAAATATTCCATGTTCATGGATAGTAAGAATCAATATCATTAAAATGGACACACTGCCCAAAGCAATTTACACATTCAATGCTATTCCTATGAAACTACCAATGACATTCTTCACAGAACGAGAAAAAAAAGTTTTAGAATTTATATGGAACTAAAAAAGTGCCCAAAGAGCCAAGACAATCCTAAGCATAAAGAACAAAGCTGGAGGCATCACGTTGCCCAAATTAAAACGACACTACAGAGCCATGGTAACCAAAACAGCATGGTACTGGTACAAAAACAGACACATAGACCAATGGAGCAGAATAGAGAACTCAGAAATAAGGCCACACACCTACCATCTGATCAGATCACCATGTGATCTTCAACAAACCTGACAAAAACAAGCAATGGAAAAAGGACTCCCTATTCAATAAATGGTGCTGAGATAACTGGCTAGCCATATGCAGAAGACTGAAACTGAACCCTTTCCTTACATCATATACAAAACTCAAGATTTATTTAAGACTTAAATGTAAAACACAAAACTGTAAAAAACCTGGAAGACAACCTAGGCAATACCATTCTGGATGTCGGATCTGGCAAAGATTTCATGATGAAGATGCCAGTAGCAATTGCAACAAAGGCAAAAATTGACAAATGAGATCTAATTGAATGAAAGAGCTTGTGCACAGCAAAAGAAAATATCAACAGAGTAAACAAACACCCTACAGAATGGGGGAAAATATTTGCAAACTGTGCATCTGACAAAGGACAAAGGTCTAATATTCAGCACCTATATGGAACCTAAACAAATTCACAAGCAAAAAACAAGCCCATGAGAAAATGGGCAAAGGACATAAATAGACACTTTTCAAAGAAGACATACATGCAGCCAAGAAGCATATGAAAAAAAGCTCAACATCACTGATCATTAGAGAAATGCAAATTAAAACCACAATGAGACACCATCTCACACCAGTCAGAATGGCTGTTATTAAAAAGTTTGAAAATAACAGATGCTAGCAAGGTTACAGAGAAAAAGGAATGCTTATACACTGTTGGTGGAAGTGTAAATTAATTCAACCTCTGTGGAAAGCATTGTGGTGATTCCTCAAAGAGCTAAAAACAGAATTACCATTCAACCCAGCAATCCCACTACTGGGTGTATATCCAAAGGAATACAAATCATTTTACCATAAATACTCATGCATGCATATGTTCATTGCAACACCATTCACAATAGGAAGGACATGGTGTCAACCTAAATGCCCATTGATGACAGATTGGATAAAGACAATGTGTTAGATATACACCATGGAATACCATGCAGCCATAAAAAATAATGAGATTATGTCCTTCATCCAGAGGCCATTAACTTTAGCAAACTAATGGGGAAACAGAAAACCAAATTCCACATATTCTCACTTTTAAGTAGGAGCTAAACAACGAGAACACATGGGCACAAAGAGAGGAACAACAGAGCCTAGCCTGGGCCTACTTAAGGGTGCAAGGTGGGAGGAGTGAGAAGATCACAAAAAATAACAATTGGGTACTAGGCTTAGTACCTGGGTGATGAAATAATCTGTACAACAAATCCCCATGACACAAGTTTATCTATGTAACGAACTTGCACATGTACCACTGATCCTAAAGTTTTTTTTTCTTTAAGAGAAAACTATTGTGTTGGCAAGTTGTAAATGAAATAGATGGTAATGACAATACTAGCCTATGTTCAGAAATAAAATTATATTGATATTTATGCCAAATTATTAGGGTTTGCAGCCTATATTTGCTTATGCAGATATTAAGCCCCTCCCCCATCCCCTTCTCCTTTATTTCTGAATCTCCTCTATACATTTCTGGGAGTCTTCTTTGGGGTCTTGCATTTTTTGGGGACCCACCTGACTGTGTGCCTCAGCTCTGTCTTCTTCATCTGAGTACCACTCCATCACTTCTGCTTCTGGTGCTATCCAATGGAGCACAATCTGGCATGCTTAACAACCCCACACCAATGGCCTTCTGACTCTTAAAGTGACAACACAACATTGGACTCTGTAGCTGGAGAAGGAGGTGAAGGCATGATTGGAGCTTGTCCTCTCATAAAAATCTATGCTATAAGTGATCTGATGGGCCAGAAAGCAATGCTGCATGTATCTAACGTCTCAACAAGTCTTTCATAACTACAGTTCTTCCAGCTTCTAACCTCTGCTTCTCTTGCCACTGGGCTCAAAATCTACCCTAAAGGCCAGAAGAAGAAATTTCAATCCCATCTCCCACATAGGAATCATGTCTTCACAACTTAACTTTCACAAAACTCCTCCCTCCTGCTGCTCCCAAAACAAAAACTTAACAATTCTTGCACATGGTACCCAAAAGGGACCATCATTCTACCAGTTTCACAACCAGTCTGACTCTATTTCCCCTTTTAGATTCAGCTAGGATTTACAGCTCAATAATAAAGAGTAGCTAAGGAAAGTCAGAGGAAGGCAAGATTACTGAGAATAGAGTCAGTAAAAGAAATTTAACAGAGGAGGAAAGGTTTTAACAGGAAGTAAGAAATTTAGATAAATGGAGAGATGGGGGGCATTCTAGGCAAGAACTTCAAGAAAGAAATGTCACTAGTAAAGAAAAAATGGAAACATAAATTGGGCTGACCACAGACAAAGGTAATATTTATCTCACTCAGTCACTCTGACTCTTCACAGGTATCCAATTTTTAAAAAATCACCTTTAATCTCAATCCACAGGAATCTCCTTTCATTTTCCCTTATTAGAAACAATTTCCACATTCCTTGGAATAATATAAACCAAAAATATTATTTTCTCATTCTCTTAAAATAGTATTTTTTTAAACCCAGATAACTCACCCTAGCTTTGCCTACGATGAGTTATTTCAGTTTGCTTTACTTTACCTATGACACAATTTTGGTTTCTGCTGAGTTTCCGTGCTCTCTCATCAGGCAAACTTCTTGTTTTTCACTTTTCTTCTCTTTGGCACCACCACAAGCTCCAAATTGCAGTTTTCACTCCTCCCCAAACCTATATGGAGTAGACACACCTTCTCCCCCATTAATTCTTCCTAGCAACCTCAACTTTGCTAACTAGAGGTCACAGTGGCAAGAGAACATAGCTACCTGCTGTTTACATCCAAGACAGAGTAGAACATTCCTAGGAAAAAGCATGTCTTTTTCCAGATACTCAAGGGATCCAGGGTCCTGTGAACTCAGAGCTGATTTCTATCCTCAAGCCTTTATGCAATCATGAGAGCCACCACTTCGGTTCTGGTTTATGCCAACTGCCCTCTGTGTTTGTGTGTGTGTGTGTGTGTGTGTGTTGAGGATGCGTGTTATGAGGAGTGCTCCTGTATGCTCATTTATTTTTCAGCAGAACATGAAGTTATACAGATACTAATCCCAAGGATTACTTTTTTGTGGGTCAATTTATGGCTGTGGTTTTGTCTCAGAGGAATATGTTTTGGTGAACAGAGTTCACTCAAGACTTAAATTGCTCTAATAGTTTAATGCATGAAATATACTTGCTCCGAGAATGGGAAGGTTACTTGCTTGTTAAGAAAACAAGGATTACAATTGGTTGACAAAACCCAACTGAAATAGTTATGAAAGGTCATATAAACAGGCACATGTTTTTGTAGGGCTCTTTGAAGTGTAAAATGTCTATAGATAGTAAAATAATCCTGGTGGTGATACAGCAGCATTGCAAAGTCTTGTATAAGAGTCTGTTTAACGTAAAAGAGATTAAATTAGCTCATGCTGAAAAGTCCATTAAATACACACTAATCTATTGCTGAAAACTCAAGTAAAGAATTTAATCTGTTACATTTCCTTCTTGATTTTTTGCAGTCACTGAAATATACTTGGATTAAAAAATAGGCATGGTAATCTGTGACCTTCACAGTTGTTAGGGTACAGTTGAATCCTGTTTAAAGCCTCCAAGAGTTGGATTTTTTTTTTTTTTTACAGTAAGTGCTACTTGGAAAAAAAAATGACACATCTTTGGGAAGTGTTAACATTTTGTTGTCGCTGTTATTGCTATGACTTTTGTAAGGAATTCATCTGAAGTTATAAAATGTTGGCAGAAAAGAGAAACTTCAGAAACATTTTCTGAAGGTCTACAATGTCTTGGGCACTTTGCCACAGAAAGCTTTAACTTTCACGTCAACTTTCAACACAGGCATTATTATTCTGAATTCACAAATGTGAAACTAAGAGTCTTAGATAAAGGAAATTGCCTGCTTATGCTCATAAATGACCATGTTTATATTCAGACCTAGATCTAACATGCAAATTCTTTCCCATCTCAAAACGTTTGCTTCTGTAAGTTCATGGTTCTGGAATATTCCTCTCCAGAGTCTGGAATCCCTTCTGATCTCAGCCTTTGTTACCTAGTCAGGTCCTAGGAGGTTCCCTCTGGAACCCCCACCTCCACTGCCTTGCCCCATCTCAGCACCATGTTTCTTTCCTGAACCACTTAAGATATTGTTTAGTTGGTTGGCTTTTGCCTATTTCCTCCTCTAAAATGTCAGCTCTGTGAGGACAAGGACCATATTTGTCTAACTCATTTCGATATTACCAAAGTTTAGCACAAGCCTGACGTATAATAGACAGTTCAATAAATATCAGGTGACTCTAAGTGACTCCAGGCTTTTTTCACTCACTGTGTTGCATCTCACGGATCATTAATTCTATTGAAAATTGTTTTGTTTATTAATTCCCAAAGTAAAAAATATTAAAGATAAAATAATAAGATTTCCTGATTGGATACTTTGGTCCCATATTACTATTTCTCATACAAATCTTTTTGGTTTCTTGCATCATCTGAAAATCAAGATGTTTTCATATTCTCCAAAACATTTCCCAACCTGGAACAAGTAGAGAGGTGACAACCCTGAAAGAGCTATATGTTTTGTGGAGAGTTCAGAGTTTTGTGCCTATAGCACTATTTTTTATCTTCTGCGTGATAGGGGTTGGCAGAACAGCATTATGTGTGTTACAAGTATATGAAGGTGGGATTATGTTGTTCTTGGGCAACTAACATAAGTTAGGCATTGTTCTCTGTCTGGAGATTCAAAGCACCAATAGAATACAATTCCTGTCCTTAAGGAACTCACAGTTATGTAAATCAGTTTACATTAATTTTCATGTTTTCACCTACTAAATAAGATTAACATTGACAACCACCTATGTCCCAGGGATACAAAGCCTGGGATGTGGAGGGCAGAGGAAATAGCAGTAAATAGCAAAGGGCTTGCAGGGCTTTGCTTATTTCTTTTTTATTATTATTAGCTGCTATGTAGTGCATGTGCTAGAGTTGACCTTAAAGGAAGGACTTGACTTGCAAGAATTTGCCATTTGTTTCTCATTGTTTCCCGTTGCTGGTTGCCTAGTCATAGTCTAACTTTATTTAAAGCCCAAGGGAAGTTTAAAAAGCATATTTTATTTCCCACTCCACTCACAGGAGGGGAAAGCCATGGGAAAGTAGATGTAATAACATTTGTTGCCAAAGGTACAGAAGTCCATAAAGCATAAGCATACCAAGGTGGAAGCTACACACGCACACGTGTGATCACACCACAGATGAAGTGTCAGTTCACATTGGAGAGAATATGTTATGAAAAATTTCACTGGTTTGCCCGTGTTATGACAAATTTCACTAAAACAGTTTATCTGTCTAGAGTTTTATGGCATTCAAGTCCACTCTGAGTAGTTTTTGATACTATTCTTTCATGTTATTTTGGGTAATTCTTAGAACAAATGAAGCAGAGACTCAGAAGCAAAGCATAGCAAGGGTTACTGAATTTTGCAGTCATACTTACTTACTATTGTAGTTATACCTTCAAGAATGTTGTCCCCCAATATAAAAATCAATGATGGAAAAATGGCATTACTATCTACAGATGTACACTGATTAGAACCATGGCCTTGAAAAGGCATTTTCTAGTACTTCCTTTCTTTTTTTCATTTTCTTTTTCTTCTTCCTTTTTTCTCATTTCTTTCTTTTTTTTTTGTTTTCTGGTGTGTATTTTAAAAATACTGAATCATTTTTATAAAGTGAGAAATCCAAAGCAGATTGCTCTAAAGTTTACTTTAGAGACAACTCCAACTAATGTGCCAACTATTACTGTCAATGGTGAAGTGACATTCTTTGCCGTGGATTACTGAACAGCCTATAAATTCTATGGATGTTTGTGATTTTTCTTCAACTTCTTATAATACTCCAATAACACAGTTATGTGAAAGGTATTTAAAGGCAATGTTAATAGCTACATGGACCACCCAGAAACACCACAGCAGACTACCACCTGTTTGAAATACAAAAACCGCCACCCCTGAGATTATGAGAGAGTGCCTACAAGTTTGTGCCTGCAGGTATGAATTAAAGTGCCAGAGTTTAAGGGCATCGTATTAGAGTTAGTTATCTTTGTTCTTTCCCTGGAAGGAGCTAGCCAGAGAGCTATCTCAGGATTTTCTTAAGAACTCTGGTTACTTACCTACAGTAGTCACCTGCCTGTCTTTTCCTTTTTTCCTATTCTTTACATTTTTCTATTTTCTTTTCTTGCTTGAATATAATTTCTATCCAAAAAATATTAACTTTTCATTTTGTTTTGATTTCTAAAACTCTAGCTTGTTTACTTGGTATTATTTTTGTATGACTTTTCTTTTTAATTTATATTGTAATATTTGTTATCTCTTTATCCTTACTTTAGTAACTATTTGCCTGTTTAATCTTTGTTTTCCACTGTTTAACCATTTGCAGAAGAATGAAACTGGACTCTTACCTTTCACCATATACAAAAATTAACTCAAGATGGATTAAAGACTTAAATGTAAGACCTCGGACTATAAAAATTCTAGCAGAAAGCCTAAGAGATACTCTTCTAGACATTAGTTTAGGCAAATAGTTTATCATGAAGACCCCAAAGCAAATGCAACAAAATGAAAAATAGGCAAACGGGAACTAATTAAACTAAAAAGCTTCTTCACAGCAAAAGAAATTATCAACAGAGTAAACAGATAACCTACACAATGAGAGAAAATATTTGCCAACTATGCATCTAAAAAAGGCCTAATATCCAGAATCTATAAAGAACTTAACAAGAAAAAAATAAAGAGCCTCATTTAAAAAGTGGGCAAAGGACATGAACATGAAAAAAATGCTCCACATCACTAATTATCAGAGAGATCCACATCAAAACCACAAGACACTATCTCACACCAGTCAGAATGGCTATTACTGAAAAGTAAAATAATAATAATAATGTCAGTGAGGTTGCAGAGAAAAGGAAATGCTTATACACTGTTGGTAGGAATGCAAATTAGTCCAGCCACTGTGGAAAGCACTTTGAAGATTTCTCAAAGAACTAAAACATGAACTGCCATTTGACCCAACATTCCCATTACTGGATATATATACAAAAGAAAATAAGTCATTTTACCAAAAATACATATGTACTCATGTTCATCACAGCACTATTCCCAATAACAAAAACATAGAATCAACATAGGTGCCCATCAATGGTAGACTGGATAAAGAAAATATGGTACATATACACCATGGAATACTATGCAGCCATAAAATAGAATGAAATCATATCTTTTGCAGGAACACAGATGTAGTTGGAGGCCGTTATCCTAAACAAGATAACAGACAAACAGAAAAGCAAATACCACTCACTTATAAGTGGGAGCAAAATCTTTGGCTCACACAGACATAGAGATGGGAACAATAAACACAGGGGACTCCAAAATAATGGAAGGAGGGAGTGGCCAAGGGTTACAAAATTTTTATTGGGTATTATGTTCACTATCTGGGTTATGGGATCAACAGAAGCCCAAACCTTAGCACCAAGCAATATACACTTGTAACAAACTTGCACAAGTACTCCCATGGTTGAAAATAAAAAAAGAAATGTTTAAAAACCTTATTTTCCTGCTTTTATTTTCTTTAAAAATATTTTTACCTTTAGAATTTGATATTTATTTTTCCCTCTAACTTATTTTTTCCTAATCTCCGTTCATCTTTTATTTTTCAAACTCTACATTTGTAACTTCCTTTGATCCACTATTACTACTGTGCTATCTGCCCTGAAAGGCAGACGTCATAGATATTTCATGTTCTGAAGCTTCCAATCATGAGCAAAGAAATTAGTAATTTAAAGAAAATTAAATAATAAAGAATTTTAAAATTAGGAAGTTTGACTGTGAATTTTGTAAGTAAATCCTACTACAATTATGAGTGGCTATAACAAAACACTATAAATTGAGTAGCTTATAAACTACAGAAACATATTTCTCAAGTTGTGGAGGATGGGAAGTTCAAGATCAAGACATCAGCAGATTCAATGTCTGGCAAAGGCCTGTTTCATGATCCGTGGATGTTGTCTTCTCACTGTGTCTTCACATGGTAGAAGGGGTAGGGGGTCTCTTTTGTAAGGGCACTAATTACATTCACGAGGACTCTGCCCCCATGACCTAATCATCCTTCAAAAGCCCCATCTCCTAACACCATCACCTTGAGGGTGAGGATCTCAACATACGAATTGTAGGAGGACATAGACATTCAGACCATACGTGAAACAGAGCTTGACCTCCCCAACTGCTCCACTGCAGCATCCCTAAGTAAATGCCCTGGCAGGTGTCTATTTGGAGTCATCTGCATGAAGAGCACTCTATCTAAACAAAATTATCCTGTTGGTCCATGTGGACCAGCAGCTGCATCCTACACCAAGTATGTGACTAAAAAATGATGCCTCTAAATTTGTGAGTGGTGGAAACCAGAATTTAACTCTATTCACAGGGGTGTGTCGGTGTGTTTATGTGCACACACACTTGTACATTAATATTTTTGTTTATATAAAGAAAAAAATCCAAATTTTTAATAATCAATGTTCCTGGAGAGTAAAGGTGGGTGGGGTTTTTAAAACTTAATTCGTATTACTTGATTTTTAATGCACATGTGTCCTGTTTAAATTTAAAACAATTATTAAAATTTAAAGATATTTATGAAATGAATACGTAATTCATCACTTCCTTTGAATACTCTAAAACTCTACAGACCGGTGGGAGTCTGTACCTAAACTGTACCATTCTAGTCTCTGCTGGAATAAATTTTAAATGAATTCTTCTTTAGTGTTATGCCATTGAACTGTATTAAAGGAGGTTCCAAGAAATGTCTCTGTGAAATTTGTTGTTTTATTTACCCTACATATGTTGTTAAGAAAACAAGTCATTACATTTAAATCTGGTATTTTAATACCAGGATTACTGGGCAGGTCTCCTGCGAGGCAGCCTGGATTACCTCTTAATGAGTTTGTGAATCTTGAAACTAATTACATTTCCCTCTTCACTTTGGCTGCTAGAAAGCTCTGAGCCAAATAGCCAGCCCACTTTTAGTAAGTAGATTGAATCTTGCAGCACATGTTAGATTCACTCACTCCTTGTTTCATCTTCTTTTTTCCATAATATATTCTTTTTACCTTGATTCCCTCACTTATTTGTTTTTATTGTCTATATTTTGGTAAGCTGTCTGAAATCCTCTTAAAAACAAAGCAAGGTATAAATAACTAAAATCATAAATATGCAAAGCAAACAGTTCCAGGAGACTGTGACATTTCCATTTATGACCTAAATATTCCTGCTAGTCCTAATACTCATAATACTTTCATTTCCGCTCCATAGCCCTAGGGAAGCCATTTATTCTTAATATACTGTTGAGCCTATTAAGCATCTAAGGATTTTTAAAAGAGATGATTGTTCAGGGAAAAGGGAAAATATTATCATAATTTTATATGAGTCTCCAGATGAGAAGTTTCCTCAGGAGCACTGTGCAGGGAAAAGACTATATTTATAACATGTTTAATAAACAATGTGGAGGTTTAAGCTGTCATTTACATTTTCCATTAGTTATATCCAAAATTAGAGCATCATCCATTTAGATTTATTAAATTCATTCTCTTTATGTTGTTATTGATTGAGCCCCATTGACAGGCAGAAAGAATTAAAACTATATAAGTTAAAAGTAACTCTACTTTTGTCTCATTGCAAGTACTCTGAAAGAAATAAATATAAAATATCCCTTTCAATCTCTTGCCTAATTAAAACGGGATTTCTGGCAAAACATGGCACGATAAAACTGTTTTGATTTCACTACACTAGTTGTGCCTACAAAATAACAAAGAAAAAAGGATAGAAAACTGGTCAAACTACGAATAGTCCCAAACTGTAAACTGTGAAGAATACCTGCCAAAACCAAAGAGCATGGCACAAACTGATACATACCTCTCCAGAGTTCTTGCCCAGAAGGGAGTTTGGTAAGTGACATAGCCTTGGAAGCCTCAGCAGCTTACTGTTTGCTTGCATCAAGTTCTACAGATACCCAGTTCCACCCACACAGAATCATAGAGTAGAAATGACAAAAGAAGGAACCATTTATATCCACCGCTTTTATTTCCTAAGACATAGCTTCCTAACCCAACAGGTGGAGTAGGAATGAGGAAAATATATAATCATATTTGCAGTAGATACTAGATTCGGTTAATAAAATAACTAAATAAAAACAAACTCATGATTTGGAAAACCATTAACATATAGTATTTCCTTGTATGTATGCTTAAGTGTAGGAGAATGTGCCCCCAAAAAATAAGACACAGAAAATGTGCGAGAAGGGTTTTGAGACAAAACTCACAAATCAATGCTGGTAGCTGCCTTAGATCATGCTCCATGTTTCCCTCTACACATAATGTATATACACATCACATGCTTCTTATCTATTCATCCATCAATTCGCATTTAGCTTGTTTCCATATCTTGGCTACTCTGAAAAATGCTGCAATGAACAAAAAAGTACAGATACCTCAAGATCGTTATTTCAATTCCTTTGGATATATACTGAGAAGCAAGACTGCTGGATCATATCTGATAATGGTTTGGCTCTGTGTCCCCACCCAAATCTCATCTCTGAGTCTAATCCCCACATGTTAAGGGAGGGTGCTGGAGGAAGGTGACTGGATCATGGAGAGGTTTCCCTTATGGTGTTCTCGTGATAGTGAGGGAGTTCTCACGAGATCTGATGGTTTAAAAGTGGCAGTTTTCCTTGTGCACTCTCTCTCTCCTGCTGCCTTGTAAAGAAGGTGCTTGCTTCTCCTTCACCTTCCACCATGATTGTAAGTTTCCTGAGGCTTCCCCAGCCATGTGGAACTGTGAGTCAATTAAACCACTTTCCTTTATAAATTACCCAATCTCAGACAGCATATTTATAGCAGTGTAAGAATAGACTAATACAATATGGTAACTTTATCTTTAATTTTTTGAGAGGCCTCCATACTGTTTTCCATAGCAGTAGCACCATTTTACATCTTCACTAACAATGCACAGGGTTCCAATTTCTCTACACCTCACCAACACTTGTTATTTTTTGCAGTTTTAATAATGACCATTTTAACAGGTGTGAGATGATAGCAAATTGTGGTTTCAATTTAAATGTCCATAATAATTAATGATATTGAACACCTTTTCAGATACCTGTTGGCCATTTGTACATTTAGAGAAATGTTTGTTCAGGTCCTTTGGCTATTTTTTTAACCAGTGTATTTGCTTTTTTGCTTTTGAGTTATAGGAGTTTCATACACACATTGAATATTAACCCCTTATCAAATATATATTTTGCAAATATTTTCTTGCATTTTGTAGGTTGATTTTGATTATGTTGATTGTTTCCTTTGCTGTGTAGAAGCTTTATGGTTTGATTCAATCTCACTTAATTTTTGCTGTCATTGTCTTCGCTTGTGGTGTCATAACCAAAAAAACCATGGCCAAGATCAATGTGAGGAAGCTTTTTCTGTATGTTTTCTTTTGGGGTCTTACATGTACTTCCTTTTTTCCATTTTGAGTTTATTGTTGTGTATGGGGTAGGATAAAAGTTCAAATTTATTCTTTTGCATGTGGATATCCAGCTTTCCCAACAACATTTATTGAAAAGACTATCTTTTCCCTTACTTTATTCTTGGTGCTGTTCTTGAAGATTAGTTGAGCATATATGCATGAGCTTATTTCCGGGCTCTCGATTATGCTGCATTGGTTTATATGCTTGTTTATATGCCATATCTCTTATGATAGTTTTTGTCATAAAGACTACTTTGTCTAATATACATACAACTACCATGGTTATCATTGGGATAAAATATCTTTTTCCACCTCTCCATTTTCAGCCTATACGTGTCCTTAAAGCTAAAGTGAGTCTTTTGTAGATACCATATAAATGGTTTTTCTTTTTTTTTAACCCGTTCAGTCACTCTGTCTTTTGATAAAAGAATTTAATCAATTTACATTTAAAGTTATTATTGATAGGCAGGACTAGATATTGCCATATTGTTAACTATTTTCTAACTATTTTGTAGTTCCTTTATTTCTTTCTCCATTGCAGTCTTTTTTTGTGATTTGATGATTTTATATTGTTATATTTTGATTTAGCTTATGATATCTTTATGTAGCTACTACAGATTTTTTCATAATTACCCATGAGGTGTACATAAATAAAACACCTTATACTTATGAAAGTCTATTTTAAACTGATAACAATTTAGCTTCAATCACATACAAAAATTCTACACTTTTACTTCTCTACCCCCACATTTTATGTTATTAATGTCACAAATTACATCTTTTTATATTTTGTGTTCATTACCAAATTACTGTAGGTACAGTTATGAGTCACATAACAACATTCTGATCAACCACAAACCACTTATACAATGATGGTCTCATAAGATTATTATAGAGTTTGAAAAACTTCTTACTGCCTAGTGACGTTACAGCTGTTATAACACCATAACACAATGCATTACTCACGTATACATCATGATGCAGGCATAAACAAACCTACTGTGCTGGCAGTCATATAAAAGTATATTTATGTACAGTATATACTATTTAACAAGGATAATAAATAACTATATAACCGTTTTATGTATTTACTATCTATACTTTTATCATTATTTTAGAATGTACTTCTTCCACTTATTAAAAAAATGTTTACTGTAAAACAGTGTGCCATATTATGCTAGCAGCAGCCTCATACATCTTGCATTTGTTGTGTCCTTTGATTGTATTATTGTATCTTGCAGTTAATTTAATCTAGTATTGTTTTGTTCATCATGGCCCTTAAGCATACAAAATCTACAAATAATGCTGCTGGTAGAAGCCACATCAAGTGATTGACCTGACTGACTTGGAAATGAAATGAAAAGTGATTAAGGATTATAGAGGGGGAAAATCAATGATGGTTATTGCTCACCAGTCAGGCTTGTTCCATTCCCACATAGGTACAATCTTGAAGAACAAGAAAAAAGTGACAAACTGTTAAAGAATCTGCTTCACTGAAGGCAAGGAAACTAACAAAACTTTGATATGGGTATATATCAGATATGGAGACACTTCTAATGAACTGGATTGAAGACAAGAGACAGAAACATATCTCTCTCAGTCCCATGAAGTTCATGGCCAGTGCAAAAGGTTTGTTTGCAATATTGAAGGAAAAGTTTGGGCCTGACTATGTTGGTAGATTTAGTGCTAGCTTTCGATTGTTTAAATTATTGAAAAATTGTTATTCATTACATAATGTGAAAGTGAGTGGTGAGTCTGCAGCGGCTGATGTGAAGGCAGCTGAAGAATTTTGGGAAACTCTAGATAAGCTGATTGTGGAGGAAAATTTCTTGCAGAGCAAATATTCTATGCAGATGAAATCTCCATATTCCAGAAATGGATGCCTGAAAAGATTTTCATCCTAAGGAGGCCAAGTCAATGCCAAATTTCAAGGTTTTTTAAAAAGAGGATAACAGTCTTGCTTGGGGGCAATATTGCATGCTACAAATTGAAACCGTTTGTGATCTTGCGCAGTGAGAACCCCAGGTCTTTCAAACATATCAACACACACTGCCTGTGTACAACAGGAACAATAAGAAGTCATGGATGACCCACCTCCTCTTTCAAAATGTCCTCCTAAATCGCTATGCCGCAAAATTGAGAAATACTGTTTAAAGAATAATATACCTTTCTACATTTTGCTTATTGTTGAGAATGCTTCTGCATATTCTCTTTTTATTGGTGATCTTTATCCCAAAGTCAAAGTGGTGATTCCAGGTACCACATCTTTAAGCAAACCAATGGATCCACTAGTTATAGCAGCTTGTAAGGCCTACTACTTGAGGAGGATTTTTGCCCAGGTTACTGCTGCAACTGAGGAAGACACAGAGAAGACACTGGTGAAATTCTGGAAAAATTACAACACCTATGACTGCATCAAGAACCTTGCTTGGGCTTGGGTGAAGTGACCATAGACTATATATGAATGGCCCCCGGACGAAGACATGCAAGTTTCACCTGTAATGTCAAAGGATTTGCCAAGGATAAGGACATTATAAAAATGAAAAAAAGCCTGGGCACAGTGGCTCATGCCTGTAATCCCAGCAGTTTGGGAGGCCTAGGCAGGTGGATCACCTGAGGTCAGGAGTTCAAGACCAGGCTGACCAACATGGCAAAACTCTGTCTCCACTAAAATTACAAAAAAAATAGCTGGGCATGGTGGCGGGCACCTGTAATCCCAGCTGCTAAGGAGGCTGAGGAAGGCAAATCACTTTAATCTGGGAGGCAGAGGTGGTGGTTAGCCAAGATCGTGCCATTGCACTCCAGCCTGGGCAACAAGAGCGAAACTCCGTCTCAAAAAAAAAAAAAAAAGTGTATGGCTGAGATGGCAAACAATTCTAACCTGGGTGTGGATGAGGATGACATTGAAGAGCTCCTAGAGGTGATTTCTGGCAAACTGATTAATGAGGAATGGTTTGAACAGGAACAGGAACACAGAGCTTGAGAAAGAAAAACTGTAGTAGAAGAAAAAGAAGAACCCCAAGAAAATTCACACTGAAGGGCTTAGCAGGAGCTTTTGCAAACCTCAATAAGATCCTTAAAAAGATTGAAAACATGGACTCTAACTCCTAATAAAAGGTTTTTATTAATAGAGATGAATACTCAAGGTACATTATTTGTTTACAAGGAAATCTAAAGTGAAAAAAAAAAAAAAGCAACCAACCAAGCAAACCATCATGGACCTATTTCCATGAGGAGTGACACATTTTCAAGAATAGCCTCAGGCAGTTTCTTCAGGAGGTATTCTAGAAGGTATTTTTTTCATAGGAGACAACATATCCATGAATGTTATTGCCACTGAAGACCTTCCAGTGGGACAAGATGTGGGGGTGGAAGACAGTGATAGCCATGATCCAGACCCAGTGTAGATCTAGGCTAATCTGTGTGTTTGTGTCTTAGTTTTCAAGAATAACAGTTAAAAGTAAAAAAAAAAAAAAGTTTTAAAATAGGCTTTTGGAATGAGGATATAAGGCACAACTATTTTTGTACAGCTGCACAATGTGTGTTTTAAGATAAATGTTGTTACAAAAGAGTCAAAAAGTTAAAAAAATTAAAGGTTTATAAAGTAAAAAGGCTACCGTAAGCTAAGGTTAGTTTATTATTGAAAAAATTGTTAATAAATTTAGTGTAGTCTAAGTGCACAGTGTTTATGAACTCTACAATAGTTCACAGTAATGTCCTAGGCCTTCACATTTGTTCACCACTAACTTCCTGACTCACCCAGAGCAACTTCTAGTTCTGAAAATTCATGGTAAATGCCCTATATAGGTGCACCATTTTTTATACCTTTTTTTTTTTACTGTATCTTTTCTATGTTTAGATCCACAAATACTTACCATTGTGTTACAATGGCCTACAGTATTAAGTATAATAGCATCCTGTATAGGTTGGTAGCTTAGCAGCAATAAACTATACCATATAGCCTAGGTATGTAGTACATTACACCATCTTAAGTTTGTGTGTAAGTATATGATGTTCACACAATGATGAAATTGACTAACGATGAATTTCTCAGAATATATGCTCCTTGTCAAGCAATGCAGGACTGTGCATTTATTTTTCATTCTTTTGTCTTTTAACTTTTGTGCTAAACAGTGATTTATATGCCACCATTACTCTATTAGAGTATTTTGAATTTGACTAGATATTTACCTTTACCAGTGAGTTCATATTTTATATGTTTTCATGTTGCAAATTAGTATCCTTCATTTCAACCTGAAGAACTCCCTTTAGCATTTCTTGTAGGGCAAGTCTAGTGTTGATAAACTACCTTAGTTTTTGTTTGTCTGAAGAAGTCTTAATTTCTCCTTCGTTTCTGAAGAACAGCTTTGCTGAGCATAGCATTCTTTTTGACAGATTTTTTTCTTTCTTTCAGCACTTTGAGTATATCATCCCATTCTCTTTTAGCCTGCATGGTTTCTGCTAAGAATTCCACTGAGAGTTTTATTGAGGTTCCTTTGTATGTGACTGGTGGTTTTTTTCTTGCTTTCAAAAATTTCCTCCTAATTCTAGGAGGAGAAGCCCTGGATTATGTGCCTTTTCTCAATTCCACAAAGCCAGGCTGGATACTGAGAGTCTCTCATTTATTTTCCCTAAGACGGTGTTCCGAAGTTTTCAAGGTTGTGGCCATTATCCCAGTCCTACAGAGTCAAGCTGGCTACTGAAATGCTGTTCCTGAAATTTGTTGTGCTGTATGAAGGGACTCCTGCACAATGACCATGGGATGCCATTCATGGGGACATCCAGGGCACTGATATAGGGGCACATGCAAGGTGATGATATTGTCTGTTGGCTGTTTGGGGGTGTCCGTAGGCAAGTTGTTTTGCTGAATTCATGGGTATGTCTCTTGGTAGAGTCCATGATCCAGTTAACAGGAACCATAGCCAGTTGCTGAGATCCATGTGCTACTAGTCCTTGTTCCTAGCTACCCTTAGACCATGTAGCTGTGCCAATTCCTTCAGTGTTTTGGTTGGCATGAAACAGAAATGAGCCTCCAGGGTAGTGTCCTGTAAGACTTCTGAAGCCACAAGTGCACTTCACTCTTGCTCTCCTTCACGGATAAAATTATGGTTTGAGGAAACCTCTCTCAGTACTGAGCTGTGCCACCTTCGGGAAGAGGTGGTGATGCAGGTAAAGTGAAACTACTTTTCTTAACCTCTTCAATGAGTACCTCCCCAAATGCTGGATTCTCTCAGCTGGACTCTAGGGTTCCCCAAAATGTATTCTCACCCATGGGTAGCTGTGAAAATTGGTGTTTCTGCGAAGAGGGGAGGACTGGAATCTTCTATTCCACCATTTTGCTGATGTCTAAGTGGCTTTCTAAACTTCT
Source organism: Symphalangus syndactylus (assembly GCF_028878055.3). Taxonomy (NCBI): domain Eukaryota; kingdom Metazoa; phylum Chordata; class Mammalia; order Primates; family Hylobatidae; genus Symphalangus; species Symphalangus syndactylus. Next base: position 54,835,108 of record NC_072426.2, read on the forward strand.
ACTTGGATCTTCCTGTAGTGTACTACAGAGGCAGATGTGATAAAAACTACATTTCCTGAATGAATTTGTACATACAGTTCCAGGTATGATTTAAATTCCACCAATTCATGCATTTTGTTTTGTTTTGAAACTTGAACTCAGAACTGAGGAAGTAAAAATAGAAGCATAGAATGAAGCATTTATTTTGCTAGTGTGGATTATTCCAGCTGCAGCATTGTTCTGAAGCTAGTACCTATAGTGATAGCTTCCCAATTTGGTGGGCAGTTTTCTCATTTTAACAGAGCTATACTTGCAGCCAGCTCTGTTCCATGCCTTTATGAATCCTTTCTGGAAGCTCAGAGTATAATTTGTTTCTGCAATTATTCCAATATTTTTGAATTTCATATAATGTTACAGTAAATCCTTTATTAAACAAGCTAGATTCTATTCTTTGCAACTGAATATCTCTACAACAGAGTATCAAAGAAAGAGCAATCTAAGATTTGCTATCTGATCTAACTAGGCTTCAATAGAGATAGTCTTCCACTAAAACTAAATGGTGGGATCTAGAGAAATCCATAATATGCATTGGTAAAGCAATTACTTATCACCCGTGGTCACTTGGAATGAAGTGTCTTTTGGAGACAATGCCTTGATGAATCAAATGGCCACTAAAATAAAATACTATGGTAAAAATGAAGAATGTAAAGTTCATGAAGTTCTCTACTTTTAACTACATTATTGAGACTAATAAAAAATGAAACAACTAGTTTAGGATTTAAAATTCCAGTTCAGGTTATGATTAATATAAGCCAGTTCACAACATTATCTAGCCTTTCTGGATCCAGTAATCTCACTACTGGGTATGTATTCAGAAGAAATAATATCAGTACGTCAAAGAGATGTCTATACTCTCATGTTTATTGCAGCATTATTCACAATAGCCAGAATATGGAAACAATCTAAATGTCGATCATTGGATGAATAGATAAAGAAAATGTGGTAGATATACACAATAGAATACTATTCAGACTAAAAAAAAAATGAAGAAAATCTTGTCATTTGCAACAACATACACCAACCTGGATAACATTATGGTAAGTGAAATAAGCCAGGCACAGAAACACAAATTCTGCATAATCTCTTATATGTAGAATCTAAAAGAGTTCAACTTAAGGAAATAAAAAATAGAACGGTGGTTACCAGGGGCTGGGAGAGGAGGGGAGGATCAAAGAGATGCTGGTCAAAAGATACAAAATTTCAGTTAGATAAGAAATGAGTTCAAAAGATCTATTGTACGACACGGTAACTAGAGTTAATAATAACGTATTCTATTCTCGAAGGTTGCTAAGAGAGTAGATTGTAAGTGTTCTCCTAACAAAAAATGATAAGCTTGCGAGGTAATGCATATGTTAATTAGCTCAATTTAGCTATTCCACAATGCATATGTATTTCAAGGCAATATATTATACATGATAAATATATACACATTTTATTGTATAATCAATTAAAAAAAATTTTTAATTAAAAAATATATATTTAAGAAAATACTTCCTGGAAAATTTAGCATATTAATTGGGAAAGAGTGGTATCCTGATAATTTTAAATGTAGACATTTGGATACACTAAAATAACCATGAGTACTCCAGGTCTCTAACTGCCTAAAATGGCAGGGAGGGGGCACCCTGGTTAGCAGAAACAGTTCTTCCTCTGTCTGATGAGTAGAGACTTGCCTTACCTTAGAGTCTTCAATGGCTTTACCTGAGCAAGATATCTTTTAAATAGGCTGTTGAGTCTTCTCATGCTTCATTTCTTCCATCTTTCATTGCTTTGAGATTAATAACCAAAATCTGACCCAAATATTATGGTGAGAATGGTACAAACAGTAACTCAGAAAGTCAACAGCACATGCACCAAAATAATTAAACTGTTTTGTTATTTTGCATTGTTGTTAACCTGGAGAATATCAAGAAAAAGGATTCTAAGAATGCCAGGGAAGAAGAAACAGAATTAAAGATCACAATGAATTTATACATATAACTATACTTTCACTAAATAAACTAGACATGCCAAAAATCCTTAGAATACTGTCAGGAAAGAATTTCATGTTTTAAGAAAATAGAAATGTTAAATAGACTAACCAAGTACAACCCACCTCCCAACTAAATTTCCTGAGAGGACATATACAAAATAGACTGTGATTCACTCTTAAAAATAAGGAAATTCTGTTATTTGCAATAACGTGGATGGAATTAGAGAATACTCTGTTAAGTTGAATAAATCAGACACAAAACAACCAACACCGAATATTTTCACTTATATGTAGAATCAAGAACAATCAGACTCATAGAAGCAGAGAGTCTGTAGAATGCTGGTTACAGAGGCTGGGAGTGGGAGAAATAGGGAGAAGATGAACAAAGAGTACAAAACCTCAGAATAAGGTGTTGTTGGGGGTTTTGAGGTCTATTGCACAGCATAGTGACTATAATTAATAATAACGTATCTGAAATATTTCCAAACTGCTAACAGAGTACATTTCAAATGTTCTCACCACAGAAGTGATAAGTATTTGAGGTGATAGATATGTCAGTTAGCTTGATTTAGTTACTCCATATTGTATTCATAAATCATAACATCATCACTTTGTATCCCATAAATATATATAATTATAAATTATCAATTTATAATAAAATTAAATAAATAACATTCACAATAAAAAAGAAAGGAAGGAAATACTTGGGGGTCAACTGATAACCAGAGTTTTGGCTCAACTTCATCTCAAAGTGGGCCTTGTGTGTCTAAGAACATACTTGTGTTTATTCCCGCCGTTCATGAATGCTCAATTGGAAGAGATATACTTAGTTACTGACAGAATCCCAACACTGGATCCCTGAACTATGAAGAAAAAGATTGTGGTAGAAACAGCAAACTGAGAGCCTCAGGAATAAGTCTTTACTACTAAAATAGTAAATCAAAATCAATTCTGCACTCCTGAGAGAATTTCAGATATTAGTGCCTCTATCAAGTACTTAAAAATCCTGAAGTTGTAAATCCTGTTCTTTCCCCATTTAACTTATGCTTTTGTATCATGTAGAAAACAGATTAGCCTTAGTAAAAAAAAAAAAAAAAAAAATCAACAGCTTATTATTAACTTAATCAGATGATGATGTCACTTATAGCTGCTGATACATATGTAAGCTTTTTAATGGAACAAATCAACTAGGCTCCTGGTACCTTGTATGCTACAATTCACACACGCACACACACATACACACACACACACACACACACATTTTTCTTCAGCCAGTAGAGTCAGAAGGTTAAGGTCATGATTGCTTCCTTTCAACAATTTGGCATTGTGCTGTAGTTAGTCTTCAAAAACTTACCTTAATTTACCATTCCATAAGCCATCATGCTGATCCTCTATATTAATGACATAATGCTGGTAGAATCTGATGAGCAGGGAGTAGCAGTTACCCTAGATAGTAAGCAGAAAGTATTAGGAACCCCAGGCACTTGGAGAGACAATTTCCCAGGAAATTAAGTTTCCTAATAGCTCTTTGAAGCCTCAGGGAGTTCAGAATCTGAGGCATACCAGGATATCCCCTCTACAGTGAAAGACAATGGTTCTGCACCTTACTTCGTTATCACTAAAACAGAGATGTAACACTGGGTAGGCTTTTATGAATTTTGGAGAAAATATCTGCATGTGTGTCTTCCTTCAGCTCATTAAATAAATAATATATCAATCTGCCGACTTTAAGTAGAAGCCAGGCCACAATAAGATATTCACACGAACCCAGTCTACAGTGTAAACTTCTTCCTAACCCAGTAATTGGAGTGGGGAATCCAGAAGATCTATTATTAATCCAAAGGTCTATGGAAGAACAGACTTGTATTCACCCAATGACAATTCCTGATTGAAGATTCATAATAAACTTGTAGGATTTTGGAGCCACACCAGCCTGTTTTTAGAAGATAAATATCTTCCTTATACAAAACAGATGTGCTCTTCCTGCCAATCTTCTTGATAGAGGCTGAGACTTAATAGTGAGATGCATAGCATGAGATGAGACTGTTCGTCATAAACTGTGTTATGTGATCTGGGAAGCTCTAAAGGTGGCATGTAAAAATGAGATATACAAGCTTTAGGTCTATAGCAAGACCTAAAGGCACAAGTAAATCCTATGAACATATGGTTTCTGCTCTTGCTGTGCTGTCTTTTCTCCTTTCAGTAATTCCACTCAGGGCCTCCTAGGGATTTCCTAGGGCTAGTTGACTGAGGAAGAAAAAAATTGAGCCTGGTTTGCCAAAGGGTCTGCATGATATGCCACACTAGTCAAAAGTGGTGTGCTATAGTATTACAATTTTATACTTGGACTCAAAATAAAGAAACTTACTGAAAAAAATCACTACAAAAGTAATTTTGTATAACTTGAGTGTTCTGTTGCTCTGACAAACAGTGCTCTGCATAGAGTTATATGCATTAAAGTAACAAGTACCAAAAGCAGAAAGTCAAAGAATGTTAGCTAAAAATTTAACTGCTGTAAATTTTTTAAAAGACAGTGAAAATGCTTTGAAACTTTTGTCATCATAAAAAGTGTAAAATTTTCAATATCTTGCAATATATTTGTAATCTACCTGGGCACATTAGTTTGGAAGCTCTGGCCTAAAAGACGCATTCAGGGAGATGCAGTTGAGATGGTAACCCATCATAATCATAGAATCACAGAGACATATTATATTTGGAAATGTAAGGTCTGGCAGGGGACAGGAGTGAGATATGGTACTAGAAATAAGGATCAGTTGAAAATGGGTAAATACAGAACATTCAACTCCCAACCATACCCCTCTTTCCCACGTGTACACACTTACACATATCACAAATTCAACAGTCAAGCTTCTGCCCCTAGGCAAAGAACTAGAGGGTTCCTCTGAAAAGGAACTGACCGTCCCTGAGCAAATACCTTCATATAATGGCATTATACTAAAAAATAGTTTATTGTTTATCTAATATTCAAATTTAACTGTGTGTCCCATATTTTTATTTGTTAAATATGGCAACTATAATGTAGAGTTTCTCCAGTTTAACCCTAACCTCCCTGCATGGCCACCTCAAAGCAAAATCGATCTGTGAACAAATATGTTCTTATAATGTGAACAAAAGTCTCATCAACACACATAACTGCTGTATTATAATATATAAATAAACAACTACGGATTACCAAATATTTGAGGAAAGCTTCAGCATGAAAGTGAAAGACCAATATTTAAAAATGGAAAAATATTATCCTAAATAATATAGAATATTTAAAGAATAGAATAAAACTTTTAAAAATAATATTTTAATTATTTTTAGCAATATTTTACAATTCTTTTTTTATTTTATATTTTGCATCCTCTAATCCAAAGGAACAGAATAAAACTTAAACGAAACCTCCTATTGGAAGAACAAAAAAGTTTAGAGGAGATATTGCATCAACACACAAAATATGTTACAGAAAAGGAAAAATTAGGCCAGGCGTGGTGACTCACATCTGTAATCCCAGCACTTTGGGAAGCCAAGATGGGAGGATCACTTGAGCCCGGGAGTTTGAGACCAGCCTAAGTAACATAGGGAGATCCAGTCTCAAAAACAAAATAAAAACAAACGAACAAACAAACAAACAAAGGACCAATCAGAAAAAAAAAAGAAAAGAAAAAAAAATGCCTGATTGAAGATTGAAGAATTCTTGGAATTTTCAATTATGATTACTAAAATTTTTTAATTTAGTAGAATATTTGGAAGATATAATTGAGAAAATGTTTCTGTGAAAGTACAGTAAGAAGAAAAAGATGGGAATGGGGAGAGATTAACCAGGTAGAGAATGAATTCAGAAAGTCCGAAACCAGAACAATACAAGTCACAGAAGGAGATATCCAAGAAAGCAGAAATAAGATTATCAAAGTATTCCAGGGAATATGCCAATGGTAAAGTACATAAATCTGTAGAAGAAAGAGTATACTTAGTGCTCATTCCAGAGGATTTTTTTTTAAAGATTAGACATAACGATATAAACTTTCAGAACAAAAATCAGAAGGACATCAAAATTTTTACCAGTATTATTGAGTGCTAGGAGACATTTTACAGACTCAGATAGTTATTTTCCATATTCCTTTATTTAGAGAGCTGTGAAAATAAACTATAGCAAAATGAGGACGAGAACCAAAAAAATATGTTGGAATAAATCCAGAAAAGCAAAGAAGGAAGCACCAAGCACTGAGATGGCAGCTGTGAAGCAAGATGAGAGAGCAACTAGCATGGGGAGGAGCACAAGATGCAACTCCCTGGAGGCAAGCTTGGGACATAAAGGGCAATTTCATGATACTCTGAACAGTTTTAAAAGAAAATGAGGAAAGACCTACAGTTTGAACTCTGATATGTAAAGAGATTTGAAGTCATTATTCCCACCCTCACAGGACAAAAGCTGTACAAACTGCAAATTAATGACTTTTCTTAGTTCCATCAGAGAATTAAGGTGACAGGGCTAATCAACACCTTGAAATCTAGAGACAAGCTAATACAGAGAGTTATGGCTGAAATCAGCTTACTTGAAGCTGAAGCCACTAGATTCAGTAACTGGCAGGAACACTTAAATGGTAATTTTGTTGAATCACTGAAATTTAGTGAGTATTAGTTTGAGTGCTAAAAACTCCTGAGGGCCTAATTTTAGAGGGGCCCCATTTTTATATTTTACTTCCAGGAACTCCAACAGATTTTCAAGGTGCAGATCAAATAAAAATTCTCTCACATTTTGGGCTAGAGGAGGGGGATGTAACTGTTTTGAAATATTTTTCAGAATGCTCTCTGTAATAAGGATCTGTCCTTCAGAGCCTTATGTGATCTGAGTTAAAGGCAATTAGTGAACTCCAGCCCTCTCTATCTTTCCTCTCTTTTGGGTGCTCCCAAGACCCTTTCCTTGGGTTTGATTAATTTGCTAGGATCGCTAACAGAACTTGGGCAAACACTTATGTTTACTGGTTTATTATAAAGAATATTACAGAGTACAGATAAACAGCCAAATGGAAGAGATGCACAGGGCAAAAGATATGTGGGAAAAGATGTTGAGCTTCCATGCCTTCCCCAGGTGAGCCATTCTACAGAAACATTCATGTGTTCAGCAACCCAGAAGATCTCTGAACCCACTCAGTGCTTTTAGGTTTTTACGGAAGCTCCATCACATACATATGATTGATTACATCATTGGCCATTAGTGATCAACTCAACCTTGAGCCCCTCTCCCTTTCCTGGAGGTCAGGGAGTGGACTGAAAGTTCCAGTCCTCTAATCATATGGTTGATTCCCCTGGCAACCAGCCCCAATCTTAGGTTATCTGGAAGTCCCCAGCCACCAGTCATCTCATTAGCATTCAAAAAGGTACTTACCACTTAAGAGATTGCAAGGATTTTAAAGGCTATCTATATACTGGGAAACATGGAGGAAGACTAAATGTATATTTCACAATATCAGAAGAGGAAATTATTTAGAGTTTTGAAAGAAAAAAAACTGGAAATCTATGAGCAGCAAAATTAGCCTCCAATAATTAAGTAGAAATAAGACTTTCCCAAACAAGTAAACTCTGAGACAATTTGTCATTAGCAGACTTGCCCTGTAAGAAATGTTCAAAAAAGTTCGTCAGAGAAAAATAAATGATATAGATCAGAAACATGGATATATAGAAAGAAAAAAAGAGCATCAGAGAAGGAATAAATTAAGATAAAATCACATATTCTTCTTATTCTTAACTGATAGAATAGATAACTGTTTGAAGTAATAATAGCAATAATACATTGAATGACTGTAGTATATTGACAATTCAATGACAAGAATATTATGAGGAACGGGGGGAGGAATTGAAATTATTTTGTTATAAGCTATCTGCACTGCTCATAAAGCAGTATTATGTTATTTGAAAGTTGGCTTAGATTAGTTGCAAATTCTAGGACAATCATTTAAAATTTTTATGTAAAATGCATAATCAGTATCCTAAGAGAGGAAAGAAACGGAACCATAAAAAATATCTGGTTTAAAATCATCCAGGAGCATGATAGCAGAATAGGAAGCCTGGACCTTTCTTACCCCCATGGACACACAAATTTAACAACAACACCCCGACAAATTCCCTTTGTGAGAAATCTGGAAACCACTTGAGAAGCTCCTGTACTACAGGCAAAGGCAAACCAGTATCATCAAAGCTAATAAGAAAATTTGAGGCACCCTCTCACAATAAATTCTATTCCATGAGCAGGGCCACATATCAGTGCCACAGTGCCACATGATCCCTCAACTCCCAGATTTCTCCTTGGGAGAGAAGAAAGAGATTGATCTGTACGTTCAACCCTCTTAACTTTTCTGCAGGCTTCCTGAGGGACTGCTTTCTGTCTTACCTGAACCTGAATGCTGACAGCAAAAGGCCACAGATATGAAGCAGCTGAGAACAAAGGCAGAAGCTTGGACTAGCATGCACACACTTGCCACAGTTTCTCCAGCTCAGCAAAGAGTGAGCCAGCAGAAATCCCCAAATCCCAGCTTCTCTCTGGGGAAGAAAGAAGCTAGACCATAAATCCAACATTCCAAATTTTCTGGGGGCTGCCTGAAGGCATAATTCAGCCAGACTGAATTCTGTCTTGCCTGTTTTGCTCACAGGATCTGGCGTACTCTAGATGTCTGGGAGCCTCTGAGAACAACAACAACAATAACAAAAACAGTTCAGGGCATGCTGTTTCTCTAAAAAGCCCACAGTAGAGCAAATGGACACCAGAAATCGCAAGAGATTATAAATTCCTGAAAAATAAAACCAGAAAGTCCTCCAATTGGGAATTTACTTGCACAAGTCCAGAAAAGATGCATACACAAAGAAGGCTTGAGAGACCCCCAGAATATTTGGCTGAGGTGATAGTGAGGGCCTTTACCTCTACATGGCCAGTTCTTGAAGACTGAGAGAGGTGGCTATTTTTTCTAATGCACAGACACAAACAAAAAGACTCAAGGGGATGGGGGATGGGGATAGAAAAGCATGGCCCAAAGGAAAAAACAAGACAAATCTTTAAAATCTGACCTTAATGAAATGGAAGTTTATGAATTACCTGGCAGAGAATTCAAATTAAAAAAAAATCTGCCATAAAGATGCTCAATAAGCTCAGAAAAAACAATGCATGAACGAACTAAAAATTTCAAAAAAGATAAGGAAAATATAAAAAAGAAGCAAACAGAAATTTTGGAGCTAAAGAAAATAATAACTGAATGTGAAAATTCACTAGAGGGATGCAACAGCAACCTTGAGCAAGCAGAACAAACAATCAGCAAACTCAGCAGGACAGGTCATTTGAAATTATCCAGGCAAAGAAGAAAAAAGAAGAGAATAAGAAAGAGTGAAGAAAGCTTAAGAGACTTATAGATCACCATCAAGCTGACCAACACACGCATTATGGAAGTACCAGAGAAGAAGAAAGATAAAGAAAAAGAAAGCTAATTTGAAGAAATAATAGCTAAAACCTTCCCAAACCTGAAGAAGGAAATAAATACCCAGACCCAGGATATCCAGTGGGCCCCACTAAGATGAACCCTAGGAAGTTCAAACTAAGCCATATTATAATTTAATTGTCAAAACCCAAAGTCAAAGAGAGAATTTTGAAAGCAATAAGAGAAAAACAACTTATTATATCAAGGGAGGCCCTACAAAACTGTCAACAGATTTCTCAACAGAAACCTCACAGGCCAGAGGGAAATGTATGATATATTCAAAGTACTGAAAGAGAATACTGCCAACTAAGACTACTATTCCACCAAACTGTCCTTCAAAAATGAATAAAATATGAAGACATTACCAGATAAACCAAAGCTATAAGAGTTCATAATCTCTAGCTCTGCCTTGCAAGAAATGCTAAAGGAAATTCTTCAAGTTGAAACAAAAAGACCCTAAATAGCAACATGAAAACATATAAACATAGAACTTGCTAATAAAGGTAAATGATATAGATGAATACAGAATACTGTAATCTTTTAATGCTGGTGTATAAATCACTTAATTCTAATATAGGAATTAAAAGAAAAAATATTTTAAAAACTATGCTTACTAAAATATGTTAATGTATACACACTAAAAACATATTTTGGGACATCAGTAACACAAAATGTGCATGAGGTCGAGATAAAAGTATAGATTTTTTTATGCAATTGAAGTTGTCATTATCAGCTAAAATATACTGTTATAACTAAAGGATGTCTTAAGTAAGCCACATGGTAACCTAAAAAAAAATCCTTTAGAAGATAAACAAAAGAAAGAAATCAAAGCATGACAATAAAAAATCAATAAAACACCAAGAAAGATAGCAAGAGAGGAAAAGAGACAAAAGAGCTACAGGGCAGACAGAAAACAATTAATACAATGTCAATAGAAAGTCCTTCCTAACAATAATTGCTTCAAATGTAAATGGATTGAACTCTCCAATCAAAAGAGATAGTGTGGCTAAATGAACTTAAAGATACATGATCCAATTATATGCTACCTATAAGAGACTCACTTAGATTAAAAGACACACACATAGGCTGAAACTGAAGAGATGGAAAAATGTTTCATGTAAATGGAAAGCAAAAAAGTGCAGGAGTGGCCATACTTATATCAGACAAAATCAGAAATATTGTCACAAGAGACAAAGAGGGAAAATATATAATCATAAAAGTGTTATTTCACTATGAACATATAACAATTATTAATATATATGCATATATCCTACATCAGAGTACCTAAATATATGAAGAAATATTGACAGAACTGAAGGGATATACATTACAATAATGTTAGGAGATTTCAGTACCCCACTTTCACTAACAAATAGAACTCCCAGACAGAAAGTCAATAAGGAAACAGACGACTGAACAACATTATAGACCAAATGGTTCTGACAAACATACACAGAACTTTTGACCCAAGAGCAACAGAATACAAATTCTTCTCAAGCACACACAGAACTCTCTCCAGGATACATTGCATGTTAGGTCACGAAAAACTTTTAAGAAATTTAAGAAGACTGAAATGATACCAAGTATCTTTTCCAACCACAATGGAATGACACTATAAATCAATAACAGGAGAAAAATTAGAAAATTCACAAATACGTCAAAATTAAACAAAACAGTCTTGAACAACCAGTGAGTCTGAGAATAAATCAAAAAGAGTATTGGAAAATACCTTGAGAAAAATACAAATTGAAACACAATATACCAAAACCTACGGGACACAGCAAAAGCAGTATTAAGAGGAAAGTTTATCGTGATAAATGCCTACATTCTAAAAGAAAAAAATATTTCAAATAGAAAAAGCCAATGACACTCCTCAAGGAACTAGAAAAAAAACAAAATCCAAAGTTAGCAGAGGGAGGGAAATAATAAAGATGAGCAGCAATAGATAAAATAGAGAATTAAAAATTTTTAAAAGTCAATGAAACTAAGAGTTGGTTTTTTGAAAAGACCAACAAAATTGGTAAACCCTTAGCTAAACTGAGAAAAAAAGACTCAAATAAATAAAATTAGAAGTAAAAGTGGAGACCTTACTGATACCACAGAAATTCAAAGGATTATATGAGACTACTATAAATAAGCATATGCCAAAAAACCGGACAACCATGAAGAAACAGCTAATGTCTTAGAAACATGCAACCTACCAAGTATGAACTATGAAGAAATAAAAAAACTGAACAGATGAATAGCAAGTAAGCAGATGGAATCAGTCATCATAAACCTCTCAAGAAAGGAAGGCCCAGGATCAGATGACTTCATGGGTTAATTCTGCCAAAACATTAAGGAAGAATTGAAACCAAATTAAATTAAAAAACAGAAATCATATAAAATATGCTCTCAGAGCACCTTGGAATTAAGTTAGAGATCAATAACAGTAAGATGGCTGGAAAATCCCAAAATATTTGGAGATTAAGCAACACACTTCTAAAGAATACATGGGTCAAAGAAGTCTCAAGAGAAATTTTAAAATATCTTAAAGTAAAATAAAATAAAAATACAACTTATCAGAATTTATGGAATATAGCAAAAGCAGTGCTCATAAGGAAATGTATAGCATTGGATGCATATGAAGAAAAGAAGGAAGATAAAAACTTAATCACCTAAGTTACTACCTAATGTAACTAGAGAAAGACCAATGTAAGCCAGAAATCAATAAATAAACAAGACAATAGTGATGTCATAATTAGGAAGATGGTGTAAATGGGCAAAAATGCCTAGAAAAGAAATCAAAAGATAATGTCACAATTTAATAGACAGCTGTTAGAAGCACAGCATTTAGAAATATGAAGGAAAACATCAGAAGAAACAGGTTAAAGAATTAGATGTGGTCCTCACAGGGAATATTTGGTGAGATGGGGGTGTGGAAAGAGAAGGATAGCAAATGAACTAGGATTTGAGTTCATAATCATAGGAGACTTTAGTCTTCTCTGTCACACTTCAATTTTTATGAGCCACTTATAGTTATGTATTACCTAAATCATTAAATATTTAGAAACGGACAATACTTGAAAATATGATCAACCTCGTTCAAAAACATTAAGGTCAAAACTGCAAAAAGGCACTATATAGTTTTCTTTATGATACCTATAGAGATTACAATGTTGAATAAGATCCAATGTGGATAAAAGTATAAAAAAACAGGTTTATATACACCATTTTTGAAACTTTTCAAAAAATTAATTTGTCACAGCCTTCAAAATCTTAAGTACACTTGCTGTTATTTGTACACATACTCTTTGAAACAGTAATACCACTTATCAAATTATCCTATAGATAGCTCATAGAAATGCTTGGATATGTGTGCAAGAGAATTCACTGCAGCATTCCTTGCAATAAAACAGAAACAAAAATATTCCTCAAATGAAGGATTTATGAAAATCCATAATGTGGATTACTGTGGAGTCACTAAAAATAATTATACTAATCTATGTGTGTTAATAATAAAACCTGTCCAAAATATATTAACTGATTATCCAATTTCTATGAAGAAAAATCTATATATTTATTATTATTATTAAGTAAAACTCTAAATTCCAGAAGTGTGTTTGTTAAAACTGATAGAGAAATATAAAACTAATACGTGGAATGAGTCTCTGTCAATGTGGTGGCAAATAACTTTGTTTCTCATCACTGCCTTCAAAACAAAGCCCCTCATCTTCCCAGAATAATCTACTGAGGATGCTCCCTTAACTTTCTGGTCATTTCAGTTATAGGAAAAAATCTTATTTCATTAATTACAACTCGTTTTTATGTGTTACAAAGTCCAGACAAGTCCAATTTTATCCTTTATTGCCTCATATAACAAAACTATCCCCAGCCCCATCCAACTTAGGCTCAGAGCTGGGCTTGGAGAACTGCAAGATAGTAGGTTACTGTCAGCATAAGCAGCTCTCTCTCTCTCTCTCTCTCTCACACACACACACACACACACATCCCCTTTCCTTCCCTCCCTTGATTTTTCACTCCACCTTCCCTGTTTGTGAATCTTCCACACTCAGTGCAACTGGAACGGAGATTAGAGGAAAAGAATTATTTCATAGTTTCCCTACATGGCTGATGTACTGACTGATCTCTTAATTTTTCCCTTAGCCTCAGCCCCCAGTGACCAACCCACCTCACAGTTCCTCACTCCTAGGATCTCTTCTCTGGAGAAGGCAGCAACCTGGGGCAATGTCTCATCAGGGCAGCTCAACCTCACTGCTTCCCCTTGCCCTATAGGCTCCATAAAATGGTGGGAAAGTAGACTTGCCTTTCTGTTTCTCTCTCTCTCTCTCTCTCTCTCTCTGTCTGTCTGTCTGTCTGCAGCCTCTTGAGCAGCTCCAGTGTTCCCTCCCACCCCCCACTTCCATGACTTCTGAAGCAACTGTCATTGACATTCTCCCTACAGCCCCTGGCCATAGTCACAAAGGATGCATTTCAAGCTCTCCCAAGAACTCTTGCACTGCTCCATCCCTGTGTCCTCAGAAATGGCCCTGAGTCTCAGCAACTCAAAAAGACTCCAGTTGGATAGTGAGAAGCCACTGTTTCCTTGCAAGAACCTTCCCAAATTTCTCTAAGTGATTTTCTTGATATCTCCTCCTACCTACCCTGGAATAATGGCAACACCTGCATAGGGAAGAAAAGAGAAAAGACCAAAGCACTCCTTACTTCTATAAATTCCCTTTCTTCAATACATTATCTTAAATTTCTACTTTTCTGTTTTATAGATTGGATGGTAAGGCTGGTGGCGGGGGTGGGGGAGTTGGATGTCCACAGACTAATTTAGCCACTTCCTAGCAAGCCCTTTGATTTTCTGTCTCTCTTGAAAATGTGCAGGTACTTTATAATACATTATTCTCATCTTCCAGGCTTCAGTCAAAATACCACAAAAACAGGAAATTCCCACTGAATATTCAATTAACATATTTATATAGTTATTAGGATAATATATTTAATTTTTTCATATACATGCTGTTGCTCTGACATTTATCTTCATTTAGGCAGCAGCTAGTGAGTTCTATGTCTCCAGAGCAGGATAATGCAGAAAAATATACAAGATTATTTTTTAAGAAATCAATTTTTTGGCTTTTGGTGTTCAGTAACAAATGCCCAAGTGTAAGGCAAAAAACTGGGGAGAATAAATGACCAGATAGGGCCATGCTGATGATCCAAGAAACAAACAAACAAAAAATGAAAGGTAGCGGCCCGTATAGAAATATGACAGTGACACAGATGGGCTGACCCCATCTCTTTGATGCTATTTGATCTCCCAGAACTTAGAGGCAATCAGAATAATGGGAGTTCCATAAAAAATTAAATTCATGTATAAAAATTAAACTTAGATATTTGCACAACCAGAGGCTCTTATTTGAAATTGGGGGCCAGGCATATTTGCTCACTCCTGTAAACCCAACACATTGGGAGGCCCAGGAGAGAACTGCTTGAGCCCAGGAGTTCGAGACCAGCCTGGGAAACATAGTGAGACTTCATCTTTACAAAAAATGAAAAATTAGCTGGGCATGGTGGCATGCAGCTGTGGTCCCAGCTACTCAGGAGGCTGAAGCAAGATGATCATTTGAGCCCAAAAGGTCGAAACTACAATGAGCCATGATCTTACCATTGCACTCCAGCCTGGGTGATAGGGTGAGACTCTGTCTTAAAAATAGAGAAAGAAAACACACACACAAACAACTTGGACCTTGATACAGTTTAGCTCTGTGTCCCCATATATCATGTTGAACTGTAATTCCCAGTGTTAGAGGAGGGGCCTGGTGGGAGGTGATTGAATTACAGGAGCAGAATTCCCCCTTGTTGTTCTCGTGATAGAGTTCTCACAAGACCTGGTTGTTTGAAAGTGTGTAGCACCTCCCGCTTTGTTCTCTCTCTTTCACCTGCCAGCCATGTGAAGACATGCTTGATTCCCCTCACCTTCACCATGATTGTAAATTTCCCAGGGCTTCCCCAGAAGTGGAAGCCTGTATAGCCCACAGAACTGTGAGCCTATTAAACCTCTTTTCTTTATCAGTTACCCAGTCTCAGGTATGTCTTTATAGCAGTGTGAAAATAGACTAATACAGATCTGGCATGTATCTATTTCATATAAATAAACAAACAAATGTATTTATATAAATGTATCATATATAAATATATCAAGGCTAAGATATGTAGCCTCGTATGTAAGACATATATCTTATAAGCTGTATGTATATATACACATATATGTATATGTATACGTGTGTGTGTGTATATATATATATACTTAGACAGTATATATGTGTATATATACACATATATGTAATGTCTGGAAGAACGCACAACAAACCATTAATGATGTTTATCTTTAGGGAGTAGAACAGGAGGATAGTAGCAGGGAATATGAACTTTTATTTTCCCCTTAGAAACTTCTGTTAAGTCAAATATTTTTGTAATTTATTCATTTATTCCACAAAGTATAGATTATTTTGTGAAAACGTAGTTGACAATTAACAAGGAACATACTAAAAAATACAAGCTAGAAAAACTACTTAATGTAATTTTTTCTAGGTTCTAGGAGAATAACAAAAAGAAGGAAGACTCAGTAGGAAAGGAAAGCAATGAAGAAGCCAAGAAAGAGACAAGCAACCCTGGAAAGAGAGTCAGCAAAGAGAGAAATAGAAACATTAATTTCAGGTATGGGTAGCATGAAGTCAAGGGCTTCAAATACTGTGTCTGTAGCCTCCACCGTTTTAGAGAAACACTGGAAAACTGATGTGCAAGTAAAAGGAGACAAGCAGGTTAGTGAAGGAACTGGGAGGCATATTGGCTAAGGAACTACAGCAAGTTCATGTTCAAATGAGATCAGAAGCTGTATAAAGACTGTAGTCACCTGCAAGACCTTCAGATGGCAGAAAATTAGACTAAATTTTTGCCTCTGTAGCAAAGAATTAAACCTGAAGAGTAATTAAAAGAAAATGAATTATATCCTTCAGAAAATTTTCTAAAAATTAGAGACATTAATTTGAAACCAATTGTATATATCTTTCAGAGGAGTTGGAAATGTTGTGAACTATTAATCCTTTGGGTTTGCTTTGGACTTGATAGCAAAAGTAGCTGCATGCAGGAGTAAAATTGTTAAGAATGTCACATAAAACATGAGGGTGAGCCCAGCATGAAGGAACAGCCTCTTCCATTGGTGAGGTACAATCGTCCTTATCTTTAATAAGAAAGAAAAAGTCATAGCTGTGACAACATCTAGATGACCAGGGTTGCCCGACTTTAGGAACCCAAGAGAAAAGTTTCTGCAGATAGAATTCATGTACAAAATTTATGCATGAATTTATTATTCAGATAAGAAAAGTTATAGACACAAGGGCACTCCTTCCTGCCTTCTTTTTTCCTTCCTCTTACTATCACTGTCTACCACTAAGCAACAGAAAGATTTAACTCTGAATGTCAACCCTAAACATTTACGTGTTAGCACAAGCTCCCACATGTTAGATGTCTGATGGCTAAGAAGTGTTCAGAATAGCTTAGCATGAGAATCAAATGTTGGCATTATTTTAGAATGGCAAAATAATAAGCCAAGAATATTCTAGTCCCAGTTCTCTTCCAGACATTAATCACAAGAAATGAGCCCTTCTAATTATCTTTAATTTAGGAAGGAATTCACAAATGACAGCTTGTTATTTGCAGGTCAGAATCAAGACAGCATGTACTATTTAACAATCTTGAAGTTGGAAAATTAAACTGAAGGAAAAAAGAGAGACTGGATAAATTTCAAATGGGTAGCTGTTTTCTTAGGTATTTGCAGGAGCACTTAATAACTTAATTGCAAAGGTCCTTTTTAAAACAAGAAAGGCTATTCACACCTATCTGTTGTGGCATTAAATAGTCATTCAGAATCTTGGTTAAGTGTTCTCTGTTGGAATGAGAGGTAGCATCAAGAGTTCTGGAATAAGAATCCTAAGAATAACTAGTTGTGACTATTGTTATATAGCTCTGTGCAGTTATATATGCTTTATCATATATTAACTTGTTTAATCATCACAAGAACACCCTCCTTCCTGAATATCCTCTTTGTATTACAGGTGAAGAAACTGAAGACTGGAAAGGTCAATGTCTTAGCCAGAGCCAAGTGGCTAATTCAGAGTTTAATACACATTTGACCTCAAACCCATAAACATTCACCTTTGAACAGTACCTCCCTCTCTGAAATACTGATTCTGTCATTAATTATTAATTATTGATTAATTTCTCTTGATTTTCATTTTCTCCAATGCAAAATTCTGTTACTGAATTACATGAATTCCAAGACCTCTTTCTGATCTAACATTCCATCATTCCTCTATTAAAAAGATAACATAAAAGCAGAAACAAAGTATGTAATTGTAATGCCAAATTTTTAAACATAGTTGATTATTCCTCCTTGAAAATGTAAATACTACATGAAGCATCAACAAATAAACCATTAGGTCAATATTTACTGAGAGTTGACTCTCCATCAGAGGGATGCTTGTAATTGACATGGACGGCAAAATGATTTTAAAAAGATTCCTGCCTTCTTGGAACTCAGAGACAAATGTGGGAAATGGGCAAGTCAAGAAACAATTTCAAAATCATATGTTAAGTCAAGAAACTGGACATGAAAGAAGGGGCATGTAATAGACACCAGCAAGTCAGGAAAGGCTCTCTGTCAAGGGAAATGCACTTTGAAGGACAAGAATTTAATCAAGTAAGTAAACAGGAGAGAGAAAGATGTTTCATGCAGAGAGAGTTGCAGATATGAGGATAAGCTAATAGCCTAAAAGTTAATTTGCATACTGTAACCATTCAACTCTCAAAATGTACCCTTATTTGCCATGTAAACCACAGGACCTAATGTAGCAGAAGTAATCCTAAATAAATCTGTTCCACAGTTGAGCAAAATGATTTTCATAGATGTTAAGCAACATGACTAAGCCATCCCAATTGTGGCGGATTCCAGAGTACAAATCCTATGCTGTTTTCCTCTAATCATCACCATCTCCTTGTACATTTCTTTCTTGAGGCCCCAGCTGAACATAAATAATTCTGGTGCAGAACACTGGACAACTGAAGCAAAACTGA
This sequence comes from Symphalangus syndactylus, assembly GCF_028878055.3. Lineage (NCBI taxonomy): Eukaryota > Metazoa > Chordata > Mammalia > Primates > Hylobatidae > Symphalangus > Symphalangus syndactylus. The sequence continues at coordinate 54,853,708 of NC_072426.2, forward strand.
GTAATTCAAAAGAAAATATATGCATATAAAATCAGCTGAAAAACCAGATATGAACCTGCTCTAAACCCATTTCGAAAGCCCTCCTTGAATCTGTTCTGCAGCCATGTATTACAGGCATCTCAGAGATTTTTTTCTGCAAAATGGTAGCTGGAGGAGAATTTTCTCTCCTCTGAGGTTTAAGAGGGCAAGCCATCAAGCCCACAGAACTGTAAACGTACAATCAGGCTCATTTTGTATAAGCAAAAGCATAATTTTATGTGCGGCTTGGCAATCATGATAATTTATGAATTTATATATTTTAACAAGGTATTACCCACCTATAATTTTTGAACCAAAAAGGTAAAACAAACTTGAGTTTTCCTTACTAATTTTTACATCTCAAGGAAGGAATGATTTTTTCAAATGTCCACTTCACGACATTCACTTCTTAACTGCATGTTTGGTGTATTGAGAAAAAATAAATGCCCTTAAGTGTGTGGATTTTATATTTAGCAGGTGTTTCCCTAGACTTGACTGGGTTTGAAAAAGGTGCAGACATGTGAGTCACATTCTCAATGACAACAAAAATGAGAAACAATACTCCAGAGATTAAGGCCCCAAAAGAGAGATGCAGATTTTTCCAAAGTTTGATGCTATAAAAGCAATTTATGTCGGAACATGTTAACAACTTTAAAGCAGATATTAGACAACTGAGCTCTCTAAAGATTTTGACTACCCTGCTTCAAAAAACTGTTCATCTGCTTAATTGTTAAGTCCTTTCTTAGAAAGTTTCAGAGTCTCACCACGTGACATGGCTCCCTTCTCCAACCTCAGATTACGATGAACATATTCAGTTGAACATTTCACCTAGCAGCATTTTTCCATTTTAATGGTATAAGCCATGCTCTTGGTGTTTCTCCTAACCCAACTGATGTGGCCTATATAGATATTTTTCTAGAGGAAAAGTTCCTTTCCAAAAGGAACTCAGATGCTAATTCTTTTGTTTTTAAAGATGGGAAGATAATGTTTACCACTAAAATAGCAATAATTTTGTTAAATTTAATTAATTTTGAAAAGTTATCATAAACAAATGTTAATCAGGGAGATAAATAGAGACTTAAGGTGGGAAATACGTTCATTCCATAAAACCCTTTATTCAACATTTATTTAATAAACATTTACTGAGTGCTATGTGCAATGATCTGTAGTAAATTAACAGTGAAGGACCAAACAGACATGGACTCTTGAAGTTATAGCCCAAAAGGGATGACTGGTCATTTTTTTAAAGTCTACATACACAGAGCTTGCAAGAGATGATGTGAAGAAAATAGGTGAGTACAATGGCAAAATGGAATAAGTGGCATCTGCTTGGAGAAGATAGAAAAACTGCCTGTAAAGAGGTGCTATTTCCAGCACTTTGGGAGGCCAAGGCAGGCGGATCATGAGGTGAGGAGATCGAGACCATCCTGGCTAACACAGTGAAACCCTGTCCTACTAAAAAATACAAAAAATTAGCCAGGTGTGGTGGCGGGCACCTGTAGTCCCACCTACTCGGGAGGCTGAGGCAGGAGAATGACGTGAACCCAGGAGGTGGAGCTTGCAGTGAGCCGAGATCACACCACTGCACTCCAGCCTGGGCAACAGAGGGAGACTCTGTCTCAAAAAAAAAAAAAAAAGAAGAAAAAGCCAGGGGTGATATTTGGGCCAAGCCCTATAGAATGGGAGGACAGTGTCCACCTGAAGACTCATGTCAGAGTGTCACTGGCAGGACAAGTCTCTGAGGAGGGAAAGGAGAAGCTGAAAGGAAGCCAGTGAGGCTGGCCACAACCACCCCAGACAAACACAGATCTTCTCTCTGTGTTACAAAGAGTGTTACAAAGTCCACCCTTTGTAACAATGAGCAGCAACCTTCACCTGGAGAAAAGGGTGCTGAACCACACACACTCCTACGGCTCCATGTGGAGCCCCCTTCCTCCTACTCTCTCTTAAGCAGGGGCTCCTTTTAAATGGAAGCCTTAAATACTGTGTTGTGGTGACACTGAAGGAAATATCCGCCAAGCCCTCAGGACATGTCAGGGAATGTAAATACTGATCCATCTGCAACTCATTTGCTGACCCTTTAGAAAGTAGACCAACAGACAAACTTTCGACTGATGGCTAGTTTTTTGTTTTGTTTTGTTTTTAAATCTTGCTTATTGGTAACAGAGTCATCAAAACTGCTATGTTTGGGCAGGGGCCTGTGGCAGTTACTTGATGAAATGCAGCAATTGACATTAAGAATCAAAACACCATATAAAAGCCTTTAGAAAAACACATATGGACATGATAGTCAATAGTTGTCCAAAAAAGATGATATTGCTTATTCGTAAGTTAATATCAGTCTGAGTTGGATTTAGAGAATTTCAAAACCCTTTCTATTCCAACCAATGTATGACGTATATACTAAACATTGCTGTAGCATCTGTGCCCTATAAACTACTTCTTTGGTATCACAAGTGAAGATAGATAATAGATATATGAAACAATTCTCAGAGTCCACTTAACTTTTCTTTTTTAACTACAGACAGTTACCTGTAGTCTTACCAAAATACGTTAACACAAACCAGCAGAGAAAAGTAGACAAACCATAATGATAATTACAACTGAATTTATCCATCACAATAATTCTAATGATAATTGCTAATCTTGGTGCTAATTCACCCAATGAGAAGAGTCCACCAAGGCTGTGCCACTTCAGGATATAACACCTGATATCAAACTTGGGGACTGAGAAGGATCTCAAAATGCATTTGAGAAGTAGAAATCAGGAAATTGTTACTTCTCTTTCTAGTCAAGTCCTCAACATCCACGTCAAGTTTTATCTTTGAATGTGAGGTGGGAGAGCATCTATTTTTCTGAAAAGCTTATTAATTTCCATGGTTTTCTCTGCGTGTTCTTATCTGTAAAATGGGAAGAGTTAACACATGAAAAGTAGGGCCTGCCTGTGAATGAGCATATCCGCTGACAGATGACAGTCTTCCAGCCACTGTTTTTCACCCTGCTTACTAATATTATTATTATCATTTATAACAAGTATTTCTGTCTATGATGGTTTTGAAAGGACTCTTACATAGTGTCCCTTAATAAAAAGAAACCCATAACCTAAAACAATGACCCTATTCACATGGCATTTTAGCTAAGAGCCTAAAAGGTCATGTAGGAGATCGGTCAGTGTGGTGGGAGAAATTATAGGGAAAGGGTACAAACCTTCTGAAAGGTCAGAAGGCTCTGCATAGCTTTGGGGAAGAATAAGCTGAAGGCAGCTGTTCTCTTACCCTGAGGCAGAGGGCAAGGATTAGGTTCAAGGAAGTGTAGGGGAATTTAGGTACAAGGAAGTAGGTACAGGGGGAATTTAGGTACGAGGAAGTGTAGGGAAAACAGGCTTCTTTACTTATGTTAACCAGGAACCAAAGTTTGGTAATTATTTATTTCAGGTGCTTTAAATTATGCCTAATCCCTAGGATGACACGAAGCAAAGTCACTCTTGCTTTCAGGATTACAGAAAATCAAGAATTACAGTAACTTGTAAAAGGCTCAAGCTTTTAAGTAATTAAGCTAGGGTTCAAGTTCAGGCCTCACTCACTCTTAAAGCTGTGCTTTCTCCAGCTCAACAAGCACTGTCATAAGTAGTTGCCTCCTTACTTTTTCTTAATTGTGCCCTTCCTTTCCCAGACTTTATCATGGCCAAGTTCAAGCCCTTATCATGCCTCCTTGAAGCATTAAAAATGGTTCCAGATTTGCCCCCTTCAAATACACCCTACACACTGCCACCAGAGTTATATAACAGCAATGCAAATTTAACTGTGACTGCTTTTCTTATGTCAACAAATCACTTCAATTACATGCCAAGCTTTCATCCCAGCCTGTGAAGCCTCCATGACATCTGCCTGAACTTCGAGAAACCCACATCTCATGTTTTAATTTCTGGTAATACGAAACTATATTTGGTTCCCCAGGCACACCCTATTATTCATTCTGCACTGCATTTTTTGCTCTCTTTTAGTGGAATAAAAGAGAATTTTAGACACGAACACGTGTGACCAGGTTTGGGGTGGAGAAAAGGTGATGACTTCCATGACTAAAAATCATCTCGGACACCTTTTCCTCCAGAAATGCTGGCCAACTCTTATTCCTCAAGCTGAATAAGAAGAATCTCTTTCAAACTCACAGCGCCCTGTGCCTACTTCTCTTATTATTATGAAATGTTCTATGCATATTTGTATTTCATTTAGCTTTGTTTCTCCAGTACTTGGTAATAATAGAAATTTGGTAAAAAAATTGTTGAAATAAACTGAACCAACTTGCCCAAGAATAACATCTAAGAAATAGAAGAATCAGTACTTAATCTATGTGGTTAAAGATTCAACTGCATAGTCCTTCTTGAAACATAATATGGGGCAGAAGAGCTAGATCATGCCCCTTCATAAACCTACAGTAATTGTCATCTTGGGAGCAAATAATAGAGAAATATTTGTAAACATGTTGTAAACCGTTAGTATCGATATGTTGTAGATCTCTGCTAATTTCTAGTGTGGATCACTGTATTTCTGAAGTGTCTGAAATACAGCACCAAAGTTTGTATCTAAATGAAATATGTTCATACCCACAATGCCCTTTAGTAATCGTATAATTGCTGCATTGCCTGGTACTGTTTACAGACATTTAGTTATTAAATACAGATTTATATGCAAGGAAGGAAATCAGAATTTTTCTTGTTATGCTCTCTATTGAGAAGTAATTGAAGACTTAAATAGAAAACAAAGCATGAAAGACCTTCCACAAACCAAAAGCTAAACATACATTAAATGATCATTATCTTTTACCTTAAGAAAATTACAAAAATGGAGTATATTTTTTCTACTGCCTATAAGGGGTGAACATATATATTAAATATTAAAAGAAAAAATTTCAAATCAACTCCTTGAGACTGATATTGTCTCCTCGTTGAATTTCAAATTAAAATAATTTCCCCTATTGAAAGAAATGCCTCCGTTTCTTTCACTGGATCCCTTCTTTCATTTGCCTCTTAGATGTGAGTGTCTCTTGGATGCCAAAGAGACTTTGGCTCTTTTAATCTCTTTTGAATTCTGTAGATTTCATCAAGGAACTTCACTTCAATTATCACTCAGAACCAGATTACTACCAAGTTCATGACTTCGACCCATTTGTCTCTTCTGTCCTCCATTCTTTTACAAAGATCTCGTGGACATTTGCAGGTGGCTATACAGGAATTACCTTAACCTCAGCGTATCTGATGAACCTGGTCATCTTCTGCAGAAAACTTAGTCCTTAAACACACATTCCTTATTCCGGTAAATCACACCACCCAGTTTGCAACTAGCTTTCCCCTGCTCTCTCCCCTACATCCAGTTTTTACCTAGTCATGTTGATTGTTCTTCCTAAACATCTCTTAATCTGGCTCCTCCTCTTGTGAGGAGGAGCTTTAGTACTTTAGTGCTTTAGTACTCTATGTTTTTAGGTTATTCTTTGGTGCTTTCAAATACTAGAGAATAATACTGAGAAGAATAGGAAAACTTTCCTGTCATTTAAATATGCAGAAAATATTATTTTTAGGCATTTAACAATTGTTACTGATGCTCTTTCTGCTATTTCCTTAATGAACTTCCTTCTGGAAGTTCAAAAAAGAATTTTTTTGAAATAGGAGACAAAAGAAGTCTGGGCACAGTGGCTCACGCCTGTAATTCCAGCACTTTGAGAGGCTGAGAGGGGATGATTGCTTGAGCCCAGGAGTCTGAGACCAGCCTGGGCAACGTAGCGAAACCCCATCTCTATAAAAAATACAAAAGTTAGCTAGACATGGTGGTGTGTGTCTGTAGTACCAGCTACTTGGAAGAATCCCTTGGGTCTGGAGGTAGAGGTTGCAGTGAGCCAAGATTGTGCCGCTGCTCTCCATCCAGCCTGGGTGACAGAGAAAGAACTTGTCTCAGAGCAAGACCTTGTCAAACAAACAAACAAAAAAACAAACACCAAAAGAAGGAAAGAAGCAACATTGCTAAATTAAAATTTATACCTTTATACATACCTGAATTCACTACATTCTTAAGTGGCAAAAATATCATTTCTACCTCTAGGCGTTATCCTTAACAAAAGTATGTATGAAGCTGGGAGAGCCTAAAAGCGCTCTAGGTTCATGGTGCTATGATTAATCACTGGGAAAGGCTTCCCCTTCCTTGGGCACCCAGATTTGTTTAGCCTTCAGGGTAATGCACCTTAGTAAGTTATCAAATGAATGAGGAATTTGCATATCCTTTATAAAGTGGTACTTGGGCTTTTGTGAATATAAGCTTGTTTTCTGGCAGAACAATTTTGTGGAAAAGCTATATATGGAAGTAAAGTGTCAGAAAATTGATTCCCTTAAAACTTTTCATGTTTAGGTATCTTGCAAAATGTTCACATCCTCCCAGGTTGGCGCCAGTACTCTATGCTATATTGTACCTCTCAAGATTGGGAAGGATGCTAAAAGCTTATGAAAATTATCAGTTAGTAAGTTACTGATTTACAAAATCTCAAAAGTACCTCAGTAAAATAATAAAATCTAGTCTTATTGTCATGGTTAGAAAAAAGACATAAGGAAGACAATATGATTTAACCCAAGAAAGAGTAATAGCATTAGACAATTTCGTATCATCCTACCATTTTTCTTAGGATTGAAGTTCTTTTGGTCCTCCATTGCTGCCCCACTTGCTCTTTCCAGGTATCCATGTACTAATGTATTTCATTTGCTGCAGCAACATACATTCCCTTAGGAACTTCCCTGGGTAGAGTGGAATCGGAGTCTGCTACAGTGATCTTTTCTGGGACATTTTCTCAACCTGCCACCCCAGGCTGAGCTCACAAAACCTAAATGTAGTAGCAGTCGTAGACTCCTCTTACTGTTTCTTTTACTACACGGTGAGAAAATGCATTAGAGAATAACAAAGAAAACTTATCTTTTTGTCACCTTGAAATGTTAAAGTCCAACTATATTCAAAGCACTATGGAAACCTTGCATAATGACTGGTTCTTTAAAACATAGTTGGATTTTAGCCTATTTGCTTTTATTGTATTGAAGAACTATTTAGCATTAGGTTGGCATGTTTCAGAGGTTCCAAATATAATTGTATAATGTTTAGTGTTAGATTCAATATTCAAAAAATTCTAAATTTGCAACTAAGATATATTGTAATTGTGTTCCACTCAAGAAAACAAACAAACCCAAAAAAACCCTTAATACCTAATTAGGATACCTTGCCACCAGGTGGCAGGGGAATGCCTTCATTTCATGAACTGAACTACTTGGTAAAAACTATTGTTGCTATTTATTTCATTTATTTGCTTTTTATTGAAATCTAGGATCAATTGGAGACCAGTATTAGCGAGGTGGTAATCATTAACAATTTTAGGCCGGGCGCGGTGGCTCACGCTTGTAATCCCAGCACTTTGGGAGGCCGAGGCGGGCGGATCACGAGGTCAGGAGATCGAGACCACAGTGAAACCCCGTCTCTACTAAAAATACAAAAAATTAGCCGGGCGTGGTAGCGGGCGCCTGTAGTCCCAGCTACTCGGAGAGGCTGAGGCAGGAGAATGGCGTGAACCCGGGAGGCGGAGCTTGCAGTGAGCCGAGATTGTGCCACTGCACTCCAGCCTGGGCGACAGAGCGAGACTCCGTCTCAAAAAAAAAAAAAAAAAAAAAAAAAAAAAAAAAAAAACAATTTTAATCATTGATCGATATAAATTACTCTCCTGTATCATCATGACATTTTGATGACATATCAACTATAGCATCAAACATCTTCTCTAGTTTACTGGTTGATAACTAATAGTCTCTGGGGGTCTTGAAGACCCTTTCAGAGGCTTCGTAAAGTCAAGAATATTTTATCACTAATGCTAAGACATTTTTGCATTTTCATTCTCATTTTCTCATAAGTGTATGTACAGTAGAGTTTTGCAGAGGCTACAAGACATGGGATAAGATTATCATACTGACACTTAAAGGAATGTATTATTATTGTATACTTGTATTTTAAATTTTTTCAGTTTTAATTTCTAATGTGGCAAATATTGATAGATATAAGCTAAACAAACAAAAATTATTTAGGATCCCCAATAATTTTGAAGAGATTGAAGGAGTCCTGAGACCAAAATAATTTTAGAAGAACTTCTCTAAGCAGTTAGTTAACTCTGATTAAATGTATTCTCAGCAAACTAACACAGGAACAGAAACCAAACACTGCATGTTCTCACTCATAAGTGGGAGTTTAACAATGAGAACATGTGGACACATGGAGGGGAACATCACACACCGAGGCCTGTCAGGGGTGGGATCTAGGGGAGGGATAGCATTAGGAGAAATACCTAACGTAGATGATGGGTTGATGGGTGCAAGAAAACACCATGGCACATGTATACCTATGTAACAAACATGCACGTTCTGCACATGTATCTCAGAACTTAAAGTATAATTTTAAAAAGTGCATGTATTTTTCTATCTCTCCCGAGGATAGGAATTTTTATCAAATTTACCTTTGGATCCTATCCCATTGACAATTTAGCAGTGACCATGCATAATAGGTATTCAAAAAAGAAAGGTTTGTTAAAAAACAGTACTGCTAAGCTGAGAGATATTATTGGAATAAAACAGGTATTAATGGAGACTTTAAAAATAGGTATTTAAAGTTTCCTCATTAAAACTAAAAAACAAAATAATTAATTCTAATATACATCTTCAGGTAAAAACTTAAACCACGTGTAATTTAGTCCCTTTGAAATTAAAATGCAATAGCACTTTGCTGATGAATATTACCTTTATATTCTACAAATTTGTATTTCCTATGCAAACTTTTGTTTTTTAAGTTAGTATATTTGATAGGGTTTGGCTCTGTGTCCCCACCCAAATCTCATCTCAGATTGTAATCCCCACATATCAAGGGAAGGTCCTGTAATCCCCACGTGTCTAAGGAAAAGAGCTGCTTGGATCATGGGGGTGATTTCCCCCATACTGTTCTCATGATAGTGAGTGAGTTCTCATTAGATGTGATGGTTTTATAAGTATTTGAAAGTTCCTTCTCATGCTTCTCTCTTCTGTCACCATATGAAGAAGGTTCTTGCTTCTCCTTCACCTTCTGCCATGATTGCAAGTTTCCTGAGGCCTCCCCAGCCATGTGGAATTGTGAGTCAATTAAACCTCTTCCCTAAATTACCCAGTCTCAGGTATTTCTTTATAGCAGTGTGAAAATGGACTAATACAGGAAATTGGTACCAACGTAGTGGGGCACTGCTATAAAAATAAGCTGAAAATGTGGAAGAGACTTTGGAACTGGGTAATGAGCAGAGGTTGGAACAGTTTGGAGGGCTCAGAAGAAGACAGGAAGATGTGGGAAAGTTCGGAACTTCCTAGAGACTTGTTGAATGGTTTTGACCAAATATTGATAGTGATGTGGGCAATGAAGCCCAGACTGAGGTGGTCTCAAATGGAGTTAAGGAGCTTGTTGGGAACTGGAGTAAATGTGACTCTTGCTATGTTTTAGCAAAGAGACTGGTGACCATCTGCCCCTGCCCTAAAGATCTGTGGAACTTTGAACTTGAGAGAGATTATTTAGGGAATATGGCAGACGAAATTTCTAAGCATCAAAGCATCCAAGAGGTGACAGAACATAAAAGTTTGGAAAATTTGCAGCCTGACTGTGTGGTAGAAAAGAAAAACCCATTTTCTGGGGAGAAATTCAAGCTAGCTGCAGAAATTTGCATAAGCAACAAGGAGCCAAATGTTAATAGCCAAGACAATGGGAAAAATATCTTCAGAGCACATCTGAGACCTTCATGGCAGCCCCTCCCATCACCAGCCCAGGGGCCTAGGAGGGAAAAACTATTTTGTGGGCTGGGCTCAAGGACCCACTGCCGTGTGCATGCTCATGATTTGGTGCCCTCTGTCCCAGCTGCTCCAGCTCCAGCTTAACAGGGGCAAATTACAGCTCGGGCTGTTGCTTCAGAGGGTGCAAGCTTCAAGCCTTGGCAGCCTCCATGTGGTGTTGGGTGTGCAGGTGCACAGAAGTCAAGAATTGAGGTTTGTAAACCTCTGCCTAGATTTCAGCGGATGTATGAAAATGCCTGAATGTCCAGACAGAAGTCTGTTATGGGGTGGAGCCCTCATAGAGAACTTCTGTTTGGGCAGTGCAGAAGGGAAATGTGGGGTTGGAGCTCTCACACAGAGTCCCAAATGGGGTACTGCCTAGTGGAGCTGTGAGAATAGGGCCACTGTCCTCCAGACCTCAGAGTGATAGATCCACTGACAGCTTGCACCATGCACCTGCAAAAGCCACAGACACTCAATACCAGCCCATGAGAGCAGCCGTGGGGCCTGAGCCCTGCAAAGCCACAGGGGCGGAGCTGCCCAAGGCTGTGGGAGCCACCCTTTGCATCAGCATGCCCTGGATGTGAGACATGAAGTCAAAGGAGATTATTTTGGAGCTTTAAGATTTAATAACTGCCTTGTTGGATTTCAGACTTGCATGGGGCCTGTAGCCCCTTTGTTTTGGCTAATTTCTCCTATTTAGAATGGGAGCATTTATCCAATGCTTGCACCCTCATTGTATCTTGGAAGTAACTATTAATAACTTGCTTTTGATTTTACAGGCTCCTAGGTGGAAGGGACTTGTCTCAGATGAGACTTTAGACTTGGACTTTTGAGTTAATGCTGGAATGAGTTAAGACTTTGGGGGACTGTTGAGAAGACATGATAAGTTTTGAAATGCATAAAGGACATGATATTTGAGAGAGGCCAGGGGCAGAATGATATGGTTTGGCTCTGTGTCCCCATCTAAATGTCACCTCAAATTGTAATCTCCATCTGTTAAGGGAGAGACCTGTAATCCCCATGTGTTAAGGGAGGGAGAAAATTGGATCATGGTGACAGTTTCCCCCATGCTGTTCTTGGGATAGTGAGGGAGTTCTCACAAGATCTGATGGTTTTATAAGTGTTTGACAATTCCTCCTTCACACATGCTTCTCTTTCCTGTGGCCTTGTGAAGAATGTGCCTGTGGCCGGGCTCAGTGGCTCATGCCTGTAATCCAGCACTATGGGAGGCTGAGGCAGGTGGATCACAAGGTCAGGAGATCGAGACCATCCTGGCTAACACGGTGAAACCCTGTCTCTACTAAAAATACGAAAGAAAAAAATTAGCCAGGTGTGGTAGTGGGCACCTGTAGTCCCAGCTACTGGGGAGGCTGAGGCAGGAGAATGGCATGAACCCGGGAGGCAGAGCTTGCAATGAGCCAAGATCGCACCACTGCACTCCAGCCTGGGTGACAGAGCGAGACTCCATCTCAAAAAAAAAAAAAAAAGAAAGAATGTGCCTGCTTTCTCTTTGCATTACACAGTGATTGTAAGTTTCCTGAGGCCTCTCTAGCCATGCAGAACTCTGAGTCAATTAAACCTCTTTTCCTTTATAAATTACTCAGTCTCAGGTATTTCTTTATAGCAGTGTGAAAACAAAATAATACAATATTTTTCCATGGAGTATCATATTCTGAATACTGTTTTTTCCTTATAAAAGTTATAAAGTCTTTTATATTAGAAGCTATGAAAGCTGAATAGGGAGTCATGCTTAATTATTCACTGAGGACATGAGAAGTGTTTAAAGCATCACAAACACGGAGATATTTTTATAATGCAGTATCACGTGAAACTGGAAATTAATCACTGAAAAGCTATTTATATAAGATATGAAGAACTGGCGTACAGAGAACAGCCTTTCAAACATAGGCAAGTGCAACTTGCTTTGAGAAAAGCTGTGATAAGAAGAAGCATACCCATAGAGGAAAAGTCTTTAGGCCCCTACAATCGAGAGGTTTGGGGGCTGACCTACCACTTCTGACTACTCTGGATACAAATTTTTATTGAAATTATCAGCTGGTTTCACTAAATTTCTGTATTTAAAGTACTTAAAGTAATTGTTTTCTTTGTATAATTTTGAACTAAAACATTGATAGTAGCTGAATTCAAGCTATGGAATGAGAAAAATATATAGTAAAGTTTTAATGAGCATAATTATTTATTGGGCCAAAACCTTAAAAATAATATTGTGTGATTCTGACATTTCCTTCAATGTTTTCAAACTAAGGAACAAATTATACTCTCGGGGGGCTAAGAAAATGTTTTAGAAATTAAATATTTTCTCTTTTTTATTAAACAGAGGTTTTATTGTGAACTGATTTCTGTATTCTGTATCTTTTGTATCTCATATGAGACTTGCTAGAATTTTTCCTCTCTTTTATCAGACTTGAAATCAACATCTAATATTCTTAGGTTCTCCAACTACAGTTGTTCTAAGTTTCTGCTTTATTTAAAGATTCTCCATAAACAATTCCTGCAGCACTTGGATTTGTTCTTAGTTGTACAGAATGTAATGAGCTTTCCTCTCATCCAATGTGTGCTGTAAATTCGTGCTACAGCTGCTCATCATGTAAGAAATGGTGGCTCTATTTGTGTGGTACACAGCTTTCAGTTTCTCTTCCTATTCTGCCTGCAGAGTCTCTGGTTTCTCTATAAGGCATAATGCAGTTTTTCACTTTTTGGAGGTTTGTTTTGGGGGGTCCCCCATCTTTTTATTTGCTCCATACTGTACTTGGAAGGATTATATAGATCAACCCTTTTTTTTTGTTACAATTATCTCCCTGATTATTTAACTTAAAAAAGAATTTCCCTCACCAAACGTTATTAGAAATAAATTTTGATTACATGACATTCTCTTAGTCAATCAAAAATCCCCTCTGATCACTGAAACTATTTCATGTTCATTGTAGTGTGGACAATACTTACCCTTCTTTCATCCTGCCTCTTCACAGGACGGAATCCAAATTTCCCAAATGCACTTTGTTACATTTTTCAAACACACCCATCTTTCCAACGGCAACTTAAAGACCTTTTAAAGGAAACTTAACCCCTTTACTATTTCTACATCAAACAACAAAACCATAAAGAATATTTCCTAAAAATGGCTAAAGATTTTGTCATTTTAATTTCAAAACCTATGAAGCATTCTTCAATTGAAAGTATTGAGCACAATTGTTTCTTGAGGAAACACACTAAGTAGGCTGGTGTCAGGGTTCACAGTTGGACTCCTCCTAAGTCCATTAAATGTCTACTGCTTTTTTATCTGTGTCTGAAAAAGTGAAGACCTGGCACATTTATTCAGGTTATTAATGGGAAGCAAAATTCTATTATTGACAATAAAGAGAGATTTCAGATTATGTTCTTTGATCAAATGCTCTGTTTAATTGCTCTACTTCCCTTTTTATTTTTTGTATAAGAATAATCCTATAACAGGATACGTAAATAAACTCAAGGCTAGAGCTGAGGGTGGAAGGAGGGAAGAAATAAATAAATGAGAGAAGTGGGCTAAACCCAGATGGTCTTTACCTCTTCCATCCTTTCCAAACCATCTTGTTGAAGGGCAGTGAAGGTTAACTGAGACATCACCTTTCTTGAACTCCAATTTCTCTCCCCGATTTAGCCCCAAGCATGAGGAAACAACCCCTGTGTGTGATTTAGATGGGTGGCCTACTGCTAGGGGGGCCTATCCCAGCAGGGTCTCCCTGACAGCAGTAGTGTGATAGTGTGACAGAGTACTCCGGATGCACTGACAACCTGGAAAGCAGATGTCACTGATCTCTAATTGTGAATCACCTCTTATACGTTATCAGCACATTATAAGGATTAACTGTTCAAATTCAAAGAGATAAGATGGAAAGACAATCCAAAAGGATAAAACAACAAGCCATACATGAATTAGCGTAGCTAATAAAGGCTGCTAACTTCATAATATGCATAATATGCATTTGGCTTTATAATATAGAGATTCTTTAAAGAGAAGAAAATAACCATTCAAGGATGCCTTCTCTCACCACTCCTACCCAACACAGTATTGGAATTTCTGGCCAGGGCAATCTGGCAAGAGAAAGAAAGAAGGGCATTAAATTGGAAGAGAGGGAGTCAAATTATCCCTGTCTGCAGATGACATGATCCTATATCTAGAAAACCCCATAGTCTCAGCCCAAAAGCTTCTTAAGCTGATAAACTACTTCAGAAAAGTCTCAGGATACAAAATCAATGTGCAAAACAGCTAGCATTCCTACACACCAACAACAGTCAAGCCAAGAGCCAAATCAAGAATAAACTCCCATTCACAATTGCCACAAAAAGAAGAAAATACGCAGGAATACAACTAACAAGGAAGGTGAAAGATCTCTACAAAGAGAACTACAAACCACTGCTCAAAGAAATCAGAGATGACACAAATAAATGGAAAAATATTCCATGCTTATGGATAGGAAGAATCAATATCTTTAGAATAGCCATACTGCCCAAAGTAAATTATAGATTCAATGCTATTCCCATTAAACTACCACTGGCATTCTTCACAGAACTAGAAAAATCCTATATTAAAATTCACATGGAATCAAAAAGGAAAGCAAATAGCCAAGGCAATTTTAAGCAAAAAGAACAAAGCTAGAGGTATCACACTACCTGACTTCAAACTATACTACAGGGCTATGGTAACCAAAACAAGATGATACTGGTACAAGAACAGACACATAGACCAATGGAACAGAATAGAGAACCCAGAAATAAGACCACACACCTACAACTACCTGATCTTCAACAAATCTGACAAAAACAAAGAATGGAGAAAGGATTCCCTAGTCAATAAATGGGGCTGAGATAACTGGCTAGCCATATGCAGAATATTGAAATTGGATCTGTTTCTTACACCATATACAAAAATTAGCTCAAATGTATTAAAGACCTAAATGTAAAACTCAACACTATAAAAACCTTGGAAGACAACCTAGGCAATACCATTCAGGACAGAGACATGGGCAAATATTTGATGATGAAGACACCAAAAACAATTGCAACAAAAGCAAAAATTGACAAATGGGATCTAATTAAACTGAAGAGCTTCTGCGCAGCAAAATATATATATATATCTCTCTCAACAGAGTAAACAGACAACCTACAGAATGGAAGACAATTTTTGCAAACTATGCATCTGACAAAGGTCTAATATCCAGCATCTATAAGGAATGTATAAGGAATTTATATATAGGTATATAAGAAACTTAAAACATTTTCAAGAAAAAAGCAAACAACCCCATAAAAAAGTGGGCAAAGGACATAAACTGACACTTTTCAAAAGAAGACATCCATGCGACCAACAAGCATATAAAAGAAAGCTCAACATCACTGATCGTTAGAGAAATGCAAATCAAAACCACAATGAGATACTATCTCGCACCAGTCAGATGGCTATTATTTAAAAAATCATAAACTAACAGATGCTGGCGAGGTTGTGGAGAAAAAGGAACGCTTATACACAGTTGGTGGGAGTGCAAATTAGTTCAGCCATTGTGGAAGACAGTGTGGCGATTTGTCACAAACCTAGAGGCAGAATTACCATTCAACTCAGCAATCCCATTACTGGGTATATACCCAAAGTCACATTATAAAGTCACATGCACATGTATGGTCATTGCAGCAGTATTCACAATAGCAAAGACATACAATCAACCTAAATGCCCATCAATGATAGACTGGATAAAGAAAACGTGGTACATATACACCATGGAATACTATGCCGCCATAAGAAAGAACAATATCTTGGTTTTTGCAGGGACATGGATGGAGCTGGAGGCCATTATCCTTAGCAAATTAATGCAGGAACAGAAAACCAAATACCACATATTCTCACCTATAAGTGGCACCTAAATGATGAGAAAACGCGGACGAATAGAGGGGAACAACACACACTGGGGCCTTTTGGAGGGTGGAGGGTGGAAGGAGGAAGACGATCAAGAAAAACAACTAATGGGTACTAGACTTAATACCTGGGTGATGAAATAATCTACACAACAAACCCCTATAACACGAGTTTACCTATGTAACAAACCTGCACTTGTATCCTTGAACTTAAAAGTTAAAAAAAAGGAATTTCATTTTTCATAATGGATTTTCTTTTCTAGCTTATGCTCATAGGCCATAAGCTGAGATTACATTTTTTTTATTGCTTTCAGCTTGCTGGCCTTGGACCCTTCTGCCTGTGTACTAATTTTACGGCACACTGAACTTCTGCTTCTTTACCAGCTTCTTCTCAAAGGAAGAAAACTGCAGCCCTGACACTTTCAAAATGAAAATAAGCAAATGAACAAACAAAATACCTCCTCCAGGACGTGGAGGCAAAGCTTTTTTCTTAGAATTAAAGGCTCACATTTGTTCACAACGTGAACAATGCTGTTATTCTATCCGTGGGCTAGAAAAATAGACAAGAAAACATTGGACAAGTGACTGTATGACAAGAAACAGAGCAGACAGATTGATTCTTAATTAGTACCTATGTAGAGTCAAGACCCTCATGTATAATAGTAAGTATCTAAGCAAAGCCTTAGTAAGCATTAGGTGCTACTTAAAGCATATCAACTCATGATAGAGGTTTTTCTTATTGCAAATATATGAAAATAGGTATTATTTGCTATATAACATGCGATATAGTTTGGATATTTATCCCCCTGCAAATCTCATGTTGAATTGTAATCTCCAGTGCTGGAGATGGGGCCTGGTGGAAGTTGTTTGGATCATGGGGGCAGATCCCGCATGCCTTGGTGCTGCCTTTGTGATGGTGAGTGGGTTCTCATGAGATCTGGTGATTTAAATGTGTATAGCACCTCCCCGCCACTCTCTTGCTCCTGCTTTCACCATGTGATGTGCCTGCTCCCCCTTCACCTTCTGTCATGACTGTAACCTTCCTGAAGCCTCCCTAGAAGCCAAGCAGTTGCCAGCAACATGCTTCCCATAAAGCCTGCAGAAATGTGAGACAATGAGACCTCTTTTCTTTATAACTTAAAAACAAAGAAAATGAACCACTTTATCAAAACAACATATTGTTGATGATGACAATGACAAATAGGATGATGATAATGGATGGTTAATATTATTTAGGTACTTTTTCTCACACAGGTAAGGAACATTACTGTATTAGTCAGGGTTCTCTAGAGGGACAGAACTAATGGACTAGATATATGTACAAAGGTGAGTTTATTAAGCATTAACTCATGTGATCACAAGGTCCCACAATAGGCCATCTGCAGGCTGTGGAGCAAGGAGAGCCAGTCTGAGTTCCAAAACTGAAGAACTTGTAGTTCAGTGTTTGAGGGCAGGAAGCATCCAGCACAGGAGAAAGACGTAGGCTGGGAGGCTAGGTTTTTTGCCTGCTTATATTCTAGCCGCACTGGCAACTGACTAAATTATGCTCACCCAGATTAAGGGTGGATCTGCCTTTCAGAGCCCACTGACTCAAATGTTAATCTCCTTCGGCAACACCCTCACAGACACACCCAGGATCAATACTTTGTATCCTTCAATCCAATCAAGTTGACACTCAGTATTAACCATCACAATTACCTATGTCCACAAATATGGAACTTGTTTCATCTCTTTGTCTATTTCTAAATTCATGCATATATTCATTTATTTGTTTAAAGAAAAAAGTAAATTTTGTCTGAAACTATTTCATGTAATACTGGTGGAAGACATGGTACTCCTGGGTCAGAAATAAAAGCCTTTTTTTCTCACCGGACAGCAAGCTGTATGTGCATCAGCTCCCCTGAGCAAGCCCACAGGAAAAATGCGAAGGAGGGTCTAGGAGGATGCTTGCCTGTGCTGTACGTTGTATTACAGGGAAAAAAAAAAAAAAAAAAACTCTGGTCTTGGAGAACCTACCACTTTATAGCGAGAGATAAGCAAGTGTGCCTCTTTGTTCCAGGAGGAACATGACTTCATTTCTCAGCGTTGCTCTGGAAAATAAAATCCTAAGAAGTGTCTCAGGTGAAGAGTACTGATGGCCTTGTCAGAGGCATTTGAACCAGAGCAACTCCATTTTGAATAGGGGCTGGGTAAAACAGGGCTGAGACCTACTGGGCTGCATTCCCGTATAGTTAAGACATTCTAAGTCACAGGATGAGATAGGAGGTCAGCACAAGATACAGGTCACAAAGACCTTGCTGATAAAACAGGTTGCAGTAAAGAAGCTGGCCAAAACCACCAAAACCAAGATGGCCATGAGAGTGACCTTTGGTTGTCCTCACTGCTACACTCCCACCAGCACCATGACCATTTCCAAATGCCATGGCAATGCAGGACATTACCTATATGGTCTAAAAAGGGTGGCATGAATAATCAACACTTTGTTTAGCATATCATCAATAAATAACCTTAAAAATGGGCAACCAGCAGCCCTCAGGGCTGCTCTGTCTATGGAGTAGCCATTCTTTATTCCTTTACTTTCCTAATAAACTTGCTTTTGATGTAGGAATTAAAAAGAAATTATTTAGGCCAATAGTAAGGATAAGGAAGTCCTCCGTAAGATTTCCCTTTTAGTAAAAAACAGCCCCCAAATTATTTCTTTTCTAACAAAAAGCAGCCTGTAAAATTGAGCTGCAAACATAGATAAGCAAGCTGGAAGCTTGCAGGGGTGAATGCCAGCAGCTAAAACAATAGGAAAATGGTACCTGGGGGCTAGGCATGTTCAACATAGTAGCTCCATCTTCCCTTTTCCTTCCAAACCATGCTTACAGTAAGGAGCAGGCAACATGCTGCTGGCCAGGCAAAGACTCCATTTGCATAATAGAAGATTAGGGTGGGGAAACCATCTTCCTTGGGTGCTATGTAAATGTCACACCTGGTCCAACCAATCTTTGGTCCCTGTGTAAATCAGACACTGCTTCCTTAAGCCAGTCTATAAAATCCAGTGCACTTGGCTATTCTCTTTTCTCTTTCTTTTTCCTATTAAACCTCTTTCCCTAAACCCACTTCTTGTGTGTCTGCGTACTTGATTTCCTTGGAGTGAGGAGACAAACCTGAGTATTTACCCCAAACAATGCCACTTCACTTTCATTTTACTCTACAGACTCACCCTGAATTATTTCTTGTGTGAGATCCAAGAAGCCCCTCTTGGGGTCTGGATCAGGACCCCTTTCCAGTAACAGTCTTGCATTCTTGGCATACCTAAAAACATTTCCTACAAGCTCCCAATAATACCAGTGATGCTGGTACATTGTCTATATTTTGAGTAGCAAGGAGCTAGGGTCGCAGTTAAAAAAAATAAGATCCAAGGTCCCATTCCAAACCCACTGAATCCAAGTCTCCAGAAGGAGGTCTGGATTATGTTACCAAACACCCCAGGTGAGTCTTTAAGAAATGATAAATATTAAAAAAATTAGTCTAGATAATAGTCATAATCTTGAACAGCTGAAAATAAGCAAAATTAATGTGATCACATTTTATCTTCCCATTAACTTACATGCAGTTCTAGACATATTTTATTTTATGATTCAGGCTTAACTCACAGTAACTTTCAAGTCCCAGCTGACAGCCTGTGAAGAGCAGCAAAATATTCCACTTTGTCAGAAGACTTCTTTTGAGCTGAAAGCAACTGAAAAAAAGCAGTTTACAAAAAGCCCTCTGTCCTCCGCCTGTTTGCCTAAAAGCGCAACATAAATTTGTAAAGTTGTCCCCCTTCCCTGTCTTCGAGGAGGACAGAAATTACTCACTAGAGATAAACTACACCCTTATCAGCCTGAAGACTGCACCAGTGAGATCTACGTAACAAACCTTGCTAAAATTGGCCCTTATCTGCCATGAGTTTCCCCATATAATTGCCTTTCCACAACTTGCCACACCTAGAAACTCAGAGTCTTTACCCTTTGTCTTATCATGTCTCTAAACATTTATTGTTCTTTTATTAAGATGCTATATATGCCCAGAAGTTACTCATGCTGAGCACTCACTTGTGTAAATGTTATGCACATACCAATTGATATGGTTTGAATCTGTGTCCCCACCCAAATCTCATGTTGAATTGTAATAACCAGTATTGGAGGTGGGGCCTGGTGCGTGGGGCCTGGATCATGGGGGTGGTTTCTCATGGTTTAACACCATCCCCTTTGGTGCTGTGGTTGCAATAGTGAGTTCTCATGAGATCTGATTGTTTAAAAGTGTGTGGCACCTCCCCACCCCCTTGCTCTCACTCTGACCATGTAAGATGCCTCACTTCCCCTGCCCTTCTCCATGATTGGAAACTTCCTCAGGCCTCCCCAGGAGTAGAAGCTGCTATGCTTCCTGTACAGCCTGCAGAACCATGAGTCAATTAAACCTCTTTTCTTTCTAAATTACCCAGTCTCCAGTATTTCTTTATAAGAGTGCAGGAATTGACTAATACACTAATGAACTTCTGTTTTGTTTTTCTCCGGCTTGTCTGTCTTTTGTTAGTCCAATTTACAGGGCTCCCACTGAAGAACCCAGGATAAATAGAGAAAAAGGGTTGTTTCCCACCCTGCACTTGGAATGAGAGAAGTGAAGTTACTTGGGTAGGGTCATTCTGAATGGGGGCCAATATGGAAGCCAGAATAGCTGAGATCCAGCCCTGAAGAAAGTTGGTCAACATAAGATTCTGTGGAAGTCCTCAATAAAAAAAGAACGTAGACTCCAACAAGAGCCAAACTTATAGGAAACCATTCAGAAAGACATTCATTGTGGAAGCAGGAGGCAATGCTTAAAGGAACCTATTGGGTAAGCCAAACAAAAGCCAAGAGTAGCAGAAGCTGAGGAATAGACAGGGTTGGGGCCCAAGCTGTGATGTAGTTAGCAAGGCTCCAGAAACAGGAAGCCAGACACCAGCAGACGAGAAAACATTCCACTAAGGTCATTTTGTGTTATTGTTGTTTTAAGCCTCAATAACCTATCTCTCCCCAGAAAATAAGAATCTGCCAATAAAGGCTTAAATACCCCAACCTAGCATTGCTAAATAAATTAATGAAGCAAATACTTCTCTTCAAATACATATCAGCACTTCTAAATTATGTTTCATAGATTTTTAAGGAGTTGGGTTTCTTAAAACACATCACTGATTCATGATATTTAAAAGAATAGCATGATTAAAAGACAGGAGAAACAGATAACAAGTTATTTAAATTGTATTTTAATTATTCTTATGATGTTTTTACCATGGTTCCCTAATGTCCCTTGTATATGATATCTACCCCATTTTTTGGTCATCACAGACAGTAAGTTTAAAAAAAAATCGAGCCTTTAATCTAACAAGAAGCTGAAACAAATTTAAGACACTTTGAAGTCACTAGATGGAAACTCAAACATATGCCTAATCATCTGTGACGAACTTCGGTATTAAATATATATTAAACATGCTGTACTCTCAAATGGATTCATTTTTATGCTTGACAACACCAATTACTATTCAAGCAGATAGCAAAAGATGAATCTCAGAAGATGATTAAATAATAAGGCAGAAGTACCAATTGAAACATGCATACTTTGGAGTCTGTAACTTCAGCAAATTGCTGACATACACGAGTATGGAAAAAAATGTTTGCCTTTGCAGGATCTAGAGGAAAATTAATAATTCAGATGCAGTGTTTCCAAAGTGTTTGAGAAAACTTAATAATCAACTTCTTCCTCATCATAATTTCCCAGATTTCTCTATACCTTTCTTCTCTCAAAGTTCTTCTTATTCACTTCCCAGCTCTGATCATTATTTCCATACAGATGACTATAAATCTACATCTCTGTCCCAGGGCTCATTTTGGAGCTTCAGATTCACATTTTCAGCTATTTCTTGGCTGTTATTTCCCAAATCACTTATCCGAACCATAAATTCAGGATAATCCTAAACTAGTTTAACAACTTTCTCCCCCAAATGAGATCCTTCTGTGCTTTGTAGGTAATGGGAATTCCATTTCTTCAAATGTTCATGTTCATAATAGCTAAGTTGTTTTCAGCTTTTCTTTCTCCTTCACCTCAAAATTCTGTCAACATCTGGTCATGTAGATTCTATCTCCAAAGTATTTCTTGCATTCTTCCTCCTGTGATCCTCATTTACTCCACCTTGTTTAAGTCCTTATTATTTTTAACTGAAGCTCCATAACGGGAGAAAGAGCGACCTCCTGTCCATCTTGAGCACTGCTACCAAATTATTCTTTCTTATCCACAGGGTCTCACCTTACTCTGTGGCTCTAAAATCATCAAGGGCTCTTCACTGCTTACCAAATAAACATTTACACCCTGGGATTCAAGATCCTTCAAAATATACAGGCCTGGCACACATTCCCAATATTATTTCCTACTACTTTCCCTCAAATCTGATTGCCCCTCCAAATAGAATCTGTGCTTTCATCCTTCTAAGGTGTCCTTCCCTTCCTGACACTTAAAATGCAGCAAACATGGTGGAGAGAAGGGCTGGGAGCTTTGGAGTCAGAAGTCATGCTGCATTGCATTCCATTTCTCACTAATCAGCTGTGTAATTGTTGGCAAAGTACTTCGTTTCTCTAATCCTGTTTTATAATCTGTTAAATGGGCATAATTCCTACCTCACAGTTATAATTTAAGCTTTAAATGAGATAATCCAGTAAAGGGATTCAGTTGTTCCTACTGTCTTTCCTTCAAGTGGACAAATCTCAAACATTGTGCTCTCACTCCATTAACCCTTTCTTTATCTTCTAAACCAGATATGATCTGTCCCTTATTTTCAGCGTGAATTTTTATATGAATCTTAGGGCACTACTTTACTGTGTATTAAAATCATTTAACAAATTGCAAGATATGTGAGGTCAATAATTTTGCTTTACCTACTTCAGGATTTCTGTGGTACCTCACGTAGTGTCTTGAATCTAGCTCAGTAAATATTCATGTAACTGAACTGATTCAAATACCTGCAATAAAAAATAGGGTGTATGAAAGAAGCCCCTAATAGGCCTTGGGTCTGTGAAGACAATCTACTAATTAGAGAAATAAGAAAGGAGGCTGCAGAATAGAGAGTGGACATATTTAACTACAGAGAACAAGACTACGTGCCTTCTCACAGATTGTTTTTGAACTAAGGGAACGCCAAACTAAATTTAAAGACCATAGCTCCAGGAGGGATCAGGACAGTAATTGCTCTGTCCTGTAATTTGAATAATTCAATGCCACTATAGGGAAATAAGAGCAAGAGTTAAAAGCTGAAAGAGATAAGAGGGACAGAGCAATTACTGTCCTGACAGAGGTGATTTCATCAGTGGATGCCAAAAGTGACCCAAGGCACAAATAGTGTAAATAAACTCAGCGCAGGTGAACCAGATCTGACCGTTAGGTAGGATACACCTTCAGGCTCTTTGCGACTATTCTGTGAAACATCTGTATTCATTTTTTAAAAGTTTTTTTGCTATTAATACATATTTCACATGAATAAAAATTGGTATGATATGATCAAAAGTTGCATTTGTCTCAGACCCCAAATCCTTTTCAAAATGGCTTGGTGAAGCCATCTTTTATCTTATTATCTAGAATTTCTTCAGATACACTTTTTTTTGAGACAGAGTCTCGCTCTGTCGCCCAGGCTGGAGTACAGTGGCGTGATCTCTGCTCACTGCAAGCTCTGCCTCCCGGGTTCACATCATTCTCCTGCCTCAGCCTCCCTAGTAGCTGGGACTACAAGGCGCCCACCACCACGCCTGGCTAATTTTTTGTATTTTTAGTAGAGACGGGGTTTCACGTGTTGGCCAGGATGGTCTCAATTTCCTGACCTCGTGATCCGCCTGCCTCGGCCTCCCAAAGTGCTAGGATTACAGGCGTGAGCCACCGTGCCCAGCCCAGATACATTTTTTAGATACCTTAAGAAACTTGGAAGTTCTCTCTTTTTCAGCATCAATTTGAAGGAAAATATTCCTACACATTTTCCCTTTAATCTGGAGATTATTATGTTTTAATCTATATAGTCAACTCGTTTTCAAGTGGTTTCAATTAATAGCTATGGGAATAAAAGCAAGATTAAAAATAATGAATGTGTAGAGAATTTTTTAAAGGTTTTTTGTAATTATTTTACTTTGGGAGAGGAGAGTAGGAAAATAAATATCAAGTGTTTATAACCTCATAAGAAAGAAGTAACAACTTTGTGTGAGATATTGCTGACCTGGCTGTAAGAATGTTTTTATTCCAGCAGTTTCTAAACATTGTTTTCCAACTGAGCCAATAATATTAGCAATCTAACTTGTAAAGAGTACTTCTCAGGAGAAATGGAATTTCCCATCTAATGGAGCAGCCATGGAAAAGATAGACCAGTCAGTAGCAGGCCTTGCTCCCGATTATAGAAGCAAAGAAGGAAACCAGGACCAAGAAGCAAAGAAGGACCAGGACCAAGCCTGGTCAAAGGAAACACACAGTGCATATTTTGCTTAGTCAGAGTTCAAACCATCCTTACACTTTTGGCTTTTACAGAGACAGGGATCCTTGGCAAAGATGCAGCTAAAGTAATTAACAATGCATCTATCACCACCCTCATCTATCCCAATGGATCACACTCGACTCATGAACATGTACTGCCCTGAGGACAAAAGCACAAGATTAGAGGAATTGGTGTTCTTTTACGTTCCCTTCTTTTCATTGCACCCAATAAATAGACTTGGTCCTTTATTTTATTTATTTATTTATTTATTTATTATTAGGAGCCTAATGGTCAATAGTCATTTAAATGAGGTCATGGGGGTGTGTTAGGAAGAAGAGCCATAAGCTGTATCTCCCTATTTTAATTGTTCTAGCTAATTCAGTGTATTTAAACACTTGCTTACAATAAGCACATGATAAACAAGTTAAATTTTAACTAGCACATTTCCAGTTTTAGTGTTTATTCTAAATAGTTTTAGTGAACTTCATTTTAAATGAGTAATATATGTTTAAAATGTCATTAATGAAAGTATCTATTTTGTCTAGGTGGCAGTGGAATGGATTATCTCACTTGTGATATTAATAGTAAAAAAAATCACATGAGTTTATAGCATGGGGCTTCACACATAATGCTGTAGATCTAATCTCCATAATTGAAATACATTTCTTTCAATCAATGTTGACTGGCCTGAAATTAGCAAGCTATGTTTTGTATTCAGTTTACCCCTAGATCAATGCTTCAAAAGAGAGTGAAAGATTTCTGTAGCCTAAAGGAACAGAGACATTTCTTTTGTAGCCCACGCAGTAGGTTAAAAAAACAAACAAACAAAAACAAAAAGATACACTGCTCTCTGGGTGTTATTTTTGCTATTTATACAGTATTTGATATTATAAAATCATTAAAGAAGGAAAGCTTATTTTCAGGTGATAAACTCATCTACACATGTCGCTCCAACCCCTGACTTATTTCTGTCTCTCAAACTATTTTTTTATACTTATGAATTAGAAATCTCAGATAAGACAGTTTTCATGAACATCGATATTAACCCATTTATTTAAGTTTACTTCTTTTAATGTGTATATCTGATTTGGATGATTGATTCAATATTTTCCATCAATTGAATGAACTAACTGCAACTCCGACTATTAAAGGAGGAAACACACATGCACACACAGTATTGTGATTGCATATAATTATTTAAATTTAAAAAACTATACTATCAAAGTTGTATTGAAATTGACAATACTTCAATTTTTCAAATTCTTTCTGAGTTAAAAGTCAAAGCAAAGATGAGTCTAAGAGGAAGAGTAATAGCCATGATTGTCATTTAATTCTCTGAAAGATCCTTTTAGTATACTTCCTAAATACTGAGAAAATGAATGACCCTAAGACTGGGTAACAAATTCATTTGCAACTTGGATGGTTTCAAATAATTTATTTTCAATAAAATTGAAAAAGGACTTAATTGAATTGTTAGCTGGTAGATAATTTAAAAATAATATTTAATAATAAAACTTATATAATGAATTCCAAAAGAGAATGTATGTAATGGTTATAACAATATACTCCTTCCACTCTCATCCACTTTTTGTGGGGACAAGTCTTTTTTTAGCACTTACCTCTATATCAGTCATTCTCAAAATGTGGTCCCAAAATATCTAACGAGTCCCTGAGACTCTTTTTAAGGGTCCATCATATCCTTTCTTTCTTTCTATATATTTGCATGATGCCAGATTTTTCTTATATATTTCAACCAAAACAACATACTGCAAAAGATTGACTGCATAAGGAGATATGAGAATCCAACTGCCTTTTATTAAGCCAGGCATTAAAGAGATTTGTAAAAATAGAAAACAATGCCAATATTCTCACTTTTTTAGGAGATATTCTTCATTAAGCATGTTATTTATAGTTACATGCAATGAATTTATTACTTTTATTTTTTAATGAAAAATTTTTTTTCAATTTCTCAATTTCAAATTTGAGAAATGAAGTGCAGTAAATATTGATCAATAAAGCACACATAAGCAAAAGCTCTTTGGGGTCCTCTATAATTTTTAAGAGTGTTAGGGGATCTTGAGTCCAACAGATTTGAGAAATGTTCATCTATATAAGCAAAAAATAGGAAAATGATGGTGAAACCTGTCTCAATATAGCAATAAGTAATACTTATCAACCCAGATCTATATAACTCATTGATATATATCCACTTCCAATAATGTTTTTATGTTTAATAATTATTTTTCATGCTTTATAACTTGTTGCACTAATCAATCATATACTACTAATTATAATACAACATAATCCAGAATAGAAATGTTAATGGCATTATGGCCACAGAAATTTTTTTTTAATTCCACTTCAATAGAGTACACATAATTTTTCTGGAGAGTATAATAGGCTGACCAATAAAAGATGTTAAAGCAAAAACATATATTTAATTAGGATGATATTATGTAGGGTAAATGGAATAGCGTTATGTGTTTTAGTAGAAAAGAAACAATATAAAAATTTTGACAGTTAAAAAGAGCTTGCCAAGTTGAAAAACCACTGTAATACATCATTGCATTTTCATAAACTAAAAAAAAAGTTGTGTTTATTGTTCAAAGAAGCAGAGCTGTCCTCTAAGCTCTGTTTCCAAAAGAGAAAGAAAATAAGATTAGAAGCACAACACCAACAAGCGTATGCTTCAGATTGGCCAAAGAGAAGAAAAAATGTGTCAGATGGAAGACTATAATTTTCAAAGACTACAGAGAATTCCTGGTGATATCTAAGAAGTAGGTCTAAAATGAACCCAAGTCCAAATGAAGAGACTTGGAGATAAGCTCCAAAACATTTAGAACCACAACTGGCCTATGGCAAGTCCTCACAAATATTAGCTGCCCTAGTCTGCTCGAACTGCTACAACAAAATACCACAGACCTGTTGGCTTACACAACAGATCTTTGTTTCCTCACAGTCCTGGAAGCTACAAGTCTGAGTACAAGAGCCCCTTCCCTACCTTCCAGATAGCTGCCTCTTTGCTGTGTCTTCACATGCTGAAGAGAGAGTTCTGATCTCTTCCTCTCAGAAAGACACTAATCCCATCATGGGAACCTCACCCCCATGACTTCATCTAAACCTAATTACCTCCCAAAGGCCTCACCTCCAAATATACTTGGGAGTAGGGTTTCAATGTATACATTTGGGGGGGAATAAAAATATGCAGTTCATAACATTCCACCCTGGCACCCCAGAAAGCATGTCCTTCTCACATGCAAAATATATTCATTCTGTCACAACAGCCCAAAAGTCTTATTTCATCATCAACTCTCAAGTCTAAAGTCTAAAAGTCTTACTAAAATATCATCTAAACTAGAAATGGATGAGGCTCAAGGCAGGATTCATCCTGAGGCAAAATTCCTCTCCAGCTTGAACCTATGAAACCAAACAAGCTGTGTCCTTCCAAAATACTATATTGGGTCAGGCATAAGATAGACATTCCATTTAAAAAGGAAGAAATCAGAAAGAAGAAAGGGATGACAGGTCCAAAGCAAGTCCAAAACTCAAAAAATCAAGTTTTATTGGATCAAAACCTCAAGAATAATCTGCTTCGACTTGATGCCCTCCCCTCTGGACCTACTGGGGTGGTGGTCCTGCCTTCTAGCCCCTTTGGGGTGGTGGACCCACCTCCACAGCTCTGCCAGGAAGGAGTTATGCCCCCAAGGCTCTGATTGGTCACCATTTGGACTATCAAAACTGAGAAGATATCCCCATATGCACCCTTTAAAACTGAGGAGCCAGAACTGATGACCTCTGAATTGCCTTTGGTGCCATTCTTCCCTTGTCTTGAAGAACAGTGTATGTTGGCAGCCGAATGGTTCTATGGTCCGGTCCTATAAGATCTAGTAAGTTTGACAGCCATCCTTCATTTCAACCCATCTCTATTTCCTTCAAACTGGAAGTGTTTCTGCTAGAGTAGCTATTAGGTCTGTAGTTCACACCCGTACTAATCTCTTTATCAAATGGTTCTTTGCCCCTCTCTTAGTGTTCTCTTCCCAACACACTTTCTTATTTTTCAAAATATGAATAGGCTGAGAATATTTTAAGTCTTTAAGTTCTGGTTTCTTTTTGCTTCATAATTCCTTCTTCAAAGTAATTCTCTCTTCTTGCATGTTAGTATAAGCAATCAGGAGAAACCATGCCACTACTTCAACACTTTGCTTTAAAATTTCCTCAGATGTTATTGAATTTCTTTGCTTGCATGCTCCATCTTCCACAAAACACTAGAACATGAACACAATTCAGTAAAGTTTTTTGCCACTTTATAACAAGGATCTTTCTTCCTCCACTGTCCAATAACATATTCCTCATTTTCCTCTGATACCTCACCAGAATGGCCTTTATCATCTATATTTTTACCAACATTCTGTTCATGATGCTTGTGTATTCTCTAAGAAAATGAGAGCTTTCTGTATAGCTCCCCTCTTTTCTTTCTGAGACCACAACAGAATCACCTTTAACAGTCCCTTCACAGCAATCTTGGCTTTTACTAGAATGTACCTCAAAATTCTCCCAGCCTCTACTGATTACCCAGGTCCAAATCCACTCCCACATTTTCAGGTATTTGTTACAGTAGCACCTCATTCTCTGTACCCAAATCTGTATTAATCTGGGTTCTCCAGAGAAACAGAAGTACTAAGACATACATGTATATCTGAATGACATAAGGAGATTTATTATAAGAAATTGACTGACATGGTTATGGAAGCTGCAAAATTCCAAGATATGCAGTGGGCAAGATGGAGATCCAGGAAAGCCAATGGTGTAGTTTCAATCCAAGTCCAAAGGTCTGGGAACCAGGAGAAGTGATGGTTGATGATAAGTTCCAGTTCATGTCAGAGTCCAAAGGCAGGAGAAAACCAATGTCCCAGCTTGAAGACAGGCATAGAGAGAGCAAATTCTCTCTTACTCTACTACTTTTTTCTATTCAGTTCTACAATATATTGAATGAGGCCCAACCACATTCAGGAGGTTAATCTTCTTTACTCAGTTTACTGAATCAAATGTTAATCTCATTTAGAAACACCCTCACAGACAAAGCCAGAATGTTTAACCAAATATCTGGGCACTCCATGGCCCAGTCAAGTTGACACATGAGATTAACCATCACATTAGTTATTCTTATTATTATTTTTATCATTTCATTACCAGTTTTTGTGGCCTTAGACTATTTATAATTCACCTAAGAATTCACAGCAACTGGGGAATTTCCAAAGGATAACTCTTGGTCTTCAGTCTTTAAGTGGTCTTCTCTGTGGTGTGTCACTATCCTCCTACTGCACTCCATGACACTCACTCCTGGTTCTATTTTTAATATTCTGGTCATTATTTGACATTCCTTTTTGTAAGCTAACTACTTTTCTGCTCCATACTTCTATTTTCTCAACCCTTTTCATCCCATAGATTCTCTCTGCATGACAGCTTCAACTCTTCAGGCTGGAGTGCAGTGGTGCAATCACAGCTCACTGCAGCCATGACCTCCTGTGCTCAAGCAGTTCTGTAGAGATGGGGTCTTGCCATGTTGCCCAGGCTATTTCTCCAGTTTTAACCTGCCCTCAAGTCTCTGAACCACACATTCATTGGATACAGAGTTGAATGCTCAACACAGGCATTTTCCCCATCACCAAAAGTACAAATCTAGGTTACATCCATTGTTTCTTCTATCCTCTTAGCATTTCTTCTTCTTAGCATTAAGTTCTAATTTTAATTTTAAGACATTTATTAATTCAGTTCTCTTCTCACCAACCCTTTCCCATCCACTGCTATTGTTCAGACCCCGTAATCTTTCAGCCAGAGTATTGTAATGGCCTGTTAACTTGTCTTCTCAACTGTAATCTTGCTCTTTTCAAATCCACACTCTCCAACCATTTCTATCTCCTTTAAATATTTTTCAGTGGCTACTTATCAAGTTCAACCTCTTTGACACTGCACACAATGATCACCACTTCTTCACTTTCACCTCTGCCTCTTCCAACACAATGTGCCATATTATGCTCCAAAAGATGAAACTGCTTGTGTTTTTCTAAACCTAGGTATCTTTATTTTGCTTGATTCTTTGCCTAAAATGTTTGCCCACACTTCTTGTCTTAAATAATTTGTATTAATTTATTCCAAGAAGCCTTCCCCAGCCTCAACAGTTTGAGGGCTGAGGGTCATGATGTGTAGTTCTAAATTATCTCCCTATCCATATCTACAGATCCTCCATTATCTTATATCATTAAGACATGGATTTTTTTCCATGTATCCATTTATCATCTGCACTTTATCACAGTGCTTAGACTGTCATCATCACACACACAATGTTGAACCAGACTGAAGTTTTGGGAAATTGCACTCAATTCAGAGCCATGCCTGGATAAGTAAACAAACAAGGTAAAATGGTTGTGTCTGGGGGAAATTAAAATCTGTTTTAGATGAGGTTTTACTAAGAACCTGAAAGGGAGACATAAGAAGAAAAGAAGGAAAATGCAAAGACTTAAAAACTAGAGTTTGATCATCATAAAATCCTTCAAATCTAGTTAAAGATTATCTAAAATCATCAGTCTTTTCCACTTTCAGCTCTATCAAGTTTAGATGCTAGTTTTTGCTTCCCTTTCCAAAAGGACTGAATTATTTAGAGGTGTAGGATATACAGTGCTCTTCCTCATCTCCATAACAACATTGTACCCATTGTTGCTTGCATAACATATCCTCACAATTTTCTTCACCAGACTAACTCATACATTTTCAGGTTCAGCTCCATCGGTATCTGAGGAATAAAATCACAATAGTTAAGTACAAAAGGCATTTACAAAACAATATGAATAGTTCGATTCCACCTTAAAATTTATATACCTACTGATATATTTGTCTGTGTGTCTTTTCAACCCAAACATATCCCTTTTTTTTGTGTACAAAAATATCCCAGAAGTGTGCATTATCTATCTCTGGGAAATAAGACAGAAGAAGAATTTATTGTGGAAATTTGTACTTTACCCTCATAATATTTGAAAAGAGTTCAGATCCTTCCTCTTGGAAGTCTGGCTGAGCTGCCTGGGTTGGATGAGGTGCTCCTTCTTGTTGCTCTGTAGCATCCTGGGCAGACTCTTAGGCATGGTCATATCCCAATGTGTTTTTGTCATATATTATTTGAGTATCTCTCTGAATATCTATATACTTGTTTGAAAGTGAAATTCGTTTCTATACTACCAACTGAATTCAGTACCTGACATATAATAGAAATTAATTTTCACCGAGATTAGTTCAAAAAATATGAACAGTTGAATTGAATTCCCCCATGACTGTCAGTCCTGACACTTTTTGTAAGAAATGGAAGTGTCGGTTTCAAGAGAAAAAAGTGCTCAAAGCTTTAAAATTTGGTTTCTTTAGATACATCCCAAGATAGGAATATTGTCTATAATATTCAGTCACATTTTCAAATAGCTTTCGAAAAGTCAGGAAACTTACTTTTATATACTTGTCAAAAATATGCCAGCTCATTGAAAATGGTACTTAAAATGTATTTGTATATGAATGTCCATTGCAGCACTATGCACAAAAGCAAAAAAGTGGACATAATTCAAATGTTCAACAGATGAATGGATAAACAAATTGTGATGTATACACATACAATAAAATATTATTCAGTCATTAAAAGGAATGAAGTATTGATACATACTACAAAGTGGATAGACTTTGAAAGACTTTATTCTAAGTTAAAGGAGCCAGACACAAAAGGCTATATATATTGTAGGATTCCATTTATATGAAACTTCCAGAATAGGTGAATCTATAGAAAACAGAATTACCAGGGAATAAGGGGGTGACTGATGGAGAGTGATTGCTAGGTACGTAGAGGGTCACCTTTTAGCACAATAAAAATGTTTTGGAACTAGATAGAGTTGATGGTTGTGTAACATTGTAAATGTACTGTCACTGAATTGTTCACTCTAGAAAGGTTATTTTTCTATTACACGAATTTCACCACAATAAAAAATATATACCAACAGCTTATGACTTAAAGGAAAGGCACAAGTAGTTACACAAGAGTAAATTTTATAAGTCTTTCCCATCTAGACCAAGCACTAAAAGGGATAAAAATTGCATATAATAAAAATCTTATTTATTCATGGGAAGCAAAATCTTCACCACATTTATTTCTGTCAAGTTTAAAGGTTGGAAGATGACAGAAAGGAGGGAGATGACAGAAATTAAAAACAGAACTATTGGGAGACAAAGTCTACAGCAATTAATTTTTGGTATGCCCTAACTACAAAAACAGAACTGCAAGTTTCATTTTTCTGCAGTCATTAAATCTGTTTTAAAAAGCTAAACTTAACTGAGTTATTTCCAATAACAATCAGAATTAATTCTTATCATTATTAAATAATCTGTATATATGCTATAGATTTGAAACTACAAAAATAGATGTCTCAAGAATCTGAAACATTTCTTCAAAATAATGCAATCAGATTTATTTGTATTCAGCTATTAATGTTACCTCAGATGGCACTGCCTTTGCTGTCATTTCCATGAGAAAACAGAAGTGACTTTTCCATACAAAAATTTAAGAATTTTAGCACAAAATAATATATGTACTTTGTTAGTCATACTAAATGCTGTCTTAATGCCATGGAATAATAAATGTGACTTCCATTATGGTTAACTTAGGTGAAAATTACTTAGACTTAATAGAAGGCTGCACTTAAATAAGTGACTGCTCAGTACATAGTAAGGGGATAATAAAATGTATAATATCACTTCTAGAAGTACTATTAATATTTCAAGGGAATTTTTCTAACTTACACTTTCAGTTAAGCCCAGCTTAGCAAATGTTGACTTTATATAATGTGCTGAGCACTGTGATAAGGAACAAAAAGATAAGAACAGAATTACTACCCTCAAGGAACTTGCCATCTACTGAGAGCCAGAGTCCAAGTAAGTTGTAACTAGATAGCTTTATGTTTAATAAAGTGAGAGCAAGTTCCAAAAGTAGTATAAGAAAGTAGATAATTAACTCAGTTTGGAGAAATTGCATATACTAAGGATAGTATATGAGCCAGCCTTCGTAGGATAAATAGGAGTTCAATGGATAAACAAGATGGGAAAAGATGTTTCAGATATTCTAGGCCTATAAAACAATCCTATGGTCTTCAAAGAAATATGAACAGTTTAACAGTGAAAAAAGAGGAAGAAAAGGGTGTGAGAGGAAAAGAAAATAAAAGAGAGAGGGAAAGAGAATGAAAAGGAGAAAGAAAAGAGAAAGAACTTGAGCTGGAGAATCCAGCTGGAACCATATTACAAATGACTTTGTTGAGTTTGAACGTCACCCTCTGACCATCAGGGAGTCACTGAAGGAGCTCTTCTGGGGAATGATATGGTCAGATTTGCAATTTGGAAAGGTCACTCTGGTAACAATATGGACAAAAGATTGTAGGGGCAAGTCTGAAATCAGAAAAAATCCAATAGTAAACTATTACAACAGTTCAGGCTAAACATGAACAATGTTTGAACTACAAGGCCAGAGCAATGATGCTGTAAAGGCAGACTTGCAATATAACAATTGCTTACCAACTGGCTGTTGAAAGTGAGAAAACAGAGGAAATAGTTTTATGGATTTGGATAGAGATTGAGGTATATCACCAATGCATATAGGGAGGTGGGGAGCCAGATTGCTTAGCTCTGCATATGTTGACTGAAGGACTTATAGACTTACCTTCAGTCCGGACTGAAGACCTCAAGCCAAAGATGCATATTTAGCTGGACTGAACACCTCTTCCTGTAGATACATATTTAGGTTGATTCGGTTTGTTTTTTGTTTTTCTTTTCTTTTCTTTCTTTCTTGTTTTGTTTGGTTTTGTTTTTTTGAGACAGTCTTGCTCTGTCTTCCAGGCTAAAGTGCAGAGACACTATCCCTGCTCACTGCAACCTCTGCCTCAGGAGTTCAAGCAATCCTCCTGCCTCAGCCTCCTGAGTAGCTGGGATTACAGGCATGTGCCACCACGCCCAGCTAATTTTTGTATTTTTAGTAGAGAAGGGGTTTCACCATATTGGTCAGGCTGCTCTAGAACTCCTGACCTCGTGATTGGCCCACCTCAGCCTCATAGGGGTGATTTGGTTTTTAATGACAATTTAAATGGATGACATTATCCAGGGAGAGAAGAGGACTTAAAACTCTGAAGAAAACCAAGCTTAAAACATACTTTGCCTAAGTAGTATTCTAAAGAAAATGTCACGGAAATAGGAAATTCAGAAGAGCATAATGTCATGGAAGTCAAAGGAGAAAATAGTTTCAGGGACAGAATGATCAGCATTGTTAAATTCCACATGAAAACCGAGTAAAACAAAGACTGAAAAATGTCTATTGAATTTGGTAATTGAGAGGTTATTTTAATGGAATGGGGAAGATGGAATACAGATGTAAAAAGGAGGACAAGAAGGCAGTTATTTTATTTCTTTGTTTTTTATCACCTTATTTATTTTATTATTTTTATGCTTTACTTTCCAAAGTTATCATTTCAATAAGATGGTTGAGAACAAAATAAAGCCAGGGAAATATGTTTCAAAGAATGTTTCAGGCTTCTTCTTTTTAGTGTGTTGAGCAATTGTTTTTTTCAGGAAAGAAGAATCAATGGTAATTTGGCATTTAAAATTTTCCCAGGAGCAGGAAAATTCACTACTGAAAATTCTGAAGTCATTTAAAACACGGGAAATTTTTAAATTTTAGGAAATCCTTGACATCAGGGAAATAGGCTCCTGAAAGTAAGACATCCTAATAACTTCAGGTTACCACCTATGAGCAAATAAATGCCTTTCAGAAGTGATACATATCAAGAAATTATTGACACCATAGAGATGGTAACAGGTGCTGGTTAAGAACAATTCTGGAATGTATCCGTTGAGATTCCAGGCTTGGCTCTATCACTTACTCATTGTGTGATCTTGCCCAAGTTATTTACATTGTCTTAAGTCTCATTTTCTCACCTGTAAAATAGGGATAATAACAGAATCCACATGATAGGGTTCTGCTAGCAGTAAATCAAATAACATTTCTCTTGCATTTAGTGATAAGAAAGATGACACTGATTTGGTATCTTCTAGATGATGATAATGTTTATTGTACATGTTTGTATAGTTCATATTTAGAGCCATGAAATTAAGACTTTGAAGGCAGTGAGTATAGATAGAAAAAAGAAGAGATCTAAAAACTGTTTCAAGCCCACTCCATCTATAAGATATTGGACCTTGAGGAAGAACCAGCAAAGGAGACTAAACTCAAGCAGCCAGTGAGGTAGGAGAAAAACCAGGAGCGTACAGTTATGGAAGCAAAGGGAACAAAGTCATTCAAGAAGGTGTGGATGATCAATTGTGTCAAATACTACTAATGAATCAAGTAAAATGAGGAATGTGAATTGATCCCTAGATTTGTCAAAGGAGAAATCTTTGGTGACCCTGACAAACATAGTTTTGGTGGACACTATCTGTGTCTTTATGTTATCTTGATCACTTTTGTACAAGCCAAAGAATAGGACAGTTTTTTGTCCATTACAGTATTTGATCCACATAGGGCCAATGAAATGTGGTTGATGTTTGCTGAGAGCTTCTGGGAAAGAAGTTCACATGCTCTTCTTGGTGAGCTAATGGAAAAGACTTCTTTGCCATTGGACATGACCAAGAAACCCAGTATCCCTGAGGTTTTGGGCAGATATCTTAGACTCTTGAGATGGAACAGTTTTGCCACAGAAAAAATAGAAGTTAGGCAGA
Organism: Symphalangus syndactylus; assembly: GCF_028878055.3. Taxonomy (NCBI): domain Eukaryota; kingdom Metazoa; phylum Chordata; class Mammalia; order Primates; family Hylobatidae; genus Symphalangus; species Symphalangus syndactylus. Next base: position 54,889,776 of record NC_072426.2, read on the forward strand.
AACTAGTGACCAATAACATATTTGAATAGTAATTGTCCAAAGTCCAATGCTTTTATTCTTCCCAGAGTCGGCTTGGTTCCAGATAGTTAGATGAGCAAATAAGTTCCATTTTTATATAAGCCATATATATTTATTTTTCTGTTACTTGCAACAGAAATGTTTCTAACTAATAGTGTAATTTATCAAGGCTGGCATCACATGAGCGGAGACATAGGAAAGGTAGTGATTACTTGAAGGATTTTGGGCAGTCCATAAAAATAGCTTCCACCACATTCTATTACACATGACCAGATCCTGCCCTTTTTCATCTCTGCTTACTCCTTCATTTTAAAGGTGTTCTAATTAGTCATATAATTAATTAATTAAAAATCTGTAATTCTGTTCTAAGAGGATTATAGAAAGATAGTGATAGAATTTCAGTATTTTATTTCCTATCCATTCCTAGCTTGAATTTATTTGTCTATGTTGAGACAAGCAGCAATTTGTGTTGGTGAGCTATTGAGTGTAAAGTATTGAGTTCCAAAAAGTCTTGATAGAGTAGAAAATGTGGGGCTCTGTCCCAACATGGGTTAGGCATTTGTCTGAAAACCAGACTTAGATACCCTCAAAATAAAGTTTGTGCTTGATGAATGCTGGGAAAAGCCTCAGAGTTCTGTGCACTCGAGGCAGCTAAGTTCAACTTGATCTTATGTTAGGGTTCTTAGTCTGACTTCCACAAAGCCCAAGGAAGGATGTCTGGTGGGCTGAGACTTCCCTATTTTTGATGATAGAAAAGTGTGAGTAGAAAGAGGAATAGGAATGTTCTTTTCATTGCTTAGACAGAGTTTGTCTGCCTCCCTGTTATACAATTCCTCAGGGAGTTAGGCAGGGCATGCTTTGCTTTCCCTCACTTAGGGGACCACTGGCACTCCAAAATCTGTATCCAGGTCCCCATGAGTCCACAAAGAAAAATAACCCATTACAATAACAACCTGAAATTAGAATAACAAGGGATATAGGTACCCAGTGGAATAGAGCTGCTGGGGAGATCAGTTGAACAAAGAAATTGAAGAGCATTTTAGTACAGTACACACACACACACACACAATCCAGCTAACTATATCTATCTATATTTATATATAAAAATAAATATAAATTTAAATCCAAATATATAATGAGAATCTGAGAATGTGGGGTTTAAGTGCTAAATGAGGATTCTTGAAATAAAAAGATACACTGAAATGAAAGCCTAATGAGTCTAGAATTAAAAGTGTTTCACTGTGTCGACAAAACATAGGAGCTTGTGGTGGGTTTGGGGTAGAGAGGAGATTGAGGAATAAAAACATTCCAAATTTCTCATCTGATGGGATAAAGCAGAGAAGATAAGCAAGCGAAAGTATGCTAAATAATTTATTTTAGTGGAGTGAGTGGGGTGACAATTAGAAGTGGAATGCCTTGGTGGAAAAAAAATGGTATCTTGTTTATAAATAGGAACAGAGAAATGTGTCTGACTATGAGCAGAAGAGGGGTGCTTAACACTGACGTGGCAGACAAATATACCTCTTTTCAAATCAAGCACAGAGCCTTAATAGAAAAAAAAATTTAAGGCACAGAGAAATTGAAAAGAAAAACCAACAAACTCAGTTTAAAAATAAACAGAGCCCCTGCACTACAGCCTGAGCAACAGAGCTAGATTCTGTCTCCAAAATAGATATATTAATATATATTTATATTATATACGTTATATAATATATTAATATATAAATATTTATAAATTTATATGTTTTAAATATATATAGAGAGAGAGAACTTTATCACTTATAACTCTTAAATGGAGAATTGAGTATCTATATGTAGATATTTAAATCTATTGAATATTTACTAAAATTCAACATATACTTGACCACAAAAAAGCTCTTAAAAATTTTTTTAAACAAGATATTTCACAAGTCATTTTATTTTCATTGTAATGCAATAATTTAATATATAAATAATAAAAAGGTGATCAAAACATTATAACTACTTACAAATTTGTAAACACACTTTTTGCTAATTATTGAATCAAAGTGGATATCAACATTAAAGTGGAAAACAATCACATAAAGCAATAAAAAGAACACGTTGTAAAACTCAGTGAAAGCTGTACACGAAGGAAAATTTATAGCCTTAAGTCATTATTTTCTAAAAAGATAAACATTAAAGACACTAAACATTCAACTTAAAATGTAAAATAAATAACAAATACTGAAACAAGGAAAAGAGAATTTGTAAATATAAAACTTGAAAGTAATGAAACAGAAAACAGAAATGTACAAAGAAAGAATAGATACATTTAAAAGCTAGTTATTTGAAAAGATAAATAGACTAAATAAACCCTTTGTAAGTCTCACTAAAAGAAGAAAAGAGAAAGCAAAATGTCAGAGACTGGAAAGAAGAAATTAAAAAGGAGACTGATAAATATAGAAAAGAATAAAAGAATTATAAGACAATAACATGCAATTTGATTGCATCAAATTTGAAAATCTATAGTAAAGGGACATTTTTCCAGCAATATATAAATAGTCAAAATTAATTCAAGAAAAAGAAAGCATCAATACACTAATTACCAAAGAAGAGATTAGAAAATTGTTTAAATTAGAAAAGTATTTATTCATAACTGAATAAATCACCAGTACCAGATGGTTTCACAGCTGAATTTTATCTAATCTTATTAACAAATAATTCCAATGTTATTTAAACAATTCTGGACATCAGCAAAAGATAAAATGCTGCCCAATTAATATTATGAAGTTAGCACTCTTAACTATCAAAATATAATTAAAACTGTACCAAAACTCACCTATAAACATGTATTCCAAATATTAACAATATTAGCAGATAAAGTTCATCCTCTGCGATCAAGTATAATTTATTTATTTTTTTCTGAGACAAGATCTCACTGTCATCCAGGCTGGAGTGCAGTGGCATTAGCATGGCTTCTCACAGCCTTGACCTCCCAGGATCCAGCAGTCCTCCCACCTTAGCCTCCCAAGTAGCTGGGACTACATGCATGAGCCACCACATGCAGCTAATTCTTTTTATTTTTATTCTTGTAGAGACGGGGTCTCCCTATGTTGTCCGGGCTGGTCTCAAACTTCTGGGCTTAAGTGATCATCCTGCCTAAGCCTCTCAAAATGCTGGGATTATAAGCATGAGTCATCATGCCCAGTCACAAGTATAATTCTGTTCTAGAAATGAACTGTTTAATGTCAGGAAATCTAGCAACATAACCCATTAAATAACAATTAAATAGAAAAATACTTTGGTTATATCAATAGAAAATGAAAAATGAAAAATTCAGCAACCATTTCTAAGTAAAGTACTAATAAAAATTAGAATAGAAGAAAGCTACTTTAAAATGTTACCTATTAAAGAAAACACATCAAATATTATTCTAAATTGCCAGACACTAAAATAATTTCAATTAAAATCAGAAATCAGAGACGGGTTTTTATCACATTGCTATACAATAGTGATATGGAGTATGTAGCAATATGAAAATACTGCTAACAATAAAATTATTAATTTGAACAGTAGGAAAAAATAACGTTTTTGAAGCTTGAATTGTTTATCTAACAAAGGAGTCTCAAAAAGACAAAATACAAAAGAAGCACTACCAGAATTATTAAGAAATTTTTAAAAGGTGGCTGGATACTTTATAAATATAAAACAATCAATTACATTTTTCTCTCCATAATAAGCATTTAGAAGCGAAAGTGTAAAAAATAGCACATATCTTATAAACATAACAATATCGTCGTATCTATGAAGTTTTGAGGAAAATTTTTAAGGATAAATACCAAAAACAAATGAAAAGGTATGTTGTATTCTTAAATGAAAATATTTGATATTATATAAATATTAATTATTACCAAAGTATTAGAAATTTATTACAATTCCAAATAGAATTTTTCACTATTTTTCTTTTAATTTAAAATATTCTTAATGTTTTCTTGGAAGAAAAAATAGATGCTTCAGAAGGGCCAAGAAATATTTCTAAAAGAAAAGTGAGAGGGGACTTGACTTTCCAGGTATCAGAGTCTTTAGCTAAACTTTGTAATCAAATGAGTATGATATTGATCAAGAAACAGACAAATAGATGATTGCACAATATGGATAATCTATAAATATATCTGGGTGCATTAGAAAATTTAATGCATTCCACTTCAAAGTTAGTATTTTAATTTAGTGTTAAAAGGCTGGGTTATTTAATAAGCCGTACTGTCTAATATGACCATTCCTTTGGAAGAAAATAAAGTTAAATACCTATCTTACACTTTATTTAAAAATAAACTTCAAATAATTTTTTTAAAAACTTAGATATTAAAAAAAAAATCCTAGAAGAAAATTAAAAGACTCTGCACGTAACACGTAGAAAAAAATCTTAACAAAATGAGAAACTTAGAATTTACAAAAGAAAGAAAAGGTATACTAGACTACATAAAAGTTGCAAAATTTTTATGACAAAAGATAAAGACAATTAATTTTTTTATAAAGCTAACCCCTCAGATTACAAATGTTCATTACCTATAATACATAACGAGCTCTTACAAATTGACAACAAAATAACTAACAAAAATTTAAAAATAAAAATAGGAATAGGCAATTAGAGAAGAGAAAATCATATGGATAATAAACATCTAAGAAAATTGCTCACCGGCAGTTAAGAAGATGTAAATTGAATTAGGAAGGAGATAGTACTTTGTAACACTCAGCCTGGTAAAAATGAAACAATATACCCATTACTGATGAGAATAAGTGGAAGCAACCACTCTTCTACATTGCTGAAGGACATATTCATTATTACAACACTTTCACTAATGTTTATTCAAATTTAAAACACATATAATTTTGACCTTCCATTCCACCCTGAGAATATGACTCATAAGAAAAAAGGGCACAAGAGCATAAGGATGTGCATAGTAGGGTGTTTACTACAGCATTGTTAGCAATGACCAAAAAAATGAAAAGAAGATAATTTTCCAGCAAATGGAATGATTGAATAAAATAGCAATGTACGCTATGGAACATTATTAAAACACTTAGGAGAAATTTAGTTAGAACTAACCCAAATTCCTTAGAGGGAATTGCATGAGATACTATCAAGTGAGAACAGCAAGCTGATAAGGGGTGCATATACTATGATTCCATTTTAAATCCATGACAAGAAAACTCTCTCTATATGTATATGCACATGTAAATCCACACATATGTTTTCTATTATTATATGAGTATGGATAATTGGTATGTCCTAAGTTGTTAATATGAATTTCCCTGTTAGCACAAGTGGGAGGGTATGGAAGGAGATGCACAGTTAATGACATAAGGGGAAAATCAACAACAACAACAACAAACTTATAGGAAAATAATGTACATGATTCTATTATGCATCTATGTAAATCTTATATGTGTGTTTCAGTATATGCCTAAAAATAATTTAAAATCAAATTTCAGAATACTGGGACTGCATTTCCCAAACTGTATTCAACAGGACATTAACATTCCAAGACATACTCTTATCTATCCTTAACAAATGGCCTTCCCTGTTTGAAACTCAGGAAGTCCTGTGTGGTACCACCTGATCCTCGAACACAATGGCTTTCTTTCTGCAGCTGAGGCAGCACTTGCGAATTAATTATGTCATTTATTCAATGACTCTATACACCATATAGATAGCTTGTCTAATTTCAACATATATGTGGAATTGTTCAGTATTTATTGCATAAAAAATGTATGACAACACAGAGAGACTCTGTCTCTAAAAAGCTTTTTTTTTAATTAGCTGGGAATAATGGTGTGCACATGTAGTTACAGCCACTCAGGAGGCTGAGACAAGAGAATTGCTTGAGCCTTTGAGTTTGAGGCTTCAGTGAGCTATGATCACACCACTGCATTCCAGCCTGGGCAACACAGCAAGGCCCTGTCTCTAAAAACAAAACAAAACAATGTATGAATCTAAAAAGGGAGTGAGAGTCTATGAATAGCAGGATTAAGAGGATTTGTGGATAAAGAAACTGGGCATCACTGACTAACAAGATGTCAAAGCTAGAAAAACATCTCACAAAGGACTAATCTAGATTTCTAATTTTATCAAGCGGGTAGTGAGGCTTACAGAGGTGTGGATGACTGCCCAGAGCCACATGACTGATGACTGGTGGTACGAAAGCTCAAACCTGGGATTCTTGGCCCAGGGCTTTTTCTGCCACATTCTACTCTCTTGTATAGGATTCTGGCTTTGCTTTTTACTGACTGAGTGACCCTGGACGGTTTCTTGGGATCTTAGTTTTCTTTTCTGTAAAATGCACCTATTTCTTAGGATTGGCTTGAGGAGTCAATAAGCTTTAACTTGCAAGGTGCTTGTTTCTGTGTTTGGAACATAGTTAACCCTTGGCTACTGCTACTGCCCTTAAACCATCTCTATCCCTCTATATTTTGCCTCAGTATGATCTCGCTAGTGGCAGAAATGAGCATGTAGAAATGGCCTGGCATCTCTCTCTGGCAGCCTAAGGCAGGAGGAAAGGAGACAAAAAGAGGTAGGAGGGAGAAGGGGGAGGAGATTAGGAGAAAAAAAGTGAGAGAAAGAGAAAGAGAGAGAGAAGAGGTGGAAGAACAAGAAGGAGATGGAGAAGAAGAAGCAGGAGAAAGAGAAAAAAAACAAACGAGTGGAAATTCTGTTCCTAGCTCTCTATGGCCTCTGTGTAATGAACAGTGTGGCACATTGGAACGAATGAATGAATATATTTTTAGAGTTGTGTTTTCAAAGGTTATAGTACTTAGCAGTGAGACCAATTTTTCTGCCTGTTTATTACATGGAAAACAAAGACAACATTGAAGTGATATACACAATGATACTTTATTTAGAGTTTTTGATTCTGCACAGTCATTAAATTCTTTTCCTGGAAAAGCTATTATTAACGGTGCTAATTGTAGTTCAGTACAACAGCTCTCAATGGCTGTCAAGTTTAGAAGAGTGTTTTTCAGTAAGCTTTTGAAAGTCCTAATTGGGGGAAGAAACAGACCCTCATAGTTTCTTATATAAACTCTTAAAGCACAAAAGATATTTGATGAAACTCTACTACCAAATGATCAAAATGGATTTTTTTCCAATCAAATAAATGTGGTTTATACAACTGCAAATCCTAAGTAAGACAATAAATGGACTAAAATATTTACTATGTCTAAAACGCTATTAGTGCTTTTATCAGAATATCTATTTTTTCCCACTTATCAAAAAGGAATAGGTAGCTTTGAATATTATGAGGGGTCTTTGAATATTAAGAGGAGTCTTTAAAAATTTATGCAAAATGCATATTATAAAAAAACTACAAATGGATTTAAACATTTTTTGCACAAAAGTAAATTTGTACTAACTTGTATAGCACATCTGGGATCTAGTTTGAGGCACTTAAGAAGGATAAGACACCAGCTTTAAAAGAGTCTTTATTAGAGCAACATGAATTCTGCTAAAATTGAAGCAAGAACAAATATCAAATTTATGGTGAAGCTTGGGTGGGAGAACAGTGAAATGACTGATGTTTTGCAAAAAGTTTATGGGGACAATGCCTCAAAGAAATCAGCAGTATACAAATGGATAACTCATTGTAAGGAGGGAGAAGACGATGTTGAAGGTGAAGCCTGCAGTGGCAGACCATCTGCACCAATTTGGGAGGAAAAATTTAATCTTGTTTATGCCCTAATTGAAGAGGATTGATGATTAACAGCCTAAATAATAGCCAACACTGTAGACACCTCAAGTGGTTCAGCTTACACAATTCTGACTGAAAAACTAAAATTGAGTACACTTCTTACTCTATGGGTGCCAAAGACACTGTGCTCAGATCAGTTACAGACAAGAGCACAGCTTGCAATGGAAATTTTAAACGAGATCAAGGCCCTGAAGCATTTCTTCAAAGAACTGTAACAGGAGATGAAACGTGGCTCTACCAATATGATCCTGAAGACAAAGCACAATCAAAGCAATGGCTACAAGATATGGAAGTGGTCCAGGCAAAGCAAAAGCAGAGCAGTCAAAAGCAAAGGTCATGGCAATAGTTTTGGGGATGCTCCAGGCATTTTACTTGTTAACTTGCTGGAGGGCCAAAGAACGATAACATCTGCTGGTTATGAGAGTGTTTTGAGAAAGTTAGCCTAAGATTTAATAGAAAAATAGCTGGGAAAGCTTCCCCAGAGAGTCCTCCTCCACCATGACAATGCTCCTGCTCATTCCTCTCAACGGCAATTGTGTGAGAGTTTCAGTGGGAAATCATTAGGCATCCACTTTACAGTCCTTGTTTGGCTCCTTCTCACTACTTTTTGTTTTCTAATCTTAAAAAAGAAATCTTTAAAAGGCACTTATTTTTCTTCAGTTTATAATATAAAAAAGACTCCATTGACATGGTTAAATTCCCAGGACCCTCAGTTCTTTAGGGATAAACTAAATGACTGATATTATCACTTACACAAGTGTCTTAAATTTGATGGAGTTTATGTTGAGATATAAAGTTTAAATTTTTTACCTTTACCTTTTAATTCCATTTTTCCACAAAATTTTTGAAGTTCCCTCTTATACAATTTAAGTTCTGTTGTACTTAATTAATGCACAAAATTTTATTATGAAATTTTTTGAATACTTATAAGTTGAAAAAATTTTACAGTGAAGACCTATACCATCAGCACTTAGATTCTACCATTAACATCTTAACTATCTTGTTTTATTCAACATCTACCAATCCCTCCATTCATCCATTAATCCATCTTATTTATTTTATGCACTTCAAAATGAATTGAAACATCAGTCTACTTTTTTCCTATCTCAGCAAGTATTAGTGTTTTTTGTTTGTTTGTTTGTTTTTTAAACATGAACAACAAACACATTTATCTCCATTGCAGAAGACTGTCAGATGCAGGGCACATATATTTGATGTAGGAGCTGGGTTCCTGCAAATTCAATCTTCTGCCCATATCTAGAAAATATGCAGAGAAATAGCTAAGTAATATCTTGAAGTCTCTGGAAAAATGAACGCTACAGAGATTACGAATAATCCTGCATTTCTGAGATGAAAAGGAACGCAGTAAGTACATTTTTCCTTAGAGTCCTTCTTCCTATAAACTTACCATGGACTCCTATAAATACAAGCCAAATCTTCTGATTTCTCATGAGGAAAAGAATGTTTAAAAATTCTGTTACTTATTAATCTTTGAGTGATAGAAAAATTGTGAGAAAAAACAAAAAGCACCTGAAACCTATCACTGTTAATATTGGGGTGACTATCCTTACCCACTCATCTCCATTTATTCATTCTTTCCTTCATTCAGTAAAAATTTTTGAGTGTTTACTGTGTGCCATTGACACACAGTCCATGTCCTGAAGGTGCTAGTCCTCGAATCTAGTGATATGTCAGATGGTAATAGGTTCTATGAAGAAAAATAGAGTCTATAAGCATTAGAGAGTAAAGAAAATATTATTTTAAATGAGATCATCAGGGAAGTCCTCTCTGATGAGGTAACATTTGAGCAGTGGCGTGGAAGGGAGGGTGGGAAGATGAAGCTATCTGGACATAGGGAATGGCGAGAACTGAAGCTGTGAGGTGAGATGGTGTTCAGGATGTTTGGGAAATGGCAGGGAGACCCAAGGGGCTGGAGTGTGCTAAGGGAAGGGAAGAACAGTACAACAAGAGGAGCCAGACCTTACTGAGATGGAAAGCTGCAGAAGAATATTGATCAGAGGAGGTCATGATATGATTTAACTTTTGAAAGAACCCCACTGGCTGCTCTGCATGGAGGATGGGCGATAAGAAGGCACAGGTGGGCTCACGCCTATATTCCTAGCAGTTTGGTAAGCCGAGGCGGGCAGATCACTTGAGCTCAGAAGTTCAACACCAGCCGGGCCAACATGGTGAAACCCTATCTCTACAAAAATTAGCTGGGCATGGTGGCGCATGCCTGTAATCCCAGCTACTTGGGAGGCTGAGGCACAAGAATCACTTGAACCCAGGAGGCAGAGGTTTTAGTGAGCCAAGATCAAGCCACTGCAACAGAGCAAGACTCGGTCTAAAAAAAATAATAAAAAAATAAAAAAATATAATAAAAAAGGGTGGAGAAAGTGGAAGAGGGAAATCAGAGAGAAGACTGTAGCAGGAATGTAAGTGAGAGACGACGGTGCTGGAATTAGGGTGGGGACAGTGGAAGTAGTATGTGCACATACCCACATAGCCATAGAGTTACACAGTTTCCCATAAATGGGACCATGTTTACACTGTATGTGTTGTGCAAACTTGTCTTATTGACTCCTTTGCTTTTGCTTGTCTCTCCCATGACCTGGTCCTCCGTTCCATACCCCTCTGCTCCTCCTTTCCAGTAAATAATGGAAAAAGCCAGCCAGGTATGCCATCTATCATATTTCTCTGCATTTTCATAAACCAGAAAGGAGGGATTTTTAAAAAAATGCTTTGCTTTACAAAAGTTGAACCATAGTCTCTTACTCTGCTGTATGAATTGCCATTATTTTTTGCTAACTTTTTTATTTGGTTGTCTTTCTCTTACTTTATTGACACATTATAGGTGTTGATTCTTTTTGTATCATTTGTTAGAAACATTCTTTCCCAATTTATTATGTGTATTCTACCTTTATATATGGTCTTATGTATTTTGTCATAATTTTAAAATATTGTGTATAACCAGTTGTATCTATTTCACAGCTTCTGGGTTGCCTGTCTTTAAATCTCCTCCATTAAGCCATACATATAAACATATATTCCAAAGTTTCTTCTAAAACTTACTTTTTGTTTTTGCTGAGTATAATGTGAAATACTCAATACCTGATTTAATTCCATATACAAACTCAACTTTGAATGTCTACAATTTTGTTTTTTGTTTGTTTTTAATTATGATGCCACTCAGACTGCCATTGCAAAAGTCATCAATTACTATTCTAGAAAGTGTTGATTTCCCCTCTATTATGGTTAACTGTGTGCATGCCTCCTTTCCTCCTCTACAGTGTAAGCCCCTTGAGGACAGATGCCTGGCAAGCATCTTTATGTCCTTGTGCTGGTCCTGAGCTTGTTTGCTAATGGGTCTATTTCTCATCTTCTGCTCTGAATCTAGGAGATGCCTGGGAAGAGGGCAGCTGTCTGCTGCCTGCATTTTCTCTGCTCCCTCATTGACTGCCTCAGCTGGGTTCAATTACTAGGAGGCAATAGTTGAAGACTGAAGAGTAGGAGGGAAGGAGAAGCCAGGGCATTCCTCCCCTCTCTCTGAGTCAGCCAGCATCCCTGGAGACAGCCCACTCTCCTCTATGATCCCAGTTCTTACTCAGGACAGCCTACTCTAGTTCCAGGATCTGCCTGTAACTAGTGTCCCTAAGCTCCTGTATGACAGCCTCCTCCTTCTGTACCCCCAGATGGTAGTAGCTTTCTGGTGTTGCTAATCTCTGGTTAACCTCACTGCCCCCTCTTTAGTTTCTCAGAGTTCCCATCACTTGCGTAACCCAATTCCCTGCTTTAAATTCTCTATAGTTTTTGGTTGAGCCCTGACACACCCTCCAACAGATTTAGCCCTGTGCTTTGATTAGAGAGAAAGCTCAAATAAACATATAGTTTTTTTATTTTTTTTTTTTTTGAGACAGAGTCTCACTCTGCTGCCGTGGCTGGAGTGCAGTGGCACGATCTTGGCCCACTGCAACCTCTGCCTCCCAGGGTTCAAGTGATCTTCCTGCCTTAGCCTCTGGAGTAGCTGGGATTACAGGCATGTGCCACCACACCTGGCTAATTTTTGTATTTTCAGTGAAACAGGGTTTCGCCATGTTGCCCAGGCTGGTCTTGAACTCCTGACCTCAAGGGATCCACAGCCTTGGCCCCCAAAGTGCTGGCTTTATAGGCATGGGCCACCGTGCCTGGCCTAAATATACATTTTTTTAAAGCAATGATTATGACGACTTTCCACACTTCAGCACAATTACTGGGAACTGTTCATTCTTACCTATTTGACAGCATATGCAATATAATTGACCAAAATTGCTAACTGAGTGTCACATAACCACTACCTCCAAAATTAGAGCACTCAATTTCCCCATCACCATAGCTATCTTCATTAACAGATTTTATGGACTCTGGACTTAGTTCAGAGTTTCTGTGTTCTTCATTGCCGTTCAACAGCATCTTTTCACCTATTTCTACTAAATGTATAGATTATTGAAATCTGTCCTCTTCAGGCCTCCATACTCTCTACTGTCTAAACTGACCTGTCAACACTTACTAAGTGACTTCACAAATTTTTACTAAGAAGAGAATGTCTGCTAAGCACTATGCAAAGCAGAAACTATAAGGGTCACCAAGATATAGTCTCTCTGAGAGCTCAGTCAACTGGCAACTATAATGCAATGTGACAAAGGATATTGTGGTAGACAGAATTCTGAGAGGGCCCTCAAGATCCCCTATCCCTGGTATACATACCCTGTATAATCTCTTCCTGTTAGGTGTGGACAAGCCTTATGGATATAATAGGATATTTGCTCCCTTGCTTAGGTTACATTGTATGACAAAGGTAATAGATAGTCACTCCCGTGATTATGTAATGTCACTCTGTCATAGAAGGCTGAGGAGAGAGATTCTCCCACTAGCCTTGAAGAAGCAAATTGCTGTATTAAAGAGAGGGCCATGGCAAGGACCAGCACTGAGAGTGGGCCCCGGACAACAGCTGTCAAGAAAAGAGGGACATCAGTCCTATAGCTGCAAGGAGATGAATTCTGCCAGCAACCTGAGGGAGCTTGGAAGCCAATCTTTCCCTAGTCAAGCCTCCAGATGAGGACCCATCTGGCCAACATCTTACTTTTAGCCTTCTAAGACCCTGAGCAGAGGACATAGCTAAAGCATTCTGAACTCCTGATCCACAGAAACTGTGAGAGGATAAAGTTTGTTTCTTAAAGCTGTTATGTTTGTGGTAATTTATTACACAGCTGTAGAAAACAAAAGCAGATTTGATGAGGTAAGCAGAGGCCATCATTAGGACCTACAAGAAAATACCTAACCCAGTCTCTATGGTCAGGGATGAATTCCTAAAGGAAGATGTAAAGCTGAGACCTGAAGACTGCATGAATTAGTCCAGAGAGGGAGAAGGGAATAGGAAGAAGTGGAGAGAGAGGTATTCCAAACATAAAACCCTGGAATTGGGTGCAAGAGAGAGAGAAAGACAGAGAGAGAGAGAGTCCGATCATGAAATCTTCTTTAGATCTCTTGTTGTTTGCTAGTTACTTCTGGCTCCAAGCCATGATTAAATCATATTCTTTAGGACTCTTTAACCTATGCTTGTATTTCATCCAACCACTCTCATCTCATTCCATCATTTCATCTGTACCCTAACCACCAGCCTTCATTTGTGTTAGGAAAGATCTGTGTTGTGTTGCTGTTGTCTTTTCATTGTAACTCCTATCCCAGACATTTTGCCAGAAATATCATAGGTACAGAGAACAGCTTCTTTGACTCTCAATAGGGCCCCCCCATCTTTTCATATAATAACGATTTGATCATCTCCAGGAAGCTGTCCTGAAGTACTTCTTCTTAGTCAGCGGCTCTCTGCCCAGAATCCCACGCCTCATCCTCAATGATGAGTTTCTGTAATGACTGTGCACATTTCTGCCCATGGTATCCCTTGCTAGCATGCCTCTTCCTCAGCTTCTTGAGAGCTAGGACCATATCCAAGTTATGTTCCGTCTTATTGTAGTTTCTATTATCATATCATACACAAATACCTGCTGACTGGCTGCTTCATTTTCTTGCAAGTAAGATTCAATGAGAGGCTGGACTTTTCGAAGCAGAAAGGAAATCTCTCTCACCCCCAGCCTCCAGATTACCATTCGGAACGTCTTTTCTCTTGAGAAAGAAGTATATATGCTTGCTTCAGCTCCCTGGAGGACTAGAATAACAGTAAAAATATACTTTGTAAGGACTGAATAATTAATAGAGAAATTGGCAATGGACTAAAAATTTCATTTGTGTCTTTAGTACCAATCAAATGTATGTATAGCTAAGCTTTTTTGAGTGCATATTATGTGCCCACCATTGTGTAAAGCACTTTACAAGGATGACCTTATCCCATTCTCACAGCAAACCTATGGATATATGAAGAATTTCCCATTACACAAAGAGATGAAAACGTAGAGAAAGATGTAGTAAGTATCAAAGCAGACACTCACCCCAGCCATCTGTGCCTAGTGCCCATGTACTCCACCACTGCAGTCTCTTCAGGTCTTAACCTGGTCATTACTCCATGCAGAAAGTCCTTCCTGACCAAGGCCCTCACCAAATAATGTTCAGCCGGGGAAGCAGTCTCTTCCTCGGGAGATTTCACACGCTAACACAGAGCTAGGGCCTGAACTGAGACTGCTTAAACTTCTATCACTGTCATTTATCAATCTGATGATCTTGACCCTTCAACTTTAATTACTTCACTTGTAAAGTAAGGATTATAATAACCATCTCATGAGGTAGCTGTGAGAATTCAATGAGATAATGCATGTAAAGGTTTATCCCAGAGATTAGCAGTTAGTAAGCACTCAAGAAATATATTATTATTACTATTTTGATCCTCAAGAGAGCTGAAGCAAGCATATATACTTAGAGTAATGCACTTCATACTAGCAAAAGAACAAAATCCTTCTTGACAAGAATTCTTTTCCAGGCATTAAGGTGACAAATGTCAGATATGCTGTAAGTTGAAATGTTTCTCTGAAATACTATCTTAAGGTACTTTTAAAATGATTTGTAATAGAGGAAAGGGCTGTTAGTATTTTTACCATTATGATTTTTAATGGTGAACCTTAAACAACATTGTTGTAAACTAGGAAATACTTCAGTTGATTCCAAAATCCACAATAACTTTGCAATAAAGTAAATAGAAGGGTGTTCAAGAGAAAGGCTCAGAGCAGCTGTACACCCAGTACATCAGACAGTGAGCAGTATGTTCATAGCGGGAGGTGGAGTCGGCTTTTTCATTATTTTCCATGTAGCTTATGAAGGACAAACCTGAAAATTTTCAGAGCTCCAGTACTTTTCAGTTAAACACTGGAAATAGTGACTATAATTCATATTAGAGATTTCCTTTTCTTTCAAATACAGATGTGGAGAGAAAATTTCAGCATTTTAATCTTTTCTAAATATGTTCTCCTTTAATACAGTGGAAAGGACTTGACTGAGAGCCAAGAGATGTGGGCTTCGATGCTGGCTCTGCCTTAACTAGATGTGTGGGCTTGGCGAGCTGCTCCACCTCACTAGACTCAGCATCCTTATCTTTACAAATGAGAGGACTGGGAGCCAGGTGCGGTGGCTCATGCCTGTAACCCCAGCACTTTGGGAGGCCAAGACAGGAGGATCACTTGAGGTCAGGAGTTTTGAGACCAGCCTGGCCAACATGGTGAAACCCCATCTCTACTAAAAATACATAGCTCGGTGTGGTGGCAGGCGCCTGTAATCTCAGCTACTCAGGAGGCTGAAGGAGGAGAATTGCTTGAACCTGGCAGATGGGAGGTTGCAGTGAGCCAAGATCTGGCCACTGCACTCCAGCCTGGGCAACAGAGCGAGACTCTGTTTCAAAAAAACAAAAACAAATGAAAGGTTTGGGAGCCCAGCTGGAGGATCCCACGAGTTTCTTCCAGCTGTCCTATCCAGTGGAATAAATAACATAGTGTCTCCTATTTATTTACTTTGGCATCTTTTATTTTTAAACTGGACAATCACCTTTAAAATATAATAGCTGTATTACACGAGAGAGGGCACTGTGAAAACATGAGTTTAAAACATCTTGGAACAACATCTTGGTGGCCACTAACTGGAGGAAAGCAGACTGTAATTAGCAGCCAGAGTCAATACAAAATTAAGTCATATGGAAGAGTATTCACATAGTTTCCCAGGCACAGAACTGAAACTTTACATTAGAATTACATTTCAAAATATTTAACAACTAGGTGAAAAAATAAAGCAAACGATATTATAAATAAAAGATATTTTACATGCAAATCTCAGTTGTAGCAAGCAAAGTCTTCCTACAAATTATTTTTACACATTCAGATTAGATTTTAATTCATAACAGCCAAAATTTCCAGTGAGCTTACATATATGTTTGTATAATACTAAAGTATGTAAGTTATTGCAAATAGGCTTAATGAATTTCAAAGCATTATACATTTTTTAAAATAGCCTTCTGTGAAAGTACTTCTCCAACCCGGCTGTATATTCTTGCTTCAGGAAACTGTACAAGTCCAGGGAAACACATTGATCTTTCATGCCTCAGTTTTATTACTTGTGAAATGGGAATACAGTAACACCATATTCCTCTAAATCTTCATAGAAGAGTAGTATGCTCCACCAAGGTAGATTGGAAACAGGAATTAGGAGTAACTATCAATGTCTAGCACAGGGGTCCCCAACTCCCAGGTCACAGATTGCTTCCTGTCCGTGGCCTGTTAGAAGCAAGGCCACACAGCAGGAGGTGAGCAGTGGGCAAGCAAGAGAAGTTTTATCTGTATTTACAGCCACTCCTAATCGCTCGCACTACCACCTGAGCTTCACCCCCTGTCAGATCAGCAGCAGCATTAGATTCTCATAGGAGCGTAAACCCTATTATGAACTGTGCATGTGAGGGATCCAGGTTGCATGCTCTTTATGGGAACCTAATGCCCATGATCTATCACTGTCTCCCATCACATCACCCCCAGATGGGACCATCTAATTGCAGGAAAACAAGCCCAGGGCTCACACTGATCCTACATTATGGTGAGTTGTGTAAATATTTCATTATATATTATAATGTAGTAATCATAGAAATAAAATGCAAGTGCAAAATAAATGTAATGCACTTGAATCATCCTGAAACCATCCAAAAATTGTCTTCCATGAAACCAGTCCCTGGTGTCAAAAAGACTGGGGACCACTGGTCTAGCAGCTAATGAAAGTCATTTCAAAAGTGATAGAATGGCATTTCCCTTGACGACTCATGTGAATTTTACTGGGATCCTCCAAAATCTCTGATCAACTCCTGATTTATGAATCGAGTTTCTGAGTTTTGTTGCTGTTGTTGGTGTTCTTATTTGTTTTGCTTTATTTTTGTTTTGTTTTTTTCTCTTCCAGGAACTCTTATGAGCAAATGTATTAATTTGTAGGCATATTTTGAAACTGCATTTTTATTTTCATTTTTATTTTATTTTATTTTATTCTGAGACGGAGTCTTGCTCTGTCACCCAGGCTGCAATGCAGTGGTGTGATCCCTGCTCAGTGCAAGCTCTGCCTCCCAGGTTCACACCATTCTCCTGCCTCAGCCTCCCAAGTAGCTGGGACTACAGGCACCCACCACCACACTTGGCTAATTTTTTGTATTTTTAGTAGAGACGGGGTTTCACCGTGATAGCCAGGATGGTCTCGATCTCCTAACCTCGTGATCCGCCTGCCTCGGCCTCCCAAAGTGGTGAGATTACAGGCGTGAGCCACCACACCTGGCTGAAAATGCATTTTTCTAATCACGTTCTACTTTCTGTCAGAAGGTTATCTAATCCCTGATTCAAACTGTAATACAAAACCCAACCCTATTCCTGTTCCAGGGAGATCAAACAGCTTGAAGATACCTCTCAAATCCATCCTCTGCTGAGTGTGGCAGCTCACACCTATAATCCTAGCACTTTGAGAGGGTGAGGTTGGAGGATCACTTGAGGTCAGGAGTTTGAGACCAGCTTGGGCAACAAAGCAAGACCCCATCTCTACAAAAAAATAAATAAAAGTTTAGCCAGGTGTGGTGGCACACACTTGTAGTCCTTCCTACTAAGAAGGCCGAGAGGGGAGGATCGCCTAGCCCAGGGTTTGGAGGCTGCAATGAGCCATAAAGTGAGACTCTGTCTCAAAAAAAAATTCATTATCTGCTCTCTGCATTCCTCAAGAGACATAATCTAAATTGCCAAGCCCCTCCCTGGAGAGATGATAAACAATAAAAGGGAGAAAAAGACACCTCAACAAGTGAGAGGGTAAGCAAATAAAAGACAGATTCTGCACATTGAGGATGCACACAAATACACACTTGAATGTTTATCTAGGTTTTGACTGAATGCCACATTTAGGAAATTTTAGAGAAATTTATATAGGCTAGACATGAATCAAGCATGGGATTACCTGTACTGTAAGTAATTACAAGTCTGCAATTACCATTAGTAAATGGTAGTTGTGTGTCTACTAGGTGGTCTTGACAAAATTAGTCTGAGTGGAGAGAGCTGCATCCCTACATGGGTGATCTGCTACTTCTGAGCTTTTTACTTTGGTTACTCTCAGACATTTAATGGTCATTTAATCACCTTAAAGTACTCACTGAACAAACACTAACTAAACATTGTGACTTAAGTACTGAGGTTAGTGAGATATTGCTCCAGGGAAATTGACATTTTTAGTGTTTCTAGGGCAATGGTTAATCTCTCCCAGCAGCAAGTCTGTTAGAAAATAAGGGAATGGGAACATTGAAACCCTTTTAAATTAAAGGAAACACCATATTTGAAGATTAAGGTCCATGGAGCGATGCAATCGAACACATAATTATACAAAAGAGCACGCTGTTTAAATAATGACACCTTTACTCAGAAAAGCAGAAATCAGGAAAATTTCACTTGATTAAACGGATTTTTGTTGGGCAATTTTGGTGTTCTAAGACCCTACTATTCTAGGAACTACTTGTCCTATTATTTAATCTCCATTTATTGATAAACCTGGAAAATAGAGATTCTTCTCCTTTAACAGAATATTTTCAAAATCTGAACTGCAGTGTTTTTCTTTAAGTCTGCAAGAAGTTAGATTAGGAACTAACAAACTCTTAGAAATGAGGATGTCCTTGTTTAATCTTTTTCATCTCATCCATGGTGAGCAGAAGGTTGGGGGCTGGAAGACACAACTAGTCTTGGTTTTATGTACCTTACTGGGCAGAAGAATGAAGCCCTTCCGTCTTCATGAGTCTGTTGTGTAATGCAGACATAAGAAGGATCAGGCTGTTATCAGCTAACATAATATTTTGCTAATTGATGACACTCCACAGAGACACAGAGATTTAAAAGATATTACAGAATAATGAGCGATGCTTCAGAAGGAAATCTGATAGTAAAGCTAAAAAGGAACAAAATCACATACACAGCATAATCTGCCAACCACCGGATTAGAAATCTCCATGGTTAGGTTGTTTGTTTGTTCATTTGTTTTTGTAGAGAGGGTACAGTTCTAAGTATCCAAGATGCTCAATTCAAGGAAATAAGGAAAGCTCATGGGCCACTTAACCAAATACAAAGCATCATGCTTTACACTGCAGGGGCCTTCAATGACAAGAAAGTCCTCAGGAAGTTTGTATCCTGTTAAAAACAGGTTCAGAGATTTGGGGGTAGAGGTTTTGGGGTACAGGCTGACTGTACCAGCTCACACCTCCTTCTTCGTTTTTAAACAAGTTCATGTGGTACCATGATCTCTTTCCAACATCTGCTAAAAAAATAAAAGCTTTGTTTTTCTTTTCTTTTTTTTTTGACCTAAGTAACCACAGATAGGAAAAACAAGGTAATTTGAAAAACAGTTCCTTGAAGAATTAGAGTCCCGATGTACATAGAAACTAAAACTTAAGTAAATGGAAATTTCCCAACAGTGCATTTTGTGACTCTGGCTGACTTCTCTAAGATATGTATTGATTTTTCTTTTTAATAAATGTGCTGTTTTCTTTATTTGACTTTAAGTTCTGGGATACATGTGCAGAACATGCAGGCTTGTTACATAGGTAGACATGTGCCGTGGTGGTTTGCTATACCTATCAACCTGTCATCTAGGTTTTAAGCCCTGCATGCATTAGGTGTTTGTCCTAATGTTCTCCTTCCCCTTCCTATTTTAACACCTACTCATCAATGGGCAGCCAATGCAGAAGGATTAGGAAGAACAAGGGTAATGATTGCCCTGTAGATAGGAAGAAAAATTATCACTCGTGATGTGTTTCAAGACAGTCCTTCTGCCAGTAGTTTTAAGCCTTTGGGGAAGGGAGAGCTCCCAGTGCTTTAAAAAAATATATTAAAAAAAAAAAATGCACGCAACTTATTTATCCTGCCTGAGTCCTTTTTAAGGCCTAAGAAAGAGAAGTAGTATTTTTCTAAAGTTTTTCTTGTTTAATAATTCTATTTAGAACTACCTCACCTTTTCATTATTCTTAAGTATCACCTTTACACATCTACTGTGTTAAAGCAAACAAAAAACAAAAATAGATGATGAGAGACAACTTAGCAAGTTCAAACACGTTAAGTTCTTTTAAAAAAAAAAGACTTGGTAAAGGTTATCAAATTATGTGTTCTTTGGTAAGTCTGTATCTTAAGTATACCTGCCCCCGAACAAAAAAAAAAAAAAAAAAAAACTCACAATCTAGAACTATATTAGAGTACATTTATCTTGAAAGCACTCTTTATCAACTGCCAATAGAAAAAAAAATCTCGGAGGCTTAATCAGCATAGAGCTTCTGAATCCCAAGCTTGAGCTGCTGAAAGCAATGAACAGAGTTAAGAAGCTATTACTTGTAACTTTAGATTCTGGTAGATCAAACAAACAACTAAGTGTCTTTTCCCTAAATTATTAACATTTTCAGGTATGTTGGGATTAGTCAGAGATTATTTTTCAAAAAATTCTTAAAGCTCTGGCAGAGGGTTGGCAACATCTCTATAAGGTTGTTTTCATTTACGGAGCGGTGTTGAAGAAGAAAAATACGATCACCTTAGTTCTGTATTATAAACAGTCTAGCTGACAAAGAGCTTTCACAAGGGTATTTGTCTTGGTGAAACAAATTGGCATTGTCGTAGAGGAACTAATTTGAGGAAAAATGATGCCAAAGAGGAAACAACAGAGGAATATAAATTAAAAAGCAGCACAAGGAAGAGGTTTAGCAACTGGCAGTAAATAAGTTTATTCATGGTCATTTATTGACATTGTACTTCTAACAACATGCTATAAGTAATGCTAAAAACCTTTATATTTTATAGGCACATTTAATATTTATCCAAAGTCTTAGGAAGCTGTTCACAGAATTTAATAGGCTTTTAAAGTATATTTTGTGTAAGATTCTGGATATAGCAAATATAGTAGAACTTTTCTACTTTTATTCCTATTATGTTTCCCCTTCTCTTTATAGATGTTTGGAGGATCATATGGCAGAGTGTTTGAGGTTCCATATTCACATTTGGTTACTAATTTGATAAACTCCTAAGTTATGACAATTGCGCTTATATTAGGCTAAGACAAAAATAGTCTTAGCCAGTGTGAGGGAGCTGTGCATTCTGCTCTGTGAGAGCCAATTGCTAAACTTTCTGGAGGTTTTCTAGCTGGTTGATATCCCGTTGGTAGTTTGAAATTGGCCATTATGGGAGTATTGCATACTGGTTGATCGTCAAATACTTTGAATCAGGACATCCCCAACCCTGCCCTGAAAGCTGGGTAGTAAACATTTACCAGCACACCATTGGTAAGAGCTATTTTTTAACTTTTTTATGAAATGCCAATAAAAATAATCTTCTGTAATTTAACTGTGATCAAAAGAACCTTTAAAATATTATATCTTTAATAACTTAAGAATTTCAGGAATTGGTGCTATTACATTTAAAGAATATGGACCTATCAAATCATAGCAGATTAGCCTTAGCAGGAAATAATTCCATTCATTTTACAGTTAGAAATGATGTCTTTCAAAAATATATATTCACTTTATTCAGACACATTGGTGAGTCTCCCCATGTAGCTCCAATCCCTTTCTGCTGTTCGTCTTCCGTTTTGAAGATTTAGCTTGCTTGGTTTAGTAATACGGCTTCTTAAGAATATGTGTATCTTGTAAGTAATTTTATATTTGAAAAAAGTTTACATTAGCCATTTGTATTATACCATTAGCCATTTGGCATTATACCATTGAAGTAAGACAAAAACATCAGATGACAATCAATAGCATATCCATGACATGCCATGAAGTGCTAACTCTATAAGCATATGTGATGACTGTATTCCATATGCAATTCCAGGATACAGTTCCAAGATCTCCAGTGTCCAAGGCACCCAACAGACACCACAAAATGTTAAACTCCAATGTGTGCCCTGACCAATCATGCTACCTTTTCAATCCCAACCTAAGCTTTACACTAGAAACTGTATCTACCATTTCCCCTGACTTATAAGTTTAGATATAACTAAAAATATTGCATGCATATCATCTTTCAAACTGTGAGCTCCTTATTTTCCAATGACTAACAGCCTGATTTTTATGGGTATTTAATAAAGTGATATAAATTAGTATAGTTATAAATTTCCAGTGGATAACCAAAAGATGTTGGGCAAGGCACGAAGCTAGTAAAGATATCTTCTCTTATTTTTCCGGTGAAAAATAGGCCCTGGGTCTCTGCATAATAAATACTTAGGGCCTTTGTGGCAGTGTTCAGTTGAAGCCAGATTATGAGAGTGTCTTCTATGTTTAAACATGGAAAGAGTTCACAGTGAGGTGAGAGATCTTAAAGTTGTCTTTTTTTCCTAGGTTTGGCTCTTGTTTAGTATCCCTCAGGAAATGAGCTGTTAAGGGATGTGCTGCCACATCAAAATTCCGAAAGGAGGTACCTTAAAACCACCAAAGTAAACCTTCCTCTGTGGATTACTTTAGCAGGCTGAGTATAGCACATTTCATCACTGACCAACCAAACAAAAATAACTAAAGCTGCAGTCTCATTCCAGAAGCATTTCTGACCAAACAGTTTTCTCCAGCTTCAGCTGCGTGGTTTCATATTTAATCACTTCAGCATTTTGCTGGTTAAACAACTCTGATATGAAATGTGAATCCCAGAAAGTGTTGTGTCATTCCAAATAGCTAGACAATCAGTAATTCTTTTCTTTTCTGTCACTTGTTATTGATTCAGAAAGATCATTCCAAATCCCCATTGTTTATTCTTTTCAATACATTGTCTTGCTCTGTGGTTTTTCAGAACTTTAAACAGCAGTCCTATTATCTATTTGTAAGTATTGTCTCACTTCAGATAACTGCTTTAAACAAATAATCTAAGCTCAGAACCAAATTTATGACGTCAGAATGAGACTCCAGCCTCCTAAGCACTGGTATCTATACTCCATGAGACACATAAGAACAGGGTTTTCTAGGATAGGCAGTGAAAGGCCTCCATATTGCTGAACTCTTGCCTCTTCTCTGATTCACATCATCACCATTATTTACAATTTTTCTCTAAATTGGCTCTTTAATAAAAATATGAATCAAGTATCATTGTAAGATTGTAGATATTATGACACTATTATCTTTCTTCAATTTGCTAAAATTCTACTCTATTGACTTTAACTCTGAAAAGTTATAAATGGTGTTGGGGTTTAGAAAGCAATATCCCAAGACCAAGCGCCTTGGCTCACGCCTGTAATCCCAGTACTTTAGGAGGCCGAGGCGGATGGATCACCTGAGGTCAGGAGTCTGAGATCATCCTGGCCAACATGGGTAAACCCTGTCTCTACTAAAAATACAAAAATTAGCTGGGCGTGGCTGTGTGCTCTTGTAATCCCAGCTATTCGGGAGGCTGAGACAGGAGAATCGCTTGAACCCAGGAGGCAGAGGTTGCAGTGAGCCGAGATCGCGCCACTGCACTCCCACCTGGGTGACAAACTGAGACTCTGTCTCAAAAACAAAGAAAGAAAAAAGAAACCAATACCCCAAAATATGGCACTCTGACATGCTGAACTGAAGAAGAGGCTCAAGGTCTCTCTGACCTTCTCTTCCCCACTCCTCCTATCTCTCAATTTTCTGTGTCTCCCAAAGCATAGGCTAAATTTGTTCTCTGAAGTTTCTTATTTGCCTAAAGTCTGGACCTGCCAAATAAAAAATAATTACCTCTGGTCCCTTCCTGGAGATTTTATTAACTGAGCTCATCACAGAAAATAAGACTGAAGTCTGTCGACAAACCTGGACAATTTTGTCACAAACCACTGCTGGCTCTGTGGGCCCAGTAGGCTTTGTCCCAGTTCATTGTATGTTCTTCAAGTCCATTGAATTCCCCTAAAAATCATTTACTACCCCTCTAAAATCATCTGCGCTTCTCCATCACCCTTTCCTCTACAAAGTAGTATCTGTACCTCATTGGGATGTTGGGTAATCACGCTATGATTCTCTCCCATACATGTCCATACATGTTAATAGATTTGTATGCCTTTTCTTCAATTAATCTGCCTTTTGTGAGCTGATTTTTCACTGAACCTTCAGAGAGTGAAGGAGAAGTTTTACTTTGGCCCTTCCAAAGGCAAATGGCTTTTTCTTAGAACATACAAGATACTAGAAACATTGTTGCTTTCTGTGAACCAATGATGTTCATGAATTTGAGCATGTGTAATCACTAAAGAATGTATTAAGACAGCCTATAAGCTAGTTGGTGTGATCAGGCTGTGTCCACCACTTTTTATCCTCTGTGAGGGCAGTGACCAAGTGTCAAGTACCACTGCTGAATTCTCCTGCAGTGAACTGCATTTACCCAGAGGCAGACTGAAATGCAAGGGTTCCCTATCCACGTACCATTGATTCTGAATAGTTTGAAGCCCTGTATTTTGTATAACCTCAGAGTATCCAGATATGAAGTAGCCTAGCCCAGGTGAAAGCCTAATCAAATGAATCTCTAAGCAGACCAAGCAGAACAAACCCTTTCCATCCCTTTCTCAGGGTCTAAAAACTTAGAGCTCTCTACATCCTTCTCGCTCTCTCTCTTATGCAAAGGACCACAAGGATGGCTAAATAGTAGAAAGAAAAGTTTTGCTGATGGTATCAGCCTGCAAACTGGGAAGAGACAGTCTCCAAAGTGAATTGAAGGTGCTCTCTCTTCAAAGAGATTGTATTATATATATCCAACAGTTTTGGGAGAAAGCAGTTTTATATAATACAGCAAAGGCCTGTATTATATATATCCAGCAGTTTTGGGAGAAAGGCTATACATATTTAAGAGGGAAGCCAAGAGCATGTGCAATGGGTAAACATATGTAACAACCACCCCATGTTCACTTTGGGGTGGGGTTTTAGCATTAAAATAAGGGGGAATTTGGCTGTTTGTGTCAGAACGTGGATACAAAGACAGCTTGTATGCAGTCTGTATGAACTGGCTGAAACTGGCCTAGCTTATCAGGAAGGAGTGTCTAGAAGGCTAGTCCTCTGTCCAACCAGAGTTGCAGTGGTCTGGGTTGTAAATCAAAGTTAGGAGGGTTCTGACAATTTGCTTGATAGCTCCTGTTATTAGAAAGTGTAACAAGAGTGTGGTTTTTCTTATAGCTGCAGGAATTTAGGAAGTAGCCATGCCAGCCAATTCCTGAACCCTCAACCCAAAGGTAGTTTTGTTTCCTTAACCTAACCATCTTAGTTAATAAAGGGGCATTTATTTTGGTCTCTCAGATGACACTGTTATCCCCAGATCCATTTTTAAGCTGCTAGGAAACTCTGGGTAGACTACGTGTCTATATGGACCATGTATCTATATGATCATTCTCTGGGTGTGTTTGGGTTCTTCACTATGAAAAAAACCATCATAGATTCCACTTCACCACTTGATTCCAGGTTGGTTTCCTGTTAAGTTCCCAGAATGTTATGGAAGCAGATGAAGAGGCCCCTCACAGTTGGTCTTACCTTCTGATGCAGGTATGTTAGTGTTAGATGCTCCCATAGACCTGAGTCACACTATGTCCATTAATATTGTATGTGATGCAGAAACTTTCTGCACATTGACAGTGACAGTCTGGGTGTTAGCAGTGGTGAAGACCTACGGGTCTGCAGCAACCTCAATTCTTGCCTCCTCAGAAGAAAGGATTCGACCTAAGGGCAAAAGGCAGAGGGAGAGACCAAGGCATGTTTCGGAACATGAGTGAAAGTTTCCTAAAAAGTTTAGAGCAGGAATAAAAGGAAATAAAGTACACATGGAAGAGGGCCAAGTGGGCCACTTGAGAGATTCAAATGCCTGATTTGACCTTTGACTTAGGGTTTTAAACATTGGCATTCCGCACATGCACTGGCCTGCCAGCACTTGGGAGGGGCCGCATGCACAGTGTGTTTACTGAAGCTGTGCACGTGCTTATTTGAGGTGTTTTTCCCTGACCTGTTGGGTGTTCCTAGAGGGAGGTCATATACCAGTTAAACTCCACCATTTTGCCTTTTAATACGCAGGGTTGAGCCCACTCACCCAGCTCCTGAGATCTTACCAGGAAGCTGCTGGTCATCTGCTTCAGTTGTTTTCTATCTATAGGGAGACTGCCTTTTTCTGGTGCTGGCTTCAACCAATTATTTTAGAGAGACAGTTTAATAACTGCTTGACCATCACCTGATGGTCACTTGACATTTCTGGTTGTGGGGAGCCTCTTGTGCCCTATTCATGTCTGTCTACCTACCTATTGTCACATGGGTACTGAGAATAGGTCGGGTTTTTTTCCTCCTATTGTTTTTCATATTTTAGCAGTAAGTTAAAATCCCGATACTGATGTGTTTGTACTACTTAGTCAACACCAGTAAGTTCACACTGTCAGCATTTTTTTGTCACTATTTACCCCGAATAATTTTTTCAAACATGCCTTTGAACCAAAAGAAGAAGGATAATTTTTCCTATTTTTCCATTTTCCTTCTCTATCTCCCTGTCATTTGGGCCGCTGTTTTGTAGAACACTCTATAAAGAAATGGTCTCTCAGAAGTGATGAAACACAAGAATTTAAAACCTCTTAATTGCTATGTTTGTTTCAAATCTTACAACACTGAATTCTAATTTAGTGCTCAACATTCCATATTAACATTCCAAGCATTCTTTTATCTAGCAATGATGCAAAATATCAAGCTGAAAGTCAATCACAAGAAGACATAACATTATTCCCACATGATTTAGGGTTTGTTTTATTTTGTGTTCAGGTACCTGGGAAAACATTAGGAAAAAGATATTTGCCATTGAAGGAAATCAAAATATTTCACCCCAAAATATATTTATTTGAAATATTTAAAGATGGCTATTAAGAAGAGCTAGAAATACACGAATC
Organism: Symphalangus syndactylus; assembly: GCF_028878055.3. Classification (NCBI taxonomy): domain Eukaryota; kingdom Metazoa; phylum Chordata; class Mammalia; order Primates; family Hylobatidae; genus Symphalangus; species Symphalangus syndactylus. Next base: position 54,916,844 of record NC_072426.2, read on the forward strand.
GATAAAAAGATGTCTTCTGTCAGGAGATTTGCATTTGGAGAGAAAATCTGCACTGATGCAACCAGGCTTTCTCCGAGGTCCTCCTTTGTGCAGATCTAGGCAAGACTCACTGAGAGTTTGATACTTTTACAGGTCTGAAGGAAAGATTTGCCATCTATACTCCCTGAAGGCTGCTATGTGTGAGGTTCTTCTACATAACAAAACCACTTTTCCTAGCCAGGTCTTCTTCTCCTGCCCTCCTAAAACCTGATTTAGCACCATAACCTTTTTTGGGGCCATGCTTTGAGCCCTCATTCTTTCAGTAACCTCAAGATGGTATATGAGCTTCCATGCCCCCTTGAAGGGTTGGAGTAATTACTCTGTGACTCTCCCCTGTGCACACTAATAAATTTGTATGACTTTTCTCTCATTAATCTGCTTTTTGTTAGTTATTTTTCAACAAACTTTTACAAGGTGAAGGGAAAGGTAACCTCCAGGTCCGTCATGCAATGTATAACCAATTAAACAGAATTTTTAGCATTCTTTTTATGACCTAGTGGAATCTTTTAGTGTGCTATAGAATGCATTAAATATGTCAGCTTATCTCTCATTTTTCCCAAGTTTATGATGTTGTGTTTTTAAATTACAGGCTAAAAGTGGAAAAATGATTCACAAATATTGTTTATGTTTGCTTTTGCCTGACTAATGGCAGTTGTATGACATGGCCCTGGCCAATGCGTAGGGAAAGCTGCCAAGTACACACAGACAGGCCAAACATCCCTAAAGATAAGCAAGTTACAATGCACGGTCTGTGGTGACACCAGATACCTGCATGAAGTAATTCTTCAAGATAAAAGAAATTCACTTAAGGGAAGTACAGCTTGTGTTAATAAATTTTCCTCTGGTAATTGTTATTTTCTCATGAAATTCCAAAAATATCCTGCTGGATATTCATAACTGTTTGGGCAGATTTTCAGTTAAACGTCCCAGTTAATTTAGATGGGGGACAAAAGTCACAAGGAGACATAGAGCTGACTTCCTCTGTCCCACACAAAAGCAACTGGGAAACTTTGGTTGATGCCTTGCTTTCAAATAGGTGCAAAACGTTGTTGCATTAACTTGGTAAGAAACTTAAAACTATTATTAAGAAATAATCAAGAGTTTAAAAAAAAAAAACCAGGCTTTATGGAATAAGCCGAGATGTAGACCTTTGGCTATAATGACAGTAACCCTGGGGTGAATTTAACCCAAAGGGGTTGACACCTTAGTAAAGATAAATGAGACTGTATCAAAGTGTTTTGACAAAATATTCTTTACTAATTTTGTGTAGTTTGTTTTAAAGTATGTTAGTTTAGTCTTTAGAACTTTAAACCATATTTTAATGTCTTCTACACATAGTTGTTTAAATACCCCCAGCATGGACTTTCCAGACTCTTTCTAAGTTTAGGGTTGTGAATTGAAATTTTTACTGTAATCACTTGGGTTGGGACGAGTTCTACTTTTGGCTCTTGAGTCAAAGGAGAGGGATGGCAATGCAACAGAGTGAAATCACCTTTACAAAAATTATGACAGTGAAAGAAATCTGACCTAACTGACTTCATTTTGCCTCTAACCTCCAACCTGCCTTTGTTCATTCCTGGAAACAGACCAAGCTAACTTTGGGAGGAATTTAATTTATAGTTCAACTTTAAAACAAAGATGATCACAGCCCCTTCCTGAAACTAAACACCCTCCACTGCCACGTTTGTAAAACTAAACACAAGGAGTCATGTAGCCAGAGGTCACAAGACTTGTATCCACCCTAATTGCCCCATAAGATAATATCACTATTGTAAAACCTAAGATTGGTGTTTTGAGGTATTTTTCAGACCCTGCATTCTGACGGACCAGCTAGTACCGCCCAGGCTAGTAACCCATGCCAAGAAACTGGCTCAACTGGTCTTGTGATCCCACCTAGGAACTGACTCAATGCAAAAAAACTGCTTTGACCTCCTATGATTTTATCCTCAACCCAAGCAATCAGCATTCCCCATTCCCTAGCCCTCTCTGCCAAACTATCCTAAAAAAATCCCCAGCCTCCAAAATGTGGGGGATGCTGATTTGAGTAATAAACATGTCCTTCTGCTTGGCTAGCCATGCAATTATTAAACTCTTTCTCCACTGCAATAGCACTGTCTCAGTGAATTGGTTCTATCTGTGCAGCAGGCAAGAAGAACCTGTCAGGTGATTACAAGAAAATATACTGACTTGGGCATGAACATGTCTGATTGATACTAATGGAAAAATATCTTTTGATTCTATCACTCTTCTCCATCTCACTATCATGGCCTAAGTTCCTATCTTCCATTATTTCTAACATAGCTGGAGACAGTAGCCTCCTTTTCAGCCCCTGGGCCTCCAATCTCCCTCTCCCCCAATCCACCCTTTACTCTGCATGAGTGTGGTCATTTGACACCTTTCCTTAAAGCTTTGTTCATTGTTCAGTTGCTTATAATCCTCAATGTTCAAACTCCTGATTTGATAAACCAATTTCTTTACAACTAATCTTCAGTCTACTTCTTCAGCTTTATCTCTAGCCATCCCATATGTACTTCCAAATATTTTAAACTGTAATTTTTATCTCAGTGGCTAATAACACAAGCTGTGTAATCAGACCATCTGGTTACCCAGTAGGACTACCTTCAGATGCATAAGCTAGAGACAAAGTACTTAGCTTCTCTAAATTTCTGTTTTCCCATCTGCAAAATGGGGATAAAAAGAGTTGTTGTGAATGTTAAATGACACATACTAATACTCAGTAGATTGCTAGTGTTAATCACAGGAAGTAAACACTGTATTCATTCTTATTTTCATGACTTTACCCAAAACTGTTTTCCTAATATGTCCCCACATCTGACAATTTTTTTCTCTAGGATGAATTTCTGTTTGTCTCTCAAAACCTTGTTCAAATGGCAACTGCCTTTAAAATTTTTCCTTTATCATTTCACTTAGAAAAAAATAGTTGCCACCACCACAATACTCTAACAGCATTTTGTATGTATTAAATTATTATAAACTGTATCTTCAAACATCTACACATTCACTTTCTCCTCTGTACTCTAAGGGCTGCATAGGAAACAATAATGTCTTTGCATCCTTGTATTCTGTTACAGGTTGAATTGTGTCCACCCAAAAAAAGACACGCTGAAGTCCTAATACCCAGTACCTTAGAATGTGACCTTACTTGGAAATAGGGTTGTTGAAGATGTTATTAGTTAAGATGAGGTCATACTGCAGTAGGGTAGGCCCCTAATTCAATACGACTGATGTACTTTTCAGAAGGGAGCTATGTGAAAACAGAGACACAGAGAAAATGCATATGAAGATGGAGGCAGAGATTGGAGTGGTGCTTCTCCAAACCCAGGGACACCTAGGATTGCTAGCTGTCACCAGAAGCTAGGAAAAGGTAAGGAAGGATTCTTCCCTAGAGCCTCCAGAGGGAGCATAGCCCTGCGAACACCTTGATTTCAGACTTCTAGCCTCCAGAACTGTAAGACAATAACTTTATGTTGTGTTTTTTTTGTTTTTTTTTTGTTTTTTTTTTTTGTTTTTTTGTTTTTTTTTTTGAGACGGAGTCTCGCTCTGTCGCCCAGGCTGGAGTGCAGTGGCGCGATCTCGGCTCACTGCAAGCTCCACCTCCCGGGTTCACGCCATTCTCCTGCCTCAGCCTCCCCAGTAGCTGGGACTACAGGTGCCCACAACCACGCCCGGCTAATTTTTTGTATTTTTAGTAGAGACGGGGTTTCACTGTGGTCTTGATCTCCTGACCTCGTGATGCGCCCGCCTCGGCCTCCCAAAGTGCTGGGATTACAAGCGTGAGCCACCGCCCGGCCAACTTTATGTTGTTTTAAGCCAGCCAGTTTGTTAATGACAGCCCTGAGAAACTAATACACATCCCTACGTTCAGGGAAAAAATGCTAATATATTTGTGCTGAAGAAGAAAACGGCTTTAACAATTTAACTTATTCAATATGGACTTATGTGGAAACATAGAAGCATTGCATGAAATTGCTAAATTAGACCATCAAAAATTCTAGCTCTAAGAGTTGTTGATTCTGTGTGAGTTCATATTTATTTAATGTCATATTTCAACTTCCTGCTCCATCTAAAATTGAGATGATAGATTCTTAGGACTTAGAAAGCTCATTATATTCTTCCTTGCTCAGGAATATACACTAATTGCCTGTAAAACGGAAATTATTATTATCATCAAAGCAGTGACGTTGTTTCTCAACACATGAGTCATAAAAATGACACAATTATTCATATCTATATGTTATCTGTAATCTAAGGATATTGTGTCTGAAGCTGTAGATAAATTTTTCCTGAGCATTTTTATTTATAACGTATATGTTCTTAGTGTTCTATTAATCTATTACATGTAGTTATGCTGATTCATGCCTTATTGACAAACATTAATTTACACAGAAATGACAGCATAAAGAAAGATAAAACAAATCTTATATTCTAGGCCAGAATTAAGGTCTACTCCCTATTTCAGTAACTGTAGCTTAGACAGAGGGAAATAATTCTAGAAGAATTTGGAAAGAGAAATGTAATTTTAGTCATTGTGGTTAAAAGGGCATTCATTGTATAATTAAAAATTCCAAAGTACACTGGGAAGGCAGAATGCCACACTACTTGGTGCCTAAAATAACACATTATTATAAAGTAGAGCAATTTCATTTTTAGAGCATGAGAAATTCAAGACTATGAAACATTTGCTTTCTGAGATTTGTCTGAGCCTTAACTTCAAGAACATGCAGTGAAGGCGTAAACTTTGTTATTAAATAGAGAACTCTGCCCTCCCTGACCCAAACATCAAGTTTCCTGACACCTACACTTAATTTTGGCCCTAAATAGATGTCTCACCTTTTATTGTTTAGGTCTGCAGGTGCCAGGCCCCACAATGAAGGAAACTAGAATAGTCATAATCCCAGTGTACATGTTCCCCAGATGGTCATCCACTAATCATGGCTGTGTTTTATTCCAGGTTCACCACTGATTTTCTGTGGCAGTTTTGGATACGTTACTGTTCTCTGAAACTCATCACCATTATTATTGGGGGTTAATGGAACCAGCAAGCACATTGAAGGAAGGACAATGCTTATTTCTTAACAGAAATCACTTACTAATTATCTTGCCTAGCAACCGGTGAACTACAGCCCATGGGATAAATCCAGCACAACACCTGCTTCTGCAAATAAACTTTTATAGGAACAGCCACTCCTGTTCTTTTATATGTTGCCTATGGCTGCTTTTTGCCTGAAGATTTGAGTAGTAAAAAAGACCACATAGCCCACAGATCCTGAAATATGTACTTCTTACTTGGCCCCTTAAAGGAAAGGTTTGCTGACCCCTCTCTAAGCCCTTGCTACTTAAAGTGCAGTCCTCAGACCAGCAGCATCTGCATCAGCTGGGAGCTCAGTAGAAATGCAGACACTCAGGCCCCACCCACAGCTTCTGAATCAGAATCTGCCTTTTCACAAGATCCCCATGTAATTCACATGCACAGTAAACATCGAGAAGCATTAGTCTAGGCTGTCAAGGCCAGGAGTCAGCAAACTTTTCCTATACAGGGCCAGATAGTAAATATTTTAACCTTTTTGAAAATATGTCCTTGTTGCAGCTATTCAACTCGGCCTTGGAAGCTGGAAAGTTGCCACAGACAATACATAAATAAATGGGTATGGTTCTATCTCAATAAAACTATTTATGGTCACTCAAATTTGAATCTCATGTAATTTTCACACCACAAAGTGTTATTGGTTTTTATTTTTTTCAATCATTTAAAAATGTAATGATTTCAATCATTTCTTAGCTGACCTGCCACACAAAAGCAGGCAGCAGGCTGGATTTGGCCACAAGCCATAGTTTGCAGAGATCCAGTTTAGGATACTGCCTCATTACTTACTGCCACATCATCGTTCAGCCAATACTTTGCCTCCCTTTTCACTCTCCCCAAGACTCTAAACACCTAGTTTATATTTTCTTTTCTCTTTTATTTTCTTTCTTTTTTTGTTTTTTTTTTTAAGAGACATGGTCTCTGTCTGTCACCTAGGCTGAAGAGCCATGGCGTGATCATAGTTCACGGCAGCCTTAAAGTCCTAGGCTAAGCAACACTCCCGACTCAGCCTTCTGAGTAGCTAGGACAACAGGTGCATGCCACCACACCCGGCTAATTTTTAAATTTTTATTGTTTGTACATACAAGGTCTTGCTGTGTTCTCCAGGCTGGCCTCGAACTCCTGGAGCTCAAGCGATTTCCTGCCTCGGCCACCTAAAGTACTGGCATTACAGGCATGAAAGACTGCACCTGGCCTAGTTTACATTGTCTAGTACATGTGACTTTAGATCAGTTACTAATTATCTGATTTATCCTAGAATATGTTTCTGTTCCTCCTGTATAATTTCTAACTTGTAATAAAGGTTCTGTCAAGTGATGTGATGCTGTACTACATATTTTTCATTGGCAGAATAAAAACATAGTACAGAGAGACTACTAGGAGGATAGATATATTATGCATATATATATATATAATGTATATATTATGTATATCTGTTTGGGGCTCAGAAACAGATACCCTACAATATGGTGCTTTGACTTGTTTTGACATGATGAATTGAAGAAGAAACCTCAAGGTCTCTCTGACCTATTCCCCCTCACCCCTCCTGGCTCTCGAACCTCTGTGTCTCCCAAAGCACAGGATGAAGTTGTTCTCTGAAGTTCCTTATCTGCTTAAAATTTAGACCTGCCAAAGAAGAAAATAATTATCTCTGTTTCCTTCCTTGAGTTTTCATTAACTAAACTCATACCACAGAAAAAAAAAGACTGAAGTCTGTCAAAAACCTGGACAGGCTTTTGTTATATACGTTTGTTTGTGCTGTGGGCCCAGCAGACTTTGTCCCAGCATTGTATGTTCTTCAAGCCCAGTGACTTCTCCTCAAAACCATTTATTATCCCTCTAAATCATCCACAGTTCCCATCTCCCTTTCCCCTAAGAAGTAGGGTATGTAAGCACTTGTACCCCATTGGGACATTGTGTAATCACTCTGGGATTCTCCCCATGTACACGTTGATAAATTTGTATGCTTTTTCTCCAATTAATATGCCTTTTGTGAGCTGACTTTTCAGTGGACCTTCAGAGAGCAAAGGAGAAACTTTCCCTTCTTCCCTACAATCTCATATACATGTATGTTGGTCAGCAAACCTATCTGTGTATACACATACCTGGTTCTGAAGGAACGGGAAACTAACCACAATTAAGAACTCTTTTGGCCCCAAATTCAAACCAACCATATTAACCGTTTCTAAATATGCTGGCAGGGTTCAACTCTCTTTAATTGATATGCAAACCTTTTGATATACAGAGCTTATGAATAGATCAGTATTAGAAAAGAAGTTTAGCTCATAGAAACCTTTATGTTCAAACTTTATCAAAGCCAACCTTAGAGACACAAAATGAAGACCTGTCACTAATGATGGGTAGATGAAAGGACTTTATTGAATTAACACAACATTAATAATTTAGGTTAACCAATTTAAGAAACATGAAAGTGCCCAAGATTTTTCAGAAGTGCACTTTATATAAACTATATATATACAATCTTATAGGAAATATATATACATGTTCCTATATGTAATCTTATAGGAAATATATATAATCTTATAGCAATCATATATAATCTTATAGAAAACATAGATATATATGTTCCTATATGTAAGTTTCTTATATATTGTGTGTATATATGTGTCTTATATATAATCTTATATATAATCTTATGGGAAACATATGTATATGTTTCCTATATATTATGTGTATGTATATAGATATGAAAAAATGTGTGTGTATATGCATACACAATCTTATATGTGTATATGTGTATAATATATGTACACAATATGTATTTTTAAAATTTTTATTCTAAATGGATTTGCTAGAATAGGTTCTGACTCCTGGTCTAGGTTACTGCCATCTTCCTCTTTCTGTTTCTGTACATGTATTTTTTTTCTTTTTTTTTTTTTACTTGAGTAAAAATGAAAATGAGTTTACTTTATCTTTCCGTCATCATCCAGTTTTCTCTATTTTTTCTAGGATGATTTATTCTTAGGATACAAGCCTGAAGTAAAGGCCTACCTACTTAGTCTGACAAATCTTTTTTTCTTTTTTTTTCATGACACGGTGTCGCTCTCCCACCCAGGCTGGAGTGCAGTGGCAGCTCTTTCACCTTGAAGATTTGAGTACTAAAAAGGACTACATAGCCCACAGATCCTAAAATACATACTTATTACTTGGCTCTTCAAAGGAAAAGTTTGCTGACCCTACTCTAAACCCATGCTACTTAAAGTGCAGTCCTCAGACCAGCAGCATCTGCATCATCTGGGAGCTCAGTAGAAATGCAGACACTCAGGCCCCACTCACAGTTCCTGAATCAAAGTCTGCCTTTTCACAAGATCCCCAAGTAATTCACATGCACAGTAGACGCTGAGAAGCATTGGTTTAGGCCAAGGATCGGCAAACTTTTCTTGTAAATGGCCAGATAGTAAATATTTCACCCTTTGTGGCAATATGTCTGTGTTGCACCTATTCAGCTAGGCCTTGGAAACTGGGAAGTGGCCACAGACAATACATAAATAATTGGGCATGGTTCCATCTCAGTAAAACTATTTATGATCACTGAAATTTGAATTTCATACAATTTTTACATGTCACAAAATTACTTTTATTTATTTAACCATTTAAACAAGTAATAACCTTTTATAGTTCACAGGCCAAACAAAACACATATATGTGCGTATCTATCTATCTATCTACATATCTCCCTTAGCTCATTCTCTCGGAGATAGTGTATAATATACATACACATGTATATAAAAGAGATTGTAGGAATGAAGGGAACTTTATTAATGTGCATGTACACAAATGCTTATATATTTAATTTAATTAATTTATTTATTTGTTTTGAGACAGGGTCTTACTTTGTCACCCAGGCTGGAGTGCAGTGGCACAACACTGCAGCCTCGACATCACAGGCTTAATTGATCCTCTCACCTCAGCCTCCCAAGTAGGTGGGACTATAGATGTGCAACACCAGGTCTGGCTAATTTTTTTATTTTTGTAGTGATGGAGTTTTGCCATGTTGCCCAGGCTAATGTTGAACTCCCAGGCTCAACTGATCTTCCTGTCTTGGCCTCCCAAAGTCCTGGGATTACAGGTGTGAGCCATGGCACTCAGCCCTGACAAATGCTTTAACTGTAAATGATTCACTAATGAAGTATTTCCACAAGCTGTGGCAGTTAGAAAGATTTCAGCTACAAGAAACGTAAAATTCTGTCTTAACTAGCTGAATCATGATGGCTTTTATTCTTTCATAGAAGAAATGTTGAGATTAAGTGACTCCAGGCTTGCTTATTTCACTGCTTTAAAAACATTATCAAAGACTAAGGGTCTTTTCATTTTTCCATATTGCATTCTTTAGGCTTGTCCTTAAGCTAACTACCTTATATCATAATTAAACAAGGTAATATCCAGACAAAATATTCTCTTTTTTCAATCTGTTTTTTGTTTCAATAGGTTTTAGGGGAACAGGTGGTGTTTGGTTACGTAGATAAGTTCTTTAGTGGTGATTTCTGAGGTTTTTGTGCACTCATCACCTGAGCAGTGTACATTGTACCCAATGTGTAGTATTTTATCCCTCACCCCCTCCCACCCTTCCCCCAGAGTCCCCAAAATCTATTGTATCATTCTTACGTCTTTGTGTCCTCATAGCATAGCTCCCACTTGTAAGTGAGAACATATGATGTTTAGTTTTCCATTCCTGACTTACTTCACTTAGAATAATGGTCTCCACTCCATCCAGGTTGCTGCAAATACCATTATTTCATTTCTTTTAATGGCTGAGTAATATTCCATGGTATGTGTGTGTAGGTAGACTGATAAATATCTTTATCCACTCATTGATTGGGAGGCATTTCAGCTGGTTCCATATTTTTGCAATTGCAAATTGTGGTGTTATAAGCATGTGTGTCCAAGTATCTTTTTCGTATAATGACTTATTTTCCTCTGGGTAGTTACTCAGTAGTGGGATTGCTGGATCAAATGATAGATCTACTTTTAGTTCTTCAAGGAATCTCCATACTGTATTCCATAGTGGTTGTACTAGTTGCATTCTCACCGGCAGTATAAAAGTGTTCCCTTTTCACCACATCCAAGCCAACATCTATTATTTTTTTATTTTTTTTAATTATGGCCATTCTTGCAGGAGTAAGGTGGTATTGCATTGTGGTTTGATTTGCATTTCCCTGATAATTAGCAATGTTGAGCATTTTTCTCATATGCTTGTTGGCCATTTGTATATCTTCTTTTGAGAATTGTCTATTCATGTCCTTAGCTCACTTTTTGATGGGATTATTTGTTTTTTTCTCACTGATTTATTTGAGTTCCTTGTAGATTGTGGATATTAGTCCTTTGTCAGATACATACTTTGTGAAGATTTTCTCCCACTCTTTGGGTTGTCTGTTTACTCTGCTGATTAATTCTTTTGCTGTGCAGAGGCTTTTTAGTTAAGTCCCATCTATTTATCTTTGTTTTTATTGCATTTGCTTTTGTGTTCTTGGTCATGAAGTCTTTTCCTAAGCCAATGTCTAGAAGGGATTTTCCAATGTTATCTTCTAGAATATTTATCATTTCAGGTCTTATATTTAAGTCTCTGATCCATCTTGAGTTGATTTTTGTATAGGGTGAGAGATGAGGATCCAGTTTCATTCTTCTATTTGTGGCTTGCCAATCACCCCAGCACCATTTGTTGAATAGAGTCCTTTCCCCACTTATGTTTTTGTTTGCTTCATCAAAGATCAGTTGGCTGTAAGTATTTGGCTTTATTTCTGGGTTCTCTGTTCTGTTCCTTTGGTCTATGTGCCAATTTTCATAACAGTACCATGCTGTTTTGGTGACTATAGCCTTGTAGTATAGTCTGAAGTCAGGTAACGTGATGCTACCTGATTTGTTATTTTTGCTTAGTTTTGCTTTGGCTATGCAGGCTGTTTTTGGTTCCATATGAAATTTAGAATGTTTTTTTCCAGTTCTGTGAGGAATTATGATGTTATTTTGACAGAAATTACGTTGCATTTATAGATTGCTTTCAGCAGTAAGGCCATTTTTGCAATATTGATTCTACCCACCCATGAGCATGGAATGGTTTCCATTTGTGTGTGTCATCTGTGATTTCTTTCCATGGTGTTTTATAGTTTTCCTTGTAGAAGTCTTTCACCTCCTTGGTTAGGTATATTTCTAAGGGTTTTTTTTTTTTCGTTGTTTGTTTGTTTGTTGCAGCTATTGTAAAGGGGGTGAGTTCCTGATTTGGTTGTCAGCTTGGTCACTGTTGGTGTATACCTGTGCTAATGATTTACATACATTGATCTGGTATCCTGAAACTTCACTGAATTCATTTATCAGATCTAGGAACTTTTTGGATGAGTCTAGGGTTTTCTAATATATCAGCAAACAGCAACAATTTGATTTCCTCTTTACCAATTTGGACACCCTTTATTTCTTTCTCTTGTCTGATTGCTCTGGCTAGGAATTCCAGTACTATGTTGAATAGAAGTGGTGAAAGTGGGCATCCTTGTCTTGTTCCAGTTCTCAGGGGAATGCTTTCAACTTTTCCCTGTTCAGTATAATGTTGACTGTGTGTTTGTCAGAGATGGCTTTTATTACATTAAAGTATGTCTCTTCTATGCTGATTTTGCTGAAGGTTTTAATCATAAAGGATGCTGGATTTTGTCAAATGCTTTTTCTGCATCTATTAAGATGATCATGTGATTTTTGTTTTTAATTCTGTTTATGTGGCATATCACATTTATTGACATGTGTATGTTAAACCATTCCTGTAACCCTAGTATGAAACTCACATGATCATGGTAGACTATCTTTTTGATATGCTGTTGGATTTCATTAGCTAGTATTTTGTTAAGAATTTTTGTATCTATGTTCATCTGGGATATTGGTCTATAGTTTTCTCTTTTTGTTATATCCTTTCCTGGTTTTGGAATTACCATGATACTGGCTTCATTGAATGATTTAGAGAATATCCCTTTTTCTTTATCTTGTGGAATAGTGTCAACAAGATTGGTTCCAATTCTTCTTTGAATGTCTGACATAATTCAGCTCTGAATATGTCTGGTCCTGGCCCTTTTTTGGCAATTGTTTTTATTACTGTTTCAATCTTACTGCTTGTAATTGGTCTGTTCAGAGTTTCTACTTCAGTCACCTTGAATAATCTTTTGTATTTCTGTGGTATTGGTTGTAATATTTTTTGTTTCATTTCTAATTGAGTTTCTTCGGATATTTTTTCTTCTTAATCTTGCTAATGGTCTATCGATTTTATCTTTTCAGAAAACCTGTTTTTGTTTCATTTATCTTTTGTATTTTTTAGTTCCAATTTCATTTAGTTCTGCTCTGATCTTTGTTATTTCTTTTTTTTCTGCTGGGTTTGGGTTTGGATTGTTTTTGTTTCTCTAGTTTGTTTGAGTGTGACCTTAGATTTGGGCTCTTTCAGACTTTTTGATGAAGGTGTTTAATGTATGAACTTTAATATTGGCACTGCTCTTGCTGTATCCCAAAGGTTTTGATAGGTGTGTCACCATTATCATTCAGTTCAAATAAATTTTTAATTTCCATCTTAATTTCATTATTTATCCAATGATTGATCAGGAGCAGGTTATTTAATTTCCTTGTATTTGCATGGTTTTGAGGATTCCTTTGGAAGTTGATTTCCAATTTTATTCCACTGTGATTTGAGAGAGTACTTGATATAATTTTCTGTTTTCTTAAATTTACTGAGACTTGTTTTGTGGCCTATCGTATGGTCTATCTTGGAGAATATTCCATGCACTGATGTATAGAATGCATATTTTAAAGTTGTTTGGTAGAATGTTTTGTAAATATCTGTTAAGTCCATTTGTTCTAGGATATAGTCTAATTCCATTGTTTCTTTGTTGCCTTTCTGTCTTAATGACCTGTCTAGTGCTGTCAGTGGAGTTTTGAAGCCCCCCACTATTATTGTGTTCCTATCTATCTCTTTCCTTAGGTCTAGTAATATTTGTTTTATAAATCTGGGAACTCCAGTGTTAGGTGCATATATATTTAGGATTATGATATTCTCCTGTTGGATAAGGCCTTTTATCATTATATAATGTCCCTCTTTGCCTTTTTTAGCTGCTGTTGCTTTAAAGTTTATTTCGTCTGATATAGGAATAGCTACTCCTGCTCCTTTTGATGTCCATTTGCACGGAATGTCTTTTTCCACCCCTTTACCTTAAGTTTATGTGAGTCGTTATGTGTTAGGTGGGTCTCTTGAAGGCACCAGATAGTTTGTTGGTGAATTCTTATCCATTCTGCAATTCTGTATCTTTTTAGTGGAACGTTTAGGAATTTGCATTCAACATTAGTATTGAGTTATAAGGTACTATTCCATTCATCATGCTATTTATTTTTGTAACATTTTTTTTGTATTTTTGTTTTATAGATCCTGTGAGATTTATGCTTTAAAGAGGTTCTGTTTTGATGTATTTCCAGGATTTGTTTTAAGATTTAGAGCTCCTTTTAGCAATTCTTGTAGTGCTGGCTTGATAGTGGCAAATTCTCTCAGTATCTCTAAAAGACTATCTTTCCTTAATTTATGAAGCTTAGTTTCACTGAATACAAAATTCTTGGTTGATAATTGTTTTGTTTAAGGAGGCTAAAGATAAGACTCCAATCCCTTCTAGCTTGTAGGGTTTCTACTGATAAATCTGCTGTTAATCTAATAGGTTTTCTTTTATAGGTTACCTAATCCTCTTGCCTCATAGCTCTTAAAATTCTTCCCTTTGTCTTTAGATAGTCTAATGACTATGTGCCTAGGTGATGATCTTTTTGTGATGGATTTCCCAGGTGTTCTTCTTCGAGCTTCTTGTATTTGGATGCCTATATCTCTAGCAAGGCCAGGGAATCTCCTTGATTTTTCCCTTAAATAAGTTTTTCAAACTTTTAGGTTGGTCTTCTTCCTCAGGAGCACCAATTATTCTCAGGTTTGTCATTTAACATAATCCCAAAATTTTTTGGAGTCTTTATTCCTTTTTTAAAAAATTATTTTTTCTTTGTCTTTGTTAAATTAGATTAATTTGAAAGCCTTGTCTTTGAGCTATGAAGTTCTTTCTTCTACTTTTTAAATTCTCCTGTAACTTTCTGGTACATTTTTCATTTCTCTTAGCATGTTTTTCATTTCCAGAGGTTGTGATTTGTTAAAAAATTTATGCTATCTCTTTCTCTGGAGATTTTTTTCATCCATATCCTGTATTATTTTTCTTCTTTTTTCTTTTCTCTCCCCTCCCCAAGTCTTAAAATTTCTTTAAGTTGGTTTTCACCTATCTCTAGTGCCTCCTTGAGTAGCTTAATAATCAACCTTCTGAATTCTTTTCCTGGTATTTCAGAAATTTCTTCTGGTTTGGATCCATTGCTGGCGAGCTAGTGTTGTCTTTGTGGGGTGTTGAAGAACCTTGCTTTGTCATATTACCAGAATTGTTTTTTTGCTTTCTTCTCATTTTGTAGACTAGGTCAGAGGAAAGATCTAGGGCTCAAGAGCTGCTGTTCATATTCTTTTGTCCCACGAGGTGATCCTTTGATGTGGTGCTCCCCTGCTTCCGCTACGGATGGGGCTTCCTGAGAGCTTCCTGAGCTCTTCTGGGTCTAGCTAACCAGTGGAGCTACTGGGCTCCAGATTGATACTGGGGAGTGTCTGCTAAGAGACCTGTGATATGATCCATCTTCAGGTCTTTCAGCCATGGATACCGGCACCTGCTCCAGTGGGAGGTAGCAGGGGAGTGAAATAGACTCTGTGAAAATCTTTGTTTGTAGTTTCGTTTACGTAGTTTAGAATGCTGGTTTTCTCAAATGCTTGTTGTGCTAGCACTGAAGTTGTCGCATGGCCAGACTCAGGACCTATGGTTAGCCAGGATGTTAAAGGCAGTGGAGTTAGCTGTTGTTTTCTCCTTTCTCGAAATGAGGTTATTTTTTTATGAGGTGCTAAAATGGCTTGAGTTGGTTGGCCTCCATCCAAGAGGTGGTGCTTTCAAGATAGCATCAGCTGCAGTGGTATAAAGGGGATACAAGCTTGACCTAGGGTCACCTGGATAAGTATTTGGGTTTCTCAGACAGTGGGCAGGTCCTTAGAGTTCTCAAAAGATTATGTCCTCTGTCTTCAGCTATCAGGGTGGGTAAAGAAAAACCATCAAGTTGGGGCACAATTAATTCTGAGTTCAAACTCTCCTTGGGTGGGGCTTCCTGTGGCTGCTGTGGCTGCTGTAGGGGATGGGGGATGGTCTTCTGGCTTATGGAGTTATGTTCCTAGGGGGATTATGGCTGCTTCTGCTGTGTCATACAGGTCACCAGGGACGTGGGGTAAAGTCAGCAGTCACAGGCCTCACCAAGCTCCCACATAGCCAGCAAGGCCAGTCTCACTCCTACTGTGCCCCACCAACAGTACCGAGTTTATATCAAGGCAGCCAGCAAACAGGGCTGAGATCTTGCTCCAGGCTACAAGCCTCCTTGCTAAGAAAGCAAGCAGGGTTTTCGGGCTCCACCCTCCCCACCTGCTGCAGGTTCTGTGCTCCTAGCTGCACTTTGCATTCACCCCCTTACCCGCCACTGGATTCTGGCCAGCAAAATTCACACTCAATCAAAATTATTACAAAGTTGAGCTGGAAGTTTCTTTCTCCCTGTGGCACTTCCCCAATTCCACTACCTGCCCTCCCCAAGGACTCTGTGAGACAAAGTCAGAAATGGCTTTCCTGGGGACTGGGAGTGTCTAAAGGGCTCTTCCTGCTGCTGCTTTTTTTTTTTTTTCTTTTTTTTTTTTTTTATTTGAGATGGAGTTTTGCTCTAGTTGCCCAGGCTGGAGTCCAATGGCATGATCTCGGCTCGCCACAACCTCCACCTCCCAGGTTCAAGCGATTCTCCTGCTTCAGCCTCTCGAGTAGCTGGGACTACAGGCATGTGCCACCACACCTGGCTAATTTTGTATTTTTTAGTAGAAATGGGGTTTTTTCATGTTGATCAGGCTGGTCTTGAACTTCCAGCCTCAGGTGATCCACCCCCCTTGGCATCCCAAAGTGCCGGGATTACAGGTATGAGCCACCGTGCCTGACTCACTTCTTCTACTTTTGTATTTCTCTCAGCCCTCTGAATTTGTTTCAGCTCTAAGTAAGGTTAAATCCTTCTCCTGTGATCTGGATTTTCAGGTTTCCCAGTAAGGATGTACCTTTGGAGGTAGACATATCTCCCCCTCACTCTTTGGACACTCACAGTTTTTAGCTGTCTCATGGAGTTTGCAGCGGCAAGCCACTTATTTCAAAGGGTCTGTGAATTCTTTCAATTTTCCTGGTATGTTCCTGTGGTAGTTCTTGGAGTAAAAGTTTACAATGTGAGTCTCTGCACCCTGTTCAGTCCGTCCATCCAAGTCGGAGCTGCAAGTTAGTCTTGCCTCCTATCAGCATTTTTGAATTGTACTCTTTAAATCTTTTCCATCCTTTTTTAATCATGGCAATTTTTTTCCCTGAACCCTGCAGTAGATTCTCTTTCATGGCTCATTGAATTACATTACACCTGTTGTTAAAATTCGAACTGGCAAGAAGAATGAGATTGCCATGATTGCATTAGGAAACCACATGGCCATGTGAAGGAAGTTAAATTACCTGAACAAAAATCAGTGTTCTATTAGAAGGGAAGAAGCAGGGAGGTGTGGGGAGTTGTTATTGGGTAGTAAAACAATACTCAAATTCTACAACCAGAATTAATATTTAGCAAGTTGTTACTAATAAAAGGTACCCCATTTATTAGCCAGAGTTAATTTGAAGGTACCTAATTAAATTTCAGGGAGTAGATACCATTAAGAAATTCCAATGTGACCTTACAACCCAAATATTAGAAGTAAGTAGCAGTAAGAAGCAACAGAAACATAATTACAAAATTCAAGGTACATACCACAATCAAAGAAGAGCTATAGACATTGTCAAAGCCTAATCCTAACACCTTTTAGCAGAGCAATATCTATCATTTGATTCAAGCAGATGGAGTTTGCAACCTCCACCCAGGCTCCAGCCAACTTTCTCTTTAATATATAATTGTTCCAAGTAATATAATTGCTAGTGAGTTAGAATCTGAACTCTTTTAAGGTCCTTTTATCTAGTTCAGTCAAGTGCTTGCCATTTTAATAACATTTCATTGACTCCTGCTTTTCTCTTATATTTTTGTTGTCTTATTATCCCTTTTATTGGTCACAATTCTACAGTGGAAAATAGAGAGCATATGCTCCACCTAAGGGAACAGCTGCTTTCCTGCTGGCTAGTGGAAATGTGGGCTCAGGATGGTGAGATTTTCTAATTTTTCAGGAGAAATCAGAACTCTGAATGTTTTATGTAGTAATCTCCCAATTTGACCATATTGGTAAATTCTGGGTACTGATTAAATAAATGTGCCCACTTTGTGAAAACTCCTTGAGCTGTATACTTTGATTTGTGTATTATTCTGTATTAAAGAATAATATACACTTCAATACAAAATTTGCTTCAAAATGAGCAACTGTATTAGTCTGTTCTCATGCTGCTGATAAAGACATACCCAAGACTGGGTAATTTATAAAGGAAAGAAATTTAATTGACTTACAGTTCCACATGGCTGGGAAGACCTCACAATCATGGTGGAAGGCAAAGGATGAGCAAAGGCATATCTTTCACAGTGGCAGGCAAGAGAGCATGTGAGGGGAACCCCCCTTTATAAAACCATCAAATATCATGAGACTTATTCACTATCACAAGAAGAGCATGAGAAAAACCTGTACCCATTATTCAATTACCTCCCACCAGGTCCCTCCCATGGCACATGGGAATTATGGGAGCTATGATTCAAGATGAGATTTGGGTGGGGACATAGCCATACCATATCATTCTATCCCTAAGCCCTCCCAAATCTCATGTCCTCACATTTCAAAACCAGTCATGCCTTCCCAACAGTCCGTAAAAGTCTTAACTCATTACAGCATTAACTCAAAAGTCCATAGTCCAAAGTCTCATCTAGACAAGGCAAGTCCCTTCCACCTATGAGCCTGTGAAACCAAAAGCAAGTTAGCTACTTCTTAGATACAATGTGGATACAGGCATTGGGTAAATATACCCATTCTAAATGGAAGAATTGACCAAAATGAAGGGTCTACAGGCCCCATGCAAGTCCAAAATCCAGAAGGGCAGTCAAATCTTAAAGCTCCAAAATAATCTCCTTTGACTTCATGTCTCAATCCAGGTCATGCTGATGCAAGAGGTGGGTTCCCATGGTCTTGGACAACTCCGCCCTTGTGTTGTTTCAAGGTACAGAACCCTCCCTACTGCTTTCTTGCTTGCTTGCTTGCTTTTTTTTTGAGACAGAGTCTCACTCTGTCACCCAGGCTGGAGTGCAGTGGTGTGATCTTGGCTCACTGCAACCTCTGCCTCCCAGGTTCAAGTGATTCTCCTGCCTCAGCTTCCTGCATAGCTGGGTTTACAGGCACACGCCACCACGTCCAGCTAATGTTTGTATTTTTAGTAGAGACAGGGTTTCATCATGTTGGCCAGGCTGGTCTTGAACTCCCGACCTTGTGATCAGCAGCCCCCCCCGCCCTTGGCCTCCCAAAGTGCTGGGATTACAGGCATGAGCCACTGTCCCCAGCCTCTCCCTGCTGTTTTCACAGGCTGGCATTTAGTGTCTTTGGCTTTTCTGGGCACACAGTGCAAACTGTCAGTGGACCTACCATTCTTGGGTCTGGAAGATGGTGGCCCTCCTCTCACAGCTCCACTAGGCAGTGCTCCAGGGGGAGCTCTGTGTGGGGCCTCAAACCCCACATTTTCCTTTCACACTGCCCTCCATGTTCTCCATGAGGGCTCTGCCCCTGCAGCAGACTTCTTCCAAAACATCCAAGCATTTTCATATATCCTCTGAAATCTAGGTGGAGGTTCCCAAACCTCAATTCTTGACTTCTGTGCATCTGCAGGTTCATGCCAGGTGGAAGCTGCCAAGGCTTGGGGCTTGCACCCTCTGAAGCCACAGTCCAAGCTGCATCTTGGCCCCTTTTAGCCACAACTGGAGTGGCTGGGACACAGGGCATTAAGTCCATAGGCTGCATACAGCAGGGGGGCCCTGGGTCCAGCCCACAAAACCATTTTTTCCTCCTAGGCTTCTGGACCTGTGATGAGATGAGCTGTCATGAAGGTCTCTGACATGCCCTGGAGACACTTTCCCCATTGTCTTGGTGATTAATATTCAGCTTCTCATTACTTATGCAAATGTTATGCAAATATCTGCAACTGGCTTGAATTTCTCCTCAGAAAATGGGTTTTTCTTTTTTATTGCATTGTTGAGCTGCCAATTTTCGAAACTTTTATGCTCTGCTTCTTCTCAAATGCTTTGTGGCTTAGAAGTTTCTTCTGCCAGACACCCTAAATCATCTCTCTCAAGTTCAATGTTCCACAAATCTCTAGGGCAGGGGCAAAAGGCTGCCAGTCTCTTTGCATAGCAAGAGTGACCTTTACTCCAATTCCCAACTAGTTCTTAATCTCCATCTAAGACCACCTCAGCCTGAACCTTATTGTCCGTATCACTATCAGCATTTTGGTCAAAGCCATTCAACAAGTCTCTAGGAAGTTCCAAACTTTCCCACGTCTTCCTGTCTTCTTCTGAGCCCTCCAAACTGTTCCAACCTCTACCTGTTACCCAGTTCCAAAGTTGCTCCCACATATTTGGATATCTTTACAGCAGCAACCCACTCTACTGGTACCAATTTACTGTATTAGTCTGTTCTCATGCTGCTAATAACATGAGACTGGGTAATTTATAAAGGAAAGAAGTTTAATGGACTCACAGTTCCACATGGCTGGGGAGACCTCACAATCATGGTGGGAGGCAAAGGATGAGCAAAGGCATGTCTTGCATGGTGGTAGAAAAGAGAGCACTCCCCTTTATAAAACCATCAGATCTTGTGAAATTTATTCACTATCATGAGAACAGCGTGGGAAAGACCTGCCCACATGATTCAATTACCTCCCACCATGTCCCTCCCATGACATGGTAACTATGGGAGCTACAATTCAAGGTGAGATTTGGGTGGGGACATAGCCAAACCATATTAGCAACCAAAAAATAAAAATAAATAAAGCAAAATGAATTTTAAAAAGGAAAAACACTCCGATTAGACCTGCAGGCATCAATCTGTGACTATTAGTGGTACTTTCTCTTACAGCTGCATTTCAAGGTGCTGCAGGAGGGAAGAAACAAAACTTGGTGAATCTGTGGCTGATGGATGACAGATGACTACAATAAGAAAAAAAGTTTGTACATTCTCTTCTATCCATCCCTCACTGTCCACCCTCAGGGTCAGCCTAGCTACAGAAAGCTTGAGGAGGACAAAGCACTGCTTCTGTGACCCAGCTGGTAAAGTGGGAAGGCAGACAATTCCTATTTCATTTTTTCAACTACACAATTTCCTCAAGTAGGATACTAAACCTATTCTAAGTACTTTACAATCTATTCTAAAATTATTCTACGTCTTCTAATTATAACATATAAAGACTCTCAAACAAATTTCCTTTTTGTAATTTAAAAGTCTAAGTTATACATGGACTGATATTTGTTAATATATATTAGGACCTGATGTGTTTCAGAGATAGTTTTTATCTTGCTTTCCTGTTATGTTTTGTTGTTTTTTAATTCCTGTAGTTAAACAGTGAGTAATTTAGGATGGGAATATCTCTTGGTGGACTTCGCAACAAGTAGTTTTGCTGGAAGCCTTTTTAAAAAGTATTTTGCCAGTAAAAATGTGACAGAATTAATTAATGTTTTGAGGACACGCTTAAACATTTCGACCTATAATAACCTGCTTACTTTTTCTGTGGAATATTAACAAAAAACAAAGTTATTATTTGAACAGGAAGGAATAAGGCACTTAAATATGATGAAATATCTAGAAATAAGACAGCACATTCCATGAGAAACTGAAAAATCACAACATAGATACATTGCAAATGATCTCAGAAATGTAGTGTAAACAAATAGGAAGATAAGTGATCTATTAAAGCAATCGTATTATGATAATCAAAATGGTACCAGATTAATTCTACTCATTTTTTTCTAAATAGAATAGAAAAGAAAATGTAAAGATAAGAATTCATGATATTAAATTTCACCTTTTCAAAACTTAAGGACGAATTGTAGCTTGAGAATTTTCTGAAGGTTTAATGAATAATTATTTGTCTTTAAATTCAAAGTTGTTCCCTAATAGCTTTTCAAAGAACCACCTGATCTTTGATAGTACTTAGTCTTGGCTTATGAATAAGACAAAAACAGTTTCTGAGAAATGGAATATATTACATATGGGCCTGTGTGTGTTTGTGTGTGCGTGCATACACTAGTTATAATGGAAACGTCTAGAATAAGGACAAAATTACTAATTGGGTTCTTAAATGGCATAACAATACACCTAAGATCCTTGAGAAAACTTACTCAGAAGCTGCCAGGTTTCCAAGAAATTAACCAGGAAGTCTGAAAGCAAATGTGGAGAAATTTTAATGAAAAGTTCACCATCTAATCTAAGGTAATTTGAGTACTTCTACAGATGTTTATGAGGTTTTATTGCATACCAGTAAGGTTCATAAAACACATCACTTATACATACAATAACCATATGGGTCAACCTCTCTAAACTATCAAGTTATCATCAAGCTCAAAAAGTCAATTACTTACCTTGATTCAATACATTACTATGGATTCTACCTGGATGGGAAAGACTAAATACTGGGAAAGTAGCTAAAAAAGATACTACCAAGTTATTGACCTTTTTCTCTTCTCTCTAAAAGGCATTTAACAATACTTATATTTTTCAGTCAGATAAGATGTTAGATTATGTATATTTTCATTGATACAAAGTGTTACGACCTTGGAATCTGAAAGAGCATTTTGGTGTTTCTAAAAGTATGGGAGAATGGGAACAAAAGGCACTCCTTACAGGTGTGCTTTAATCAGTTACTTTTTCTCCTCTGCCTTTGGAAGGGAAGGTGGGATCCTGTTGGAGATCAGACCCCTCATCTTACCTAGCTCACTTCTTAAAGGCCTTTCCCATCTTTGAAGTTCATGATTCCATGAAGACTTGCCTGAACCCAGACCACAACAATTTCAAATTGTCCAGGAAACAAGATGCCTTTCAGACGGGAATGATTCTTGCAGTCTGACTTTTCCTCAGAAACAAAATGCAGAGTCCGAAGATGTTTTGTCTACTATTAGCCAACATTCTGCAGACCTTTTTAAAAACTCTTTCTTAGATTGAGGAAAAGTTGCAATCTCCTCAAATCCACCATCAATGGCTGCATTAGAGCTGTGGGTGAGCAGCTTGGACTAATAGGTTCACAAAGCACTTATGGATCTTTATGAGCACTCCTTGTTCACCTGCCTCAGACTCTTCTGTCCCCAGGGATCACTGAAGGAACGGGTTCACTGATAAACATTAGTTTGTTGGTGTTAACTAAAAAAAAATTTTCTAGTTTTACAGAGAGCAATTCCCCAACACTGTAAGCCATTCATTAGGGTTTTGGGATAGAGAAAACAAAATCCATATTTTTCATAATTCTGAATATAACATGTGGTAGAAAAAATACTAACAAATACACAAATTGTGAAACACAGATGCAGACATACTCTTTGGTGTTTATTTCTAAAATTATTTCTATTCTATCTAGTTATGATACTTTATGCCCAATGGAGAGGGGAAAAGCAGAAACATGAAGTCATCACTACAGCAATGAGAAGAATATAGCCTTAGTTGTTTGTTGATATGATTTCTAGAAGCTAAAAATGGAAAACAAGGCAAAAAGTTGTGGTTTATTTACAAATAGATTATTTACATATGGACCTATTTGCTGCAAACTGCTGTTTGGTTCATATAAGTTCTAATTCAGTCAAATTCATTGTTAGAATATCTCCTTATCTTACCTAGCTTACATTTATTAATAAACTTAATGATTTGCCTTGATAATATTTACCCCTACTGTTCTCTACCTCCACATGGTAAGGAGGTATTAAAGAGCTGAACCTGGACTATAGATGCCTTATTACTGGGTCTCTCTCTCCTTGGCTTTGCCAGGCATGGCTTCTGCTCCTTCTGCTTCTGTGACCCTCCTAGTTGCTGAAAGTTGGCCTGTTTCTTCAACCACCTCCCATCCCACTAAAAAGTGTCAGGCTTTGTGCTAGGCTCCTGGTATAAAATAGTTTACAAAATAAACCCAACCCCTACCCACATGAAGCCTAGACTGCAGCGAGGAAGAGAGACATTAGTCAAATATCACAAAAATAAATGTATAATTAAAAATTGTAATGAATGCTAAGAGGTAAGGGACACAGCACTGTGAGGATATATACCTGGGATGGATGGTAGGGAAGTTGAAGGGGTGAGAAATTTCAAGTAAAGGGTATAATTAGAAATGGATTTTCTGTAAAGCTATCAGAACTAAGTTTTTGGAGCTCCTCAATTTCTCAGGCCCCTGCCAAAGTTCTGTAATTAATTTTGTATTCATAATTTTTGTGTTGTTGTTACTCAAAACTGCCTCCAAAACTGAGTAAGTTTTAGGCCCACATGACCTGGATTCACCTTAGGTGCAATGTGTACAAAGGTCTTATGATGTGAGGGAATGTAATGCATTCAAGGAAAAGTTTAAAAGTCCATTTAAACTTGGAGTGGTGGAGTGGTGGAGTGCAAAGAGAGTTGGTGCAATATGGGACTGGAAAGAAAACAGGTGACAGGCCATCCATCTACAGTGTAGCAAGGATTTAATTCTTTATCTGCCTAGCAAGGACAACCCACTAACACTCTTTTAATTGAAATAATTATTGAGTTAATTATATATTCACAAGCAGTTGTAAGAAATAATAGAGGATTAGTGTACCCTTTACCCATTTCCCCCAATGAGAATATTTTGCAAAAATGTTACACAATATTACAACCAGGATATTGACATTGATACAATACACCCATCCTATTCAGATTTCCCAATTTTATTTATACAACTTTGAGCATGTGTTTGTGGATTTAGGTCTATATAGTAGTCCCTCCTTATCTGGAGTTTCACTTTCTGTGGTTTCAGTTACCCATAGCCAATTGTAGCCCAAAATATTAAATGGAAAATTCCAGAACTGAACAAGACATAAGTTTTAAATTGCACACTGTTCTGAGTAGCATGATGAAATCTTGCATCACCCTTCTCTGTCCTGCGCAAGACGTGAATCATCCTGTGTATACATGCTGTCTATGCTACCCACCTATGGTCACTTAGCCTTCTTGGTTATCAGATCAATTGTCACAGGATCACAGTGTTAGTGTTCAAGTAACCCTTAATTTGCTTAATAATGGCCTCAAAGTACAAGAGCAGTGATGCTGGTATATTGTTAGAATTGTTGTATTTTAATATTAGCTATTATAGTTAATCTCTTACTGTGACTAATTTACACATTCATCTTTATTATAGGTATGTGTGTATAGGCATGTATTACTCCATTTTTCTATTGCTATAAAGAAATAACCTGAGACTGGGTAATTTATAAAGAAAAAGAGATTTAATAGACTCAAAGTTCCACATGGCTGGGGAGGCCTCATGATCATAGCAGAAAGTGAAGGAGGAGCAAGGGCATGTCTAACATGGCAGCAGGCAAGAGATCGTATGCAGGAGAGCTGCCCTCTATAAAACCATCAGATCTTCTGAGGCTTACTCACTATCAGGAGAACAGCATGAGGAAAGGCCGCCCGCATGATTCAATTATCTCTCACTGGGTCCCTCCCACAACATGTGGGGATTATGGAAGCTACAATTCAAGATGAGATTTGGGTGGGGACACAGCAAAACCATATCAAAGCAAATGCATAGTATATATAGAGTTCGGTGCTATCCACAGTTTTGGGCACCCACTGGGCATCTTGGAACATATGCTCTGCAGATAAGGGGGGACTACTGTACAATTTTGTCACATATATAGGTTCATGTATTCATCACCTCAGTGAAGATACTAACATTTTCATCACCTCAAGGATCCCCCATGTGGCCCTTTTATAATCAAATCTTCCTCCCTTCAGCTTCCTCATTGTTATCACTAACCAATGTCATCCATTAATCTGTGAATACGTCTGGTCCTGGACTTTTTTTTGTGGTAATTTTTTTATTGCCATTTCAATCTCGCTGCTTGTTAGTGGTCCGTTCAGGGTTTCTAATTCTTTCTGATTTAAGCTAGGAGGGTTGTATCTTTCCAGGAATTTATGCATCTCCTCTAGGTTTTCTGGTTCATGTGCATAAAGGTGCTCATAGTAACCTTGAATAATCTTTTGCGTTTCTGTGGTGTCAGTTGTAATATCTCCCATTTCGTTTTTAATTGCGCTTATTTGGATCATCTCTCTTCTTTTCTTCGTCAGTTCTGCTAATGGTCTATCAATTTTATTTCTCTTTTCAAAGAACCAGTTTTTTGTTTCATTTATATCTTGTAATTTGTTTGTTTGTTTGTTTGTTTCAATTTCATTTAGTTCTGCTTTGATCTTGGTTATTTCCTTCCTTCTTATGGGTTTGGGTTTTTTTTTTTTCTTATTTCTCTAGTTCCTTAAGGTGTGACCTTAGATTGTCTATTTGTGCTCTTTCAGACTTTTTGATGTAGGCATTTAAGGCTATGAACATTCCTCTTAGCACCACCTTTGCTGTATCCCAGAGGTTTTGATAGGTTGTGTCGTTCACTTTGAAGATTTTTTAATTTCCATTTTTATTTCATTATTGACCCAAAGATCATTCAGAAGCAGGTTATTTAATTTCTATGCATTTGCATGGGTTTGAAGGTTCCCTTTGGAATCGATTTCCAGTTTTATTCCACTGTGATCTGAAAGAGTATTTCATATAATTTCAATTGTCTTAAATTTATTGAGACTTATTTTGTGGCCTATTATATAGCCTATCTTGGAGAAAGTTTCATGTGCTGATGACTAGAATGCATAATCTGTGGTCGTTGGGTAGAATGCTCTATAAATATCTGTTAAGTCCATTTGTTCCACGGTATAGTTTAAATTCATTGTTTCTTTTTTGACCTTCTGTTTAGATATCTTCCTGCCTCAGCCTCCAGAGTAGTTAGGCTTATAGGGGTGCACCAGCATGCCTGGCTTTTCCGAGAGGTTTTTTATTTTATTTTTTGTCGTGAAGAGATGTAGAATGTTGTTAAATGCTTTACATCTATTTCTTGAGAATATTGTATGGATTTACCTTTATTCTGCTAATATGGTTAGAATTACATGAATTGATTTTGAAATGTTAAATCAGACCTGTTCCCTGGAATAAAGTCATAGAGTATTATCATTTTTATATATTGCTAAATTCAATTTGTTAGTATTTTATTAACAATGTTTGCATCTATGTTCATGAGACATATTGCTTTATAATTTTCTTTTCCTGCAATAGCTTTGTCTGGTTTTGATATCAAGATAATACTGGTCTAATAACATGAGTTGAAAAATCCTCCTTCCTCTATTTTCTGAAAGTTTTCGTGTAAAATTGCTATTATTTTTTCCCTAATTGTTTGATAAAGTTCTTTGCTGAGTCTATCTGTAGTTGTATTTGTGGGAACATTTTAGTTACAAATACAATTTTTTAATAGATATGAGCTTATTGGAGCTATTTCTCTTTGAGTCAATTTTGTTAATTTCTGTCCTTCAAGAAATTGGCCATTTAATCCAAATTATCAAATTTATTGGCAAAAAGTTCTGATTATATTCTTTTATTATCCTTTTAATGTTGTTAGGATTTCTGGTGATCTTTTATTCCTGATATTGATAATTTATGTGTATTTTGTCCTTGATCAGTCTAGCTAGTGATTGGTCAATTTAATGGATTTTTTTTAAAGAAACAGCTTTTATTTTCATTCACTTTGTGCTTCCAATTTATTCTTTTCTTTATTTATTTTTGTTATTCCCTTCTTCTAATTTGCTTTGTTATATTTTATTTTTCTTCTTTAGTCTTCTTTTTCCATTTTAATTGTAAGGATAGGTCACTGATCTTTCCTAATATAAGAAGTTGAACTATAATTTTTCCTGAAAGCACTGAGATAGCTGAATCTAGCGCATTTTATATGCACTTTTATTTTCATTCAACTCACAACATTTTGTAATTTCCTTCGTGATTTCTTCTTTGATCTGCTGATTACATAGAAGTATGTTATTTATTTTCCAAGTCTTCAGGATTTTCAAATATCTTTCTCTTATTCATTTACTCAATTTAGTATGATTAGAGGATATATGCTCTATAATCTCAATCCTTTTAAATTGGGTATTTGTTTTATGGCCTAGCATTTCGTCTATCTTGCTGAATACTGAATATATGCATTAGATGAATGTGTGTTCTGCTGTTGTTGGGTGGAGTGTTCAATAACTGCAAGTTAGGTTGGATTTGAAGACAGTGTTGTTTAAGTCTTCTATAGTCCTATTGATTTTGTTTCTACTGGTTTTATCAGTTCCTAGAAGAGAAATGTTGAAATCTCCAACTATAATTGTGGATTTGTCCATTTTTCTTTCGTCCACATTTGTTTGTTGAAACTGAATCTTGAAGCTCTGTTATTAGGTGAACATACACGCATTTAGGGGAGTTTTTCTTCATTCATTGATCCTTTTACCTTTATGAAGTTTTCTTTTTGTCTCTAGCAATACTCCTTTATCTTTAAATCTGTTCGGTTTGAAACTAATATGAGCATTCCAGCTATGGTTCTTGTTTACAGGAGAATATTTTCCATTTATAGGTTTAACATACTTTTGTCTTCATATTTAAATTGCATAAATTACTAAATAACATATAATTGGGTTTTGTTTTTATATTCAATCTGAAAATATTAATCCATTTCTACGAACGAGAGTTTTTAGACCACACAGAGCTAATGAATCGTTAGTATGGTTTAGTTTGTTTACCGTTAAGTCTTGCCGTTTTCTGTTTTCCCACTTGCTTTGTTGTTCTAGTTTTCTTTTTCCTCTTTTCCTGCCTTTTCTCAGACTAATATTTTTTCATAATTCCACATTACCTGCACTATTCTTTATTAGGTGGATAATGTTTTTCAAGTTATTGCTTTAGGATTTATAATATGTGTACATGTTTAAATTATCACAGTCTGCTTTTAATTAGGATTATGCTAATTTATATATAATATATAGATTCAAGAATATAATTTCATTTTCTCCTCTCTTTCCTTGTGTTACACTTTTCTTACAATTTACATCTACATATGTTTAAAAACACAATATAGTACCATCTTTTTTTTTCAGATGCAATGAATCCTATGGTAAGTGTAGATTTAATTTTTTAAGAAACTGCCAAACTGTTATACAAAGTAGATGTGACATTTTACATTCCTACTGGCAATACATGAGGGTTCCAGTTTCTCTACATCTTTGTCAACACTTGGAATTGTCAGCCTTTCAATTTAGGACATTTTAATGTGTGTATAGCAGTATTTAGTGGTGTTTTATTTTTTACTTGTATTTTCCTCTTGACAAATGATGTTGAGTATTTTTTATGAGCTTGTTAGCCATTTATATACCTTGTTCTATGAAATGTCCAAATCTTTTGCTTATTTCTTAATTGGGTTCTTGGTTTTCTTAATGAGTTATAAGAGTTCTTCGTACTACATGTATTTATATATAGATATGTACATATACATATATATATTCTTTGTCAGACAGATGTTACACAAATATTTTTTCCCATTGTGTAGCTTTATTTTTCATTTTCTTAACAGTATCTTTTTGAAAGTAGAAGTTTTAACTTTGAAGTCCAATTCATAAATTTTTTTATTTGTGGTTTATGATTATGTCTTATCCAAAAATCTTTGCCTAGTCCAAGGTCATAAATATTTTCTCCTACGTTTTCTTCTAAAAAGTTTTATAGTTTTAGTTTCTATGTTTAGGTCTATGATCTATTTTGAATTTTTTTGTGTGTATGGTTTAATGAAAGGGCCTAGATTCATTTTTCCCATACAGATATCTAGTTATTTCAGCATAATTTACTGAAAAGTCTATCTTTTCTCCATCAAATTTTTACACCATTCTTGAAAATCAATTGACTGTGTGTAATTGTTGTCCTATTTCTGGACTGTCATTGCTGTTCCATTAATCTAAATGTCTATTCTTTGCTACTATTGTACTGCCTTGATTACTGTAGATTTATAAACCTTGAAATCAGATGGCGTAAGTCCACCAGGTTTATTATTTAAAAAATTGTTTAGAGATCGTAGATCCTTTGAATTTCCATGTAAATTATTCAGTAAGCTTGTCAGTTTTAATTGCATTCATTTTTGGAAGGCATTTTTACTGGATATGGAAACATAAGTTCACACCTTCTTTGGTCAGCATTTTAGAGAGCTAAACCTATTGTCTTTGAATTTGCATAATTCTGACAAGCAATCTGATATGATTTTTGTCTTTATTTCTCTGGATGCTATTTGTCTTTTTTCTCTTGCTAATTTTAAGACTCCCTTTTTAACAGTTTTTCAGCAGCTTGATTCTAATGAAACTTGGCAAGGTTTTATTTATGCTTATTTTACTTGGACTTTATTTTGCCTTTTCTGTCTGTGAATTTATAGTTTTTTAAATTAAATTTGGGAAAATTTTCGCTATTTCTTTTTAAAATATTTATTCTGTTTCTTTCCTTCTTCTGGAATTCCAGTTGTACTTACATTAAGACACTTGATATTTTTTCATAGGTCAAGAGAGGTGAATCTTTTTCAGTCTTTATTTCTCTGTGCTGCATTTTGGATACTTTTAGCACTACGTCTTTATGTGCCATGATACTGCCTTCCACAGTGTCTAAATATGCTGTTTATCCCATGCAGCAAATTTTTCATTTCAAAAATTGTTTCATTTTTGTCATTAATATTTCCATTTGGGTCTTTTTTATGTATTCCGTTTCTGTCCTCATTTTATTCAGGATTTCATATATATATATATATATCTCATATATATATATCTCATATATATATATGATGCTATATATATTCAGATACATATATACCAGATAAATATATATATATATATACCCCATATATATATTTGGTATATATATTTCTACATATATATGATGATATATAGAGCTATACCTATAGCATCATATATAGATACATATTTTTACACATAGATGTAAAATAAAACAAGATAAAACAATAAAACAAATAAAGCATTAACAGACAAGAACTTTAAAATAGCACAAAACATATAAGATTTTTGCCATCTTTTTAATTTTGGGTTTATTCTATTGACTGACTTTTCTTCAGCATATGGTTCTCATTTTCCTGCTTCTTCACATATGGAGGAATTTTTTTACTGGATGTTGTACATTGTAGTTTTACATTTTAGGGTGCTGTGTTTTGTTATATCTTTTAGTGTGGATCTAGATAACCTTTACTGTAGGGCTCTTTTAGCCTCACTTTTAATGTGAGGTTCTTCTAGGTTTCTGCTGCATGCATCATATATTCATGAAGGTCTCTTCACTTTGGCTTGTGGGAATTCAGATGATTCCCAGACCTTTGTAAGCTCCAGGGATTGTTCAGCTTACAGCTCCTTCATAGTTGTTTCTCTCTCTGAAATTGCTCACATCCAGTGATGTCTTTGTAGATTGACATTCAGCCAAAGACTCAATGGAATTCCTATGAAGCTTTCTGCAGCACTTTTTCTGCATAACTTCTTCCTTCTCAGTAATCTGCTCCACAAATCCTAACTGCCTTACCTTCCCCAGATGCCTATTTCTCTCTCCTCAACTCACTGACATCGCCAAACTTTGTTTGGATTTCTCTTCCTATGCATGCTGCAATGGAAATTAACTCCAGGTAGAAAGTCTGGGCAAAGGTATGGCTCAACTCATTTGTTTCTCTTTCCTCAAGGTTCACCGTCTCATGCTACCTACTATCAAGTATCATAAACTAGTTATTTCCTCAACTTTATCTAGTTTTCTAGTTGTTTATGGATGAAGGGTGATTATGTATCCCCATTATCTCCCACGGCCAAACTCTGACATAATTTAGAATGGAGTTTCATTTTAGAAAATCCTGTCATACTCATAGGCATGGGCAAAGACTTCATGACTAAAACACCAAAAGCAATGGCGACAAAAGCCAAAATTAACAAATGAGATCTAATTAAGCTAAAGGGCTTCTGCACAGCAAAACAAACTATCATCAGAGTGAACAGGCAACCTGCAAAATGGGAGAAAATTTTTGCAATCTATCCATCTGACAAAGGGTTACCGTCCAGAATCTACAAGGAACTTAAACAAATTTACAAGAAAAAAACAACCCCATCAAAAAGTGGACAACAACCCCATCAAAAAGTGGACAAAAGATATGAGCAGACACTTCTCAAAAGAAGACATTTATGTGGCCGAGAAATGTATGAAAAAAAGTTCATCATCACTGGTCATTAGAGAAATTCAAATCAAAACCACAATGAGATACCATCTCACACCAGTTAGAATGGTGATCATTAAAAAGTCAGGTAACAACAGATGCTGGAGAGGATGTGGAGAAATAGGAACGCTTTTACACTGTTGGTGGGAGTATAAATTAGTTCAACCATTGTGGAAGACAGTGTGGCGATTCCTCAAGGATCTAGAACCAGAAATTCCATTTGACTCAGCAGTCCCATTGCTGGGTATATACCCAAAGGATTATAAATCATTCTACTATAAAGACGCATGCACACATATGTTTATTGCAGCACTATTCACAATAGCAAAGACTTGGAACCAACCCAAATGCCCATATTTGGTACATATACACCATGGAACACTATGCAGCCATAAAAAAGGATGAGTTCATGTCCTTTGCAGGGACATGGATGAAGCTGGAAACCATCATTCTCAGCAAACTAACACAGGAACAGAAAACCAAACACTGCATGTTCTCACTCAAAAGTGGGAGTTGAACAATGAGAACACATGGACACAGGGAGGGGAACATCACACACCAGGGCCTGTCGGGGGATAGGGGACTAGAGGAAGGATAGCATTCAGAGAAATTCCTAATGTAGGTGATTGGTTGATGAGTGCAGCAAACCACCATGGCACATGTATACCTATGTAACAAACCTGCATGTTCTGCACATGTATCCCAGAACTCAAAGTATAATACAAAAAAAGAAAATCCTGTTATACTTTTTAAATATAAAAATAAAATTGAAATGTACCTTCAGCTGTAAAAATAATAAAAAGCATTTATTATTTGATATCATAGTCTCTGGAGTTCAATTCCTTCTACTCGCCAGAAAAGTGAATAAAATTGACCAAGTAAACTTATAATAACTGAGGTTGTTTTGATTTTAAAATATTTGGGGTAGGAAATTAGTCAATATAAATTAGTCACAACTGTTTCTCCACCACTACAGAGTGTCTCCTAAGTCTCTTTCCTCTATAACTGGCATTGGGGTCCCAGTCAGCACGGTAGCAAAGAGAGAGACCTTTGGTCCATGTGCTGTCTTTTGCTGGGATTTTCCCTTCCCTCTCACATCTGGATATCCTATGCCAGTGCCTTCTGAGGTCTGACTAGTCTGGTCCTGTCCTATGTTTTTGAGGTGTCATCTGTGGATGCCTCTGGATCTTGTCATGCTCCCTAGTTCTAAAGTCCCTATAGTGGCTTTTGTCTGCTCTACTGATTATCTAAATCTTTTGTCTGCTCTACTGATTACCTCCCTTGTGGGTGACCCTGCAGCCATCAGCTGATTTTCCTCACCATGACACAGAATGCAGAATTCTTTCTGGTGGCCTTGAAACATTTCCTCAGGCATTGCTCTTCTGCCTAGAGGCTACATAGTACCAACACCAGTCTAAATGCAGGGCTTTGCTAAAGAGTTTACCACATTCCCCCTTCTCTCTCCCAAGGGCACTAGTATCCAAACAGGTGAGTCAAGTCACTCATAACTATAACTCTCCCATTCTCTTTCTCTAGTTTCTAAATTCTACTTCCCTTAGTGAAAGGGAATTCTCCTTTCTTGTCATAAAGAAACTTCCCCGGCAATATAGCCTCTGTTCTCTTTATGCTTTAGCGTCATGTAAATACAATACTCTAAGACTTGAAAGAACCAACCCCACGCTTTTGAATGTAAAGGGAAATATGGGGGATTCATAAAAGTCTTTTGTTCTTTAACAAAGAGTAGCTTTATGACTAGAGTCTTGCAATCGATTAAAAAATGTCTGCCTGGGGACTCAGAGAAGAATAAAAGACCTGTTTGTTCTGTATCTACCCTCACCCTGAATCAATACATGCCATTCACCAGGTGATTGATTCAACAAATCAGGCAGCCACCATACACCTAAGGACTAAGGAACAAAAAATAAAGAAAACACTGATTTAATACCTGAAAAATATTATTTTTTAGCTTTTCTATAGTAAATCTTTGCATGAGGACTGACTTCCATCATATCCTTCTCTTTTCCCCTAGCATCCACATGGCCTAGTTGTAAAAAGTAGTAAGATCTAAGACGCATAGATTACGTGAGGTATGTCAGGCACTGTTCTCATTGCTTTAAACTCACTTAATCCCCAGAACAATGCAATATGGGTTATCATTACCCTCATTTTACAGAATGGAAAGCTGAGGCCCAGAAAGATTAAGTAACTTGCTCAAGATCACACAGACACTTTATCTTGGTTAAATTAGCGGATCTTTAATCCTCAGCATTTTCAGCTATAAAGTAAGGATAACAATTACAATAATATAAATGAGGTGTTATGTATAGTATTTCAGCAAAAGCTTCCCAGATCCAGATGACCTGGGTTCAAATTCTCTGTTTCTGAGTTACTGTCTGGTAACCCTGGGCTCCCTGACCTCTCTGTACCTCGGTTGCCTCAACTGTAAAGCAGGAAAGATGATAAGTAGATTTTCCTCTGAAGATTATTATGGGGATAAAATAAATAAACATAAGACTTGAACCAAAGCCTAGTACACAGCAAGTGATCAATAAATGTTACTGTTTTCAAAGGCCCACCCTACCTTATCAGAAATCCTGGCAGCAAGGTGAATTTTGGAATTTGGACTATTTTACACATGGGATAGAGTCCACATGGAATTACGGAGTATTACCCCAGCGAGGTCACAGAAAACACCCTGACCAAACATTAAGATTTTTGCCTCAAAATGCATGAATATTCACACTGAGATAAGTAAAGACTAAAAACACCCTCTGGCAGTTCAGTTCAGGTTTTCCTACTGAATCAATCATTGCAAAATGTAGGTTTTCAGAGGCTTTTTATTTTAAAATTTCAGATGGGGTATTTTGGGCTGTATTATTTTATATTATGAGAATTAAAGAAGGTGACCTATGTAAGCCAAGCTGAGAACAATGCCTGGCATATAATAAGCTCTCCATAAGTGTGAATTTGCCATTGATTTTGAAATTAATACCATTAGCATTAGTATTATATTAAATCCACAAAATAGCTACAGTTAAAACAGCATCTTCATAGTTATTTTACATATTCTCCTAGTCATTTCCCCAGATAACTTCCTGTAAAAGTTTTCAGATTTCCTTATTCTATCATATTTTTGGCTGAACATGAATCTCATCTATCCCCTTTATTTCATTTGCCTTCCTTGGTGACCAGTCCCTTATTTGACTCCCCAGCCTTGTCTCTGTGATAGGATCAGTCACAGTTAAGGAAACAGCATAGTCTCATAGTAAAAAGGAAGAAAGAAAGAATATAATAAAAGCTGTCATTTATTGCACATTTGCCCTGGGATCTGTGCTAGATACTTTATATAATTCTCTCATTTAATTCTCCCCACTACTTAATAAAGCAGGTATTATCACTCTTATTTTACAGATTGAGAAACTGAGACACAGAGAGATTAGATGATTTGCCTAAGGACTTTAGGAAGAAGTCCTTGAAATTGTTCGTGTGTTTTTTTGTCCCCTTCTGTGAGAAAAGATCTTAGTTTATTTACATTTTCTAAAAGATACACACTGTTGCAAGGTTTAAAAACCACTGAGACTATAGATGTTGTAAAAGTACTTGATATTTGTGCAGACTAATGGGTGCTATCGATTCCCAATTCAGATGGGATTTATTTACAAGTCTCCCCCTCAGACCTAGGCAGTGTAGCTTCTAGGTCACTCAGCAAACAGAGGGATTAAAAGACATCCCCAACAATAACACTTTGCCTATCAGAACCACAGCTGCAGCCTTGGCTACTTAGACCACCTTCAGCATTTTCCTCACAACTTCTATTTCATTCACTCCCTAAATCTGATTGTGTACTCTCTCCAATCAGTCTCCTCACCAGACTAAAATCTCCTTTTAAACCGCAGGCCATGTCTAATGCCTCTTTCTATCCATCCCCAAACTACAATGTTTTACACGTTGTGACTTCTTAATACGCTTTTGATGAAACAGAAACTAAAGCTGTATCTCAAGGGATATCTCAGATGGGCATTTCAAACTCAGTTGTGTCCTTATTTCTCACAATAAGGACACAACTGAAAGATTAAAATTCAGCTAAGGCTCCTACCTTTCTCTAAGCTCCCAGAAAGTGAGGACTCTAAGATTTCTTGTCAGATAACTGTAAAAGAAAATTTTAAACAGAGTAACTATTTCCTTAGGCTAATATCTGCTTAATTACTCCTATGTACCAGTCTCTGAAATCAAAAAATGTACTCTGTTTTTCCTCTAGTCCCGATATGTGTGAGTTTTGTTTGTTTATTCATTCACTTATTTAATTTATTTCTTAGAGACAGAGTTTTGCTCTATCACCAAGCTGGGTGATAGTGGTACGATCGTGGACTGGAGTGCAGTGGTGCAATTCTAGTTCACTGGGCTGAAGCAATCCTCCTGCCTCAGCCTCCCAAGTAGCTAGGATTATAGGTGTGCACAACCATCCCTGGCTAATTAAAAAAAAAAAAAAAAATTCTTTTTGTAGAGACAGGGTCTTTCTATGTTGGCCAGGCTGCATGTGTAAAGTTTCGATGTATAGAAGTCAGTGGTGGATAGAAACTATCAAAACCCAAGCCAATTTGATAATTTTTTTTTTTTTTTTTAACATGGAGTTTCACTCTTGTTGCCTAGGCTAAAGTTCAATGGCACGATCTCAGCTCACCACAACCTTCACCTCCTAGGTTCAAGCTATTCTCCTGCCTCAGCCTCCCGAGTAGTTGGGATTACAGGCATGCACCACCACGCCTGGTTAATTTTGTATTTTTAGTAGAGACGGGGTTTCTCCACGTTGGTCAGGCTGGTCTCGACCTTCTGACCTTGATCCGCCCACCTCGGCCTCCCAAAGTGCTGGGATTACAGGCATGAGCCACCATGCCTGGCCGCCAATTTGAGAATTTAAAAAAAATAATAAAAATCCACAGACAATCCCCCTCATTTCTGTATTTTCTCTTATAGCTTTTCTACAAAACACACATATAAAAATGATAGAATAAAAGCTTAGTTATAATGATATGACTTCATCTCAATCATCTGTGGAACATGGACAATAAAATTATTTGAGTCTTTCTGTTCTCCAGAAATGATCTTTGTCCCTTTTCCTTCAGTAAGGAGTTTGTTTGCATGAAAGTATGAGTCTTTATAATACACTGACACCATTCTTTTTGCTTTCTTCGAAGACAATAAACACTCAAATTTGTTTCCGTATTCACTGAAGTATTTGCTAGTATCTCATGTTCACATGGAGAAATTTAGAGGCAGAAGAAAGTAGAGGGTGGGAAAGTTTAGGAACCTGTCTTACCTGTTTTTAATTAGACCACAACTCACAGATCAATGAAAATAGAAGTGTTTCAAAAGATAATTTTTATATAACTGAGAAAATGTCAGTTGTCTACATGGAAAAGGTATTATGAAATCTTGTGGAGCAGCTGTAGGAAGAGGCAGGGCACTAAAAGAGGCCCTCAAGCCTCTCTTTGGTGTTGCCACTATTTATATGGTATTTGATATATCAAACCATATGACCCCTCTATTGAAAAATGTGAATAAATTTTGCATTTTTAGTTAATAAGCATTGAGAAATAGAAGGTGTTTCTTTTTATTCTTTCTTTTTTCTATTTCTTAAGGTGATATCTATTTACCTCACTACATATTCTGGGTACCACAAAGATACCAGAGATTTCAAAATAGAAAATGTAGGCCTAGCCTTAACATTGGCCTGTAAAACTCCTCAAATTGCATCTTGTAACTCTTTTTCAAGTGAGTCCATCAAAAGGGTAATATCAATTTAATCATATATAGTTTTTGTTTTTATAATGAAATAGTCCCAAAAATCTGAGAAAATTCTTAGTTTTTTCTTTATCTGAGAACCCATTCTATAATAACAATACACTTGATCTTAGCCAAAATGCCAAGAAGCGATCTACAGTAATAATAGACACATACTGACATATTTCTTAATTTCTGAATAAAAAACTGAAAATTGGAATAGTGAAATCAATTTTCTAAAGTCACTCAGTAAAGGACAAAAATTTTGGAGAAAAAGAGTTTCTTTTCACTTTACAAATAGTAAATCCAAACGGAATAAGTTAAAGCATTTTTTTTAAATGTAACAAAGTTTAGTTTGTTTCATCCTGTGTGCAGTAAACATTAAATTCTAAAACTCAGATATATTCTCTTTAATTTTTTAAAATAGATAAATCTATCAATGTTAAATACTCAGATTGTTACTTCTTGTTTGCCTATCAACTTTTAAATTAAATTTTTATTACAAAGCTAATAAAAAAGAAAAGAGGGAGCATTGACAACAACAACAAAAAAGTGGCACATTCTAGTTTTCCAGTTGAAAGGAAGAGCATTTCCTTTTCTCATGATAACAGCAGCTCCCTGGATGGTTGGCTCACATCTGATTAGAATTTGTTTCTCCCTCCAGCAGAGCAGTTATGTTGCTTCTCTCAACAGCTGACTGGGTCAGTCCTCCTCAGGGTTCTCAGCTGACCCCAGGTTATTACATTCCCAAGGCTGAGGACTTTCCTTTTTTTCCAGTACTTAAACTTCACTTCTCTCTTCAGACACGCAGCCTCCTTCTTCTGAGAGGTAATGTAGAAAGACTGCTGAATTATGGCTCTTTCAAACTGAACACTGATCTGTTCTCTCTCTTTCATTCCTGGGAATAAATGGAGAAAGATATGTTTAATTCCTGATGTGACTTTGACCTCTATTGTCTCAGTTAATAGAATGGACGTTTGAAATTTTGCACTAAAAAAATTGTTACAGTTATTGTATTTCAGCTTTATTTCAAGAAAGCAAGCATGCTATTGTATTGAAAATTGTAAATAACATTGGAAAATAAAGGAATCATTGAACAAGAATTAAGTCACTAACCCAGTTTATTTTTAATATTATACTATAGATATAGATTCTACAAAAGAATGACATACTTCTCTAGTTTACATAGGAATGGACTAAGGTGTGTTTGGTGAGGGGTCATTTTTGTGGCTTACAACTCTGGAGGGTTATTTTTGCAGCCTGTGGAACCAGACTCGAGAAATAAAGCTGAAGGTGCATTGATGTCTAAATTCCATTGATAACTTTGAAGCAAAAAATAACAGTAGAGTGAGCTGTGGAAACAGTACTGGAAGAGAGAGGATGCTTCAAGAAAAATATTCACACAATTATTTAACATTGAGCTGATCAAACAAAATAAGATTGTGAGCCATTTTCTTCTATGGAAGAAAAAAGGATGTTCGCATTCATAAATTTTCTTTTCAACTGAGTCCAAGTATGAAGAGACTAAGGCTGGCTGAATCTTCCAGTAATTCTCCTTCGGAGAAAGCTTCAGTGAGGAATTAAGAAAACCAATATTAGGGAAAGGAAGCTATTGTAATAGGAATGTGGAAAACTAGGGAGAAGGAGACAAGAACATAAAACAAAGTCAAAAAGGGAAATACCTCCAAAAATCTAAATTTCTTCTCCTTTGCTAGCCAATTCTACCTCTGACTCAACTCTGATAAATTAAATGCAGTGGTTTTTAACCAAGCATAAGCATTGGAACTGCTCATGGAGCTCTGGCACCACACAGCTGCCACGATGCCACCCTAGGCTTTCTAAGTCAGAATCTCTGGAGGTGGGGCATGGGCATGGGTCATTTTAAAATAAGTTCCATCAGTTGTTCTGAAGCATACTACTTTTCTAGTGTAATCCCCATTTACCCCAGGCCTCACCACCCTGTGTTTACAAACAGAACTACAATACAGCATAGCTCAATCTCATGGCCCTATGTATAATTGCAGAGTCTCATTTATATATTTCTGTAGTCCCCAAATATATAGAACAGAGTTGGCAAGAACTCCTCCCAGATCTTTCTGCCTGGCATCCCTTGTTGAGGGCTAGCAGAAACACTTGAGAATGGTTCTTAACATTAGCTCCCTGTTCATAGTACCAACACCTATCCTGGTGCAAACCCAAAGTGCAAACCCTCAAGCTGAAACAACATTTATCACTTCAGAACCAGGCTGTATTATCCCCAGATACGGTGAAAATGGTGCTCTTCCCTAACCTGTATCCTGCTTCATCCCTTTGGCCCCTAGGCCACATGATAGGTGACTCCATGCCTGGGAAAACAGAATCTTCAGTGTCCTCCTGTAGGGTTCAGACTGAGACCATGAGACCCATCAGTAAAAGAGAGAGCCTCTTGTCCATTCATATCCCTTTCCATCTCTACCCCCACACACCCTTTTATTTGAAGACACTTTCCTACTTATGTAAATTATTTCACTCAAATCACCTCTTTGAGCTTTTAGCTGCACCTTTTTATCAAACATACACCAAAATTTTAAACCCCAGTTTAAACTGAGGTGATATCCTCATTACACAGTATTCTTCTAAA
This sequence comes from Symphalangus syndactylus, assembly GCF_028878055.3. Taxonomy (NCBI): domain Eukaryota; kingdom Metazoa; phylum Chordata; class Mammalia; order Primates; family Hylobatidae; genus Symphalangus; species Symphalangus syndactylus. Next base: position 54,956,770 of record NC_072426.2, read on the forward strand.
ATAATACCCTTTCTTTCAATGTAACAAAATCTAGCTAAGTCTAAGGGGATCATATGTGTCAGGTTCAAGCCCCAGCTGAGGTCTGAGGGGAGTAGGTGGATGGGGCACAGTGAGCTAGAAGAACACTCAAGAGACAGCAGGTAGATGAGATATGGCTTTATTCAGCAGCCCCTTCACAGTGTCAGTGTTACCTTTATACACCTCACAAACCATAGTGGCTGAGAACCAGGTGATGAGCTTCTCTATGTTTTGTCTACATAGCTGTGATTATATAAAGCATGGGAATGTGCACCTGCACTCCAATCCTGCTGAGTCATGCAGGATGTTCACCTCTGACTATGCCTGCCTGGCTGCAGCAAAGCCTTACAACATGGTCTTAGATCAAGTGAGTTGATAAATGTCAACCTCTATTGCTATCCCGAAAATGCAGTTAGCATCTGCATTTTCAAACCCAAGGCTCAAGAACCCTTCAGATTGCCACATGGATGAGGGGAGAAAAAAAGGGATTTGGTGCACATTTGATAGAATATGTATTCCCAGATCTACAATCCAAAAAATAAAACCTATTTGAAAAATTCCCTGTATCACGGCAGCAGTTCGCAATCTCCTTCCCCATCCTTTGCTCCCTGCCTCATTTCCACTTCCCAAATCCTCTTGTTAGGATTTTTCATCTTTGCAAATGACTCCACCATCCAGCCAGTTCTTCAAGCCAAACACTGGTTGTCAAATTTGGCTTTCTTCTCTTTCTCCTCTCCTCCGACAACAAATCTATAACCAAGTCCAATCAGTTCTATATTCTAAATTTCTACTTCATGACTTGCTGAGACTAATGCAATAAGTCATGATGTTAGCCACAGCTGATTTTCTCGTATCTACATTTATACTCTGAAAATGTTTTCTCTGGTACAATCAGAATAATTTTTAAAAATATCTGCTTCCTCTGCCCTTAAAAATCTTAAAATCTTCCTAAATTCTCTTAATGTCAGAGTTTTCAACTATAAGTTGGGGATAATGATTCCTAAATTGATGGTTATTGTAAGAATTTGAAAGATTATAAAATATATGTATAGAGAATATGTATATAAAAAGCCTAATGCTGTACTTTGCTTGGCATATGTCAGAAGGTATTATGCTTATCTTTTTCCTTTCTAAGGCAGCCGAGGGCATGGGACTCCATGGAGAAACAAAGTTCATTTTAGCTCTAAACTTCTATGATTCTATGTTATGCAAAGAAGCTGGGATGTGCCTAAATTTTAAACTTGATGTCATTTTTGGGGGGGTTTTCCATTGGTAATAAAATCCGGAACCAGAGGGACACAAATATGACTCATATAAGGTTATGTCAAAGGTGATAAAGTCACACTTGTCTTCATACCTCGCTCTGCCAGCCCCAGCTCTGCCATCTTTTCTTCTGCTAGCTCATGAGTTGCTGGTGGATTGTTCAGGCTGAGGGATCAAAAGAAGAGAGTCAGAGCTTCAAATAAGTTACCTTAAAACAAATTCACATAAGAGATTTCATATAAGCACCCCTCATCTCATCTTTGTCTCACTTTTACTTTTTAATGAGAAAAGGATTTTGAAAGGTGAAACTCAGGGGGCCAGGTTTTTCAAGTTGACCCTGAAGAAGAGAGAGAAGAACAATCAGAAAGAGGCATAACAGATGGCCTTCTGAGAAAGGTAATACTTTTTGAACTGAATTGAACTGAATTGAATTGAAGGAGTCTCTAGGGTTTTCCTCCACAAGAATCTGAGGGTCAAGACACTGAGGAGTGAAAAGTTTACAGTATTTTCTGTGGCTCCTAAAATTATTTCAATATCTCCTGGATCTGTATATATACAAAGCCAGTAAATGAGCTAGTTCCTGCCTGTGCAGCAATTATTGGAAAAGGGAGAAGAATAAAGAATAAAGAACACACAATACAGAAAGAAAATCATGTTCCTCAGCACCCACCTTGAGATTCCAAATGAAGATATGAAACATACATACATATGTATATGTACAGTACCTTCTTCCAAGTGCATACGTCTATGCTCTGCTCTTTCACTGATCTCCGTATTTTAAACTTCTACCCTTGGAAGGAAGCCTTTGGTTCAATCATCTATCACATGCTCAACCACCCCTGGAGTTTCTGCAGGTGTGTGAATTGCACCATTTCCTCTTCTATCTGTAGTGGATAAACATCTCTCTCTCAATGAATGAAGCATAAGTTTACTTGCTTCTTGAAGATACACAAAGAAATGAAAAAATGAAGTTTGAGAAGTACCCTTAAACCTTATGTGTCTTTATTCGTAATTTGTGGGTAGAATGCCTACCTTGTTGGTTGTTATAAGAAATAGAGACATAAATGAAAAACCTTATACATAGTAGGCAGTTACTTTTTTCTCTTTATAAAGTTCAATGATCTCCCAAATTTGGAAATTGCAGGCATAGCCTCAGAACAAGTATCATAAGGATGTTTCAATTACTCCATAGCTCATGGTCCCAACATACATGTTTTAAAATGTCACATAATTGAAGAGCATTTTTAACAACACATTAGACTTCCAAAGACATATTTGGCTTTCTATTATGAATTCCAATATTTAAAAATCTTGGGAGAAAGTCTTATGTAATATAGTAAGCCAAATGCAAGCCTTGTTTTATTTATACTAAATAGCCTCTAACCCCAGTCCACTATGTTGTACAAGATTTATTTACAAAGTCTTCAGCCAAAGATAGAGTTCCATGAGTTCTGAGTATACATGAACTTCCCTCCATTCCCCTTGGTCAGTTTTTCTGCTGTGACTTTGATTTTGCATGTTTTTCATTTACATTTAGAAAAAAAAAATTGCTATGAAAAGAATTTTTTTCCAGTAAGCACTATTTTCATTTGAGTATAATATTTAGAACTAAAATTAAATGTATTGAATATATTCATATATAGATTATAAATGTTGTAGATGGTGACATGATTCTTATATCGTAAGTCAGATAGTTATATAACTTTTGAAATATAATTTTCAAATAAAATATAATTTTCAAAATGTTTCATGAGTTCAGCTGACACATCCCTTGAAGAGCACTCAAATTTCTTCCCTTGGAATACCAGAAATAACACACAAATTTCCTATCTTTTAAAAGGTAGAAAAATCCAAGTTTCTCCTGCTAAGTGAAGTACATGCTATTCTTCAAGATAATTGTCATGTGGCTACTTTGGATAGCTATCTAATCTGGTACTCTACCAAGAGAGAATATTATTTGAAAGGAAACTGTATTTGTATGAGGTGTGGGGAAGGAGATTCTAAAAGTATGAAAATCCTCAACCAAATCTTCAGCATTTTATCAAAACCAAGTCTTTTCAGCATATTAATAAAATTAAAAAGGCCAGACATGGTGGCTGATACCTGTAATCCCAGCACTTTGAGAGGCCAAGGTATGTGGATCACCTGAGGTCAGGAGTTCGAGACCAGCCTGGCAAACATGGTGAAACCCCACCTCTACTAAAAATACAAAAATTAGCTGGCCGTGGTGGCAGGCCCCTGTAATCCCAGCTACTTGGGAGGCTGAGGCAGGAGAATCGCTTGAACCCAGGAGGCAGAGGTTGCAGTGAGCCAAGATCCTTACCATTGTACTCCAGCCTGGGCAACAAGAGAGAGACTCCATCTCAAAAATAAAACAAAATAAAACTAAAAAGTGAGGTAAGCATATTTGAAAGTAATATTCATTTTTATCACTCATTTTGATACTATTCTTTGTATAAGTGTTTGTAAAATTATTTCCTAATTGAGATATTAATATATAAAATTTTATGTAGTGAAAAGCCACTTTCTACATAAATCTGACTCAACTATAGATTTGATGTTAAGCAAAGCCATTGCCTATTCCTGAGACTACCAGCTATGCCTAATAACATAGCCACAGACATGTGCAGAACAATTATACTGTTTAAAATGCTTTCATATACATTACCATTTATGATTTAACCAAATATAGTTATGGACTTCAGTAAATTCTTTTGAATTGGTCAAAATGTAAAAAACACCCCAAAACTATATTTATATCTCAAATAACTGTTATTAGCATTTTGCTGATAAATAGAGCATTTTGCCAGAAAAATAAACATAGGTTTTAAACACATATATCAGAAAAGTGGTTTCTCATTTGAAGATAAAAATGCACATACCATGGCTATTGTGAATCTTTTTCCATTCACCATTTTAAATATATAAAATATAACCTGCAATATAACCTGAATGGGGTCACCCAGGGCACCGGCCAGATATCACAAAGCTTGGGGACTAGGGCCTGACATGTTAAAACCAGGCTAGGAATTCTGCAAGAAGGAGCCAAAACCAGAAAGGAAATGGAGGGTCCAAATCATTGATCTTAAAAAGCATGAAGAGTCATAGTTGTAGAAACCAAGTATGAACAACAGAACCACAGCCTGGATCAGGGCTGGCAATGAGAATATAATCCAAGGGGCAAATAATAGGTAGAAGTGGACTGGAATGGGAGCGTGCAGAAAGTCCTGGGATTACTGAGTATGGAATTAGAGTGTGAGTTGTACACCTTCATCAATCAGCTGGTACCAAGGCATGAGGATAACCCTTACTTAAAGATGCATGTAGGAGAAGAGAGATAATATAGACCAAGTCTTGTTAATTTTAACTATATACCTCATTATGTTGTTGTTAAAATGCAATTCTAAGATATTTTCTTTTCTTTCTTTTTCATTTTTCCTTCTTTTTTCTTTTTTTTCAGGCTGATCATAGCTCACTGTTACCTCAAACTCCTAGGCTTAAGCAATCCTCCCATCTCAGCCTCCTGAGTAGCTGATACTACAGGCATGTGCCACCATAGCTGGTTAATTTTTTGTAGAGATGGGGTCTTGCTATATTGCCCAGGCTGGGAGATTTGATTTCTTATCTAGAATGCTTTAGAGTAGTCAGGCAGTTGCTGACTGCTTCTTATTGATCTGAAATTTTCAAACTAAGATTTTTTGGAATCATATTCTGTAATTAATATTTATAAGTGGCTGAGCGCAGTGGCTCACACCTGTAATCCCAGCACTTTAGGAGGCAGAGGCAGGCGGGTTGCCTGAGGTCAGGAGTTTGAGATCAGCCTGGCTAACATAGAGAAACCTGGTCTCTACTAAAAATACTAAAATTGGCCGGGCGTGGTGGTGCATGCCTGTAGTCCCAGCTACTCGGGAGGCTGAGGCAGGACAATTGCTTCAACCCAGGAGGCAGAAGTTGCAGTGAGCCGAGATTGTGCCACTGCACTCCAGCCTGGGCAACAGAGCAAGACTCTGTCTCAAAAAAAAAATTATAAGTAATTATATATAAGTACTTAGAATGATTATTAAATATCTACTAAATTAAAAGAAAATTATTTACATGTCATTTTGAAGACACTAAGTCTTAAATTCTTCATTCTGATAGACAAGAAGAAAAAAGCATTTTATAAAAGCAGCAGACCTAGCAGTTTGACTGGCAAATGATACATACTAAAAATTATTTGTTGATTGAACAGTGAACTATTTCTGATTTGTTGCGACTTAGAATAGGTCCTTTAAAAGTCTTCTCATTGGCACTTTTAAGAAGTAAAGAAATAATTACTACAATGTGATGTAACTTTTTCTTGTTGTTCTCCTTTTTACCTACATGTGTTGATATAATTCCAGCAGAGCCATTTACATGATTCTGAATTCTGACTTTAATTATACACATAGGGTCTTCTTAAACTAAGAACTGTGCTTAATTGTCCCTCCTTTTAGTTTTCACAAAGGATGTTTCTGCCTCATGTTACTTTTGATTTGTAAAACATACACTTTTCTGAAATATCAAACTGTGTTTTGTGAGGTTAAAGGAACATAACTCTCTTTTAGAGGATGTCAGTTGGTACAGGAACAATAACATGGTAAAATAGCTGCTCAAAGGTAAGTTTTCAAAATGCATATTTCTATTGACTCAGTGTGAATTAGCTTGATCCACAAATCAAACTCCAGAAGTAGTAGTAAGAAGTAAACTGAGGGGCATGAAAAAAGAATAGAAACATGCTAAGATCTCAAGGGAAATTTTAGGAATAAAGTATAACACTCCTAAGGGCCTGAAAAATCAAAAGTGGTACTCTACTGCAACTTGACACCAACGTGTGTCTTGAATTAAATATTTGAAATAGCATTGTTATTCAGAGGCAAGTATGTAGATTAAAAAGAAAAGGTAAAATTCCCCCAACTAATACTAATACAGAAAGCCATTTTTCTTCTCCTTTTTTCCTGACCCATATCCCACATGATAGAATTGACCTTCACTATTTACTGGCCCAGAAAGAGAAATCACACATTGCCCCAAAGGTCGACCTGCCAAGAGTAGGAAACAGTTATTCTGGGAACTAAAGAGCATTGATGAGTCTCTCGGAAATTGCACCTACACCTCTTGGTTTCCTTCTTTCAGCTCCTATTTTTCTATGCAAATCAGTGCAGAGAGTTTTTTCCTAGTTCCAGTGCAACCAACCATGTAGCTGCTGTAGACATGAGCGATTGGGGGACATGGTGATGTTGATTAAATTAAAGTTTGATCATCGAGAATGGGTTCGGGGAGCTAGATTCTTCTGTGCCCAATACAGTACATATTTTCATTTTCCTCAGATGCTGCACTGGAAATTTAATGTATTTGTTTGTGAACTAGGTGTTTTCCAATATCCTGAGAGACTGCTAAAAAAAAAATACACACACAGGTACTTGTACATAGCGGAGAGACAAATAGACCAAATGAGTTGTAGTAAAGCTTAGCTGAATCTTCAAACTAAAAAGATGTCATCACCATCAGCAAAAAAAATCTTCAGAATCAGACTGCCTGAAATCTCACCCAAGGTAGAGGTACCCAAAGTGATTTTTATCATAGAAGCCTTAGAAATTGTCAGAAAAAGACTTTTACAGACTGTCTGCTTAGCTTCAACTGTCAAAAAAAATGGTGATGCTAACCTTATCTGTTTTCCTCCCTACCTCACTCCCATCTCCCACCACACACACATATGCAAATGCACAAACACACACATTCACGAATAGGAATGGTCCCTACAATACTTAACACCCTCTGGACAAGGTCAGTCAGTGGTCCTTCATTTATCTTCCTTCTGCTCTTTCCTCAGACCAGAGATTCAAGATTTGAACATATGTACACACTCGTTTGGCTAACAGTCCAGCAAATTCCAGTACTCTAAGGATTAACTAGTCACTTTATTTCTTTTGGAAGGCTGTGCTATAACTGAAGCCTAACATTTTGTTTATCTTCCACTGTTTATCTTCCAAGGAGCATGCTCCAATGCACTCATCATGACAAAGTACCTGCTGTGGAAATGTATTTTAAGATTGTGAAATGTGAAAGCTTTTTGGAGGAAGAGGAGTTATTATCTAATTTTAAAAAGTTTTGTTCCTTTGTAGAAGTGGACAATATATAAGTTTCTTAGAGATTTTAAACAAACTCAACTTATTGAAGTAGCATTTCTAGTCCCTTTTTTGTGTATAAAGTTAAACAGATCCACCTTTATGGTAAATGGATATTTGAAACTAATAAATATAAACACTTTCCTTTTAAGTTAATTGCTTTGACCTCCTCCTCCTACGACAACACTTTTTGGAGAACTGCTAAAAAAAACAGTAAAAGAAATACTTGTGTTTCAGAGCTCTTTATTTCCCCTGGTCAGGCAGTAGTGTGGGTTCTGAAGAATAATGCAAAGATTCAGTGGCAGGAAGTTAAAAAGAGAATAAAGAAAACCAAAGATGATGTAACAACCCCACAAGCTCGCCCATTAACCCATGAATGACACAAAATGGATTACGAGTGAGCTTATTTTTTTGTTTCAATTGACAGCTAAAGAAGAGTAGCTTTACAAAATTTTGTAAAGCGTGATAGAAAGAAGTCTCTCTCAAAATTCTGAAGTCCCTATTTTTTTCTCTAAATTAATGTCAACATTAGAACTGTTTAAACTAACGTATCATTGAGAAAAGGAATTAGTAAAATTTTAGTTTCTTCTCTAGATATAGTTTCATGAAAATAAATAGAAAAAAGGAAATTCAGTGACTCTATTCCTTGGCATAATAGCTAGATCTTTGGCATTCAAATATAAACAAATAATTCTAATGTGATGTAAGTGCTATACTCAAAGTACATGTTATGAGAAGACAGATTTAAAATGTTATCAGTGGTAATTAAAATATACATTCTTAGCCTTTATTTGACTTACATGTTATTCAATTAACACTTGATATTCAACAAACATTTATTGATCATATATTATATGCCAAATATTTACATTTTAAACAATGCCAACTTTTATCTCAAATTTTCTTTTGAAACAAAGATTATTAAATAAATGAGAATTCATGGAGAAAGACAATGATTTGCCTTTGGAACATCAGAGGGAGAAAGAATTCAGAGGTCTAACTAGGACCAGAGGTGTGTTGGTAAACATTTTACAATCCATTCTCCACTACCCTGATTTGTAGTGTTTGCCAATTTGCATGGTGTAAATATGAACACAATGTCTGATTTCAAGCTACCCACCTGACATTACTGAATGCAGAGTTGGAAAGAGATGCACACAAAGCATTCTCTGATCCATTATGAGCTTGCTGTAGCATTTCACTGTTAGTACCCACCGGACAGTGGCTTTCTAGGGTCACCCTATGACTCTATTTATGACTACCTAACAGTCCTAACAGTCAGGATTGAGAGGTTGAATAGCTTTGCAGAGTGACTCATAATTGCCCATAGACATATTTATATAGGACCCCATTATGTTTATCTCTTTTCTTCTCTGGATTTTAGAGCATTCACTCACACATCCTGGCTCTCTTTAGCCTTCTGCCACATTAAGCACCTGACCTCTGTTACTGTAAAGAGAAATGTAGCTTCTGCTTTGGGAAGCTGGCAATAACTTTGAGCTACTTCAGCAAAATGCTTCCCCATTTTGTCACACAGAATATTAAAAAGATATACAGTCGGGGATGAGATTTAATAAAATTAATAAATGTTTCTGCTTCATCAAGGATATTCTCAAAGAATGCTTGCAGTTTTTCACTGAGAACATGTAGAGATGAAGAATTTAATGACTGTAAACACAGTTTAGTGCCTCAGCCTTGATTAGAGCTAAATTTCCAGAGCTATAGCTTCTGTACCAGCAGTGAAAATGTCAAAACAATTTAAAGGACCAATAATGTCTTAGTGTGATTATGAAAATAATTTTTACCATGCAGATCTCATGAAAGGATCTCCAGGAACCTCTAGGGACCCACAGATAACACTTGGAGAACCACCACCCTAGCCCAAAGTCACAAACACGTCTTGGTTTGGTTATTGCCATAGCCTCCTAATCAGGTTCCTAAATTCATTCTGGCTACCTTGTAATCCATTTACCAACGAAAGCCAAACAGAGCTTTTAATAAGGCAATTCTAGTCATGTCATTTTCTATTCAAAACACTTTTATGGCTTCCCGTTAGTCTTAGGGCAAAATTAAAACCTTCACCATGGCTGAGAGAGCTTTTACCACCTGGTCCCTTGCTATTACCCAGCCTCATCTCTCTCAGATCTCCTTAATCTATTTGCAACAGCCACACTTGCTTCTTTCTCCTTTTCAAACATTGCAGATTCATTCTTGCCCCCAGGGTCCTTGCATGTGCTCTTTTTTGTTCTTATAATGCTTTCTCTATGTTTCATTTACCTAATTCGACCCGTCCCTTAACTATCAATTTAATCACACTCTAAGAGGCTGTCTTAGAATTCCATCAGATTAGGTTCCCCCACATATTCTTTAGCAAACAGTCTTGTAATTATGTAATTAATGTAGTACTTATTTATTATTATTATCATTTTTTGAGACAGAGTCTCCCTCTGTCGCCCAGGCTGGAGTGCAATGGCACAATCTCAGCTAACTGAACCTCCACTTCCCGGGTCCGAGCGATTCTCCTGCCTCAGCCTCCTGAGTAGCTGGGATTACAGGCGCACACCACCATGCCTGGCTAATTTTTGTATTTTTAGTAGAGATGGGGTTTCACCATGTTGGTCAGGCTGGTCTCAAACACCTGACCTCATGATCTGCCTGCCTCAGCCTCCCAATGCAGTACGTATTTTTGAGGTCCTCCATGAGACTATAATTATTTGCAAGGAAAAGACTATCTGTCTTGCTCTTCGTTGTATCCCTAGTGCTTGGCATAGATTAAGGGCTTCTAATGTTGTCTGATTTTACTTAAGGGTGTCACCTAAAATGAAAAAGAAAGAATTGGAAGATTACCTACACATAAATATCGGTCTGTCTGCTCTTTTGAACGTATACAACACTGACTTGTGGCCCTTCGAAGGAACAAGAAAGCACCTTAATCTAGCTTTGAAGTACTTGACCAAAAAAAAATAATAATAAAATAAAAGAAAAAAGAAAACTAAGCAAACTGGAAGGTGCAGAGAAGACATCTCTCAACCCCAAGAATTCAGAGGTAAGATTATGGAAGCCAGATCAGGATAGCTGTACTCAAAACTGAAATTCAACCCTAGTAATGAAGATTTTGTTCCAATTATACCTTAATCCCTCTTCTCTTTAAGGTGATGACGCTCCAAGGAGGTTGCTGAATTCTTCATTCAAATAGACTCAGACCATCTGTATACAATGTCCAGCAAAAGTCTGAGCTTTAGCAGTAGGCATAGCTTAGTCCCAAGCATGGATTTCTACTACACTTTAACCACTCGTTTTATTCCCTTATCTATTCCTCCATGCCAGATAAATATTGAAGTCTTGTTCCAGCTCTAAGTCAAGTCTGTACTTCTTGACTTTCTGAAAAAATTGTCATGCTCCCAAGCTTAACTCTACAGTAAGTTTTTCACGTCTAGAAAATGTTGTGGCTATTAAAGAAATATGTGCCAAAAATTAAGTAATTCCAGGAAGGCTCAAAGTTCTTCTGCAGATTATACTCATTATGGCTTGAACATGCCTTAGACTAGGTGACGACCAGTATGTAACTGGACACAGTAGCCTAAGAAGATATTATTGGAAATTATAATTTTCTATATTTATTTTTTGCTCAGTTCAAACTATGGCATAAAATGATTCAAGACCTCCTAAAACACTCTGGTAAATATTCTCTATTAATTCTACTAAGATAAAATTAATGCATCTTACACAATGCAGTGTATGAACAATTCATAGTAAGTTGTAAAACTTAGGGTCACTTGGTGCTGAAAAGTGAAAGCTTTGTTTAAATGGCTAAATATTTTATTATAAATGTCTCAACTACACTTAGAAGCAAATATGAGACATTATTTCCTGTAGTATTTTTCCCAAACCTAGAGTTTGTTTTAATAAGACAAAGGTTAAACACTGCAGTGAATTATGTCTGCACCAATGTGCAAACACCTTTTTCTTTTTGCTTGTCCTTGCAAATTTTTGAAGTCTGATATTTATTACATCATGTTTGAAAAAGAGAGAGATTAAAGTGAAGCTTGAAAAAGAGAAGACGGTGACTGGAAGAAATCTAATTACAGAGACCTAACACAATTGGGTCAGCAAGAGGGTAAGAATTAATGCATTTATAATGGAAATGGGAACTTTTCTGGAACATAGCTGATACTGTGCCACGGCCTTGGAAACCCACTCAGATGTAATCAGTCATTTTTTTAGACTACATTTGAGACAGGAATCCCAAGTTGAAAAGTTCAGGGTAGGATGTTAGCATCTAGGGGAGAGCTAGTGATTGTGCTGGAAACCTAGAAATCAAGAGACAACTGAAGGGGCTGATCGCTGAAAGGAAGAAAGCACCAGAAATTCCGATCCTGTAAGTGTGTAAACGTCAAGGAAAAATTCAATCTTCCGCAGCAGTTAAATTATATTGTTATTTAAAAATTTGGAATATACCTTTGTCCATTTATATTTGCTGTTTCTAATTTCCTTTTCTATGTGCAGCATTTAATTTTAGGCTAATTACTCAACTGATGAATCACACAGTACTCCCCAGTACTATTCTACCTCCTTTAAGGACATTTTTACTCACTGAAAGCTATAAAATGAAATAACTCATCTACGATGTATCATAGACAACTTTCTTGATCACAGAAAACTTACTGTGCAATTTGTGCATTATCCTGATTCTTGCTTTTGCTTTCCTTTTTGCCTCCTTTAGGCTTGCTTCTCCAGAGCTAAAGAAAGGGGACAAGCAAGGCTTTAAACTCAGTCTAGTCATGGTATTTATTAGTGGGTGGCTTTGAGGAGAGACCAGAAAACAAGAGTTTACAAGCAAAAGTGAGGTTTGTAAATTATCCATAAGTCTAATTGATTCATGTGATCAATTCTCCCTTTTTTCAGAACAGCACTGTCTAATGGAGCATTTGGATATATTCTGTATCTATGTCATTCAATGTGGTTGCCACTGGTCCAACTGAGTAACTGAATTTTTAATTTTATTTTAATTTTAATAAATTTAAATTTAAATAGCCACACATAGTTAACAGCTATCAGACAGGACAATGCAGCTCTAGAATATGCCTTTCTAGTTATCACATCCAGCAGTACAATATAATTTCATAAACTCCAAATTTACTATTTTGGAAACCATAGTCTTTTCACATGGATTGAACTAGTTTACCATTGACATCTGTACTTTGAAGAAAATGTCAGATGATTGCATTAATAATGTAAAAACCATTATAGATTAAAAGTTTAACTTTCATAAGGGCATGAGCTAGTTATAAGAACTAGCATAAAACTTTTAGAATTATTTATAAATTAATATAGATAATTGATAATAAATTTGTTAGATAATGAATCACATTAGTGACTCATTAATGTGAAGCAGGTCTAAAGGAAACTTGAAGCCATCCTTTATTTATTTATTTAAACTGTATATGCCAGACACGGGACTAGTGCTGCAGATTTTTTAAAAAGACTAGCCATCAAGAAGCTCATTTATATTTTTAAAGATATCATTAGTGCTTTATCTAATGTATTTTATATTTCATACTTTTTATATAAATAGGACTGAACTTTTCCCAAATTAGTACAAGATAATGATGTTTTTAATATTGTATTTAATTGAACTTTGCAGTGATTATTATTTATGTGACTATAAGTTATTTTAGTATACTATATTAGCATATCGTACAATCTTATGGTATATCTTTATGTATACAACACACATATAATTGTTTTAAATTTTCTTTACAGATTTAGGTAACAGTTAAAAAATTTTTCCAGTATTTAAACCCTGATTTAGTTTTTTTTACAGCATATAGCATTTACATATTAATATAAGTATATATACTAATATAAATACAGCATTACTTATAGTAAGTCGTATAACTATACTCATATAAGTATAAGCATATAAGGTATAATTTAACTTTATATATACTTATATAACCATAAGAATAAACATAAGTATTAATATATGACTAATATAAGGATAAATACTAATAGTTTCTTCTTTTAATTTCCTGCATTAGTATTTTTTTTTTTAAATGGAGTTTTGCTCTAGTTGCCCAGGCTGGAGTGCAATGGTGAGATCTCGGCTCACTGCAACCTCCACCTCCTGGGTTCAAGTGATTCTCCTGCCTCAGCCTCCTGAGTAGCTAGGATTACAGGCATGTGCCACCACGCCTGGCTAATTTTGTATTTTTAGTAGAGACGAGGTTTCTCCATGTTGGTCAGGCTGGTCTCGAACTCTGGACCTCAGGTGATCTGCCCGCTTCAGCCTCCGAAAGTGCTGGGATTACAGGCATGAGCCACCGTGCCCAGCCTTAGCACACCTAATATGTACACCTAATGTGTATAATTATTAATAAAATTTATGACTTAATTTATACTTAATGAAAATTAATATGTTAACTTTTTCAGGAATATTGATGATGGGCTATAGAGCCAGACAGCCAGACTATTCAGTAACTAGCTTTCTCACATACCAAATACAATCCTGAGCAACCCTCAGCTTATCTGTGCTTCAATTTCTTCACTAGGAAAGTGAAAAATAATTACAGCTTCCTTATAGGGTCATATCGAGAATTAAATAAAAAGATTCATAACAAGTGCTTTACATAGCCCCTGATACATACTAAGTGCTCAATAAAATTTCATTATTATTATTATTAAAAATATTGCAAGATAAACAATAAATTTGAGACCCTATATCACTTTCTTCAAGGTAATAGTGGAGGAGGAGCTTGCCAATGCTCAATGTATACTATACCAGGTGATATTTGACTACACACAAAACTAAATTAGGGTTTAAATACTGGAAAATTTTTACTCACTGGTATCTTTACTTTCTTATAGAATGTTAATTTACTTACTCTTTTCCTCTAAGATTGGAAAATTCACAACTTTTTGTACTTTATTTTGAAGAGTACATATTTGACATGGAGTCATTACAGAAGATGTGTCCCATGTCAAAAACATTTTTTTTGCTGGCAGACATGTATATGAAATTGAAAATATGGGCTTTACTCAGTATGCCTATAAAAACAAAGAACGAATATATTAAACAGTTTTAAACTTCTAAGGAAATGCTTTTGTAAATAAATACAATCCTAGAAAGGATGTAATATTTGAGAAAAGCTCTGCTCCAAAAGCATGATCAGAGATTTTCAAGTAGAGCATTGAATTCGATTTCTAAATACCACCATGTATTCTGTAAACAGATTTAGCTGACAACACAAATTAAATTGGAAAAACTGAACATCTCAGTTATGTCAATTTGCTCAGGCCTCAAAGACATACATCTTTGAAGTAATGCTTAAGTCAATACTACGGAATATGCAATATTTCATGAGATCCATTTAAACCTTGCATTTAAAAGCACACGCTTGTAATTGCACTACTTAACTTTAGTCTTATAGGAGACTTGAAGGAAACAACTGACTCCAAACTACAGAACTAAATAGGGAAATGTGAGCAGTAAGCCAAGTGTGCTTTTGAATCCCCATTTCTCTCTTTGTATTAATTTTGAGAACATTAGCTGCTATAAGAAATAAACTTACAAATACAGCAGAAGTTTATTTCTCACTCATGTAAAGTCCAAAATAGGAGTTCTCACCGACAGATGATCTCCTTTGAGCAGAAATTCAGAGGCCCAAACTTCTTCCAGCATTGGCTCCATTGTCTTCAACATGTTGCTTCCAATATGGCCATCCTTGTCTTCATCTAATAAAAAAAGCAAATAACAAGTAGTTCAAGTAGAAAGATTTCCTAGACCAGACCTGGGAGAGAGACAAATACCACTTCCATTTATATTCCATTGGCTGGAACTCAGTCATACGGCCACACCTCACTGTAAGGGAAGCTGGGAAATTAGTCTAAAATATTCCTAGAATGACAGTCATCAATGCCACATGATTCTTGATAAGCCTACACAATATAGCTTCTTCTTAGTCACTAGTCATTTCCCAGCTGCCTCTGTTGCCGCTTTAATTGCTGGAGGAAATCCATCCCATTAATTCATTCACAGTTATGTGTCAGCCCTGGATGTGCATTTTAAAAGCAGAGGGCTGAAGAATGATTACTCACTCCATAAAAAGACAAATGGAGGAATTTTTTGTTTGTTTGTTTGTTTGTTGTTTTTGCGGGGGAAGGTGTTTTGTTTATTTGTTTGTTTTTGGTAGGATAGGATCCAAAAATATTTTAAGTAAGATCTACTTAGTTCATGAATAAGGCAAGTTCTAAAAAGCAGTCCGTTTCTTAGAAATAGAGAGGGCCAGGCGCGGTGGCTCATGCCTGTAATCCCAGCACTTTGGGAGGCCGAGGCAGGCGGATCACGAGGTCAGGAGATCGAGACCATCCTGGCTAACACGGTGAAAACCCGTCTCTACTAAAAATACAAAAAATTAGCCGGGCGTGGTGGCGGGCGTAGTCCCAGCTACTCGGGGCGGCTGAGGCAGGAGAATGGCGTGAACCTGGCAGGCGGAGCTTGCAGTGAGCTGAGATCGCGCCGCCGCACTCCGGCCTGGGTGAAAGAGCGAGACTCCGTCTCCAAAAAAAAAAAAAAAATAGAGAGAGAGGATACAAATTAAAGAATAAATATTATAAACAACATCTATTCAATTCTGAGTTTTTTCTCATTTCTTTAGATATTCTTAATGTACAGTATTAGTAGGTTAGTGTCTCTGTTGGTATTGGGTAAAAGGCACACTTTATCAAGCCAATGAGAGACCATTGTGTCTTAATTCCTATGTTGGGTTAGCATATATAAGAGGTCTCATAGAAATTTCCAATGTAACATGTTCCAAAACTGAAATCTTGACTGTCCTCCACAAACCTTTTCCACCCTCATCTCTTCCCTTGCCTGTTGATGCAACTCTATCTTAAGAGTTGCACAAGACCAAAACTTTTTTTGACTCCTCTCCTCTCAGACCTCTTATCCAAGCTTCCGGGAGTTCCTGTTAACTCTACATTCAAAATGCCCAGAATAAACACCAGCTTGGGCAACATAGCAAGACCCTGTCTCTATTTTTAAGATAATAAAAATAAAATAAAAATTAAAAAAACAAAATACCCAGAATATGAACACTTCTCCTCATCCTCATTCCTGGTTTGAGCCCCCATCATTTCTTACATGGATCACGAAATAGCCTTCTAAATACTATTGTGTCTGTAATTCCCACCCCTAAACATGCGCGCGCGCACACACACACACACACACACATACACACACACACACACCTACTCTCAACTGAGGGGCAAAAGTAGAAGCAGTGAAATTAGTTAGGAGATCACTGCACTAATTCAGGTAAGAGATAACTCCTACTGTTCTTCTCTCACATGGTCCACTTCACCCATATTGACGTCTTCGCTGTTTTTGGACAAATTAGATATTCTCTCACCTTCCTTACTAATGACAAATGTCACCATTTCAATAAGGCTTATCCTGAGTGTCCTATTAAATAGTCCAATGTGCTAACCATCCTTCCATCCAGAATTTCCAAAACCTCTTAAACTTATTTTCCTTTTTAATGTAATTATATAATGCTTACTAACGTACTTTATATTGTGCGTACTTCTTTGTGTTTACTGTTTGCCTCTCTTCCAGAATGTAAGCTCCACAAGAGCAGAGATTTCTTTTGTAGTTTTTTTCTCCCTGGGGCTGTCCTTCTAGAGCCTAGAAGAGTACCTAGCACATAAAAGACGCTCTATAAATATTTATTGAATGTTCAATGAATTTTTCTAAACAGAAATATATAGTTTAAAAATTGATGATCCCATCAGGTTTAAGTTTTTCTGATTCACTATCACCTGATAGAGAAAATTAATCAAAATTCTTGGGACCAAAGTATTTCAAGGTATATTTGATGGAAAAATAATCTCACAGAATATCCTTGCCAAATAAGCTTATGATACATAGAAGACTATACCTCTCTCAGAGAGTCTATTCCACCGTAAAACAATCTTTGTAACACTAACCCAGCACTTCCCAAACTTAGTTAACAAATCTCTTTTTTTCCATGGAGCAACTATTAGAATTGCATGGAATTAATGCTCTGAAGCTTACACTTAAAAATCATTGCTGTAGGCTGATGATGTGAAAATAATGATATTTAAAATGGGGTTGAGCCCAAGAATGTAAGATTGGTTCAACATTTGAAAATCAATCATTGTAATATACCATATTAATTGAATAAAAGATAAAAATACATGATTGTCTCAATAATTTCAAACAAAACATTTTACAAAATCCAAAATCCTTTTATGATTAAAAAAAACACTGAACAAATGAACATATTAAGGGACTTCCTTAACCTGGTAAAGGACATCTACCAAAAAACCCCTACAGCTTGAATTATAATGGTGAAAGAGTGAAAGCTTTCCCCCATAATCAGTAACAAAAGAATTTCAACCCTCACCACTTCTATACCTTGCCAGGGAAACTAGGCAAGAAAAAGAAATAGAAGTATCCAGATCAGAAAGCAAGAAATAAAATAATCTTTATTTGCAGGTTGCATAATTTACATATATAAAACACTAAGAAATTCACACACATACATACACACACTATAGCTAATGAGTTCAGCACAGCTGCAGAACACAATACCAATATACAAAGATCAGTTGTAATGCTATAGACTAGCAATAAACAAACTAGAAATAAATGTGAGGAAACAATTCCATTGATAACAGCATTATAAAAACTAAAATACTTAGGAATAAACCTAACAAAAAAGTGCAACATGAGTACACTGAAAACTATAAAATTTCATTAAATCAATAAAGGCCTAAATAGAAAGACATTTTATGTTCCTGGATTGAAAGACTGAATGTGGTTAAGATGGCAATGCTCCCCAAATTGATCTAAAGATTCACTACAATCACTATCAAAATACCTGCTGACATTTTTTTGCAGAAATTGACAAGCTAATCTTTAAATTCAAAATATCCAAAACAGTAAAGCCAAACTTGAAAAACAACAAAACTAGAAAACTCACTCTTCCTGATTTCAAAACTTGCTACAAAACTACATTAATCAAGACAGTGTAAACAGGCAAAAGTATAGACATGTAAAGGAAGAGAACTGAGAATTTTCTCAGCAAATTACTAATAGAGATTCAAACCTAGACTAGACAAAAAAAATCCATGCTTTCCCCAGTACCATGTAAGTCTTTTTTGGTTCCCATTGTTCTCTATATTCTCCACAACACTTAGCCTAGGGCCATGTACTAACCGATGAATGAATGAGCAGCGCTTCTGGTGATAATGGCTAATCCTATAAGGCGGTAAATGGTACATAAAGAAGGATAATTTTATTTTTAAGTACAACCCACCAGTTACCCTGCAGCTAAAGAAAGAAATTAAAAGCTATGATTATCTATGTGTTTAATTAAAAAAACACAGATGGAGTTTCTATACTCTAACATCCTTCATCTTTTGGTAAAAATATGAGAATTGAAAAACTATCAGTCAGAAATATAGATACTATCAATCTAAGACCAAAACCAAAATTAGATTAGCCCAGAGATACCACCTTATATTCTCACTGTCTGCCAGCATATCATGTTCAATGGGGTTAAGTATTTGCTAAATGGGAAGAATACTGTGTGTGTGTGATGTGTATACATATACTCATCACACACACAGCTATACACACCCCTGGGAAGTCTTGAAGAGCACTGTAAATTTGAAGGTCCTTGGAAAATTTTAGTCTTGGAACAAGACAGTCCAGGAGAGTTTAACATCATCATTAATTAATGTGCAACATGACAAACCTGCCTCCTCTGACAATGAAATGTTTCCACAATCAAGCCTGAAGTTAACAGTGTTGGAGTACTAAATGGCTTTCTAACAAATTTAGACTTGACAGTTACTTTGTCTTTCTCTTGTCTTAGCAGATTCATGCTTAAGAAGGCCGCATATTCTCTGGCTACTCAGGGAATACAGGCCAACCTATCCATCTGCCAGGCAGCCATTCAGGATGGGTGTCCTGCATATCCAGCTTTAGGGTTATATCCATGTAATTATATACATGGGTATGTAATAAAGACAGAGGAAGGATGTCCAGAGGAGATTGTGGGTGAATGTTAGGCCAAACTTCTCAACTCCTCATTAGTCTCCTTTTATAGACTTGAGGGCTAACCACATGCAGTGGCACACTTTGATAAAAGTGAATCATAGAAATGGAAATAACTGCATTATCTGGCACATATTTTTGGCTCATTTCTTTAGACAATGAATATATACAGTTGTCTTTTGTAAGGCAGTAATGTCTAACAGGTATTTTTAAAGAATTTCTATTTTATCTAATATTATGATATAAATTATATAATTTCCAGGTAAAACAAATAGCATTTGAATTGGTATTTCAATGTCACTGACTGTAAAATCAACAAGAAAAATGTGCTTCATTTTCTGGAGCCTAAATTTTCCCACTTACAAAAACAGCAAAAATAAAAGTGTTTTCTCTATTTCTTGTGTTAGTGAGAAAACTATTGCACATATCATGCAAAATATCACTGTGATGTGAATTTAGGCTTGAGCAATGTGGGCCTGAGCTAAAAGAGTACAGGACCTTATAGGGTACCTTCTTGAGAGCCAGACCTTAAAAGCTAATCTGATTTTCTACCTTTGTTTCTCCTCTGGTCTTGTTTTATTCAGCTCTTTTAACTTTTTATATTACATATATATTTGTAAGATACCTACCCAAAGTCACTTTGGAATAAAGTGTGGGTATAAATAATCAAATGTTATTGAAATAATATCATCATTAATTGAGTTGTCTTGAGCTGGGTGATTATGGGGATGAGAAAACAAGGGAACAATAGAAAATCCTAGTTCACTGCTTAGGAGCACCAACTTGTTAACCACTTAAAATGCATGAATCACAAATAATAAGGCTCTCCTTAACATATGGGAGACATTTTTAAATTAAAAAATGCTGGAAGTGAGAATTAAGTATTTATTAATAGCCTATAAACTACATGAAATGTGCCAGACACTATTCTAGCTGCTATATATGCATCAGTTCAGGTAATCCTTTTAGTAATTCTCTGTTCCGTTGTATTACTATCATCATTCTCATTTTACAAACAAGGAATTGAGGATCAGAGTGGTTAACTACCCTGCCTAGAGTCACGCTGGTACAAAGTGGCAGCCGGGGTTTGAAGCCAAACAGGCTGGCTATGGGGTCTCTTATGCTATTCTGCAGCCTTACTTCTCCAGACAACAGAAGACAGCTGTGTACACAGCTCTCTGATTCTCAACTCTGAAGGCTCAGTGGTATCTTGGGGAAAGGTGGGAGGTGGTTAAAAACACTTCTGAGCCCAGGCCCAACTCAGACATTATTGTCTAAGTTTTTTAAAAGCCTCTCAGGTGATTCTGTTCTTGCACCCTAGGTTAAGAACCACTGAAATAAATGAACCATTGATTTCTGTTCATAAACTAAAGAGTAGCAATGACTTTAAAGGAATAGTCCATATTCTGAGCATGCTCTTCAAAATCTTTGGAATATAAAATGATTAACATAAAGGCAGTGTCACAGTAATAAAATGGCCAAGAGAATAATAAATCATGACCCAAAGAAACAAGCCATGTACAGGTCCCGCGTTGGCACTCTGCTGAGTAGAAAAAGACACACCATTTACAAGAGTAGGAAGTTATCATCTATATTCAAGAGAACACAGAAATAGCTCAGAGGTGAATGCAGACAGATCAAGCCATACCTCTTTTACGTCGTTCCATTAGTAGAAATGGAAATAAATACATTGTAAGACGGCTACCCATCCAGCTAAAGTACTGCTGCATTTTCTGTTTTTACTACATGAAAAAAGAATGTCCTTTTTGGGTTTTTTTTGTTTTTGTTTTTGTTTTCTTTGAGATGGGGTTTCACTCTTGTCACCGAGGCTGGAGTGCAATGGTGTGATCTCGGCTAAATGCAACTTCCACCTCCCAAGTTCAAGGGATTCTCCTGCCTCAGCCTCTCGAGTAGTTGGGATTACAGGCATGCCACCATGCCTGGCTAAATTTTGTATTTTTAGTAGAGATGGGTTTTCACCATGTTGGCCAGGCTGGTCTTGAACTCCTGACTTCAGGTGATCCACCTGCCTTGGCCTCCCAAAGTGCCGGGATTACAGGCGTGAGCCACCCTGCCCAGACAAGTATGTCCTTTTAGAACTACTTTTTGCGGTAAATATTATGCAAAATATCCTTAATGACTTTAATTTGTGATAGATGATTGCAGAGACTGAAGGTACTGAATTAATGTACTCTGTACTCAAAAACCAGACTTTATCTGGAGGAAAGAGCAAGGGAGTAAAGGAGCAAGAAAAAGACTGAGTAAAAGAGAAAGAAGCTGAACAAAGTATTAGCAAGTAATAAACCAACCTGTGTTTCCCCTAAGGGTTGTTGATTCCACATAGAGACATTTGACAATGTGCCTGCCATTGTCAACCTACCCAATTATTTTAGTTCCTGGAGTTTTCCAAATGCACAAAGAGTTTAACAAATTTGAAATATGTAACTTATTCATTGAGCCCTTTATTTCATAGATCATTCTTATCCACACTTCTAGATGCAAATGTGTTAGGTGCCAAATTCCTGGAAAAAAAGAGTTATCCTTTTCTCAATAATGGTTTAGTGCATCAAATTCTTTGTGGCATGATGGGCATATAAAGAACTAAATTAAAAATACGTGTCCTTAAAGCCTGCCTCTGTTTCTTCCTGCCGTAACATCAAACTAATTTGCTTAATGAGATGACTTAAGAAAGGGGTAGTTCCTTATATTTCATTACTAGATTCTTAACTTTAGGGAATAAGCTGCTATTTGTGTCCAGAAACTCATTCTTTCTCCTAATTTTATCATGACTACCATGTGGTAAAAAGCCCTCAACCTTATCTATCATTTTTCTTCCTTTCTCTTTGGGCTTTGCAGTTTTATAATTCAGAACTATGAACTAGCTCCTGGAGACTTGGGAGAACTAACTCCATATAAATTTGAATAAGCAACAGCAACAACATTCTGTAGAATTTCCCAAGAACCTTCATTTGTGAAGTATTATACCAAGTTGTTTGATGTTAAGGGAGAAATCTACAAAACAATAAGAAAAGTGATAACCAAAAAAAAAAATTAATCATGATAATTTAGGCAGATACTAGGTTAGCAATTTCCCTGATGAGATACAAATGGTTGAAAGAGGCAGGCTAAACAAATTAATACTCTAGATATAATTACAGAGCAAATAGTACTTCAAATGAATATTTTCTGGCATTTTGAAAGCATCTACCCATCGACAAGGCATTCCTTCAGACAGAAGCCACAAGGGCTCATCTTTCTCCTTGAACTGCACTCTGTGGTGTTTGATTTGGCCAAGCGGGCCGCGTTTCCTTCACGGGGCTAACAGGGCAATCGTATGTGGAATCAGCTTTGCACAGCTAGCTCTGCTTATGGCTGCTCCAAGGGCTTGATTTGGAGGCTTGGTTACAGCACACTGCCACTTTAACCTCCAGCCCAGCTGCTTTTTTTAATCTGACTTTATCCGCCATTAACACAGTGGTCATTTCTTCAGCATTTGTGACTACTTTCTAATGCACAGAACTTAGAGAAGAGAAGGGGTGATTCATTGACTTCTAGCTTTCAATGGCCACGTCAGGCAAGTTGCTTCACTTCCCTAAATTTTTCAGATATAAAATGAGGAGACTGATCACTGCTGAAGTCCCCCACAGCTATTTCATTTACAACTTTTTTAGGTAACACATTTCTAAAAAGCCAGGTTCAACTGGTTATAATCAAAAGTAGCCATATGTGCATTTCCTTAAAAATACTATAATTGTGTCCAGGTCTTCAACAGAGGTTTGTCCAAATTTGTAACACTTTACATATAGAAATTAAAAATACAAAATAAATCCTCATCTATTTCTCTGTATTCCTTTGAGATAGTAAGTCAAGTGTCTTCATTCCTATTAAAGGAATTTTACAAACATCTTTATTACATTCTTATCCCATTTGAAATATAAGTTTCTTCTGGAAA
This sequence comes from Symphalangus syndactylus, assembly GCF_028878055.3. NCBI lineage: Eukaryota > Metazoa > Chordata > Mammalia > Primates > Hylobatidae > Symphalangus > Symphalangus syndactylus. Next base: position 54,980,234 of record NC_072426.2, read on the forward strand.
ATTCAAAAGACAAAACAATGGTAGGAAAAGATATATGGATCCAACATGCATTCATGAAATAAATATTCCACAGCCCATTATCTTCAAAGCCAGGTTGCTATGTCAAATATCTAGACAGCAAATGGCTGCAATGACATATTTTGCCTAAAAAGGAAAAGGATGGAAAAGAGAAGAGAGGAGAGTTCATCTTTTGAACATCTAGATGTGCTAAGTATTATGTTAGAGACATTTATATACCTATTTAATATAAATCCTTGCAAAGGTTTTGTAATGTAGTTATTTTTATTCCCATTTTTATAGGGAAGTCAACTGAAGTTCAAAGAGATTGAATCCCTCGTTCCAGAATACACTGTTAGTAAGACCTAGAGTTTGAATACTTATCTGGCCACCCCAGAACCCAAGTCTTTTCCAAACCATTCCCAACATGCTGCCATGGGCTACCCTGGGTGGTGGTGATAGAAAGTGTGTGAAGCTATCCACAACACACTGTGATGACACAGTGGTTTTTCCCTGCTGACAGGATAAGCTTCTTTTAAACTCCCATCATCTGGACTGCTTTTCAAAGGGCATCTGTTCAGACCTAAGCCTCACATCCTCAGCAAGCTAGTGTCCCATCATTCTTAGGGGACCTTTGTTTCCTTAAATGTTAGATGGAATGAGGTCACACATCAGGCCCAGCGTGACTGGTCTTTGTTTAATGTCTGATAATGCATTTGTCTTAAGGTCAAGTGGGATTATTACCAGAACTCTGCTGAAACATAAAAGGCAAATGGAAAAGTGACAAAAAGCAGGGTCAGGTTAGAACTCCAAAAAGAATTCAGAATGGATTTTATGTAGAAAATGCAAATGCTGGGGACAAAAAAAAAATAGAAATGTATTTTACGAGTGTCACAAAAAATGTGTTTAAAAAACAGATTTCAGTTATGCAAGGCAAAGGAATGACATCAAGAAAATTATTGCTTCTTTGCTATAGAGGGAGAAAACCCAGTAACAGACGGCATTGAAACAGAGATTTTTAAATAATTTTATCCATTCATATATTGTATTTTTATTAAAAAAATAACTTACATCTAGGAAAGTATATGTGTTATGTCTGCACATACATAAGTATACAAGTCAGTGAATTTTCACAAAGTGAACACACCCTGGTAACCACCACCTAGATAAAGAAATAGCACATTTCCAGCATCTTAGAAGTCTGCCTCGTGCCCTGTCAGCCACTACCCACTCCTCTCCAAAGTGGCATTCAGGCTTCTAAAACTAGAGATCAGCTCTGCCTGTTTCTGACCCTCATATAAACAGAATCAGACAATGTGTGCTTTATGTCTAACTTCTTTTGCTGCACACTGTTTATAAAATTTACCCATATTGTTGCATGTAGTAGTTGTTTAATTCATGTTCACTTCTGAATGGTATGTCCTTCAATGAATAAAACATAATTTATTTATTCATTCTGTTTACAGATATTTGGATTGTCCCAGTTTTGACTATGATGAGTGTTTAAGAGTATGCATATTCATGTGCATTACTCTGTTGCTCATGCATCTGTTACATATACAGCTAGGAATAAAACTGCTGAGTCAGTGTGCATTTGTTCAGTTTTAATATTTATCGTCAAAGAGTTTTCCAAAGTTGCTGTCCCAACTGTTACTTCCATTATTAATGTATGAGAATTCTCGGTGCTCCACACCATAGCCTGTGTTTGGGGTTGTCAATCTTTTACATGGTAGCCATTCTGGAGGGTGTGGAATGTTATCTTATTGTGAATTCAATTTGTATTTCCCTGATAACAAATGAGGTTGAGAACATTTTCTTTTTTTTTTTTTTTTTTTGAGATGGAGTCTCGCTGTTGCCCAGGCTGGAGTGCAGTGGCGCGATCTCGGCTAACTGCAGGCTCTGCCCCCTGGGGCTCACGCCATTCTCCTCCCTCAGCCTCCTGAGTAGCTGGGACTACAGGCGCCCGCCACCTCGCCCGGCTAATTTTTTGTATTTTTAGTAGAGACAGGGTTTCACTGTGTTAGCCAGGATGGTCTCGATCTCCTGACCTCGTGATCCGCCCGCCTCGGCCTCCCAAAGTGCTGGGATTACAGGCGTGAGCCACCGCGCCTGGCGGTTGAGAACATTTTCACATGCCTCCTGGCAATATGAATATATTTTTTTTGTGAAGTGCCCGTTCAAGACTTTTGCAACATCTTCTATTATGTTTTCTATCTTTTTCTTACTGATTTGTTGTATTTTTTCTTTTTTTTTGAGGCAAGGTCTCACTCTATCACCCAAGGTGGAGTGCAGCAGTGCCATCAGAGTTCACTAGAGCCTTGTGTTCCTGGGCTCAAGCTATCTTCCTGCCTTGGCATCCCGAGTATCTGGGATGCAGGCACATGCCACCATGCCTGGCTACTTTTTTTAATTCTTGATATTCCTTTTATTTTCGATATGCCAGCTAGAGTCCTTTGTTGGTTTATGTGTTGAAAATATCTTCTCCTATTTTGTGGCTTGACTTCCTACTTCTTAATACTATGTTTTTATCAACAGAAGATGTAATATAATTCAATTTGTCAATACTTTACCTTATGATGAGTAGTTTCTGTATCCTGCATAAGAAGGCATTCTCTAGTCCACGTATATAAAGATATTTTTCTGGGCTATCATTGTAAACTTTATTATTTTACCTTTCACATTTGGATTTCAATACCACTTTGAATTGATTTCTGTGTATGGTAGGATTTTCCTTTGTCTTTTAAAAAATATCAAACATAGGAAATCACAGTAAAATGAGAAAAACAACTGAATTGTAAAGCAATCTGAAAATACTCTATGCTTGAATTCCTTGGATTGTTTTTTACAAAACATGTTGCAACCTGTCACTAAAGCATCAGCAGTTTTATTCTGAAAGGATAAGAAAGAGAAATAGAAAATTTTTTGAATGGTAAAAAATGCAAAACCTCTAAGTTATTTATTGCGGTAAGGGGGTAGGCAAATTCCTGCTCAGAATGAGTTCAGGAGCTTTAGTAAGAATTTTGGATGCAAAAAGAACTGGGTTCATAGCTCTGCTCTGTCACTTACCAGGTGGCACTGCTGAGTTATTTACCTCACAGAGTTCTCATCCGTATGATGAAAAGAATATGCATCTCACTGGATTAAAGTGAAAAGGCAGTTAAACATATTTCTGTTTTATCACTGTGTCTCCAGCACTTGCAGCAGTATATGTCACATAATAGGAACTTGATACTGCATTCCCCTCTGTCTTACACTATTATTATTAATTCTTTGCTCTCTAATTAGAACAAGTGTAGAGCCATCATTAAGGAGAAAAGGCAAGACATCATAAGGTAACCTGGAAACCAGGAAAACCAAAGACCGTTTACTTTCACAATTTTGTCTAAGCAAAATTGGATGAGTCAACTTAATGTTAATACCCCGAAAAGAAAGTAGAACATCATCATTTTGAAATGTCCTTGAAGGGCCAAAAATAGAGTAATTAGCATGGTTTTACAAGCCCAAATAGTGTTAGAAAGAACAGTTTAATTTCCTTACCTGATATATGGCAAAGTAATGTTGATAAAGGGAAAACTGTACTACATTTAATCTCTTTACACATCAAGAAAGCCTTTAATTTTATCCCACTGAATGTTCCTGCGAATATACTAGATTCTTAGGTTCCTTAAAGTGTGGTGCTTGGCCCACGACCAGTAGCATCAACATCACCTGGGAGCTTATTAGAAACACAGACTTAGACCTACTGAGTCAGAACCTGCATTTTACCAAAATCCCCAGGTGAATCTTATGCACATTAATTTTGAGAAGCACTGAACCAGACAATTAAAATATCTACTGATCTGATAACCCACATTTTAAAAATAAAGTTACGAGCAAGAGTAAGGATAGAAAGGGGGGTCAAACTAAATAAGTGATAACCATCCTATATCAGGTTCAATTTATCTGTTATCAGGTCATTTTGATTGCACATCCAGAATCTGAGCACTGCGTGCTCTCAGCCTGGGTTATCTGTCTTTCCAATTATCTTCATTTTTTGCCTCTTTTCTCCACAATTTCAAATAAAAGTCATTATAATAAAAATTGTTATTGAATCTTACTTTTACTTTTGAATCTTACTTTTACTTTTGATTTTTATCTTAGCTCCGAGGACTGCAGACGAACTGAAACAGAAAGAAAGAGGAGAGGAAAGGAAGGAGGCAAAGTCCGTAAAAGAAATTGCTGCTGACACACTGTCTTGATCCCTCATTCAGTCACTGATTTAGCCCAAAGCCACTCTCCTTCTCAGTCTCTGACTTAGAATCCTAAACTATCTCTGCCTTCTATGCCCTCCCTTTAAAGAGAAAAACAGCATGAATAGGTTGGGCTACAACATGAATAGGTTGGGTTTTTGAAAAGTATTTTTTGTCTGTTGGTTTGTTGCAGTAAACTCTGGTGTGCTAAATAAATGAAGCGGGTGACTCAGGTCACTGTAGTGATCTATGAATCTAAAAGTTTGTGAAGTACTAGATGGTTATGTCTACTCTGCTAAGTGAGTGCCCCAAAGATTAATCATTTATAGTTAACTGCCTTTGTTAGAGAATGTTTGTAAAATAGTGATAGTAATAACCATCACTAATATGTATGGTTTAAAGAATATATACGTCAGGCACTGTGCTAAGTGTCTTAGATATTTTCTCTCATTTAGTTTTCTCAGTAATATACTTGTATTAGTTTGTTCTCATACTGCTATAATGAAATAAAAGAGCCTGGGTAATTTCTAAAGAAAGACGTTTAATTGGCTCACAGTTCTGCAGGCTGTACAGGAAGCATGGCAGAATCTGCTTCTGGGGAGGCCTCAGGAAACTCACAATCATGGTGGAAGGCAAAGGGGAAGCAGGCACATCTTACATGGCCAGAGCAGAAGGAAGTTGGGGTGGGGAGGTGCTACACACTTTTAAACAACCAGATCTCATGAGAACTCACTTGCCATCATGAGAACAGCACAGAGAAGACGGTGCTAAACCATTCCTGAAAGATCCACCCCCATGATCCACTCACCTCCCATCAGGCCCCACCTCCAACACTGGGGATTACAATTTGACATGAGATTTGGGCAGGGACACAGATCCAAACCATATCAATAATTAGGTGAGTTACAGAGACCTTATATTAGTATCATGTACTGGGTCCCCATGGTTAAGAGGAAAGTAAAAGTTACTATAACACGAGATATTAACTAATGACTTCCCCACTTGTAGAATGGCTTCCTACTCAAACATATGTCACTCTCACTTAATGCCTGCATCTATCCCAGTGCAAGAGCTAAAGTTTTTGTTCCTCGGTTTCTTCATTGTATCAAACATCCAGTAAACACAGTGAAAACCAACAGCAAGGCACAATTGCAGGTCTTGATAAAGAAGGAGATTCATGAAATGGATAAAAAAATATGTTGGGATTCTGTTCACATCACTGGCTGAAGCATTGACAAATGAGGATCTGGCAGAGATTAAAGTAGCTAACTACTGAAAAAGAGAAAATCAAAATTGTCGACAGGATATGTTCTTCACAAAGAATAATTTAAATATTAAGAGATTTCTATCCTGCTTTAAAAGCTAAGTCTCAAGTGAAGATTGTCTATCATATCATCATATAATTTTATCCCAAAAAATATAGCAAAAATTAATATCTGATTCATTCTCATTTCTGCTAAGAAATAACATACCTTTTGCAATGTTAGCTATGAATTAGAATGAATTCATTTTCATATAGTCTAGCTCAAATTTTTTAAGATGAGTTTTCAAACTTTTTACAATTTGCTTTACAATTTTTATGCTATTTGAGGTAGATACATTTTAAATGGGTTTTTCTTCCAGTATCAATCCTGCTCAAGTAAGGAGGCTTTGCTGTTTTATTATTACCCATTTTATATATGGGAAAACTGAGATTTTACATTATTCCATAATTTGACCAAGATCACAGCCAGGCATCTGTTTTGCAAAATTTGGTCTTGGTCCTAGAAAGTATTACTTCCAAAATTAAAGTTCTAAAATCATTCTAATAATAAGAATTTGTGCAATGAAGTAAACAAGATGAGAGAGAAGAACTTTAAATCCCGGACTTCTAACGTTGTTGAAAGTTATTATGAAAATATATTATATTACATAGGACCTATGGAATTCACTGAATATATTAATTAGGATCAGAATGCCTCTTCTCCCATACAGAAATTGAATGCAACCGGCACTGAAAGAAAAATTCTTCTAAAAATATGACATTCAGTGAATCACTTAATACAAAGCAAACTTGAAAGATTCTACAACATCTGGAACCATAAAACCTTATCCTCCAGGCTGCACTCTGATCAACTTTATGGACTGTGAATATGTGATTGATTTATACATCCAAATTGAAACAAATGATGCAATACCAGCAGGAACTCTGGATTTGATCTTCCATTTACAGACATACCTGTGAGTCCTAAACTTTATAAATGTACATGCCAATTGTAGCAGTGATAAGTTCCTTCATGATATAAACTGCATGATAAATGGGATATGCACTAGGCTTCACTAGTTCCTAAAACACATGGCTGTGTTCATTGCTCCTCTCATGTATTTGAGGGAAGATAATCTTCCTCAAATTGTTAGTTGAATAAGCATAATATCATATCCTTGGGAGGATGCGGGAGAGAACTATTTTTATATCCCATTATACGAGCTCCTGTCACACAAATTAGATGTAATTTTGCTAGAAATGCAGGCAACAAAAACAAGAAATTTTACTGGTAAGAAAGATAGGCTTGAACTGGGAGGGCTAGTTGCTTGCTAACATCAATCTAGAGAATAACTAAGAATGTCAGCTCCTTTCTTTTAAACAGTCAGAGTTGTAACAAAGAAATTGCAAAACACAAAATAAAGTGTTTTATAATAAAAATGCATGAATCAGGATTGGTGGGTAACCATACATCACTGATGAGACATATTTAAGCTAATAACTCCCAAGACTTTATCTGTTGTATGAGTTATTCCTCCACATACATAATTCTCTTTACTCCCCTTTTCCTCACTGTATATTAACAGGCAGAAGTATAAATGCTGGCCGGGTGTGGTGGCTCACGCCTGTAATCCCAGCACCTTGGGAGGGCGAGACAGGCAGAGTATGAGGTCAAGAGTTTGAGACCAGCCTGGCCAACACAGTGAAACCCTGTCTCTATTAAATAAATAAATAAATAAATAAATACAAAAATTAGCTGGGCGTAGTGGCAGGCGCCTGTAATCCCAGCTACTTGGGAGGCTGAGGCAGGAGAATCGCTTGAACCCAGGAGGCAGAGTTTGCAGTGAGCCGAGATCGCAGCACTGCACTCCAGCCTGGGTGACAGTGTGAGACTCTGTCTCAAAAAAATAAAAAAAAAAAATTATAGATAGATAGATAGATAGATAGATAAAATGCTTTTTACTTTTGAACAATAGAACGAAATTAAAATAATTGTGAATATTAGTAAAAATTATATGGTGTTTAATGCTTAGTTGTACATATTTATGAGCATGATGGCAACACTAAGCTAAATATTCAGCTATGTACACTCATAAAAGTTATATTTAAGCTAGGATGTTGAAGGTAAGGTTGTGTAGAATGGGTAGATTAGGTTATACACAACTATGTAAGCACATGATAGCTTAAAGCAAGGGTCAAAGAGTCTTTGAGGAGTGAATAGTTTAATGTCTCAATAATAATAATAACAATAATGAAAATTACAGTTATACCAATATAGTTCCAGGGTGAATAAATAGTAAATCAATGAATGAAACATTCAGTCAACGACTAAGCTAAAAGCCTCCAAACAAAACTGAGAAATGCTTAAAGTGTTTGAACGCAAGATCTTTAGATGAATATTTACATAAGCATGGAAAAACGCATAACAACCACTTCATCAGAATATATATGGAAATGTCAACAGAAGACTCTCAAAATCCCTAACACAGCAGATAATGGCCTGAAGCATCTGGCCATATCTTATCAGCTTGCACAATCCATCTGGACAAATCATTCTTGTCATTTTTTATGTAAACTGGAATAATCCTCTCTTCAACTAGAAACTGAAGTGCTGGCTACAATCACAGTCACCTCATTTGTGGTTTGTAAGACTCAACCAAGAGAATGTGTGCAGAAAAGCACAGCCACTATAACAAATGTCACTCCACCCTACCACATGTTCAAATAAATTTACCTAGTTTTTAAAACCTACTACAAATGCTGAACACCATTTTGGGGAGCAGAAAATTAAGTTCTCAAATAATACTAAGTTCGGTGGGTTAAGCATTGACAAAAACAAGCTAATTACCAGGAAAGATTGGTTATGAATACAAGAAAAAAATAGTCTAAAGAGTCACAAGGGGCCAGGCGCGGTGGCTCGCGCCTGTAATCCCAGCACTTTGGAAGGCCGAGGCGGGTGGATCACGAGGTCAGGAGATCGAGACCATCCTGGCTAACATGGTGAAACCCCATCTCCACCAAAAATACAAAAAATTAGCCAGGCATGGTGGCGGGTGCCTGTAGTTCCAGCTACTCAGGAGGCTGAGGCAGGAGAATGGCGTGAGCCCGGGAGGTGGAGCTTGCAGTGAGCTGAGATCGCGTCACTGCATTCCAGCCTGGGCGACAGAGCGAGACTCTGTCTCACAAAAAAAAAAAAAAAAAAAAAGAGTCACAAGGGACTATAAATTAACTGTGTTATCCCCATCGGTAACTATATACTGTCATATAACACAAGTAGGATGGATGGGAAGATGAAAGCTAGAAAATATTTTCCCCTCTGAATTAACATAGGTTAAATCTTAATTCAGAAGTTTGCATTTGGGAGGCTTATACTGCAAAAAAAAATTGAAATATAGGTGACAATCTTAGGAAGAATAAGAAATAATTTAAAATATGACAAGCTCTATGAAACATTAAAGATGCTTAGATAAGAAAAAGGATTGTTCTGTTTTCTGAAATGTGTAACTCCCACTTATTTCAGCATAATATAAAATGAAATATTCACTTGCTGATTTTAGAGAGAATGGAACTCTTTATAACCCTTTTACGGGAGGATGCTATCAAATCCTGTATAACCACAATAAGATACCAGTTCATACTAAGATGGCTATAATTTAGAAGATGGACCATAACAAGTGTTGGCAAGGATGTAGAGAAATTGGAACCCTCATACATTGCTTGTGGGAATGTAAAATAGTGTGATCGTTATGGAAAATGATTTGGTGTTTCCTCAAAAAGTTAAGCATAGATTTGTCATATGACCCAACAATTCTACTCCTAAATATACAAGAAAATGTGTATGTTTACATAAAAACCTGCACATGAATGTTCATAGCAGCATTATTCATAATAGCCAAAAAGTGGAAAAATCAGTTGAAGAACGAACAAACAAAATGTGGTACGCTCTTATGATGAAATACTATTCAGTCCTAAAAAGAAATGATACATGTTACTACATAGATGAACCCTGAAAACATTATATTGAATGAAAGAAACCAGACACAAAGGCTACATATTGTATAATTTCATTTATATTAAATGTCCAGAATAAGCAAACTATAAAGACAGAAAGTCGATTATTTGGGATGGATAGGAGGGAGTGGGGAGTGACAACTAACTGGGTCAGGATTTATTTTGAAAGTAATGAAAATGTTCTGAAATTGGATAGTGGTGATGGTTGCATGATTTTGTTTTAGAATATACTAAAAACCATTAAACTATATACTTTATTTGTTTGTTGTTTGTTTGTTTATTTTTGAGACAGAGTACCCAGGCTGGAGTGCAGTGGCATGATCTCGGCTCACTGCAACCTCCACCGGGTTCGAGTGATTCTTGTGCCTCAGCCTCCAGAGTAACTGGGACTACAGGCATGCCCCACTATGCCTGGCTAATTTTTGTATTTTTTGTGGAGACAGGATTTCTCCACGTTGAACAGGCTGGTCTTGAACTCCTTACCTCAAGTGATCCACCCACCTTAGCCTCCCAAAGAGCTGGGATTATAAGCATGGACCACCACATCCAGCCTTAATCATACACTTTAAAAAGGTGAATTTTATGGTATATGAATTATATTTCAATTTAACAGGAAAACTTGTATATGTGGGAAGTAACTAATTTTAGAAAAATAACTATTATCCTTTAGAAAAAGAAATTTTGTCTTATAATCTAAGCTTCTTCAGCTTATAAAATATCCATCAAAAGGATAGTGCACATCAGCTGTTTCCTGTTCTGTAGAAAAGATGAAATAAAAATAAAAACACTAAAATTATAAGCTTCATAATACATGGTTTCTTCCTATATAAATTTTCCTGTCCAGTGGAGTAGGCAGACATACAGACAAATAATGACATGACATGAGATACATGGAAATAAATAAACAGATCTATACAAGGTATGATGACAGAGGAGAGAGGATATACATCTGAGTAGCATGAGGGCTTAAGAAGCATCAAAGATAGTGCAATTTCATCTGAGTATTGATGAAAGAATGCATATTCACCAGACACACAAGGTGAAGGCCAAGCATTTCAAGTTGTGGTAACACATGCAAGACAGAGATCTGGAAGAGCATTTCAGCTTCATAGATCTGCAAGTCTTTCTGTTGGGCCAGAACATAAGAGCTTTTGCAGACGAGCTGATGAGGGTTAAGAGGTATTATTCTTAGAATGAAAGCAATCATAACCTCCCTCATGGGAGATAGAGTCATCAAAGATATTCTTCAGGGAAGTGAAATATTCAGATTTCAATTTAGATAGATTATGCTGGCAGAAATGTAGGGCAAGAATTGGAGGAATCCAAGACTGGAGTCCAGGAGATCCTTAGAGAATAAATGGTTAAGGCAAGTAAATGATGAAGTGGAATAAAGATAAGGACCAGCTATAGAGATACTTAGAAAGGCATTGTGAACTGGGGAAAGAGGAGGAATTGAGAATGACTCATCTCTGACTTAGGCAGGAAGAACAAGGTTTATTTGTGTTTTTTGAATTTCTAATAAAATTGCATTTAAACTGTAATATGGAATTTGAGGTGTCTGTTCCAGGTATAAGAAAACTAGAAGGCAGAGCTTTGAGTTTGCAGTTTGGTGAAGAAAGTCTGGGCTGGAGATATGAATTTGAGAGGGTTTAGAATATATCTCAAGTAATGGGAATGAATGAGGCTGCCCAGGAAAAACAGAAAAAAGGACAGAAACCATCAGAAGCCCAGATGAGAGGTAAGACAGTATAGAGATGGCACATATTTCTCAATAAGTATTTGTCAAATAAATGAGCATATAAAAATCATATTTGCTTCCAAGGATAGCAGACAGGGTGAGGTGAGGAAAATGGAATCAAAAGAGGTGCCATCAAATCTTTTCTAATTGTTTGTATATCACAACGAGAAATAAAAATCCATTTTTCTCCACATTGTCTGGACATATAATGTGGGGAGTTTTCAGCTCAGAGATGAGATTGCCAAAAACTAAGTATGAATAGAGAGAAGGGAGCTGAAGACTGAGTCCTGGTCAGGAGGCAGAGGCAGCTCAAGCAACAAAGACAGACAAGGCAGTCAGTGAAATAGGGCTCAAAGCAGATCAGTGTAGTGATTTGAAAACCAAATGAAGAAAATGGTGAAAGGATGGTCAGCTGTGCCAAATGCTGCTGATAGGTCAAGTTAGATGAGGACTGAGAATTTTATGCTGGATGTGGCAAGACAGAGGTCATTTGTGACCTTAAAGAGTGCTTTTCTGTGGAGTGGAAAGGGAAGAAAGCCTAATTGCAGTGAGTTCCAGAGAGAGAGTTCTGTGAAGGAGTAAAATAAATTTGGCAAATACCTTAAAAAGCAGAATATTTTAAAAGTTACATAGATGGGTAAATAGATAGCTGGACTCCAATTTTGCTTAAATGGGATTTACATATCCAGATAAAATTCTACAAACTGACAGGTATAGAAAGATATTTGTTTTAAAACATTTTGTAGAAATATTGCTTAAAAAAAATCAAGAAGGTTCAAGTAAAAGACCCAGGCAGAGAATGAGGAGGAGAAGAAAAGAGAAAACAGGGAATTCTACCATAAAGGGGGAGCAGAAAAATGGGCAAAGCTGAGGTGGGACATGGAGTGGAGGAAGGGCTTTTCATAAATATAAATAAATATATATAATATATATATTACGTGTAATATACACACAAACGTACATATATATATATAAAAGATTGGAAGATATCACAGCATGTGTTGATGCTTTGGGGATGAAATAAAGTGTGATTATACAGAAGAGGCAAGGGATCAGCAGAGGCTCACAGAAATTAAGGAGGAACAGGACCTGGTACACAAGCAGAGAGGCAAGAGCCATGCTTATCCCCTAGAATGGCAGGAAAGGCAGAGCATGTGGGTCCAGCTGTAGGAAGGGTAATAGATTTGGGGGAATGTAATTTTGCAGATAAGGAAAAAAAAAGAGTAATAAATAACTTGCCAAGAACCAGGAAACCAGAATAGCTAATTTAATATCCATCTCAAAATTAATGTGGCATATGTTAAATGTTGATCTAAATGGGACATAGTATAATTATTTAAAAATAATAGCATTATCTTTGTAAAGTAGTTCTAGTCTCTTTGTAAGTGTAAGAACAAAACGCTATAAAAGTTTGAATATAGGTGGAGGCAGTTGGTTTTAACATACCAAATAATGAAAGCATTTACATTGGAATCCATGTGAAGGAACTTCTAATACAACTGCAGGATTTCTATGGTCAGTTGACTAGCCTGACATTAAACAGGAAGCCATCATAGCAATATTTATTTTAGGGATGCACATCCAAATCAAACAAGCTCAGAGGGATACACTTCCTTGCAAAATGAATGGAAAATAAATAGTCTAATAGCTATCTTCCCAGTAATAGTATATTTTCACAAATCTCCTTTAAATAATGATGATTTTAGATAGGAGGTATTCAAAATTCTTCATCAATGAATACACAAATAGATGAATAAATCTTAAAGAAACATTATGGACCTTTCTGGATCCTATGAATAGTTGAATTATTCTCAATAAATGACTTACCTGCCCTTCTAGAACATTGCCCGTTTGGGTACTAAAGCAGCAAAAACAGTTTTATAAATCCTAAATCCTTTAGCTTTTGTAAAATAATAATAATAATATAAGGGATAAATCTATCTCAATAGAGTCACATTTTTACTAGATACTGGGAAAGGCTTGAACAAGCAAGGTGATATGGATTTCAAAAGGCATTTAGGAGATATTTTATCTCTTAAATTTAAACTTAATACTGGATATGACTATCCCACCTATTCAGATTTTTATTGACTTGTTTTGCAACTACATTTTCTTTATAGTTAATAATTAGGTTTTCTTTAAATTAAAAGGTTTGGATACTGTTTCTACCTTTTATAAGGGGATAATGTGGCTTAAATAGTCTGGGCTTTTAAGTCCAACAGGGAAAATAATTGTATTTAAATAAAGCACTTTGTATGTAGTGATAGTCAATAAATATCTGTTAATTTGGTTTCAAGATTGTAGCTATTTCACATGCTGTAATAAATGTTTAACATAATGAACTATGAGTTCAAGGATGAGTTGGAAAACAGTTGCTATAAGATTCATCAGGGACAACACAGTGAACAAATTCTGACCAACAGATTGGATGTCCTACTTTTTGTTGAATTATTTAAAAGATAAATTTATTATTTATTTTAGTAAATGCAAAATATTAAGACGAAATTTCTCTGGAATTCCAAAAGCCAATATTCTAGCTTTCATAAGAGCAGGATTAGTTTGTACCACTTTACTCCAAATAAATATGCCATGAATACTAGTTGGGATGGAAAATAAGCAAACTTAAGAAGATATAAAAACTAATTGCTTTTTGTTTTGTTTTTGAGATGGGGGTCTCACTCAGTTGCCCAAGCTGGAGTGCTGTGGCCAATCATAGCTCACTTCAGGCTCAAACTCCTGGGCTCAAGTGATTCTCCTGCCTTAGCCTACCAAGCCTTTAATATATTTTTTGAGATGGGGATCTCACTATGTTGTCCAAGCTGGTCTTGAATGCCAAGCAATCCTCCTACCTCAGCCTCCTGAGTAGCTGGGATTACAGGTTTGAGCCACTGCACCTGGCCCAAAAATTGCTTTAAAAAATATATATAGTAACTTGATTATAGGCCATAAGTAATCATTTAACAAATAAAAACTTTTAAAGTTTTTAAGTAAATTAGGTTCCTATTATATACTCTGTAGTATATTCAAGGCATGAGCTTACTTTTGGAATATGAATATAAATAAAATGATAATTCACAAATTGCTAATTGCTCTTCCCTGCTAGGTCTTTAAACAAAATGCACACGGTATTTTAGGTTAATTGCTTAAGATAGTCTCAATTTGAAACCCCATATTGATAGCTCTGTGATCATTTAAATTCAGAATACCCTTTTAAAATTATGTATATTTTCATCATCTACTTAAAGGTCAAATGTTGTTTTTGAGCTAAAAAGTATCATTCCTACTTGGAATAAATTTTAATGGCTGTGATTCTAGTAGTCTTCAAAAGTGCATTAAAAGTAATTTGTGGCCTTGGCTTAATTTGTTGGCTTTTTAAAATCTTTTAAGCCTTTTTTAAAAAATTGTAGTAATTCCATGTGGTGTTAAAATATGCAAAGGTTATACAGAAATTCATACATAAATTATGTACCCATCTTCACTCTTCACTTTTCTTTGCCAAATAAATTATTACTTGAGTTCCCTGCTATCACAGGATACATATAATTTCACAAAACATACAATATACAATGTTAGGGAACCAGAACTTCTATTTGTTTCCCCTATTTGTTACTGTGCATTTCAAAGTATGTATTTGCTAACCTTTATTCAACCAAACTTTAACAAGCACTTCCTATATTTAATGCATAATACTGGGTGTTTTTAAATACATCTATTATACATGCTTAACATGTATGATTAATATCTATTATACATGCTTAACATGTATGATTCATGTTAAATTGGTAGAGGAGGTGGAGTTTAAGATGGATGCGCTGAGCTACTTGCTAATAGAAATGAGCGATTTGTTGTAGCCAAATAAGAGATATTCAAATTGTTGTTACATTACATCTTCTATTTATACTATATTTTGATTTTGCCCCAGACTAGCTACATTTAAGCATCATACTAGTAGTATTCATACTTCACTTGTCACTTGATTTCTGTGACCTTAATTGATGTTTATACAACCAATTATATGATTAGAGATCATCCTCATAACCATCTAGAAGAAATTCTTAAGCTCTGTAAACCTACTTCCTCATTTATAAAATGGAAAGAAAATCTACCTCACTGAATTGTGGGAAAGTTTAAATGAGATGAGGTGTGTAAAATCTTAGGGCCATGTCCGACATAAAGTATTCCCTCAACAGGCCAAGTGCGGTAGCTCACGCCTGTAATCCCAGCACTTTGGGAGGCTGAGGTGGGCTGATCACAAGGTCAGGAGTTAGAGACCAGCCTGACCAACATGGTGAAACCTTATCTCTACTAAAAATACAAAAATTAGCCAGGTGTGGTGGTGCATACCTGTAATCCCAGCTATGCAGGAGGCTGAGGAAGGAGAATCATTTGAACCTAGGAGGCAGAGGTTGCAGTGAGCCAAGATTGCACCACTGCACTCCAGCCTAGATGACAGAGCAAGACTCTGTCTCAAAAAATAAATAAATAAATAAAATAAAATAAAATAAAAGATAGAAAGTGTTCCCTCAATAAAGGATAAGCAACTTTTGGGAAATGCCTATTGATGGAGACTCCCAGTTAAAGAAGTTAACATTCTAAGGGTAGGAGGCATATAAATGCAAGTACTTTAGTTTCACAGTACTGTATTACAAAATTACTGTAAGTGTGTGTGTGTGTGTGTGTGCGTGTGTTTATTAAGGGCAAGAGTAAAGAATATGGAGACTGGTATAGTCTAGTTTAAATTTCCAAAAGTACAAAAAGAATAGGCTAGAAATCTCTTTGTAAATTTTCTAACACTAAACAAATGTTGTGTGTAGCTAGTATGACCTGCTCCAAAAACGCAGAGAATGAAACAATTGTACATATCTCTTATTTTATCCTAATCATTCAATCAAAAAAATCTTTTTAATAGATAGCCCAGCATACCCTCTTAAACTCTACCCCATCTTCGTCCTTCTTTTCCCATTTACAGAGAACCTTCAGGGATTGTTCAATCCTGAATTGGTCAATCCTTGCCCAGAGACCAAGGGGAAAGGGAACGGAGGTCCAGTCAGCCTACTATCACCAGTTTTTCATTGCCACGTGTCACTGTTGAAACTTGGTCTTGTCAGTTCCTCAGACCCTTGCTGGGCTGGTCCAAGCCTCTGCTCTGGCTTCAGGGATGCCTCTCACTTGGATTCCTGGAGTTCTCTTTGTTCACAATGTCTTGTTCAGTCATTATTCCCCAAAAACTTGATACTACATCTGGGCCGCAGGAGGCCGAGAGTCTTCTTGCTTAAGTAACAAGCTATGTCACACCAGTCCTTCCCCATAACAACATCTGGAATCTTAAGTTTAGCCTGGATTGTCCAAGGCCATCCACTTTCTTAAAAAAACAAACAAACCAAAAACAAACAAACCAAAAAACTTTGTACCTAGGCATGCTATTGTCCTTTTTTGTTGCCATGTATTGGCCAGAATCATCCTAGTCTTCCCTGACAGGTCCCTCTAACTCCAAATTTCTGGACATATGTCTTGGTCCCCATCTCACTGAGCTCCTGGGCTCCTCATGCAAACTACACATGAAGGTTTCTAAAGAATAACAATATGGAATGCCTCCTCATCCTATATTCACATAACTAGGTAAACCACTCTTAGTGGTTTCATATGGCTACTGTAACAAATTAGCAGCAATGTATTGACTTAAAACAATACAAACTTACTCTCTTACAGTTCTGGAGATCAGAGGTCAGTATTGAGTCTTACAGGGCTAAAATTGATGTGTCTGCCTGTCTGATTCCTTTAAAGAAGGCCCAATTCTTCACCTTTTCCAACTTTCAGAGGTTTCTGGAAATCCTTGGATCATGGCCATATTCAATTGTTACATGGTATTCCATTCTATATCCAACCACCACTATGTCCAATCTCCATTTCTAAATTACATCACCTTCTCCTAAATTTAGCCCTCCTATCTCCATCTTATAAGAATGCTTGTGATACTTTAGGATAATATGGCTAATACAGGATAATGTCCTCATCTCAAAATGCTTACCTTAATCACATCTGCAAACTGTCTTTTACCACGTAAGGTAACAGGTCCTGGGGACTGGGACGTAGACATCTTTAGGGGCCCACTATTCTGTCAACCACACCACTCAAATAATTCTTTTCACAGCAAAGATTACTTCAGGGAGACTTTCTGTTTTCACCCTAGGCATAGTGGGAAGAAGCAGAATTCAAAGATATGTCTCAATGGGCATTTCCTTTAAATTTCACATTAACCAGCATCCTGATTTGCACTTTCTTAGCCACATGGCAGAGGGAGAAAATGTATCGAATGTATCAAAACTGCAATTTTTGTATCCAGTAGTTTACTAAATAACATATAATTGGGGGAAACTATGATCAAAGGCATGATTAGAATATAAAATTCAAAGTGTGCCCTTTCCATGGTCTATTCTGGGCCTCTCCTACTTATTGCTTAGTCTTCTGAAACCCAGGAATCAGACCATCCCTTACAGGTCTCTGATTGGGTTCAAGCCTGTCTACCTTTGAAGGACAAACTGCTAAGTAGGTTAAACTATTTCAGTTGGGCACCAGTGACATACTACCACGAGTTGTACCGAGCTACATGCCTATCTCAAAGGTTTCGCTGACTTTATATTTATTATTTTTTGTTGACAAAAATTCCATATATTTATCATGTACAACATGATGTTTTGAAATAATAGATACCTTGTGGAATGGCTAAATCAAGCTAATTAACATGTGTGTGACTTTATATTTTTGTCTTGGCTTATCTCAGAACAACAACAAAAAAATTTAATGTTATCCAATTAGAATATCCATTCCACTTAAGTATTTTATGCAATCCTAACTTCGAACATACTGAATAATAAGACAGTAAGGAGTAACATTTTTGATCATTTAATATAAGCATTTATTCATTAGTAACTTTATTGGAAAGTACCCAGAATACTAGGTTGAACTAGATGAAATTGCTAATATTTTCCCAGTATTTTGATAATTTCATATGACTCAACTTATTATAGAGTCTGTCAATGATGGCATTACAAACTCCAGCAGCATTCACCTGAAGCTCTACAAGGAACAATTGATGACCTTCCAAAATACATTCCTTGCTCACCCCCAACTCCACTCCCAGGAATATGTTGGTGTGTTGGGTATCTTCTGTTTGCCTGCCCGCACCCATCATCCACCCTACCCTTTGATCCCAAGAGGCTGACCTGTATGGATTGTTCTGGCCTTATGGCATCCAGTTGGGATAGAAAAGCAGAAGATCAGAGGGCAAGAGGACAGCAAGATAGCGGTGTTAATCCACCCTCCTCCTACTCCCCTGGGTCATCCCTGGTTATTTGCAGTCCTTTCTAAAGGTCACAGCTCTTGTCAGACACTCTACAAACAGCTGCTCTTGGAGTTCTGTTAATTTCTCTTTTCCCTTGCTTCTTCAGTTCTAGGAGAGGTAATGGCTCTCTGGTGTTGCTAGTCCTAGGGTTCTAAACAATCTCTTATTTTTTGTTTCTTTGATCCCTCTCCTATACTTTTGTAAATAATCCTTTCACCTCGTTTTGGTTTACCTTCTATTTTCTTCAGAAATCTTGACTGAACCCAAGAGAAGTTTTCTAAAATAGTAACTCCCACACGTGAAACTGCATTTCATTTTGTGGGTAGCATTTCTCCAAGCACCTCTGGACTCAGATAGAGGGTGAGGGATTGTGAAGGATATTCTAGGCTGCAGACCCAGCCAGGACCACACGGGAGTGAATGAGCCTTCAGATGATTCCAATTCTGAGCCTTCAAGTTTTCTATCAGAGACCCCACATGTAGTGGATTAGAACTCTGTGGTGTAGTACCCCATCTGAATTCCTGAACTACAGAAACCATAAGAGAGAAAAATTTGTTTTAAGCCACTAAATTTTGGCATAATTCGTTACATGGTTACACAGCAACAGGAACTACTGTACTTGTCCTCTCTAGTGTCTATCATCTGAAGATCTCTCAGCCTCTTTCTCTCTCCCTCATCTCTGATGCCTGTTGAGAATAGAAGGCACCAGCATTCAATGAGCCCAATCTTACATCAGACCAGGTTCACTCATTTCTCTTGTTTTCTGTCTTTCTGAGTAAGGCTTCACAGTATAGAACAGTGATCAAGTGTCCAGAGTCTGCAGCTGAACTGCATGGCTTTGAGTACTAGCTCTGCCACTTGCTAGCAGACAGACCTTGGTTAATTATGTAATCTCTACATGCTCCAGCTTCCTCACCTGTAAAATGGTAATAATCACACATATCTGATAGGATTAGTAGGAGGATTAAATGAGTTATTACTTGTAAAGGTCTTAGAAGAGTGCCTGGAATACAAAAAGTGTGACACAACTGTTGAATAAAATAACACAGGACACATACACTGTGTCAGAAAATGACCATTATCCTCACAAGCAAAGCAGAAGAATAGGTTCAACTCACTGAATCCAGAAAACCTTATGGATGGCTTAAGAACCTAGTCTATTCTGAAGTATTCTAAGGCTTTTTATTTAGGATAACACATTAGTTACTTGATATAAGCACTTGATGTAAATATATAAACATAGAGTTTTGCTAGGGCCGCTTTTCCTGTGGCTTTCTGAAGTATAATTCGAACTTTTTTACACAGACTAGAACTTTCTTCCCTGCTCTCTACCACAGGTACATCTTGAGAATTATACATGAGGTCTGGAGTATCAGCCAGGATCCCAGCAGGAAACACATGGCACTCTCAAACTGGATAATTCAGGAGAGTTTAATTAGGGAACCATTTTTAAAAGGTGGCCATGATTTAAGAAAGCCAATAACAAAGAGTAGTACAGCCAGCAATGGCAGGGAGCCATTACCTCCCACAGGCCAGATGGCAGGAAAAGCTATATGGAGAGAACTATCTTAAAGGGACTTTGGCAGAGGAACTCAGCCAACCATAGATGGCCCAGCTGGGAGGTTGCCAAATGTTTGGTTATTTATTGCTGCATAAAAACCATGCCCAAACTTACTAGCATAAAACGGTAATCATGTATTATGCTCACAATTGTGTGGGCCAGGAATTCTGGCAGGACACAGCGGGGATGGATTGTCTGCTTCACAATGCTGGGAGCCTCTGCTCGGTTAGTTTGAACAGCTGGAGATGGCTGAGAAAGCTCGATGGGACCATATATCTTGGGCTTCAGTTCTGATGTTGGCTGGGTTCTTTGGTTCTTCTCCATGATACATCTGCTGGGGTTAGAATTTCCTGCAACCTGGCATTCTCATTCACATGTCTTCCATGGAAGGCTGAATATCTTGGCAATGGCCAGCATTGCTCTCTCCGTGCAGTTTCTGTCTAAGGCCAGCTTGCTGTGGCTCCCTCCAGCAGGGTAGCCAGACTTCTTATATAACAGCTCGGAGCTCCAAGAGTGGGTGCTCCAGGAAACCAGGGTAAATGGGAGCTCCAAGGCTTCTTGTGATAAACTAGCCTCAGAAGTTCCAAAATGTCACTTTTACCACATTCAATTGTTCAAGCAAGTCACTTAGGCCAGTCAAGGTTAAAAAGGAGGGAGGAATTAGGTCCTGCCTCTCAATGGGAGAAATAGCAGAGAATTTGCCGCCATGTTTAGTCTAACATATCAGGTTAGTAAAACTCTGAGTCCATTCTCCTTCTGCCTTACCATCGCTTGCTGGTATTCCCTATTAACTACGGCAGCCAATAGGCAGAGGATAAAGGAGCTTGTTGATGTAGTCCTTACAGGTCAGCCTTCTGGAGCAGGGGCCCCCAGTGTTTTTGGCACCAGGTACTGGTTTCACGGAAGACAATTTTTCAACAGACTATGGGGTGGCAGGGAATGGTTTTGGGATGAAACTGTTACACCTCAGATAATCAGGTATTAGATTCTTGTAAGGAATGGGCAACCTAGATCCCTTGCATGCACAGTTCACAATAGGGTTCCCACACCTATGAGAATCTAATGCCGCCACTGATCTGAGAGGAGGTGGAGCTCAAGTGGTAATGCTGCTTGCCCGCTGCTCACCTCCTGCTGTGAGGCCCAGTTCCTAACAGGCCATGGATCAGTATTGGTCAGGGGCCCCAGGGTTGGGGACTCCTGTTCTGGGATATAGGGTATCCAATGACTCCTAATCCCCAAATGCTTGTTTTAGGGCTTTCAAGCACTGTGCCAGATTATGAAGCAGCGTATTCTTGGTAACACGAATGACAGCCAGGAGAAAACCATATAAGCCCTTAATTATCTACATTTGTATTCCCAATTATAATGCCTTTCACTCTTGAAATCTTGATCAGTGTTTATTCAGAGCTTTCATATGGGCTAGAATTTCATTCCTAGAACACAGCCACCATTTGTGGTACTTCAATTTCCCAACTTCAAGAAAAATCTGAAGAGATTTGGATTTTCCAACATGTTAGTCTATGTCTGCTAGCATGATGAGGCTTAGAATGCAGTGCTCTTATACCCCAGGAATCTAGCAACATCGAACACTGTGTGCCCTCTTTCATTGTGAGGTCAGGTAAAAAATAACTAATGGTGTGTGTGTGTGTGTGTGTGTGTGTGGCAGGGAACAGTAGAGTCTCAGGTAAAGGCCTTAAAAATCATACTGTACATCCTCTTCTTTTTGGTTTAGTAGCTAATACCTTCTTCAGCAAAGTCTAGTAAAAGTAACATTCACATTTTATTTCTTCCAGAATCTTTTGCTAACCACTGAATATCTGTCCAGTGATTTTAAAAACATCTTGTAGTAACATTTTAAACTAAATCTCATTGTAGTTTTCTGGATTCCCCAAATCAGAAAGAGCTTGTTTCTCCTGAACTATCCACATACTTCTAACAACGTGTAATGTAGTGTACATTCATACCACAATAGAACTTCTGCTTCTTTGTCTTAGTCCATTTTCTGTTGCTATAATGGAATAACACAGACTTTACAAAGAAAAGAAGCTTATTTAGCTCATGGTTCTTGAGGCCACGAAGTCCAGGAATATGGGGTCAATACCTAGTGAGGGCCTTCTTCCTGCATCATAACATGGCAGAGGGCATCACATCATGAGAGGGCAATAGCATGCCAATTCAGGTCTCTCTTCTCCTTTTTATAAAGCCAACACTCTCATCATGGGAGCCCCATCCTGATAACCTTATCTTTCCTAACTCCTAAAACCCTATTTCCAAATGCCATCAACCTATGAATTTGGAGATTAAGTTTCCAACATATGAAATTTATGGGACACACTCAAACCATAGCATCCTTCAGGTGATTCTGAAGAGGTGGTGATAGAAATATTCTTATATAGGGGAGAAAAAGTAGTATCTTCTCCTCATCCATCACAAGGATTATGGCTGACAGTCTTATAACAAAAGACAGAGAAACAAAAGTATAACAAATTTAACTTTTGCATAACATTGGAGTTTTCCAAAATGAAGACCCAAAGACCCAAGGAAAACTGTATTTTTATGCTAAGTGTAATGAAATAACTGGATAATTATGGAGAAAGATGATTGGACAAAAGGGGGTATTACCTAGTTATAATAAACTGAGTGGTGAACTCTGCAAAGCCTGTCTGTTCAGATTTTTCCTGGTCTCTTTATATAGCATTCCTTTTCTCCAGGCGTAAGGCAGGACACCTGTCACATTAAAGCCTTATGACCTACTTTTGTAAATAAACTGATGGATTCTTCTTGCTTACTGCAAAGACAAAACCAACTCATTGAGACTGCAGTATTGTAGTAGAGAAAGAGTTTAATTAATGCAGGGCTAGCCAAGCAGCAGGACTGGAGTTATTACTCAAATCGGTGTCCTTAAGAACTCAAAGGCTAGGGTTTTTATGGATAATTTGGCAGGCAGTGGTCTAGGGAATAGTTGTTGCTGATTGGTTGGGGATGAAATCATATGGGTGTGGATAAAGGTCCTTGTGCACTGAGTCTACCACCTCTGGGTGGAGTGGGAACCACAAGACAGGTTGAGTCAGGAGTCACAGGTCAAGGTATGGTCAGTCAAGTTGCCAGAATGCCAAAGTTCAAAAAACATCTCAAAAGACTAATCTTAAGTTCTATAGCAGTGATGTTATCTATAGGAGCAATTGGGGAAGTCACAAATCTTGTGACCTCTGGCCACATGACTGCTGTGCAGAAAGGGATTATAGAAGCTACATCTACATCTCAGCAGAATTCACCCCCCTCTCATAATCATCATCTTCTGGCCTTTCATTAATTTTAAAAAGGTGGCTTCTGTCCCTGAGCAAAGAGAGTGTTAGTTTTAGAGAGGGACTATTATCATGCTTGCTTCAAAGTTACACTATAAACTAAATTCCTCTCGTGGTTAGTTTGGCTTATGCTCAGGAATAGCAAAGACAGCCAGTCTGTAAGGCTAGAAGCAAGATGGAGTCACCCATGCTAGATTTCCCTTGCTGTCATCTTTGCAAAGGTGGTTTGATTTTCAGGGGAGCTAGGTCAGAGAGTGACCTTAATCATCAGCTGTCACACAAAAAGGCAGGGGAAAGTCAGAGCAACCTTCTTGCTTCTGAAGCCCTCCCAGTTTCTTTCAATTCAAATTACTGTGGAGTAGTGTTTTCTGAACCCCAACACTTGCAAGTCATTCTTACACTAGGAAAGCTAGGGAAAACATAATGATAAAGAGAATGGGCTTTGAACCAGATAAAGATATTCAACTTAAACTTAAATGTATCCCTAACTCAACTTCCCATTAGCTGAATCTCCTAAATGCCTATTATCACTGAGGAAACCTGAGAAGGAAATGTTGGAGTAAAGTCAGTTGTTGTCATCAATCAGCAGTTAAATGCATGCATCCATGTGAGCACTTTGCTAGGGACCTGCCCAGAGACTCAGAAGGGGCCCTGCAAGTGCAAGATCCTAAAAACTTCTGTAGCTTTGTGGTAAAACCACCTCTGTCCTTTTGAAAAAAATTAGAAAGAGCAGAAATTTATTCTCTCATACTGCACTTTCATAGGGAAGAAGGCAGAAGGGCAAGAGAGGAACTCTGTTCTCACATGGCAGAAGAGCCTTTAGGCTCTGCCCTATTTGCAGATAATTTTTCCTCAAAGGAGCCATTGCTTTTTCCTGCCTCTGTACACAGGTCAGGGACACCCTGATTCAACTTGACAGACCCCGCCCACCCAGTGTTAAATCACAGGGAATAAAGACACATGTATTTCCCCTCCTCCAGAGGTACAAGGCTCCTTGTGCAAATTAATCCAACTCCATCTCAGGGACCTTCTTTGCTCACTGGAGGTCTCAGGGAGTGGCAGCCTTTTGTTTCAACTATCATCCCCTTCAAATGGGATAAACCTTTCTATTCTATATTTACATAACTAAGGACAAAACTTCACTTGATGCTTAGCAGAGCAAAGATCTGATTGAAAGCAACTTTCTGCCTCCTTTTCCCACATGTTGGAAATTTCGCCTAATTTTAATTTCCCCACCACTAAGGGTGCCCACAATTAATGTCTGCCTCAAGAGGCATCCTGTTACTCATGCACAAAATTAACCCCTCTGAAAAGATACAGCAGGCAGATACAGGCTTTAGGTGATTTCAATTAATATATGCATGAATATATTTATCAATTATATACTATAACAGTTTAGAAGATGTGAAACATATATAATTTACTGTTCTCAAGGAATTTGTAATCTTATATTTATTGTACTCAATACTTTATTAACACTAAGCATCTGCTGTGTGCCAGGTGTGTCACAGGAGCTGGGGACCCACTGGTAAAAAAACAAGTTCCACCTTGTATAGCTTACAAATAGTAATAAACAAATAAATAATGCATATCTGTAGAATATTGTTAAAAACCAAAATATCTACACATTTGGTTTAAAGATTGAATTGGCTTTTTATTAGTAATGCATGACTTGGGCAGCATCCCATCAAAGGATTTAGAATGAGCTCCAATGAGTTAGGCAGAGGAGGTAGGTTTTACAAGCAAGAAAAGGCTGAAGAAAGCCGAAACAAAAAGCATTATGAATTTACTTTTCTTGCAGGACTAAAACAGAAGGAAATTTCCTGTCATCTCAGCTTGAGTAAACTGGGCCCAATCTGACCAATTGCTGTGAATCTATTTTTTGGAAAACTAACCTGTTTGAGAATTTTCCCTGTTTTTTAGTTTCAGTTTAATTATGTGGGACTTAGAATGAGTGACCCCATTTTGGTTGGATGTGTTGAGGCCTAGTTGCAGGAGCTCAGCCCAAAACAATGGCCTCCCATCAATTTTATTTAACAATATAATGTACAGAATTCATAAGTGCTATGAAGAAAAATAAAGCTGTGTTTGACAATGCAATGACTGTGTGTAATGTTTACCTATGTAATCTGACATCTTTCTGAGATGATTTGTGAGTAGAGGCCTAAATTAAGTGAAAGGATGAGCTGTGCAACTCTTGGGAGGAAGATACAGGTCTTTCCCAAGGCAGAGAGGATCTGGGAGAATAAAATTTAAACATCCTTAGTAACAATAAAAGTTGTTAATGAGTCCCAGGAACCACAAGTAAGACGTTAGAAACATTTTTGTGTTCATTCATCCACTTAATAAATAATCCTGGAAAAGAGAGAACATGCTACATTTCAAGAAATGTGGCACTGATGCTTCTGTGATAGGCAAGCCAGGATCCGATTGTGAACATCTTTGTAGATTCTACTGGGAAGCTTATCCTATATCCAGAGGGCAATGGGGAGCCACTAATGGATGGAAGTGACTCCAACAGGCTTTTTTGTTGTTGTTGTCTTTTTCTGAGACAGGGTCTCACTCTGTGGTCCAGGCTGGAGTGCTGTGGCATGATCATAGCTCACTGCAGCCAACAACTCCTGGCTCAAGGAATCCTCCCACCTCAGCCTCTCTAGTAGCTAGGATTACAAGCACCCACAACCACACCCGGCTAACTTAAAAAATCTTTTTTTTTTCTTTTGGTAGAGACAGGCCCTCACCATGTTTCCCAAACTCCTGGCCTCAAGCCATCCTCCCACACCAGACTCCCAAAGTGCTGAGATTAGGTGTGAGCCACCATATCCAGCCTAGGCTTGTACTTTAGAAAGATCACTCTTTCTGCAACATGGAGAATCCAAGGATTCATGGATTAAAGACAAGTATTGGAAGTGGGATGGACAGAAGGAGACGGTATTCAAAGTTATGATGCAAGGTCAACCTTAAGGATTCTATCTTTGACTGAAAAAGGAGAGTTACAAAAGAAATTAGTCACACCAAAAATGGAGAGCTGACTTGAGAGGATGGATTCGAGGTGACTTTTGAATGACATGCTGGATTTCAACAGATGGAGAAAGGAGTTTGTTAAAAGGAGAGGGCTAGAAGTCCTGACATGCAGTTACTCTCTGACTAAGAATATTGAGCTCTAGCTATGTTCTGGGAACTGCGGTTGCTACTGTGAATTTATTGTATCACTTCATAGTCATGACAAGCCTAGGTGGGCTATTGTCATTCCTGTTACAGATAAGCAAACTGAAGCACTGAGCAACTGAGCAAATTGCCCATGATTGCACAGCTAGCAAATAGACAATATAAACTTCCAACCTAAAAATCAGTCCCATTACTTTATAACCATTTCTTATTTTATGAAAAATAAAAAAAAATTTCCCACCAAACCATAGGTGGGGTGACTTTTGGCTGTTTAAAATATTCAAAGAAACAAATTCATTCTCAACATAAAATAAACAAACAAAAAGAGATGCAAAAAGACTAATGCAGATTCTGAAAGCATTCCAAAGAGGAATTTCCCAAAATGTTTTCAGCAATGGCAATGCAACTTTTAAAAACATATGGTCTTCTAAGTAATTTTTTCAAATAAAAAAGACACTTGCATTGATAAATTTGAGATTTTTAAAACATTATTGAAAAGTTTTTCAGATTTATTGGGAACTTTTGGCCATAATATGAAAGTGATTATGCAGGCCTTATTATCATTCTACAATAGTCTGTGTAACACTTCTAATTTTTCCACCATTTCAGTTATTTCACAGCCAGAGAACAATGAAAACAAATGAACTTGAAGGAATTAGGGCCTGTTCTGTGGATGTAGTTCCTTCTTTCTATTGATTTATTGACTACTCTTCTTGGAAGTACTATCATTTAAAGACAACATTTTCTGTAAGCATAGCTGAAAATTGTATTTCCAGATTGGAATGGCTGCAAGTTATTCCCTTTTAATATGTTAAGTTCCCTAGAAGGAAAGCATGAGAAAATTGAGTCACTATGACTGTATCTATAAAGAATAAACTTTTGGCTTAATCCAGATCTCCACATAGCATTTTGTTTATTTTTAAAGTGTAGTATTTTCAAAGCATGTATCAAACTTGAGGGAAATTTTTTGCACACCTTTTAATGTACTTAATTTGAGGGTCTTTCTTGATTTTTTAATTAATTGTATTGAATTATAAAATGTTAATTTAAAAAAAATCAATTTAAAGTTTATCCAAAGGCTACTCCTGAAAGATAAACATTACTTCCAGTCATGTGGTTCTTTCTTTTTCTCTGGCATGATAATTCAATCACACTTTTCCTTACATATTTGGGAGGGGGCAGGCTCTATAATCATGTCTGTAAAGCCATTTGAGATTTTAAAAATGAGACTCTTGAGCACCAACTATAAACTTCAATCGATATAAAGGAAAAGCAGTCCTTCTCTAAACTAGAAATTCAAGATCAGTACACCTGTTTCTCTAGATTTTCTTTTGAAAACATACATCTTTGTTCTTCCAATTTTTAAAGAGTCTATTTTAAATGACCTACTTTTAAACTGGTTTTTAGTTAAGTGTGTCACACCTTGATGTAGTTGATTTTAAAATATTTCACTCCATGCTATTTCTTTCTAAACTAATTAATTTATTTTTAGTCATTCTGACTAATGTAAGATATTCTCTCTAGAGAATGAAATCTCTTTTTAAATAGAAAAGTAGAAGGGAGGAATATAGATTTGTGTTGGCTACAAGTGTTTTGTATTACTTTGTTTTTCTGTGAGTGGCTAATATTATTTATCAATAAAACAACCTAATTCCTCTGCATAACATACAATCCATATGCAGGTGAAAGGGCAGCAAGGCACTTCAAGAGCTCCTGAGGTTGAACTGCTTCTTAGACAGGACTTCAAAGCATTATCAACAGATGGTTGTCCACCCCATTTGTCCATGTCTCCAGAGGAAAATTCCACAGCTGTTTTTCATCATGGATCCATCTGTATTACATCTTTGTAGGGAAAGTGTGTTTAATATCTGTCTAAAATCCCTCCTGTCTTAATGCAAGTTCATTTCCTCTATGTGTGACCTTCGTTGATATGGAGAGCAGCTGCTTACTATCTTCTGTGTGATGTCTTTTCCAGATGGATAAGCCCTTGTATATCAAACTGAATTCTTGGTTGCTACAAGAGACTTGGGTAGAAAAGCCCAGTTTTGATTTGGGAAAGGGAATGCTGTGTGCTCACCGGAACTGTTGCACTATAACAAAGTGTTATTATTCATAAGGTGTCCCTAAAATTGAGAATCAGAATTAGATTTAAATTCACACATTTAAAATATTAGGCTGCTGATATGGTTTGAGTTTGTGTTCCCACCCAAATCTCATGTCAAATTGTAATACCCTGTGTTGGAGGAGGGGCTTGGTGGGAAGTGATTCGATCATGGGGGTGGCCTTCCCCCTTGCTGTTCTTATGATAGTGAGTGAGTTCTCATAAGATCTTGTTGTTTAAAAGTGCATGGCACCTCCCCCTTCTCTCTCTTCCTCCTGCTCCAACCATGTAGGACATGTCAGCTTCGCCCACTCCTTTTGCCATGATTGTAAGTTTCCTGAGGTCTCCCCAGCCATGTTTCCTGTATAGCCTGCAGAACTGTGAGCCAATTAAACCTCTTTTCTTTATAAATTACCCAGCCTCAGGTAGTTCTCTGTAGCAATGTGAAAACAGAGCTATACAGCTGCATTTAAAATATTAGGCTGATCTCTGCTGTGCAACAACTTGAAATATGAGCTCCAGCACTATCAACAGAAAACCGCTCTTTCATATGAGCCTATTGCTGTTAAATGTAAAGGGTTATCTTATTAAGTGTGATAAGACTCACTAAGACCACTAAAAGAAACAACCCTTCCTCAAAGATTAATTGCTGACATATTTATATACAATACTCAGAAGTACTGTCAAGGTACTCCAAGAGAGTAAACATCCACATGTCTTTTTAAATGGACCCAACAAATATCTACCAATGTATGCTATGTCCCGGGCCCTTTGGTTATCACACAGTGATATTCTAGACAGACTCTTGAGATGGTCTCAGTGATTCCTACCCTGGTGTGATCCCTTCTGCTTGTGGGAAGGCAAGACCTTGACTTGCTTCCAAAAAATAGAATATGGCAAAGGTGATTGGATATATATGATTATCTGTACATGACTGTGTGTATATATTACCTACGATTATAGTCATGAGCTGTATAACAACATGTAGGTCAATGATGGACTGCATATACTTCAGTGGTCCCATAAGATTATAATACCATACTTTTACTGTACCTTTTCTATGTTTAGCTACACAAATACTTACCACTGTGTTAAAATTGCCTACAATATTCAGTACAGTAACATGCTGTACAGGTTTGTAGCCTGGAAGCAATAGGCTATATCAGGGATCCCCAACTCCCCCAGTACTGGTCTGTGGCCTGTTAGGAACTGGGCCACACAGCAGGAGGTAAGTGGCAGGTGAGCAAGCAAAGCTTCATCTGTATTTATAGTCACTCCTCATTGCTCACATTACCAACCTGAGCTCCACCTCCTGTCAGATCAGTGATGGCATTAGATTGTCATAGGAATGCAAACCCTATTGTAAACTGCACATGCAAGGGATTTAGGTTGTGTGCTCTTTACGAGAATCTAATGCCTGATGATCTGTCACTGTCTCCCATCACCCCCACATGGGACCATCTAATTGCAGTAAAACAAGCTCAGGGGTCCCACTGATTCTACATCATGGTGAGTTGTATAATTATTTCATTATATAAGATAGTAATAATAGAAATAAAGTGCACAATAAATGTAATGCACTTGAATCATCCCAAAACCATCCCCCTACCCCGGTCCATGGAAAAATTGTCTTCCACAAAACCAGTCCCTGGTGCCAAAAAGGTTGGAGGCTGCTGGGTTATAATATACAGTCTAGGTTTGTGTAGGTACATTTAGTGATGTTTGCACAATTATAAAATTGCCTACCAATGCATTTCTCAGAACTTGTCCATGACTGTAGTGCCCATTTTGCTGAAGTCTTCCTCCCTTGCTGGCTTTGAGGAAGCTAGCTGCAATGTTGAGGAACTCCATGTGGCACAAAACTACAGGTGGTTTCCAGAAGCTAAGAACAGACTCTAGTCAACATCCTATGAAGGTCTCCAGCCAGAACCCTGCAATAAAGAGAAACCCTCACTTCTGTGATTGCAAGGAACTGAATTCTGCCAGCAGTCTGAATGAGCTTGGAAGTGGATACTTCCTTCTGTTGAGCCTCAGTTGAGACTGAAGCTCTGGCTGACACCTTGATTGTGAGACCCCACCTAAGTCAAGCCTGGACTCCTGATTCACAGAAACTGGTAGATAATGAATGTATACTGCTTTACACTACTAAGATTGTGGTAAGATTAAACAGCAATAAATAACTAATACACAGTTTCTCAGTCTCTCTTTTTCTTTCTTGTCCTTAAAATTTTTGAAGCATACAGGCCAGTTATTTTATAGAAAGCCCCTCAGTATGAATGATGTTTCCTTATGATTAGATTCAGATTTTACATTTTGGGGAGGAATAACACAGAAACAGAAATGATGTTGTGTCCTTCTCAGTACATTCTACTAAAAGGTATATAGTTTTGGTTTGTCCCAGTATTAAGTGATATTAAATCTATTACTTGGTTAGGGTGGTATCCACAAGGTTTCCTCATTGTAAAGCTACTACTTTCCCATGGTAACTAATAAGTAACTTGTGAGGAGATGAGTAACTTGTAAATTTTAAGACTATGTAAATATCCCATTCATCATCAAACTCTCATCTATGATTTTTAGCATCTATTAATGATTTTCTAAACTATGTGATTCCTTTTATATGTATTAGTGGGCCTTTACTCTAAGAAGCAATTCACTCTCTCTTATTTACTTATGTATTTATTTATTTATATCAGTATAGAATCATAGTTTTATATTTTAGTCGATAGTTTATAATTTGTTACTGTTAGGCATTTTGATGCTCAGATTGTTCCAGATTTGTTCACTGAGAGTGGTTTTTCAAGACACATCATCTATCTTTCTGATATGTTTCCATCATTCTTTAAGGCTTTCTTATTTTCTGGCAAGACAAGATTTTCCAGGCATATCTTATACCTTCTCTGCCCCCAGACCTGGAATCTTTACTCCAAACACTCCTGGTTGCTTTTAGTGGAGACTGATATTTAGAAACCAAATTTGGGCATGAAGTGTACTCACTGCTACTGGAATGTTATTGCTTCTAGTACTTCCTGATGATAGACAGAATATACATAGACGCAAATTTGACAAAACATATGCAAGACATTTACTGTAAAAACAACAATTTTAAAAACATGAATAAACAGATAGATACACTATGTCCATTGATTGTAGAACTCAATATTATTAAGACATCAATTATTAACATGTCTTCTGCTTAGCTTCTCACAAGCCTGTGATTAAGGTACTGTCTGAGACTGTGGTCTCATCTGAGGCGTGACTGGAGAAATATCCACTTCTGAGTCACTCAGGTTGTTGGCAGAATTCAATTCCTTGTGGTTCACAAGACGGAGGAATTCATTTTCTTCCTGGCTGGAACTCATTGTAGGCTATCAGCTGGAGGCCGTCCACAGCTCTTACAAACTGCCTATATTTCCTTGTCAAGTGGATTTTCCCCACATGATGTATGTATTAAAATTTAAACTAAATTAAAAATGTTAACCTCCAATTTCATTTCAACACCACAATGTAACTTTTAGTCTTTCCCCTTTCCATATGTGTTATTCTCTTCTCTAACAACCAGAAACCTGGATCTCATTATATTTGCTCACTTTTCTCAAGCCTAGAATATAAAGAAAGTAGTTTCAGAACTTTTAACTCATACCCCTACAAAAAGCAACCCTACTAACTAGTTTCAATATTTTTAATAGATTTTTGGGGTAAAAATTACATAGTGATTTCATTTATACACAATTTGATAACTTTCGAAAAAAAGCACATACTCAATCCACACCATTTTTTAAGACACAGAACATTACTATCACCCAGTAATGGTCCCTCAAGCCTCTTCTCAGTCAACTTCTCTGCCAGAGGAAACCATTTTTCGAATTATTTTCATTGTAGATTAGCTTTATCTGTTCTAGAGCTTCATGTAAATGGAATTAATCATATATATTATTTTGTGTATATAGTATAATGTTTATAATAGTCATCCACATTCTTAAATGTATCAATATTTCATTCCTTTCTATTGTTGAGTTACATTCTATTTAATCACTATATTAAAATTTATCCATTCTCCTGATGAAATAATTGGAGATTTGGAACTTTTGGTTATTAAAGTTAAAGCCACTTTGAACATTTTTATATAATTTATCTTCAGATATAAGTTTTTGGGTAAATATATTTTGGGTAAATATCTATAAATGAAATTAATAGAGGAAAGGGCTTATTCTTAACTTTATAAGAAAAGGCAAAACCTTTTTCAAAAGTGGGTTATACCATTTTAACTTCCTACCAGCAATGTATGAGAGTTCTGACTGCTACATATCTAACACCAAACATCATTTGGCATTAGCAGTCTTTTTAATTTTGACCATTCTAGAGGGTGGAGGCAGATCTCACGGTGGTTTAATTTGCATTTCCCTGAAGACTTAGGTGTTGAGTATTTTTACATGTGCTTAGTGAACTTTCACATGTCTTACTTTATTAAGTGTCTGCTTAAGTCTTTTGCTAGTTTTTCCCCTATTGAGACAGTTATCTTTTTATTATTAAGCTGTGGAGTTCTTTATGTATTCTGGATACAAGTCCCTGTTAGATATGTTTTGCAAACATTTTCTTCTAGTTTGTGGATTTTTCTTTTCCTTATAGTGTCTTTCAAAGAGTAAAAGATTTTAATAAAATCTAGATGTTGTTGTTGTTTCTGTACAGTTAATTGATTTCTGTATCCTCCTAAGAAATCCCTGCTGCTCCCAAGTTGTAAAGATATTCTCCTATGTCACCTCCTAGAAATCACATTTAGTTTTTAGATCTGTTTCATTCCTAATTAATGTTTATATAGAATATAAAATATTGGTTGAGGATACTATTTTTCCATATAAAGATCTAGTTGTTAAAGCACTATTTACTGAAAAAAACTTTACTTTTATTTAAATGAATAACTGGTACCTTTGTTGAAAATCAACCAGTTGTATAAACGATATTTCTAAACTCTTTATTCTATGGTTCTGTTTGACTAACCTTATGCAAATGCCATACTGCCTTGATTATTATAACTTTATAGTAAATCTTAAAGCTAGGTAGCATAAGTTCTCTAGTTTTATTCTTTTTCAAGATTGTTTTGCCATTCTGTATCTCTTGCATTTCCATAGAAAATTTGTTATCTGATTTTCGCTTTCCATGAAAATGTCTGCTGAAATACAATTGGGATCATATTGCTCAGTTGGGAGAGAATAAACATCATAATAATATTGAGTCTGCCAATCAATGAATATATCTGTCCATTTTTTAGGTCTTTTTGCATTTCTCCCAGCAATGTTTTATAACTTTTAGTGTATATTTCTTACATATATTTTGCCAAATTTATCCCTAAGTATTTAATGTTTTTTACACTATTATAAATCATATTGTTTTCAAATTGTTCACTGTTAGTTGTGTTAGTTTGTTAGTGTTGCCGTAACAAAGTACCACATGCTAGGTGGCTTAAATAAAAGAAATTGATCTTGTCACTGTGCTGGGGACTAGAAGTCCAAGATCAAGGTGCCAGCAGGTTGGATTCCTTGGAAGTGTCTCTCCTCGGTTTGCAAATGGCCATTCTCTTGCTGCCTCTTCACACGGTTATCCCTCTGTGGGAGAGTATCACTGATGTCACTTTTTTGTGTGTGCAAATTCCCTCTTCTTATAGGGGCACCAGTCAGATTGGATTAGGGACCACTCACATGACCTCATCTAACCTTGATTGCCTCTTTAAAGGTCTCCAAATACAATCACATTCTGTGGTACTAGGGGTTAGGGCTTCAACACACGAAACTGGGGAAACAAATCAGCCCATAAGACTAGTATACAGAGATACAATTCATTTTTGTATACTGACCATTTATGCTGCAACCTTGCTGAATCATCTCTTAATTCTTGTAGTTGCTTTGTACATTCCTTTGGGTATTCTTCATAGACACTCATGTCTGCAAACAGAGAATGTTTACTTTTTCATTTTTATGCCTTATATTTCTTTTTTGTGTTTTTGCTTTGTTGCATTCGTTTTTGATTATTTTTGTTTTTTCCATTTGTATGACCAAAATCCTTAGCAGTACAGGTAGGTAACAGCCAAATAATGTAGAACCCTATAAGCCACGTTACAGAGTTTGAGTTTTATTTTAGCACAGTGGGAATACATTGAAGGTCTTTAATTTGTTGCTCATGAGCAACAAATGAGCAATGACATATATATATATGTATATATACATATATATCACTGATATTATATATATATGTCTTAGTCCATTTGTGTTGCAATAACAAAATATCACAGACTGGGTAATTTATAAAAATTAAATATATATATATACACACACACACTATACACACACGCACATATATATCACATATATATCACATATATATACACATATATATCATACATATACATACATATACACATATATATATCGTTGCTCATTTGTTTGTTATAAATAGCATTAACAGCGTTTTTCAAGTTATATCCTGGGAGTGTTTATGATTTACTTATTCTTCAACACATTCCATAACAAGATTTGAGGTTCTTAGAACAATTCATACCAAGTTAAAACAAAATAATTGGGCAAATTGGAATAAAGAATAAAATGGAGTTGAAAAACAAGAGGCCCAGGTAATGTCAGTTCAAAATATGCTTACCTTTAACTACTTTAAATTTACAGGAGGTATAGTTACACATTTTGGCTGAATTTCCCAGAGACTAGAACTGTTGGAGATACTTCTGCTCCCCAATCCCTTGTGATGTTTCTCAGGTAACAGGCCTTCACAGTAACTCCCAAACTATCATATATACCACACAGACTTGAGATTCACTATTGAGAGAATCTATGTACTGTTTTTCTTTTTTGTTATAGAGCCGGGGGTCTCACACTGTCACTGAGGCTGAAGTGCAATGGCACGATCATGGCTCACTGCAGCCTTGACCTCCTGGGCTCAATCCTCTTGCCCCAGCCTCTCGAATAACTAGGATTATAGGTGTGTTCCCCCATGCCTGGCTAATTTTTAAAATTTTTTAGTAGAGACGGGGTCATGCCATGTGGCCCAGGCTGGTTCAAACTCCTGAGCTCAAGTGATCCTTCTACCTCTCCCTCCCAAAGTTCTGAGATAACAAGAGTGAGCCACTGTGCCCAGCCTATGGATTGTTTTTCCTGAAGCAACTTTTCAGAAACCTTCCTGGTTTCTGATAATTTAACCCTTTCAGGTTAGGAGAGAAAAATGAACATTTTGATATTACCCACTGTCTTAGTCCATTTGTGTTGCTGTAATAAAATACCACAGACTGGGATATTTATAAACAACAGAAATTAATTTCTCTCAGTTCTGGAGGCTGGAAACTCCAAAATCAAAGTGCCAGCAGATTTGGCATCTGGTAAGGGCTGCTCTTTGCTTCCAAAATGGCACCTTGTTGCTGCATCCTCAGCAGGGGTCAGTGCTGTGTCTTCACATAGTGGAAAGAATAGAAGGGGCCAACTGTCTCCTTTGGGTCTTTTTTTTAAAAGGCACTAATGCATTCACAAAGGCAGAGCCCTAATGGTCTAATCACCACTTAAAGGCACCTCCTCTTAATACTGTTGAATTAGGGATTAAGTTTCAACATGAATTTTAGAAGGAATACAAACATTGAAATGATTATACGTGTTTATTTAATCAAATATCCAACAAAAGCAAATAATTCAAGCCCCAAATTCACTGCATCTTTAGTAGATAAGCAGAGTTTTAAATTACAATTGATCTCCTGTTAGGAGGAATGCATGGATTTCCACAAGAAAAAACAGTACTGAGGAGAAACTCTCCACAGTAATGTGCCACTTTTCGGTCAACGACAGACCGCATATATGAGTCCCATAAGATAATACTATATTTTTACTGTACCTTTTCTATGTTTAGATATGTTTAGACACACAAATATCATTGCATTACAATTGCCTACAGTATTCAGTACAGTAATATGCTGTGCAGATTTGTGGTCTAGGAGCAATAGCCTAGGTGTGTAGTAGGCTGAGCCATCTATTTTGTGTTACTACACTGTGATGTTCAGAGAAGGATGAAATTGCCTAAGGATGCATTTCTCAGAATGTATCCTGTTGTTTAGTGACGCATGACTGTATTCCATGAGCACTATAATCACTATCATAGTAACACATTAGGAGAGAATTCTCATTTCTAAATCCAATATAATTTATCACACATTAGTTCATACTCTACTGCTTTGATTGCTTTTCCTTGGTTGTGGCTACCTGCCTACAGCAGTAAAGTTTCAGAAAAACTGAAGTCACAAAACGTCAATTACTCAATGAAGGAGAGATAAACCATTGCATTGGAGGACTAGAAGATACTTTTAAAAGTTCTCAGATTATCAATTTAATGATGTGTTTCTATGTAGTGAATAATGCCTTACATTCTTGCTAAGAGTAGTTTGAAGGAAGTTTGTTAGAAGTATATAAGCTAACTCATTTTTTTTGTATATCACTGCTAATGGTGTCATTCACACATTGTGCAATCCATAATTCCAGATTTAATTCTACCATAAAATATAGGTCATTGCAAAATGCCATATTAAAACTGCCAATGCATGACAGGAAGATGGGGATGCAGACAAAGCAAAGGATGACACCAACTCCTTTTTTAAAGAAGCAAGATAGGGATTGGACAAAAAGGCTGGGCCATTTTTAATGGATACTTTTGAGGGATTGTTAATTCCAATTTAATTAAAATGATGCATTAATTTAAAATTGGCCTAACTGGTTGCCCTCGACTGCACCTGGGTTGCGCCAGTGCTCTAGGATTAACCTAATTGTACAGAGGTGCCCTTGTTTTCTAACTTCATGCACGAAGCATTGGAAATTATTTCTTTGCCTTTTCTTCTCCAAGAAAATCTTTTTTCTAGTTATGCAAAAGGGAAGTTTGAGGCAATGGTTAAAGACACTTGTTATAATTATTGCTGTTATCATTAACATTAAGCACGGGTATGGCTTTGTTGCAAGTTACCCACCTACACCTGCAAATCTGTCTTGCTAGCACACGCCCCAGCTCTCTCCACCCGCGGTGGTCCGTGGCTGGAGCGCTTTAAGTCACTGAACGGGCTGGGCTCCGAAGGAGGTCGGTCCCGCTCCTCCCAGACCCAAGCGTAGGGCTAGGGAAAAGCTAGGCGGGAAGGTCATTGTACTCCCAGGCCCCAGGAAAAGGGCCCAGGGTCTCACCATCTCTTACTGTCGGGCAAAACTTCCCACATCGAGACCTTCCCTCCCTGGGGCACTCTGAAAACACACCCAGTCACCTAGCGCGCTCCCCAGAAGCCGGCTCAGCACACAGCGCACCCCAGCGGCCGCGTGGCCTCCATCCAGCCGCAGCCACTTGGCTTCCGGAGAGCTCGCCGGGTGCCGCCGCCGCCGCCTCCTGTGAACTAGGGGACTCAAGGGCCTACGAGAGCCGAACACTGCCGGACCCCGGGGCGGGGGCGCGGCCGCTGCGCCTGGCCCCGCCCACCACACCTGGGCGCCCGGAGAACCGCGCGGGGCGGGGCGGGGCAGGAGGCTGGCCTGGCGCTCCGGCCGCTTTGCCGAGAGCCGGCCCGACTGGAGCAGGACGAAGGGGGAGGGTCTCGAGGCCGAGTCCTGTTCTTCTCAGGGAGGGACCCCAGCTGGGGTGGAAAAGCAGTACCAGAGAGCCTCCGAGGCGCGCAGTGCCAACCATGGAGCGGGCCGGCCCCAGCTTCGGGCGGCAGCGACAGCAGCAGCAACCCCAGCAGCAGAAGCAGCAGCAGAGGGATCAGGACTCGGTCGAAGCATGGCTGGACGATCACTGGGACTTTACTTTCTCTTACTTTGTTAGAAAAGCCACCAGGTAAGAAGAGGACCCACGGAAGACCCGGCTGGGGCATGGAGTGTGACCCGGGGCTGATTTCTCTCCCCTGTTGAATTGTGCCCTTCGTTCACCCCTGTTCCCAGGCCCTTTGCTTTTGGAGTAGGTCCTCGGTCCTGTTACGAGGTAGAAACCTCAACTCTAAGCGAGCACAGTCGAAAAACTCAAGCGTCGGATTTGATACAACTTGCTCACAAAGTTCAAATACAAAAATGTACTTGCTGACCTCCCACCCTCACCCCCGCCTCTCTTGGTATTCCCCGGGAACATGATTATTTTCATACATCCGTGCTCACGGGCCTTCCCCTAGCCCCTTTCTA
Source organism: Symphalangus syndactylus (assembly GCF_028878055.3). NCBI lineage: Eukaryota > Metazoa > Chordata > Mammalia > Primates > Hylobatidae > Symphalangus > Symphalangus syndactylus. The sequence goes on from NC_072426.2 coordinate 55,019,119, forward strand.
GCCCTCTGGTTCCCCAAAATCCAATCAGCAAAACCCAAACAGTTTCTGAGCCCCTTCCCTGCAGCTCCGGAAGCACCATTTCCAAGTCGGTCTTGATGGCTCCGCTCCTCCCCCCGTCCCCCTTCGCCCTGGCCCTGGCTGGGCGGGGAAGCTGGGGTTAGGGACAAGACCACGGGAAAGCCCAAAGGCAACATGACGGAACCTTCCCAAAGTGAGTGCGGTCGCCTTTTCCCCCCTTCCAGTCCCCTGCTTGTCCCGCGCGCCTTTCACTCGCTTTTCCGCCGAAGGCTGCGCCGCCAAAAGTAGAGCTCTGCAGAGGGGTTTGCGGCGTGCACACAAAGGGCGCAGGGGAGGCGCCGCCCGGAGCGCACCCCAAGGGGCAGCGGAGACCCCAGAGGCCAGTTCTTTCTGGTCCAGAGCCAAGCGCCGGGGCGGCCCTTGCGGAGGGCGGGGAGGAGGGAGCCTGTCCTTTTGGAGGCGGCTGCGCAGCGGGCAGTCGGGGCGCTCGTGGGAAACGCTCGCAGGAGAGTTGGGGAGGAATTGAGACTGGGAGCAGAGGGACAGGAAGAGTGGAGCGGAGACTGCTTGGCGGGCGGGTGCCCCGAAGCCTGAGGAGTTGATGCATAGTCGGGGTGCGCGGACTCCAGGACGCCCCCCTTTGCAGAAAGAGTCCGTGCCCCGCTGCCGCCTTCTCTGGGCAGCGGCCGTCGGGCAGCGGGTGCTGGCCGTCTTGGCCGGGAGGGTGACACACGCCAGGCGGTGATGGTCGAGGAACCCGCCCGGGTTCGACGCCCGGGTCCCACCCGCCGGCGCGCGGCCGTGGCTCTGCCGGTCGCTCCCCGCCAGGGGGCGGCGCAGCGCCGGGCGAGCGGGAGGCGACGGGCGGCGGCGCGGAGGCCGGGGCCGTGAGGGAGCTGGCTCCGAGTCGCCGACCTCACCTCACCTCACCTGCGCACGTTGTTGCCCCTACGGAGCCTCCTGGAGTCCAGGATCGGCGGAGTTCGAAAACGAACTTCCCACGTTTGCTATGTTGCCCTTTGGAGACAAAACAAGGTACTTCCTTCAGCATCCCCCTATCTCCCTTCCCACTTTTTCCGGGGGCGCGGCGGGTCTCGGGTGCTGGTTGGTGGCGCCCCGGTGGCACCAGTGGGACGGTGTATCATTGAAAATTGACTGTGTAACTTTAGTTGTTGTTATTCTTTGCTCTCTTGCAGATGTATTAATGAAGGTCTTAAATTGGGCCCTTTTTAATCTTGTTTTTGTTTTGTTTTGTTTTGTTTTTTTCCTAAGGAACATCCAGAGTTGGTGTCAATTTAGTCACTTTCAGGGTTTTTTGACAGAGTGGAAGGCTCCGGGATTAATCTTTTCTATTTAATAACCCAGCCCTTCTTTTAAAATCGTCTTCCCCCGCTTTCACCTTCTTCCTTCAAAATCTTAAATCTTGAGCGCCCAGAGGATAGCCCTGAAAGGGCACTTTTTTGCGAGTTTAGCTTGAGACCCTAAGGCCATGGAGGTCTAGAATGATCTGTTGCTGTGGACCAACAGTTTTCAGGGGTCACCTGCTCCTCTGAGGCCGTCTGCACCCACTTTCCTTTCACTCAGCGCATTCCCAGCCTTCTGCTCTCCTTGAGTTACAGCGCATAGAATGATCAGGGGGCCAGAGAACCAGGCCGATTTTTAAAAGTGTGTATTGGACCTGTTTTTAGGCAAATTATAAACAGTTTAAAGAAAAAAAGTTATTGTTTAATAAATCAGGATAAATGTCCTTTCTTCGTTCCCTATTTTTCTTTTAAAGATGTAAACTAGGGATGGCTTGTTGGTCGTTTTTGACTAGTTATAGATAAGAACACTACACTTTCAGAACCTACCAACACTTTGAAAGTGTAGCAACATTTTATTGGAAAATAAATTGAAAGAGCTGAGTTACATTTGTTTTCCCATTACTTTTTCTCCCAAGCAGCATAGGATCAAAATCCTATTTCTCAAATTTACCATGCTCACTGTAAAATTTAGATCATCTGAGGCTCTAAAAATCTTTTAAAAAATTTTCGGTTAGGGTTTTTAAATTACAGTTGATGTTGGCAACAGGCTGAACACTTTCTGTGATATATATATATGCGTGTATACATATTCTTAAGAAGTTATGTTGAATGTAAGTTGGAAAATGAAAGTGTAAAATATTTAATAGTGCAGGTCCTCAATTTTAAGAGTTATAATAAAGTGCTGAGAGTTGTCAGAGTAAAGAATATAACCTAAGAATTTGTGTGTAGCCAGAGGTCTTTCATGAAACAATATTCCAATTTGGTTTTATATTTGGTGGCATTAACAGGAGACTTAAAATGTGAATAAGAGGATGAACATTTGTTGATTATAAAAATGCAAACCACTAACCCCAGTGTGGTTCACATTATTCTGGTAAAAACTTATTGCATACGTTTTAACTTTACAGCTAAGGATTTTTTTTTTTTTTAAAGTAGGAGCTCACATTACTTTGCTTTTCCCCTCTTTTTACACTTTGTAAGTGTAAAATGAATATTGTATGTGATTCAGGAAACCCATGAAACAAAATAGTTCTGTAGATGCATGCGGCATGTTTTAAGATTTAAAATATATTTATATTCACCCAGATTGTCCATCTGCACCAGTAATCAGGCTTGCTGATAAAAACAATTTCTGCATTATTTAATTGTTGTCATTCGACGTTCATACATGATTTTCCATCCTTTTCTCAGACTAAATGATCTACACTCAATGGTAGTTATTGAACATCAAGGTTCTGGCATTCCTAAATTCTCAAACACCTGTGAATTTGGGTTGACCTTGAAAGCATTTATGCCATTATATTACATTGTTTACTATCACTGTCTTCAAGTAGAGAGCTACGCATCTTATTAAAAGCTATAGGCTGGGCCGGGCACGTTGGCTCATGCCTGTAATCCCAGCACTTTGGGAGACCGAGGCGGGCAGATCACGAGGTCAGGAGTTCAAGACCAGCCTGACTGACCAACATGGTGAAACCCCGTCTCTACTAAAAATACAAAAATTAGCCAGGCATGGCGCGCGCCTGTAATCCCAGCTACTAAGGAGGATCGCTTGACCCCGGGAGGCAGAGGTTGCAGTGAGCCAAGATCGCGCCACTACACTCCAGCCTGGGCAACAGAGTGAGACTCCATCTCAAAAAAAAAAAAAAAAAGCTATAGCTTGGAGCTTTTTAGTTGTCACAACCTGTTTATGTCCATTTGAAGGTGTCAATTGAATGATTCTGAACATAGTCTGTTGGCATAAAAATTAATTTGAGGCCAATAAATCACATCTGGAAAACTCCCAGGTCACTATTGTAGACAATTTGCAGTCCTAAAGGCCTCAGCTACTGTGTTAATTGAGGGCTTTAATGCGTATGCCTTTACAACTGAAGCTTTCCTGGTGCTAATGCGGCTTAAGAGCTGTTGTTATTCTTGACAGCATATTAGAATAAAGTTACCTTTCATTAATTACTAATCAGCTCTGTGATTGTGGGTGATGTTTTAGGTCATTTATATTGTAAGGATGACATGATTGACTTTATTGCTTTGTTTTGTACAGGCAAAAGCTTGAGAATATTTAGCATATACTGGAAATAAGAGATAGTAAGTGAGGGCAAGTTTTTATGACAGCTTGGATCAAAGTCCAGAAACAGAAGTTTTACACTCCCATATAGCTTTCTATGATAGACTTTATTTGACACTGCAAAGCTGTGCTGAATTAATTGAGATTCCTGGTCCTGTGTTTGGAATTCCGTCTTTCATTTTTTTTCCTTGTAATTTTTCTCTCACTTCTAAAAGCTGTAGCATTTTTATTGCACGGTATTTACAATACAATCAGATTAAGTATATAAATATTGCTATGTATTTTTTAAAATTATTGTTTCTATAATTATATAGGAATATAAACTTTCCACAATTTTCAGACAAATGAATTGTTAAGCATATTTTGTGAGGCAGTTGTTAGTGTTGATGATAATAAAACCCTCTGGGCATTGACCCAGTCTAACTTTGATATTGTTTATAGTATTTTTATAATGGTAATTCTGGTGCAATAATGGCCTTTTTTTCTTATGTTGTTCATAACCAGGGTCCATATAACTAGCTCTAAGCTGCCTTTTAGTGTCCTTGAAGCACTCTTCTAGATTGCATTCTTCCTGCCTGGAGAAATCCATAGGAGCCCCTGAAATAATATTTCTCATTGCTCTTCTATCTGTAGTGTTTTCAAAGTTTCAAATTCAGACCCATGTTAGAGCCTAAACTACATGATTCCTAAAAATGCGGTAGAATTAATGCAGTGGCAATTAGTGTAGATGGATATCTTTAAATAAATCAATTTGCTTAGTATAACACAAACTTAAATAGGCTTGTGGTATCATTCAGTAGCTTTTTTTCAGTCTGTCATCTGATGATTTGTAGAAATTGTCAACATTTTCACACGTTTATGTCCTCAGCACCTCAAGATGAGGAAATTTTTAGTATTTTGATTATGCTAGCAACAAAATTTCCTTTTTAAATTATTCTGCTTAAATAAATGATTTGACTCTGGCCTCAAGTATCATTTATTTTGAAATATTTGGAATTCTGTTCAGGTTGTATAGGTAAAGCTTGTAGCTTCACCCTTATCTGATTATAGAGAGTGTGTCCTACTTTGAGGCACCCCTTCCTCTAGATTTGAAAATACAAATTAACTTAGAAGTTAAACCTATAATTGCTGTGTCAAGCTATATTTGTTTTTTGTTCCCACAGCCAATTGTGGGATAAAAACCTCTTCCTAGGATAAAAAACCTTTAGTAAGGACTGTAGGACAATTAAATAAATCAATGAGTTGATTGATAGTGAAGGGTTGAAAAATGACTAATTTGTGAATTTAGGATGCAGACTAGTTACTGACTTTGCAGGACTTCCTATGAAATTAGTTTAGCTGCATAGATGTAGATTTCGTTGGCCACTATTACAGCTGGTGAATGTGGCTTGGAAATATCTGTTATACCAGGTTCTCAGGGAAAAGTGCCTGTGAGCCACATACCTAGGAATAAAAATTGAAGAAAGTCTTTCCGTATGAGTCATTCATTTGATATTTAGCTCTGTAATCTTATTTACTGACTTGATATTCTCATTTTAAATTACTTTTTTTTTTTGCAATGTAAGTGCTTAATTCATTTTCTCTGAGTGGTAGGAATTTATATTTGTTGCCAACCAAATGTTTAAGGTAGGTAAAGCTAAAGCAAACTGAGTGTTAAGTTTGTAAGAATCATTTTGATAAATATTCTAAAAATGTTTTAAAGCTTTTTTTCTTTTTGTTTTTTTTTTTTTGTTTTTTTTTGAGACGGAGTCTTGGTCTGTCACCCAGGCTGGAGTGCAGTGGCGCAATCTTGGCTCACTGCAAGCCGAGTTCACGCCATTCTCCTGCCTCAGACTCCGAGTAGGTGGGACGACAGGCGCCCACCACCACACCTAGCTAATTTTTTATATTTTTAGTAGAGACGGGGTTTCACCGTGTTAGCCAGGATGGTCTCGATCTCCTGACCTTGTGATCCACCCGCCTTGGGCTCCCAAAGTGCTGGGATTACAGGCGTGAGCCACCGCACCCGGCCTTTAAAGCTTTTAAAGATATATTTTCTCTGGTTTTTAGTTTGCAATGAAAATGCTTTTAAATGTTTTATGTGCCATTGTTAGCTTTTTTAATCTTCAGGAGAGGGGAGACTTTTCCCTTGATTCTGAATTATAAAGTAAGATTAACTTTTTGCAAATTATCTTCTCTGAATAAGTGTATTTTACCTAAAATCGGGAGAGAAAGGATCACCATTTGATATCATATTCATAGTGATAATTATAAAAAATAAGAATTATCTTCTCTACTTTTAGTTGAGTACCTATACTGAAAATATACAAGGAGAAAAGACCCTGACCTTCCGAGCTGATGAAATAATTAAAACACACACACACAGGATCACTGAAATTTAGAGTTAGTAGGGATCATATAATCTCATTTTTCTTTTTTTTTTTTGAGACGGAGTCTCGCTCCGTCGCCCAGGCTGGAGTGCAGTGGCATGATCTCGGCTCACTGTAAGCTCCACCTCTGGGTTCACGCCATTCTCTTGCCTCAGCCTCCCGAGTAGCTGGGACTACAGGCGCCCACCACCATGCCCGGCTAATTTTTTGTATTTTTTTTTATTAGAGACGAAGTTTCACCTTGTTGGCCAGGATGGTCTCCATCTCCCGACCTGGTGATCTGCCCGCCTCGGCCTCCCAAAGTGCTGGGATTACAGGCGTGAGCCACCGCGCCCAGCCAATCTCATTTTTCAAACTTAAGTAATGTACTCCTGTTAAAGAAAGACATTCTTTTTGAATTATAATATATTAGAAAGCTTTTGGTTGCAAGTAACAGAAACTCAACTTGAACCCATACAGAATTGACTCACATAATTTTAATTGCTTGCAGGATTGGGTTAGCTGTGAATTTAGCTAATCAAATAATCTTGCCAAAATTCTGTCTGTCTCTGTGTCTATCTAACTGTCTATCTGTCTGTCTATCTATGTATCTACCTATCTCTATTTATCTTTTCATCTGTCTACTGTGTTTACCTGCCCTTCCTTGCATCTATTTATCTATCCATGTATCCATTTGTTCATGTATTCATCTATCCATGTATCTTTTGGTCCTGTGCTGTGTTGGCTTTATTTTCTTGCATGCTTCCTTCATGTGCTGAGAGTTTCTACTTGTTAACTGTATGTGGGTCTTAAACTTCTGATATTAGAGAGGTGCCTTCTTATCCATATCAGTCTTCCCCAGATTACCCTGGTCTTACCTGGGACACATCCCAACTCTGAACCCATCATTGTATTCAGGAGAGTAGGGTTGTTTGACTGTTTTGTTGGGGCAGATAGCCCATAAGGTGATATGTCATTGGGGAGGGTACATTCCCAAAAGAAAGTGATGTGGGCAGACCCAGAAGTTCTAGATCTCTACCATACCTAGTGTTGACTTCCTTTTATTTTAATGTTAGTGAAGTGTGGAATTCTTAGAAGTAGAATAAATAAAAGCAGATATAATTTAATCATAGTTACAACATTTATGCAACTGTAATGCCAAAATACATTCTCAGTTAATTACGAACAAAATGATAAAACCACAGCCAAATGCAGATTTACAGCATTCATTAAAACACTCTTGCAAAGTAAATATGGTTTTAACTACCTGAAAAACAGTATGGTAGGTCAGCTGGCCTTTGCTACAATTTGGCCTATAATGATTTCACTTCTCCCACTGGGTGTCTCTGAACAATCATGAAACTTTTATTCCTCTAGCACAGCATACCAGCTTTCATTTTTCACTTGCTATGAAGGCATATATGCATATTAAATTTACCTCTTTTATTTTCTCATTAACACAAATATAAACCTTAGAACTAAAATTGCAGGGCAGTAGTTGGTAATAAGATGGTCATCCCAGTAATTGAAAGCAATTTCTTTCACTTTCTTTTGTTTTGATTATGATTATTGTGAAAATATAAAATTAGAACATTTTATAGAACAAAGTAAAGATCTTCAAAACATACTTGTTTTGAATTCTGAGGGCTCTCAAACCTCAGATAAATGCCATTGTAGTCCAGTCTCTCCCATATCTAAACTGCAAAGCCAACTGATTTACATGTTTAGTGCATAGATTTGAGTTATTATGTTTTCTTTCAGAAGTGGTAGGTTTTCCTTTAAGCAACTTCTTTTATACCATGTGTTATGAATGCACAGAAAATTACAAAATATTTTGTACCTTCCAATTCTCAGTCAAATTTGAAGGTAAAATCATATGAAGCAATTCTGCATTTTAAGCTTCTCAGATGTTTTCATAGCTGGAGCAAACTTAGAAATACTAAGTAACTTTGGGCAGACTCTTCATTTCCTTACCATGCCAGACCCAAGCAAACTACTCACTGCAACATCAGAGTGGAGGTTATTGGAGGATATCACTTAGAGGTGTCCAAACTCTCCCATTTTGTTTAATAATAATCTGTTAATCTCTTAATCATCTAAACCATTGCTTCTCAAAAGAAGATGTTGGCATTTGGTGGTGACGCTTTTTTGTTGTTAGAGGCGGTCTAGTGCATAGCAGGACATTTAATATCCCTGAACTCCAGACAGTAAATGCCAGGGCCACCCCCATCCATGTGATGGAAAATCCATTCCCATACATTTCCAAATACCCCTCAAGGGTTGGCACCACTACTTGATTAGGAGCCACTGTTGTGAACCCTTTGAAATTGATTTCTGTTTATGGTGAAGGACCCTAGATAGGACAGCCTTAGGCTTCAACCCCAGACCTACTTTTCTAAGAGGAAGACTTTAGGTGCATTATTTACTCTCTCTGTAAAATGGAGATAATGTCATTTACCTCATAGTGTTCTTAAGAAAATTAAAGGAAATAATGCACGTTTCCTTATCTTTTTAGTGGTGATTTTCAGTAGTTTACCATTTTACCTTGAGTATCATCAGTGTCTTAAATATAATCACAAACTTTGATAGGCATTTGCTTATCCTGGTAGATGGGAATTAAGTTCTGACAGCATAGTGATTTCATAGACTTTAAATGTCATTTTCATTTTTTAGATGAATTTTATTAAGGTTTGAACAGAAGCTTTTATGGGATTATGTAAGGTACTGGAAAGGGAACTGGAATGGGAGCCCAGACCCCCAGATTTTGTTTCCAGCTTTGCTATTAGCTAACTTTGTGACTTGCTCAAGTTAATGAACCTCAAAGTTTAAGAGGGGAGGTGAAAGAGGGTGAAGACTCAAGGCGGAGAGATTCATAAGTGAGCTTAAAAATCTCTTTCAGCTGTAAGAGTTCTTTATTCTCACCAGGAGAGCTGAGTATCGATTTCTCAGATTGAATAGTTTCATTCTTTTAAGTATTTTTCCAAATTTGAGTAGTGGATCCAGGTCAAATTATGCAAACAACATAACTAAAACTGTATAAAATACGGATCCAAGAGCAGGAAAAGTAGCCAACATGACTTTTTATGTGAGTTATTTTGTGTTTTCCCTACAGATAATTTTAGCAGATTTCTATATAAGTTATCAATCATACTTTCCAGTCAGAAAATTTAGTATACTCTTTGCAGTGCTGGTATTAGTGATTAATTCACATGACTAATGAAAAAGGCATTGAAAAGAGAAAAGAGGATGGCATTTTAGTAGCTGACTTATAAACACAAAAATACACCCTGCAAATCTCCCCCAAAAGTTACTGCTCAATGGACTTGCTATATGGACATTTTTGAGGTCCAAGGATTGGTATCACCCTACTTTTAGGATTTATCCAAGTAAGTACCCCTGGATAAGAACTAAAACAGCCAATTTGATCCATAAATTACCTATAGCAGAGTGTTAAAGCATTGTTTTATCAGATATTAAAACTGTGCTCCAGTTTAGAATTAATTATGAAACATTGCTATGGTGTTCATCATAGGTAATTATTGTATTTTTTTTACATTTGTTGTCAAACAGTTTTAACTTTTATATTTTGGGAAAAAATAGTCCCCAAATCTATAACTTATTTTTTGACCAAAAAAAGCCTCTAAGTAGTACTGAAAAAACCAAATTATATTCTTGCATTTATTTTTGTCAGTTAAATGTTTATCACCTAATCTTAATATAAAATTCAGAAAATTGTGTTATATGTAAGTGTAGATATTAGTCTGAGGAGTCCATTTTTTAAGTTGTAATTTGAAAAAATACATGAAAACAACCCTCTCTCTCTCTTTTATTTTAATATAAAATGCTTCTGTAGAGAAGTTATTGCTTTTAAATTAGGGGCTTAGGAAGAAGCAAGAGCTGGCATCTACTTATTCTGCTGTATAAATCCATTAAATAATTTTTCTTTATTTAAAAAAACCAAAAACTTAGTTTAAAAAATATACTCCACTTAATATTCAGTTAACTTAAAAACAATAACTATCATGAATGAAACACTGTGTATCTGACTCCAGCATGATTTCCTTTACTTTTATCATGATCTCCATTTTACGAAGAGAGTAAATAATGTACCTAAGGTCATATTCTTAGAAAGAGGTGATTCTGGGGTTAAAGCCTAAGTCTGTCTCATCTAGGGCCCTTAACCACTGTGCTATACTGAAGGTCAGTGTCAGTATTAATGCAAGCAAAGCAAAGGCTCATAGATTTAATGTCATGAGGTTTCTAACTCAGGAAGAGGTTAACGTTTTCTTTTACGGCCTCTTTCTGTGGAAGCACATATTTAATGATGTGCCTAAAGACTTTGCCCAAGTGAGTTTAGTTTCCATATATAATTTCAGAGTATAAAAATTGGGAAATCTCAAATGACATTTTAAAATAGAGTGGTTGAAAATTTCAGTACTAGGCCATTATAATTATCTTTTTAGCATTAGAACACAAATACCCTAGTACAGTATATTTTCAAAGGATTTTTATCCTTTGATACATTATTTTAGGCCAGAGTGCAAAACGTATTAAACTAGTTGCTCTACGAGTAGGTTTCATCTAGTTATATTTTTAACTCGTGAGGGTTATTATGTTTATATCAAAAGTTTACTTTGCCTTGTCAATTTTTCTTCTCTTTTACTTTTCTAGTTTTCTTCTTACTTTTCTAGAAGCCAAGAAATATTCTATAAACCTTATAAAATATTTTAATTAATTTTCCATTTCAAGACATCTGGAATATTGAATATGTATTTTAAAGCCTTTCTGTCTTTTTCAAGATTCATTTTGTCACATGAGTGAGCAGTTCCACTTTGGTAGAAAGTAAAGTTATTGCCACAGGGAGACCCTTTGGACACAGACACGTGTGTGTGTGTGTGTGTGTGTGTGTGTGTGTGTGTGTGCGTATCCCTTTAGCTAATTATATTTGAAATGCAGTTCCAGGGCTTGCATCCCTCCATCCTGTCAACAAGTTTTGTAGTCCTATTTAATACTTCTAGATAGAGGGCATTTGGAAGAAGCCGTGACGTGTGTAGATTAGTGGAAAATTTCTAAAAACCCAAAACATAAGTTGTAGTTTTCTATCTTGTGATAGGTTTATAATAATCTTGAGTGGAAGCGATAAATTGGAAAGGGGGGAAGGTTTTGATTCTTCCCAGATTATATGCCATACAGTTACGTTTAATTTTTTTCAATGAATATTATTAATCAATTTATGAACTTTTTAGAGACTATGAGAAGAAGTGTACCCGATATGCAATACAAATCTATTTAAATATCCATAAAAATGTACTACAATACTAACTTGGCACTATTTAATTTAATCATTAACTTAATTGAGTCCATCATTTTAAGAGTGCCACACTTTTCATTTAGTTACAAAATATGAGCACATAGTATGTGTAAAGTGAAATAGCATTTTATTTTTGCCGTGTGTAATTTTGATAAAATAAACTGTTTGTTAAAACTATTGTAAAAGTTGATAACCATTCACCTTCTAAGCTTCCTAACCTCCAGAATTCCTTTTTTTTTTTATCATTCACGAATGAATTTGTTCATCCCTTTGTATTACTAAAGACACAAAATATCTGTCAACTTTCGCCTTTTCCTGCAGCAGCTGCTGGAACCAGGGTAGTGCACATGCTCATTAGTTTTGCTGGGTGCTCCACTCACACAATAACATCATCCTCTTGACGGGTGCAGTGCTGTTAGCTTCATTCATGAAATCAAAATGTGTTAAACATTATGCTTAATGACACTGATTTTTATATTAAATCATTATTTTATAAGCAGTTTGAGCTGCAAGAGTCTTCTGTAAAGTAGAATATCTGAATAATAAACTTCTGATTTGATTCATTGTGTAAAAAGTTTTGAGAGTAAGATTTGAGTCACATTTATGACAAGAGCTCATAAAAGGTTTTAGTCAACTTCCATTTGGTTTTATTTCCTACCATCTAATTAATATGAATTTTGGGGTTCTTTGCTTGCTCAGTATGGAAAAGGATATCTTCGTGAGCCTTAAGTATCATCTGTGGAATATGCAAGTTTGAAACAACAGGTTGTATTGACATTAGTGTTATCTGAAAGGAATAACTTCCAACAGTGATTTTGGGGTGCCCACCAGGGTTTCTAAATATCTCAGGATGTATTGTAAAAGTTTAAAAGCAAAACTAAATTCACTCTTGTTAAAAGGGTATGTAATACAACTCATTTATGGGTAAGAATTTTTTGTGTAATAAAATATGTAGGAAATAAGTGATTGGAGGATAATAAAATATTTTGGTGAGAAGAGGGGAAGATATGGATGTGATGTAAAACTCAGGCTCTTATCATTGACTATAAATTATTGGCTTCAGTGTTCATTGTATTTTCAATGGCTGTGGCTTTCTTTGAAGTGTTGTCTTTCATTAATAGCTTTGTAAAAGTTAGATCAACTGAAAGACTTCAAGAGGGCAGCTAGGCTTTCTTCTGATTGCTTCCAGGTTTGCAGGGCAGTTAGCAAAGATACACTTAATACATGAAAGTAGAGAGTACAGATTATTAGTACAGATACTTCAATGGAAGAATTTGTTTCTGTTTTGTTGTTTTTGCTCAGATGGCTATGATGTAATTTAAACTGTTCTCTTTTTTTTTTCTTTTTTTTTTTTAAACTTAGTAGGATTCGGTCAAGAATGCCATTCTAAAGTATTTGCTTTGGCCAAGGACTTTGAGTGTTCATGGTGCATGTTGCTGGCCTATATCCAAACCCAGTTAGGGCCCCTCAACCTGTGGGCTTGTATCACCAAAAACAACCTTTTTACTGTCCTCCTTTTTCTGATTCTCTTGGCTGACCTTTTTGAGGAAATAACAGCCATTGCTCGTTAACCCAGCCCTTTGTCTCCATTGGAATGAGTACTAAGGGTGTAAGAGATAGCAAATTCTTAGATATGTTGAAGAGATTTTGAAATGCTTCCATGTGCATTTTCTAATTTGACTCACACATCAACCCTGTGCAGTGAGTAAAGGAGCCAGAAGACTTTTCCCCTATTTAAAAATGAGGAAGTTGAAGGGCAAAAAGAAGTTAAGTTAATGGACCCAAGGACCACTTCTTGTCCTATTCATACCGCAAGCTGTGGTGGGGAGTCTTAATAGCCTGTTAATACAGCAGCCCGTTTTTACCACTGAAGATCTCAAACTCCAGTGAAAATGAACTCCAGAGAAGTTGTAATTGTTTCAGCATGAGATCCATGTAGTGTTGCAGCTGGAACTAGAATTATCACCTAATTGTTAGTCTGATATTCCTGACTTTATACTCTGGTAAAGACAGTCAGCACCTTACACTTCATAAAAGGCCAGAACTGGTGCTATTTTTCTTGTTTTATCAGGGATGAAATGGAAACTCAGGGGAAGAAAATTGCTTAGTGCTAGTCACACATCCTATTAGTAACAAATGCTAAGATTAGAACCCAGAACTCATGACTGAAAGTGCAGCCTCTCAATGCTTTGTAATCCCAAGAATTTTTGTCAATTAATAAATCTCCCTTTCATAAGTAGATTGCAGTTTGTTTTGTCCCTAGGAAATACATTATGTGGGATGGTGTTTAGAGCAAAATGAATGAACTTGATTTAAGGAGATATTTTATGCTGTAGTTTTACTGCAAATTATGAATCCAAGTGCTTTCAACAGATTCAACTATCATACACAGGATTACAGTGTGGTAGTCCTTTGTGCGCTCTCAATGATAAAATGAGCGATTTGATAGCCTGGAACTTACTAGTATGCTGCATAGAACCTGCCTTCTCTTTGTTGCCTATCCACCAACAATTTCAGTTAGGAAAAGCTATATAGAATGACCGGAGTGGCCAGATCAAATACAGGACACCCAGTTCATCTTGAATTTCAAATACTACTTATACTGAAAACTTATTCATTATTTTTCTGAAACTCATTTTTAGCAGGTTGTCTTTTTTATTTGCTAAATCTAGCAACTCTGGGGATGACTTTTTCTCTAACACATTTATTATATTTCTTTTCAGTACATTGCTTTAGACTTATAAAATGTGACCTGTTTTCAGAGAAACATAGATATGTTGGAATTTATCTAGTTTTTTTTTTATGGACACTATCCTTAAGAATCTTTGTTCCCTGAGTCCTTAGAAATAGTGTTTTTACCCTAAGAGAACAGCGTGTTGTCCTTTTATGACCTGGAGGTAAAGGATTTCATTTGAACATGTGTCGTAAGTCATCTTTCTCTATGCCTTCTCTGCTTGAATTTGATTTTTACTTCTAGATTCAGCTGGATGTTACGGAGTGCCTTCTTCATGGCAAGCACTGATGCTCTGGGAACTTTTATATTCTTAATAGGGTATAGTACCTGGAATAGGAAACCTGGATTTGATTCCTGGTGTTGCCACCAAATAGTAGAATGGGTGTGGTTCAGACATTTAATTAGCTTCATATTTTAGAAAGTAGGATCATTAATGCCTGCCTCACCAGGTTTAATTAAAATTATGTTTTTTTCAGTAGCACTAATGTGAATATTTTTCAAAACCCCCTAGAATTAATAAAGGGAAGGGAAAATAGAGATCCTATCCTAGACCATCGAAGTGATTACCCAGTCAGAACTACTACTGAGGTTTCTGGATGTCCATCTGTTGCTTTCTACTTTTATATTGGACATGTTCACAATCATCTTTTCCGTTACTTATTTGTGTACATTTACCTAACTTTATATGCCAGGAACATCCAATATGTATATAACTTCTGAACACAATATGAACTTTTAAGTTTGAAAGGAAAGATCATGATAATTTTTCTGGAGTTGCTCATTATTCTGTCCCTGGTGCCCAACATAGTACCTTGTGGAAATCTCTGTCTTATGGGAGTAATTCATTCCAGAAAAAAAAAGACAATTAAAGTTAATTCTATCAAAATAGAAAAAAATTTCATGAGAAGGTTTTGATTGGAGCTTTATCTTGAAAAATAGAACCACAGATTATGAAAATAAGTTTATATTTGAACTATTAATAATAAAATTGAGATTGTAATGACACTCTGCTAATTCTTAGGATGAAACTCTGCTAATTCTGTTAAATAAATTGTAACAGAGTGTAGCCATAAACAATTATCTTCAGTTCATGTTTGGCTTTTGCAGCAAGGTCATAAAGATAATTTTCTCCCTAAACTAGCTTTTTGAATTAATGTTTGAAGGCTTCATCAGCTTTGCCCAAGGGGCTTTCTTAATTAAGAATATAATTATTTGACTAATATTCTCTTTGTGAGTATCTGCTATGTCATTATCCTTATTGATTGTTTCTTCAGTTGTTAGCTGGTCTTTAATTGAGCATAACTCTTAATTGTCAGTGGCTTTGTGTAATATTAGAAGGATTCTCCAACATCACTTTAATCTATGTCTAGAAAATCTATATTGTCTTAGTCCATGCTGACTGCTATAACAAATAGCTTAGACTGGATAATTTATAAACACAGATTTGTTGCTCACAGTTTCAGATGCTGGGAAGTCCAAGATCAAGGCACCAGCAGATTCTGGTGGAGGCTTCTTCCTCATAGATGTCAACTTTTATGTGTCCTCACAGAAGGGCAAAAGGAGTTAACAAGCTCCCATAGGCCCCTTATAAGGGCCCTCTATTAGGTTGTTCTTTTTTTTTTTTTTTTTTTTTTTTTTTTTTGAGACGGAGTCTCGCTCTGTCGCCCAGACTGGAGTGCAGTGGCGCAATCTCGGCTCACTGCAAGCTCCGCCTCCCGGGTTCACGCCATTCTCCTGCCTCAGCCTCTCCGAGTAGCTGGGACTACAGGCGCCCGCCACCACGCCCGGCTAATTTTTTGTATTTTTAGTAGAGACGGGGTTTCACCGTGGTCTCGATCTCATGACCTCGTGATCCGCCCGCCTCGGCCTCCCAAAGTGCTGGGATTACAAGCGTGAGCCACCGCGCCCAGCGGTTGTTCTTCCATTGATTTAAAGAAATACCCAAGGCTGGGTAATTTATAAAGAAAAGAGGTTTAATTGGCTCATGGTTCTGCTGGCTTTACAGGAGGCAGGGTGTTGGCATCTGCCCAGCTTCTGGGGAGGCCTCAGGAAGCTTTCAATCATATGGAAAGTGAAGTGGAAACCTGCATATCATATGGTGAGAAAGTTATAGCAAGAGCAGGAGCAAGAATGAGAACAAGAACGGGATGGTGGGAGGTGCCATGTACTTTTAAACAACCAACTTTTAAACAGGGCCCTGAACTCACTCATCATGAAGGGGATGGTGTGAAGCCATTCATGAGGGATCTGCCCCCATAATCCAATTACCTCTCTAAGCCCCACCTCCAACACTGGGGATTACATTTCAACATGAGATTTGGACGGGACATCCAAACTACATCAGGCACTAATCCTATTTATGAGGGCAGAGCCCTCCCAAAGGCCCCACCTCCTAATACTATCACCTTCGGGGTTAGGGTTCAAGAGATGAATTTTGTAGGGACATACATTTTAGACCATAGCTTATGTCTTATATAAGAATTTTAATTTCAATTTGCAGGGGATTTGTATTTGCATACGGACTGAAGTATTTTTCAAAAATCAGTGGAGTATAGATATTAGTCTTAAGGGCAAAGGCTCACTTCATTTGGCCATATAGATTGTGCACTGCAGAACTCCAAGGAATGCTAAGGGAAAGATGTGTGAGAAATGAGTTAATTTTATTTGTGGTTGGTTCATCAGTGATTTTGATGTTATGAAAACATATGTTTTCCTCTGCAAGCATGTAATTACAGGGACTCAGATAATCAATAATGTGGTCATGAGAACTCTCTTTCCCTACCACTGGTGGTTAATACAGATTGTTGATTGACTGAGTATGCTACATATGCTTTTCCTATGTCATTTAATATTGAGTTAATGTCTCTAAGAAAATATCCGTAAGCAACATTTATGAGACAAATAGAGTAATCACAAACACATAATGTAGAATTTTTAGGCACTGGCTCTGCTTAAGACATATGCTGCTCCAGGCACTGCAAGTATACAAGCATAAATTAGTCATGGTCAGTTGTGAGACTTACACATCCAAGGGGTGATGAACAGTAATCACTAAAACACAATGTTGATTTTCTGTAATAAACACACCAGCATTTAGATATTCAAAAGACTGTTGTACCTTTTGATGCTTCAGGAGGCTTCATTTATTTATTCATTTACTTCAAGAAATATTTTGAGGACCTACTACTGTATGTGGTAAGCATTAATCTAAGTATAGGAGATGCAGCAGTGAACACATAGCACTAATGAAATATCTAGTCAGAGGGGATAGATGATAAAACAACAGATTGATAAACAAGTAAAATAGCAGATAGTGAGAATTTAAATTATGTAGGATAAGAACATGATGTGTCAGGACCACTTTAGGTGGAGCAGTCAGAGATGACTTGTTTGATCAGGGGATGTGGCAGTGGATCAGCCACGTGCCAATGAGGGGAGAGCATCCCAGACAGGGCAGTTAGAGCTTGGTGTGCTTCAGGAGCGCCAAGGATGCTGGCATGGGCGAGACGAACCTATTTGTAGGGGATTACAAGAGCTCAGGTTTTATTCTCAGTTCAATGAAAAGCCAAGTAGGGTAACGAAGATGTTGACATACTTTGCTGAAAATTTACTGTGGCTGCTGTGTGGAGAATGGGATTGCAAGGGGGTAAGTATAGGATCAGAGAGATCAATTAGGGGACTATGGCAACAATCCAACTGAGAGATAGTGGCGTTTGGACCAGGGTGGTAGTAATGGAGACAGAAATAAGCAGATTGGGTTATAGGATTTTGGAAGTCAGGTTGACAGAACTTGACTGCACAACTGAATGTGAGAGTTGAAGGAAACAGGAATTTAGAGTAATTCCTATGTGTTTGGTTTGAGTAACTGTGGAGGTGATGGTACTCCATATGTGGGAAAACTGGCAGGGAGTAAGATGAGGCAAGGTGAGATGGGTAGGGTCTTAGGAATTCTGTTTTCACCATTTTAAGTGGTCTAGATATCCGTGTGGAGTTGTCAAGTAGGCAGTTTAATTTAAAATTCAAAAGGAGATCTCCATTTCCCATTGAGAAGATAAGAAATAAGTTGGGGCTAAGTTTTGGGTTTGTGGCTGAAATTGTTAAAATGTCTATTTTTATATTGATTTAACAGTTTAGTAACATGTCCACATTTAAAATCACATCAGATATATTAACTTAGACATATTGCTTTTTTCCTGTCTTATCTTTTCCAAAACAGTTTTATTTGAAAGCTTCCTATGCACTGTTGGCAGCTTCACATGCATTTTTAACATCAGTGTCTTTGGCACTATTAGTGCAATTCTGGGGGCTACATAAGCAAATCCCAGAATGTGTCACCTTCACTTCTAAGGTTTTGAGATACTGAATTATTTTAATTAATGTATGTTGTCTTCACTGGAAATTTTGTCCTAAGTCACAGCATGCATCTATGAAACATTAGGACAATTATATGTTTTTAAAAATCTGTGTAGGTATATGCTTGTGATTTGTACAATACACTTACCTACCACATTACTTTCGTGCTTCTTCAAATTTGTAATACCTCTTTATTAGAAAGTCAGTCAATTCATAAGACCAGCAAGGTTGTTTTCCTTTAAATTACTCATTGGATATTTTTAAATTAATTTTTTAATTGACAACAATTATATGTATTTAAGGTGTACAGCATGATGCTTTGATGTACGTATACATTGTGGAATGGCTAAGTCAAGCTAGTTTACATATGCATTGTCTCATACTTATCTTTTTTTGTGGTGAGAACCCTTAAAATCTTCTCTTTCAGCAATTTTTAAATATACAATACATTATTATTAACTATAGTCACCATATTTACAATGGATTTCTTAAACTTATTTCTCCTAAACTTTTTGGAGACTTTTATAACTGTATTCAACTCTTGAAATTATAAGGGAGGTAATATTTTTATCTTTTCATTTTGACCCATTACATTCTGGATGGGGTATCATTTCAGAGTAATGTATATTTAACAAATAATACATCATTGTTCAAAATGAAATAATTAGGGGAATATCCCATAAATGAAAGACTTAGTAAAGACTCAGAAATAAGACAGTGTGTTCTTTTCAAACTCTTTTACATCTTCTGTTTTCACTTAATTAATTCATATCATGCATATCAGTACATATAATCATGTTTTAATGTCTGCCTAGTGTTCTCTTGTATAAATGTGCCATGATGTATTTAGTCAGCCTTCTGTTGGTGATATTAGGTTGCTTCTTATCTGCTATAGGAAACGTACTTACTATATACAGTAAATACTCTTGTATTTCCTTTGTCACATGTGTAAAATCTCTGGAACAAAGGATAGATATATTTAAAATTTGTTAGATATTGCCTTTTTTTTTTTTTTTTTGAGATGGAGTCTCGAACTGTAGCCCAGGCTGGAGTGCAGTGGCGCGATCTTGGCTCACTGTAAGCTCCGCCTCCCGGGTTCAGGCCATTCTCCTGCCTCAGCCTCCCGAGTAGCTGGGACTACAGGCGCCCGCCACCAAGCCCAGCTAATTTTTTTGTATTTTTGGTAGAGACGGGGTTTCACCATGTAGCCAGGAGGGTCTCGATTTCCTGACCTCATGATCCGCCCGCCTCAGCCTCCCAAAGTGCTGGGATTACAGGCGTGAGCCACCGCTCCCAGCTGAAGTAATATCAATTGTTACTACAACCAAAAACTTTGGAGAGTGACTACATCCCTATACTATCTCCAAAATAGTACATTGTCAAACTTTTTTATCCTGGCCTTTTGTTTGGTATAAACAGTCAATTATGTCATTGTAGATTTGAGATTACATTGCTTTTTGTATAGGCAAATTATTTGAAATATCCTCAGTTATAGCAAGTTTTTATCTTTTGAAGGTAAGTTTGAGTTTTCTAAAGGGTCATGTCTTATCAGAAGATAGAGAATTAAGTTAGCTGTTACCATAGGTTTTTTTGTTTTTGTTTTATTTGTTCATTTTCGGAGGAGGAGTTAGTGAGAAACAAGGTCTAATTTTTAGATAAAATTAGTATTTTTATTTGGATTATAAATTGTTTCAGAAGTTTGTTTCAAAAGAAGAGTTCCAAAAATGTCTAGAGTAATGACACCATTAATTGGTGTAAGATTACAGCGTTCTGAGGGGAATTATTTGAATTGAACAACATGTTTTGGATTTTGTATGATCTGGTATGTTTGTTTTAAAAAGTCACCTACTGTGACAGCTTTAGCTCAAATGAGTTTCTTTCACAGGAGGGTACATTAAAAACATAAATGCCTTCAGTTTTCTTGGACTGCATTTTTAAACTTAGATAAAGCCTACTTTAAAATAGTTGTAGATAATCTAGAAGAAGCGATCTTTTTTTTTTTTTACCATTATTAAACAAACATTATTGGGATAATATTTACAAAAGTCTGATTTTTCTATACAAGATTCAATTATTTGTCTCTTTCATTAATCCTTCTAAACTTATCTACTTTTGCAATATAGATATAACTATCTAAAATAGGCATAGTAGCAAGCCAAATTTAGACAAATATTTGTTATAGTTTTCAAATATTTAACTTCAGAACAAGTTATGTGTTTTAAACATCAAATTAATGTGCATATTTATATTTTCCTAAAACTTGGCAAATTTAGTGTCTTTTACTTTTTAATATAAGCTAATTTTGAGAGAAGCAGACTTTATGCTTGGTATGCTGCAATCAGATATATAAAATTATGTATGTAGAAGTCAGCCTTTATTAAGATGTTCTTTAAAGCAATTGTCCTCTATTGTTTTCCAAAATAAAATTGTCTTTTTTTTTTTGAGAGAGTCTCACTTTGTCACCCAGGCTGAAGTGCAGTGGTGCAGTGGTGTGATCATACCTCACTACAGCCTCGAACTCCTGGGCTCAAGCAACCCTCCTGCCTCAGTCTCCCCAGTAGTTAGGATCATAGGCACGTGCTATCATGCCCACCTAATTTTTTAATTTTTTCTAGAGACAGGGTCTCACTAGGTTTCCCAGTTTCTCCAACTCCTGGCCTCATGCAGTCCTCCCACCTCAGCCTCCCAAGGTGGTGGAATTGCAGGTGTGAACCACTGTTCCTGGCCAAAATCATATGTCTTAAGTAAACCATCTTGTTTTTATTTTCTGTAACATATCAAATTATTGTCTCATCAGTTTAGGAGCTCTCAGGCATAGCACCCTTCCTCTTCAGGTATCTAATGTGTCTGCATGTTCTGTTCTGCAGAGAAATGGTCAACGCATGGTTTGCTGAGAGAGTTCACACCATCCCTGTGTGCAAGGAAGGTATCAGAGGCCACGCCGAATCTTGCTCTTGTCCCTTGCAGCAGAGTCCTCGTGCAGATAACAGCGCCCCTGGAACACCAACCAGGAAAATCTCTGCCTCTGAATTTGACCGGCCTCTTAGACCCATTGTTGTCAAGGATTCTGAGGGAACTGTGAGCTTCCTCTCTGACTCAGAAAAAAAGGAACAGATGCCTCTAACCCCTCCAAGGTTTGATCATGATGAAGGGGACCAGTGCTCAAGACTCTTGGAATTAGTGAAGGATATTTCTAGTCATTTGGATGTCACAGCCTTATGTCACAAAATTTTCTTGCATATCCATGGACTCATCTCTGCTGACCGCTATTCCCTGTTCCTTGTCTGTGAAGACAGCTCCAATGACAAGTTTCTTATCAGCCGCCTCTTTGATGTTGCTGAAGGTTCAACACTGGAAGAAGCTTCAAATAACTGTATCCGCTTAGAATGGAACAAAGGCATTGTGGGACATGTGGCAGCACTTGGTGAGCCCTTGAACATCAAAGATGCATATGAGGTAAACGGGGGACCATGAGAGCAGGACAGGTGCTGGGGAGGGTACTATGGCTGGGGCACTGGATAGCAATCATGAATGGTGGGGATATTTGAAACTGAGATGTAATAATTTGCATACTTATTTAAAACTGGAATGTATGCTAAGAATTTTCCCATCTTTAATTGCCAGAGTTTCTTTCCTGGTGGTTCAGTTGAGGATATGAGCCTTAAGGAAATCTCATCCTGTTTTTCTCCTTAATGATAATTTAATATAGCTCATCTCATGGTTATATTCTCCCATCTTTTTATCTGATCACTATGCATATCCCCATCTATGTTATCCCCACATGAACCTCTTAGGATTTTACTGAGATTCTAAAATGATAGGTGCAAAAACAAAAAAAAACCTCATAGTCTCTTTTAATTCATTCATTCAATTAATCATATTCATTCAAAGTCCCATTGATACCAAAGTCTGATTTTCTTTCCTTCTATCCTCTCTTTCATTTTTTAAACAGATAAACTTACAGATGTCTTCAAAAAAATGGAAATTTTTGCTCTAAAAGTTTTCAATGGAAAGATTTGTTATTTCTTCTGCTTTTGCTATACCTATGCACAAGTCTTTAATTAAGGGCTTAAAGGTTACACTGTAAGATTCTTCAAATTTCCCATTTAAAATAATCCTTTTTATTAATGGAATTTTAGTTTTAAAACCAAGCATCTTAACTGAATGGCACTTTATATGTTTATGAGGTATCTTACAGTATCTTGATAGAACAATTGTTCTAGCTTTCTACTGTGTGGTACACTATAAAGATTCAGTGGTAATTCTGGCTCAGTTCATTTAATTCAGAGAGTCATAGCTGTTTTATTGTGTTCCTGGTGCCTTATAGTGCCTGGCACATAGGGCTTGGTAAATATTGGTTGAATTAAAATAATAGTACATGCAATAGATAAATAGCATAGAGAGCAGGTCATAACAGATGCCAAGAAAAATGTGATAAGGTTCAGAGAAGCAGGATAGGACATCTAGTGGGAAAGATGGAGGAAGATTTCTTTTTTTTCTTTTTTAAGATGGAATCTCACTCTGCTACCCAGGCTAGAGTGCAGTGACACGATCTCGACTCACTGCAACCTTTGCCTTCCAGATTCAAGTGATTCTCCTGCCTCAGCCTCCCGAGTAGCTGGGATTACAGGTACCCGCCACCACACCTGGCTGATTTTTGTGTTTTTAGTAGAGACGGAGTTTCACCATGTTGGCCAGGCTGGTCTCGAACTCCTGACCTCAGATGATCCTCCTGTCTCAGCCTCCCAAAGTGCTGGGATTACAGGAGGGAGCCACCATGCCCGGCCAGAGGAAGATTTCTTTGAGGGAGCAATGTCTGATACAGATCCCGGAAAATTTGAATAAATTGAATAAATTGAGATTTGTGCATGGTGAGATCCAGAGGTAAAGAGAAGTTAGAAGAGATAGGCAAGTAGGACCATGTAAGTGTGTGGATAAGAATCTGGACATGTAAGTGTGTGGATAAGAATCTGGACATGTAAGTGTGTGGATAAGAAGGAGCTGTGGGAGGCCGGGCGTGGTGGCTCACGCTTGTAATCCCAGCACTTTGGGGGGCCGAGGCGGGTGGATCACGAGGTCAGGAGATCGAGACCATGGTGAAACCCCGTCTCTACTAAAAATACAAAAAATTAGCCGGGCGTGGTGGCGGGCGCCTGTAGTCCCAGCTACTTGGAGAGGCTGAGGCAGGAGAATGGCATGAACCCGGGAGGCGGAGCTTGCAGTGAGCCGAGATTGCGCCACTGCACTCCAGCCTGGGTGACAGAGCAAGACTCCGTCTCAAGAAAAAAAAAAAAAAAAGAAGGAGCTGTGGGAGCACAGCCAGGAAATTACTGAGGTCTTGAATGCCAGGCTGAGGAATATATATTTGGTTTAGAAACATGAGGAGTAACTGAAGATGTTTCGAAAGGGGAACTAGTATGATTTAAATTGTGCCTTGGAAGGATTAACTTTACAGTAGTCTTAAAATGAATTAGAGGGGGAAATGCTACAAGTTGGGAGGGTAGAAGATTATCTTAATAGTCTAAGTAAATATGAGGAAGTAAGGACCTTAACAAGGACCCTGGCCTTAAAGATCAAAAGGAAGGAATGGATTTCAGATGAAGAAGTATTAGGTTGGTGCAAAAGTAATTGCTATTACTTTTAATGGCAAAAACCACGATTACTTTTGCACCAACCTAATAGAATCTGCTGAACTTGGCAGCTAATAGGAGATGCAAGTGAAGGGAAAAGAGGAGTTGAAGATGACCCAGGTTTTGAAGTTGGGTAAATGAATAATGGTACTACTAGTGAGTAATACCGAGGGCCGGGATTTGGGGTGTGATAGTTCATCTAGGTTAAGTCCTGAAATGTTTTTTTCAGAATCCATTCTATATAAGCAATGTGTTCAATTTTGATTCTCTTGGAAAAATTTACTGGTCTTCATAGAGTATGTCTATGACCTCTTTGAGCTCTGTAGTAACTTCACACTGTAGCAGATTCCAAGAGGGGTATTAGGGACACAGCTGAAGGATTGCTGCCAAGTTTGCAGAATCCTCTTCCTGTCTTAAGTGACAGCTGGGTATCCACTTTTCAATGGCACTATGGTCCCAAGAGTACAGTAGGATCATAAATATTCTCCAGCTTTGTTGAGAAAGCCTTTATTTGTCTTCATGGTCCTAACTGTCTCCAGCCCTGAGAATTCTTCACTTATATGCGTTTTATTTAATCTGCCTACCATCGTCAAAGTTTTGACAATGTATTTTCTGTTTTGCATTTGATAATGATTTAATTCTTGTACTATCGTTCAAAACAGCTAGTGTCCTTGATTTGCACTGCTCCCGGGGTGATGCCTCTTAGCCTGTGGATTTCTCATGTTGCTACTTCACCTTTGGTACCCTTGATCTGTATTTATAGTAGCCTTGCAGGAGTTATTTCATGTCCCAAGAATTTCATTAGAACTTGTGGGGGTTGATCTGTGATCTAATTTACATTGTGATCTAATTTACATTGTGATCTAATTTATATTGATATTAGCAGTGGAAGTCAGTTGGCTAATGGATAATTCATTACTAAGCACCATCCATAATTTGAATAATTAAAGTACTATATTTTTTTAAAGTAGTCAGGATATAAAAATATATTCTAATGTTTTCTGAGTCCTAGCTCTTTAAACATGCATCTGTAAAAATGACACTGTATGGCAGTATTTCTTAAGCTTATTTGACCGTAGACCACTTTAAAGGATGTAATGTCGCTGTGGGAAACCAAGAGAGGTGTCTGTGAAACAGAATAATACTGATTGATGCTGTGAATTTTTTTTAAAGTCTTATAAAGTTAATTATAACAAATGACCTATATTTAGTTCACTTTTAAAACTTTGTAACAGAAAATGATATAAAGTGATATAAATTTGAAAAATTCTATTGTTTTATTACTGATAAGAAAACATATTCATATATTCAAAATACAAGACAAGCTCCACTACTCAGACCAGTGATTCTTACGTAGACCTATAAATACCGATGAAAAGATTAGTTGGTAAATGCTACCTGTACATTGATGTTCAGTCACACATGGTCTCATGCATCAGCCCACCATCATGCAACTACCTTCAATGTGCCACGCCATGTATGTATGTATGTATGTGTGTATGTATGTATGTATTTATTTATTTATTTATTTTAAGCCAGAGTCTCACTGTGTTGCTCAGGTTGGAGTCCTGGATTAGGTGATCCACTCACTTCAACTACATGAGAAGTGACTATGGTCCTGAGTAGGTGGGACCATAGGTGCACACCACTGCAACTGGCTTGGCACAGCATTTATAAATAACAAGAAGATATTAACACATTTATTAATAAGATATTAACACTTATACTAAGAAGCTACTAATACTAAGATATATAATCAGAGCTACTATATAAATGTGCTTGGTATTTTCCTTTTATAGGAAAACCAGATAACATCCAATAACTACACAGGATTGCCCTGAACCCCATTCCATGTGCTAAGGAAGTCTTAAACCTTCCCATGATTCCTATGTCTTAAGGATTTACATTGTCAAAACATCTCTCCTTCTCCCAAGTCAATTAGAGTACAAAACTCAGACTCATGTCCTGTTTCTACTCCAGGACAGACACTCCATGTGAACCATGATTTCTGGAGAGAAAGCTTGGAGGGTCTTAGGGAAGGGTCAAATTGCCACTTATGTGGCCTTGACCATGTAGCTATTATTCCTTCCTTCCCCACTTCATCTTTCCCTTTCATTTTTTTTCTCCAGAGAAACAAATTTTCACCTTCTCTCACCATGCAGGTCTTACTTTCTACTTCAACTATTTATCAATATATTTTTCTAAAAGAATACGAACTGTTTCAACTGAACTTCAGATGATTATTTCCAGATGAATTCTAGAAGAAAAAGAAAACCCCTAGCAATTGTTGTAATTTAGACAAATCTCCTAATCGAAGTGTAACTGTGCCCCTGGGAACACAGTTTGGGAACTGCTGTGTCTATGCTTGTTCAATGTTTCAGGCATTGTCTTAAAAATTCCACTCTGTGGAAGAAAACCAGCCTTATAATTTGTCGAGTCATCTGTGTTGTTTCCTTTTTTAAATTTTCTGTTATTTTTATTTTGATATAATTTTAAACTCACAGAAAAGTTGCAAGACCAGTATAAGAAACTGCCATACACCCTTTACCCAGATTCTCCAGTTATTTTTTTGCCCCATTTGCTTTATCGTTTCCTCTTTTTCACTCTATAATGCATATAAGTAATATATGCTTATAATTTCTGAAAGATTTAATAAGCTAAAGATATGTTTTTACTAAATAGTTCAGTGTATATTTTCTAATAAGAATATTCTCTTACTCAGCCATAATAAAATTATCAAAATCAGGAAATTTTATATTGATACAATACTATTATCTAATCTGATACAGGACTATTAACAGTCCATAGTCAAAATTTCATCAGTTGTTCCATCCCATTAATAAGCTTTAGAGTTATTTTCTCCCAATCCGGGATAGTATTCAGGATCCCATATTGCACATAGTTGTAATGTCTCTTTAGTCTCCCCTCCATCTGAAACAGTTTCTCAGCATTTCTTTATCTTTTTAAATTTAGACATTGTTAAAGGGTACAGGCCTGTTATTTTGTAGAATGTCCTTCACAAATAGATTCAAGCTAGGCCCTTTTAGCTGGAATACCATATATGTTAATGCTAACACCTTAACTAAGCAACAACTATTTAATTTTCCAGTTCTTTGACACTGCAACCCAGTTCAACCTAATTCAACCCAATTCAGTTCTGATTCTTAACCTCATGGAGTTAGCACTGACCCTGCATGTTAAGGGCTGAATCCCACAAGCCTGCCCCAACTTCAGATGTCAGCCGCAAGTGGGATCCCTAGGGTACCACACTTCTTCCAGGCTGACTAGCAATTCAAGGATTCTAGTGACCCCCACTTAGGTTCAGTAATTAGATAGAATGACTCACGGAACTCAAGAAAGCACTATACTTATGATTACAGTTTTATTAAAAAGGTCACATACAACACAGGAGCAGCCAAATAGGGCAAGGTATGGGAGGTGGCAGGGGCTGGGGTGGTGTGCAGAGCTTCTATGCCTTCTCCAGAATGCCAGCATCCCAGCACATCAATATGTTCACCACCCTGGAAGCTTCCCTAGACCTCATTCTTCTCAGCTTTTTATTGAGGTTTTATTATGTAGGTATGATTGATTACATTATTGGCCATTGGTGAGTGGATTCAATCTCCAGCCAGTCTCCCCTCTCCAGAGGTTGGTGGTGGGACTGGAAGTTCTAAACCTCTAATCACAAGGTTGGGTTTTCTGTTTTCCACCCCTAATCCTGAAGCCTTCTAGGGCTCACCTCATTAGTGTGAATTCGGGTATGGTTGAAAAGGGCTTGTTGCAAATATGGAAATAACTAGTATCACTCAAGAAATCCCATGGCCTTTAGGAGGTCTGTGTCAGGAACTGGGAACAAAGATCAGAAACATGTTTAATTATACCACACACCTTCTTAGTGCATCTTATAAGGAGACATATTTATGTGATGTAAGTATTGATGATGTTAAATTTGATAACTTTTTTAAAGTGATATCCACCAGGTTTCTCCAATAGTTTTTCCCATTGTAATTAATAAGTATCATATGGGCAGATACTTTGAGACTGTGTAAATACTCTGTTCATCAACAACCTACTGACCAGCTTTAGCATCCACTGATTTTCTAACTCCATCATACCTCTTATATTTATTAGCTGAAATTCTAATGTAAGGGAGAGTTTTGCCTTCTCCTTCATTCATGCATTCACATCATTATGGACTCGTGTAATATTTTATTTAGTCAATTATGTTCTCTTATTATCTTTAGGCTGATGTTCAAATTATTACAAATTTGCTGAGTCCTGTGTCTTTTTGTTATGTCCTCATTACTTTTGGGGCATTTTTTTCACTTTCTGGCTAATCAGAATGTTTGAGGCCTGTCTTACACTTTCCGTGCCCTAGCCCTAGAATCATTCTTTTTTCCCAAGCAGCCCTGGTTTCTTTTAGTGGGGGGAATAGTATTAAGAAACCAAGATTAAGGCACTAGATGTGCTCATTGTTGCTGGTATATTAGCAGACAGAGCTAGGAAAATAATATATAAATATACATACACATCTATATTGTATTTATTTCTATATCTATCCACTTATTATAATAAAAACAACTGAATTCATACTGATACTTCCAATTTCATCCAACAACTAAAGATGCATTATTTTTCTTTTTTTCCTCTGTTGGGTGTTTTGTTCTCCAAAAATGAAAGACTAGGCTTCCTTATTGTTTTTATATATATATATATATATACTCGTGCTCAAGCCACATTTCCAGCTCTTTCTAGATTTTAGTATCTTTCTCTTTAGACTACAGAATTTCCTTTCACACTTCTTATAGTACATACAATGCTGACAAATACTCTCAGTTTTAGTTTATCTGAAAATGCCTTTATTTTGCCTATATTCTTGAAGGATATTTTCACTGGATAGATGAACCACTATCAGTTGATAGTAGTTTTCTTTCAATATTTTAAAAAAGAGCTTTCTCATTTTTTTCTTGTCTTCATTTTTCATGGGAGAGGTCAGCCATCCTTTGTATTGTTTTTGACTTATATGTTTCACCCTACATATCATTTTCACACCATGTGTGTAAGCTTAAGGTTTTCATCAATTTGGGAAATTTTTCTTTATAAGTCTTTAAATATTTTTCAGCTTCATTATCTTTGGGACTCCAAATATATGTGTGTGTGTGTGTGTGTGTGTGTGTGTGTATACACACTTGATAGTATCCTAAAAGACACTGAAACTTTGTTAATGTTTTATGGTTTGTTTTCTTTTTCCTTTCAATCCTTCTGAATGGATACTTTCTGTTGATCTATCTTCAGGGTCACTGACTCTTCAGCTGTTTTCAGTGGGCTGTTAAATGTGTTAATGAACTTGGTGTTTTACACACTATACTTTTCAGTTCTAGAATTTTCATTTGACTATTTTAATAGTTTTTTCTTTCCTTGCAGAGATTCCCATCTCTGCAAAGAAGTTATTACTATATTTTTCTTTAAATCCCTACATTAATTTTTAATAGCTGCTTTAAAGTCCTTATCTGTGAAGTCCAACATGTGAATCATCTTGGGGTCATTTTTTATTGACTACTTTTTCTCTTTACTATGGGTTTCATTTTCCTGTTTCTTTACATATGTGGTGATTTTGTATTGTCTGCTGGTCATAGTCTGTTTCACTACATTTGGATTATATCCTCTTCTTTTAAAAAAGGGATGAGATTTGTTCGGGCAGGCAGTAAAATTACTGGCAGATTCTTTTGATCCTGTCAGGCTTGGTCTTATTATTTGTTAGAGTGGATCTTTTGAATTTAGTCTTATGGAGTACCCCCAACTATATGGTATAGTCCTTACTCCTAAGGAGTGGTCTTTCCCTGTCTCAATGCCTGAGCTGCTGAATGAATTCTCTACTCTGGCTGGGCTGGAACTCCATTGTCTCCAAACACTTCACTAATTGGTGTCACATTCAGTTTTTAGCCTTCAGCAGGTAATTTTTGCTAGTCCTTTAGGTTTTTTGCCCTATACATGCCCAAAGTGACTAGAAACTCAGTATATTTTGGTCACCGCTTCCTAACCATCTTCCTTCCAACCCCCTAGCACAGCCCCTGTGCTTTATACTTTCCAACCACTTTAGAAGTTTGGAGCTCCATTCAGTTCTGTTTCAAAGTGTTGCTCTCATTGGGTAGCACCTGCCTTCTCTAAAGCAGGAAAACGCCCTCAGGCAGAAAGCCAGAATGTTGAATGGCAATGACGTATGTTGTCTTTCTCTTTGCTCTGCCCATGGCTTTGTTGTCTTGTATTTTGTCTAGTCTTATAGATGTCTTCAGCAGGAAGGGATTCTGGTACCTGATACTTTGTTATGGCAAGTGGACATCCAAGGCTTGTGTTCTTTCATACTGTCATGTTCTTGTAAACAAACCATGAAAGGAATAATCACAATGATTGTAGTGTTCCATTTTTTTCTTTGATGTTTACTGGACCTAGAGGGGTTAGAACTCCTTTATGTATATTGTCTTTGCACTGAGTACATTATTAAAGGAAAACTCCTTGAGATGTCAGGAGTTTGGAACTTCACCTCAAATGAAATTTGAAAGATGTATTTATTCCCACCCACTTCACTGGAGAGTAAAATTCAGAACTGCTGTTGATTTTCAACTAACAGTAGACACAAAAAAGATGTGAAAGTTCCTACTAAATTTAATCTGTCAAACTCTACTGCTTTGATTAGGTAGTTGGGTTAAGTCTTCTTTATAAATTGTCTCATAATTCAAACGTTTATTAACAAAGTAACACTGAGGATGTATTTTTATTCATGTTTTACTTATTGGTTTGTAAAATAATTCACTATATATCAATAATTTTTCTCTTCTTTAATTCATCAACATCATTATCTTGTCTGCTTTCTTTAGACAATATCTAAAGATAAAATAAGAATTTTATTAGGAAGATTCAGCTAAAATTTTTCTCTACATCTCAATTCATATAACTTTGAGCATGTTTGCAGAAAAAGCAAAAATGTAGTAGTGCTTATAATATAAAATATTTATGCTGATTTTTCACCATTTTATAGCTTTTCTTTTGAAATTATCTTTAAGCTAAGTTGGGCCCTCAGTTGAAAATTGGCCTCATTTCTGACCCCAATTGATGGAATCTAGTGTAATCACTTCATTCACAGCTTTACTGTGACTAATTTATTTTTTATTTTTTTAAAAAGAAATGACCTTCAAAGCTCATCAAAAGATGAGCTTTTCCAGTGTGGGTATTCCATATTCTCTGAAGGGAATTCCAACTGCGTGGTTTTTGGAGCAGTGATGCTATTATTAGATTGAGCATGTAACTCCCCAAGGCTATCGCTTTGAAGGGAACAGCACTCATTCAGATGTTTATGTCCTGGAATGCTTGTTTCCATTCCACTCTTACCTCATGTAGTTGTAGCTATTGATTTCCTCTACTTTGGTTTTCCCTTTTCTGACAAGATTTGCTTTAAACTATATGGTAAGGTAAAAATGATAACATTTGATAACCGTGGTATTATTTGTTAATGAATTCATTCATTGATTTAACACATGCTTTTGATTGAGTTCCTGTGCTAGGAATACAGTAATGAACAACAACAACAACAAAAAACCCTCGTAGAGTTTACAGCCTAATTTGAGATCTTCCCAATCTAAAGTGTAATGGAAAATTAAACTTTACCTTTGTTTCTTTAATTCATACTTAGAAATTTAACACCTCAGAAGTCCTTTATGATGATTGGATGTGTATAATGTTCCTTGTAAAAGGGGAAATTCAAAAGATTAAAGGATTGTTTACAATCTGACTCAATCAGATTGTGTATATATGTGTATAATTTAAATTCTTAGGAATACTTGAGATAGAAGTACAGAATACTGAAGAACTGTAAAAGAGCCCTTACAAGGGAAGTAAAGTCATTTATTGAAAAGGTTGTTCTGGAGGCACAATAGAATCAGGTTGTGAGATGATATTACAGAGGTGGAGAGATGCCACTTTTTCCTGAATTTAAGTACAGCTATCTAAAGTGGTTAATAATTTGAATTTTCTTTATTTCTGAACATTTGTTTGAGTCTGTATTTTTTTCTCTTAAACACTAGCTGCTTATAAAAAAGCTCAGCAACTTAAATTTATCTTTGTCAAATATAATATGTACTTACATGATGATGCCTTTCACAACGATAAAATTGTTACTCAGAGTAACAAGGTAAGTCCAAGGTTAGATTTCTCTAATCTAATAAATCAGAAAAATCAAATCAATCTTTGAACAGGTCAGTCATTAAATTGAATTTCTTTTTCCATACTAGGATCCTCGGTTCAATGCAGAAGTTGACCAAATTACAGGCTACAAGACACAAAGCATTCTTTGTATGCCAATTAAGAATCACAGGGAAGAGGTAAGCCAATTTTCCATTTTATGAAAGGTCATTGGAAATATTTTTCTTTTTGAAAAATATTTTTTATTTACTTTGCATATATATGAAATAATGCTTTAGTGACAGATTAGCTATAAAGTTCTTAAATGTTCTGCTTGATTTTTTTGTATTCAGATTTTTAGTTACAGGGCCTAATTCTGGTAATTACTTTATTATGGCCATTTACTTAGAAATAAATTTTATGCAGGTCATATTCTACCTCCCCTCTTCCTGAAGGCCTTATTCTATCTTAAGATATGTAATTATGGTTGTGATTAGAATCAATTCATTGCATATTATGTTTTAGGAGTATGAATAATATTCATAAATGCTCATCCAACTACAGTGGTCATTAACTGATTTCATTCAAATTGAGGTTTTGAAAAAAATGGGAATCATAGCTAATTCTAATCATGTAAATTTCAATTTGAAATTTTAACAGGCAAATGAAAATATGTTAGTTTATATTTCACCTAACTAGAAGATTTGGATTCTGTTATCACCGAATTCCCTCTTCATTTTACACTTATTTGGAAAAAAGAGTTAATAAATTATCAGTTAAACTGAATATTTCAATTGAGCATTCTCAATCCTGACTGTTTATTACAACCAACTGGAGAAGTCTAAAAGATTACCAATTGTATTAATTGGGGTTCTCCACAGAAACAGAAGCAATAGGATATATGAAGATATATGAGGGGATTTATTTATGGAAATTAGCTCATGTAATTGTGGAGACCAAGAGGTCTCACAGTCTGCCATCTTCAAGCTGGAGAACAGGAAAGCCTGTGGTGTTAATTCAGTCTGAGGCTGAAGGCCTGAGAAACTGGGAGATTTGCTGGTGTGAGTCCTAGAGTCCAAGGATCTTTGAGTACTTGAAGTTCTGTTGTCTCAGAGGAGGGAGAAGATGGATGTCCCAGCTTCCTAAGAGAGAGCAAAATATGCTCTTCCTCTGCCTTTTTGTTCTGTCTGGGCCCTCAGTGGATTGGATGATGCCCACCTACGTTGGTGAGGGAGAATCTTTTTCACTCAGTCTGCTGATTCAAATGCTAATTTCTTCTGGGAACACCCTCACAGACACATGCGGAAATGTTTTACCAGTTATCTGGGTATAGCATTTAAAAATTCTAATGCCGAGGTTTCACCTTAAATCAGAATCTCAAGGATTGGGACCCAGGTATTAGTATTTGTTAAAGCTCCCAAATGACTGCAATGTGTGGCCAAGGTTGAGAACCACTGCCAATCATATTAGAAGTACTTGATGCTTCTACTTGATTTATATTCAAATTCTGACATTTATTCTCCCTCCTCCATCTAGTCTGTTACCAAACCCCATTGATTTTTTCCATTAGAATGTTTCTGATTTCAGTATTTTTTTCTTTTTATTCGTGCTACCTGCATGCACCATGATTCAGATTTTGAAGTAATGCCTGAGGTTTTTAAATGTTCTTGTAAGGTGTTTCTATCCTTGCAGTCGATTTCCCTTTAGTCCATTCTACATATCACTGCCTGGAAATTTGCCTAAAACACAGCTTTCTAAATCAGTGCTTCTAAAACTGTGTTGTGCATAGGAATCACCTGGGGATTTTGTTAAAATGCAGATTCTGAATTCAGTAGGTCTGGGTAGAACCTGAGATTCTTTTCTAACAAGTACCAAGTTGATGATTACCTGGGTCTGCTGATCACAATTTGATTAACAAGGCCCTAAGTCAGTTACTTCCCAGTAGTCATTCTCAGTGCCTTAGAGTTGCCATATGGTTTCTTAAAAAGTGTAGTTCCAGCAGTAGTAACTAAGAATGCCTGCAGCAATGACATAATATGAGATTAATTAATTAGTTTAATTAAGTATGTGAATGAATACATAAAATTGAAAAGACTGGACTGATCATTATTGTGTTATTAATATGGTTGCCAGGTATATCAAATTTTTTAAAAAATGTGTCCCATGCATTATTTGGGACATCATTATACTAAGAAATTATTTGTTGTTTATCTGAACTCAAATCCAACTCAAATTTCATCTGGCAGGCCTAGTTATAAACCACAGACTAAGATTCCGTGCACTTAGGAAGACAATGTTCAGCTTTTAGTTATTAAGGATACTTTAAAATCGTGGCCCCCAAAACAGCTTTGTACTGGCAAAGGGATTCAGCCTGAATTATGCCCTGATTGAGCTTCTCTTTCTAGATAGTGTGAACAATTTCTCCAACAGTCAGGATTGGGGGAACTGATGAGAATGCAACAGAATCACTAGGAAGAAGTGAGTAGGATGGCCCCTTCTACAGAAAGTATCCTCAGGATATACATTCTTCCATATTATGACTGCCGGTGAGGATGACTTAAATTAAATAAAAAATTTAAAAACCGCAGCTATATTGAGATATAATTTACATACTGACATGGTTTGCTGTGTCCCCACCAAAAATCTCACCTTGAATTATAATCCCCATAATCCCCACGTATCAAGGGCGGGACCAGGTGGAGGTAATTGGATCATGTGGGCGTTTTCCCCTATGCTGTTCGTGATAGTGAGTGAGTCTCATGAGATCTGATGGTTTTATAAGCATCTGGCATTTACCCTACTGATACTCACACCATTCTGCCGCCATGTGAAGGTGTCTGCTTCTCCTTTGCCTTCTGCCATGATTGTAAGTTTCCTGGGGACTCCCCAGCAATGAGGAACTGTGTGTCAATTAAACCTCTTTACTTTATAAATTACCCAGTCTTGGGTATTTTTTCATAGCAGTGTGAGAACAGATTAATACATATATAATACAATTTACCCAGCTTAAGTGTACAGTTTGATGAATTTGAGATATGTATATTCGATCACATAACCACCACTGCAATCAAGATATAGAACATTTCTGTCATTTCAAATGTTCCCCTGTACCCCTTTGCAGTTGATCTCCTCCTCCTCCCTTAACCCACAGCTCCTGACAAGCACTGATCTGCTTTTTGTCACTATTGTTTTGCTTTTTCTAGAATGTCATTTAAATGGAATCATACAGTATGTGGTCTTTTGTATCTAGCTTCTTTCACTTAGCCTAATGGGTGTGAGATTCAGCCCTACTGTTGGATGTATCAGTAGTTTGTACCTTTTTATTGCTGAGTGATTTATTCCATGGTATGGATATACTACAATTCGTTTATGCATTCATCAGTTGATAAACATTTCAGTTATTTCCAGTTTGTGTCTATTACAAAAAAAAGCTGCTGTCAGTATGTTTGCATACAGACCTTTGTGTGGACTTATGCTTTCACATCTTTTGGGTAAATACATAGGAGGGCAGTTGCTAAGTCATATGGTAGGTATTTAATTTGATAAGAAACTTCCAAACTCTTCCAAAGTAGCTGTACCATATTTCATTCTTATCAGCAGTGTATGAGAGTTCCCCTTACATCACATCCTTGGCAACACATAGTGTATCAGTCTTTTTAATTCTAGGCATTCTACTGAGAGATGATTTAAATTTCATTACATGAATATATAACCCCACTCTTAGCCAAGGACCTGCTGCCTTCTTACAGATCTGATTGAAGTGGATTCGGCCACAGATCCCCAAATAGCCCGAAGCTCTCCTTTAGACTTCTGCTGGGTTCCTGAGCTTTCTCGTGTCTCTCTCTGTGCTCTCACATCCTCTCCTGCTGGTGTCTGTTTTACCTTGTGGTGACTTAATATGAGGCTTGGACTCTTACACTAAGCATTTCATGAGATTAAAAAATCTTCAGTAGCTTCACTGGGGACTAAATACAGGTTGAGTATCCCTAATTTGAAAATCCAAAATGCTCCAAAATGTGAAACTTTTTGAGTGCTAACATGACCCTCAAAAGAAATGCTCATTGAAGCATTTTGGATTTTTCTGTTAGGGATGCTCAACTGATAATAATGCGAATATTCCAAAATACAAAAATATTCTAAAACTTGAAACACTTCTAAGTCCCGAGCATTTCGGATAAGGGATGTTCAATCTGTAACTTTATTCAAGAGAGGGCTTCCAGAACACAGCTTTTGTTTTTTGTTTGTTTGTTTGTTTTTGAGACGGAGTCTCGCTCTGTCACCCAGGCTGGAGTGCAGTGGCACAATCTCAACTCACTGCAAGCTCCACCTCCCGGGTTCACGCCATTCTCCTGCCTCAGCCTCCTGAGTAGCTGGGACTACAGGCGCCTGCCACCACGTCTGGCTAATTTCTTTTTGTATTTTTAGTAGAGACGGGGTTTCACCGTGTTAGCCAGGATGGCTATGATCTCCTGACCTCGTGATCCGCCCACCTCAGCCTCCCAAAATGCTGGGGTTACAGGCATGAGCCACCACGCCCGGTCTTTTTTTTTTTTTTTTTTTTTTTTTTTTTTTTTTTGAGACAGAGTCTCACTCTGTCACCAGGCTGGAGTGCAGTGTGGTATGATCTCGGCCCACTGCAACCTCCGCCTCCCAGGCTCAAGCAATTCTCCTGCCTCAGCCTCCTGAGTAGCTGGGACTACAGGCATGTGCCACCACACCCAGCTAATTTTTGTATTTTTAGTAGAGATGGGATTTCCCCATGTTAGCCAGGATGGTCTGGATCTCTTGACCTCGTGATCCGCCTGCCTCGGCCTCCCAAAGTGCTGGGATTACAGGCGTGAGCCACCGTGCCTGGCCCAGAACACAGCCTTTTAAACATCTTGCTGACCCTCCCCATTCTCCTTCCTTCTCATCTTGCTCCCTTTCTTCCCAGGGTCACACTGCCAAGTTCAAAATTATTTCTCCTGAGAATTAACGTTTTTAGAGAAAAGAATGAAGAGAGACAGAACAGACACACTATCAAGCGTGGCTGTTATAATATAAAAAGTAATTTGGCTGGCCAAAAAATAAACCCAGGCCACTAACAAGGTGCAATATTTGACTTCCAGAACTGTCTTTAAATTTATATCTTTATAAACAAACTCAGAGTAGTGTTTGCTTTTGTATGTACACATAACTACTCTTTCTCATGAAAATTTTAAACCAAAATGGAAAGTTGCAGGGAGGCTTTTGGGACTAATTATTAAGATTGCTTGCTCTGGGCTTGAATCCCATCTTTACCACTTGGTTGCTGGCTGACAAACCAGGATGGAACTGGTTAATCCCTTTGATCTTCAGTTTCCTCATCTGCAAAATAAGGGCAATAAAAGGATCTGCCTTAAAGGGTTATTGGGAAGATTAAATGCATTCATGTGAGTGAAGCGTTTAACGTAGTTCCTGACACACTGGAAGTGCGTCAGCTACTATTCTTTAAAAGGAGGTGTAGAACTAATAGAGCTTTTAAGAGAGACAAGGAATAAGAGCTCCATGAAGAGGTCATTAGCCACATAATAATCAGCTAACTGGGACCAAAGCCAGTACTCAGCTAACTGGGATCCCAACATAGCCCCTGACATAGTCTATTGATTTCCCTCTAAGAAACTTTAAACTTAAGGGAAACGTGTAAATGAGGCAAAATGAATTTGGTGTTTTCTCTTTTTCTAAGTCCAGACTTATCGAGTAAGCCAATACCCATTCCGACTAATTGTCAAGGAACCTAAAAAGAACTGTGATTATTGAATCATTAAATATTGATTGTTTACAAAATATCCTGGTACCTTTCAGTGACACTGGTTTTTAAAGACATTGGTACCAACTCTGGAAAGCTGTTTGAATGGAGTAGTTGACTATTGAATACTAAAGTCTGAATTATAACATAGGCCAGAAAGTGCAGGAAGATTTTTAAGATTCACTGAAATATCTAAGCTCTTTATTTGCCTCTTATTCTTGTAAAGTATTTCAACTAATTAAAAATGTTTGGGAGTTCTTTTCATTAATGTTATAACCATAACTGTTATACATACAGCAGTGCTTTTTTTACAAGTAAGGACCATAGATATTACTAAACATCTGTGATGGTAATTTTTGAAAAAAATCATAGAGGTTAAGTTTTTGCAATCTTCCCCTCTCCCTACTCCCTTCTAGAGAATGGAGTTAATGGGCAAAGTGGAAAAAGAAACTGGAGAAGTGTGAGAAGGCTAAAATAATTTATTTTGGAAGGTCAAAGAGCTACTGACTGGAGAAAATGAATAAAGACAGAAAGAAAAAAGTGATCAAGGGAGAGAAGAGAGCCAGTCCAGGGTGTATATGAAGGAGCAGTTTGAGGAGTATGGGGTAGGACTTTGGAAATAACTGCCTTGTATGTAGGAGACAGTAAACATGTGTGATATTTATTGAGCAAATCTTGTGAAAACTGTGCTAATGATCTGGCAAGTAGTTCATTTAATCTTCATGACAACCATAAGGGGTAACCCATTATCTTATTCCTACCTAATAAAAAAGTAAACTGAGACATGAAACATTTAGGGAACTTGCTCAAAGTCACATAACTAAAAACTGGCAAAGCTGAGATTCAAACCCAGGCATTCGGACTGTAGGGGTCATAATAGAGAGAAGAGCATTTCTTAAAAGTCTGCTATAGATGATGGCTGCACTCTGCTTCCCTCCTGATTGGTGTTTTCTTGAGACTCTGCAGTAAGCACTTAAATTATTGTTGATTTTGTTGGAGTGGAAGGTACACTGATGTGTTTAATGTGGCTGCATGCAGAAGCAGGACTTGAGGTGGCAACAAGGAGACCTGGCTGTATTCTGCTGGCCCTTCAATGTTAGTGTTTAAACCGCTCTGCAGACAGACTTTTTAAGACGAAAAATGAGATGACAGAGAGCAAGAGAGAGATCATAGTCACGTCCTCTATATTGCCTTAAGAGGAATCTAGAAGAAAATTTTTACCAGAGATAAAAGAGTTACAGAAGCATGTTTCATACTAATCTGAGCCAATCTGCTCCAGAGAAGAACCATGACTACAAATGAAGCATAAGGAAAAAAAAAAGTTACAGGTATGTGAATTTTTATGGCTGCTATTAAATTTATTTCAAAGTTAATTCTGGATTTTTCAGACCTGGGCACTTAGACCAGTTTTTATCTTTGTCATTTGTATTAATTATTTCTATAACCAGACAAAATTCTTTTTTTTGTTTAGTAAAGAATTACAGAGAAGCTCAGATCTTTCCCCCTAGCTCAGATGACCTATTTGTGAAATACTGCCCTCCCCTGATGTATTGCCTGTTATGACATAGTGAAGATGAGTGTTCTTTTTTATTTATAGTGGCTGCACTGGTATAACCGACCCTAAATATTAACTCTTCCTCAGAGCCCTATTTGTCACTCAGGGACTACTGATTTTTTTTTTTTCTGTAGATTATTTGGGGAGGAGAGGATAAGGAGTAGAAAGCAGGACATTATGAAATAATGCAAGCTCTGAAAATTTCTTATTGATGTGAACTAGAGATTATATCCAATAATGTCTTTCAGGCTAGGCTGAACTATCATTGTTGAATGTCAACTCCAGTTATTAAGTAGAAATTCAATTTGAAATCAGAGCTCTTTCCTCCTTCTCTCTTTTTATCTTATCATCTTGGTTTTATTTTATCATACTTAGTGATATACTTGCAATTCTTTGATGCAAATATGGCAGTTAAAATCAAGGATTTAGGATAAATTCATTACATTGTGGTAAAGGATCATTTTAGCTAATATCTTAGCATTTTAGCTTATATCTTCCTTTTAAAAACTAAAAAGATTCAAAAAGTATCAGCTAATTTTTATGAGATTTATACTTTGGCGAATCCAAGTGATTAACACCTACCGAAACTTATAAATTGAGGCATTCATGAAATCAGATATGTAATTCCAACTACAAAATACAAAAATAAGTGTTTTCTAGAATTTAAGTTTTATGATTGTGTCTGCTCATTTAAAAATATTTTCATTTATTTCTCCTAAATTATCTTGTTTTGACAAATAACTATTGAATCACTGCACTTTGTAGATTTTTTTTTTTTGTTTAATGAAGCAAAGAAGATACTTGCTTTTAAATTTTTTTTCAATTTGGAGAGGTAGGCTGGGCGTGGTAGCTCACGCCTGTAATCCAAGCACTTTGGGAGGCTAAGGGGGGGTGGATCACTCGAGGCCAGGAGTTCAAGACCAGCCTGACCAACATGATGAAAACCTGTCTCTACTAAAAATACAAAAATTAGCCAGGTGTGTGGCGTGCGCCTGCAATCCCAGCTGCTCGGCAGGCTCACACAGGAGAGTCGCTTGAACCTGGTTGGGAGATGGAGGCTGCAGTGAGCTGAGATCGTGCCAGTGCACTCCAGCCTGGGTGACAGAGTGAGTGAGACTCCGTCTCAAAAAAAAAAAAAAAAAAAATTGGAGAGGTAGCTTTTGTACACCAAAAATTAAATATGTATATAAGGTGACAAGATAAATGTTAAATGAGTCCAATATGCAACACACAAGTTCGAAGGAAAGACTGAACTGGGGAAGCTAGAGAAATCCCTGGGAAGAGATGAAAGTGCCCTGCTGTGTTTATCTCACAGCCTCAAGAGAGGAACCACATAAATGCTCCTGATGACAAATGCTTGATCTCCATGGAGGGTGGAGGCCAAGGAGTCCTTGTCTGTGATCTCTCACACTCACAGTACTGACTGCGGCTTTCTTAAATTTGGCAAGTAAACTTGGAGGAAATAAATGTTACAGTTTTATTAATAATCCTTCAATTTTAAGTCAAAATAGATGAAAATATAACTGTAAAAATAAGCAGAGTTTTTAATAGCAGACTACCAGTTGATCTAGATCTATTTTAGTCTTAAAGAATTGGCTAGTTACGTTTTCGAAAACTTACAAATTGGCCAGGCGTGGTGGCTCACACCTGTAATCCCAGCACTTTGGGAAGTCAAGACGGGCGGATTGCCTGAGGTCAGGAGTTTGAGACCAGTCTGGCCAACATGGTAAAACCCCATCTGTACTAAAAATACAAAAAAATTAGCCAGGTGTGGTGGCATGTACCTGTAATTGCAGCTACTCAGGAGGCTGAGGCAGGGGAATTGCTTGAACCAGGGAGGTGGAGGTTGCAGTGAGCTGAGATCTCACCACTGCACGCCAGCCTGAAAAAAAAAAAAAAAAGGAAAAGTTAGAAATTGTTCACTGCATTTATTACCCACAGTATTCTTTCTTGTAGTTTTGTTTTCGAAACAAAAGTACTCCGCAAAGTTTCTGTTTGTTCTGGACTTGAGGTTGTGATAGTGACGATCCTTTCTTTTTCCTTCTGCACACTGCCCTTTAAATAGCGAAGTATATATTATGAAGATGTTAACTGCTTTCCTAAAAGAAGAATGTTTCTTAAGAGCAGCAGATGAAAAACATAGTGCTAATATGTGAAATCCCCAAGTCTACACTGTTGATCAAGAAGAAAAAGAAAGAGTGAATAAAAACTTGAAACTGAAGATTAAATTAATGTGGTAGGCTTTGTGTACCCAAATGGTATCCTATTTTTAATGATCAGAAAATTTGGTTCATACTGAGTACTATATTTTATTCAATAGGAAGCTTATCTTCTTTGGTAATTTCAAGATAACCATTTCAGCACTTTTTGGAATGCATTACATTTTTAATTTAATAGATGATTTATAAATTTAATTTTGAGAAGTTTTACATAGTCCCTGAATAATGGATATTAGGGATCTGGAACCAGATAAGTATAAAACATTTCTTTGTATAGTATCTAACCCAATATCATATAATTGCACTCTGGGGTGGATTTTGACTATAAAATAATTTTCATGTTTTCATGCATTCTTGAAGAGTTAAGGTGATTGTTAATGAAATTTCTGCTCTCAATAGATATGTACAAACATCTATACTCATCCATTAATGTCTAAGATTCCATAGGTAAAGTACTTTATCAACTGTTAAATACCCTGTATTCCTTGTTATTAAATGCTTATCTAAAAAGCTCCATTTGCTTCTCTTCTACCATAGAATGGAAATTAATAGTCTATGCTAAATCTCCACTTGCTTTTGATCATAGAATGGAAATTAATAGTCCAGGCTGAATTTAAATCAAAGAGCAAGAGATGAGGATCTTACAAAAATATTTAAATTTTTTTGCATCATTTTATAGTAATGAAATGGAGTGAAAATGACCTGGATTTAGAATTCTAGATCTATTTGATTATTATAAATTATTTGATAATCATAAGTACTATGCCATGTTGGTTATCTCTTGCAACATAACAAATTACACTAAGTGATTCTGAACAAACATTTATTATCTCACAGTTTTTGTGGTTCAGGAATTCTGGAGTGGCTTAGCAAGCTTGGTTCCTTCTGGCTCAGGTATCTCACACAGTCAGGATGTGGGCAGGGGCTGCATGACTTATGCTTGATCATCCATTTTCAAGAGGTTTTTGGGAGAAATGCTTCATTCCTCACCATGTGGGCTCTTCATAAGTTGCTCGGTGTCCTTACATCATGGCAGCTGACATCTCCAGAGTGAGCAATTTGAGAAAAAATGAGCAAGGAGGAAGCAGTAGTGCTCTATATGACCTCGTCTCCAAAGTTGTCCATCACCAAGACTTTCCCGGCATTCTGTTCTTTAGCAGTGAGGCTTTAAGTTCTACACCCGACTCAAGAGGAAGGGAATTAGGCTCCAGCTCTTGAAAAGAGTAGTATCAGAGAATTTGTGGAGACACTTTAACCTACCAGACATAGTACTAATGTACTTTCATTATTTATTATATAGAACATATATATTCATGTTTATTTTTCTCTTTCCTTAAAACTAGCCAGAGGATAAAAGAGGAACTCTGCTCATTAATTAAAATGATCTCTTAAAATCATTTTGACTTCTCACCTTTCATGTACTAAAAAATAATATGAACTACCAGAGGAGAGGCGATATAGACTGGGTTTACACAAAGGTTTACACAAAAATTGGTGTTCAAGGTTGTCTTAAATCAGAGGGAAAAGAGGAAGTAGAGCATGAAAAAGGGAGCACCAAGGAGAAAAAGAGGAAGATGTCTGCCTCTTTGTATGGTGGCAAATTATTGAGGTATTAAAAGACTTTTTTTTTTTTTTTGAGACGGAGTTTCACTCTTGTCGCCCAGGCTGGAGTGCAGTGGCATGATCTCGGCTCACTGCAACCTCCGCCTCCTGGGTTCAAGCGATTCTCCTGCCTCAGCCTCCCGAATAGCTGGAATTACAGGCGCCTGCCACCACACCCAGCTAATTTTTTGTATTTTTAGTAGAGACAGGGTTTCACTATGTTGGCCAGGCAGGTCTCAAACTCCTGACCTTGTGATCCGCCCACCTTGGCCTCCCAAAGTGCTGGGATTACAAGTGTCAGCCACCGCACCCAGCCAAGACTTTTAAAATATTATGCCACAAATACTAACAGTTCTACATAAGATCTCTGTTTGCACGTAATATAAGTACTCACTACTTAATATTCACAGGGAATGCTCATTGGTATGTCTCTATTATATCTTTCTGCACCATCGTTTTCTGCCTCTGTTGACAGACTGAGAGCAGAGGGAATATGTCTATTACTTTGCTACACTGTTTGAGCATCCACTAGAAGGAGGGAAGTGCCTGGAAATGAGGTCAGACAGGTAGACAGAGGCAAGATCAAGAAGAGCCTTCTAATGTCATGCAAAGGAGGTACTGAATTTTTTTTAATGCCAGGAAATATTTGCTGTTATTTAAAAATCTGGGTGGCTACGGCAGTGAGTTTGAACCATTTTCTTCACTTCTAACCCAGAGCCATGTAATTTGACACTTGATATATTTTGATAATTAACTTTCATATTTGTTCATAAGCAGAGAGAGTGCTTTGTTTAGAGGCAGGAAAGCTGCTAAAGAGGTTTTTGTGGATTGGTTACACTTCTGTTTAGGAGGTTTAGTGATTGATTTGATGGAGGAATGAGGGAGAGGGAAGAATCTGAAATACTTTCTAGCTTTGTAGATAGGTTATAAAGGGGGAGAGTTGTCATATTTCCTAAAATAAGTCATTGGTTTGTGGGGAACAAAACAGTTAGCTCTTTTTCTTTTGCATGTATTGTTTTACATTCTAATCCTTTCTCTTCTCCCCTGAAATCTCTACATTGCCTCCCCATCCCCGCTTTCAGATGATGGCCTTGCTTACTGTTTCAGTGAAAGCCAACACAATTAGAAGAATATTTCCACAAGAGAACTTCCCCTACTTCTTTCTCCTGCTCCAGCATCTGAGTCCATATACTCTGGTTACCCTTTTACTTCTTGGGATGAACTATCTGAACCAGCAAGGGCCAGCCTCC
Organism: Symphalangus syndactylus; assembly: GCF_028878055.3. NCBI lineage: Eukaryota > Metazoa > Chordata > Mammalia > Primates > Hylobatidae > Symphalangus > Symphalangus syndactylus. The sequence continues at coordinate 55,063,669 of NC_072426.2, forward strand.
CATTTGTGCGCCAGATCTCATCTCAGTTTGCCTGGTCAAAGAAATTAGCTCAGCAATTCTCTTCTCTATGTCCAGAATCATTAAAGTTTTCCTGGCTATCAAATCTGCTCATCAGCATACAAATATGCTGCTATTTCTCCCATCTTGAAAACAAAAGCAGAACACTCATTGGACCACACATCTGCTTTACCATCTCATTTCTCTGATCATCACCAGAACAAAACTCTTTGAAAGAGTTATACAGGCCACGTTTGCCATTTCCATTTCCTTCCATTCTCTCTTGAACATACTTCACCAAAGCTTTCACCTTCTTCATGTTCCCTGTCTCTCTCCTTCTCCTTTGGCCTCCCTATTCCCTGAGACACAGCAGTATTATAATTAAGCCAGTTGATAACCCTATAGTGTTCTCTAAGTGTTCAAGTGTTCACTTTAAATCAAAAGCTAGAAATGAATAAGCTTAGTGAGGAAGGCATGTTGAAAGCTGAGATAGGCCAAAAACTAGGATTCTTGTGCCAGTTAGCCAAGTTGTGGACACAAAGGAAAAGCTATTGAAGGAGATTACAAGTGCCACTCCAATGAACACATGAGTGCTAAGAAAGTCAAATAGCCTTATTGCTGATATAAAGTTTGAATGGTCTGGATAGATCAAACCAGTCACAACATTCTCTTAAGCCAAAGCCCAATCCAGAGTGAGGCCCTAACTTCTTTAATACTGTGAAGGCTGAGAGAGGTAAGGAAGCTTCCGAAGAAAAGTTGGAAGCTAGCAGAGGTTGTCTCATGAGGTTTACGGAAAGAAGCCATCTCCATAACACAAAAGTGCAAGGTGAAGTGGCAAGTACTGATGGAGAAGCTTTAGCAAGTTATCCAGATCTAGTGAAGATCACTGATGAAGGTGGCTATGCTAAACAACAGATTGTCAATGTAGACTAAACAGACTTCTATTAGAAGAAGATGCCATTTCAGACTTTCATAGCCAGAGAGGAGAAGTCAATGTCTGGCTTCAAAGCATCAAAGGACAGGCTCACTCTGTTGTTATGGGCTAATAATGCAGCTGGTGAATTTAAGTAGAAGCCAGTGCTCACTTACCATTCTAAAAATCCTAGGGCCCTTAAGAATTATGCTGATTCAACTCAGCCTGTCCTCTGCAAATGGAACAACAAAGCCTAGATGACAGCACCTTTGTTTACAGCATGATTTATTGAATGTTTTAAGCCTACTATTGAGACCTAGTGCTCAGAGAAAATGATTTCTTTCAAAATATTACTGCTCTGTGACAGTACACCTAGTCACCCAGGAGCTTGGATGGAGATGCACAAGGAAATCAATGTCGTTTTCATGCCTGCTGATACAACATCCATTCTGCAGCCCATTGGACCAAGTACTAATTTCTGCTTTCAAGTCTTATTATTTAAGAAATTCATTTCGTGGCCGGGCGCGGTGGCTCACGCTTGTAATCCTAGCACTTTGGGAGGCCGAGGCGGGCGGATCACGAGGTCCGGAGATCGAGACCACGGTGAAACCCCGTCTCTACTAAAAAAAATACAAAAAAATAAGCCGGGCGTGGTGGCGGGCGCCTGTAGTCCCAGCTACTCGGAGAGGCTGAGGCAGGAGAATGGCGTGAACCCGGGAGGCGGAGCTTGCAGTGAGCCGAGATTGCGCCACTGCACTCCAGCCTGGGTGAGAGAGCGAGACTCCATCTCAAAAAAAAAAAAAAAAAGAAATTCATTTCATAAGGCCATAGCTGACATAAATAGGGATTCCTCTGGTGGCTCTGGGAAGAGTAAATTGAAAACCTTCTGGAAAGGACTCAACATTCTACATCCCATTAGGAACATTTGTGATTTATGGGAGGAGGTCAAATTATCAACATGAACAGGAATTTGGAAGAAGTTGATTCCAGCCTTCATGGATGACTTTGAAGGGTTTGAGACATCACTGTTGGAAGTAACTGCAGATGTTGTGGAAATACCAAGAGAATTAGAATTAGAAATAGAGCCAGAAGATGTAACTGAATTGCCGCAGTCTCATGATAAAATTTGGACAGATGATCTGTTGCTTCTTATGGATGAGCAAAGAAAGTGATTTCTTGAGATGGACTCTACCCCTGCTGTAAATGCTGTGAATATTGTTGAAAGACAGCAAAGGATTTAGAATATTACATAAACTTGGTTGATAAAGCAGTGGCACGCCTTGAAAAGATTGACTCCAATTTTGAAAGAAGTTCTACTGTGGGTAAAATGCTATCAAACAGCATCACTTGCTACAGAGGAATCTATCATGAAAGGAAGAGTCAATCCGTGGTGGCAAACTTCATTGTTGTCTTATGCTAAGAAATTTCCACAACAGCCCCGTCCTTCAGCAACCACCACCCAGATCATTCGGCAGACATCAACATCAAAGTAAGACCCTTCACCAGCAAAAAGTTTATAGCTAGCTAAAGACTAAGGTGATTGTTACCATTTTTCAGCAATAAAGTGTTTTTTATTTATGGTATGTACATTGTTTTTTAGACATAGTGCTATTGCACACTTAAATTACAGTATAGTCTAAAAATAACTTTTATATCCTCTAGGAAACCAAAATATCTGTGTAACTCACTTTATTGCCATTGTCTGAAACCAACCCACAATATCTGTGAGGCATGCCTACAATTACTTCATTGTATATTAACTGGCACAGCTATGGAGAAGAGGTCATGTCTTTTTTTGCTGGTGACACCTACAACTAGGAGTTTCGCTAGTGAGACAGATGTCTGCATCTGTGCTTTCATACATGATTAGCTTCTCAGGCACATCTTCCATTTGGAGGGAAAATATTTCGAGATAAAATTATGTTTTGGCTATGAGAACATAATAAACTATGTTCTCCATATGAAGGACTTAGAATGTAAAGAAATTATGTATGTACATATATATACACGCACACACACATATGTTTTTCTTGAATATCTTATGTTAAATTATATGGCTATCTAGCTTTCAATGGCTATATATGTGATTAGCTAGACCAGTAGAGGCAACAGCAGTGATCCAAACACTTAGTTCAGCTCTAGTAGAGAAGGCATTCTTTCAACCCCTTCGATACCAACTTTAATTTTTAAATTCTATTCAGCCTATTTAGTGTTTTGATGCACAAAACTTGCTTTTTACCATTTTTGCTGTGTTACTTCTTTTCTGTTTGTATTAGATGCCCATTATGGGCACACCACTCTATACTGTAATTATCAGGAAGCTTTACTGGCTAGGCATTTTACAAAGCTATAGAGACAAGGACTCATAATAAGTACAGGCAATGCTGGAACAAGCTTGATCCTGATTTAGCAGAGTCCAAATCCAACAACACTGTCCAGGGTAAGCCTATGCTTTGCAGGCCAACACCTAGCGTCAGGCAGGATACCACCCTTAACATAAATCTTCATTATTAAATAGATCCAGGGCTCTGAAGTCATTTTTCGCAATGTATAGTGTAAAAGTGAACATAAACAGTGGTGGAAGTATTCTGATATGAAGTACAACTTGTATAACCTATGTTGCTATACAACATTTTTTATTGACATTTTGGGCTTACTCTCACTTAAGCAGAGAGGCAGAGTGTGAAAGAAAGAGGTCTGACTGTAGCAAAAGTGACTTGGTCTTGTGCTGGCTTAGGAGCCGTGATTCCTTCAGCAAGTTTCTTCTCTCTATGCTTTAGGCAACTGGTTTGTAAAGTTTCAGCATGAAGTGCAAACACACAGGGTGGTTTTGAATTCCTAGTGAGATGAGGAATGTGACAGTGCCTACTGCAGAGCTCTCACCTCGTGGGGGTCAGAAAATGTCCATTTCCTCCTTCTGAGAATGTTGCAAAGCCAGACAAATGGAGGAATGGAAAGTTAAACAACAACAGTAAACACTGAATGTTCCCTGCCATGGGAAAGACAGCAGGCTGTTTTCTGCTACGTAACCTTTGTGTCTCTGGCAGTTTTTAAAGGGCTTATATGGAGACTTTGCTCACAATGGCTATGCGCTGTTCTGTCTCTGGTTAGAATCTCTGTATCTCAAGGGACAGAAAGATCTAATAAGAAGACAAAAAGTCCCTTTAGTTCTAGGTTTAAGAGCTTTATCTCATTACTTAAAAGCTAGTGTGGCAGAGAGTTTAGTATTTGGCAGGAGGGGGATTTTTTTTTTTTAACTGTTCAAAGGGATGAGGATAAACACTAGGATCAATAATTATGCCAAGCATTTCCTCGTGGGGAAGAACCCCAGTCTCAGGTTGACTCTATTCCTACAGGATGTTCCTGGGGCAGGACAGCTACTGACCCCCAGAGGCTGGATTTGCCCTGGCACCGTCTGGGGAGCGACCATTCTCCCTAACAGCACAGAACAGATGATCAGGACGTCAGCCTGCTTCAACATTACCCAGACAGCTGGGAACTTGGCACATGGGCCTCCACTTTCACATACCTTCAGCAATTACATGTTCATTTGCTTTTAAAATGCTTTAAAATTCAGGTACAGTGAAACTCACATATCTTTTTTTATTATTATACTTTAAGTTATAGGGTACATGTGCATAACATGCAGGTTAGTTACTTATGTATACATGTGCCATGTTGGTGTGCTGCACCCAGTAACTCGTCATTTAACATTAGGTATATCTCCAAATGCTATCCCTCCCCCCTCCCCCCACCCCACAACAGGCCCCAGTGTGTGATGTTCCCCTTCCTGTGTCCATGTGTTCTCATTGTTCAATTCCCACCTATGAGTGAGAACATGCAGTGTTTGGTTTTTTGTCCTTGTGATAGTTTGCTGAGAATGATGGTTTCCAGCTTCATCCATGTCCTTACAAAGGACATGAACTCATCATTTTTTATGGCTGCATAGTATTCCATGGTGTATATGTGCCACATTTGCTTAATCCAGTCTATCATTGTTGGACATTTGGGTTGGTTCCAAGTGTTTGCTATTGTGAATAGTGCCGCAATAAACATATGTGTGCATGTGTCTTTATAGCAGCATGATTTAGAATCCTTTGGGTATATACCCAGTAATGGGATGGCTGGGTCAAATGGTATTTCTAGTTCTAGATTCCTGAAGAATCGCCACACTGACTTCCACAATGGTTGAACTAGTTTGCAGTCCCACCAACAGTGTAAAAGTGTTCCTATTTCTCCACATCCTCTCCAGCACCTGTTGTTTCCTGACTTTTTAATCATGGCCATTCTAACTGGTGTGACATGGTATCTCATTGTGGTTTTGATTTGCATTTCTCTGATGGCCAGTGATGATGAGCATTTTTGCATGTGTCTTTTGGCTGCATAAATGTCTTCTTTTGAGAAGTGTCTGTTCCTATCCTTTGCCCACTTTTTGATGGGATTGTTTTTTTCTTGTAAATTTGTTTGAGTTCATTGTAGATTCTGGATATTAGTCCTTTGTCAGATGAGTGGATTGCAAAAATTTTCTCCCATTCTGTAAGTTGCCTGTTCACTCTGATGGTAGTTTCTTTTGCTGTGCAGAAGCTCTTTAGTTTAATTAGATGCCATTTGTCAATTTTGGCTTTTGTTGCCATTGCTTTTGGTGTTTTAGACATGAAGTCCTTGCCCATGCCTATGTCCTGAATGGTATTGCCTAGGTTTTCTTCTAGGGTTTTTATGGTTTTAGGTCTAACATTTAAGTCTTTAATCCATCTTGAATTAATTTTTGTATAAGGTGTAAGGAAGGGATCCAGTTTCAGCTTTCTACATATGGCTAGCCAGTTTTCCCAGCACCATTTATTAAATAAGGAATCCTTTCCCCATTTCTTGTTTTTGTCAGGTTTGTCAAAGATCAGATGGTTGTAGATATGTGGCATTATTTCTGAGGGCTCTGTTCTGTTCCATTGGTCTATATCTCTATTTTGCTACCAGTACCATGCTGTTTTGGTTGCTGTAACCTTGTAGTATAGTTTGAAGTCAGGTAGCGTGATGCCTCCAGCTTTGTTCTTTTGGCTTAGGATTGACTTGGCAATGCAGGCTCTTTTTTGGTTTCATATGAACTTTAAAGTAGTTTTTTCCAATTCTGTGAAGAAAGTCATTGGTAGCTTGATGGGGATGGCATTGAATCTATAAATTACCTTGGGTAGTATGGCCATTTTCATGATATTGATTCTTCCTACCCATGAGCATGGAATGTTCTTCCATTTGTTTGTATCCTCTTTTATTTCATTGAGCAGTGGTTTGTAGTTCTCCTTGAAGAGGTCCTTCACATCCCTTGTAAGTTGGATTCCTAGGTATTTTATTCTCTTTGAAGCAATTGTGAATGGGAGTTCACTCATGATTTGGCTCTCTGTTTGTCTGTTATTGGTATATAGGAATGCTTGTGATTTTTGCACATTGATTTCTTATCCTGAGACTTTGCTGAAGTTGCCTATCAGCTTAAGGAGATTTTGGGCTGAGATGATGGGGTTTTCTAGATATACAATCATGTCAACTGCAAACAGGGACAATTTGACTTCCTCTTTTCCTAACTGAGTACCCTTTATTTCCTTATCCTACCTGATTGCCCTGGCCAGAACCTCCAACACTATGTTGAATAGGAGTGGTGAGAGAAGGCATCCCTGTCTTGTGCCAGTTTTCAAAGGGAATGCTTCCAGTTTTTGCCCATTCAGTATGATCTTGGCTGTGGGTTTGTCATAGATAGCTGTTATTATTTTGAGATACGTCCCATCAATACCTAATTTATTGAGAGGTTTTAGCATGAAGTGTTGTTGAAATTTGTCAAAGGCCTTTTTTGCACCTATTGAGATAATCATATGGTTTTTGTCATTGGTTCTGTTTATATGCTGGATTATGTTTATTGATTTGCATATGTTGAACCAGCCTTGCATCCCAGGGATGAAGCCGACTTGATCATGGTGAATAAGCTTTTTGATGTACTTCTGGATTTGGTTTGCCAGTATTTTATTGAGGATTTTTGCATCGATGTTCATCAGGGGTATTGGTCTAAAATTCTCTTTTTTTGTTGTGTCTCTGCCAGGCTTTGGTATCAGGATGATGCTGGCCTCATAAAATGAGTTAGGGAGGATTCCCTCTTTTTCTATTGATTGGAATAGTTTCAGAAGGAATGGTACCAGCTCCCCTTTGTACCTCTGGTAAAATTCAGCTGTGAATCCATCTGTTCCTGGACTTTTTTTTGGTTGGTAAGCTATTCATTATTGCCTCAATTTCAGAGCCTGTTATTGGTCTATTCAGAGATTCAACTTCTTCCTGGTTTAGTCTTGGGAGGGTGTATGTGTCGAGGAATTTATCCATTTCTTCTAGATTTTCTAGTTTATTTGTGTAGAGGTGTTTATAGTGTTCTCTGATGGTAGTTTGTATTTCTCCGGGATCAGTGGTGATATCCCCTTTATCATTTTTTATTGCGTCTATTTGATTCTTCTCTCTTTTCTTCTTTATTAGTCTTGCTAGTGCTCTATCAATTTTGTTGATCTTTTCAAAAAAGCAGCTCCTGCATTCATTGATTTTTTGAAGGGTTTTTTGTGTCTCTATTTCCTTCAGTTCTGCTCTGATTTTAGTTATTTCTTGCCTTCTGCTAGCTTTTGAATGTGTTTGCTCTTGCTTCTCTAGTTCTTTTAATTGTGATGTTAGGTTGTCAATTTCAGATCTTTCCTGCTTTCTCTTGTGGGCATTTATTGCTATAAATTTCCCTCTACACACTGCTTTGAATGGGTCCCAGAGATTCTGGTATGTTATGTCTTTGTTCTAGTTGGTTTCAAAGAACATGTTTATTTCTGCCTGCATTTTGTTATGTACTCAGTAGTCATTCAGGAGCAGATTGTTCAGTTTCCATGTAGTTGAGCGGTTTTGAGTGAGTTTCTTAATCCTGAGTTCTAGTTTGATTGAACTGTGGTCTGAGAGACAGTTTGTTATTATTTCTGTTCCTTTACATTTGCTGAGGAGTGCTTTACTTCCAACTATGTGGTCAAGTTTGTAATAAGTGTGATGTGGTGCTGAGAAGAATGTATATTCCGTTGATTTGGGGTGGAGAGTTCTGTAGATATCTATTAGGTCCACTTGGTGCAGAGCTGAGTTCAAGTCCTGGATATCCTTGTTAACTTTCTGTCTCGTTGATCTGTCTAATGTTGACAGTGGGGTGTTAAAGTCTCCCATTATTATTGTGTGGGAGTCTAAGTCTCTTTGTAGGTCTCTAAGGACTTGCTTTATGAATCTGGGTGCTCCTGTATTGGGTGCATATATCTTTAGGATAGTTATCTCTTCTTGTTGAATTGATCCCTTTACCATTATGTAATGGCCTTCTTTGTCTCTTTTGATCTTTGTTGGTTTAAAGTCTGTTTTATCAGAGACTAGGATTGCAACCCCTGCCTTTTTTTGTTTTCCATTTGCTTGGTAGATCTTCCTCCATCCCTTTATTTTGAGCCTATATATGTCTCTGCACGTGAGATGGGTTTCCTGAATACAGCACACTGATGGGTCTTGACTCTTTATCCAATTTGCCAGTCTGTGTCTTTTAATTGGAGCATTTAGCCCATTTACATTTAAGGTTAATATTGTTCTGTGTGAATTTGATCCTGTCATTATGATGTTAGCTGGTTATTTTGCTCCTTAGTTGATGCAGTTTCTTCCTAGCCTCGATGGTCTTTACAGTTTGGCATGTTTTTGTCGTGGCTGGTACCGGTTGTTCCTTTCCATGTTTAGTGCTTCCTTCAGGAGCTCTTTTAGGGCAGGCCTGGTGGTGACAAAATCTCTCAGCATTTGCTTGTCTGTAAAGGATTTTATTTCTCCTTCACTTATGAAGCTTAGTTTGGCTGGATATGAAATTCTGGGTTGAAAATTCTTTTCTTTAAGAATGTTGAATATTGGCCCCCACTCTCTTCTGGCTTGTAGTTTCTGCCGAGAGATCCGCTGTTAGTCTGATGGGCTTCCCTTTGTGCGTAACCCAACCTTTCTCTCTGGCTGCCCTTAACATTTTTCCCTTCATTTCAACTTTGGTGAATCTGACAATTATGTGTCTTGAAGTTGCTCTTCTCGAGGAGTATCTTTGTGGCGTTCTCTGTATTTCCTGAATTTGAATGTTGGCCTGCCTTGCTAGATTGGGGAAGTTCTTCTGGATAATATCCTGCAGAGTGTTTTTCAACTTGGTTCCATTCTCCCCGTCACTTTCAGGTACACCAGTCAGACGTAGATTTGATCTTTTCACATAGTCCCATATTTCTTGGAGGCTTTGTTTGTTTCTTTTTATTCTTTTTTCTCTAAACTTCTCTTCTCACTTCATTTCATTCGTTTGATCTTCCATCACTGATATCCTTTCTTCCAGTTGATCGCATCCACTACTGAGTCTTGTGCATTCATCACGTAGTTCTCGTGCCTTGGTTTTCAGCTCCATCAGGTCCTTTAAGGACTTCTCTGCATTGGTTATTCTAGTTAGCCATTTGTCAGATATTAATGTACAATTTGATGAGTTTTGAAAAATGCACATATATTTTTATAACTAATTCCCTAATCAGTCCTCACCACCCATGGGCAACACTGTTCTGATATCTATCACCACAAATTAGTTTTGCCTTTTCTTGAAGAATCTACTTATTTTTGATACTGCATTATTATTCACTTTTCCTTGATACATAGGATTTTTTTTAAATGTTGCATAAGTGGTTCTTGGCTGTGAAAACTTGTTACGAGACTTATAATCTAAGTCTAAGAAACAACTTTTAGCAGCCACTTTGGATTGTCTTTGTTTCTTAGAGTGATAATTTTGAAATTGTTCCATTCCCTTTGATGAAAATGTGCATTAAGAAGATAAGCATGCTTATGAGATCTAAAGACTAAGCGTTAGTATGTACTGGAGGACCCTTGGTCTCCATGGTTCCTTGAGTATAAAAGAGGAGTCCATAAGAGCCTGTATTTTGGCCAGGCATGGTGGCCCACACCTGTAATCCCAGCACTTTGGGAGGCCGAGGCGGGCAGATCGCAAGGTCAGGAGTTTGAGACCATCCTGACCAACATGGTGAAACCCCATCTCTACTAAAAATATAAAAATTAGCCGGGGCGTGGTGGTGGGTGCATGTAATCCCAGCTACTCAGGAGGCTGAGGCAGGAGAATTGCTTGAACCCGGGAGCCAGAGGTTGCGGTGAGCCGAGAGCACATCATCACACTCCAGCCTTGGTTACAGAGCGAGACTCTGTCTCAAAAAAAAAAAAAAAAAAAAAAAAAAGCCTATATTTTATATTAGGGCTGATTTCACTTTTTCCTGTGGGGAGTAGTAGAAAGAATTGTAGCTCTTGGGATCAAGTTTGGAGAGTGTCTGGGTCTGCATATTCTTGAACTAGTTATGTAAGTTTTCTGAACATCAGATTGCTCTGTGATAAAATGGGAATGAGAATTAAAGAATTATGCCAAGGATTAAATGAATGATCAGTTACAAAGTGCCTGTTACAGGGCAAGCACTCCCTTCTCCTTTTTTTAATGGCAAGCTTTTTAGCATTTGAATTTTTCTGGTTTTAGCGAGGAGGAGATTTCTTAACTGTATTAGAAACAATGGCATTGATCATGTTATTTCTGATGCCAATTATCTTCAGGGCACTGCTTTCTTATATCTTGCAATTCCTTAGAAGCTTCTCTCCAACTTACTTGGCTGCCCATTCGTAGCCACGAAGGCTGTGAGAGGAAACTAAAAGCATCATTCTCCTCTGTTTTTCCTTGTCTCATCCCCTAACCATGGAATATCTGTAAACATTGTCTTGAGATAAATCGTAGGTATAAAGGTGCCTGTATATACAGAAGGATAAAATCAATCTTACCAGTCACTTAAAGAAATATCTAACTTTGATTCTAAAATTCATTAATAAGAGCCCACCCCAAAACCATAACTAAAATGGTCAAAATTGACTAATGTACACATAGGCAATACAGAAGAGGATACCAGCTTAGCCAATAACAATAAAAAAGGTGTTCATTCTCTCTACTAATCAGGAAAATACAAATTAAAGCAACAATGATATACAATTTTATACCCATCAGACTGACGAACATTGAAAAAGTCTGGTAACACCAGATGCTGATAAGGATGTGAGGTTAATGGAGACTCTTATGCCTTGCTAGTAAAGGTATAAATTTCTGTAATCTTTTTGAAGATTTAACCAGAGAAGTTGCTGCACATGTGCACAAGAAGAAAATCAAAGATGTTTCTTAAAGAATGTAGTAGCAAAAAGTTGCAAACAACCCAAACATCCATTCTTTGGAGATCAAATGAATACAGTTTGATATGGAATGCAATATTGTATATAAAATGCATGAACCAGATTTATATGAATTGATCTTTAAAAACAACATTGAATATAATTGCAAGTTGCAAAATTATTCCTATATATTATTTCATTTAAGAAACCTTTTTGAAAGATAAAAGTACTATGTTTTGTGTATAGATTTATATATTTTTAACAGTATAATGAAGAAGGTTGACTATAGTAGGAGGAACAGAGGGGAGAAGAATGAGACCGGAAAGAGGAAGTCCAATTTAATTTTATCTTAATTTAATAGTATTAATAAAGGAAACATCACCAAATATTAACATTTAGTAATTCTATATCAGTAGTTCTCAATGCATCTTTTGTCCCTGGACCAGCAGCATTTGTAATCATCTGAGAACTTTTAGAAATACAGGCCCCAGTCTAGATCTACAAAATCTGAAATTTGGGGGGTAGACCCACGAAACTGTGTTTTAACAAGTCTCACACTACCACTGTTTTAGATGGCAAAGGCATGGATGTTTACTATCTCATTCTTTGTGATTTTCTATACTTTTTAAATTAAAAATTAAATAATCTTAAGCTTTTCTTTCTTCTCTCTTCCAGTGTCGCCTTAGTCTATAAGTTTCAACTCCATAATTAATGGCTCATTAAGAAAATAAAGTTTTTACTGCCACACAAAGTTCTCAGATACGGATGGGTTTCTTAATATTAAGCAAAGGCGAGAGCCAAAAATGGGAAGACATAATTAATTATTATTTGAATGTGCATTGTTCAGTTAGTACATCACCCTAAAAAATTTTATTCTTTCTGGCATTTCTCCCATTATCATCAACAATACATACTATTCAACCTTTGAGTACATGTAAAACAATGCAAAGTGTTGATAATAGCATAAAATATAAATCAAGTCCTTAGAAAACAATCTAATTGCAGGGCTAGGATGTGAGTAAAGAAAATTAGGTTAAAAGGTTAAAAAGGAATACCCTGCCTGGTATAGGGCATATACAACTGCCACACGGAGTTTCAGCGGGGTAGGTTTGAAGGGAAGATTTTTTGGAGAGTTGGCCTCAGTAGAGAAGGTGATATTTCAAGGAATTATGTGAACAAAGGACATTGCAGTATTCTAACTCAAAGACCCATGTAAGTGGTATAGTTAAGTTGAGAGTGTGGAATGTTAGGTAGAGTCTTTAATTTTTATTCTGTAGATGGGTGAAACCATTAAAATTTTTGAGAAATGAGATGATCTGTGTATGCACAACAGTGCCCCAAGAATATAAATTTGGCTAAAGTGTCAAAGATGGACTGAAGGCAGGAAGATGATTAGGAATGAGATGTCAAGTTCTTCAAAGACAGTGAAGATTTACATAGTGAAGCAGAAGAAATAAAATGAGGTGAGGAGAAGAAGAAAAAGAATGCAAGAATATAAGAATCATAATTGAATGGAATGTATTGGTTTCTTAATGCTGCTGTAAAAAAACTACCAGAAATTTAGTGACTTAAAATAGCACACATGTATTATTTGAAGCTTTGGACTTCGGAGTCTAAAATAATTCCCAGTGGGCTAAAATCAGGGCATCTACAGGGCTGTGTTTCTGTGTGGAGTCTCTAGAAACAGACCTGTTCTCTTGCCCCTTCTAGCCTCCATAGGCTGCCTGTACCCCTTTGCTCATGGTCCCTTCCTCTGTCTTCAAAATCTGCAGAATAGCATCGTCAAATGTTTCCTTGACTCTGCCTCTCCTGCATTCCACTTTTCCTTATAAGGACCTTGTGATTACATTGGGCCCACCTAGATAATTCAGGATAATCTCCCCATCTCCAGATCTTTAACTTTATCACATGTCAAAAACCTCATTTGTCATTTAAGGGTCACATATTCATAGGTTCCAGAGATTAGGACAAGGACATCTTTGGGGGCCATTATTTTGCCTACCACATGGAATATTACCATAACTTGATGATTCCTTAGGATTCAGAAGAGAAGTCAGAAAGCCTGGATCAGTTATGTCAACTCTCTCACTCTCAGTTTTCTCATCTGTAAAGCAGGTGGGGAGAGGGTATGGGGGTGGGATTCCCAAGCCTAACACTGATTAGAATGTCAGCTCCACGAAGACAGGGATTTTCATCTGTTTTGTTCACTACCGGTACATAAAGGCACTTAGTAGTTAGTTGTTGAAAAAAGTATTTATGGCAGAATGAATAAATGAGTCAAAGAAAAGTTTGAAAAGAGCACTAGGGAAAATTCTCCCCTAACTCCTCTGTATATTGTTAAGTTCTAGTTTTCTTAGTAAAGTTTGTATTTGGCACAGATTAGACTGTCTAGAGTCCTGTCATTGCAATGGAGATCTTCTGAGGCTGAGAGAGAGGGATAGCTATGATTTGTAGTCTGTCCTTTCCTCTTTTGCTTTTAGTTTCCATGCTGAGCATCCCCTGAACTGGGGATGGGGAAATGTATTGGGATTGATGTATGGCCTCGGTAAATGTCTGGGGCAGCTGCTTATTGAAGAAGAAATTGCTCACTGTGGCAATGATCAGTTGCCCTGAAACAACCAGCTGTCACATTCCATACTGCTCGCCCAGTGAGAGTCAAGTCTTGGCCTTCGCATTCCTAAAAGAACACTCGACCCTGTGAGGACATAACATCCATTTGTGCTGTGCATAGTGCCAATAAAATAGAAAACAGAAAGGCTTTTTGCGCTTTTACAGAAATAGCATGGAGTACCCGTATCTGAGAGTACAGTTAGCCAGCAGGTAGGCAAAAGTGAATGGACGTTCTGATATGGAAGCTAATGCTTTTAGGGGTGCTGCCTCTCACATAGAGTCTGACATATACTTAGAGTAAAAGCTGTCATTAAAAATGGACATTTCAAAGCCTATAGTTAGCAGTTACTTGATTTAAAGACAATGATCTAATTTGTTTAAGGAAGCAATGGATGACAGCGGAAAGAAGGACTGACTTTATATGAACATGAGGGCAGAGGGTGCCAGTTTTGCTCAGGATCCTTAAAGTCAGAGAATTAAACTGTTATTTGTCTTCTATTGTGTATGCGACCCTGGATGAACACTATGCCTTTTCTTCTATTTTTTGTCTGTTTTTATCAGTGTCATTTTTCAGATGTCATCCTTCTGGGGATGGAGGCACATATACATGTTAGATACAAGTTGTCTCTTAGAATACAAAGAGGGATTGATTTGAGGACTCCACTCCATCCCCTCATACCAAAATCTGTGGATGCCCAAGTCTCTTATGTAAAATGGCATAATATTTGCATAAAACCTATGCACATCCTCTCATATACTGTAAATCATCTGGATTACTTTTTTTGTTACACGTGTAGGACATTTGTTCTTAGGGAGTCACAAGTTTTGTGCCCCTTGTCACAGTGACCCCAGATGCCTGTTCCATGTGTTGTAAACAGAGGAGCCATTCTTCAGCCCCCTGCTCTGAGCACACCCCTAGATTACTTATACTACCTAATATAATGTGACTGCTCTGTACATAATTGTCCTACTATATTTATTTTATGTTATTTTTATCGCTGTGGGTTTTAAAATTTTTTTTGTCAAACATTTTCTATCACAGTTGGATACAAAGGACCAACTCTATTTTCCTGGTCTAATAGTCTTTTGACAGAACTTGGTTTTTTTTAATATTTATTTATTTATTGGTACAAATTTACAGGGTATATGTGAAACTTTGTTACATGTATATAATGCATAGTGATCAAATGAGGGTATTTCTGGTGTCTATTACCCCTAATACAATACATTTTTGTTAAGTATAGTCACCCTCCTATACTATAAAACATTGAATTTATTTCTTCTATCTTACTGTATGTTTGTAATCCCAGCACTGTGGGAGGCCAGAGCAGAAGGATTGCCTGAGCGCAGGAGTTTGGGACCAGCCTGGGCATAGTGAGACCTCATCTCTACAAAAAAATTTTTAAAATTTAACCAGGCATGGTAGTACATGCCTTCCAAGTAGTCCCAGCTGCTTGGAAGCTGAGGTGGGAGAATAGCCTCAGCCTGGAAGATCAAGGCTGCAGTGAGCTGTGATTGTGCCACTGCACTCCAGCCTTGGCAACAGAGCCAGACCCCGTCTCAAAAAGAAAAAAAAAAGACTGAAAGGAATCATCATCTTACTGTAAATTTATGTTGATATGATGATTGACTAAAATGTTAATATAGTTTGATTAATGATCATTTAATAAGCAGCTGATTTTTTGTCTTTTTATATTTTCGAGTGAGCAGGAGCTTTCTCTTTATTTTCTTGCTTAGTACATTGCTTCATACAGTTCCAGGTGCAGATAGCATATCAATGTATACTTTTTGTACTGCATATTTATCAGAAACTTTGCATAATACTTTCTATATCTGTTTGAAACTCATCTTTCTTAAAACACAGATTTAAAGTTTATGTCTTTACTTTGTAAAACTATTTATTAGAGAAAAAAAATTTAAATGTCATTTCTGTGACTCCTTCTCTTTTACCCACATTAAGTGCCCCTTCAGTGCTCCTAGCAATCCGTGGCCACTGTATCAACTGATCCCACCATCCTACTATGCTATAAGTCTATGTTTATGTATCACTCATTCTTGATTCTGAGCTCCTTCAGAGTAATCACTTCCCCAGTTTTTTATTACTTTTTGGTACGTAATAGGCACTTCAGTATTTGTTGAGTGGATGAATGAATATCTGAGCGTTTAAAATAACTGAATTATGCTACTCTATATCAGACCCCAATGACCTTCAAGTGGCTCTTATTATAGTTCCAGTGAACATTCCTAACTACAATCCAGACATTTTGGACCTTAGAGGAATTTTACTAGAAATTTAGTCACTGAGGTTAGAGCATCTGGAAATCTGCCGCTGTTTTCAAGAGCTAAAGAGTATGTAAAAATAAGAGAGAGTTGCTCTAAGGGAAATGAAAAGGTATAGGATAATTGCATAATTCTACTTTTAAAAACAATTAATATCCCTTTACCATACGGGCAAAAAAAAAAAAAAGAGAGAAAGAAAAATGTTAAGAAGACTAGAAAACTACATAAGACAAGAAGGTATTTCCCCTTCCTTGTTCTGCTATCCTAGAGGAGAATTTTATATCTTTTTCTTAAAGCTAAGATACTATAGTGAGCTGAGAAAACAAAGTGAACCATCCACATAGAACTAAAGATACATATTTCTGAAGTATAGCCAGTTAGAGGATAATAGCTTATTCCACTGATACTAAATAGCAGAAGAAAGGAAAGAGTAGAATTAATAAGTAATAAAGAGGAGAGAAGAGTAAGTTGAAGGTCTTTATAAGACTAAGGTAATAACTCAAAATGAAGGTGGAACTAAAAGGTAAGTAACTTCCAAATGCCTTCTGATCTGTTTGAAATAAGCCTCAGCGTGTTAATTCCTGTTTTGATTTTTCAGTACCCTCTTTCCCAAAAATAAGTCTGTTGAAGGTAAAATAATTTTCAAGGGCAGAAATTTCAAAAGAAGTTGGACTACATCCCTACATTAAGAATTATTTTTGCCCTAATGATGCTCCTGCATTCTTTCCATGATTGGCCACTAGGTCCGGTTTCATTTTTAGTAAAAGAGCATTTAGCCGTTTTGAAATATTATATTTAAAACCCATATAAAATGTTCATTTTCTATTTTTTTATTTTTTATTGTACTTTAAGTTTTAGGGTACATGTGCACAATGTGCAGGTTTGTTACATATGTATACATGTGCCATGTTGGTGTGCTGCACCCATTAACTCGTCATTTAGCATTAGGTGTATCTCCCAATGCCATCCCTCCCCCCTCCCCCCTCCCCCCACCCCACAACAGTCCCCAGAGTGATGTTCCCCTTCCTGTGTCCATGTATTCTCATTGTTCAGTTCCCACCTATGAGTGAGAGCATGCGGTGTTTGGTTTTTCATCCTTGCGATAGTTTACTGAGAATGATGATTTCCAGTTCCATCCATGTCCCTACAAAGGACATGAACTCATCATTTTTTATGGCTGCATAGTATTCCATGGTGTATATGTGCCACATTTTCTTAATCCAGTCTATCGTTGTTGGACATTTGGGTTGGTTCCAAGTCTTTGCTATTGTGAATAGTGCCGCAATAAACATACGTGTGCATGTGTCTTTATAGCAGCATGATTTATAGCCCTTTGAGTATATACCCAGTAATGGGATGGCTGGGTCAAATGGTATTTCTAGTTCTAGATCCCTGAGGAATCGCCACACTGACTTCCACAATGGTTGAACTAGTTTACAGTCCCACCAACAGTGTCAAAGTGTTCCTATTTCTCCACATCCTCTCCAGCACCTGTTGTTTCCTGACTTTTTAATCATGGCCATTCTAACTGGTGTGAGCTGGTATCTCATTGTGGTTTTGATTTGCATTTCTCTGATGGCCAGTGATGATGAGCATTTTTGCATGTGTTTTTTGGCTGCATAAATGTCTTCTTTTGAGAAGTGTCTGTTCATGTCTTTCACCCACTTTTTGGACAGTAGGAAATTCAAGCCAAAGGCAAAGAAGTTAAAAACTTTGAAAAAGAATTAGACGAATGTTCATTTTCTTATATACTTTATTGGAACTGTAATCAAAATTTGTTGTTTATATTTAAAAACTATGGAAAATATATACTTAAAATGTGATTGCTAAAATAATTTCATTCAAAGTGCAGGGTGAAATCACAGGATCAAACATAGTTTGGGCCCTAATAAATTAAAAACATTCGAATTCTTATTAGGATGAAAGAATGTGATAAATGATGTAAAGCTTGCTCAAATGCTGATGAGGGGTTTTGCTTTTGTTTTGTAGACTAGTGTTATTTTAAAGCACATGCAGGATATCTTGTATAAATACATTTTGGTGAATTTTTACAAGTAATTTCAGTCAATAAAAAAATTGTCACTTTTCTCTCCTTATACCAGGTTGTTGGTGTAGCCCAGGCCATCAACAAGAAATCAGGAAACGGTGGGACATTTACTGAAAAAGATGAAAAGGTACCAAAACTTGTGTCAGACATGAGCCAATTTAGGAATATGCTTTCTCTTTATAGTATATACACCTCTAGGATTAGCTATTGCTGAAATTGTTGGTCACAAAAAAAAATTAGAGTTAAAAATGATCTGAAATGTTCAAAAGTGTATCTTAGGCTAAATAGAGCAATGATTTCACATCTGAGTACTTGTGTTATTCAGTCAGCAGAAACCCCCAAATTCCCTCCTTGCTTTGCTGCCAAGCCTGCACTGGGCATGTTGGGGCCACACAGAGGGTGACTTATGGTATTTTAACTATATCATTTACCTTTCATCACTGCTATAGAGATCCAACCTTGAGTAAAACCCCATAAAAACACTGCTCCAAGTTCAGCACTTTTGGTTGGCTAAAAATTGGAATTGCCTCCTGGTGTAGCAAATTTCTGAATGTTTTATAAGCCTTGCACAGAGACGGTGGGGCGCCAAGGTATGAATTCAGGCTGGATGATGTAAATTTAGCTTCAGAGAGAGCAACAGCCAGCATTATTTTATTATTCTTCTCATTCAACTCTGAAGGAATACCTTCCACACACCTCATTGACATGCTTTCCATTTAAGGACAAAAGCCCTTAAACCTGTTGATAAATTCATTCTATGAGTAGGTTTCATTATTTCTCCTATTGAATAAGTAATTATGTGTATATCATAGCCTACTGAATTATTCCTATTCCAAGCCCATTGCTGTTTATGTTGTTCCCCTGAAAATTAGTAGGAGCTTTTGAATTTGGAAGATGTTCAAACAAGACAGTTATTTTTATCTCTATGCTATAGGCTAGGTTGGCACCTGTGTTGCTCCCCTTGTTATAATTGCTTTGGAACATAGCAAATACTTTTTAAATCAGAGTAATAGACATCTAGGCTCCTGTTCTGTTCATGGCACTTGAGAATATTTGGTATGAAAACATGGTTCCTGGATTGGCTTTAAATTCCATTATTATGTCTATAATCCATTAATATAACTCCCTCTTGAATTGATTTGAATTTTTAAGGCTCTATCACATTGTGGATAAGATATGCTGTCTAAATATTTATTTCAATCGATAATTAATATAATTGGAAACACATTACCCTAGTATAGTATAGTGAGGATGATAGATCCATGTTAAAAATGACATATTTAAAGTAATGTTTGCAACTTTATATAATATTTAACTTTATGCTTTTATTGTGAATATTCTTTTAACAAGTATGTAAGCTGTTGTTTGCTGCAGTAATGAGTTACAAGCTATTTATATAATAATTTCAGCATAGATCCAAGTCTTAATATCATGGAGAGGCTAAACCAAATTTTGCATAGAATAAATTGTAACTTCAAGTGGTATAAACAGATCTTTATCTTAGTTCCTCTCCTTTTTCTCCTTATTGATTTATACCTAATTTACACCTTAGGAGACTATTCCAACACCTTTAGCTAAGACTTGGTTTATATCATCCTAATTTTATGTAGAACAAACATCTACTCTTTTGGCTTTCTAACTGTAAATATTTGAGGATCTGTATTTCAGGCAATGTAACTATACTGTTTTATGTACAGTTTTTATTTGTCTATTATCTGTTTTTTAGGACTTTGCTGCTTATTTGGCATTTTGTGGTATTGTTCTTCATAATGCTCAGCTCTATGAGACTTCACTGCTGGAGAACAAGAGAAATCAGGTCAGTCTAATTACTAAGGAAGTGTATAGAAATACTTTTTAAAAATTGTTACATTTTTATCCAAGTAATGTATGCAGATGATTAAAAATTTAGATAGTACAGATACAGTTTCTCAATACTTTATTTTTTCTAGTAGTCATTTGTATTTCCTATTTTCCATGCTTAGTTGTTTATCTTGTTAGACAATGTTCATTAACTTGGGAGATGAGGATTTATTTGCCTTACACCGCACCTTACTTGCCATTACCCTTATCCTACTGGAATCATTCTGTCACTGTTTTAAGTCACTGTATGGGTTGCACTTGTGTTGTTAAATAATGGTTTTAGTTCTTGCTCTGTCAACTGTAGACATTACTCTTCATTTCATACTTTGTAAGATGGGTGTCTTGGCATCCCCTGTTCTCTTTATCTCTTTTTCCCAACTACCACTCCTTAGCCCTGCTTTTCCCATCTGGACTTTTTCTTTTACAATTGCCCACATTGGTAATATATACTGTTCTACAACCATGATGAACTTTTCCTGGGCTTTGTCTAGGTTAATTCTAAAGTTGCAATTTTAAAGAAACTATTTATAAGCACTATAATTATGTAGATGTTGTTCATACTACCTTTGTTATAGAACTTTTCATTTTTCCTGTTGTTTCTGAATTTTTTTTCCTTGAACTCTTTGCTCTAGTATAGCATCATGTTCTTGTTTCCTCCCCTCCCCAAACTCCATTATATTAGGCATCCTGTTGAGTTCCCCTTCTGCTTCTGTTTGCAGAGGTCCAAACTGAGGTTCTCCAACCTTTCTTCTTCCAAGCTAAACTATTTAACCCTATGCCTGCTACACTAGTGTCATCATGGAACTTTTCTTCATTGCTTTCTTAGAAAGATTCCACTATCTTTTGGATCCCCTACTTCTTTCTCACTTCCTTATTTTGTTGCAGCACATTCTCAATTAACTACCTAAGAAAGGGTATTGGTAAAGTAAACTTTCTGAGTTCTTGCATGTATGAAAATATGTATTGTGCCATCCT
This sequence comes from Symphalangus syndactylus, assembly GCF_028878055.3. NCBI lineage: Eukaryota > Metazoa > Chordata > Mammalia > Primates > Hylobatidae > Symphalangus > Symphalangus syndactylus. The sequence continues at coordinate 55,084,590 of NC_072426.2, forward strand.
GCCACTTTGGCTGGGTATAAAATTCTAAATTGAAAAATCAATTTCTCAGAATTTAGAAGTGGTGCTTTGTCTTCTAACTAGCGTCCATGTTGTCCTTATTCTTGGCTCTTTTGTAGCTATTTTATATTTATTATCTACAATATAAATATATAATGTGACATACAATACATATTTTGTATTTTTATATTATTATTTATATTGATTTTTGTCTATGTGTCTATAAGCTTTTCAGATTATTTGTATTTGCTTTTGTAACTTAATTTCACAGTATTTTTTTTCATTCATCATGCTGGTATCTGTATGTTGGTTCATCTCTTTGGAGGTTTAAGCAAACTGTTCACTTCTGTGTAATTCTTTTTTCATTATTTCTTTGATAATTCATCTTCTCTACCCTCTATTTTCTCTGTTTAGAATCTGTGTTAATAAGATATGGGACCTTTCATTGACTTTAACTGCAATGTTCTCCCTGTTCTATTCTTGCAATCCTTTCATCCAGTCCCCATTTTTACAAACAGATGTGATCACACCACTTCCTTCCTGCAGTGCATCACAGTCTAAACTGCTTCAAAAGACATAGAGTGCTTTTCAGGTTCTTTTTCTGCTTAACCCTGCAATCTCATTTCCCAGTTCTTCTCTTTATAGTCTGTGCTCTTATAAAATCTGATCAAAACTTTCAGTGTACTACTTTCTCTGAATTCTATTATTCTTGCCTGAAATATTTCTCTTCTGTATTTCACCTGAATGATTCCTGCTCATCTTTCAGACCTCAGCTAGGATAGCGTCACCTCCACTGAGTTTTTGGTAATACTTATGCGGTTCAGAAGAAAGAGAAATCTACCAGAAAAAAACACAAAGGAAATTCTTAAAACTTTGTTTACTTTGACGGGTAATATTTACTGTGCTCTGTAAAAATATGGATCATGTTGACAAATGTTGATCTAAAAAGTTTGGAACAACATTAACAGTGTGTTTTATGTACCAGATAGTGTTCAAAATACTTTATAAATATTATCTTAATCCTCCTAACAGCCCTATGATTTTAATGTTATTAATATCCCCATGTTCAAGAAATTTGCCCTCAGTCTCAAAGCTAGCAGGAAAGGAAGTCAGGATTAAAAACTGATTACTCTGGCTTCAGAGGCTGTGATCTTAACAACTATATTAACTATATTAACAGTCAATAAAGGATTTTGTTAATAAGTGGAGACATATTTATATTTGAATGCAGACTTGATCATAACCTGCTAGGTTATATAAACAGTTTATAACCCATATAAATAATTGTGCTTTAATAATTACAAACAATTGCTAAATAATAAGCTCTTAATTTTTTTGTCTAGGTGCTGCTTGACCTTGCTAGTTTAATTTTTGAAGAACAACAATCATTAGAAGTAATCCTGAAGAAAATAGCTGCCACTATTATCTCTTTCATGCAAGTGCAGAAATGCACCATTTTCATAGTGGATGAAGATTGCTCCGTGAGTACAGAGTATGACTTTTTTATTTTTAGAAAGACAGAAACTTGTATTTCTGTAATCACTACTTTTAAAACTCATTTTGGTCTTAGAACCCTCTCTCAAACCCAAATGTGTATGAATATGTATATAAAACCAATCAGGGTATGAGCTGTTCTGGTTGAAGACAAGTAGGGGCGGAGGGTGGAGGGTGCCTTCATCACCCTTTTTTACCTCTGTTCATGTCCCCATCCCACCCTCCTGAAAATAGTTACCATGGGAATGTCTTTGTGCTGCTTCTACCAATGGCTACACTGTCTTCATGGAGAAATATATTGTCATTACAGTGTGCTGACTTTTCTTGGTCAGGAATACTGGTGCCCTAGTTGCTATGAACAGGCAGACCAGACTCCTCATTCTGAATGGGTTGGGCATAAAAATTTCTTCTTACCAGAAATTGTATAGAAACCAAAGGCATAGCCCAGTAGGAGTATTACTAATGGTCCCCATAAGTTCCATATTTTTACCAACAATGGAAAACCACTAAACTGTTCTAACTGGTAGATTTCAGTCCATTGATTTTGTAATGTAAAGAAACATTTTCAGGTGTCTGGTGTCACAGAGTGCTAGTTACAGCCAGGCCAGCTGTCTTGAGTTTGCCAGTAGAATCAGGGCCCCTGGCCTAAGGCGGTTTTTCTTTATGCACTTTCTCTCCCTTCTCAACCTATGAACCACTGTTTCTGGAATATTTCTTTTTGCTGTAGTTGTTTTTTTTTCTTTTTCCTTTAGTCCCTAAGAATAGGTTGTTCATTTGTAGATTAATAGGAAAGAGAGTGTGCACTATCACTTGTATAGGTCAATTATAATCTACATATGATATCTGAAGTTATGTTTTGGGGCAAAGTAGAATAATAAAAGGTATTCAGTACTTAATTTATTTTAAGAAATTTTAGTTGATTTAGATATAAGGACTATACTGTATGACCCAACATCTCAACCATTTGGGATGTGTATATGTGTCAGATGAATGCATTGTTTAATACAAAATTCTCATTAATATCAAATGAGAACTCAGTAGGCTAAAAGGTAATCAGTATTTTCATAGATACTATTTCATATTTTTCAATCAGTTATAAAATCCTTAATATAGAGGTGGTTTTAATATAGCAGCCATCATTTTAAGCTTCAGATCAGAATTCCTGAATGCAGTATGTCACTTAATCTGTAATTTTTGCTCTATGACCCATTTTTTGCATTTAATTTTTGAAAGTTATATGTGAAGCACTCCTTTTTTTAGACAACTTAAATCTCACTTTAATTCACACTCAATGGATACTTCTACCAGTTAACACCTGTTATGGTAGTACACTGATTTGGATCAGTGCTACTTGGAAGCATAGTGCAACAATATGCTTATTAAGATATTTTGCTCACTTTTTGACTACTTAAGTTGTAGGATTTAGGAAAGGAATTAGGTGACTTTATATTCCTTTGTATTACATTTATTTGTTGTTTAAAAATACGTCAACAACATGAGCAAAGGTGAAAATGTAACGAGGAAAAAAATGTGCAGATTTCTTCCATCCCCAAATTAAACTATCATTTTTTTTTCTGTTTTCTTCCAATTCTGTATAAATAGAGCATGGGCGTAATGTGCTGTTCTGCTTTTTAATGTGATTTAAAAAAATTTTTTTTCTTTCTTATTTTCGAGACAGAGTATTGCTGTATCATTCAGGCTGGAGTGCAGTGGCACGATCTCATGATCGTGGCTCACTGCAACCTCGGTCTCCCAGGTTCAAGAAATTCTTGTGCCTCAGCCTCGCCAGTCGTTGGGATGACAGAGGCACGCCCACCACATCCAGCTAATTTTTGTATTTTTAGTAGAGTAGGGATTTTGCCATGTTGGCCAGTCTGGTCTCAAATTCCTGGCCTCAAGTGATCTGCCCACCTTGGCCTCCCAAAGTGTTGGGATTATAGGCGTGAGCTACCACGCCTTTAATGTAATTTCAAAAGTATTTCTCTATGTTGTTAAAATTTTCACAGTTATTTTAATAATCACATAAAGTATTACTGAATGAAACATCTTTTTACGAAGGGATTCTTTACCTGGGATTTAACAACAATCAATGTACTTAAGCTTAAAAGCCAAAACTTGAGAATTTTCAATAAGTGTAAAAAATTTTGAAACTAATAAATCCATCAGCACCTAGAAAAAAATAAGTAGTACTCATATAGTCATTCTTCCAAGAGAAAATCAGAAATTATATGAACAAAACTTTTATTTTAATTAAATGGGAAGCAGTTTTGAGGATGTCATAAAATGAGTACTTGGGTCTATTTTGTCCAAAAATATATTACAAGTATTGGGGTCTTTTGTCAATTCCATAGCATGTATGTCTGTATCTAGATAGTTTTCATTACCTTGTCAAACTTATTTCTCAGTCTGTGTTGTCTATTTTTAGGATTCTTTTTCTAGTGTGTTTCACATGGAGTGTGAGGAATTAGAAAAATCATCTGATACATTAACAAGGTAAAAGCACTTATTCTCTACTTGTCTTTATCACATGTATATAATATTGGCTAAAGAGTTATTTCATGACCAGTTTGATTTAAGAAATATAAGCTACAGATTATTTTATTGTCTAGTCTTTTCTCACATTTCCGGTCCTAAGTCGTCCTCCATCAAGATGGAGAGACTATTGACCACAGTGACTTAAAGTTGTTACTTTGTTAAGTATTTATATTTAAATCAAAACTCATTACTAGACTATTATTTTGACAATGTGGTACAAGGAAGGGCCTTTTCTCCTATTAAAGGATTTTAGGAATTAGCAAAGGGCAGGGGTGTAACTTGGAGGCAGATGGGGAATTCATTTGACTCAGAAGGTAGACCTGACTTTAAGCCTTGACTGCTGACTTGGGCATGAAGTGGGTAGTCAAGGGAGATAAACGATGGTTTCTTTAACCAGAGAGTTTTCTGATGTCCTGGAATTTGGGGTTCACATGGTCATAATTGAATAGCTGACCTTTATTTCCTTCTTGGCTTTGCTGATCATGCACTGAAGATTATATCCCGTCTCCACACCTATTCTATCCTAAGCTCCTGTGCCACTGCATTTTCTAGCAGATTTGACATTGTTTTAGTTAGTGTTGAATCCTTTTGAAATGTCTGAAAATGTGCACATTAATATATATTATTTTAATTTTATGATGCTGTAATACCTTTTTTCCTTTTTGAAAAGAAGATTTTAGAAAGTTTCTAGGTAGGACACATGTAAGTATTTGAATATTTTACTTTTTGGCTTGCATAAATAATGAGTTACTATATATAAATAGAAATATATACATCTTTTATCTCCATGGGACAATAGGAACATCAGTATGATAATCATATTAAAAGTCCAAAATGATGAATCATCTTCATTATCTTTTAATATTTGTGCAGCAGCATATCTCTGTGTATTATATTTTAGGTATTGGCTTTTGATTTTTTTCTTATAAATTCAGCCAGGCCCTCTAATTTCTTTTAGAAGTAGCTGGACAAATCCGGTGAATTAGTGTGATAGTGACCTCTACTGGTAAATATGCATTTAAAAAAACACAAAAATGTCTTGCTATATATATATAATTTGTTTCTAAATACCACATTCCCTCTCTGTAGGCAAAATGGAAAGGATCTTTCCACTTACTGATTTAATGATTCCAAGACAGTCTTAGTATAAAGATATTTTTTATAAAGGATAAATAGGTCAGTGTGATTACCTTAAAAGAGACTAATTTACATGGATCATTTTAACTGATTTATTAATTGACTTTACAATAATGAAAATCATTTCAACAGTAATAGCTTATGTTAACTAAACATTTAAAGTTAGCTTTTATTATAGTGATACAGTAAAAGGCCTCTGAGTTTTTTTTATTTTAATAAAAATTAGGTAACAGGCCTAATTTTGCAATAACTGAATTTAAAATGGTGTTTAGTAATGTTAATGTTTTGAAAAAGGGCAAAACTAATATTGATACTTATTTTTCACCAGCAGATTCTTTATTATGTTTCTAAAACTGATTATTGGTAGGATTTAGGACTCCAATTCTCATTATTAAAAACTTTGCCAATCCAAACTTTTCCATCTCTCAATTTGATGAAATACTAGGCAATTTGATGTTAGCAGTAAGCAAATCATTCTTTTCAGGAAGTTATTTATCAATTAAAAAGCATAGCTCATTGAAGATTTTTCCAACCAATCCACTAATGACCTCATACATTAATATACTGAAGATGGTTTTGAAATGTTAAATGTAAAACAACATATTCAGGGTGAACATTACACATAATTATTAGAAGCATATCATAAAAGGGATAAAATATAGTAAGCTCTTGGGAGTTGAGTTGCCCAGGAATTTCCAAAGGGAGGCTCATTTCCACATGGTGGGAAGTTTTAGAGTTTTTGTGCTTCAATTCAAGAGCCACCCAATTAGAAGGAAAAAAATGAGTATAATGTTGTGCAGTTTATGTTAGCTCTTTATTTTGAGAAGTAGATATTTTAGTGCTATAATTCCATACTAATTAACTTTTTGTTCATTCACAAATGCACATTTGTGTCATAAAATGACAAATACATAGAATTAATCCTTTTAGGTCACTTTCTTGGAATATACGTATTAGTTTATACTTGTTATTGATTATCATATTAGAAAATATAAGTGTAATTAAATAAGCAAAGACTACTACTTTAAAAAATTGTGGATACAGCATAGAAGAATGTAGAAGTCAGACTGATTGTATTTAAATGTAAGTATTTAAGTTGCACCACTTACTGGGCTTACTAGCTGTGAGACTTCATGTAAATTATTTAATCTCTCAAAGCCTCAGTTTCTTCATCTGTAGTGGTAGTAGGATTGTACTAAGAATTAAGTGAGATAATGTATATAAAATGCTTCAGAAAATTTCTGGCATTCAGTAAGTGTTAGCTATTATTTCCATGGCTCTTTGATATTTTTTTGTCTTTGGTTTACATTAGCCTGCAGTGACTCCCATTTAATTCTAAAGCACAGAAATTTATCTTTTCAAGCTCCATGTACCTAATTCTGTCATCCCAACAATGCACTCATATACAGTTCATTGATACACATTGTACAAAAAGCCTTAGATGTGTGAGTTAGTCCAGGTCTTCCAAGAAACAGATGCCAAGATTAGATTAAATGTGCAGAAATTTATTAGGGAAAACACCCTGTGAGAACCAGAGGGAAGGAGCCAGGAAAGCCATCAGACTAACACAAAAGTCTGACGCAGAGTTAAGGAGAGGAAGAAAGAAGGAAGGAAAGTTGTACAGAAGTATCCTAGCCAGCTGAACAGTTCTAAGGAAGGTTTGGCAAGGCTGCTGGGAAGTCCTCTAGCTGAAATTTACTGTGAGAAGAATACTGGGCCTCCCAGGATTAGGCCTACTTTAGTGTCCCTAGTGTGCTCAGTCTTTTTCTCTGGGACCAGCCCTGGTAGAGGTGACCTCAGTGCAAACTTGTTGATGGCTTCCAGAGCACAGCAACTTGAGACATTGGTCAGCTACTCTTTCTACAATTGGAGCTCTGAGGCACATTCTAAAGGCCACTATAATATTCCCATCAGTGAAAGAATGAGATCCATATTCCTTGTATTACACTTTCAAAATCTTTCACTATCTGTCCTAGCCTAACATTTTCAGCCTGAAATCATCATTTTATTATTGACAATCTGTAACTATTTAGTGTTTCCCAATTACACATGGAACTCTTCCATGTCAGCAATGTGTTTTATACTGTTTTGTTTTGTTTTGTTTTTTGTTTTGTTTTGTTTTTTCCTGCCTGGAATACTCTACCTTTCATTCCTGATGTCTCTCCTTTAAAAATTCTCAGCCAACTGTGAATTCATTTCTCTAATGTTACCTCTTCCTTATTCCACTCCATTTAGGTGCTACCTGTCCATCTTCTCCACACGTGTGGTGCTTGCATTGTTACACTGTATCACTTAGGATTAGGCTTAACTGTGGATCATGAAAACCCAAAATAAAAATAGCTTAAACAAGAACACAGTATTATTACTCTCTCCTGTAAAAGCCCAGAGGTAGCCAGCTCAGGCTTGGTGCTGTAGCTCTGCTCCACAAAGGCCTTAGGGACCAAGACACCTTTGGACTTTCTACCTTACATCCCTAGGATATGGCCCTTTCCTTCAGGGTCAAGGATGCAGCTCCAGTCATTATATATCCACATTTTAAACAGTAGGATGGGGGACAGGGAAAGAAGAGACAGACAGCATGTATCACCTGTCTCTTAGGAAGGTTACTAGAAGCCATCACAGACATTTACTCTTACATCCTGTTGTCTAGAACTTAGGCAGATGGCAATACTAAGCCACTAGGGTGGCTGAGAAATGTGGTCTTTATTCTGGGTGGCCATATATGTCCAGACAAACAGAAGGGGAGGAGAATTATTGAAGGACAACTGGCAGTCTCTGCACTAGACTCTACCCAAATAGTCCATGTAATTTGAACACATTATTCATTCTGTTTCAGTCTTCTACTAGATTGTAAGCTCCTATGACAGTTACTAACCTATGTACGTTTGTCTCCCATATACTGCTAAGGGTGCCTCTGATGGAGAAGGTATTCAATCTGTATTTATTGAGTTCAGGAACTAAAAATTTATCAACATTTCTTATAGAGTAAGAAACAAACATAGTATCATGTAACTTTAATAAATCTAATGCTCATTTTTCACTTAAAGTAACCATCAGGAAAACCTAAAAATTTCGAGGAGTTAAATAAGGTATCAGGTATTTATTGATTTAGAAGTAGTTTTTCTACTCCTTCTCTATATTAACTAGTGTAAGTCTGAATTTATGATCTCTGACAAATTGCTTAACCATTTTCGATTTTTTCCTGGCTCCTACTCTTAAAATAATGATGATGATAAGAATAATAATAGTTACTGAAATGCTAATTATCATTTTAAAAGAGATTTTACAAGGATACTTACTTCTCCAATATACTTCATTCTCCTGGTGGTCACCTTTTCATTTTTCTTCTTTTCACTATAGCTTCTTATTTTCTTCTCTCTAGGCTGTTGCTATTTATGAAATATTTGTAGTTTTAAACATTGTTTTATTAAACTAAACCCTGCATTTATGTAACCTTTTCTTGAGTGTCACCCAGATAATACGTATGAAGTAGGACCACAGGAGTGTATTAGGTCTGATGTGTATGATAACTGGCATGCCTTCGCAGACTGTCAGTCTAGTCTTAAGAAATACTCAATTTAAAGTTCATTTACTATTATGTCACTCCTCTGCCATTTCCTTTTCATTCTTTTTCATGTATACATAATACTAGACAAGTGGTCAGTACTTGGTTGACCAGATTACACTTAAAGTAAAATTTACAACAAAGGGAAGACTGAAATATTTTGACCAGGAACAAGGCCACAGAGTTCAGAAATCTTCATGGAATCACTAGCACTGAAGGACGCCATATGAAACCACTGTCCCAAGAAGCAGCTGGGGCAGGTTGGGTGGGAAGGACAGAAGATAGGCAGAACATTGGAACTTTGGAAACTTAGAACCAGTGGACATTTTTCCTGAGATATATGCTGTTGTCACTCAGTATCCTTGGGAAATTGGTTCCAGGAACCCCTATGGATACCAAAATCTGCAGACACTAAAGTCCCCTGTATAAAATGATGTAGTATTTGCCTATAACCTATGCACATCCACTCACTCTATATTACTTATAATACCTAATACAATATAAATGCTATTTAAATAATTGTTGTGTTGGACTATTGTTTAAATTTATGTTACTTTTTATTTATTTATTTTTTCTTTGGCTTATTTTCGATACTGCAGTTGGGTGAATCCAAAGATGTGGACTTGTGGGTACAGAGGGCCAACTGTATTTTATTTTGAAATGTCTACTATTGTTAGGTTTTCCTACTTCTTTAGTGATACTACAATTAAAATAAGCATGTCCTTATAGATAGAGTACATTTCCATAACCTGACCCTCTTTGTTGAATTTATCATCACCACAAGGGAACATACGGAGTTTCCTGATGAAAAAACATGTTCCATTCTGTTTTCCATCCCTTGCACTGACACTGTACCCCCTGCCATCAGATTAATCTTTCATGTTCACTCTGTTAAGCAAGAGACTGAAACATAACTGGTAAAAATATTGTTAAGTTCATACAAATTTCTCGAGGAAGATAAATTTTTAATTTTAAAAGTATCTTAAAGCATCTCAAGGCAGAAAAAAGGTGTAGAGAGGAAACTGAACAAAGGGAAAGATGTTAAGGAAGACACGACAAAAAGAAGGAGAATGAAAATAGACTTAACTAGAGAGAAGAGCTTTAAAAATTTTTTCTAAGCTGTTTGATTTTTCCCTTGGTCTTAAAATGTGTAAAATACTGTTTTATTGGGATGGATAGAGAAACCAAATAATGAGGAAGTAAAACAAGCACTAGACCTTTGGCATTCCATAATCTGATTGGAAAATAATAAGATATGAAGGGACATATGAGTTTACATTAAATGACACCAAAAATCACCATGCCCATTTGCAATGAGAATAAGGCCATTCACACTTAAAAAATTATTGAAAAATTGTGGGATTTTGTTTTTTCAAAACATTTAAATTATAGTAACTGACAAGGTTGTAAATCATCAAACACATTTAAAGCTGCATTTTCCAAAGAAGTATATATGCCTTATAATTTAAGGCTGGTATTTTTCTCCCTTAATCATTTATTTAACTGTTTGCCCATGCTTTTTTTTAACTGCACAAGAGGGAACTCATATCTGTTATTTTCACAGGGAACACGATGCAAACAAAATCAATTACATGTATGCTCAGTATGTCAAAAATACTATGGAACCACTTAATATCCCAGATGTCAGTAAGGATAAAAGATTTCCCTGGACAGTAAGTAACTCAATTTTAGACTTGAAGCTAGAAGGCTGTTTTCCCATCACATCTGTACTTACAGTTATTCTTGAACTGAAGGACTGGCTCTAGAATTGACTGTTTAGGAATGATCTGTGCTTTCCCTCATCTGAGGAAGGAGAATAAAATAGATGATAACATCTATTGAGAGCTGTACTTGGGTATTTTTCTTTGTACTTTTTTCACCTTTTTAAATGTCTATTAATAAGTTACTGTACTATTTTTGAAGTAATTTAGCTATTACCTACATAATGTCAATGACATTCCTTAGATAATATTGCTAGAGTTTTTGTCTTATTTGCAAAAATTAGTTTCCGTGTGGTTTGAACTGATGCAATTGGTAATCTCCCATAGTGAGTAGCTCTGGGAAAATGGATGTCGGTTTTTCTTGACCTCAAAGCTACAAATATCTGGTTCTAAGACACTGAAAAATTTGTATTATAGTATTTTCTCCACCTTTTCAGGAAAGCATTGCACTTTGAGGCAGCTGCCTTGATTTTGTTATTTGGATGATTTTGTTATTTGGGTGTTATTTGGAGACATTGTTAGAACTTTAGCAATATAGCAATAGCAACAGTGGTATTACTAAAGGACAGGTTTGTAACACGGTGCATTTTAGGTGGTGTTTAGATTCTCCCCCGCTTGTTAAATTATTTGGGGCATTTACTACACTAGTATAATAGATACTGTACTTTTACTTATTTTTTTTACCTATTTTTACATTTTACTTATTATTAAGCTGCTTGGAAAGTTTAAAGTGAAAAAAATTCCGATATTTTTAACAAAGTAAAGACATTGCTTTATATTGCATTTATGTGTACTTCATTATAATTTATACATTTTCTGCTTTCCAATGTTCTCTAACATAAAAGTTGAATCTATAGTGCTTTCAAATGTATCATATAGTTTATATGGCATCTAATGGACAAATCAATCTCTTTACCATTTTAGCTGTTTTGTTCTTTTTATTTTTGTTTAGACTGAAAATACAGGAAATGTAAACCAGCAGTGCATTAGAAGTTTGCTCTGTACACCTATAAAAAATGGAAAGAAGAATAAAGTTATAGGTAAAGCCTTTCCTTTAACCTATACTCTAAACTTATTTTTAAAAATGTATTCCTAGCTATACTTCTTTCTTTCAAATGTAAAGAATAAAATGTTTTTAAAAAGATAAAAATTGGAATGATAGAATAACCAAAATAATTGATAAATACCAACAGACATTTGTTAAATATCTTATAAACTATGGTGCACTTTTGTAATTATTATCCTATTTCAGCAGAATTTTTTAAAAATGATTGATGATGTATTGAATTTAGTAGACTGTATAAGAGATATTAAGTAGATAATGTGTATTGTTTTAGAGTCTTATTTCCTGGATGTTGACTTTTTTTAAGAATGTAGTTTAGATTATAGGTTATATTTATTTATTCATTTAATATTTATTGAGCACTCCACTGTTCTTGGCAGTTGGGATAAATTGATGAACAAAGCAGAAATTCCTGCCCTCAGGAGCTTATGTTCTTAACATGATTATAGAAAAACCTCTACTTCAGGAATGATGGAAGAATGCATTCTCAGAAAAATTGAATGATGTTTCCTTTTATTGACATATTTGTTTCCTGGTATTGCAGTTATGTAAAGGTTAAGTAGGATTTTATATGCCAATCATCCATGGTTGATGTAGTGAAAAAGGTCTGGACTGTTAACATTCTCCTAGGAACTTGGAAGTAAAGAAAATATGATAACTTTTTAAAGGTTAAATTTAGAATTAAAACCCTAATGGAGCAACATTTAGATATATAAATATAACTTTAAAAGTCTGAATACTTTTCCAGTTGCAAGATTTGACTGTAATTTTATTGAATGAGAGTTTTAGTCAGAAAGAAGGGGCAGAAGGTATCAGTAATGAAAATAGAAAAAGAAAAGACAGATATTAAAAGTGACTGTCCAAGTTCTGTGCAAGAGTAAAGTAACATTTGTCCCTAACACAGAGACGGATGTAGAGAGTTGTATCAGTGTGCATCGAGTATTCTGACCATATGGTGAGCCTTCACTAGGTGCAATGGATGCATCAGATTATAGCCAGTAATATCTTTCCAATTCCCAGTCCCTCTGCCTAGAATGCATGCTTATTGTCAAAGGAATACATCAGCTTAGCACAATTCAACATTCTCTGACTCTAATTTCCCTTGTTCTGATTCCAGTCCCACCAATCCAACTTGTACTGATTACTTTCTTTTCCAGTGTAGGTTAGCTTATGGGAAGAGAATGCATTATTCATGTCCTCTCAAATATACTGGTTGCCCTGAAAGTTGTTTCTTACTGTATGAACTGGACTTGAGGCAATGGGCTGGAGCTGCAGGTGCTTATACTTCTGTTTCTGGGACAGATCTGTTTCTTTTTGAACATTGATACTATTCTGGTTTTATAAATCAGTCTTGTCAACTTAGTTACTGTGACTCCACCCCAGCAGTCTTCAGTATGCTAATCTAGTGCCTAAGCTACAAGGTTGAGGGTCAGCTCCTGACCCTGGTGAATTGTGCATTAAAGCCGCTTAGAAACCAGCGTGCCAACCCCCTGCTGGGCTGTTGAGTCAACTCTTCTACAGTTCTCAGAGAAAAAAGTGGAGGCTAATGAATCTGTGAGATCTTTTTTAAAGATTGTCACTGATCAGATCTCTAACATGAGCAATAAAAGAAAACTGCCAAGGGTGCCTTACAATATGATACCAAGTAAATGTTATAAAATTTTATTTCTTAGGGAGTTCAAGGGGAAAACTATATTATAAATGTTATGCTGTTTAAAATGCTTTTTTATAAGTATAAAGATTTACTGCAAGCTGTCTTTGGCCTTTGAAAATGTGAAATTAAATTCCAGAAGGAATGTATTATTTACTAGTAAGTTGTCATAGGAAGGAAGGCAGAGTGGCAGCTTGCCCCATCAAGTCACATCTTCACTTTTCCCCAGCAACATTTCTTTGGAATAGTAACTGGGAATGGGGAGTGGCTGGAGGAAGTTAGGCATCAGGCCCCTTTGTCACTTTATGTGAAAGTAAATAAGAGCGAGTTAGACGACATGGAAAGAGCGCTGGACTGGGGGTCGGACTCATAGCATTGTGTTAGCGCCACTCATCTTCAACCACACTTATGGGCACATTACTCACCTCTGTGGAGTTGAACTTAATAACTTTTCAGATCTGTTCAAAATTCACATTCTGTGATCCTGTCACTGTGTCAGACAAGTAAGCAAAAAAATAAAAAATGAAACAATCAGACTTCTCTTGGCATGTATTTTGTATCACCCTACTTGATGACAGAGCCAAAAGTAGGCAAATGTAGATTTTGGAGAGAAAAATTCTTTGTACATAAAAAGAAAGGAGAAAGAAATGATTTCTCTAGTCAGGTTTTGTGTGGGGTGAAGGGAGGTTCTCAAGTAGATCCCAAATATAAGGGGGAAAATTTCCAGTGTTCCTGCTGCTTTACAAGGGTGACAAAACTAAGAATTTGATTTCTGGACTATACTTATGTACCTACAGTTGTAGCATGGAAAATGTCATGGTGTGGATAATTTGTCTTACATGTCATAGACCAGATTCCACTATTATGTAATTCTAATAGAGAATCCCTATAGAGTTACGTGCAGAAAGACAGACGGACACATGTGTTTTTTGTAATCTTCTTCCTTCCTCTCATTTTTTCCATTACTGACATTTAGATGGAATTATAGACATTACACCAGTATGGGGCCTGCTGTCTCATCACATTTATTCCCTGAGGTATTGTTTCCTATCAAATGTTTTCTTAGTGCTCTGGCTAATACACAAGTGTTTCCACTACTTTGCTTCCAGTACTTTTAAGGAAATATATTTCTCATTGAACGTTCATTTATTTTAACTAATTGTTTTCCCTGCTTATTATGCTAAATGCCTTTTTCCAATATCATATTTACCAGACATTTTTATGCCTATTTTTTCCATACCAATTTCAGGATAAATTTTGCAGAAATTAGTCCTATTCCCATTGAAAAATTTTTTTAAAAAAAGATACTTAGAACATCTCCACTTTAAATAGCTTGCTTTTTCATCTCCTTGTTAATAAATAAAAGCATAAAAATAAAAATTACAGTGCTGTACCACACATTGTTTGACAGAGAAATATGACAAAGAAATATGTATTTGTCAACTGGTTACTATCTTAATCCTTTCTCATGTACACTGTAAGAAGGTTCTGTTTTTTCCTTCCACAATGAATTTTCTAAGTCTCTTACACTTTCAAACTTGTTCTGTTAGCCTATTTGAACTGGCTAAACACCTACATCATTCCGATGCTCCAAATGGCACCTCATTTTAGTTCCTTTCTATCAATAAAATTTGGGAGACCTGCATGCCTGCAGAGATTTTTTGAGTAGGGCTTAATAAATTTTTGAATCATTGATTGTCACTACCACATCATCTTATCTTACTCTGTTAATTTATTTTGGCTTTATTTAATAAGTTGCTCAGGGGTGGACCTTTAAATAGGTGAATACGTGGAGAGATAACCTGCTCATCTGTGTGTTGCAGTAGAATTCCAAGGCATAAATAAGTATTCTAATGTTATATCAGCTTAAGTTTGACTACTACTTCATTTTACTTTTCATATTAGATTTTATCACTTGGCAATATCACTATTCATTTGTTTATAATTGTACATTGTCTTCCATGGTATACATTGCTTGTATTACTTAAAGTATCCAGGTTATTTCCCAATTAGAGAATTGTAAATTATGCTTAGTTATAATAAGCACAAGGAAATAAGACTGTAGGGTGTAAGGGCAGTAATAGGTGGAAGAAAACTAGAAAAAAATAGAATTAAGATATTATAGTTTAGAATTACAGAAGTGAAGATCTACATAATAAAAACAATGTAAGGATTACAGATTTAATAATTGACTGAAGAAAGACAAAAATAAGGAAAATTTTTTAGTAGCACTAGAAAACAGAGAAGTAGTCTTTAGTGGATCAGAAACACTAAGGAATTCCTGGAACCTGTGAAGTATACGTCATTTATAAAGACACATTTTATACAACATGGGCAAAAATTGAATAAGGATAACAATATTTCTATCCAACAAAGTAGAATATACGGTAAAACGTAATGTAAAGAATCACCTTTCATTGAGTAAAATTAAAACTCACAGAGGAAAATGTAATTGCCGTGAATGCTAATAAACTAAATAGCATCATTGACATACAAAAACTAAAGCTGTTAAAAATACACGGAGAAATGGACAAAATGATCATCACAGTGGGCCTGAAATATACTTGTCAGTGTTAAAATATAGGAAAAAATAAAGAAACATTAGAATTGATAAAAATTAAGTGGATTTAATTGACATATATAGCTTTACTTTCATGTTTCAGAATTTAAAAATATAAATTATTCTCAAATATATGTCAGAAATCAAATATTGATGATATGCAACACAAAGTCAGTCGTTTCTGAAAAGCAGAATTGTTGGCCACTTTCATAGATCACAGTGCATTAAAACTGTTAATATATAATAAAAAGATAAATTGCAAGGAAAATACTCACTTAGAACCTGAAAAGCATTCTCCTAAATGACAAAGAAGAAATCAAAAGTCATAATTAAATTACAGCATTTTAGAAAAGTAATTGTTCTATCAACATAACGTAAAAACTGAAGGTACATTGTCAAAGCTATACTCAGAGGAAATTATGTAGCTTTAAATATTTTATTATTATTAAGAAATAATGAAAACATTTTAACTAAGCATTCAACCGTTGAAATTAGAAAAACAGCACCTTTCTCTTTCTCACTCTGCTGCCTTCCCCAAATAAATATATACATGAGAAGAAAGAAAGTAGAAGAAAAAATTGAAAAAACAAACTTATGAAATGAGAAGAAATAAACAAGAGATAGTGGGCAAACACAATAATAATAGACAAACCTCCAACAGATAATGAGGATATTAAGAGAGAAACGCAAATAGTAATGAGAGAGGGAATGTAACTACAGATACCAAAGACATTTTAAAAGATACTTGATATTACAGTGTAGCAAATAGGGCTTAACATTTGGAGAAATGGAGAATTTCTATAAAAATTGGTAATAACCAATACTAACTCAAGAAGATTTTAGAATTGTTCATGGGAGTAACTGAGAAAGAATTTGTTATTAAAAAAAAAAAACAAACTATTGCCCAAGGAAATTCTAACCAAAGCAATCAGAAGGGAGGCAATGTTGAAATAAGATGAGACACAGAAAAAAAGGAGGCAAAATAAAATAACTTACAAATTATATTAGTGTTAAATGGAAAACCCAAAAAGAATTAGCTGAAAGTACCTGTCTAGTAAGAGTTTTATAAGAAGCCTAATTATCAAATTATTAAAGAGAAATAACTTTAATATATGCCAAGACAAATTTGTTAGAAAACAATGGAAAAAAAAACCCATTTACTATAGTAACAAAGAATAAACTTGGCCAGAAATATATGCCATCTATATGAGGAAAGCTACAAAATTCTGAGTGACTTAAAAATCATTAAGAAGTGAATACATTTCTGAAATGATTGAAATCTAGTTTACGAGATATCAAGTCTCCCCAGATTAGATTTGCATCAATTTTATTATGTATCCTTGTGAGATTTGGGTGGGGGTGGGGAGGTTGTTCCTGATCAACATTTACAAACATTGATAATACTTACAACTAGAGGTGTAAAAAAGAATCATAGCTGATGGTTATTGCCCTTTCAGAAATTAAATTTAGATTTAATTCAGAAATTAAAATGATATACAAGTAAAATAATTAAAAGTATGGTATAGGTGCTAAAAGACATGCCAAGATTGATGAAACAGAACAGAAAGTCTAAATGTAGACCCATAATCTGGCATATATAATTGTATTATTGTATATAACAGAGTAGGGTATATTTCATTATTTTTAAGTAAGATACTTTTGAATGAAATACAACATTTTATGTATCTCCAAGAAAGTAAAATATGATTTCAATTTACTCTGTCAAGCTATTGATCATAACATGCATACTGATTTCAAAAATATTAAAATGTGGAAAAAGTAAGTAATAGTTGAAACAAACATGAATTTAGTATATGGTGACAATTCAGATCATCAGAGAATGGATAACTATTCAGATGTTATAAGACTCCAATAGCAGTTAGGGGAAAAATTAAGTTGGATTATAAGATTAAATGTAATACATCTATAAAAGTACTAGGGAAAATATAGGTTTATATATAATAATAAAATGAGGAAGCCTCTTTTAAAAGCAAGGCACTATAGTTGAATATCGTAAGGATAATTATTTTGGCTCCTTAAAAAATTAAATCTTTTATACAGCAAAAGCCTCTCTAAATTAAGATGATTGACAAATGAAAAGTGCAAAAACAAAAGTATTTGCAAGATAGATGATAAAGGTTCGTTTTACATTTTAATAAGGCAGGATGCTAATTTTGGAGTCCATGTTATGTGGCAAAGAGGACATAAGACTGCAAGCAGGGTATAAGCATTTACCCCCTGTTCTGCCAAAGAGCCAGGAGGAAGACTGTGGTTGGTAACAACATCGGATCCCTGGAATTATGGAAAAGAAAATATAACTGTTTAATTTTAGAAGCCATCTAGTCCCTTCAGCATAATTTCCAGAGGTGCCTTCAATGCTAACCAACTCTCAGACCTACTATAATGACCACATTCTGAGTACTTCATGAACTCTATAATAATATTACGTAACACTGATAGTTTGCTGTCTAACTTCACTACTTCTTGGTTTTCTCCAATATGTTTTTGAATGTTGTTTTATTTTATGATTGCACTTATTAATGAGTTTTTGCTGAATGGTTCTCTTTTATTTTTAGTTTTGCATTAAACATTTCATTTTTAAATGTAAATGATTTGACTTTGTATAGTTTATGAGTAATGTGGCATCTCAAATTTCAGTTTTAAATTTCATTATTGTACTCCTTACTCTTTCAGATCTTTAAGGAAGAAGTTGTGAACACTCTTATCTGTAAATGTGCCCTAGTTTTTAGTTTTCTTTTTTTTTTTTTTTTTTTTTTTTTTTTTTTTGAGATGGAGTCTGGCTCTGTCGGCCAGGCTGGAGTGCAGTGGTGCGATCTCTGCTCACTGCAGGCTCCGCCCCTCAGGGTTCACGCCATTCTCCTGCTTCAGCCTCCCCAGTAGCTGGGACCACAGGCGCCCACCACCTCGCCCGGCTAATTTTTTGTATTTTTAGTAGAGACGGGGTTTCACCGTGTTAGCCAGGATGGTCTCGATCTCCTGACCTCGTGATCCGCCCGCCTCAGCCTCCCAAAGTGCTAGGATTGCAGGCGTGAGCCGGTTTTTAGTTTTCTTAAACAGGGAACCCCATTTGTTATAAGCCCTCTTTTTCTTGATAACTTTTTGTTTTAACATGGGTATTTTTGCTTGATAGAATTAAACTTTCCAAAGAGTGTAAAGAGATCAATGGGATTATCATGAATGCTATTTAAATATGGCTGTTCATTTCACTTTGAAAAGAGAATTAATTTATATGCCTAGATGGATGATTTGTCTTCAGTACCCGTTTTTGTTGTTGTTGTTGTTTTCCCCAGAGCTTAACTCTGTGTCTATGGATCTATATCTATAATGGTAGATCATAACATGGATATACTTCAGATGTTCTGCTCTGAGCTGTATTTGTTATAGCAGAACCTTGATATTTCTACACATAACATTCCATTTAAAGGACTTGCGGGCAATTCCAAAGGTATAATTTAATGACTCTTAATATATTCATTCAGTGAATTTTGACCAAGGCATAGATTTGAACTGCTGCATTGGAGAGATACTTAGCTAGGTCATAAGCCTCGCAGATTGCCTGCTATTCACATCTCAACCCCTCTGTGTTGTACTTTTCTTGCTATACGTGTAGTAATTCTTAAGAAGTAATTTTTAAAATCTTGTTTATGAAAAAGGCTATCAAGTAGGAGAAAACTTTAGTAAAACTGAAAGGCAATTCCATTGTGATGTGAGGATAAGGGCATGAAACGTGACTCTCAAGAAAATATGATTTGGGAGACAGAAGCCTGTATAAACAGTTCCATATTTATATTTTGGGGATCCACAAAGGTTGAAGGACATAACCCTTGGTTTGTTTTTTGCTTTTTGTTGTTCTTGTTTTTTGCCACACACAGGATATATACATTTAAGATAATGAATGCTGATTGCCATTTAGTATATGGCTTTTACTTGCAGTGCCCAAATTCATTATATCTTGTTTAAAGTTTCCCTCGACTATGGAATAATTGATAAAGTAACTTCTGCAGCACTAATGCAAATAGATAAGCATGTAGATGTCTTTACTGTTTAAAGTAGATAAACAAACAAAAAGAGCAAAAAGGAGAGTCCAGATCATTTATAGGATGAAAAGTAAAGAAAGTGAACATTGATGGTGGTAAAGGGGCTTAATGTGCAACCGTCTTCCAGACTCTATGAAATCCTTTTGTGTTCTAGGAAAAATAAAGAATAGACTATTATAGTCTTCATGGGAAACTAGTTACAGTCAGAGCTGCAATTCTGCATTCTTTCATTAATTCGGAAAACATTTTTTTAGTTCCTACTATATGCTAGGCGTTTTGCCAGCTGAAGAAGTGGAGCTGAAAAAAATAAATAAAACTCTAAGCCTGAGATAGTGACAGTCTAGAAAGAGAGATAGAAATAAAATTTACCATGATACACCAACTGGTCATGTTAAGGGAATAGAAAAATGCCTGCCTCACCTGTAAGTTAGAGGCCTCCTGGAGCTCATTGTGAAGGAGGTATAGGGATCAACTGGTGAGGCAGGAGGGAAGGCAATGGGGAGCAGTGCAGACCTGTGGAAAAGCATGAGCAAAGGTGTGGGCAAAGCAAGATGCAACCAGGGCACTGATAGCAATGATCTGACAGGTAATATGGCAGTTGAGAGTGGCCCTTGTGGCAGGCTGAGCTGGGGATTGAATTTTAGACCCACGCATACCAGCTAAGTGGCTTTGAGCAAATGGTAACTTTCTGAGATTCAGTTTCCTCATCTGTAAAATGAGGATGGTCACATCTACCTCACAGAATAAATTGTGAGGACTGGAGATCATGTGTCTACCAAAGTATTTAGCACAATGCCTATCCCACAGTGGGCACATGGTAGAAGTCTGTTATTATATACTCAGAGACAGAAGTGATAAGGACTTTAACAACACTGTTTACACAGAGGTAGGCTGGGTCAAAGTGACCTCTGTGAGGTCACTCCTCACAGAGACCACTAGGCTCAGAAACTCATAGAACAACCAGTTCAGTAAAGATTTATCCTAATGTTGATGTAATCTTCCATTTTTATTGACTACGTGTTTAACTTTTATTTCTAAGTAGTCATTTTTATTTGCATAATTATTTGCAGAATCAAAAGTTTTCTGCAAATTTGATTCTGTTGGATACAGAGGTGTAGATTTGAAATTTGAGACTGCTTATGTCAGTTGCCTCCTTTCTGCATTCTATTTTGTATGTAACTGTGTGTGTGTTTGTGTGTGTGTGTGTGTGTGTGTGTGTGTGTGTGTAACTTCTGGTTTCTCAGTAAGGAAAGGAGATCTGTTTGACCCAAAATTCTGATGTGCATCAAAATTGTTCTCTTGGCAAGTGTACAAAAATCCAATTAGTTTCCAAAGGACAAATTGTCTTTGGGGACTTAACTGATCTAAAATTCGTGACTGAGTCTGGAAGAAAATAGTACTCTAGGATTTTTTGAACGCCAGCAATGTACATTTTGAACTACGTGAAACTAGTTCTCATATAAATTCTGTTTACTTCTCTAGCTTATATTTGTGGGGGTTAATTTGCTTATTTTGACATACCAAGCATTCCTAAGAGAAAAGTATAAGACAGTCTTTGGGTGTGTGTGTTAAAGTCCACAAAAACTATGATAATCAACAATAACATTTGCTCAATTTCGTGGATTGTTATAGGGGTTTGCCAACTTGTTAATAAGATGGAGGAGAATACTGGCAAGGTTAAGCCTTTCAACCGAAATGACGAACAGTTTCTGGAAGCTTTTGTCATCTTTTGTGGCTTGGGGATCCAGAACACACAGATGTATGAAGCAGTGGAGAGAGCCATGGCCAAGCAAATGGTCACATTGGAGGTGGGTGAAGTTTAGGGACCTCTCACACCGTACGGCCAAATCCTCAGCTTTTACCTTTCCCTCATAATCACTCATGGTGTGCGTGTGTTCTGTCATTGTGTCCTCACCAAAATTATGTGATTTAGATGATGAGATCCTTATTATCCTCAACTAAAGAATGAAAGAAACTAAGACTCAGAATATTTAAGAAACTTGTCAAATGTCATATAACCAAACCACAACTCAGGATGTTTATCCCTTTAGGCCTTTGCTTTTTCTGCAGAAAGCAATATTGACTTTAATAATCCATTGACACAGATGACTACTGCCACTTACCTGTCTCTTTCCCATTGCCTGAGCCTCCCCATCTTTCCGTGAGAACAGTTGTGGAAAAAAATTAAAAATAAACAAACAAACAAAAAACAGAAACCCTAGGCACTCTTAAGAGAATTAGAAGTGAGGAAAAGAAAAAATAAAATCAACGAAAAGCAGGAAGAGTATTAACTCCTGGAATCATCTAAGAAACTATTTCAAACTACAAATTTATATGCCCTACTTCTGAAAGTTCTGATTCAGCAAGTCTTGGGTAGAAGCTGGGAATCTGTATGACTACCAAGCTCCCCCAGGTGACTCTGAATGTGCAGGTAGCGAGTGAAGAAACCACTGGCTCCCAGGGACTGACCGAGGAACAGTCTTTCTCACAAAGGACCGGCCGACTCAAACAGGGTCAGTCCTTTCTATATAATGTTTCACTAACTGCCTTGAAATTATTTAATTGATGTAACATGGAGATTTCTTATCTAGTTGAAATTAGAGAAAATCAATGTTTGGGATATAATAACGTTTCCCTCAATCTCTCTTAAGTACATAACTAACCAAAAGAGCTAGAGGGACATATATTATATAAAATTTACCAGATGGTACCCTTTACTTTCTATGCTGAATATATTATACTAATAGGTTTGCTATAGTATTATATAAAAGACTTTGAATTATAAACCAGTGGAAATCTTTCAAATATGTATGTACGCATATACACACAAATATATATTTCAAATATAGTTTCAATTAGGTGCATATACACATGTACATATGTGTACAAATAGCTTTAAATATACATATATACATATATCTGTATATATGTGTTTATATATTATAAAAATATATATAATTTTTAATCTAATTTTTTCAGTTCCATGGTTTTTCATTGAAAAATTGAATCTAAGTCAGCTATCAATTAGAAGTTATTTCTTTTGTTAAATGTTTTATTATGGAAAGCTTCAAACATATACAGAAGTAGAGAGCTTAATAAGCCCTCACGTACTCATCATCCATTCAGTAATTATCAACCCATGGCCATTATCACTCCATCCATTCCCACCGCACTCCTCTGCACTTCCCTTCCCCTCCCACTGGCTTAGTTTGAAGCAATCCCAGACATTGTATTACTTCGTTCAGAATCTCTGAATATTTTCCTGATTGAGACTTACTTCTATCTTTGTAGCTCTCCTTCAGTTAAATATATGGATAATTAGGCTTTTACCTAGTATAAAAAGTTTTTGATTTCAGGTCATATGTGTAGTCATTTCTATGATCGTAGATATGACTTTGAAAAAAATGGTCCTTTCTTTATGAGGCCATTGGACAAAAGCCAAGGGCACAAACCCCTCAGGTCTTCAAAAGACAGTGAATTATTTTGACCTGGAAGTTGTGATCATTCTAATAACAATAAAATAATGATGACAATAAAAATAACTAAATTTATCAGATGTTTCAATTGTATTCTAATGCTTACATGTATTAACAAAGTTAATCCTTATGCCCCATGTGTAAGATGTTATTTTTATCTTTTGTGTGTAATAAAATTTTTTTAACTTAGAATGTATTGTGTCATTTCTTTATTCATGTATCCATGTTGCACTGCACTTGTTAGTATTAGTCTAATTCATGGACACAGTCTTAGCTTTTCTTGGGGAACCACCACTGTAGTCTCAGTAGCAACAGGTTATAGCCATGACCCATCAATTTCACATGTGAAGGAGAGAGCAGCTATGAGTTTCTTGAGGTTTCCTAGTGATTAATGGTTCAAATGGTGAGAAAGACGCAATGTAGTGCAGTATGGTAACAGTTCTAAATCATAAGATAGTACAAATATGTATCATTTGGCTTTAAATTTTTAATTACTTAAAATTTTAAAGACTGGTTCAAGAAATACTGGTTTGGGTTGCTGAATTACTTTACTCACCATTTAAAGTCTGAAAATGAGCTACCTTTTCATCAATGATTTTTAAGCTTTTGGGGTTTTTTTGTAAATCTGTGTTGTCTCTGTCAAAAATGAGCTTTAAAAAAATATGCTTTCAAAGCACGATAGGTATTTTAAATACAACCACTACCTTGGTTTAAAAGAATGTTTAAAAAAAAAATCCCATTGCAGTTTGAGTAACCCTCACATGAAATGCTTGAGACCAGAAGTGTTTTGTATTTTGCATTTTTTTTTCAGATTTTTGGAATATGTGCATTATACTTAATGGTTGAGCAGTCCAAATCCAAAAATCTCAAACTCAAAAATGTTTCAAAATCCAAAACTCTCTGAGCAGCAGCATGACACTCAAAAGGAAATGCTCATTAGAGCATTTTGGATTTCAGATTTTTAGGTTTGGGATGTTCAACCTGTACTTAGAAATGATTGCTTTTGAAAATGGAAATTAGGTTAATAAGCCTGATTTTTTTAACCCTACTAAGTAATGGAACGTGTATAGGTTAGGAATTGAAAGCTGGGTCCTAAATCTCCTTGTCATCTCACGAGGTGTGAGCTTACAGCCAAATCATGAGACTCCCTGAGGCTCAGTGTCCCCAACTGTCAATGGATGGCTTTACAGGCCAGCACTACTCTCTTCTCAGCTCTTGAATTGTAGAAGTGTAAAGGGATCCTTAAATCTGTATGACTGTGTCCCAGGCATCTAGTTTTTCTGTGTGAATTCTAGAATGGTTACAGGCCTCATTTGAGAGCCACTTCTAGACTACTTTCTTTCCAAATATTAACATCAAAATGTCAGATTATGCAAAGATTTTCTCTTTAATTCTGTACACAAGCAAAAATAACTAAAGTCAATATTGTCTTAAAAAAAAACAAAATAAATTTTCTGCCAAGTTTGAGCAAAAGTTATTTCTAGGCTGGCTTATAAATAATGTGTTTGTTATAGCAATAATGTCAGACTGGAAGTTAACAAGAGTTTTCTTTAAACATAGGGAGTATAACTTTTTGTTTTCCAAAACAAGCAATGGAATCTAAATCTGGGTTTTTCACTGTTGAAGAAAACAGCAAACAAGATTTGGCATTCTGAGGAGTCTAATTATCTCTCCAAGAAGATTTAGCAGAATTCCAAGCTTGAAGTTCTAGTCTACATGTGGTAGTTCTCTCCTGTGTAACCTGGACTTCTTTTCCTACCCTGTAGGTTCTGTCGTATCATGCTTCAGCAGCAGAGGAAGAAACAAGAGAGCTACAGTCGCTAGCGGTAATTATCCTCTTTCTTTTTAAAAATTACTAATTACAGACACCCAATTTAACCAAATTTGGTAAATATTTAGATGGATACTTATAAAAATCTTTAATTAACTCTGATTTCTTGCAGGGATGCAAAGTCACTGATAATACAAAGCAAAAGGTATTAAATAACTTATACTGACTGTGTAATACAGTATATGATTCTGATATTGTTTTCCAGTAATTGTTATAATCATTACATCTTTTTGGGGCCAAAATTAAATTTACTTTTCTTTTAGTTCCTGGGGAAATGGGGACCACGAGGTGGTTGCTTGGCTAGGGTAATAACAAAACAATTTATAATTTGTTACTGATACCTACTCTGTATTATCAAGAATTGAGAGTGATTTTAATTTCTGACCATATGGCTTATAAAATGCTGTTTGAAATTGGGGTCAAATAAGGTCAGTTCCTGAATTCTCTTTGCATTATTTAGCATACAATGAGAGAAAAGCACATGGATATGTAAGTAGATGTATGTTGTAGGTCTTGGTTTGGAGTGGCTTGGTTGAGATTAATGAAAATTTGAGGCACTTTAACACCTTACAACCTAGGTTGTCCTCCTGTGTTTAAATGTATTTGCGATGACATAGGTAAGGGCCACGTGAGATGTGACAAGAGTTATGTAAGGAATGAGAAAAGCATGAACAGATCATTGAGATTCTTTTTCTGTCATCCTTATCATAGTTTGCCACATGCTAAACTCTTTGTGCCCTTACCTACATCTTCTCATAACTGCACAACTGTGTTCTCATGTAAACTTCATAACTATGTTATGAAGGCCACACTGAAGCCTGGAGAAGCCCAGTGACTTGCTCGAGGTCACTGCCATGCAGTGAAAGAATGAGGATACAAGTTCACCATCCAGAGCTTGTGCACAGAACACTGTGCTGAGAGAGGAAAGATGATCCAAATATTTTGACCTTGGCAATTCAAAGAATGATGGTGACATTAATTCATAAAAGTGGAAATATTAAGATGAATATTAAGAATCATATGATTCAAGCAACACCCTTCATAGCTGCTCCTCCACTCTCTTTTACACAAAACATTGTAATTTTTGAATAGTCTATATTCATTTCTTCCACCATTTACTTTTACCTTTTGCAGTTTCACTTCCCTGAAACTGCAGGTTTGATTTAGGACAAGATAAGTTTGAGGTGCTGGTTGAACAACCAAGTGAACATCTTCAGCAATCAGAAAAGGCAGGACTCGGGCGATGAGGGGGTGGTGTTTAGAACTAGAGGTGGAGATTTGGGAGTTAACATCCCATGGATGGGGTGCATCAATTGAGAGAGAGTGCAGAGAGGTAGGGAGACTGAGAACAGAACTCCTGTGAATATAGGCTTAGATGGAAGGAACAGGAAAAGAAAACAGCTAGGAAGGTGGAGAAGTGGTAGTTAAACAAGGAGGAAGATTTAGGATAGTGCAGTGCACAGAAGGCAAAATAAAGCAGTTTTAAAAAGGGAGACTCATCAGTGGTAGGAAGGATGAGAAATATGAGGATTGTGAAAAAGCTGCTGTGGATTCGTTGATTAAGTGACTATTGAGAAAGCAGTTTCAGGGAAGTGAAACTGCAAAAGGTAAAAGTAAATGGTGGAAGAAATGATATAGACTATTCAAAAATTGTAATGTTTTGTGTAAAAGAGAGTAGAGGAGCAGATATGAAGGATGTTGCCCAAATCATGTGAAGTTTTCTATTGTTTCGTTAGCTTTTGAATGTGTGAGCTGGCATTGCTCACAAGCAAGAAAGGCAGAATGTTCTTAGACAAAGGCAGAGGCACAGACGTCAGTGAGAGAATAACAATGCAAGACAGTGAAGAGATGAGGGCCTTGAAGAGGGCTAGGCATGAAAAAGCAACATTTCTTTTGCCCAAACAAGAGGATACAGATAATAATAATAGCTACATTTGTTGAGCACTTCCTGTATACTGACTGTGTTTTAAGTTCTTTGTGTAAGTCAACTAACTTTACTGAATCCACAACCTAAACAATCAGTATTGTTAGCATTTTGTAAGAGGGAATTTGTGGCTTAGAGAGTTTCTATTGTGCTTCTCAGGATCTCATTAGGTTGTAAGGAGGGAATGGTGCCAGTACTAAATCCAGGCGTTCTGGATCCAGAGCCCACGCAAGATTGCACAGCAGTGGAGAGAGAGTTAGACAGAACAAAATAAAATGAGGACTTGTAAACATTCTCAGTTAAATCCATGAGTAAGAAACCGAGTCATTTGCCAGTGAAACTGAGTTAACTGCCAAGAACAACAATTCTATGAACTTTAGATACTAATTGCACCTGAAAGGTTAAGGTCCTTTTTGAGTTAACCTCATATGGAATTGTCTGTATTTATTTTGTGTGTTGATGACAGTATTTGAAGTGATGAGCAGTTTTTCAATTATTTACAAAGGTTTACAGGTTTAAAGTATTATTCGCCTCCGGCTTAATTGGCCCATTTGTCTATTCTTCCTAGAATGACGTAGTTTTCAAGCAATATGTTTGGTGATTTGGAAATTATCTACATACTGAAGTTCCTGCAGGTACTGCAGGGTTAAGTTATTTCTAAAATGAAGGCGAGGGTTACACTCTACCATTATATGTATTGTTCTAGGTTAAAAAAAAAGCTAGCAAGTAATTTCTAAAGATGATATTCAAGTTTGTTTTTCACTTTGAAAATAGCAGTCTTTCAGAAAAATATGAAAATTATTTTCTCTCTGTTTATAATTTTAGCAAGAGAAAAATACTTTGGAATAACTGAAAATTGCTATATTGCAGTATTGTTCAAAACCAGCTGTTGTTGCATTTAGAAAATAGATTTCTGGCAGCTGCATTGAGAAATTTAGGGTTACATAGCTTGTAGGTCAAGTAATTCACTTAAATTGGTTGAAATTCAGCAACTGATTTCAGTTCTAGTTTTCTGTCAACCAAATAAAAATGCCTGTACAGCCCTAGCTACACAGGTGTTTGTATCATCCAGCAATCACCAAAATTGCTGTCATTTGTCTGGTTATCTCAATTTAAAACCCAAAATAAATGGAAAAGCTATCAAATATTTTCTTAACTTTTATTTTAACAAATTTATTCTTAAGAGAATTAAATCTACTAAATATTTATGCCTGTGTCCAGAAAAAGTTCTCCAGTTATAACAAAGTAATTAGTGGATAGGAAATTCAGAATCTTTATTTTTTCCACTTCTGTTGCTTGAGTGTTGTATCCCATTATAAATCTAACCTTCTCTTGGCTTAAAATTGGGTGTAGCATAAATTAGGCATTAAACTGAGCATTTTGCGTATACCTTTTAATGATCCTTAGTTGCAAGTTGCTGAGATAATAATAAAAGAACCCCAGCTGGCCTGTTATGGTTATTAGAAAGTTAATTAATTATCAGAATATAATAAGTGCTTATTTATTATCTGAAAAACTAGGAAGTAAATATTTGAGTCATTGATTGACTGACAGCCTTTTTTGCCTTCTGTAGGAGATCGGTCAGGGTGGCAGGAAAAACTGTAGAAAGATGCAAACCTTCTTGGAAGGCTGGGAGGTTTTACAAAAGCTTCAGAAAAGGATTTGGCTGAAGGCAGCCAGATTCTCTTATCTGGTGCCTAAAAGCTTAGGTTAGATAAAAGGGGGGTGGGGGGCGACCATGTTAATTACCCACAAGTGTGTTGACTCAAGGCCTCTGTCATTAAATCTGTACTAAATAAATGCCTGCAGCCCCAGCTTGTCAGGGCTGCAGCAGCTACAACTCCTTCTGTGGGTTACCTGGTCCCCTAGCCTGCTCTTTCATTGCATATCTGTGTCAGAGTGCATTTTCTCATCCGTCACTCTGTCAGGGTCTGTGGGTCAGACCCGGCAGCCTTCCTTTCTTGTTAGAACAGTAAAATATATACTAGGGTTTGGTTTTATAAAATAGCTTCTCATTTTTGTCACAGAGTCAGTGCTGTTTCAGTTCAGTCCTTATAGCTTAGCTGACCATTTAGGTAGGATTTCTTAGGCCAGAATTTTCCTCATCTTGACCTTAACCTTTCAGAGCCAAAAACTTCCCATGACCCTGTCTTGATCACGCATGTGTGTGATTGCTGCAGGTGACAGCAGTAAGGGGCGGAGCCAGGTACCTCACCCAAATCTCTGATGCCTAAGTCAGTGTTATGGCACTGATCAAGTTCCTTATGTCAAGATGACCATCATATTCCTTCACTTTTTGAAAACTGTATGGATGGCCAGATTATAAATGGAAAAATTTTGAGCAGATAATTTAACAAAGAAATATTGGCCCTACTATCTTGATAACCACTATCACTGAACTGTAATTACCTATGGCATCCAGTAAGGCAGTGGTACCCAACCTTTTTGGCACCAGGGACTGATTTTGTGGAAGGCAATTTTTCCAGGGGTTGGCTGGGGGGTTGCGCAGAATGGAGACATAGTGGGTATGGGAATAGTTTCGGGATGAAACTGTTTCACCTCAGATCATCAGGCATTGGATTCTCATAAGGAGCATGCAACCGAGATCACTCGCATGTACAGTTCTTATGCTCCTATGAGAATCTAATGCTGTCACTGATCTGACAGGAGGCGGAGCTCAGGCAGTAATTCTCACTCCCACTGCTCACCACCTCCTGCTATGTGGCCTGGTTCCTAACCAGCCACAGTCGGGTACCAGTCCACAACTCAGTGGTTGGGAAGCCCCAAGGCATCATCTTCCTCAAACAGTCCTAAAAATCCTCTGAAACAATACTTTGGACTTTCTGTACACCATTGATTGAGACATTGATTTTTGTAGACCTATGTAACATTAACTGGGCTACGTGTTTTTCACATTGGCAAGACTTACTAGATTTTCTGTTTAATTCTTCCTGCCTTCATGTGACAAGCTAATCTTCTCTGTTTTGATTTGATTTTACTAGTGGGTTACTTCCAATGATAAGCTTAGCTCCAAAGTATGAGGGCACCATTCTTAAGCTGCTTCTTTACTAACTACTGTGTATAGTTCTAAACACCATAGTTTTAGTATCTTTTTTTTATTTGGAACTCAATAACCAAGATGGTAATCAGATCTGTGTATATTATTCCCAATTGCAATCATAAATTTACTCTAAAAGTTTTCTTATAAATGTATGCACATTATATCAGAATCTTAACATTATTACATGCTTTCTGTATGATTTTGAAAAACTATAAGCACATTATAAAACCTTTTATAGTCAGTGCCTCTTTCTTATTGAGATTTAAAGGGATTCACTTATATAATGTTAGAAAAAAAGGAAAAATCATATAACATGTTGCTGCTGTTATTAAAGAAAATATACTAGTCCAGTCCCACTGTGCCTGATTCACTTCTTTACTGTCTGCAAGATTTACTGAGTTTCATACTCATTCCCGTTTTAAAAGTGGTTTTCTTTCTTATCTGTCTTTGGATTCACTTCCCTCTTGGAAAAAGATAAATTCTAAAAGCCTTATAAACTAATTGTGTGGTTTCTTCTTTAAAAACACCTGTCTTGTGCATGTGGAAAGTGGAGAAAAGAGATAATGGTCTTCCATAAGGTGTAATGTAGCAGCTGTCAAGGTGGCTTTATTCAAAGACCTGGAATTAAACTGCTCTCCATTAAGAAGTATCCTGTGAGGTAGGGGTGGTGGTCAGAGCCGATAAGAAGAGCTTAAAACACCTGGCAGGAGATGTCTCCTTATAGCCACTGATATAACCCATCAAATATCTAATAAAAATAATTTTTTTAAAAATGGATTATTGAGATTGAAACCTTTTTACCTGTGGACATTTATATTGAATAAATACCAAGGAGCAATATAACAAAATACCTTTATAAAACACTGAGGCTAATTGGAAGAATTTGACATTTTATGAAAGACCAAGTTCCATCACTGCCGTTCTTTTCACACTACTTTAATAAAAAACTTTCTGAATAAAGAGGCTTTTTTTTTCTTAGCAGTTGGCTATTAGGAATTGTTTCCAGTTTCTGTAATTTTTATTTTGGCTCTTAAGATTTCACGCTTCAGACCTAAGGCAAGCAGAATGCCTTTGATAGCAGTATGACCTTTTTTTGTACAAAGATTACACAATTGAGCAAATTGCGTAGCCATGTAGCCACATTTCTTTATTTTCTGCTGAGGTTACCAGAGACTTTGCTGTAGCCTAAATATAGACCTTTCTCATGAGGCATCCACTAAAAATTAGAAACTTAATAATTTTTAAATGATCATTATATTTACTTTACCCAAGTATATTATTTTCTACAAACACATGCTTTATGGTCTTCAAGGAGACCATACATTTTATAAATGTATTATTTTCTATAAAGTTTCTTCTCTATTGAATAAACAAAAAGGCACTCTCTATACTTGTGTAAAAGGGACACAAGTATGTCCCTTTTGTTGTGTGAATGGCCATTATAATGATAAAAAGTTGAACAAAAGAAGGGCTGTCATTTGTCTTAAGTGAGGCATTGGTAAAGCTCAGGAAAGATTCTCTTTAATGAAAAAAGTAAAATGTGGACTCACATTCTGTATCATTGTGTTGTTAGGGATCACTTAGACAAGCTACTAACATACTTCCTTCTGTTATTCCACTTAAAAAATATGTATTTCATTTATGTATCTATCTTTCCCTTCAGGCTGTTAGTTCTTGGTGATAATAATAATAGCTGTCATTTAGTGATTGCTTAACATGAACTTGGTTTATGTGTTTTGTCGAATTATTGAATCAATGAATGAGTCAATGAATGGATTCTAGAAAACCCAGACTTTTAGAAAGCATATAATCTAGCATGAAGGAAGAAGAAACACAGATCAAGCTCCTTCAATACATTTAATAAGGTTTTGCTTTCTTTTCCCTTAAAATGATTAAGAAACTAGAAATAATTTGAGAGTTGATTAAATACATAAAACAGCCTACAAACTGGTGATAGAGCCAGCCATGTTGAGGGACACTGAGATAACGTTTTCATTGTCAGCTTTCATATTTGTGACTGTAGCAAGATGGAGAGCACTGGGTACTAGAGAGAGAGAGATACCTAGGTTCAAATTCCAGGTATGTGATCTCAGGCAAATATGTGACTTATTTGTGCTTCAGTTTCTTCCTCTGCAAAATTAGGATAATAAAAGAATTTACCTCACAGAATCAGAGCAAATGTGTTCCTGGTACATTTGCTCCATTAAGTATTAGTTATTGCTCATAGTGGCAATAGGTGGGGGAGGGAACGTCAATTTTCAATATCTAGTAGCAATACCATTGAAATCTTTATGTTCCTATGATGTTCCAAGCCTTTTTGCACTAGCCATTCCAATAATAAGCACTCAAAAAATTATACACTCATTTTTTTGGCCAGGCCTCGTGGCTCACGCCTGTAATCCCAACACTTTGGGAGGCCAAGGTGGACAGATCACTTGAGCTCAGGAGTGTGAGACCAGCCTGGCCAACATGGTGAAACCCTGTCTCTACTGAAAATACAAAAATTAGCTAGCGTGGTGGCATGCACCTGTAGTCCCAGCTACTCGGATGCTGAGGCAGGAGAATCGCTTGAACTCGGGAGGTGGAGGTTGCAGTGAGCCAAGATCGTGCCACTGCACTCCAGTCTGGATGACAGAGTGAGACTCCATCTCAAGAAAAAAGAAAAAAAAGAAATTATAAACTCATGTTTAAATTAGCTTAAGTTGAATTAGGTAGGTGGAAAGCTTACTGGGGGAAAATGTGTCATATTTTGTAAACACAAAAAAGTGTAAACCTTGTATTCATAATGTATAACCAGTTCTGTACTTATGGGGAGCAATCTGGAATTCACCATTTTCAGTAACTTCCTACGAAAGAAGCTAAAAATTGGAAAACTTTTTGGTCACTGCTTTCTCATCCTGGGTTTTCAGTGTTGTTGGAAGTGAGAGAATCAAATCTTAATGATTATTAAGACAAGCTGTAACTGATTTTTAAAAATTACAGCAATGGAGTATTTGTTGTGCAGATGAACAAAGAAACTCAATTATCATTAAAATTTTTCAAAAGAAAATAAATTGAATAATTGAACTTTAAGAGAAAAAGGCATGTACCACAACATATTGGTTGTTTCTGCCATAGTATAGTTCATTACTAATATGAATACTATACTATAGCTCTGTGCCAAATTAAATTTATATGAAATAGTTCTGCATAATATGGAGAAACTGATTAGGTACTAGATGATTTAAAAACCCATTTATTTATTCATTCAATATTTAACTCCTATTCTATGCAGGCATTATATTAGGTGCTCCAAATATAACAATGAATAAAGTCATATATAAGATAATTATACAATTTGTATAATTACAATTAGGAAAAAGAGGTAGGACTGTAAAGTATAAAACATTGTGAAATTACAAAGAAACCTGTTCTAGAGTGAATGGTCTGAGATACATGTCATTATCCAGATCTTTTCCTATGTCTCAATTCCATTTCTTGGTGCTCCACTCCTTCCTAATCAGTGCTTTAGCTTTCACATAGGAGATGTGGCAAGTCTGTGATTTCAACCTACACTGTAATTCACCAACCTGTAGGATAAGACTACACTTGGGTTTTGGCTCATCAGTGCTACAAGAAATAGGCTGTTTTAGGAAAGCCATAAAACTTCCCTATTTTTCAGACCATTATTTGAGCCAAAAATTTTAAGCCCAGAGCCCTTCATTTTCTTTCTTTAATCTCTCTGACATGGCAAGAAGCAGCCAACGCACTTACAGTTTCTGCCCATCACACTGTGATATGACAGTCACCACTGGGTCTACAAAAAGGCATTTTGTTCTAAACTGTTCACTTAAAATGACTGTTAACTACTATTTACTACCAATAACCTATCCCTAATGCAGTGGTTCTCAAATTTCAGCATTCATCAGAATCACCTGGAAGGTTTTTATAATACAGATTGCTGAGCCCCACTCCCAAGGTTTCTGATTCAGTAGGTCTGTGTTGGGGCCCAAGAATTTGCATTTTTAACAAGTTCCCAGATGCTGATGCTGCTGGTCCAGGAACTTAACTTTGAGAACCACTGCTCTAATGGAAACGGATCCCCTCTGCCTTCAAACTCATCAGGTCAAATATCCAAACTCCAGTTTCTCTCCTTGAGAGTCTGTTGCCTACACATGCTTTTGTTGCAAAATAGAGCATCAACAGGGTTCAACTGCAGGTAATAGGAACTGCTGTAGCTATTTTAAGCAGAAAAGAATTTAACTAAGTACTTTCAAATCATTGGAAAGGGTAGGTAAGTCATCCCAGGAATAAGTCCTAGAACAAAATTGCTGTTCTGGCTCACTATGGAAACTTCTACGTACGTAGGCCAGAGTCAGAAAGCTGCTAGCAGAACTGCAAGCTATAGGACTGCAGTATTCCCTCTAGAGTCACGTCCCCCAAAAATAATGAGTTTCCCATGTGTCACTACGTTAGTTTGAAATTCAAGTCTCACTCAAGTTTGCCTCATTGCCGAAACCAAATCTATCTGGAACCCTAGTTGCAAGGGAGTCAAGGAAATGTATTATTGTTAGCTGTCTAGCCTCTTCAGAAGATGAAGACTCACTAGAAAAAGGTTGAAACAGATGTTAATGGAGCCTTGCTATCACAAGGACTAGTGAATGTTTCCCTGATGCAGCTGAGATATAAAAAAAGTTAAAGAATTAGCTATGTGAAAACATGGGAATATGCATTCTAGGCAGAGAAGAAACAAAGAGGCCCGGAAGAGAGCCTTCTTTTTCTCTCTTGTGAGAGAGAGATTATTAATTAACCTTAAAAACAGATGGCAAATATATAGACACCTCCCCCATCCCTGAAAAAGACAATTTCAGAAAAGTGAGTTTTTAAAATTTAGAACATTATTGCAATAAGAAGAGAGGCTACCACATATTGAGTCTAACCCTCCACTACTTTAACCCAGTAGAGGTTAGGATCCTCCATTTAAGCCAGGAGCTGTGAAATATCCCTCCTCCTACCTGTGAGGAAGCAGGACCAAAGTGATGTGTATGGAATCGAGCATGAAAAATACAACATAATCATAACTGCCAAGGTGCAGCCATCCATGTACCTTAAATGCTGAGAAAACCAGAGATTGAGTTTAGGCCGTGTACAGGAAAGTCACTGGCAAGATCTAGATGTCACTTACAGTATGGCATTTGGTTCCAGAGTGAGGAGGCAGTAAGAGGTGCTTGAGCCCTGTGGATACAGAGATAAATGTGTTAACATATCAGAGAATGTTAAACCTTAGAGATAGTCTACTCCAACTTCCTTCTTTTAGACTTTCAAAAAAAAAGCAGGCAGAGAGGTTGAACATCTTGTTCAGGGTGACAAAGTCAGTGGAACATCTGGACTAGCACCCCCAATAGCTGACGTTCCTTTTTATCACTTGCTTCACCTTGCTTTTAAGTTTCTGTTTGTGATCATCATCTCGTGCTGAAATGTAAATATGGTAGCTGATCCTGCATTTTGTCAGCTGGACATCAGTTTACTATTTAGCTCCTTATCAGTCAGATGGTATTTAGAACAATTAGTTTTAAGGTCACTGCAAAATTAAAATATTTTTATAACTCTGACTACTGCTTTAACTCAAGACATTCCTGCACTCAAAGATTAACTCTCGTTCCACTCTTAGTGACTTTTCATGTCCAGAGTTGAATTTTTTTTTTATTTTTAATTTTTGCAAGAGTGGTGAAAAGAGGGCCATGGTATTAGAAAAGGATCATAAAAAGGTGACTTATGATATAATTCCTTTAAAGAGTCACTAGAGGCCAACTAGTTTCTTTATTAGTTTGAGTGGCAGATACAATTGAAGAACCCAGAAGAATACATACACCATCAAATTGTCAGATTGAATCTTTAACCCAATGAGCTTTGTTTTTTTACATTCCATATTTGGTTAATTTGACATTAAAACCATAGTCCTGTAAGAGCTTAACCGTATTTGAATTAAACACTAATATCTAAACTGTTTTGTCCAAGAATTCAGAGACATTGTGCTCTCATATAAATAAGCAATATTGGGTGGTATCAGGTGGTATCACAGTTCCAGTGGTTTTGAATTGGATTACCCAACCATAAAAATACATTTACATATTTAATTTATAGTACCTTATTGTTTTACAGAATCTTTAAAATATGTTCTTTCTGTTAGGCTTCAAAACCATAATGCAATAATAAAATCCCCTGCAGAAAATCAAACTCAGAAATCTCATTTTGCTAATTCTAATGAATAAAACAGTCACTGAAACAAGAAACTGTGAAAATCTGGAACTGTATATACATCCTATGCCAGAAATACCACATACTTTATTCCCTGCTGTTAGTAAATTTATTTCCTGCGATTAGTAAAATGTACAATATTTTATCCTACAACGTGATAAGTAAAAATAATAGGTAATTATGTTTTACTTAAAATCACCTTTATCCAAAGCCTTTCTAAGTTAAACAGAAAGTTGAATTCTCTTGTGATGGTCAAAGAAGCAGAGTACAAGAGCTTGAAAGGATTTCTGACTTCTCATGGCTTGTTAATAATAGATCCCAGAATTCTGAACCTGTATATCACTGACCACAAGGCTCTTATGGAAAATGTTTGCATGTCCCCACTGGGTCAGCTCAGAATGTTTGAGTTGTAGTGTGGTGTGACCAAACAAGCAAAAGAAAAGATTCTTTTCTCTTAGTAGAGAGAGAGAGATTAGGAATTACAGTAGATAATGGAAAGAGGCACAAGCTGTGCTGGCTTCTATTCTGTAGCTTTTAGAATGTTCTTTGTGGGAGGAATGAAAGAAAACTTCCTGCTGTAAGAATAATGATGCCCTAAGGAAAAAACATCTGTTCTCCTTTCCATTGCACTGTATTTTAAGGAAAGCAGCTGTTATCTGCTTTGAGTTAAAAGGTGGGCTTGTTCCCACCTCCACACTTCCCAAACTTGAGTTACCACTCCATCTCTGATGTTGGAGGCTGGTATAAACAACTAAGCCCTTTATCTAAACATTTTAAATCCTTCTTTCTTCCCCTATTTCAGCCCACACATTAGCCTATGGAATTGACTTAAAGAATGCATCTTTTCTGGTCAGTTTTGGTCTTGGGAAAAAATTCTTAGCTTGAATGAAGAGGGTGACATTCATGGAAAGTTTAAACAAGTCTGGTATATGTAAGTGAAATCTGAAGTCCAGAATAAAAAGGAGAATGTGCAAGTGCCTTCAGATTTGTAGGGAAATCTACTTTAGATTGCTCCGTAAGATTTTATTATTTTCACCTTTTGACTTCCCAAAAGCAAAGTAGTGCTATCTCATATACTCATAGGAAACTTAAGGGGTTTGAGAACCTGGCTGAAATTTCTTAATTTTTCTTCCCTCTACTTCAAACCACATAAAGGCCTCCGTTGGTCCAGTTAATCTGAGCCTGATCTAGCCAAAACAGTTAGCAAAGTGCTGACAGGGTAAATGGTCCAAGGGCAGAGGAGTGGAGGTTCCTTTAAATTCCCATCCCACAGGGCCCAGCAAAACATCTAGGAGAGGAGCCTGTGTGCTCTGTTCAGACTGAGGGAGCCAGGGCTCCTTGGTCCAAATGAATGTTTTTTAATAGGCACCCAGGTGATTCTTATGATCAGGCTTGTGTGAGGCAAGTATGGTGGGAGACAAGTTCTGCTAGTCTGGGCACAGGATAGTCTTCCTGGACTGGAGGCCTGGCATCCTCATTCCTTAACTAGCTGGGCTGCCACTGGCAAGAAAATTAACCTCTTTGTGCTTAAGTTCCTGTACTTGAAAAATGGAGCTAGAGTGTCCACTTCATAAGGTTGTCCTGAGAACTAACCATAAAATGCTTAGAACATTATCATTACCCTTCTTACCAGATGATTTGCAGCCCAGAGCACTGGGATGGTTCCAGAATATTTACTCAATAAATTATAAATTTCTTTTGAGTGAATAAGATTGGGGAGGTATAAAGGAGCCAGATCACTAGAGTTCTTAGTGTTGCTCACTGTTCTAGGTACAGTCTAAGGGTGACAACTCCCTTTTCTCCACTTAGCCTACTTTGAACCATATTAGTTACCCGTATGTGGCTCAGTTTTAAAAATGCAGAGAGTGGAGTTGCCACTGTACAAAAAGATTTCTAGTGTCTTTCATTAAAAAGAAAAAAAAAGCCACAATATGCTATTTCTCTGCAGCAAAACAAGAAAACCTTACGAATCACTGCTGCTTTAATTAACAGCATTATTTTTTTTCTTCTCTCCTTACCTAAGGCTGCTGTGGTGCCATCTGCCCAGACCCTTAAAATTACTGACTTTAGCTTCAGTGACTTTGAGCTGTCTGATCTGGAAACAGCACTGTGTACAATTCGGATGTTTACTGACCTCAACCTTGTACAGAACTTCCAGATGAAACATGAGGTAGGAATGCAGCAATGTCCTTTGGAAAAGTCTGTGTGTGTGTGTGTATGTAAGAGAGAGAATTGGTTTTGAATGCAAATATGGAATAGGGATTTTTACATTTTAGTGATTAATATACTGTCACCTAATATATAGCCGAGACTTTTAAAGAAAAATTATCATTATCAAAAAGACATTTAATGGGCTACTAGCGTGTATCAAGTATCAGGGTGAAGACTAAGGGAGAGTGTTCCTAAAAATAGGAGCAGGATGTGCAAAGGCAGGACAGAAGAGATTGAGGGTGAGAGCCAGGAGTACTGTTGAGGGTTAAGAATGGCAAGAGAAGCAATGGAAGAAGGTGAGAAGCAAATCATACAGAACCTTGTAAGCCGTACAGATGAATTTGGATTTTACCCTGAAAACAATGGTGAGTCACAGGAATTTTATGCAGAGAAGTAGCATGTTCTCATTGCAGTGGTTATAACAATAGTGTACAGGGAAGGACCGAAGCAGAGTGAACTCCTTTGAAAATGAAGGAGGAAATAAAGGGGACTGATGGGAGGCCAAGCTTTTAGTTGGAACAGGGTCACCCATATGGGTGAAGACGAAAACTGATTTTAACCTCTGTTGCTTACCTTATTCACTTCTCAGAAAATAGAAAAACTTAAATAAATATCTTCTAATATCAGTTTGGAGAAACTAGGGAATTCTGCTGTTTCATAATGGCTATGTATTATAATATATAGCACCAAAGAATAAGAAGAAGCAGAAAGGACTATTTGAAAAAAAGAATTCAGTAATCTTGCCTTTAAAAATTACTTTTTCTGATCAGTTGAATGTCTAGTCTCCTTGTACAGATTTCCTATCTGAAAATTTAAATATCTTGAAGGTCTCCACTATTTAGCATTGTATTAATTCAGGACTATGCCAGGTGCACATTTCAGCAATGAGTTGTCCCTGCTCTCAAAGGCCTCACAGAAATGAAAACTAAGAGTGAATATAGCTAAGACTAATACATTGTCATTTATGGTATTATTGGGGCCCAAATCTGGTTCTTCCTGAATTTAACCAAAGTTTATGTTACTCTTTCTTAGGTGAAAATAAAGAACAATTGTCCGTAGACTCTTACCTAATAATACTTTACTCTTGTTAGAGTGTGTTGATTAAGGGATATCATGTCATTTAATTATTTCAACAAGTTCTCTAGAAAGGCTGTTACTGGGGTTACTGTTATCCCCATTTTACAAATAAAGAAATTGACACAGCATGGTAGAGTAGAAAGATCATGGATTTTTGAGTCGTACCTCTGCTACTGGTTACTTCTTTTTTCCTTGGGCAATTAATCATTCATATTCTCAGTTTCCTTATCTGTTATTAGGGGTAATGGTATTATTTTCCCCATGGGAGTCTTAGGAGAATTATACGTGCATCTGTGATTATCTATTTGTATGCATGTGTATGTATGTACTTATCTATAATATTCTGTTTAACAAACAGGTGTAGAGTCCATGTCAGTTTTCCCATTCTTAGGCCAAGTTTGACTGGTTACATCACTCATCAAATTTCTCAATAGTAGATCATAAGGCTCATTTTTTAAAGCCGTATCTATTGATGAGGTGAAGATCTCATTTGGAGCCAGAAGTTCTATGTGAATCTCACTTCTGCTTCTTGCTAGTTACAGGACTTTATAAACCTATATAGTATCTCAAATCCTTTTCCATTCCTGAGTACTCTCATTCTTGAAACTAATAATGATTCTGTTGAAAGGACTTGACTAGAGCAGAGGAATGTGATTCTTGTACTTTTAAATGAAATTCATATAAGTTGGTTTATTTCTCTTTGGCCTTTAGATAGCATTTAAGGGTTGGGTAATGAAGATAATCACTCAAAGTTCCTGTAGAAATCTTTATTCTTACCAGTTGTTGGTTTTTTATGCATGAGGAAAATATTTCCTCTTAATGTCTGATTCATCATCCTACCTTTTCTGGTTGAATAACTATTATTCTAATTCTGGCTAACATCAAACTTGAACATTGCAATCATTCTGGCTGGCCTGCCTTCCTTAGTGGCTCTTCTGTTTTGTTTCTTTCAGATATTATTGTCAGTATAATTTTAGGATGATGAAATTAAAATGTTAATGGTAGAGAGGATGTTAACATCATGAAGCTGTTGTGACTAAGAATATTTCATATTGAAAGACAGATCTTCATGTTCTCTGCATGGCTTCTAAATCTTTAGTTATTCTCCTCTAATGATTGTAACCATTGCCTCTTGCTGATCTCTGAAACAGATTCTTCATTCTGCTCAAGCAAATCTGCATGTGCTGTGCTTATTTTCACTTTCTATCTTTTACATCTCATTCCTCCCTGAATAATGTCTGTTCCACTCTCTGCCACAACAAACATTTCTCTTCTTCAGAGCCTGACTCAGGAATATCTGTTTGTAAGAGAACCCTAGGCTTGACTTCATGCTGCTTCAATTGCTATTTGGCAGTGTATAAACTTGCTCTTAATTTTATGTTTATTTGCTTATTTCCTTTATATATGCAATTTTGTTATTTTCACTACTGATTGAGTTTCTTGAAGCAGGAGCTAAGCTGTTTTCTGTTTCTTCTTTTTCTCCGGTGGCATCTTGAGTTCACCACTCAGGAAACCTTCCATAATTGTTGGAGACTGATTGAACGTATTGAACGTGCTCTCTAGAGTCATCCAAACTGCAAATAACTACGCAGTAGTCCTGTACAAAATACTGTCTTACAAATTTTAATGTTGTCCAGCATATCCACTGAGAACTTACCAGATATGACCATAATTTTCTTGTATGCTGTTGAGAACATCCTGGTAACAGAATCTAAAACTGCGCTTAAATATAGGTACTAACTATTTTGTCCATTGGGTTATCCAATTCTATTAGGTCCGTCTTAATAAAAGGAAAATAGAGTAGTCCATTAGGAATTATGTTTCATAGAGTCATTTTGGTCATTGTTTCACAATATATGGTATTATATATTTAATTATATCTGTACATTTATGATT
The DNA here is from genome assembly GCF_028878055.3 of Symphalangus syndactylus. Classification (NCBI taxonomy): domain Eukaryota; kingdom Metazoa; phylum Chordata; class Mammalia; order Primates; family Hylobatidae; genus Symphalangus; species Symphalangus syndactylus. Next base: position 55,126,084 of record NC_072426.2, read on the forward strand.
AATAAAAAGATATATCCAAAGATTAAATTTCTGGGTTTTCCTGTTTTTTTTTTCTTGCTGCTTTAATTAATCACCAGTAATTTTCTGCAATATATTTTCTAAACATATCAAAGAGAGTTTATAGATCTTACTTAAAAGTCTCTCAGTAAGATTACTCTCCCAGTAAGATTCATCCATCACCTTCCTGACAGACTCTATTCAGAAATGAAAAAATGGTGAAAGAAGCTGCAGTATGCTTGGGGTGAACACATTCAATCTTAGGCACACAGAAATCCTGTGCTTGAAATATGGCAACTCAGTAGGTAAAAAGGTTAGGAGACATTAGGGTTCTTTGTTATCAGAATTTCCTGTAAACTGAGCAATAGAACAGGAATAAAATGATGTGAAAAGAAAAGGGAGGATATGGAAGCATTGATTTCACACCAAGTTCTTTATAAGCAGTTTCTACCAACAATGAAAAAGCCTTGTTTTTGGCCTACTTCTGTAGCTAATCGTATTGTGTTGAATATTGTCAAAGCAACATTCTTTTCCATGGTACTTTTTCCATTTCCCAGGGCAATGTTCTTTGTGTTTGAAGCAACGCCAGTGATACATGTAGGGAGAATCACATATTTATTTTACAAATCCCCAAAAGTATAGTAGATCACTCAGATTTGAAGAGAGGCAGATTCTGATGCTAACACAAACCATGTTTAGGGCCCATGAGTCTCTGGGGATTTTATTTAATACACCACTTAGAAGTTGAATTAAACCCAACTCTTGAGACTTGCTAAAGTCTATCCTTCCCCCGGCCATCCTTTAAAGTGTTTTTCATATGGACCCCAGGGCTTTATTTGGCACATATTATTATTTTTTTAATTACTTCTTTGTAACCAGGCAGTAACTACCTGAATAAGTATAATTTAAAAGGACAAAGAGCATTAGCTTGTAGCTAAATTAAAAGGACAAAGAGCATTGTCTTGTAGCTCCAATTTGTCCTTGGATATGTGCTATATACCTTGTTACTAGTCCACCCCCAGGGCTTGCACTAAATACCTTCACAGATATACAACATGAGAGCATGGGAAGAACTTGACAGTGGCCGCTTTTATGGCTCTCTAATGGTGAATTCATACCTATGTGACCCTTTGGACTCTCCTAGTTGGTGACACATGGACATGGCACATGGACACATGGACCTTTTATTAAAAAAAAAAACCTACTCAGTGCCCTACCCTGCCAAAAATACCCTTCTTAGGGATGTCTTGTGTTTTATATCAATTTAATTAGCATGGTGGTTAACATGGTAGGCTGTGAAGTCAAACTGCTCAAGTTTGAATTTTGGCCCTATCTCTAACTAACAATAGGTAACCTTTGGCAAGTTACCTCTCTGAGTGTCAGTTTTCTTGTCTGTAAGATGATCCAAATCGGAGTATCAGGCTAAATGTGAATGCTTTGTACAGTGTCTGGAACATAGTAAATGTGTGAAGATGTTGGCAATTATTGTTACTACTTATGTTTTATTCCCTAAAGGTTCTTTGCAGATGGATTTTAAGTGTTAAGAAGAATTATCGGAAGAATGTTGCCTATCATAATTGGAGACATGCCTTTAATACAGCTCAGTGCATGTTTGCTGCTCTAAAAGCAGGCAAAATTCAGGTACCTTTTAGAGCCATTCATATATCTAATACATTTTGTTGCTTAGTAGTAAAATTTATAGCCTATTCTTTCAATTTCACTTCAAGGTGCACAGATAATGATTTAAAATAATATTTGCTGCCACTTAAATAATAAGTTATATTTTGTTAATTAAAGAGGACTAATCTGGCAAAACTACTTAGTTGCTAATTTTCTTCCATATATGATGTATATGGCATATTAGAAAACCTTTAAAATAACTTCATGTTGCACGTAAATAGTCTTTGGGCAAATAAATATTTCCTTCTGAGGAAAACACTGCCTTTTTAAGAAAAAGTAAGAAAAAGTATCACATTTCTCTTGTTCACATTCAACCTGCTCCATAGTAGAATTCCTCAAAAACCACCCAAGTCCTGAACTTGCTTCATTGATAAGTTAAGGGTCTCTATTGCATTTTCTCTGGAGCACTCAGTAAATTTTGTAAGTACTGTTTCATACAAAGGGTTTTGGATTCATATACATTGACCAGAGACTGTTTAAAAGGAAGATCAATGCAGAAAACGTTCAAGTAATTCGTTCCTTTCCAGGCCAAATTTTATCCATATCTCTGTACTTAGATTCTAACTTCAGTGGGAATCGACTAGTTATTCTAGGTAAGTGATTCCAGGCATCCATCATATAACTGTTTTTAATTCAGAGCTTCCCTGCCTTTTTCTTTTTGTAAATAAATTCTTAAAATGTTATTCTCTGTCTCTACTTTCATGGGTGCACATTTTAACTGGCTAAATCTAAAAGAAGTGATTGTTATTAAAGAAGTGAGGTGAAATTAAATACAATAGTAGTATTTTCCTACCTTAGCAAACACGTGTAGGTTGAGTATTCCTTATCCGAAATGGGACAAGAAGTGTTTTGGACTTCAGATTTTTTTCAGACTTTGGAATATTTGCATTATACTTAGCGGTTGAATATACCTAATCTGAAGATCCAAAATATTCCAATGGACATTTCCTTTGAGACTCGTTGGTGCTCCAAGAGCTTCAGATTTGGAAGCATTTTGGATTTCAGATTAGGGATACTCAACCAGTGTAAGAAATCGTGTAAACTTATTTTGGGGTATTGGAAGGTCATAAGGATTATCAACACTGAAAACTATCCTTGTTCTCTGTGAGGAATAATAAAATGATGATTTTTGTGTTTGTTGTAAAACCTATTTAGAGTACTGAGAGTTCTAGGAAAATACAGCTGATGATAATTTTAACTTGTGTTTTTTTGCTAATGAAGGGGAACAGTATTAATGATAATACTCATGGCAGATACTAAAAAATAACCTATATTTAGCTTTAGAGTATATTATGTAACTTTTTAAAGCCAAGTTTTCATTTCAAGTCCTTTTCTTTCTATTGTTTTGCTTGAATTAACATTGTCTGCCTTCCTTAAGGACACAGCAGGTGATAGCAGAGAGTGAACAGAGTCTGCAGGGAATTAAAAGAGGAAAAAAAAATTATTTAAAGTTTATTGTGATTATTTCACATAATAATTAAGAATTAGCAATACTTACTATAGGTGGACAGATTATTAATTTATTGAGGCATTTCAGCTTTTCCTGTTGTTAAGTGACATTTGTGGTGATCCCATTCTGAATGACAAAGGACAACTGATTCCCTGAAGAATAGGATTCTAGGGTTAGTCCTTTATAACTATAGAGAAGTATGTATGTAAAGCACTGAGGGGAAAAAAAAGATTACTGAAAAGAGGTAATACAATGTTCTTCACCACATTATATTTGTTCTCTCTTTCCTCCAATGTCTTTGGTCATGCAGAACAAGCTGACTGACCTGGAGGTACTTGCATTGCTGATTGCTGCATTAAGCCACGATTTGGATCACCGTGGTGTGAATAACTCTTACATACAGCGGTAAGACTCCCTGTAAAGCAAGAAAATGTTTTCTTTTAATTGTAGGGCTGTATTTTTTTAAGTTAAAGCCACAGCAAAATTTGATGGTACAAAATTGCAATTGGTCAAGGTCCCATAACATACTCTGGTTATATTTAAAGGTAATGGAAAAAATAATGCAGGTTAAGTATTATGTTTACAATTTTTCAGCCCTGAAGTTCAAAACATATTTATGTTGAGAATCTTATTTCATTAGATAATTACCAGGAGTTTTACTTTAGTTTATATGCATCCAGCTTAACAGCTTCCTTAGAAAACTATTAAGACTAGTTTAGAAAAGGTAACATTTCACCCTGCAGTAGAAAAGATAATATTTGAAAAGTGCTTAGCTCGGCACTACATCCTTTTTTTTTTTGAGACGGAGTCTCGCTGTGTCACCCAGGCTGGAGTGCAGTGGTGCGATCTCAGCTCACTGCAAGCTCCGCCTCCCGGGTTCACACCATTCTCCTGCCTCAGCCTCTCCGAGTAGCTGGGACTACAGGCGCCCGCCACCACGCCCGGCTAATTTTTTTGTATTTTTAGTAGAGACGGGGTTTCACCGTGGTCTCGATCTCCTGACCTCGTGATCCGCCTGCCTCGGCCTCTCAAAGTGCTGGGATTACAAGCGTGAGCCACTGCGCCCGGCCCCTACTTACTTATTAAGTGCTCAGTAGAAGGAGGCTTTTGGTCTTAGTGGAAGCTACATAGCACTCTGTTGGAGAACTGGGCCTCTGTCTGGGCCTCTGTCTAATTTCTCTTTACCGTTATGTCCTGATCTGTAAAATGGAGATAATAGTTGTAAAAGATAATGCACATCAATACCAAGCAGAATGCTTGGTACCTATTTAAGTCTTAAATATTAGAAGCAGATGCTAGAGATGTACCGTCATCAGATGTCTGCCCATTGGCTGAGTTTGAGAGTGAGATACTATCCGTTAGGACAAGTGTTTCAGGCTCCTTTAAGAGCCATACTTAAGTGGCATTTGAGATGACAAATGAGAGGATAAAGGTGACATCACTTTTCATCAAATGTTTGAGCCACTGTGATATTTTTATTTTCTTATAGGAATTTAGTTGAAAGGTCTACATTTTAAGCGCAAGATCTCTTACTACTGAGCATTTTTTAAGTACAGAAGTGATTCAACTAATGGACAGATCTCTCAAGGAAATTCCAGATGTCTGATATCTAGAGGGAATTTCAGAAAGCTCTCTAATCACATTCTTCTTATCTAAATAAATGGAAAACTTCATGTAGAAAGAATTGTAGTGATGTAACAACCATGTCCTCTGCTGACCTTTGATGGGAAAAGATAGCAAACTCTTGCCTGAGTATCAGAGTCTGGCTGTTTCCTCTTGAAAAATCTCATGTTTTGGAGAACTGACTGGGTGACATGTCCTTTGTCCCCTGTGCTTTGTCATGTGATTGCAATCCTGAGCCTCACATAGACACAGAATAATTATGAAAGGGGACACTGATATGAAAAGATGTATAGTGCAGAGTCAAGCCACACAGTATGCTCCTCCACAGTCAGCACAACCTAAAGATCAGAATAAGCATGTGCTACACTGAACATAATATTATTAGTATGTGGATTATTAGTGTATGGATTGCTCTAAGATGCTATATTGCCCTGCTTTAGAGTGAAAAAAAACACTCAACTATTTTTTCCTTTGTTTATTTAAAAATAATTATCCCGAAAACATCTGGAGAAACGTCATCTTCTCCAAAAAAAAAAAAAAAAAAAAAGAAAAAGAAAACGTCCTGGGAAAAAGTCATTGACTGCAGAATCTTGCTTTCACACACACACCACAAAGCAGACTTCAACTTAAAAAAAAAAAAAAAAGTTAAGGCAGTTTCAAAGATTTTTATTTCTTCCTACATCCCTGTGGTTTCAGTAGAGGAAACCAAGCATTTTCCAGGGATTTTTCTTTTTTTTCTTTCCTTGCTGGTAAATGAGTGATACTTAAAGTAGAATTTTCCTAGCCAGGGGACCCAGGAAACTATGAGTACCATAAATATTCCCATGTAAAGTACTATCTTCTAAAAAGGTATACTGTGTCCAGCCCTCATCAGATATTCAAACTAATATTTAGAAAAAATCAAAAAATAAAACAATGCACAGAGATGAAAGTAATTTATCAAAAAGAGAAAAAAATGGTCATGGGGTAGCAAAGTTAGAAACTGAGATTTTCCTCATTCATTCTTGAACATCTTTTCAGAAAATTACCCTGAAATTACCTTGAAAGAAGATATTTCTTCAATAGGAAGTTGCCCCTTGAGTCGTCATTTGATTATTTGATGCCTTCTTTGATTAGGAAACTACCATTGTAGAGGAGTTCTACAGGTATGCCAGTGGCATATATGAGGGAAGAGTTCACTGCTCATGCTTACTTCTCCCATTTGGGTGAATCAAGAAGAGAATGAGGGCTGGGCACGGTGGCTCACACCTGTAATCCCAGCACTTTGGGAGGCTGAGACAGGCAGATCACGAGGTCGGGAGTTCGAGACCAGCCTGGCCAATATGGTGAAACCCCGTCTCTACTAAAAATACAAAAAACATTAGCTGGGTGTGGTGGCGGGTGCCTGTACTCCCAGCTACTCGGAAGGCTGAGACAGGAGAATCACTTGAACCCAGGAGGCAGAGGTTGCAGTGAGCTGTGATCTCACCACTGACGCCAGCCTGGGCAGCAGAGCGAGACTCCATCTCAAAAATAATAATAATAATAATAATGATCTCAGATAGATACTGAATTCTTATTTTAAAAATAGGCAGTAATAGGAACAAAATAGCTAAAGTGCAGACAACCACTAGAGAAAACACAATTGTAGCATTTGGGTTATGTAGAGAGATTACCTGCATTAGGTCTGCATTCAATATAAGAAGACTATTGTAGATGCATTTATTTGGTTAGATTCAAGTTTGGTGTTGATAAATAATGCAGTGAAATTATGTTATATTCTAGGCAGATAGATAATGAAAAATTATTATACTAGGGCTTTTGCCCTTTGCAAGGGAGAAAGAGAGTGATAGAAGTATAAAATGTGATTCCTGCCATTAAGAATTGTCATAGTCTCATGAAGTAATAGTGATCACTACAAGAAAGATTTAGTCCTGAGTTATTTAGTGCATGGACTGTAAGTGTTCAGCAGAGAAAACTGGTCAAGACAGATGTAGTACATCTCCATTGTTAATGGAGGAAATGAGACTTAAACTTGGTCTTAAAATGTGGGTAGGATTTAGAAAGGAAAAAGGATAAATATATTTCAGGAGCACCATGAGGTAAGCATGTTCTTGGAACAGTGGTGATGGCTAGCTTGACTAGAGTTAGAAAGGTTCACACTGATTAGGAATGAAAAAGAAGAGAATGAACAAATGGAAACTTTTTGACGCAGGGTTATAAAACTAAGCAGTGCATTATAGATTTGATATGGGTGGGAAAAAGGAGCCACTGCAGTGTGTAATAAACACACAGTTTTAGGAAGGAAGTCTGAATGTAAGCTACAAGGTGAATGGGTAGAAATTAGAACCACAGAGCTCAACTAGAAAGCTATTACAGCAAGTCAGGTATAAGCTGAAAAATCACATATTGGCTAGAGAGAGGAAGAGACTGAAGGAGAAAAAATTTTTTTAATTTAATAATGAGTAGCTAGTTATATATAAACATGAAGGAAGGAGATACGACTTCTGGTCCAAGAAATTGGAACAGTGATGGTGCCATTGATGAAAATGAAAGAGCTGGGAAATATGTATATGTGTGCATTGAGAGAGAGGGATGGCAAGAATGGAGGTTATGGGAGTTTTGGCAATAAGTCCAGTAGAAGATAATAAATAGGGTGGTAGTTAGAAGTGGTAAAATAATCAAACGAATATGTTTTTTTCAAGGTTAGAGATGCAATAAAATCAGAGGGAAAAAAATCTCCTGGTAGCCACAATCACACTGTATACTTGTCCTGGGAGAACTTGTTCTATCCCATGACTGTCTTCTCTGCTGTAATAGAGGACAGAAGTGAGCTGAAGTCATGGTCTGGCACAGTGGGAATAGAGGGTCAGCAGGATCTGAGAGACTTAAAAGGGCACTACACACAGCACAAAATCATGTGTGAAGTTCAAACTGGATAAAGTCCATTTTATCCATGAATGAGATGATCTCTGTTCAGGTTGGAGATCTTGAGAGCCTGGAGATCTGACTATGAATAAAGTGAAAGATCAATTCAATTAGTCCTATGTCAGTAGTAAATACTAATAATAGAAGCTAAAACTTTATATAGGCCTTATGCCATTTGAAACGTTTTTGCACTTTTTATATATTAGTTCATTTAGTCCTTATACCACCATGCAGTGGCTGTGATGGTTATGGTAGTTAAGAGCCAACTTGAGCCAGATGCCTAGCTTCAAATCTTGGCTTCTCTCTCCTCTTACTCTGTGACCTTGTGCAAGTCATTAAACTTCTCTATGTCCCCGTTTCCTTCTTTGTATAATGGAATAATGAAAATACCTATCTTCTGGGATTTTCATAAGGATTAAAGGGGTATAAATAGATGTAAAGTGCTTAGAACATTTCCTGGCACATGTTAAATGCTCTACAGGTTTTAGCTATTTTCACAGGGGAATGTTCTTGCAACAGATAGGAGTTCAAGATCTTGCTTTGTCCTGTGGTGAATAAAGGGAGTGGCAAAAATACTGTGCCCAGTAGAATCTAGTAGCTGTGGAACAAAGAAGCGGAGCCCTGTCCATCATTATGTGCAAAGAGATAATCAGTAGTGTCAAGGAGGTCAGAGAACTCTGAGGTCAAAAGGTGAAATGAATCATCATTATGAATATCTGTGTCATTGAATATGATTATAGACAATGAGAAGGCAAGAAAAAAAAAGGTTGATTAGGAGAAGAAGGCAATAGTGATGATTTGAAGAGAAATGATGAAGTAAAGAACTAAATGGGATTGAAGGTTACAAAGAGGTTGTTAGAGAATTGAGCCCAGAGTAATATATATGGCTAAGAAGCAGAACCAAGGACGTTGTTTGTTCTTGGTGACATAGGAAGACTGGGGTGGCAATATAGTTCCCCACCCCCATGGGGCTTTCATTTTCTATAGATTTCTAAGGCTTTCTATTTCTAAGGCTTTCTATTTCTAAGGCTTTCTATTTCTAAAATATTGGTCTGATTTCTGCATTGGACATCCTAATACTATTGTCAGAGATGGACCAACAACTGTGCAGAACAGAGGAAAATGCAAAGTGAGTCTGCTGATCCATTAGTGCTCACTGACAGCACTGTGAGAACAAAATTCTGTAGCAGTAGTGGTTTAACTGGGTCCTTCTGATGCAACCTTAAATAAAGAAGCCACATTTGTTTGAAAGAGGAAAATGCAACAGATAGAGAATACACTGGTTTCCATGAATGTTTTTATATACAGGAAATTCGGGGCATTTGTCACTCTGTTATGGATTCATAAATCTGTATTTTTAGAATGTAAGTAAAGGCAAACACAGTTTGCATTCATCTATCTCACAAGCCAAGAATTTTCTCTAATGTGAAACAGTCCCTTCTGCGTTGTCTAAAAATGTAATGTGTGTTTGAAGTTCTAACTTGTTTGTGTTATATCCACCTAATTGCATTTCGTAGTCCAGCCCCTAAGTAGGTCAATGAGTGGATACTGTGTGCCTTTAAAGTACTTTGGTATCCTAAGACAGTGTGATGTGTTGAAGAGGATATACTTGAATGCCAGCTCTACCATTCATATCAACCTTGAGCACATTATTTTTCACTGAGCCTTTGATTAGAAAGCAAAAAGATGGCAACTTTAGAGAGGTCTCAGCTGAGGTTACCCTGGAGACACAACCTGAGATGAAAGTCAGTGTGCCTATAGGTTATTTGTGAATATGACCCCAGGGAGCAGGAATGTGGAACTGGGAAGGAAGCAGGAAAGAAAGGAAAGGCAGTAGAGGGATGAGTTATCCAGATGTCCACCCATACTGGTGCTTAGTCTTCCCAGGTGCCTTTGAGGAGTCTTAAGAAATAAGACACAGAACTGTTGACTAGCAAGACAAAGGCAGTTGTCCCTAGGTCTTTGTACCCGCCCTGGTCCAAGGTGGTCCACAGGCCTTCACTCTTTGACACTTTCAGGTTGAACAAGTATGAGTGCAGAGAAAATTCCTTTGGGCACCAGCTGTGGGGTCAGAAAGCTCTAAGGCAGAAGTGAGAGGTATTAAAGGTAGGCTGGGGCAAAATACCTTCTAATTGGTACTTGCATGAAGTCTGTTAAAGGCCTGTAACTGGACACTACATCAGTGGATGAGTAAGAGGTGGGATTGAGGGTTTTGATGTGGTAAATGGGAATGCCCTGCACAGGGTTATTGTAAAAATTAAATACAATAAACTAAAAAAAATTAAAGCAAACTACCTGACATGTTATAGGCTCTCATTATAGGCCATTCCTCTGGATGATCTCACCTACTGGCATGCCAGGATTGCCATCTGCATGTTGGTGCATTCCAAGTCTATATCTCCAGCCCAGAACTGAGTTCAGACATTTATATCCATTTGGGTCTATTTCAGGCACCTTAAAATGAACAGATCCAACATTCGGCTAGTCAGCTTCCCCTGTTTCATCCCCCATCTTTAATCATCTTCTCCCTTTTCCTATGTCAGTAAATGAGGTCAGCATCCCAAGGCAGAAAGTTTAACATTCATACTTTTTCCCTTTATCTCCCTCATCCCCTCATCTCCCTCATCCCACTCCTAGTCAGGAGTCATTACCAGTTCCTATCTGATCTACTCTTAGACAGCTCTCAGATGTCTGCTTCTCTTCCTTAGGGCTGCTACCACTCTAATCCAGGCTCTCTCTTACTTAGATTACTAGAATTTTCCCAGTAGTCTCCTAACTAACTCCCAGTAGTCTCGATACATACGCAATCCTGTTTCCAGTAAGTTCATCCTTTTTCACAAATATACTCGTGTTACTCTGTTCATTGTCATCCCATTTTCTGATGCTGAGCACAGTACCTGATCCATAGTCCAACTCACTAAATATGGAAGGAGCAAAGAAGACAAGAAGGGCAAGAATTAATTTGGGAAAGGTTAGAACAACAGTAACATTGATAAATCAGCAATATAGACAACACTTTAAACAATAAGAATAGATGAGATTTTCTGTCCTCTTACTTTTATTTTCACTTTACTATTTTCTTTTTCCCTCAGGTTTCTCTCACTTTACCCATTTTTCTCCCACATTACATTTCTTCAGTCTTAGGTAGCTTCTCTATCTTCAACAAATTAAATGCAAAGTAAAATAATCATTCAGATAGTAATAGGAAGAGATAACAAATCAGTTGTATTATCCAACACTTGTATATGGAGATTTACAATTCACAAACCCCTTTCCTATAAATTTTATGAACAGAGGCTTTCAGAAACTTCATCTTTTTCTTATGAAGAAATAGTGAAAACTATGCTTAATATTCACATGTGAAGGGTCTTGAGAAACATGAGGTGGAGGATTGTGCTTGTCGTGCTTTAAAGCTTTATTTGTGACTGTCTCAGAGATATAATGAACTGAGTATAATATCCTTTCCTTTCTCTTCACTCAGCCAAAGGGTCTCTACTGCTTCATCAAGTTCAATTAGCAGAACTAGCAGGATATTCTGCACTAAAATGACCTGGATCCCACGTGGGGAACTTTCCAACTCAGCCGTCTCCTTCCTTCCTTCCTTCCAAGGGAGCATGTGCACTGACTATCCCTCTTTTTCTTGCCTTTCATCAATCATACCTCAGTTAATTCCATCTCAGTCAGTCCTTTTCTTATTTGCAGGCACACATGAATAAGCTGACCTTCAGCCTGAGCATTATTTCAGAGGAAAAACTAACATGAATTTGTTTCAGATTGTATATCAATTGCAGTTTTGAAATTGAAAAATATAATTGGTACAACTATTTCAGAGGGTTTTTTTCCATGTTTGGAGGTATTTTTTTTTGTCTTTACTCCTTACTTCTATTTTAATCCATATTTAAACCAATGAAATTGTTCATACTTTACACTGGCAATGGTCACATTGGTATTTGAAAACAATTTGACTCTTTGTATTTGTTTCCCAGAGATTACTTCACACTTTTCTCAGTAAAAGGAGAGAAAATTGTTAGTTGATTAATTTTGTGAAGTAGCCTCTTTTTTAGTTAAACAGTAATAAAAATGTACTGATAAACTGGCATATTAAGGAAACCAATCTTTTTTCTTTTCTTCAACAAAATACTTTCAGAAGTGAACATCCACTTGCCCAGCTTTACTGCCATTCAATCATGGAACACCATCATTTTGACCAGTGCCTGATGATTCTTAATAGTCCAGTAAGTACCTAATTTATTGTTGTGGAATTTTAAAAGAGAGCTTTATAAATTCAGTTTTATTTTTAGTTCTTGGATTTATTCCCAGCATCATAAATTCTTGCACATACTTTATTCCTTTTTGGGTAAGGAAGGCAAAGCCAAAACATTTGAGATCCTCACAGCCTCACTTCTCTAGACAACCAGAACTGTCTACATGTTGCCCAATAAGGGAAATTTGGTTATTCTACTCTATGTGGCTATTCCAAATTAGAAACAAACAAAATGTGTATTTTGTGGCTCTCAGTTAATTCTGCTTTTTTTGTTTAATCAAATGAAGTGGTTTCTGTAGCTCAAGCATTTGCTTTCACAAAGCAATACCTTTTCTTCTTTTTAGTGAAACTTCCAGTCACTAAGAAAGGATTTTATTAAAGAATGAAGCTATTTAACTACTTGGTGAAATGAGTATTTATCAACATAAGAAAGCATATGCTATGCTATGCTAAACATACTTATGTTAAGGAAAACGAGATTAAAATAGTATGTACCAGGATATTAACAATGGCTGTGCTGGTGTAATGAAATTGTTAATCTCTTTTTTGGGGGGGATGGTTGTTCATTATTTACATTATCTGCTGTGTGTATGTATTACCTTAATAATAAGAAAAAATGAAAGTTTTAACTATTACATTGAACGTACACAATGCATGACATATAATCTTAAAGCAATTTTACCACAATATCGCTAAGTTTACTCAATGGGGCTAGTTCTTTCCTGAGCCCTGGAAAAAAATTCAGGGATTCCCATCACTTTTCTGGTCACTATTTTATAAGCAAAAGCCCTCTAGTTACTTTAGGTTCCAACATATAGTATAGAGTTCTCAACTCAGAAACCAAAATATGTACTCCTGGGTAGCAGTCCAAATTTTGAACATGATTTAAAGTTTCAGGTTTTCTGTTGCTGCACTGGTAGGCTTCTCCCATTCCCTACCATGTGTTTCTTCTAACTCCTTCCTCTCTCCCCAGCCTCCATGTAGTTTCTTACCTCTTCATACTTGGAGAATGGGAAGGGAGAATAGGTAAGAAACGTCAAAACATTCTTAACTGACTGGTACTGATATGAGTGCCTTGCCTTTTAGACTTTCCAGACAAGAGTCAGACACAAGTCTACTCTAGCCCCACCTCCACCCACTAAATGATAGGAGACATACACAGGAACTCTATGCCCCCTCTCTTACCTGAGGTAAAGGGAAACTCACTCTCACGCCTCCCTCAACACCTCAGTGTCAGGGAGGAGTTAAGAGTTATATAGCCTGTTCTGGCAACCTGCTTATAAAGTCTGTATATGGTCTAGTACAGATTGTTTTTCTGCAACATGTGATTGTTTAATGTGAATTATATCATGTGTGATTGGGAGGTAGAAGAATGGTATCAGTATACTATAGATGTTCTATCATTTCATACACAACTTCTCTGGGGTAAGAGGTGCCAGAATTATAGAAGTTGAATTCTGACCTTCAGCAATAAAGAAAAAAGCCCTCCCTTTGGCTTGTGCATATACAGCCCTTTCCATTCTATCTTAGGAATATTAAAAATGAGCACTTGCACCTAAGGCTCTCTCCCTTGCTTTGGACTGCTGTAGCCTCTCGGTAGCTTGCTCTTCTTTCAATGCCCACCTTAATAGCAGACTTACTGTCTCAACAATCAATTCTATATGCATTATTGCAGGGCCCCTCAAACCAGAATTTCTACTTGATTGTTTTTGTCCATCTTTAATGTCCTCAGAGGCAGCCTTCAGACCTGCCAGACTGGCCTGTCCAAGTTACTTCCAGAGGAACCAATTCTTGGTTTAGTTTGTGCTCGGGTTACAAAGTTGCATAGGTTTTGAGTGGTCTTTCCCAATACCATTTTTTCACATAATCCATGTTATTTTTAGTGTACAGTTTTTCAGAACTGAAATTTCTCAGGAATGTATATGTCATGTTATAGTAGGAACATCTGTACTTTTGCTATCTGTGTGTTTCCAGTAAAACTTTCATTTCAGTATCCCATTACAAATTTAGCTCCAAAGAAAGAAAATATGCTAACTTTTTTAAAAGCATATTTTACAGTATTCCTATCAACTGACCTGTTACTATATAACTTATTATGTAATATGTTGTTACTTAATATATAAGGAATCTGATTATCTATATGGCTGGCTCAAATTATAAGACCTATCTATATATTCTATCTTTGTAAGCATAATTACACAAGAAATTATATCCTCAGCTTTTGAGAGTAAAAAATAAAAATACAGCACCAAAAGACATTTCATCTTCCACTTGAAATTGTTTTATCTTAAAATAAGTATCAGAAGGTATAATTCTGAATAGTTTTCTGTTTAGCCTAGAATCTAAAATGATTTAGTATTTAAAAATAATGTTTATGGTTGTAATTATAGATTATTGTCATTAATTAGATCCATGCCACAATTTCAGCATCTAGTTATCCTTTAACCAATGTGTTTTGGCCCCAACCTAACATACCCAGAAGTTCTCCTGTCTTCATAACAAATCCCTTGCCTTTAGATCTCATTCCTAAGCGTTTGGGTTTTTTCTTGGCCCTAAGATATAGGAAGCACATCTGACTCAACTTACAGATGTTGTTTTGATTGTATTCTGAGTGCCTGGTCTGTGTATTTTACTTAGTTCAAGATTAGAGAACCACTATGTTTACATTACAGATAAGAAATAAAAAATGGTTACATAGTGAAAACTTTGAATGATTTGCACATGGATTAGCTACCTTTTAAATATTCCTTATAGATGTTTCAACCCATTCTTTCTTTCACCATTGACCAGTAAGCACCCTTTGGCTCATGCCCTTTACCCATCTATATTAAGATGTTCCTAAGGAATATGCACTGTTATCATAACTGACCAAGTTAAAATTATATAAATTTGCACCAGAAATGCTACTGGATTTATTTAAAATGCCATAGAGAAGTTTAAAAACTTTACCACTTCTTTCTTCATATCCATTAATATGGCTTTGATTTTTTTCAAAGTTTTACATGATGTTAAATTATAGCGATTAGTCTGCCCTACGGAAAAGGATAACTATTAGATTTTAAGTCTGGACTAAGGCCTAAGGAGTATAAGAGTTGGAAAAACATGCGTATGTAGGCAGATGAAGCATTATGAAGCAGTTTACATGTATGACAGAGGGGTTGGGTGGGAGCATAGCGGGGAAACTTTATTTCGTGGTATTTAAGTGTGCCCTCCACATTCATGAGTTTAGAATACTGGGCATGTGTTTAAGATATGTGAATATATTTCCAGATTTTGTTCTTGTCAGCAGCTTCTCCAGGATGCTAATATTGGTTTTCTTTTTTTATAAAGGGCAATCAGATTCTCAGTGGCCTCTCCATTGAAGAATATAAGACCACGTTGAAAATAATCAAGCAAGCTATTTTAGCTACAGACCTAGCACTGTACATTAAGTAAGTTTTAAGAAATAACCTGAGAAATAGGTATTTGAAGTCTTTGCATTGTCTCAAACTTTTGACATCCATATTGAGGAATTTCAAAGCACAAATGTCCTGGCAAAACTGCTTATCAGACTATGGAGCAGTTTCTGAAACGGTGGCCAGAAAAGTCTACTCCTTTGGCTTATACTGCTGAAGATTAAGAATACCTATTATTTCTGATGTTTATCTACCACTGTGTCTCTGAAACTATATACAAATCTAATAGCCATCTCAAGGTCAGTCATTCCAAGCCATGTTGTCCAAAGATTATATAGGTCATTTGCTTTTCCTCCTTTCCCTTGCTTCCCACAACTTCTGACCATTTCATGACTCCTTTATACCGTCATTCAAGCTTAGTTGGGCAGGAAAAGGAGTTACCGCCAAGCAAGTAACTCTTGTTTCTTTTTATTTGATTTTGGCAAAATAAGAATATTTATGTAGAACTTCGAAGTTGTTGATTCTAAAATAAGAGTATACATTAGAGTCGTCTCTGTGATTATGCATTTTCATGATTAAACTGCCTTTCTAAAACCTAGAAAATACTTTCCTGCATTTGAGCAATCATAAGTTTCCAACTCCTAGCTGAGATCTTTGATGCATGTGTGGGAATGAGGGGAGTCAGGGAATCACACTCAGGATTTCCTTGTAACATGAGTCTCTCTCCCTCTGTAAGGGATTCACATTCATGGTTGTAGTTACTCTTAGGAGAAGTAAAAACACATAGAACAAACACAAAAACATCTGCCAGATATCTACTGTTATATATCTAGAAGTAACTGCATGTGCTTACTTAACTGGTTTTTAGAGCATTTTGAGGTTAAGACAAAATAATATATATTAATAGTAAACTTCAGTTAATTAAAAATAATTGCAGAATAAGGATTATCAAATTACCAAGAACTTGAAAAATACCTGTAACCACAATGCCTTTCTAACCTTTACAGGCCACATGGGTCTCTCCTTTGAACCCTTATGAAACATACTTTTCATTTTTTATAATCATATACTATCAGTTTTATTACATAAAGTTTTTCTTGAGTCTTGTGTCTCCAGGTAGATATTAAACACTGTGAAAAGAAAAATTTTTGTCTTATGCCTTCTCAAAATGCTTAACAATACTGGGCACATAAGAGGTATTCACTGTACACCGAATATTATTATATTCACTGAATAATAACAAATATTATTTTATTTTAAACTTTACCTAGTCTTTGTTTACTTCAGAAGCACTTCACGACTTTATATATTTTATCCTCTACCATGAAATAAATGATAGTTAAACTGAAACCTATAGATCTCATTATGCCATGCACTTAAAATATCTGAAATCATTCTCAGCATCAAATTTTTAACTCATACTATTTCCTTTTTCTTAAAATAACAAATATTCAAGAATTGAAATTACCGTAATTTGTGATCTATAGTTAAAAATTAGGTGAGGTTTAATGTTTTATCGAAAGCAAATGATAGAAGGGGGAAAGTGAGGTATTAAAGATTTGTAAATGATGATTTTATAGTGGGCTCTAAGATGGGAAAAAAAAATCAGAGGTTTTTTCAACCAAAAATTTAGTCCATGAGTCTTTGTAGACCAAAGGGATAAGAGCCTGGGTACTCATTATAACTAACAATTTTTTTTTAAACGTTGTAGGAGGCGAGGAGAATTTTTTGAACTTATAAGAAAAAATCAATTCAATTTGGAAGATCCTCATCAAAAGGAGTTGTTTTTGTAAGTAGGTTTACTATCTTTAAAGCTGAAGTTTTTTACCCAGTTAATTTTCTCAGTATTTTTTCTCACTATTAGTTTTTATTGCAATTATTTGTTATAATATGATGATCTTAAAAGCTGTCAGATTTCTGCAGAGGGTTGTACAAAGAGTAAATTTGAATATTTACTTGAAAAGAAATGCATTTGCAAATCCAAGTGAATGAATTGTTCCTTTGTTCTAGAAAAACCTTTAAAATGTGGTAGAGTGTCAATATATGGCTATAGGTTTCCCTTATTCATTTTCCTAATTCATTGTAATGGAAGTGCTGAAAATGGAATTATAAATGTTGTGGAAGTAAGATGTAGCTGCAAAATGTTTACTTCTCTTAAAGAAAATCTGAAAAGGTAGAGCAGTGAGGTCAGGGTCCAGACATGGAAGCCATACTATGAAGTCTCTATGATTAAAACAGTTTGATATTGGTGGCAGACCAGTGGAAAACAGTTGAAAATCTAGAATTGCATAAGACATATAGTGTATAATAAAGATAACATTTCCAGTGACTGGAGGAAAGAGAGAGATGAGTGGATAACCAACTGGAAAAAGACAAAATTGGATCTACTATACAGGCTTAAATTCCAACTGAAGCATAGAGTTCAATGTAGAGAATTAAATCATACAAGCATTAAATAAAAAATATAGGTGGATTCTTCTATAACCTAGGATGAGAAAACTTTCCTAACTATAATTCAACATGCAGAAACAATAACGGAAAAGGCTGAAAAACGTGATTAATCATTCAAAGGCTTTTCATGTAGAAGTTACCATGTGTGTTGAGTGAATTAGGATGACCTACTATAATTTCTGATATAAGACTTTTATCAGTATGATACCTGATGTTGTACTTTAATGGTTATTAGTAATCAATGTACTTTCATCATACTGTCTCTGAGAATGGAATACTAAGGTGACAAAAATAATAAAAGCAGGCAAGATTTTACCCAAGGTTAATAATTTTTCAGTCTGCCAATCTGGAGCTAGTGAGGCAGTTTGAGGACAAATTCCAAAAGTTCAAAGGGAAACTGAAACAATGATGCTCTGTTATCACTGTATTAGTTAGACTTTCATATAAATTGTTTCTTCTTCTTTGGTCTTTATAAACTGCCATTTCCATTGTTTAGAGGGTTTTAACTTTTTTTTATTAGTAACTATTTCCTGAGGATATATAATAACACAAAAGTAAATAGGAGTTTTGGGTTTCTTTTTTCCATAACAGGGCAATGCTGATGACAGCTTGTGATCTTTCTGCAATTACAAAACCCTGGCCTATTCAACAACGGGTATGTTACTTAGTGACAATAACAATAATAATTAAAAAGTCAAAACAACGTTCTACCCAGCAATCCCACTACTAGGTATCTACCTAAAGAAAAATAAATCACTATATAAAAAAGACACTTACATGTTCATCACAGCACCATTTATTATTTAATAGCAAAGTCATGGTACTAACAACCTAAGTGTCCATCAACAGTTGATTAGATAAAGAAAATGTGGTGCATATGCACCATGGAATACTATGCAGGCATAAAAAGAATCAAGTCATGTCCTTTGCAGCAACATGATTAGAGCTGGAGGCCAATTATCCTTAATGAACTAACTCAGAAACAGAAAATCAAACACTGCACATTCTCGCTCATAAGTGGGAACCAAACAGTGGGTATACACGGACATAAAGATGGAAATAATAGACACTGGGGACTCCAAAAGGGGGAAAGGTGGGAAGAGAACATGGGGTGAAGAACGACCCACTGGGTACAATGTTCACTATTTTGGTAATGGGTATACTAGAAGCCCAGTCCCCACCAATACACAATATACATATATACCAGACATGTACATATACCCCCTAAATCTAAAATAAAACAAACTTTTTTTAAGTTTCTACTCTTAAAGGTAGCTCCTGAAGTAAGTATGGAATTTTTTTTGGAATTTTTAAGTAGTATTAAAAATAGATAATTGGACATACAAAGGCTTTTCTTTTTAGAAGATGCATTTGCACATACTCTTTGTAAGATATATTAAGAAAGAGAGCATCTACATTAGCACAGTTTTCATTTCAGTATGAAAGGTTGAGCATACCTAATTCAAAAACCCAAAATGTTCCAAAATTCAAAGCATTTTGAGTACTGACATGACACTTAAAGAAAATGCTCATTGGAGCAGCATTTTAGATATCAGATTTTTGGATTTGGGATATAACTTATACTTCTGGCTTACCTGTTTCTTAAGGTCATCCCTTTAATGACCTTGAAAATTAGAAGAAGCAAAATTACTTTTCTTATGGTGAGCCTTCTATGCTATGCCTCAGCTCTAAATAGACATTAACAAGTAGAACATAGAGATTTCTGGGGCTTGTAGATGTAGGAAGTATTGATATAAGATGTCAAGAAGGTTCTGAACGGAGCCTATTACCAGGAAGCTAGAAAAAAATCCTTCCCTCTAACTAAGTAACTGCTATAATGTTTTGCAGAGGCAATACAGGCTCAGAAAACGTGATGGATGTCCATGTAGTGACATATATATTGTGTTTTTGTTTTTCAAGATTTCATTTTGAGTCCTTAATGTGCTATTTAGGTTTGTTGACAGCCTGCTGTTGGTCAAGGCTCTGGGCTGCATAGTCAGGGAGACTAGTAACTCTTCCTACAGGCTCATCTCATGAAACAGACATGCCAAGAAAACAAGATCAAAAACTCATTCTCCATGTGCCAAAGCCAACATGCCATAAGCACTTAGGTGATCTTTACCTACCTTCCTGCCCCATAATAAACAGGGAAGAGAACAGAAGAGGGAAGAATGTGTCTTCATATATCCTTTCTTTCCCTTGAATCAAACCCTTGTACATACTGTTTTATGGGGGGAAAATAAATGAAGGAAGAAAACATTTTCAAAAAAAATTAAAAGGGAAAAATTTTGGAAGCTACCAAAGAGAGAGAGATGTACCTAAGTGAAAAAGAGTATAATGTAATAATCAAGAGAGCACGCTTTGGACATGGACTACTTGTCTTCGGGTATCAAGCTGCTGCTTATTTGCTATAAAATGGAGATATACAGCTCCTAACAGGGCCTTCATTCACGGTCTCTGTTTTAAAGAATGATATGCTTTTCATTGTCAAAACTGAGTCTGTTATTTATTTCAGATAGCAGAACTTGTAGCAACTGAATTTTTTGATCAAGGAGACAGAGAGAGAAAAGAACTCAACATAGAACCCACTGTAAGTATGAAACCTTGTTGGTAGGAATTATTCAAATGGATTTTTTTTTAATTGTAGACTCCTTTTAATGGTTCTATGGGATCTTTCCTTAGGACCACAATTTCTCATTTTATTTTTTAAAACTTTTTTCTCATTGGAAGAATTACACATGTTCATTACAGAAAGCAAAACCAATAAAAGGCATAAAAAAGACTCTTGGGTTCATCATATTGTATCAGTGATTTTTGTAATTTGTTTTTTCCGCTTAAGTATTACAAACTACTTTTCATTTTAACAAATATTCTTATGTATTATCATGATTACATGAAATAGATGTAACCATAATTTACCTACTTCCCTTGGTGTAATGTTTGCAGTGTTCACTATTACAAACAGCACTGTGATAAACATCCATCATAGATGTTTCACTCCTACTCCTTGGTTCTCGCCATCAAAAGAATTTAATAGAGAAGCTATGGCTGACAGGGAAAGGAAGGAGAGATAACAAAAGAAACATGGAGGAAAAAAGACCAGATGTCATGCCACCACCACTGTCTCCCCAGTTTTCTCAGCATTCTACTTGTTTACTCCTTTGTTCAAAGTTCTCCTCAGAAGTGTGTTCAGAGCAGTGTTTCATCTATCATAGATGTTTATCACAGTGCTGTTTGTAATAGTGAACACTGCAAACATTACACCAAGGGAATTGATAAACCGCCAAACCTCATTCTTCATTATCTTGTTAGCATAAATTCCCAAAGTTGTCGTGTTGAAGAGCAAACAGAATTTAAAGGTCTTTGATACACACTGCCTTTTTACATAGAGTATGGATCTCGGATACAAGTAAAGATTCCTCTCAGCCCACTTCTGTTTTTTGGAATGAGTTTCCTTGAAATAAAACATAGAGATTTCCTCTTTTTTTCTTTTTTCTTTTTGTATTAGTTGCTGTCTGACCTTCCTAGGCCAACCCACTGATTCACCTTTCTACAGCCAGCTTTCATTGTGTTCTTTAAATAAATGCACACAGTGGCTCATGCCTGTGATGCCAGCACTTTGGGAGGCCACGACAGTCAGATCCCTTGAGGTCAGGAGTTCTAGACCAGCCTGGCCAACATGGTGAAACCTCGTCTCTACTAAAAATAAAAAATTAGCCAGGCATGGTGCTGCACACCTGTAATCCCAGCTACTCGGGAGGCTGAGGCAGGAGAATAGCTTAAACTTGGGAGGTGGAGGTTGCAGTGAGCTGAGATGGTGCCACTGCACTCCAGCCCGGACAACAGAGTGAGACTCCATCTCAAAAAATAATAAAATAATAACCAACTAAATAAATAAATGCACATCTGTATGTCTGGTCTGTATTTGTATTTTCAGGATCTAATGAACAGGGAGAAGAAAAACAAAATCCCAAGTATGCAAGTTGGGTTCATAGATGCCATCTGCTTGCAACTGTATGAGGTATTTATATGAAAACTACTAGACTTGCTAAACTTAGACTGTTGTTATGAATTAGAACTTAAATTGAAGAGATTAATATTAGGTGCCTATTTTTTGCTTCTAAATCAAGAAATAAAATTATTAGTAGTATGGTTTCTTTTACTGATTAACATGTTTGTATTGAACAAGGAATATATACTAATATCTGCTGAGTGCCTACTATGTGCTAATCTCCAACAAATTGATTTGGGGATGCTAAGAAGAATTATGTGCCAGTGTTACCCTCAAGGAGCAATACTGTATATACTGTGCATTAGCATATTCTTTTTTTAAGTCTAAATTTTAGCCTAAATAAAGAAAAGTAATCCAACTTTTTCTCATTATCATAATGTGGCTTTAGTTATAAAAATTCTTCTGAGGATTAAAAGGAGGGAGGTAGAATATTGGAGGTTCCCATTTCCACGTATCTGCTGGCTTGGCTTTTGGAGAGGGGGTGGTTATTGTAGGCAAATAGACTCTCCCTAAAACATCTAATTTATTAGTTTAGATGTTTATGACTCAAATGCAGAAAGAAGAGGTTGTCTTTGTCTTTGAAAGTTTAAACAGGGAACTGTTTTAAGTTTTAATTATTTGGAAAAAGAACATTTTTCATGGAGTTATCATAGAATGTCAAGACCAGAAAAAAAAACTAGAAATATTCTAATCCAGATATTTCATATTTAGTAATTGAACTTGTAAAGTTCATCTCCCAACGAGATAGACTATTTGCTCTAAACAGGTGGTTAGTGGGAGAGGTGCATCTACAGTCCAGTTCTCACTCTTACTCCAGGGTTCTCGCCATCAAAAGAATTAATAAAGAACTGTGGCTGACAGGGAAAGGAAGGAGAGATACCAAAAGAACCATGGAGAAAAAAAAAAAAAACAGGTGTCATGTGCCCTGTCGTCTCCCTATTTTTCTCAGCATTCTACTTGTTTACTCCTTTGTTCAAAGTTCTTCCTCAGAAGTATGAAATGTGTTCAGAGCATTGTTTCAAACACTTGGACATCTCATTCTTTCCATAACAGTTGCTTTCTTATTGATTGGATTAAGAGTTTCTCCATTAAAAATACTAATGGCTCTTTTGAGTTTTCTCCATCCCTGTAAATACAGTCAACATAGTAATCACATCACCTATTATAGATGTTATCCTTCATTTATATATATACAAGGATTCATTTTATTTGAATCTGCTGTTGAAAATTCTATGTGATACTGACATGTATTTTTAATATTATTACAGAAATAGTTATGTTCTCACTATAGAAAAATCAGAGGCTGGGCATGGTGGCTTACACCTGTAATCCCAGCACTTTGGGAGGCTGAGGCAGGTGGATCACTTGAGCTCAGGAGTTCGAGGCCAGCCTGGCCAACATGGTGAAACCCCGTCCCTACAAAAAAAATAGAAAAATTAGCCAGGTGTGGTGGCATGCGCTTGTAGTCCCAGCCACTTAGAAGACTGAGGCAGGAGAATTGCTTGAATAGGGGAGGAGGGGGTTGCAGTG
Organism: Symphalangus syndactylus; assembly: GCF_028878055.3. Lineage (NCBI taxonomy): Eukaryota > Metazoa > Chordata > Mammalia > Primates > Hylobatidae > Symphalangus > Symphalangus syndactylus. The sequence goes on from NC_072426.2 coordinate 55,149,393, forward strand.
AGCCAAGATCATGCCACTGCACTCCAGCCTGGGCAATGGGAGTGGAACCCTGCCCTAAAAAAAAGAAGAAAAAGAAAAATCACAATTACTGAGAAGCAAAAAGGAAAATAAAACCAGTTACAATCCACTACCCAGAGAAAACTACAGATAACATATCAATTTATATGCTTTATGACATTTTCATATACTTTTCATTTAACAATAATTCAGTAATTGCCTTTTGCAATCCATAATGTCATTATATCCATATTTTATGTATCAAATCTGTTTCTGTGAGGTTTCTTTTTTTTTTTATTCTGTGGGAGGTTTTCCAGTGACAACCTATTGTTGGGTATTTGTCATTTTAAGTGGTTCACTATTAGGAAGAAATCTAAAATGAACATTCTTGTGGCTAAATATTTATGGCACTATAATTGGTACATAATAATGCCACACCGAATTATGAATCTTTATTATAATATAATCCTGGATAAAAGCCTATTTAAGTACATTGTATGAAACCATTCCCTAGGAAAATGCAAAAACTAAGCAGTTCCCTGATGCAGTCACACTTAGGGAGAGCCAAACAAAACGTCTTTTTTCCCCTAAAAGTGGATTCCACACAGATCTGTCTCCCTAGCACAGTAATGTTATTTTGGAATGTGTGTGTTTGCTCTGTCTCTCAGCATGTACTCCTTATCTGTAGTATTTTAGAAGAATCATGCGTAAATGATATGTGTATGTGCTCACACAGCTTGTGAAAATTTCAACAGTGAGTCTGCTCATGAAATGAGTGTGGGATGTGGCCCTTTGTAACAGGCCTGTGGGAGAGGGCTTATTTCCTGGCTTCCCTCTAGCTGTTTGCTTTCTTTTTTCTCTTTAGGCCCTGACCCACGTGTCAGAGGACTGTTTCCCTTTGCTAGATGGCTGCAGAAAGAACAGGCAGAAATGGCAGGCCCTTGCAGAACAGCAGGAGAAGATGCTGATTAATGGGGAAAGCGGCCAGGCCAAGCGGAACTGAGTGGCCTATTTCATGCAGAGTTGAAGTTTACAGAGATGGTGTGTTCTGCAATATGCCTAGTTTCTTACACACTGTCTGTATAGTGTCTGTATTTGGTATATACTTTGCCACTGCTGTATTTTTATTTTTGCACAACTTTTGAGAGTATAGCATGAATGTTTTTAGAGGACTATTACATATTTTTTGTATATTTGTTTTATGCTACTGAACTGAAAGGATCAACAACATCCACTGTCAGCACATTGATAAAAGCATTGTTTGTGATATTTCGTGTACTGCAAAGTGTAAGCAGTATTCTTGCACTGAGGTTTTTTTGCTTGGGGATTATTTTAAATAATTGGTTTTTGTGTTTTCTGAATTACCATTTTTTCAAGAATGTTTGGAATCTTTCCTTTTTCAAAAGTAGGTTAGGAGCAAATTATCATACATTCTGTGACATTTAAAGCCTTTATAGGATAGTGAAAAATGCTGGCTGAGTGGATTTTAAGAGAAATAATTGTATTTGTCAACAGTGTCTTTTTTAAAAAGTTAAGGCATTCTGAAACAAATGGAAAGTCCTATGAAACTGTATTGTAAAGAAAACATTAGTTAATTGATTTGTTGTTTTGTGAGAGAACAGGCAAGAGAGAACTTTGTCACTTCAGTGCAGTACATTTTTCTAAAGGCTACCCATAAAATCACTTTCATCTCACCTACCTGATGATGCAAAGCAGGTGAAACCTTAGGAGATGATCCAGTCACTGACTTGATTGAGGGATAAGTGTGATCTAGAAATGGAATGGCCTTGGATGTCTATCAGTGAAGAAAAAATGTTCTGTTAGAAGATCTAAGAGTTTTTTTCCTTCTGAGCTTCCTTTTCAAAATAAAAGTGACAATTGTAGCGTTGACTTGAAGTGAGACATGATTCTAGATAAGAGAGTACAAAATGACTCTTTTTCCTGTCAATTGAAATTTAAAGAAAAGTTTTAATTATATAAATAGCAAAGGGCTATTGCCAATAGTAGGGTCAAAAATGAATTTGAGGGAACAGTGGGTAAGAAACTTTATGCCTGAATAACATTTAGCAGTATTGTGATTGAAAAATTGCCATATTTTGATGTATAGGACAAGTCAGCTGAGATCCAGAGAATTCTGGATGTGAATGCTAAACACTGGCCCTTAACTCATATTCAATGTATTTTCTTCCCATAACATTTAGTATAGTTAATATTTTCTTAGAATTTGAGCCCATTTAAGTGGATTAATATTCTACATGTGCGCCCCTAAAGATACATTTACTCAATATTGGAAAAGTAGATAATGAATTAAGCAACTGGTCTAGGAAAGGAAAATTTGTTTCAAATATGCAGGAATGTTTGGATTTGGGGAGAGTAGAAGGAGAGATTTGCTTGATTTGTTAACTTCTACCTCCAACCCACAAAAAAGATATTTGATCTGAGTTTCTATCACTAATTTGGATAGAAAATTTCTTAGGGACATAGTAATGCAGCATTCTCAAGGACCTTTCGCCAAAATGTGTTTTCCATCTATGTCCCGATTCCCCTAAATTTTGCCTAAAATTCAGTATGTTCCTTAAGTTTTTAAAATTCTGAGTGTGTACAAATATCTTGACAATGCAGTTTTATTTTTATCATTCTGGCAAAAAAACAAAAAATAGAAGCAAAACACATTGTATTGCCATTATTTTGTATTTGGTAAAGGTTAATCTAGGAAGTTACCAACTGTTTAATGTATTGTATACTTGTATTTTTAGGATATTTTATTTTTTTTGGCCATACAGATAAAATTTGTAAGGTTGCCCCTTGGTGGCACTGGTGTGTAAAATACACAGACTATCACTAAAATAATAGTTATATATACATACAGGTGTATACTTATGCATGCATACATAAATCCTTAGTATAGAAAAATTGTATAAAGAATAGCAATCTTTAATAAACCTTTTTATTACATTGTGATTTAGCAGTTATGCTAAAATATGTACTTATACTTTAGTAGTTTGGTCCCCTCTAGTATGTGTCACTGAGAAATTTTTTAAAGACATGGTAGATCGTGTTTAGAGGCTTTGTATGTGTGTCATTTTAATAAGCAAGAAGATATATTTAGATTAGAAATGGTTTGGTCTGCCTTTGAATAATGTTTATTTTACTTTACTAGTTGAGACATTAAAAGAAGCTGGGCAATGCCTATTTTATTTCTTTGTTGGATATTTTAGTTCATACAAAGCAGAGTACTTCTTTAGGGCTGGTTAATTGGTTCAAATAATTTTTAATTTCCTTTCTAATATCTTCTCAAGTTGGAAAAATATACATACAGTCCTCCTTCACCTTACTCTGTATTTACATTACCCATAACTAGCAAGAAGTTCTTGTTCTAGATTTTTTGTTTGTTTAGTTATAACAGAGTAACATACCATTTAATTTCAATTTTTAGTCAGAAAAGTCCCCACTATTTGACTAACTTGTTAAAAGATATCTATATAATTGCCTGGCCTTATATTTTTCAGTAGATTAGACCATGCCAATCACAATCCTGGGTGGATTTGTGTAAGTCACTTTACCTCTGTGTGCCTAAACAAGTTGTGCTTTTTTAAAAGGAGTTATGTTTGGGCAAAGCCTTTGTCTTCAAGCAGAATGTCACAGAAGGCAGCTACTTTATAAGCCCCAATGGGCTGTGGAGACGACTGTCATAAATGGGATATTAGTCTAGAGAGAAGGTGATCTATTCCCACGTGTCATTTCTAATGTTGAGTTTCCAAGACTGAACAAAGAGAATATATTTATTCAGCTTCACTTGCAGATCACTAGTGAATGTGAGATTTAGAGCTCATCGAGTACATTGCTTCAAGGTACAAATCCAGGATGATGATGTTGTCACCACTGTCTCTTAATTTTGAATAATAGTTTCCTTTAATAGGAGTATTAGAGATAAGAAAGTATATGAAAATATACTGGAAATATTGGATTCTTGGAGAAAACTGTTCAGTCACAGATATATTCTTGCCTAGCAGTAAAGTGCCTTTATTTTCAGCATAGCAAATACATACTAGACCTGTTCCAATTTGATTTACAGTTTTTTTCTGTGTTTTTCACCAGATTGTACTCCTAAAACTTAACAGGCCATCACAAGCAATTGTCTTTTGTTTACAAGACTGATTTAATATGAGAGGATACAAAATGTCATCGTTATCCTCTCTTATGAACAACTGTAGTCAAAATAAGGTGGCACAATTTAATTGTTTTGTGTCAGAAATACATTGACCCACCTTTTATTGAGTCCTGCCACATGTTAGGTACTGTGCTCTGCTGTGGAGACAGAGCAGTGACCTCAAGGAGCTCACGGTCCCTGAAGGAGGTGCTGGAGAAGAGACTTAGCTTCTGATACTGCCGATTTAACGTGAGAACGTGGGGTATACTGCATCACTTCCATTTTCATCGATAACATATGTTTTATGCACGTTCTTTACCTGAAACTTACTAAGAATCTACCAGTGAACAAACATCCTGTCTTTTTGCAAATATGAATCACTTAACCTGTTGATAGTTGAAGAACACTTTAGGAGTTTTGTATTCTTGTATATAGTTTATTTTTTCCATGTGCTAGCCAGGTAAAGATTACACAGTTCTTCTGAACTGTTAAATTGTGCATGGTTTTGGACCCCTTCTGCTCTACTACAGAGAGTGAAGAAGAAAGTATTAAAGCTCACTTTACCATTCCATATACTTACTAAAAGCCTGCATAAACATGTCTTAATGAATGTTGTTGAAAGCAATGTAAATAGTTGAAAATATAAATTTATATTACAGTTTAAGAAAAGAAAACCTTATGAGGCATCACTAGCCACTGTTAATATCTATTTGTATTCTTATACCTTTTCAATATATTTGAACAAATATAGTTTCTGGCACTATTTTTATACTAGGAAAAGGAGTTACTATGTATATTATGCTTAGCTTTTAAGTCATTTTAAATAACCATGAATGTTGATTTCATTACTTTCCTTACCTCCATCATGAGGGTCATTTCAGATGACTCTTTTATGACAAAATCACTTTAAAGGAACACTTACCTCCGATTCCTGTATAAAGTCATGAGATGGTCAAGGTGGTTTTCCATTATGCAGATTCTTCACCTGTCAGTGGTTTCCTCATTTTGCCATGCTTTGTAAAAATAAAAAGAATGAACAAGTAGGTATGAATACTGTGTGATTATTAGGGGACTCTGAATTTTAAGGGTGGGGAATTAATAGGGGAGTTTGGATTTTAGGCAGAGAGAATGGGCCCAATAGTTTGAGAGACTTTAATCAAGCTAAACTGTGATCCTATTAGCTGAAGAAAAGTAATCCTTTCCTTAGCCTAGACTCTTCTCAGTTAATAGTCTTCCTTTTATTAATACTCCTTGCTGCCAATTTGGGGGCAATGTTTTCCATCTCCTTCTCACTTCAAGTCAATAATGACTCTTTGAAGGGTGATTATTACCAGCCTGATGCTCCATGAGGAGCTGAGGCTTGGAGCTGAATACTTGGCCAAATGGCACGAGCTGGATTTGAGCCCAGATCTGTCTAGTTGCAAAGCAAGGGTCTATTCCTTAGTTCTCTTTTTGAATTTAAATTTATAAAGGTCTCAAGTCCACTCTTACAAGCCAAATGGGCTATCTGGAAGCATTAGAGATAGGAATTCCCTCACCCAGCAGGTTTGGTTTGTCTGAGTTTTTACAGTTAACATTTCTTAATTTAGTTCATCTGGTAATAGCTAAGAAAATGCCTTCACAGACTCCAACACCACTGTATCTCAGTGCTTCTAGTCTAGAGGTGTGAAAGTATGAGTAAATGCAGAATTTCTGATTTCATTATTTTGCCACTAGACAAGCCGTCTTCATGTGGGGCAGAATATCTAGGTTATGTCTAATTCATAAAGCTAAAGGAAGAAGTAAAGTATAAGCTCATGTAGAACAATATTTTAGATTCTCTGACCACTAGAGAGTGCCAGAGTTTTAGTTATCTTTAAAGAAGTAATCTTCCTTTCTGACCAATGATTTTTAGTGGCTAAAGAAAAATAAATGGAAAAAATCAATAGAGAAAATAAAAGGTAGGGGGAAAATTTTTTTAAGACTTGCTTATTACCTTTTGTACAGTGATCATGTCCTCAAGATTTTCTCCAGACAAACAATAAGTTATCATTTGAAGTCTCTGATACTCAATATTCCATTTGGGTAGACATCTACCCTTCCTATGGAAAAGGGACACATTTGACAACTCTTGAACCTGCTTTGTTGCTATTAGTTCTGTAGCATTCTTAGCAAACAAGGATTCTTACATTTGATATATGGAAATGTCAGCCTATGATTTTCTATTCTTAAGGCACATAACATTAAATTAGAAGAAATACTTAAAACTTGAAGAAAATATTCTTTACAGTTTTAAGCTGTATTCAGATTATAACTCAGAAAAACATGTTTCCAGTTCACAAACCATTTGTTTAAAATAAAAACCCACAAGTTACAAATAGAATAAAAATCATGATTATTTTAATCAAAGAAAATCTGACTGACTAGCATATGTGATTTCTCTTCCTGGCTTTCCTCATTTTAAGTATGTGTGTTTGTGTGCATGTGCACACACCTGTGCAAAGGTGTGTTTATGGTGGACAAAGGGATTTTAGGCAGTAGCCACAGGAACTAAGTTGGTTCTTTCAGTTATCTAACGGCAATCCCAATTTTAGGATTCCTCTTCCTAAACTGGAATCTGAGGGACAGGCTTGCATAGCTAAAGAAAAAAACACTGAACATGAACTAAAATAACAGGGTTTGGGTTTTTTTGTTTTGTTTTGAGACAGGGTCTCACTCTGTTGCCCAGGCAGGAGTACAGTGATGCTATCTTGGCTCACTGCAACCTATGCCTCCTGGGCTCAAGTGATCTTCCCACCTTAGTCTCCCAAGTAGCTGGGATCACAGGCCCATGCCACCACACCCATTTTTTGTAGAGACAGCATCTCGAACTCCTAGGCTCAAGCCATCCACCCACCTCGGCCTCCCAAAGTGCCGAAATTACAGGCGTTGGCCACCATGCAACCTTCATAATAGTTTCTAACTTTAATATACCCAATATTAACTACCTGCAAAGCTATTTTTCACATTTTCACTTCATATCATTTTTATCTTACCCAATAGGAGTGTTTTAAGGCTTTATATGACACCAATCAGCATGTAACTGTAAGAAGCAAACTTCCCCCTTTACCACCCAGCTCTGAAAGTCAGGAATTCTCTGGTCTCACTGATCTGCCATGAAACGTGGTCAACAACTCTACCTCAGCCACAACTGCTCTCTATCTGTCTGTCTTTCTCTCTCTCTCCAGAAAAGCCTATAGAAATAGCTACTAAAGTTGCTCTACTGAGCCTATGAGAATAAGTAAGTTGGCTGGGTACGGTGGCTCACGCCTTTAGTCCAAACTACTCGAGGCTGAGGCAGAAGGGTTGCTTGAGCCCAGGGGTTGAAGGTTACAGTAAGCTAAGATCAAGCCACTGCACTCTAGCCTAAGTGATAGAGTGAGACCTTTATCGCTAAAAAATAAAATAATTTTAAATAAAGAACAAATAAGTAGATCCAGCGATCCCACTACTGGGTATTTATCCAAAAGAAATAAAATAATCTCAGAGAGATACCTGCATTCCCATGTTTATTGCAGCTATTAACAATAGCCAAGATATGGAATCACCCTAATTGTCCATCAAAGGATGAATGAATAAGGAAAATGTGGTATATATACACAATGGAATACTATTCGCCATTCAGAAGAATGAAATCCTGTCATTTGTGGCAACATAAATGAACCTGAAGACATTATGTTAAGTGAAATAAGCCAGGCACAAAAAGACAAATACCACATAATCTCATTAATTTGTGGAATTTTTAAAAACCGATCTTGGCCGGGCGCAGTGGCTCACGCTTGTAATCCCAGCACTTTGGGAGGCTGAGGTGGGCGGATCACGAGGTCAGGAGATGGAGACCACGGTGAAACCCCGTCTCTACTAAAAATACAAAAAAAAAATTAGCCGGCGTGGTGGCGGGCGCCTGTAGTCCCAGCTACTCGGAGAGGCTGAGGCAGGAGAATGGCGTGAATCCGGGAGGCGGAGCTTGCAGTGAGCCAAGATTGCGCCACTGCACTCCAGCCTGGGTGACAGAGCGAGACTCCGTCTCAAAAAAAAAAAAACAAAAAAAAAACCGATCTCATAGAAGTACACTGTAGATGGTTACCAAAGGCTGGGGTTGGGGGTCAGGAAGGGGAAGAGATTGGTCAACAGAAAATTACAGATAGATGGGAGGAATAAGTTCTGGTGTTCTAGTGCACAGTAAGGTGACTATCGTTAACAATATTGTACTTTATATTTCCAAATAACTAGAAGAGAGGATTTTGAATGTTCTCACCACAAAGAAATGATAAATGTTTGAGATGATGGATTAGACAATTACCCTGATTTGATCATTATGCTATATATATAGGTAGATGATGAGAGATAGATAGATGATAGACAGATAGATGATAGATGATAGATAGATAGATAGATAGATAGATAGATAGATAGATAGATGATAGATAGATAAGGAAATATCACATTGTATCCCATAAATATGTACAATTGTCAGGTGTCAATTAAAAATAAAACCTATAGAAAAGAATCAGTAAATCAGTAACACTCCTTGGAAGATGAGGAGACGACTGTGCCCATCATTAGTAACTTTGTTTTTTGGAACCTCTGCTGCTCTTTTTCTACTCTGGCTCCATTCTCGAGAAACATTCAGTTCTCCCCTGCCCCACCTGAATTACACAGCCTTCCTGAACTACCAACATCTCTCTGCATTCTTTCTTGTACTTTGAAGGGACTCAACAAATACCTATGGAGTAAAAGAATAGATTCCCATTGTTTCTTACTTGACATAAAATTGAGTTTTTTATAATGAAGAAGGTAATTTTAGTGAAGGGCAATAGAAAAATCAATATAGCATTTTTAAAAGAATCCTCGGTTGAACAAGAGCTGAAACGTACTATGAAAAAACTGACTGAATAATAAAAAAGCTTTTAGAAAAATATGTTTCTGTTTCTACTGTGAAAAACAAGTTAGTTGCCAGGCTTTCATTAATAAATTGATGACCAGTGTGAAGTTACTCCCAGTGGGAGCTTTTATTGCTAGGCACCAACGAAAATTCATAAAGGCTAAAGGCCAAAAATCTATGGAGACAAACAACTTCAAGCCAAGAGGCAGGATTAAAAAAAATAATAATAAGCAAACAAGTCAACAGAAGACATGCATTCATTCAGAAACATTTGGTTCTCTACTAAGTGTCAAGCTAGGGTACACTAAATAGGCATGGGCTCACAGAGCTTGCAGTTTAGTGGAGGAAACACACCAGGGCAAACAGGCCATTAGATCTATGCACTGAGGGTAAAGAGTGGAGGGTATTTAATTCAAACTTGAGGCTCACAGCTTCCTTAAGGATGTGACCTCTGGTTTAGTCAAGTGAAAAGGGAAAACAGCATTCCAGGCAGAAGAATTAGAATATCTGAAGACCTAAAACTAGCAGACTAGAGAACTTGAAACATCTCCTACTACTTATTTAAATACTTACAAAATTATTATACTTATGAATGATGAGTATTAAAAGTATATTTATAAAGTATAAATATTATATACTTATGTTTTATAAAATAAAGCAAATATCCTTTGACATAGCTCTTAAGAAAGTAAGGGAAATTCCCAGAGGCCAAAACAAAGCTAATTAAATATCCAAGTAGAAAGCATGTAAGCTGATGCTATAACAGACCTGGGACAATTTGCAGACCTCTGTCATAAAGGGTTTAATGCCCACCCCAGCTGGTGTCAACCTAAAATAAACAGCAGAGAGACTGGCTTCCAGATCAGAGTTTATCTGGTAATAGCAGGGGATTGTAATCAGATACCCATGCTATAGAGGGCCATAGGTGCATCCAGAGAAGCAAAGAAGACAAGGGGTTTTTTTAATGGAATATATTTCCTATTAGCGTTTTTATTATTCACAGCATAATTTATTTTAAAACCAATTTAATTCCTTTTAACCTATTAAACAAAACTAGCAAGGTTAAATTAAACTTAGCAGTGTGCGAAATAACTTAAGGATAACTTACAAAAGGGAATTTGGAATAACCCAGAAATTATATTATTACTTACACATAATTCAAAACAATATGAAAATAAAGGCAAAACAAAGGAGGTTACATTCGTTGTTTTGAAACAATATCTTTGGCTACAAGGATTAATAACAAGAGTGGCATCAGTTCATTAGTGGACAGGCAGCTGCTAGGCAGGCATCCTTATAGATGTAATCTTTGTACAAGGTTGTGGTTTTGACAATCTGTTGTGATAGTTTCTGTTATCATGCAAACATGTAAGAAGGTCCTCCCTTCATGGTCTCCCAGCTCTCTTTCCTTACGGTTTGACATAAGTGACTCTATTTTGGTACAGACAACTTTCACACAGGAAACGTGGTCTTGAGAGCCCAGGAAGCCTTTAAGGAATGGCCCTCCAAGTAAGGCTGAAACCTCTGAAGAGCTACATCCTCAATGAATATGTGTGAGACGGGGAGGCAAGAACCCACTCAGATTCACAGGGAAACAAAAGGAAGCATGTCTGTCTGAATCTGGGCCCTGGTTAACAAAAAATTTACATCAGGTTTATCCTCATAGTCACACAAATTTGAGTTTGAATATGATCTAGAACTACCCACATTAAATTGTAAGCACAAAAAGAAGTCTCAGGCCAGTAATGTCCTCTGTATATCTGGCAAAAGCAAAGGCAGAATGTCTTTGGAATATCACATCCTCAAACAGACCCATCAAATTTCCACAGAAATTACACTACTTAAGAAAAATTCTTAATTCATAATTTCAAGACACATGAGGAAACAATCACCATGTAAGAAGTCAGAAGTCACAAGACTAAGATCAGATCCCCAAGAAATTCACACAATAGATCTATTTGCTTGAAGCAGTTGGGAGAAATCATTGATTCCTCACTCCTGTGACTCCATATGGAGGAGCACCCCTAAAGTGACATTCTCAGCCTCTTTCTCCACCTCTAACTCAACCCAGTCTGTTTGTAGTGTGATAGCCATCAGTCCACACTCCTTAAATGGGTGAAGTTGATCTAAAAAAAAGCAGTAAAATGTTGCAGATGTGTTTCTTTTCCTTACCTTTCCACCCTGGTCCAGTGCAAGCTGGAAAGCCTAAGTTTGTCTAGGTATGTGGGCTGTCCCAAGATCTAACCTGTAGAAGGGATGGGGATTGAAGCAGAGGGTGAGAATTAGCCCATTTAAGTGCAGAATGTTCCTGAACCTAAACATGTTCTCCAAACCCCTTACTTACCTGACTCCCTCCACAAAGCACACTAGCCAATGTCACGGAGTTTTCTGAGGTTAACTATGCCTGCCCTCTAAGGGCTTTCTAGATTGTTGATTAGCAACACCAATGGGCTTTTCCAATCAAGCCTTCTCCTGCCTCTGATCAATGTGGTAAATCTGCGATTTCCTAGTTCTGTCTTAAGCTGTGCCATTCTAGGGACAAACATTCCTTGTGCCAATGAGAACATTCTTACTCATCTCTCCTTTCTGCTGGTGGCTGTATGGGGGAATAGGGGACAGAAGAGAGGTCAACATTGAAAGGGATCACATTTTAGGAATGCAGTGAATATGATCTAATGAGTTCAAGAAAAGTAAAACTGAAAGATGTGTTTCTAAGTTATAAAATTCTGAAAAATAAATTTAACATGACCAGAAATTATCATTCCCATTTTTTTCTTCCTACACCATGGAACACCTGCATTTGTGATGACCATCAACAAAGCACACTAACAAACCTTTAGTCATTGGAAACCAATATTCACAGGCAACACAATGGATGAAACAGCATCACGAATAATATAAACAACATCAGTGAATGGTATTAGGGAACTGCAGAGGCAAGATCTATATTATTTTCATATAAACAGGTTCTAAAGAGCCACAGCATTATGAGTATGAGTATTGTTATTCTTTTTCTCCCAGTGAGAGATGAAATTAGGGAACAACACATTTGACAATAAAAAACACAAGCAGACTGTTCCTGGACCTAAATAGGAAGAGATAGTATCTGGACACTACTACCAAGATGAATTATTTTCACATGCACTAATTGGAAAATGAAGTATGTAAATCGCTCTTCTCTACTCGTTTTTCTACATTTTCTTTTAAGTTCCGGGGTACATGTGCAGGATGTGCAGGTTTGTTACATAGGTAAATGTATGCCATGGTGATTTGCTGCACCTATCAACCCATCATCTAGGTATTAAGCCCAGCATGCATTAGCTCTTTTCCCTAATGCTCTCCTCCCAGCACCCTCCCACGACAGGCCCCAGTGTGTGCTGTTCCCCTCCTTGTGTCCATGTGTTCTCATTGTTCAGCTCCCACTTACGGTGTTTGGTTTTCTGTTCCTGCATTAGTTTGCAGAGAATAACAGCTTCTAGCTTCATCCATGTCCCTACAAAGGACATGATCTCATTCCTTTTTATAGCTTCATAGTATTCCATGGTGTATATGCACCACATTTTCTTAATCCAGTCTATCATTGATGGGCATTTGGGTTGATTCCACGTCTTTGCTGTTGTGAATAGTGATGCAATGAACATACACGTGCATGTATCTTTATAATAGAATGATTTATATTCCTTTGGGTATATACCCTGTAATGGGATTACTGGGTCAAATGATATTTCTGGTTCTAAATCTTTGAGGAATTGCCACACTGTCTTCCACAATGTTTGAGCTAATTTACACTCCCACCAATAGTGTAAAAGTGTTCCTATTTCTCCGCAACCTCACCAGCATTTGTTGTTTCATGACATTTTAATCATTGCCATTCTGACTGGCGTGAGGTAGTATCTCATTGTGGTTTTGATTTGCCTCTGTCTAATGATCAGTGATGTTGAGCTATTTTTCATATGTTTGCTGGCTGCATGTATCTGTTCTTGAGAAGTGTCTGTTCATGTCCTTTGCCCACTTTTTAATGGGGTTGTTTTTTTTCTTGTAAATTTGCTTATGTTGCTTGTAGATTCCTGATATTCACCCTTTGTCAGATGGATAGATTGCAAAAATTTTCTACCATTCTGTAGGTTGTCTGTCTGGTCTGATAATAGTTTAATTTGCTGTGCAGAAGCTCTTTAGTTTAATTAAATCCCATTTGTCAATTTTTGCTTTTGTTTTAATTGCTTTTGGCAATTTCATTATAAAGTCTTTGCCCATGCCTATGTTCTGAATAGTATTGCCTAGATTTTCTTCTAGGGTTCTTATAGTTTTGGGTTTTACATTTAAGTCCTTAATCCATCTTGAGTTAGTTTTTGTATAGGGTGTAAGGAAGGGATCCAGTTTCAATTTTCTGCATATGGCTAGCCAGTTCACCCAGCACCATTTTTAAAATGGGGAGGGCTTTCCCCATTCTTATTTTTGTCAGGTTTGTCGAAGAGCAGATGGTTGTAGATGTGCAGTTTTATTTCTGAGTTCTGTATGCTCTTCCTTTGGTCTATGTGCCTGTTTTTGTACCAGTACCACACTGTTGTTTTTTTTTTTACTGTGGCCTTGTAGTATAGTTTGAAGTTGGATAGTGTGATACCTCCAGCTTTGTTCTTTTTGCTTAGGATTGTCTTGGCAATGTGAACTCTTTTTTGGTTCCATATGAATTTTAAATTAGTCTTTTCTAATTCTGCGAAGAATGTCGATGGTAGTTTAACGGGAATAGCATTGAATTTACATTTTCATGATATTGATTCTTCCTATCCATGAGCATTGGATGTTTTTCCATCTGCTTATGTCCTCTTTGATTTCTATGAGCAGTGGTTTATGGTTCTCCTTGAAGAGGTCTTTCACTTCCTTTGTTAGCTGTATTCCTAAGTATTTTATTCTCTGTGTGGCAATTGTGAATGGGAGTTCATTCATGATTTGGGTTTCTTCTTGTCTGTTGTTGGTGTATAGGAATGCTTGTGATTTCTGCACATTGATTTTGTATCTTGAGACTTTGCTGATGTTGCTTATCAGCTTAAGAAGCTTTTGGGCTGAAATGATGTGGTTTTCTAGATATAGGATCATGTCATCTGCAAACAAAGAAAACTTGACTTCCTCTCTTCCTATTTAAATACCCATTATTTCTTTCTCTTGCCTAATTGCCCTGGCCAGAACTTCCAATACTACGTTGAATAAGAGTACTGAGAGAGGGTATCCTTGTCTTGTGCCAGTTTTCAAGGGGAACGCTTCCAGCTTTTGCCCATTCAGTATGATACTGGCTGTGGGTTTGTCATAAATGGCTCTTATTATTTTGAGGTATGTTCTTTCAATACGTAGTTTATTGAGAGTTTTTAACATGAAGGGATGTTGAATTTTTGTGCACCTGTTGAGATAATCATGTGTTTTTTATCTTTAGTTCTGTTTATGTGATGAATGACATGTATTGATTTGTGTATGTTGAACCAGCCTTGCATCCCGGGGATGAAGCCAACTTGATCATGGTGGATAAGTTTTTTGATGTGCTGCTGGATTCAATTTGCCAGTATTTTACTGAGGATTTTTGCACTGATGTTCATCAGGGATACTGGCCTGCAGTTTTCTTTTTTTGTTGTATCTCCATCAGGTTTTGGTATCAGGATGATGCTGGCCTCATAAAACGGGTTAGGGAGAAATCTCCCCTTTTTAATTGTTTGGAATCGTTTCAGAAGAAATGGTACCAAGTCCTCTTTGTTCCTCTGGTGGAATTTAGCTGTAAATCCATCGGGAGCTGGGCTTTGATTGGTAGGCCATTTATTACTGCCTCAATTTCAGAACTTCTTATTGGTCTATTCAGGGATTCAATTTCTTCCTGGTTCAGTCTTTGTAGGGTGTTTATGAGTGCAGGAATTTATCCATTCTTCTAGATTTTCCAGTTTATTTGCATAGAGGTGTTTATGGTATTATCTGATGGTTGGTTGTATTTCTGTGGCGTCAGTAGTGGTATCCCCTTGATCGTTTCTGATTGTGTTTATTTGAAATCTTCTCTCTTTTCTTCTTTATTAGTCTTGCTAGTGGTCTATTTTATTGATTAAAAAAAACAACTATGGGATGCACTGATTTTTTTCGAAGGCTTTTTCATGACTCTATCTCCTTCAGTTCCACTCTGAGCTTAGTTACTTCTTGTCTTCTGCTAGCTCTGGGATTTGTTTGCTCTTCATTCTCTAGTTCTTTTAGTTGTGATATTAGGGTGTCAATTCGAGATCTTTCTAGATTTTTTACGTGGGCATTGAGTGCTATAAATTTCCTTAACATTGCTTTACCTGCATCCCAGAGGTTCTGATACATTGTCTCTTTGTCCTCAATGATTTCAAAGAACTTCTTGATTTCTGCCTTAATGTCATTATTTACCCAGGAGTCATTCAGGAGCAGATTGTTCAATTTCTATGTAGTTGTGTGGTTTTGAGTGGGCATTTTAATCTTGAGTTCTAATTTGATTGTGCTGTGGTCTGAGAGACTGTTATTATTTCAGTTCTTTTGCATTTGCTGAGGAGTGCTTTACTTCCAATTATGTGATTAATTTTAAAGTGCCATGTGACATCAAAAAAAAATGTATATTCTGTTGTCTTTAGGTGGAGAGTTCTGTAGATACCTATCAGGTCCACTCGGTCTAGAGCTGAGTTCAAGTCCTGAATATCTTTGTTAATTTTCTGTTTCATTGATCTGTCTAAACTGTTAATTTTCTGTCTCATTGATCCATCTAACATTGACAGTGGGGTATTAAAGTCTCCCACTATTATTATGTGGGGGTCTAAGTCTCTTTGTAGGTCTCTAAGAACTTGTTTTATAAATCTGGGTGCTTCTGTATTTGGTGCATATATATTTAGGATAGTTACCTCTTCTTGTTGAATTGAACCCTTTAACATTATGTAATGCCCTTCTTTGTCTTTTTTGACCTTTGTTGGTTTAAAGTCTATTTTGTTAGAAACTAGGATTGCAACCCCTGCTTTTTTTTTTTTTTTTTTTTTTTTTTTTTTATTATACTTTAGGGTTTTAGGGTACATGTGCACAATGTGCAGGTTTGTTACATATGTATCCATGTGCCATGTTGATTTCCTGCACCCATTAATTCGTCATTTAGCATTAGGTGTATCTCCTAATGCTGTCCCTCCCCCCTCCCCCCCACCCCACAACAGTCCCCGGAGTGTGATGTTCCCCTTCCTGTGTCCGTGAGTTCTCATTGTTCAATTCCCACCTATGAGTGAGAACATGCGGTGTTTGGTTTTTTGTCCTTGCGATAGTTTACTGAGAATGATGTTTTCCAGTTTCATCCATGTCCCTACAAAGGACGCGAACTCATCATTTTTTATGGCTGCATAGTATTCCATGGTGTATATGTGCCACATTTTCTTATGCTTTCCATTTGCTTGGTAAATTTTTCTCCATTCCTTTATTTTGAGTCTATGTGCATCTTTGCACATGAGATGTGTCTCTTGAATACAGCACACTGATGGGTCTTGTCTTTGTATCTAGCTTGCCATTCTGAATCCTTTAATTGGGTCATTTAGCCCATTTACATTTAAGGTTAATATTGTTATGTGTGAATTTGATCCTGTCATCATAATGCTGGCTAGTTAATTCTGCAGACTTGTTAATGTAGTTGCTTCTTAGTGTCATTGGTCTGTGTACTTCAATGTTTTTTTCTTGTGGCTGGTAATGGTTTTTCCTATCCATGTTTAATGCTTCTTTCAGGAGCTCTTGCAAGACAGGTCTCTGGTGGTGACAAAATACCTCAGCATTTGCTTGTCTGAAAAATGATTTTATTTCTCCTTTGCTTATGAAGCTTAATGTGGCTAGATATGAAATTCTGGGTTGGAATTTCTTTTCTTTAAGACTGTTGAATATTGCCCCCCAATCTCGTTTGGCTTGCAGGGTTTCTGCTGAGAGGTCTGCTGTTAGTCTGATGTGTTTCCCTTTGTAGGTGACCTGGCCTTTCTCTCTGGCTGCCCTTAACAATTTTTCCTCCATCTCAGCCTTGGAGAATCTGAGGATTACGTGTCTTGGAGTAGATCTTTTCAAGGAGTATCTTATTGGGGTTCTCTGGATTTCCTGAATTTGAAAATTAGTCTGTTTGCTAGGTTGAGGAAGTTCTCCTGGAGGATATCCTACAATGTGTTTTCCAACTTTGATCCATTCTCCCTATCTCTTTCAGGTACTCCAATTAGTCATAGGTTTGGTCTATTTACATAGTCCCATAGTTCTCGGAGGCTTTGTTTGTTCCTTTTTATTCTTTTTTTTTCTAATCTTGTCTAAATTTTCATTGAAAAATCATTATTACCAGTTTCCTGTTGCTGATGTAACAAATAACCACCAATTTATTGGCTTAAAACAACAGTACTTTATTAACTTAAAGTTCAGATAGTCAAAAGTCTAAAATGGGTCAGCAAGGAATATAAGGTTGAATTCCTTCTGAGGGTCATTTCCTTGCTTTTTGGAGCTTTCCAGGTTGCATGCCTTGCTTGAATTAATAGCCACTTCCTCCATCTTTAAGGCCAGCAGTGTAACATCTTCCTCTCTCTCTCTCTCTCTCTCTCTCTATCCCCCTCTGTGTGTGTGTGTCTGACTTCTGCTTTTGTGCCAATTCCTCTGACAGTCTGCCTCCATCTTTAAAGGACCCTTGTGATTACATTGCACCCACTCAGATAATCCAGGATGACCTTCCTATCTCAAAATCCTTAACTTAATCATATCTGTAGAGCCCCTTTTACCAAGTAAAGTAGCAGGTTCACAGGTTCCAAGGACTAGGATGTGGTCATCTTTAGGGGCCATTATTCTTTCTACCACAGTCACTATCTTTCACATGAGCTCATGAATTTTGCAGTTCATTTTTTGGTGTGATCCTTTTTAATATGCTTTATTCTTTTAAGAGCAATTTTCAGGCCGGGCACGGTGGCTCACGCCTGTAATCCCAGCACTTTGGGAGGCCAAGGGGGGTGGATCACGAGGTCAGGAGATGAGATCATCCTGGCTAACATGGTAAAACCCCGTCTCTACTAAAAATACAAAAAATTAGCCGGGCGTAGTGGCGGGCGCCTGTAGTCCCAGCTACTCGGGAGGCTCAGGCAGGAGAATGGCGTGAACCCAGGAGGCAGAGTTTGCAGTAAGCCGAGATCGTGCCAATGTGCTCCAGCCTGGGCGACAGAGCGAGACTCTGTCTCCAAAAAAAAAAAAAAAAAAAAGAGCAGTTTTCAGTTCCCAAATTACAGAAAGTTCCCATATACCATTGTCCTCTACACACATCAATTCCCCCAATATTAACACTGGGCACCAGAGTGGTACATTTGTTACAATTAATGTACCTACATTGACACATCATTATCACCCATAGTCCATAGTTTACATTAGATTTCACTCTTGATGTTGCACACTATGAGTTTTGACAAATGTATAATGACCATGTATCCACCAATATGTATCATACAGAATAATTCACTGCCCTAAACATCTGTGCTCTGCCTATTTAACCCTTCCTCCCCTTTAACCCCTGACAACCACTGATCTTTTTAATATCTCCATAGTTTTGCCTTTTCCAGAGTGTCATATGAAATCATACAATTTTATAGCCTTTTCAGATTGGCTTCTTTCACTTAGAAAAATGCATCCAAGTTTCCTCTATATCTTTTTATAGCTTGGTAGCTCATTTCTTTTTAGCAAAAAATATTCTGTTATAAATGTATCACATATAACATATTTTTAAATCAAATTGTCTATATAGACAGAGACATCAGACACCCTAAGAACTGCACTGCCCTAAGCCCTCAAGAAAAATTTAAATTGTGTCCAGTATACTCTTAGGTAAGCAAATAATATACATGATAACATAGATTTTATGAGGTTTTTGAAATATATAATCAAAACATATTAAGTGCCCATTACAGAAAATACAATAAATAGTGCACTAGTATTATTATTGTTGTTATTACCATCATGGTGATGATGGTGAAAGATTTCAATCCCAGGGATTAAAATGCGAGCTTTTAGACTTAGGTATATAAAACTTGCCTATTGAAAGCACATCTAGAATAAGTTACACTTAAATTGTGCTTTTCCATTTACCAAGGACTTTCCCATACATGACCTTGTCTGATTTTTATAGCAGTTCTGCCATACAGGCATCATTTTCATTCCTGACTTTCAGATAATAAAACTGAGTCTCAGAAACTCAGTTGTTTCACCACTTGTAATTTGCTGAATTGCCACTTGAACCCAAGTTTTTTACATCAAATCTTGCACACAGCATTACAAAATATTTCCATCCTCTAAGGATTCCAAATGGTCAGGTATTTATTACACAAATTAGTAATTTTCCAAGTGTAGTTCCTAGACAAGCAGCAGCAGCAGTATCTCCTGTTGAAAGTTCTTGGGCCCCATGCCCATCTACTGAGGGTGAGGCCTGAGCAATCTGTGCTTTAATCAGCACTTTAAAGTTTGAGAACCACTCTTATAAAACATTGTTTTTTTTTGTTGGTTTTTTGCCTAGTTGCTTACAGTCCCTGGATTAAAGAGAGACAAGACATAACCACACAAAGCAGTTAACTAACGATTCAATGATTAAAATAACACTTTTATTAGAAAGGGTCCTATAAGTTTAAATAGAAAACTCATTACAACTTTGTCTTTTTCTAATTATTTAGATTTTTCAGCTCAAAAAAGTATAACATATTCCGTCGATGTAGAGAAGAGAGAAGCAAAAACATGAAGGGTTTTGGATTGAATTTCCACAGGAGCAGAAGTAGGATAATCTTAATTGTTTCCAGAGTTTCTTCTCCTATGTTATCTACAATTGCTTAAGCAGAACCTTGAAAGATTAGTTCCATTATCAGTCCTCTCCCCATAGATCATATCCTTGGAGAACATTTAACTCCAAAAGGCCAGAATGATGAAATTAAGACCTCTCATGGTTGGAACGAAGACAAATTGGATGTGGCATGTCATAGGCTAAGAGGGGCAAAGGGAGAGCAGACATTTTATCTGTTACAGATAGTGCTTACTGATAATTCCACAAATTGTTCCTAGGATCTGTAAGTAGAGGGCAAAGGTACTCTTTCTAATTCATCATCCAAATATGTCCTAATGAGTTGAATCAACATTCAAGAGCAACTTGAGAGGGCAAAGACATCGACCAGCCACCATTCCAGAGGTCTGATGTTCACCACTCATTCCCAGAACCAAGGGATCAGTCCAGCTTTGAAAGGAGCCTTGGGAAAGACTTTGGCAAAATCAATCAATAAATCCCTGAGGAAAACAATCTGTTCCATGTCTATCACAGAGAGTAAGCATTTCTGAAGAGATTTAGGAGAGAAGGTGAGGTTTAGTGGTGCTTTCATCAGAGGCCAATATCCAGGGTAGGGCTGGTTCCCCAACCAGCTCTAGACTTTGCTTGCTGCTCTAGTTTGGAATCTCTTCAAAACCTAGGGTAAACACCAGGTGAGAATGGGGCTGTTCCAAATCCCTAGGGAAACAGTGCTTACTCTGGCCAGGGAACAGGCCCTGGTGGCCATCCTGCCACAGGTATAGTGAAGCATCTTTCTGCTCTGAACTCTGCACCTTAATTAGCCTCCAGGAGCTCTGTGAAGCCTGTCCTCAGCACAGCTGGCAGGTGATTTCATGCCTAAAGAGGCCTTTTCAATGAAGTTATCAGAAGATAATTCTCTGCATTACAGAAAGCAGGGAGAGGGAATGAGGCCAACATTATTGAGCAGTAACTATGTGCCAGCCCCTTTCCATACATTAACTCATTTAATCTTCATGATAACTGCATTAGGTAGGTGATTTTACACCCATTTTTTAGAAAGGAAAACAAGGCAGAGATGGTTAGTTACTACTCCAAATCACACAGTTTGTAAGAGGCATAGCTGGAATACGAACTTGGGTGTGGCTCCAAAGTCCATATTCTCCTAACTACTGTGTGTTCACAGTAGAAAGGGCCCATATGCTAATTGGCCATCTCTGAGAGAAGAGTCACTTTAAGTCTTTTGCTGTGGGTTGCTACCCAGATATCAATGGAGATTACAGTGTAGACATCACCTGTGCCATCTTTCTTAGCCTGCAAACCATACGTACTAGTTATGCTGTATTAAGAGAGAACTGTTATGCACTTCTACCATCTAACAAAGACAGCTGAGTCAGGAATTTTCTCATGAATTAACTTTTTTATGTTGTCTATTCCTCTTTTTCCATTGAAATCTCCTTTCTCTATACTACCACCATACATCCCAGTTAAACAGAAGTCCAGCATCAGTGTTCTTCCATTATCTCTTACATGAGGGAAAAAAAGACTAAAGTGAACCCTTTTACAGAGATAATCAGAGAGCACTTGCTGCAATCTGCTTGCTTCAGGATAATCCTCTAAGTGCTCTTTCCTTTGCCCTGAACAAGCTTGATATATAACAGAGTTGATATATATACAAGCTTGATATATAACAGAGTTGATATATATACAAGCTTCATATATAACCTCAGTGATAGTTCAGGCAGTTAATCATTCATTTGTGATGGCCTAAATCAGGAGAATGATTTTCTGTGAAGTTTGTTTTATCATTTTCAAGTGAGCCAAACTAATCCCTTGTGGAAACAAACTCCTTTCTTCCTAGAATATGTATCTATTATTCCCCATTGGGGGTTTATTTAACCATTACAGAATACCTCACTTTGTATTTGTCAACTACAATTTTATCTTTCTTTTTATAAGCTATTTGCCAAAACAATTTGATAATAGAATCCAGTCCTACAGAGCAGAGTTCCTAGGCAACATTAACCCAGGGTATTGCATGCCAGAGCAGAGCAAGCAATCTGAAATGAAATAGGAGGAGAGCATCTGTAGGCAGCCAGGGTGTTCTGACACATCCTAGAGGTAGGAACACTCACCCTCATCTGTGAGAGAGCTGACTGTACCATGGCTATTTCTCCAACAAATCAGCTTTAGGAGTTTCTCACCAGTAAATAATTAAAGATGTGGATAAAAAAACCTGTACAATGTTATAATAATGGAAGTTTCAAATGATATAAATGCCCATCCCTTAGAGGACTAATTAAATAAATTACAATACATTCCTATAGAAGAAAACCATGCAGGCATATTTCAAAATCATGTAAAAATAAGCTCTATTGAGATGACTGTATTTAGTGAAAAAAACAGATTACTAAATCCTATTATATAGAATTTTTTTAACTAAAAAAAGGATGTGATTGGATAGACAAGATGCTAATAATGGCTATCTCTGAATGGAGAAAATTTTTTGTGATTTTGTTGGAGTTGTTTTTACTTTTCTACATATTCTGATTTTTGTGAGATAAGCCTATATTGATTTCACAATCAGCATAGGAGAAAAACAATAAAAATATTCTGGAAAAGATTCCACAAAACACTAGCAGCTTTCATTCCCATAGTTCCCATCTGAACCAAAAGACAGAAGTAGCTCTTTGCATGTAAACTGGCATGATAGTATTGTTTCTCTCGACATCTTAATTTCTGTACCCTTCTTTTATGGTCTGTGTCTCTCTGTAAAAGTTCCCAAGAGGGAACCTTGAATTGGTCCTTGAGTTGCAATATTCAATACAGAATGCCCTTGCTTCATAGGGTCTCCTCATACACAGTTTGCTCACTATTGCTATTGCTTCCTCCCTCCTGAAAGTAATTCACTCATCCATGACCTCCTGCAGCATTAATTCAACACAGACTAAGAAATATTTCTTTTCGACATCTTATCACTTTAGTTTGGAAACATGTCTATGTATAGCCTAGACTTGTATGTCACTCTGACCATAATCAAGTCTGTGGGAGTCACTGGTGAAAGAAAATTTCAAAATTTTGACTTTCCTGTCTCCCCTGGCCTATCAAGGCTCTCAAAATGAAAGTGTGCTCTGATAGAAATGGAATTCCCATTTGGTTACACACTGTGAGGCTTGGTTTTGTAACCAGAAATAACCAGGCATATGCTACTGTGTTAGGCATTTCATACATTTTGAATCTCCACGAAAACCTTCTGAGATATACATTATTGTCCTTTAGATATGATAAAACTGGAGGCCAAAGAGGTCAAGTAACTAGCCTCAGGTCATTCAATTGGCTACAAATTTTCTACTATAATTTGAACAAGGTGATTTCTCCAACCCTTTTAACCACTACATGTTACAGCACCATAAGATTTAATTAACACAACAAATCTAAAAAAGGAAAAAAAAATCTGCCCTCATCTCTCCATGTCAGAAACAAGGCTTAATGATTGTGGGATTATTCCAAAGAATAGGAGAAATGAAATTTATAGGAAAAGCTATAAATTAATAGTGTTTATCTTGCTAATGAAGGAGAAATAAATATTTGTTTAAAAAATGCCTAAATACAATTTTGTCAAGAATGCATAATTTTTTTAAATTGTAGGCAGATTAAATTTAAAGAAAGAAGGCCAGGCCTCATGGTTCACGTTTGCAATCCCAGCACTTTGGGAGGCCGAAGTGGGAGGACTGTTTGAGCCCAGGAGTTTGAGACCAGCCTGGGCAACAGAACAAGACCCAGTCTTTACAAAAAATAAAAAATTAGGCTGGCATGGTGGGACGTGCCTATAGTTCCAGCTACTTGGGACTGAGGTGGAGTATTGCCTCAGACTAGAGGACAGAGATTGCAGTGAGCCATGATCACTGCACTCAGCCTGGGTGACAGAGTGAGAACCTGTCTCAATAAATAAATTGACAAAGAAAATAATTTATCAGTCCAGACATGCATCAAGGCAGGCCTAGGGGTAGTATGGAATACGGATCCAACTCATATTATGAAAGACAGGTTCTTATCTAGACTGTTAGAGTTTCAGTCTGGGACAAAACTAAGTCACACGAATAAACAGTCATGATAGAGGGATAAAGGCTATGCATGGGTCCGTGGATTCCCACTCTCCAAGCTGATACAGTGCTGCCTCTGTCAAATGTCCAAATGAGACCAACGATGAGCTCCTAATAACACCATCCCTGGAGGAGATTTCTGGCCTGTTGATTATTTTGGGCCTGTCCTACCCTAGAAGGGGTTGCAATTCAGCTTGACTGGAACAGACACATTTTGAGGATATGGTTTTGCCTTTCCTGCTGGCAAAGCCTCAGCATCTGGGGGCTACAGAGTGTTTGATCCGTTGTTACGGAATCCTGCGTGACATCACATCAGACCAAAGAACTCACAGCAAACGTGGTACACCCCTGGGTACATGATCATAAGATCCACTGGATTTATAACCTGCCACATAACCCAGAAGCTGGCCTTTTGAAGGGACAGCTGAAGAACAAGATTGGAGCTGATATACTTCAAGGATAGAGCTGCATCCTCCAAGATGAAGTATACACGTATTACTAATCATTATATGGTACTCTGTCTTCAACAGACAAAATACATGGATCTGAAAACTAAAGGGTAACAGCAGAAATTATCCTTTTGCCATCACTTCTCACTCCCTCAACTCTGGGCTCTGTTAGTTAGAAATCCTATTTTTTAAAGGAAATGCTTCCTTCAGCAGACACAGCAGAAATTCCATTAAACTTAAGCTGTGGCTGCTACACAGTCACTTTGGGGTCTGTGTGCTGAGAGACCAAGGAAAGAAGTCACTATCCTGGCAAGAGTAACTGACCCAGAGCATCAGAAAAAAGTAGGGTTGCTGTTCCACACTGGGTACAGAAAGAAATATGTTTGGTACCCAGATGATCTACTGGAGCATCTTTTAGTAATTCCTTGCCCAATTTTGAAAGAAAATGTTAAGTGCAGCAGCCACAGCTTGGGAAGCGCATAATGGCCAAGGTCTAGACTCCTTAGGGAAAGTCTCCAAGGACTTTATCTTCTGGGGGAAGATATACCTTATTATAGAAAACCAGTGTAGTTACCAATATTTTTAATATATTAGTATAATTATTACAAACAGGAAAGGAACAATAAACATAAAAAATCAAAACAGTAACTCTTGGTGGGGAGAGAGACAGAACTGAGATTGGGGATGCACACAGGGAACTTCAACAGTTTGGCAATTCCTCCAGAAGAAAACCCCAACATAAGGATTTGAGCATAAGTAGTTTATTCAGGAGGTTATCACAGGAAACACTAGTAAACTACTTATTTCCCTGCAAAAGCAGCGAAGACAGGTGAGAAGAAAGTAAATCTATACAGGCTAAGTTAATAAGCGGGTTATTACTGTGGACAACTGGGGCTCGATTTCACTTGGAGACTGTTTCCTCTTTGAGACTATACAACCGAAATTATTTTTGCACCAATCTAATAAAATATCAGTGTTCCTACCTGAAGGCAGGCGGCTTGGATATTTATCCACCAGCTTTTCCTCATTATTAGTTGAGGGCTGTTCCTGGTAGCCTTAACTCCCTGGCACTTCCAGCATGCTCTGCCTGCAGGAGATAAGCATATTTCTAAGGCTAGAGTGCACAGAGGCATATCATCTCAGGTGCTTAGAGGAGACATCCATTACTGCCTTTTAGAAATACTGAGTACCAAGGAGATATGCCTTCTATTATACTAGTCTACTTCTTAAATTGGGGGTAGTAAAAAGGGTATTTATTGTATTATGTGTCCTATATACATGAAATGTATATTAAGTGGACTTATACATATTCCTTAAATTACCATTTTATTCTTTGCAAGGTGTTTGTTAGAAATGTGGACTTCTTAATATGTTTTTGTTTTCACCAATCTGCTCATTTGCAGCAATGGGACCATAGACTCCCTAGAGTCACTGGGCTATAACACATTATTTGAAAAAGTTGGCCCTTCATTGTAGGAAGGCAGTTGTAATTAAGTTTAAATATGGTATTTTACCAAGCAGCAGGAACTAATTTGCAATAACTTTAGCAACTATATTTTAGGAAAATAGCATGACATGAAATTAAACTCGATTTATGTGTCTCGTTTTTTGTTTTTTTGGTTTTTTTTTAGTATGTGGATCATTTTTATATAGTAGGATTTTGGTATTTGGGGTTTCAGAGTTCATATACCACGGGCTATGAAAGCTTTTTTAATTATAGTTAACTCAAATTCCAATTATAGTATTCCAAGCAGAAACAGTTCTATAAAATCCTCTATTGTGTGGCTGGCATGTTACAGTTTCGGTTATTAAGCCAAATGCACTATAGGCTAAGCTTAAGGAGGAGGATCATTCAATTGACCAAGGCAAACAGAGCTGACAACTGGACTATACTTTACAGAACAATACATTACAGTTGGACTCAAGGGGGAAACTGGGAAACTTGGTAATTTGTACCTGGTTACACAAATGGCCAAAGGTGCCTGAATTATTTTTAGAGAATTATTGTTGTCCTTTCAAAATCCATACAGTCAATAGCTCTACATAAGGTAAGTTAAACAGACAGCAAATATTTATTCACTATATTACCCCTTTAATAGAACAGCTTTTTAAAAAAAAATTGAAAAAGTTTTTCAAGGTTCGTTTTGAAAAAATCCTAAAGCCTCCAATACAATGCATATCTGTATTCTTTAATACAAGTTTTAATATAATGCTCTGTCAGCAACTACCTCCAAGGTAGCTGAAGGTTAATAAAACACTTTTTACAAAGGAATTGACAATTCACTAGCTTAAAGGTCCTTAATCTTTCTCTGAACAAGACCAGACTCACCAGTCTATATCTGAAGGTGGATCTCTGTTTACATTGTCTACAAATTGACCAGAAGCTGTGGAATAAGCTGTTTCAGAATAGCTCACAAAGGCTAAATCTATAGAGGTAGAGATGAGGGCATAATAGAAGAGTTGGTAACATAACATGTTTAGTGGGACATTTCTAGCAGAGATTATGAGAGTAAAATGCACTGTGATTCCCTTTAATTTTACCTACCAATTTTTGCCCAGGCCTATTTGATGAGGCAGGCCAACTTAGTATGCCTTTGCAACTGCAAACATTTCCATTTTGTAGTCATTAGTTTAACTCTAAAATGGATTAATTGTTAGCATTTGAAGATTCTAATTTTTCTCCTTCATACACCAACCCAATAAATAAACGGACAGATGGATGGATGGATAGGTGGATGGATGGATGGATGGATGGATGGATGGATGGATGGATGGATAACTGTAATTTAAATTGGAAATTTTGACTGATACAACAATATACAAAATACATTTCAAAGTGAAGTGTTGGACCAGAGAGCCTAAATTTCAAGGACTGTGACTGATATTAAAGTTCTAATACCCACAACATAGATATGAAAGATGATGGTAATTGAGAGAACTTTTGTGAGGATTATTTCAGTGGAAAAATAAATGTACTGTGAAGGAACAGTGATGATGGTTGTATGTACTACATCTCAAGATAGTCACTGAACTCCATAAGTATTTCCTGCACAATCTTGTATTTAAATTTTTGGTATCTTGTTCATCATGGTTTTTTATTTTAATAATTATTTTTAAAAATTTTCTTAAGATATGTTTATCTTGGCCGGGCATGGTGGCTCACACCTGTAATCCCAGCACTTTGGGAGGCCGAAGTGGGCAGATCACCTGAGGTTGCAAGTTCAAGACCAGCCTGACCAACATGGCGAAATCCCGTCTTTACTAGAAATACAAAAATTAGCTGGGCATGGTGTGCCTGTAATCCTAGCTACTTGGGAGGCTGAGGCAGGAGAATTGCTTGAACCCAAGAGGTGGTGGTTGCAGTCAGCCGAGACTGTGCCACTGCACTCCAGCCTGGGAAACAGAGTAAGATTCCATCTCAAAAAAAAAAAAAAAAAGGAAAGAAAGAAAAAAAAAAAGATATGTTTATCTTAATTACTGAGTTTTCTGGTACTTCCTTAAATTTTGCACTCAAAAGAAATGTATTACTAGTTTCACCCTAGTCCCAGCCCTCATTGGGAGCATATAAGGTAATGCCTGACCCTTATCAGAGCCTGATAAAGCAGCCTAGAACAGCAGGATAGAGGTGGGAGACCAGGAAGGTAGTGTACACTGTTCTAACAGTGGGTCAAAAGTAAGTGAATTCTAGGGACTAGATGAAGAACAAGAGGTAGAAATATCAGTTTAGGGTTATTTAAAAAGGTTTTCTGTCCAAGAGTGTAGTCTGTGAGGGCTGAGGCAACCTAGAAATAAACGGCTTTGGGAGATACTCTTGCAAGACAGAAATTGAAGGGCACAGAGAGTGGCCAACTGAAACTGAGGCACTGCCACACTTGGAGAGTTAGACTGAGAGCCTGGGTGGTTGCAGCGCCCCTAACTCTCTGCTCTCTACCCTACCCTCCAATCCTGGAGGGGTTAAGCATGAAGGTTTATGGCATATTCTTCCTTGAAGACTGCTGGCCTGCCTACAGCCAGGTCTTGGGGCCTGCCTACAGCTAGGTAGTGGGTTGGGGAGGAGAACTCTTAATTTTGAATATATTAGACAAATACACTAAATACTGAATTAAGACTGTTTTTTTTATATTAAAGTGAACTTAGGCCACAAGGACTATGTTGCAAAACCACAGGGGCACCATCCCATTACAATCTATTGAAGCTGGGCTCCAGGAGACTCCATTTATAAAGATTACAATACAAATGTTGTCCCCTGGAGTTGTGCAACTCAGAGGCTCTGATAAAACATTTATTACTTCAATGACCAGAAAAATCATAGGGCTGCCTATGCAGCCCAGGAATAAAACTTCTCCTAGTGAAAGATAAAGATGAAAAATAATTTATATTTCATTTAAACTCCATAAATTGTGCCTGTTCGACTTATGGGTAGAAAAGGATGGATGAATGAATAAACATAGATATTAAAAAGTCAATTTAAGTTACTAAAGGAGGGTGATCCTACTTAAACAAATGTGAGATGATTTAAGAAGCAAATTCCTATTGAAAAGGATAGACACATTTACTGAAGCAAATTTCAATTTCTGATGGACAGGATGCCATTAAGGGACTTTATCTGTATTTCAATGGTTGATATCCCATATAGATAAGCTAGTTGAAAAGGGAATTCTGTGCCCTGATGCTCTTGGGAGATACACACCCATCTAACACAGCTGACATCTACTGTCTTGTTTGCTAATCAAATCTCTGACAGCCACCTAGTGTGTTGCCACATTTCTGTGGTTCTCTTTTCTCCAGTCTCACTTCTACCATCCTAGTTTCAGTCCTCATTTCTCAGCAAGGTTACAGTAATATCTAATTAGCCTTCTCCTCCAAGGGGTCCCTCAAGTATCACCCACATTTGGTGACAAATGAAGCCTTCTAAAATACAAATCTGATCAAAAGAACGTAAGTGTGTGGGTATCTACACATAAACATGTATACATGTGCACATATATATACACACATACATACGTATATATGAAAAAGTACACATATGAAAAAAGACAGGTGAAGAAAGTTAGTCCTGGCCAGAAGGAAGTAGGCAAAAAAGACTTATTGAAAAATTGACACTGAGCTGATTCTTAAAAGCTCAGTGGGTTCAGTCAGGAAGTGCATGGGCTGAGGAATGAAATTTCCAGGCAGAAGACAGAAGACGTAAAAAGACAGAGAAGATGTAAGAGATCATAGTTCCTAGTATACCAGAAGGGTATAAAGGATGTAGACAGATGAAGTAAGGAACTTGAAATTTTATGCTGATAGCTGTATGGAATCACTGAATGATAATAAGCGAGGACATGATACAGATTTGTATTTTATAAAGATGATTCTCTGGATGAAATGGATTCTGGGAGCTAAAAAGAAGGGAAAAACATTTAGAAGATTATTGTAGTAATCTATGTGAGAAATGGTGACTATGCAAATATGAAGAAGACAGGATATAACTCAAAGAAATTAAGGAGTAAAACTTACTTAATTTGTTAATAAAATGGAATACAGAAGGTAAAAGAGAGGAAAAGACTATAAAATGATTCCTGGAATGGCAGCATCATTCACTGACGCAAGACACGTAAGGGGACACAACACGTTTTGGAGAAAAGTTAAGCTTCTTTGCAGTTGTGTGGAATTTAAGTGCCTATAGAGCATGCACGTAGAGGTACCTTATAAGGAATAGGTACCAAGTAGGAAAGATGTCTGGGCTGGATCTCTAAATTTTAGAGACATATGGTTTGAACATTAAGACATGAGAATGAAAAAGATGATCGAGGTAGATTGTATGGAATAAAAAGTGATTTAAAGATGCAATTCCAACATTTAAGGTATCTGTCAGTTAAGGAAAAGTTGCTTACGGAAAAGCCTGAAAAGAAGAATCCAGAGAAGAGGAACGTTGAGAAAGAAAAAAGTCAGCAAAAGAAAAGGAGAAATTAAAAAAAAAAAAGAAGAAGAAGAAGAAGAAGAAGAGTCAATGGTATGCAATGCTACAATGACATAAAATAAGGGCCAGGATGTGCACTGAGTTTGGTAACTAAAAATTCATCCATACTGACCTTAGTCAGTAGTTTCAGTGGACTGGTGAATATGAAAGCCATGTTGCAGTAGATTGAGGTATTAATGAAGGATAAGCATGTGAAGACAAAAAGTACAAATTATTTTTTCAAGAAGCCTGGCTATAAAGAGAAGGAGAAAGGTTGAGTAGGTTCTAGAAATGTCAACAGAATTTAGGTATCTTCATGTCTTGTAATGGGAGAGACTTGATCGTCTTCACATCCCACCTCACCCAAATAAGCAAATAAATAAAAAAGAGAGTGTGATAGGAAGAAACAGGAAAAAAAAAAAAAAAAAACTTTACATGTGACACACTGTTGCAATTTCAAGCCTTGCTTTCCCTTGACTGAAATTGTGTCTATTTTTCTGTTTATAATGTGGCACAGTGCCTAGACCATAGCAGGAATTAAAATACACGTTGAAAGAGTAAGTGGGTTGACATGGTTTGATGTTGTCCCCACCCAAATCTCATGTTGAAATGTAATCCCCAATGTTGGAGGTGGGGCCTGGTGGGAGGTGATTGGCTCATGGGGGCAGATTTCTCATGAATGGTTTACCATTCCATCGGTACTGTCCTCGCAATGGTGAGTTTTCATGAGATCTGGTCATTTAAAAATATGTGGCACCTTCCCCCTCTCGTTTGCTCCTGCTTTTGCCATGTGATGTGCCTGCTCCCCCTTTGCCTTCCACCATGATCGGAAGCTTCCAGAGGCCTCCCCAGAGGCACATGCCACCATGCTTCCTGTATAGCCTGCATAATCATGAGCAAATTAAATCTCTTTTCTTTATAAATTACCCAGTCTCAGGTATTTCTTTATAGCAATGCAAAAACAACCTCATACGTGAGTGTAACAATTAATAGGAGTAAAGAAAGTAATAGTAGGTAACTTTGTAATTGAGAAGGCATAAATTGAGGTAATTGTTTGATGGTTTCTTTCCTCTGTGAAGTAATGTGCAGGTTGTCTGCTCAGGGCAAAGGTAAAAGGCTACAGGAGGGTGATTAAAGGCACAGCCATTATCGAAAATGTGGAGGAAGCTGAACTGAAATACACAGAAGTCTTGCCAGGGAGTGCTGATAATTACTCTAAGACTAGAAACCATGCATGCCTAATAGCACCTAGGTCAGTACAGGAAAAAGTGAGAGAGTTTTAAAATTGGAAACAGGATATCAATTGAATAACGAATTTAAACAAACAGGAGGGGGCTTTAACTTGAGAGGAAATAGAGGCAACAACTGAGAAAATTTCTCTCCCAGCCAATAACTAATGTGCAGAAGAAAATAAAGGAGCTGAGAGCATGGAAAGCTGTGGTCAGAGTGGCATGTTAAATACAACAGAAGGAGCAGCTTTAATGATGACAGATCACAGGACACAGCCCTGGATATAAGTGGATAAAGCATAAAAGAAGTAAAGGTCATTAGATACGCGGGGGTTAAGGAGCTGTGAAGCCAGACTGACAAGTGGCTTATCCACACGGACTTTGAGGTCACCCAGGATGATGGCAGGACACAGATGATGGTGAGCCAAGTACTAAGATTTTCAGTGATAGATGGAAGATGATAATGCTAGAGGGAGTGGATGGTAGATAACAATGATGAAGTAGGCTGGACCACAGCCGAATGGGAGTGGTCTCAGAAAACAATATTTTGTTTTGAAAAAGGCAGAAACATAATGGTTTGGATGTGGCAGTAGGGAGCTGTGATAATGCAAACTCATCTTTTTCTACCTGTGGTATGAGGGGCATAGGAGATGAACAACGTCTTATCCACATTGCTTGAAAGGGGCTCATCATTTTTGGGATAAACCTAGACTACTAAGAAGGAGTCATAAATCCTTCATGCAAGATCATTCAATGGACACATGAATCTTCTAAAATGGCTGTTTTCTTAGGCTGTTTTGTTATTAATGAGAATTAGTAAGCCACATTCACCACTCTATGGTAGACATTCCTGCACACTGCTGTACATTTATAATCTCTTTGAAAGAAAACCAACCAGTCATCCCAGATACAAAATCTAAAACCTAATTAAATAGGTCATAATATTTCTGAAATTTAGAGGCTAATCATTAAAACAGAATGAAATAAGCTTTGTTGGCAAACTTCAGAATTCTCTCTCATTCCCCATTCACTGCTAGGGATTTGACAGTAACCTTAAGACTTTCCTGTTACTCCTTCTATCTGTCCCTCAAATCCTTCTCTCATATATCTCTGATAGAGACCTCTATTTTTTGACATATAAAAAGCTAAACAACCTAAGATCAAAAAATACGATACACAAATTCTGAGATGATTAGAATATGCCTTAAAATGCTATTTCACCATAAGGATATATAAAGAATAATACTCTACAAAAACACTCCCTTCTATTATACAATGGGGTAAAAGGATTTTTGTGATCTCTAGAACATTATTCCTTTGAGATGAGATTTTAACATCCTATTGCCCTTGCTAACGATGTCGCTGGGCTTCATGATAACAATATTCCTTTGGTTATCATGAATCAGCTGTTTTTGTCTTTTATGTCTACTCTGAGCTACTTTCAGAGCTACTCTGAGACCTTTAGAAGGTCATTACACCTGGGAGAAGAAGGGTTGCCTGACTCACTCTTGGTAGTTCGAGGCAAGAATCTTTGAGCAATCAGCATCCAAGCTGTGACCTGAAGCAATAGAGGCATGGACATTCAGGGGATTGGGGACTGCAAGAAGTTTAATAGATCTAGATCTTGGAGTACACAGTAGGGAATGGAAAAATCAACTGGAGATTTAAGTAGTGGCTTTGTAAACCATGTTAAGGATTGTGGTTTGCACTTTCCCTTGGAGGAATAGAATAGGGATCCTCAGGAGTTTCTGCTGATTTCCACTTCTTCCAGACCACTCCGAGGGTGATGTTGACTGTAGAACCCAGAGAGAGAGGGTACAGCTATAGCTCTACCTCAATAGCATCTGCATCCACATGCACACATATACTTAGTCCACTCACAACCCCAAACTGCAATACTCAAGTCTTTTAATATTATCAAAATGGAAAAGAAAGGGCTGGGTCTGCCCTGAGCTGGTTGGCTCAGTCATATCATCAGTAGAAAAGGTCTGTAGAGAAACTGGTCCCTAAGTTCTGTATATTCCTTTCTAGATGGACTACAGATAAGTGAAAAAAACCGAGAGGCTACAGAATTGGGTATCTGGAGAAGGAAAAGTGTAATATTAAAAATGTAATCTGAGCATTAATAAAAAAAACTAATGATGCTACTTAACAGAGATAACAGGATGTCCTACCTAAGGTTAAATTAGGTCACTGCCACTGATAAATTTAAGACTGAAAGTTTAACATGCTTATTTTGTTACCAGCCTTCTGTGAGCCCAAAGGCTATTTGCTTTACATTGATCCTATTTGGATCCTTCTGCGAAGCTTAAAGTGGCCATGAGACACAGGTGAGGTAGTGGTGAAAATGGTAAGAAGCCATTTTAGTTTCTTCCTGCCAACCTTCCTTCTTGAATCAGACACTTTCATTTCAATTGCTATGAGATCACATAGTGAAAACATGTATTCCCAGAGGGTGATACAGTGTAATATTATCCTTAATAGGCAAATCCAAGGCATAGCCAGTCCCAAGTTGATCACTAGTGCAAATCGTAAAATACCTAAGTAACTTTTAGGTGACTTTCTCATAAACACCAGAATGACACAGGTTTTCTTAACAAAATATCACAGTGGTTTGAGACCTAGGATGCTTCTAAAACATTGTTATTGCTCCCAGATTTCGTTTCTCAGAGAATTAGGAGAGAAACAAAGGTTTATTGAGGACCTGTTATCTATAAGTTGTTCAGGTGGGTGCTTTAGGGAATTTGTTCATAAAATGTACATATCAGGTATTATTATTGTCTTCATTTTATTGATGAGAAAACTGAGACTCAGAGAGATTGAGTAAGTAATCTGACGAAGATTCTGCAGAGTAATGTACGCTTAGTCAGCACTGAAACCCAAGTCAATGGGTCTTGTTTCTAAAACACATGTTCTTTTCACTCTACCACATTTCTATTTCAGTGACCAGATATATGTATTTTTCTGACCTAGAAAGAAAGATTGGATTCATTATCCATAGGCTTCTGGGTTCACAAATCACCATAACCAGTCAACTACCTGAGAGACTATTTAGTCCTCAGCTTTAAACAAACTTTTCTACTTCCCTCCAAGTTGAAACTGTAATAGAGACACAAAAAACCCTTCAAAAAATCAATGAATGCAGGAGCTGCTTTTTTGAAAAGATCAACAAAATTGATAGACTGCTAGCAAGACTAATAAAGAAGAAAAGAGAGAAGAATCAAACGAACGCAATAAAAAGCGATAAAGGGGATATCACCACCAATCCCACAGAAGTACAAACTACCATCAAAGAATACTATAAACACCTCTATGCAAATAAACTAGAAAATCTAGAAGAAATGGATAAATTCCTCGACACATGCATCCTCTCAAGACTAAACCAGGACGAAGTTGAATCTCTGAATAGACCAGTAACAGGCTCTGAAATTGAGGCAATAATTAATAGCTTACCAACCAAAAAAAGTCCAGGACCACAGGATTCACAGCCGAATTCTACCAGAGGTACAAGGAAGAGCTGGTACCATTCCTTCTGAAACTATTCCAATCAATAGAAAAAGAGGGAATCCTCCGTAACTCATTTTATGAGGCCAGCATCATCCTGATACCAAAGCCTGGCAGAGACACAACAAAAAATGAGAATTTTAGACCAATATCCCCGAAGAACATCGATGCAAAAATCCTCAATTAAATACTGGCAAACCAAATCCAGCAGCGCATCAAAAAGCTTATGCACCACGATCAAGTGGGCTTCATCCCTGGGATGCAAGGTTGGTTCAACATACGCAAATCAATAAATGTAATCCAGCATATAAACAGAACCAAAGGCAAAAACCACATGATTATCTCAATAGATGCAGAAAAGGCCTTTGACAAAATTCAACAACGCTTCATGCTAAAAACTCTCAATAAATTAGGTATTGATGGGACGTATCTCAAAATAATAAGAGCTATCTATGACAAACCCACAGCCAAGATCATACTGAATGGGCAAAAACTGGAAGCATTCCCTTTGAAAACTGGCACAAGACAGGGATGCCCTCTCTCACCACTCCTATTCAACATAGTGTTGGAAGTTCTGGTCAGGGCAATCAGGCAGGAGAAGGAAATAAAGGGTATTCAATTAGGAAAAGAGGAAGTCAAATTGTCCCTGTTTGCAGATGACATGATTGTATATCTAGAAAACCCCATCGTCTCAGCCCAAAATCTCCTTAAGCTGATGAGCAACTTCAGCAAAGTCTCAGGATACAAAATCAATGTGCAAAAATCACAAGTATTCTTATACACCAATAACAGACAAACAGAGAGCCAAATCATGAGTGAACTCCCATTCACAATTGCTTCAAAGAGAATAAAATACCTAGGAATCCAACTTACAAGGGATGCGAAGGACCTCTTCAAGGAGAACTACAAACCACTGCTCAATGAAATAAAAGAGGATACAAACAAATGGAAGAATATTCCATGCTCATGGGTAGGAAGAATCAATATCGTGAAAATGGCCATACTGCCCAAGGTAATTTATTGATTCAATGCCACCCCCATCAAGCTACCCGTGACTTTCTTCACAGAATTGGAAAAAACTACTTTAGAGTTCATATGGAACCAAAAAAGCCCACATTGCCAAGTCAATCCTAAGCCAAAAGAACAAAGCTGGAGGCATCACGCTACCTGACTTCAAACTATACTACAAGGCTACAGTAACCAAAACAGCATGGTACTGTTACCAAAACAGAGATATAGACCAATGGAACACAACAGAGCCCTCAGAAATAATGCTGCATATCTACAACTATCTGATCTTTGACAAACCTGACAAAAACAAGCAATGGGGAAAGGATTCCCTATTTAATAAATGGTGCTGGGAAAACTGGCTAGCCATATGTAGAAAGCTGAAACTGGATCCCTTCCTTACACCTTATACAAAAATTAATTCAAGATGGATTAAAGACTTAAATGTTAGACCTAAAACCATAAAAACCCTACGAGAAAACCTAGGCAATACCATTCAGGACATAGGCATGGGCAAGGACTTCATGTCTAAAACACCAAAAGCAATGGCAACAAAAGCCACAATTGACAAATGAGATCTAATTAAACTAAAGAACTTCTGCACAGCAAAAGAAACTACCATCAGAGCGAACAGGCAACTTACAGAATGGGAGAAAATTTTTGCAACCTACTCATCTGACAAAGGGCTAATATCCAGAATCTACAATGAACTCAAACAAATTTACAAGAAAAAAACAAACAACCCCATCAAAAAGTGGGCAAAGGATAGGAACAAACACTTCTCAAAAGAAGACATTTATGCAGCCAAAAGACACATGAAAAAATGCTCATCATCACTGGCCATCAGAGAAATGCAAATCAAAACCACAGTGAGATACCATATCACACCAGTTAGAAAGGTAATAATTAAAAAGTCAGGGAACAACAGGTGCTGGAGAGGATGTGGAGAAATAGGAACACTTTTACACTGTTGGTGGGAATGTAAACTAGTTCAACCATTGTGGAAGTCAGTGTGGCGATTCCTCAGGGATCTAGAACTAGAAATACCATTTGACCCAGCCATCCCATTACTGGGTATATACCCAAAGGATTATAAAACATGCTGCTATAAAGACATACGTACACGTATGTTAATTGCGGCACTATTCACAATAGCAAAGACTTGGAATCAACCCAAATGTCCAATGATAGACTGGATTAAGAAAATGTGGCACATATACACCATGGAGTACTGTGCAGCCATAAAAAATGATGAGTTCATGTCCTTTGTAGGGACATGGATGAAGCTGGAAACCATCATTCTCAGCAAACTATCACAAGGACAACAAACCAAATACCGCATGTTCTCACTCATAGGTGGGAATCGAACACTGAGAACACATGGACACAGGAAGGGGAACATCACACACTGGGGACTGTTGTGGGGTGGGGGGATGGGGGAGGGATAGCATTAGGAGAGGGATAGCATTAGGAGATAGACTAATGTTAAATGACGAGTTAATGGGTGCAGCACACCAACATGGCACATGTATACATATGTAACAAACCTGCACGTTGTGCACATGTACCCTAAAACTTAAAGTGTAATAAAAAAGAAAGAATGAATGAAAGAAAGAAAGAAAGAAAGAAAGAAAGAAAGAAAGAAAGAAAGAAAGTGTATTAGGTTGATAGCTCCCAAGTGATACGGTTTTAATTCTTTGAAAAAAGATAAAAAATCGCAATGTATCTAATTTTGAAAGCAAAGCTTAAGTTATGAATGTAAAGGACTTCCCATTATGACCTTTGTCCCCAACTCATGAGTGTGTATGTGTGTTCTTTTTCTTTCCTTTTCTGACATTTAAAAAATTATTTTTTAGAGATGGGGTCTCTCTGTTGCCCAGGCTGGAGTGGACTGGCATGATCACAACTCATTGCAATCTCCAGCTCCTGGGATCAAGAGATCTTCCCGCCTTAGCCTCTCAAGTAGCTGGGACTACAGGCACATGCCATTACACCTGGCTAATTTATTTTATTATAATTGTTACAGCCAGGCTCTCATTATGTTGCTTAGGCTGGCCTCAAACTGCTGGTTTCGAACTCCTGGCCTGAAGTGATTCTCCTGCCTCAGCCTCTCTAATAGCTGGGATTACAGGCAAGAACCACTGCACCAGGCAACTCTTTTTCTTTTTTAATGAAATAATAGAGCTAGTAGAAAATAGTTTGCTTTTTAAAGTGCTTACTTAATAAAAAAAAAAAGTGGGCAACTCGAAATAAAAAATCAAACAATATCTAAAATGTTTAAAAGATTTTTAAAAATCAAAGTATAAAATAATATCAAAATTTAAAAACCGGGATTCTATTCCCCAAAGTTCTGTTCAAATCTGTTAGATTTATCTTCCCTTGACCCTAAGTAATATCTTGGGCAAGCCCTAGAGCTTCTTTCCTGACCCTTAGTTAATAAGATGTTATCTGGTCACATTCAGTCACAATAATAGACTCATTTTAGTAATAAACATCTTAAGACTAGTAATTAAAACTCTTTACTTCACACAAAGTTTCCTCCCCAAGCTTGGCCTGTTCCTGGCTGGCAGCCTGAAGTAGGGAAAGGAGAGATATGGTGACCTTTTCTTTGTACCTTTCTAGCTACCCTCTATCCCCTGACCCCACATACATATTGAGCTGTGGCTTCTGACTCTACTGGGTTTGGGGATGAGAGGCAGTGAGAGTAAAATGAAGGAGTGGTTTTAATTAATGGCGCAGCTAAAACTGGATTTTGTTCTCTCTGCACATGGCAGATGTTTAAAGCTCATTCTTTCTTTTATGCAAGTTTTTATACTATCCAGCCTCATTTGTACCTCTTGAAATTTTGCTCAGTGGCCTATCACCATTCAGGATCAAGACAAAAATCAATGAGCATTTATTGTGTGTCATGCACTGTACAAAGTGCCAGGATATTTATCCAAACTCCCGGCAATGCTAAGCGCAATGCAAAAAGACATATTAGAAAACGAATCTTATTAACTTTAACTTTTCAACTGTATTTCATCATAAAGTCTTACTTTACAAGGTAATTGCTGTTGTGAAAAAGGGATAGGTCATGGTCTCATTTCCCAGATGTTATTTGATATATGCTATAAATTATATTAGCTCCAACATAGTCTGCACTTTGAACTTAGAAAAACAATCTTCAGACAGCATGCATTCTAATTCTTGAAATAAGTATGCCCACAAACTGTAGTTTAAGACAGAATAGGTATGCTTCTCATGTTTTAATTCAGTTGAATTTCAGATGATCTCAGGAATGTACAGAACGAGAATTAATTAATAATTAATTAATTAATAAGAATTAATTAAGAATTAATTAATAAGAATTAATTAATTGCTTGACATAGGTGATTTCCTGAACTTTAAGCTTCCACATCACAGTACGAAGTTGGTTCTAAGATAAGAAATATAATAAATTCTCGCCCAAGGACAGACCTGAATCTCCAGTTGCCTGGAGGCTGACTCAACTGAAATCATGGCGTTTGACGGCACTTGGAAGGTAGACCGGAGTGAAAACTATGACAAGTTCATGGAAAAAATGGGTAGAGACTTTATTCCTTTGTGGCTCATTCTTTGCTTTCTTACAAACATTTTTCTTTCTAACTCCTAAATCTCTAGATTACAGATAGCTTACAGATAGCTCCTGATGTGGCAGTGAGGATCCAGAAGATGTTCAGAGGAAGGAAACCATATTCTCCCTTCTTACATTAGGAAGAATCCACTATCTTACTAATGGAAGAAAAGATTCTTTGAGTGCTGTCCTCTGAAACACACCAAAAAGATCCAGATATGTTTCCTTCACTCTTTAACTGAAAAATGACTTTTTTTGTTGTTTACAGTAAGAAAATGGCAGCATGTAATGATAACTTCCAGATCTGAAAATGTTAAATTCTAGGAGATGGAAAAGCAAAGACCATATAAGAAAGTAATGAAAAATGTTCTCCTAAAATTTATAGCTCTGAATAAGTTAGATTTAATTCTCATTTCTTCTAACTTAAAAAATTTTTGGAATAATCTTGAGAAGCTATGTAGTTTTCTTCAGGGTGTTTTTTTTTTTTTTTTTTTTTTTTTTTATTATACTTTAGGGTTTTAGGGTACATGTGCACAATGTGCAGGTTTGTTACATATGTATCCATGTGCCATGTTGATTTCCTGCACCCGTTAATTCGTCATTTATAAATTGATATCAATACTCTGGCAGCCCATATACCATACAAGATAGGCAAACAAATTTGTGTCATTCCCCTAAAAGAAAAATCTGCATCAATTATAGCTTACAGTTTAGGAACTCTAAGTTTAAATTTATAAAATTTGTAGATTCTTATGGTAATTTTGGCTTAATATTTGCTAATTTTCTCATTTTTGTGTCAGAAAGAAATGCCACAAGAAACAAAGAGAATTATAAAGTTCAAAATGTTAAAGCCACTATGAAAAACAAAGGGGCATTTAAGAAAAAAGAATACTGTATATGTGGAATTAAAGATGTGCTTCCTTACAAATATATGAATATACATTTTAATCCCTCATTTGATATTTCTAGAATTTGATTTACTTAACACTGAAATGAACAGTTTGTTAATCTTATTAAAGTTG
Organism: Symphalangus syndactylus; assembly: GCF_028878055.3. Taxonomy (NCBI): domain Eukaryota; kingdom Metazoa; phylum Chordata; class Mammalia; order Primates; family Hylobatidae; genus Symphalangus; species Symphalangus syndactylus. The sequence continues at coordinate 55,190,074 of NC_072426.2, forward strand.
CTCAGCTCTAAGATTCTATAATTCTGTACTCTACTTAATTTTTCTCAAGTTTTGGAAAAACAACTTTAATCAGTTCTCTTGATCTGACTGAACCTGAACTTCCATAGAAGCAATCTGAATGTTCTTGTGCAAAGGCAATGCTACCGAGTTTTCTTGCCACCCTCAAAATAAACAAACAAAACATAACTTGGAAAAATAAACACTTCCTATGGGATTTGACTTTATTTTCTCCATTGTCTTACCTTTTGCAGGTGTTAATATAGTGAAAAGGAAGCTTGCAGCTCATGACAATTTGAAGCTGACAATTACACAAGAAGGAAATAAATTCACAGTCAAAGAATCAAGCACTTTTCGAAACATTGAAGTTGTTTTTGAACTTGGTGTCACCTTTAATTACAACCTAGCAGACGGAACTGAACTCAGGGTAAGAATTTTTTTTTTATGAGCAATGCATTCTTGATTTTTCTACCCAATATTAAAATGATCTCTGCTCTATTTCATTGGATGGTTTAATTAATGCAGGTCTCCTTCATTAACTGAAGAAGCCAATGAAGTTTGTCTACATTATATATTGCACAAATTGGCAGGGTATTTAAATATGCTTTTATTTTTATATGCATCTGTGAAGAATCTGAATTGAACAATAAGAATTAGAAAACTATCTTTTGAATGACTGAGTATAGACCTATTGACAAAGAAATTTAAAACTGTGTTTTTAAACAGTATAGCAAAAGAAGCCTTCAGAGCTAATATGTAACTTAACTGTAATAGCAATTTAACATGTTGAAATAATAAAAGAAGTGAATAAATGAACAAATGAGTGAGTTACCAAATGGAAAGATCTGATGTATTGTAGGTCATTGGGAGTGTACCTTTTCATGTTTAAGATAACACATTTTAGGAAGTCATCATTTTCAACAAATTTTTAAAAACTTTTTTTAGCCTCAACATTTTTCTATTTAAATTACATGTTTGTAATGGCAATTTAACTACTGAATGTTTTAACAGTTATGTCTTTCTTTAGTTCCACAATCACACAAATTAAAACATGCACAGAGTTGTTAACATCTCCATGAAACTAATTTTAACCATGACTATATTTCTGGACACGTAACATGAAAGATTCAGAAAGAATTGCTGCTCATCTGCCTTAAAATTCAGCATATGGAAATTATTGAAGAGAACAAGCATAATGGTTATCAACACATACTCTGTAGCCCAATGGCCTAGGTTCAATCCTGACTCTGTGACTTTAGGTGAATCACTGTGCCATTTTACAGTCTCCTCTTCTGTAAAGTAGAGATAATAGTATCAGTTTCATAGGGTCACCATGAAGATTAAATGAAAAAGTGTGTCTACAGAACTCAGAACAGTGCCTGACATGTGTAAGACCCTAATAAATGCCATTATTATTATTATTATTATTATTATTATTATGTAGGGGACCTGGAGCCTTGAGGGAAATAAACTTATTGGAAAATTCAAACGGACAGACAATGGAAATGAACTGAATACTGTCCGAGAAATTATAGGTGATGAACTAGTCCAGGTGAGTTGTAAAATTTATAGCTATTTTCAAAAGGCAAAAATTACCACAAAACAATAATTTTTGTCACTGCTGAGCCAGATCTTCAATAAACAGACTACTTCTTTTCTCATAAATCTTACTGATTTTAAAAATATTGTATAGCTATTTTCTGATGCCTATTTACTAAAGAGAACTTACATATGTCAAATAATCAACGCCTATTTTAACTGACAATGTAAATGACTACAAACCAACATGGGTTTTAAAATGGCTGTATCCTATATCTGTATAAAATCTTGCTATCAAGCACAAGAAAAAATTGTATAAACTCATATTCATATAATATATATGAATATATAATATAAAAATAGTATAAACTCATATAGTATAAAACTATAATACTACTTTTTCTTAATTTAGATGTAAATCTTAAATTCTTCTGTTTGTTAACACCTTTCAGACTTACGTATATGAAGGAGTAGAAGCCAAAAGGATCTTTAAAAAGGATTGAGCATTATTCTTGGAGCACAGCTCAAAATACAAATTGGACAGACGATCTATATTGTACCAGAACTGTTTCTTTCACCCCATCATGTATAAGGTTACTGACTGATTGGTCCTTTTATAAACATTGGTATATTTCCATTCATGCCAAAGCAAAAGAAGTAAAAGCTAATTAGGATTTAATTTGTTTTATATTCTCTAAGATATATATATTTACTAAAAGAATTTGTGACATTTTAAACAACAAAAATAAATATTGTGTCCATGTTGCTTTATATGTAGCCTTGCCTTTTAAAACAAAAAGTATGTGAATACGAATTGACAGATTGTTTTGGTAGAGAGAGGGTCTTACTCTTTCACTCAGGCTGGAATGTAGTGGAGAGATCATAGCTCACTGTAACCTCAAACTCCTGGACTCATGCAATCTTCCTGCCTCAGCCTTCTGAGTAGCTAGGACTATGGGTACATTCCACCATGCCCAGCTAATTTTTGTTTTCTTTTTATTTTTTTTAGAGATGGGGTCTTGCTATATTGCCCAGGCTGGTCTTGAACCCCTGGCCTCAAGCGATCCTCCTGCCTCAGCCTCTCAAGTTGTTTTTTTTTTTCTTTACATTTGATAAACTAAAAGCATAGGCTGCATATGAGTCTTTAACATCTTGCACTGGTTGTGAATAATTTTCTGGCACTGGTTGTAAGTAATATCTATTATTATAAAAATAATATATGCTCAACCAGAAAACTTAGAAATAAGAAACACAAATGGAAAATAAGTATTTCCATAACTCATAATCCAGAGATAATTGCCATTCTGATTTTGATAGATATCCTCCCAGCCCTCTTCCCTGGGGGTAGATATTTCCCAATACATACCACTTTGAACAGGATGATAGGAAATAAATGATGTACTACGTTAAATTAAATTATTGTATAACATTTTTGTACACATCAGTCATTCCCAGGCTTGGCTGAAAATCAGGATCATCTGAGAAACTTAAACAATTTCTGCATTCTTAATCTCCACTGTTATTCTATTATATCAGAATCACTAATAGAACCAAGAATTCTAGAAAATTTCCTGGTGGTGATTCTGATGCAGGCTGTCCACTAACTAGTCTTTGAGAACAATGGAGATATCAGTTATCAATGTTATTTTTAACCACCCCCTTCTTTTTTGTTGTTGTGGGTTTCTTCACATAAACATATACGTTGCCAATTTTCCAGGGCTCAAAAAGTTTCCTTTTATTCATATTTTCACATGACGTAAAATTTTATGTGCTTCACGTAATTGTATTTTAGCAGGGTACATATTAGGGGATGGAAAGAGGGATCAAATTTTTAAGCATTTGCAGCTGCAACTCTATAGACTTTTGACAAATTCTTTTTCACACTGATGTAGATAACAGCTTAATATTTACATAGTTCTTACTACTTGCCACACACTGTTCTAAATGGTATATACATATGACATATACGTTAAAATGTAGAAAGAAAAATGTTTGAGTACCTAATGAAAATGAATAGATTAGAGAGTATGTAATCTTTGAAAGTTGAATACTGCGTGTTCTCACTTTTAAGTGGGAGCTAAATAATGTATACACATGGACACACCAGAATGTAGAATAATAGACACTGGAGACTTGGAAGAGTTGGAGGGTTGGCGGGGGGCGATAATAATTTACTTAATGGGTACAATGTACATTATTCAGGGGGTGATGGTTACAGCCCAGACATTACCACTATGCAATATATCAATGTAACAAAACTATACTTGTACTCTTTAAATTTATATAAAAAATACCTTAAATCTATGTTCATTTTATAATTTCATAAAAATCTTCACATAGGAAATAGTAATTATTTAGATTTTCACATGCTTCTCTTCACAAAAGCTCAATGTACTTTTATCCCTCTAATCTTATGTGTCTACCATATATGAATCAGGAAAAGGCAGGTATTAATCTCAATACAAAAATTGAGAGAGACAAAGGCACAAAGAAGTTTATTAGCTTGTCTAATATTGTACAAAGTCCATGATGAACGGAAGAATTAAATGTAGGTCTTGACTTTCAGCCTAGATCATTATGATCTATGCTATTACTCAGCCTCTTATAAACAAAAATATATTAAGAAAAAAATGTCCTTAATTCCTCAGTGGCACCCAAGAATAGCACTCTAAATGAGTCAGGTCAGACTGTAAAATAATGGTGTTCAGTGATTAGACACTTATCTATTTCTAGTCTCATTGCAGGCTGACTTTTTTCACCATTTATATCTTTTCCAGAATTAAATTTCCACTATTTATTAGTATTGGAGAGCAGCCTATTATTTGTTAAGTGACTTCCATTTCAACAACCCTTTTTTGGGAAAACTAACCTTGTCATTACACCACCCTGCTTGGCCAAAAGAGGGTCCCTGACCCAAGAGCAGCCAATCTACCACAATTTGGCCGGATCATGAGCTCTGTGTAGAAGGAAAAATGACAACTAACTGAACCTGCAAGAACCTCTTTTTAGGGAGTTTGAATTTGAGAAGTACACAGTTAGTGTTGATAGCAAGGAAAAAGGCTTAAGGAGGACAAACAGAGCAGACAACAAGTAGAAGTCATGAGTACCTGAAACTATGAACAAGCAGAAACCATAGGGTAGATAGCAGAATGTCGGGGCAGTCAGAAGCAGTTGTAGTAGTAGAAGCTGAAATATTTACACATGCAATATGGTATCTGGGATTTGCTTCAAATTGCTTTCTCCTCAATCTTTGGTTGGGGAGGAAGATTGATACAAGTTGGCAATTCTTGCAGCTGTTGCAAAGTGCCTGACACATAATAATATATGATAGGTTCACTGAATAGGAACGTAGGAATTCATTATACTCATCTCTGTACTTTTGTATGTATTTGAGATTTTCCATAACAAGAAGTTAAAAATATAGTATTTACATACACATATAACTCCAGAATCCAACCACTTCCCATCACTTCCACTGCTATCACCTTAGTATCAGCCACCATTATCTTTTTCCTGGATTACTGTTACAACTCTCTAAAAAGCCTACAAACTTCTACCTTCCCTACTCCACCCCTTTAGTCTCTTTTTCTACACAGCAGCCAGAAGGATCCTTTAAAAATCTAAATCTGATCACATCACTTATCTGCTCAAACTGCTGCAATGGCCTCCCATTTTCACTCAGAGGAAAAAGCCAATGTTCTTACAATGACCTGTAAGACCCTATATGATCAGATGCCCTGTTACCTCTCCAACACGTGGTCCTGTTTTTCATGAAATATCTGGGGGAAGAGTGTTTCAAGCAGAGGAAACACCCTGGAGCAGACACCAAGGCAGTAGCAAGCCTGGTAAATTTGAAGAACATACCCTGGAAAGAGTCCCCAAGATCACCCAGAGCTGACCAAAAACAAGACCAATGTTCAGGAAATACAGGCTGACTCAGCTTTCCTAAAATTTAGGAATGATGTGGTGAAAGAGAATGGGTTTTAGAATCACAGACTTGCTCAAATTCTTGTCTGCCCATTTACTGACTAAAATTCAAGTTCTGATTCTCTATTTTTCTCATTTGAAAAATGGGGAAAATGTAATGATTTTCTGAGCTTGTTGCTAATTGAGATATTACGTATAAAACATCAAGTGCAATGCCTGGCATATATCTGGTAGTCAAATATAACACAAACATGTATCCTTCCTCTGTAGAGAAAATGGGGCAAAGTATATCCTGAGTAGATGGGAAAACTCTTTTCTTAAAATACCTCTCATGGAGTCTGTGTGAGAGAGTGAGCCTTGGCCTGGTAGATGAGAATACTTAGTTCCGGTCCAGTCTGTGACATAACTAGCTGGGGACTTTGGGAGAGTCTCTTCATCTCTTTGGAATGTAGTTTAATCATCTTTAAAATGAGAGGATTGAACTAGATCTCTAAATTTTCTTTCAGTGCTAAGATTCTATGATGTCTGAATAACATTTAGTGATTCCTTCCTTTCTTAAGCAGCCCTTTTGCTGTGGGTCACAGGGGACAGGACATTAGAATAATGGAAGGTAGGATGGGAAGAGGGAAATATTTACATTATAAAGTATGGCTGGTTTCATGGGTGTACGGCTTGTACAGTCTCAGAGGGCCCTGTGCTTGGTTTAATGCTCTTTTCTTACTGTCCTAAAATTCTCAATACTTTTTGAACATCTTCTGCATTTTCATTTTACACAGGGCCCTGAAAATTATGTGGCTTGTCCTATTTCTATGGATTGACTATTAATAAGTACAAAAGATATTTTCCTATGAGCAACTAGAGAGAATGGTAGCAAGATATCTCTAGGCACCTAAAGAGGGGTGAATGGATGCATGGAAAAGATAGTTGCCTGGGATAAAATGGAAGTGAGATAAGGTTATGTGGGGATGGGGAGGGGAAAAAAGAGGTGGATGGTCACTTTATCATTATGAAGTGCTTCTTTACCTTTTGCTACTTGCTTTCTCTAAACTATAGTATAAGAATGCCATCTGCTGGCCAAGGATACAGACTCTTTCAGAGGTTTCCAATGCAGTGTCTTTGCTGCATTTCAGTGTCTAGGGAGTGTTCCAGAAAGGTCTGATATACCATATTCTACACTTTAAAATGTTAATTATTAAATGCTTCTTCAGTTCCAAACTCCACACTAAACAAAGCTAATACAAAGACTCCTCTTGAACCGATCCACTAAAACTGCTTTCATTTATTGAACAAAAAATAATTTTAAAAAAGCACTATGTGCCAGACAGCAAGTATTTAATGATGAACACTATTGGTAGAGATATTTAGGTCATTAAGAATTTCCTTAAGGCCGGGCGCGGTGGCTCACGCTTGTAATCCCAGCACTTTGGGAGGCCGAGGCGGGCGGATCACGACGTCAGGAGATTGAGACCACGGTGAAACCCCGTCTCTACTAAAAATACAAAAAAAAAAATTAGCCGGGCGTAGTGGCGGGCGCCTGTAGTCCCAGCTACTTGGAGAGGCTGAGGCAGGAGAATGGCGTGAACCCGGGAGGCGGAGCTTGCAGTGAGCCGAGATCGCGCCACTGCACTCCAGCCTGGGCGACAGAGCGAGACTCTGTCTCAAAAAAAAAAAAAAAAAAAAAAAAAAAAAAAAAAAAAGAATTTCCTTAAATGGATACAAACTCTCAGGCTCATCTTGGGTCTGAATCAAAATACCAAGAATAGCATCATCATCTTCAGCATTGGATGATCATCTAGAGTAGGTTATACTTTCACTCAGTGTGTGCTAATATGCAGGGTGGTGTATATTGCTTTCAGGCCCGATGACCAACCTTCAAGCTATTGTCTGGAACAGATTTTACTGGAGAATTGACTGGAAAAGAAGACTATGCAAGACAGTGGCAGAAGATGAAAGTTTGAAGCAAATGGTGGAAATCAACAGTCATGGATAAAGCATAGTGTTCCAGAGGGCTTGTCTCATCCATATATATCCTCATTGAAGATTCCATTAGAATGATGGATTGCGAGAAGTCTTCCCTGACATGTAATCAAGATTTCCAAGAATGAAAGAGGGAGCTTAAACAATTAGTAGTTAGGACTGCTGCGAAGTGAAGGAGTAGTAGAACTCTGAAGGAGGACAGGCAAGGAAGTGCTCCCTAAATGTCAGCCCAGTTTCAAAGCCACATCTCTCAGATTACAGGTAGTGTAACTAGTTCTCATCAAATGATTCTGGCACACTCACTGTATTCACTGGAGAAAACACCTGAAAGTCAAAGAACAGTACTCTTCCTAAACTTGAAAACAAAATGTCTTTCAGGTAAAGGAGTATATGTTCAATGCCATTTCTTGGTTTTAATTTAGAAAATTTTAAACAAGTTTTTCTTTTTTTTTAAAAAAAGGATACTAAAGGGCATCAATGTGACACAGAACTTCCTCTCTTTAACATATACTCGGAACAGAGAAACCTCAGTGAAGATGGAGGTTATTTCACAATCCCAGTCCAGACTGAGTGTTTGTCCTGCATGTTCCCATGGCACAAGGTGTTCAACTCCAGCAATACCATTACTCTGTATTCAATCTGCTTGCCTGCCTCCTCTAGTTTGTGAGCTATATCAGGGCAAGGATAGGGTCTTATATCTATACCCCACATTGTATCCCTCTAACACATAGCAAATATCAATGATTGTAATTTGGGGCATGCTGGGCAGCCCCAGCCTCAGAAAGCCAGCTTTCCCCATTCTTTCTTAAACCCAGAAGATCTACTGAGGGAATAAGTCCTTGTTGTTCTTTACAAACAGATAAACTTATTCTGAACCAGATCACCCTAGCCATATCTGATTAGGTCAAAAATGGCTACCTGACCCAAGGGCAGTCAATTTCTATACTTGAGAGCAGCCAATGATAGGAGAACTTCGACCAAGACCAATAATTCTCATTAATTAAAACCAGGTAGGGTCTATGTTGAGAATTTGACTTCAATACACAGAAAAAGTCATTAGCTAGTAATGATGGGCAAAAGTTAAAAGATACAGATGGAAAAGCAAACAACAGAGGCCATGAGGTAAAAGCAGTCGTGATGAGTTCTAGTAAACAAAAACTGGATAGAAGAAAAGAGGGGTGAGATAACATTTTTAGATGTGGAAGTAATGAATTCTTGCCTCTGGTGGATAAAAAGGTAACTTGCTCAGTATAGACTCCTCGTATTCCGAGTAGCCAAGAATACATATTCCTTTAACCAAATATGAATCAAGCACCTACCATGTGCTAAATATGACATGAGTTTTAGTGGTGAACAAGACAAATCTATTTTGTTCCCATGGAACTTTGAATCTGCTTAGCTTAGAATCTAGACATATAAGATATATTGAACAAGTAAAAATTATTGTGGTAAGTATTATAAAGGAGTAACGGTAGGCTCTCATAGAAATATATGCTATCTTGAATTATATTTTCCATTGAACTATTTTTCATAAGATGCTTGATTGTACGGACTTTCTTGGATTATTAAAGGGCCTAACTCACATGTCAGACTCCTGTCATCCTTATTTTCATACAAATTGGCTCCTACACACAAGGGGGATATCATAAAATCTAAATAAATGCTTTATTTATAAAACATAGCACTAACTCAGATACAGTTAAATGCAACTCCTTCTACCACTACAAGTTAACATTTATTAATACATGGTGTTTCCAATGTGCCAGGTATTTTTCAAAGTGCTTTATAATACCAATTCATGTTCATCATCACAACAAAGTCTATATAATAAGAACAATTATTGTTAGTCTCATTTTACACATGAGAAAACTGAGGCAGAGAGAGGTTATATAACTTGCCCAAGGTCAACAGCCATAAGTCGCTGAACCAGGATTTGGACCCAAGCAGTCGTCCTAGAGTCCAAATTCAATTTTACTTAATGTGGTTATGTAGGTAAATTTTCATTCAAAATATCATCCATCAAAATCTATATTAAGCATGTCTTATATGCAGGCACTATGTGCCAGGTGCTGATCTAGGTGTTACAGATACAACAAAGAACAAGACGGACAAAAGTCCCTGTCATCATAGAAGGGATACAGATAATAAACAAGAGAATGAAGTAAAATATATAGTACATTAGATGATATAAACGCTATTGAGAAAAATAAAACCAGAAAGAGGGATGTGGAGTGTCAGAGGTGAGATCATGGGTGCAGTTTTAAATAGAGAGTCAGATAGCACTGAATAGGTAACATTTGAGCAACACCTTGAAGGGAGTGAGAGAATGAGCCATTCTAAGTATGTTTTAGTCAGAGCCCTGGATTTGGATCCTTGAGCCAGTGACAGTCTTAAAAGAGCCTTGGAATTACACTGAGTGTTTCTGGGCTCTGTAACATAGCGAGCCTAGGGCTGGATACAGCAGCTCACACCTGCAATCCCAGCTACTCAGGAGGTTGAGGCAGAAGGATCTCTCGAGCCCAAGAGGTCAAGGCTGCAGTGAGCCATGATCACACCACTACACTCCAGACTGGGAGAGACTCTGTCTCAAAAAAATAAATAAAGAGCCTAATTAGCATAGCCTATGGGGGCTCAAAGTTGCTAGCTAAGGAAGAACAGAGTAATGTGACAAAATAAGCATTATGAAACAAACAATAGACTCCTTCTATGTTTTGAACTGGAATTTCTGAAGGATTATTTTGTGAGGTAACAATACTGAAAACTTTATGAACTCTATTCTTCCCAGTTTCTAGCTGTTATAAAAACAACACATGATTGATACATTTAGTCGGTGTGGGTTACAAATTGATGAAGTCATTCTCACACCACGGAAAGTAGCCCTGTCCTCCTGTGGGGGTCATTTTACTCATTCCCTTAAGGTTCCTAGGGAGTACCCTTAAACCCCAGGCAAGAGTCACTCTATGAAAATAAAGTTGTTTATGAAATTTAGTGTGCATGGGAATGATGGAGAAACAGAAAAACACCACAGCTGTACTATTCCTACATTCTACAACTCTGACCACTAACGAACCATGAGCCTGTATCCCTCTTGATTTAGGTTAGCTTTTTGGTGTCATCTTTTACCTCCTATGCCTCATGCTTTTCAAAATCAAGTAACATTTCCCCAACTTTGAGGTACCTGTTGCAATACTCCAACAGCTTAAATAAACAGAACTACACCTTTATGTGGCCCATTTGCCAACACAGAAAATAGGAGGAAAATAAACTTTTTCTTTTGAACTCTGAGAATACTCTAAATTTGTCATTTATTTTTTAAGCATGGGAACATCCTTTCAAAAGAAATCCTCATGGAAGCCTAACAATGCCTACACTATCAACTCTACTTTCTGCACCTAGAAGAGGGTACACTAGCTCATTCTTAATGCAACAGTACTTGAGGTTTTCCACTTTAATATTCCTTTCAGGGAGTAAAGAATGGCATAACCTGAAGTTGTCACAAGAAGCAATTATCTGAAGCATCTGGACTTGCTCAATCAGATCTGAGAACAAAGTACTGGACTAGATGGTGTCCTCAAGGTCGTACCATAGGTCCTGGAATATTGAGGTTTAGCTGGCAGCAGAACCTTCTCCTTTCACATCTATCGCTACCTTTTGGCTATCAGCTGGAACATGGGGGCCAAAAGGGCTTAGGTGTCCTCTACCTCACAGACCCAGTGTCTTCTAAGCTTTTCTACTTTAATTTTCTCAGCACCTGAAAAATTCACCTTTTAAGACCTTAAGAGCCCCACTTAAGACATAAAGGCAAGGGCCGGGTGTGGTGGCTCACACCTGAAATCCCTGTGCTTTGGGAGGCCAGGTGAAAGGATCACATGAGGCCGAGAGTTTGAGACCAGCCTGGGCAACAGTGAGACCCTGTCTCTCCCTCTTTCTATGTATAAAAATACATAAAGAGAATTATTTACTTAAGAACTGCTACCCTGATTGCTTCCAGAGAGTCCAACTTAATAAATTACAGGAATTATCTGTTTTAGAACTTTAAGGTTGATTTAGTCCCCTAATGAAGACCAATGTGACTTTTTGTTATGGGGAAGGTGAAGACTGTCAAGTATTAATATTCTTTTTGAGGAGGGTTCTTTTAAGGTGGTAAGATACATATAATATACAATTTGCCATTTTAACTATGTTACATATACAATTCAGTGACTATTAATTATATTCACAATATTGTGTAATCATCACTACCATCTATTTCCAAAACTTTTTCATAACCACAAACAGAAACTTTCCATTAAAGAGTAACACCTAATTCCCCCATCTCCCAAGCCCCTGAAAAATCAAATATTTTCTCCCATTCTATAGATTGTCTTTTTACTTGTGTCTGGCTTATTTCATTTAGTGTTTTTTCAAACATTATTTTAAAACACTTAGCATTATTTCAAGAATCATCATGTTATAGCACGTATCAGAACTTCATTCCTTTTCATAGCTGAGTAATAATTCAAGATATGTATAACTACATTTTGTTTATCCATTTATGGACAGTTGTTTCTACTTTTTGGCTATGGTTAATAGTGCTGCGATGAAACAGCATACTTGGTGTATACTTGGTGTACAAGTATCTGAGTCTTTGTTTTAAATTATTTGGGATATATACCTAGAAGCAGGATTGCTAGGTCATATGGTTATTCTTTAACTTTTTGAGGAATCTCTAAACTACCTTCCATAATGGCTCCATTATTTTACATTCCCACTAGCAATGTTAAAGGATTTAAGTTTTTCCACACCCTTGCCAACACTTGTTATTTTCTGTATTATTATTATATTATTATTGCCATCCTAGTAGATGTGAAATGGTATCTCATCGTGATTTTGATTTGCATTTCCCTAATGACTAATGGTGTACAGCATATTTTCAACTGCATGTTGGCTATTTGTATATCTTCTTTGGAGAAATGTCTGTTGAAGTCCTTTGATCAGTACTTTTTTGAACTGGGTTCTTTTTGTTGTGGAGTTGTAGAAGTTCTTTATATATTCTGTATGTTAAATCTTTATCAGATATATGATTTACAAATATTTTCTTCCATTCTGTAAACTGTCTTTTTACTTTCTTTATAATGTTCTTTGATGCCCAAAAGTTTTTAATTTTGATGAAATCCAATTTATCTATTTTGTTGTTGTTGCTTGATGTTAGCTGTGGGTTCTTCATTATACCCTTTATCAAGCTGAGGAAGTTCCCTTCTATTGCCAGTTTTCTACTGGTTTTTATTAGGGAGTAAAATGCCTATTCTGCTCAATTGAAATGAAATGTTTGTCTTTTTTCCCTTTGTTTTACTAATGTGGCATATTATACTAATTGACTTCCTTATGTTGAGCTACCCTTGCATTCCTGGGATAAACCTCACGTGGTAATGGTATATAATCCTTTTAATATGCTGTTGGTTTCTGTTTGCTAGTACTTTTTGAGAATTTTTTTTTTTGAGACAGATTCTTTTTTTTTGAGATGGAGTGTCACTCTGTCGCCCAGGCTGGAGTGCAGTGGCACGATCTCAGCTCACTGCAAATTCTGCCACCCGGGTTCAGGCAATTATCTTGCCTCAGCCTCCCAAGTAGCTGGGATTACAGGTGCCTGCCACTGCACCTGGCTAATTTTTGTAGTTTTAGTAGAGATGAGGTTTCACTATCTTGGCCAGGATGGTCTTGAACTCGTGACCATATGATCCACCCACCTCGGCCTCCCAAAGTGCTGGGATTACAGGCGTTAGTCACAGTGCCTGGCCCTTTTTGAGAATTTTTGTATCTATATTCATAAGGGATACTGGTATGCAATTTTTTTATAGTGGTAAAAGCATATAACATAAAACTTACCATATTAACCATTTTCAGAAGTACAGTTTAGTAGTGTGAAACATTCAAACAGTTGTGAAACAGATATGCAAAACGTTTTCATCTTGCAAAACTATAACTCTATGCCCATTAAACAATTGGCCTTTTCCCTCTGTCCCCAGCGCCTGGTAACCACTACTCTACTTTCTGTTTCTAGGAATTTGACTACTTAATATATCTCATGTAAGTGGAATCATACAGTATTTGTCTGTCACTGGCTTATTTCATTTAGGATAACGACCTCAAGGTTCATCCACATTGTAGCATTTGACAGGATTTCCTTCCTCTTAAGGCTGAATGATATTCCATTGTATGTATATAATACATTTTTTTTATCCATTCACCTGTTGATGGATATTTGGGTTGCTTCCACCTCTTGGCTATTGTGAAAAGTGCTGCTATAAACATGGGTGTGCAATATCTGTAATTTTCTTTTCTTGTGATGTCATTATCTGCCTTGGTATCAGAGTACTAGCTTAACAGAATGAGTTAAAGAGTGTTCTCTCAGGTCTATTTATTAGGAGAGTTTGAAGAAGAAATAACAGTGTTAATTCTTCTTTAAATGTTGGATAGAATTCACCAGAGAAGTGATCTACTCCTGGACTTTTCTTTTTTGGAATGTTTTGATTACTGATTGAATCTCTTTACTTGTTATAGGTCTGTTCAGCTTTTCTATTCCTCTAAGTTATCTAATTTGTTGACATACAATTGTTCACAGTATTATCTTATAATCCTTTTTATTTCTGTAAGTTTGGTGGTAATATGTACACTTTCCTTTATGATTTTAGTTATTTGTGTCTTCTCACCTTTTTCTTCCTGTAGCTAAAGGTTTGCCAATTTTGTTCATCTTTTCAAAGAATCAATTTTGGTTTCACTGATTCCTTCTATGGGTTTTGTATTCACTATTTCATTTATCTGTGCTCTAATCTTTATTATTTCCTGTCTTCTGATAGCTTTGAGTTTACTTTGCTCTCCTTTTTCTATTTCCTCATGTTGTAAAGTTAGGTTGATTTGAGATCTTTCTTTGTTAACGTAGGCATTTACAGCTATAGACTGTCTTCACTGCAATCTACAAGTTTTCCTATGTTGCATTTTCATTTTCATTTGTCTTTAAGTATTTTCTAATTTCCCTTATGATATCGTTTTTGAACCACTGGTTGTTTAAGAGTGTGTTAAACTTCCACATGTTTGTGAATTTTCCAGTTTTCTTTCTGTTATTAACTTCTAACTTCATTCATTGTTGTCAGAGATCTTTCTGACTTCAATTTTTAAAACTTCATTGAAACTTGTTTTATGCTTTAATATATAATATATCCTGGAGAATGTTTCATGTATACTTGATAAGACTTGATATTTTGCTGCTGTTGGGTGGAGTTCTGTATGTGTCTGTCAGGTATAGTTGGTTTATAGTGTTGTTCAAGTCCCCTATTTTCTTATTGCTCTTCTGTCTAAATGTCCTACCCATTATTAAAAGTGAAGTATTAAAGTTTCCAAAAACTTTTGTAAAACTGTCTATTTCCCCCTTCAATTCTGTCAATGTCTGCTTCATATATTTTGATTCAGTATTTTCTTGGTTGCTGTAAACTTTTGACTGTTTTCCAGCATTCTGAAAAAGTTATTTCAGACAGCTTTTGCTTGTTTTTCAATGCTGCTGTGGAGGGACAGGAACTTGGAGTTGCTATTCCACCATTTTGAACATGGGTCACCCAAGGTGACTTTTTGACACTAGCTTTCACTAGAACAGAAAACAAAACAAAACAACAACAACAATAAATCTGTTCTCCAACAGGCATATTTATAGATATGAACAAGAAAGCTGAGCTTTTCCAGTAGATGCCTTACGCCACATTCCCTGCATCTATCTCTTCCATTCCATGTTGGTCCTTGAGTAATCCCCAAGGAATCATAGCATTCCATGAGATTTAGTTTAAAAAGCACTATTATAAATCATTAAAGCCCCTTGATACTTACGCGTCTACTGTCTGTGATCTGATGCCATAAACAGTTAAATAATAATTTTGGACTAGACTGTGTCTTGTTTATTTTCTAATTTACTTTTTTTTGACAAACTTTCCAACTTCTAGTTAATAAAATGCACTTTCATTGAGAAAATTTGAAAAATATGGAAAAACACAAAGAATGAAACTATCTGTGATCCCATCTTCCAAGGATAACTTCTGTTAACACGGTTACATTTGTCACACTTATAAGTCTAATTCTGGTCAATATTTTATATATAGCAATGATCACCTTAGCATCCATTTATTTATTCTAAATTAACAACTGTTTAATTCCAAGCATAGGTTTTAATTCCAAGCACAGGTTTCCTATGCTTGGAAACCTATAATCTTAAGAGATAAAAACATGTCATGTATTGACTAACCTTTGAGACTCCATCCTCAATGACTGCCTCTCTAACACCTTTCAATAAAACAAATAACAGGTTGGTTGCTGATGATTAGCTTAATGAAATTTCAAAGTTGTAGGTTTCAACATCTTTGTCATTTGTGCCTACTAGTTAAACTCTGCTCTACTGAAGTTGTTTTTAAACTTTTAAAAGCAGGATACTTTGTTTTGAAATAAAATCTTGTATGAAACTCTAAAATATAAACAAAACTAAGTTTTTATGGTTGAAGTCTGTCTGTACATGTATAAGTACAGACATGTACATATATAATAATACATGTACATGTATAAGCAGAAAGAGGTTTAATTGTATCTGACTAGTATGTTCACAGCCAGTTCTGCTCAGCCTTTCAAAACCCAAATCATTATGCAGAACCCCAGGCTCTGTGATATTGTTTGAAAACTTCATTGCTCTGTTATATGTCCTCAGTCAGTATTTTTAATGAATCAGTTGGTATTGCTTCCATATCTCTTATGGCTCCTTGGACAATGTCTGACACACAGCAGGTATTAAAAAGTATTTACTGAAATTAAAGAAGGAAAATCCGTAAAGGGGAAAGGATTGGCACATATTCATTACTAGTACTTCAAAACATCTCAGAAAGTATCCCCGCTAAGAGTATAGATCAATAGTGTTAGATCCCACTGGTATCATACACTATTATGTTCTAAAACATACAATTTTACAAGTTTTTTTTGACTGGGATTGTGTTAGTGGTTGCAGAATACAACAAAATATTGTTGAATACATATTAAATTTCTTCCATGAGGCAGACACTGTTTAAAGAGCTGTAGAGATTGCAAAGATGGCAAAAATACTGTCTCTCCTTTAAAGAACACTTAATAATTGCTAGGTTCAGTGTCTCATGCCTGTAATCCTGGCAGTTTGAGAGGATGAAGCAGGAGGATCACGTGAAACCAAGAGTTTCACTGGGCAACATAGTGAAAACCCATTTCTACAAAAATAAACATTAATAAAAAGCAAGGCTGGCATGGTGGTGTGTGCCTGTAGTCCTAACAACTGGGAAAGCTGAGGTGGAAGGACTGCTTGAGCCCAGGGGTTCAAGGTTGCCATGAGCTCTAATTGCACCACTGCACTCCAGCATGTGTAACAGACCAATACCCTGTCTCAAAACAAATGAACAAAACTT
The DNA here is from genome assembly GCF_028878055.3 of Symphalangus syndactylus. Classification (NCBI taxonomy): domain Eukaryota; kingdom Metazoa; phylum Chordata; class Mammalia; order Primates; family Hylobatidae; genus Symphalangus; species Symphalangus syndactylus. Next base: position 55,206,954 of record NC_072426.2, read on the forward strand.
AATACTCTAACAGGGGAGAAAATTTACATAAAATTGCTACAAAGCAAGCCAATGTGCCAGACAATATCAAGAAAATTTCAGTGTTTTTTGAGTCAGAGGTAGGGAAATTTTGAAAGATGACCAGTCTAATAAATAGCCACATTAACAGGAGGCCATTACAGAATGTAGAGGGAAATAATAGGTGCCAAAGGCAGGCAAAAAACTATGGAAACAAATACTTCATCCACTGCCTTGATCTTGAGAAAATAACCCTCTCTCCAAGAAGAAAACATGACACAGAAGGTGGAGACAAGTCAAATGTGAAGTTTTCACAATTGGTATGTTAGAAATACCAAGAATGGAGAGATCAATGTGAATTGTAGTGAAGGAAATTTTATGAAGTTGGCACTTCAGTTGGGCCCCAAAGGATGAGCAAGATTTAGACAGGTGAGAAAGCATTCCAGTTTAACAGGAAAAACATGCACCAAAGCCCAGAGGCCAAGAGAATAGTTTCCATGAGGAAGATGGAAGAAAGCACTCTGACTGGAGCAAAGAATGTTTCCTGGGCACCAGGTTGGCTGAGTAGAGTGGAGCCAAATTAATAGTGGGTATAAAGGTGGGAACTGCTAAGGCCAAGATGAAGATAAAAGAGAAGCTGCAACCTAGTTATGATGACAGTACAACTCTTTCTTTGTTAGAGCATGGAGGGAACACAGTCTTGCTCTGTCATCCAGGCTGAAGTGCAGTGGCACGATCACAGTTCACTGCAGCCTCGACCTCAAGTGATCCTCCCAATTCAGCCTCCTGAGTAGCTGGGACTACAGGTGTGTGCCACCACACTCAGCTAACTTTTCTATTTTTTGTAGAGATGGGATTTCGCCATGTTGCTCAGGCTTGTCTTGAACACCTAGGCTCAAGCAATCCACTCACCTTGGCCTCCCGAAGTGCTGGGATTACAGGTGTGAACAACAGCACCCAGCAGATAGTACAACTCTTAAACAAAGAAAACTATCGAAGATATACAAAGGAGTAAGAATGAAAGAGAACAGCCTGGGTGCAGTGGCTCATGCCTGCAATCCCAGCACTTTGGCAAGCCGAGGCAGGCGGATCACCTGAGGTCAGGAGTTCAAGACTAGCCTGGCCAACATGGCAAAACTCTGTCTCTACTAAAAATACAAAAATTAGCCAGGCGTGGTGGCAGGCGCTTGAAATCCCAGCTACTCAGGAGGCTGAGGCAGGGAGAATCGCTTGACCCCATGAAGTGGAGGTTGCAGTGAGCCAAGATCGCACCATTGCACTCCAGCCTGGGCAACAGAGCAAGACTCCGTCTCAAAAAAAAAAAAAAAAAAAAAAAGAATTGAAGAGAACAATAACAACAAAATGAATAAATAAAATGACCCAGAAGATGGAGAAATAACCTGTGGTACCAATCAACAGGGTTGTTGTTAGGACACGTACTCAATTTGAAAAGGAGGAAAAGATGAAGTTAAGATGAGAAAGAATAATTTAAGATAAACACATATATTTCCAGATGAAAATTGCAGTAACCAAATTCTCCAGTGTTGGAGAGGTTATTCTATAAAATTAATTTCATTCCTAGGATGATCATGAGGATGGTTTATCACATGGACATACTGGCTTGAGAGCTGCATAAGAAAAATTTGCATTATCCCTTAGGTTAAAGCAAAATTCATCATCATCTGCCTCCTGAAAACTTATTGCACTTGAAGTTCAGAAGATCTGTAACGTCTTCTTAAAAACACTTAGCTGTCTTTGGCCTGATGGTTATAGCATTTTCATACACCACCTTCTCCACCCCAGCCCAATCAGATTAATTATGCTGACAGAATCATGGAAGTGTTGGATCATGGTTGCAGTGCAATGATTCAATCTGTAGTCCCTGGTGCATATTTTTCACTTGAACATGTGAAGTAGAAAGTTCAAGGTGGTTGGACAAGTGCAGAGGTATTGCATGACTGACAGTGAACCTGGATTTCAGTACAGTACTTTTTAAAATTTAAATTGCTTTGATAATGGCAAATGCCAACTGAGCAAGGTGGCTCATGCCTGTAATCCCAGTACTTTGGGAAGTTGAGGCAGAAGGATCACTTGAGGCCAGTAGTTCAAAACCAGCCACAACACACCCTAAACTCATTTCTGTAATGTGGAATAATCAACAATCAGTGGGACTTTTACAAGGGTAGAGTCGGAAATAGAATCTTTCAACTGAATTTAGTTTAAATAATCCCTCCTTATTTGCATTAGTTGCTCTTCCAAGTCTGACAGACGTTCCTGACTCAAGATCAGATCATACTATCAACATCCCCTCATGATGAGCATGTGACTCTGGGCCAAAGACAAGTTTAAAACCATTTCAAGACCTGTTCAGTTTATGTCATGCTTCTTCAACACTAATAATCTCAATAATTTTTTATCAATCCTACTTCAATAACGAGGAGTAATTGATCCGACCTTGTCAGCAAGAAGAATGCTTCCATCTCTGGTAGGGGCAATTGTTTATTTGCCTTTCCTAATTTTTGTAAAGATTCAATGCTACTTAAGCCCAGGGTCTTTTTGTCTACTAACATCAGACAATCTGCATTACAGCACACAATCTAATTAATTCTCAGGTAATAGCCCTCTCATCCCAGAATCTACAAAGCATTTTTCTTGAAAGGTCATATACTATCTTTGTCTCTAAAACCTGGCAATTGGTTTGGAAGCAAATTGGAGCAAGGTTAGGAAGCTATGGAACAGCTTTAAGAGTGCTGGATTTGGAGTTAATTCTAGGCTTTATAATTTTTTTAGTAACCTTAGACAATTCACTCCTTTTGTGTCTCATTTCCTAATTCTATAAAATGGAGTACTGCCCCTTCAAAGAGGTTTTACGACGATTTAATGACTTTGTAAAAACACAACTACAGTCTTATCTCCATTTACTATGCACTAAGAGAACCACTTATATGTCTGGGTGCCCGTATTTTCTGAACAATTCAGGAATCATAATGTGACAAGAAACAGAATATTTGAAATTGGACCCACGAGGTAAAATCCAGGCAGTATGGGTCATTTTCTTCCTGCTAGCATTCTATTCTTGCTGAGGCTCACACTCAAAGTCATTTGGGTTATTCTTCCCACCCCCCTTCCCCCCGAGACGGAGTATCACTCTGTTGCCCAGGCTGGAGTGCAACAGTGGCGCGATCTCAGCTCACTGCAACCTCCACCTCCCGGGTTCAAGCGATTCTCCTGCCTCAGCCTCCCGAGTAACTGGGATTACAGGCGCCTGCCACCACGCCCGGCTAATTTTTGTATTTTTTTCTTTCTTTCTTTTTTTAGTAGAGACGGGAGTTCAGCATGTTGGCCAGGCTGGTCTCGAACTCCTTACCTCAGGTGATCTGCCCGCCTCGGCCTCTCAAAGTGCTGGGATTACAGGGGGGCGCGGCCAGGTTATTCTTAAACCCACTTCCTTGAAGTACCTGCAAAATGCTCACGTGCTGCTCTCTGGCCCGTTTGGAAACTCAGTCCCGTGAGTAGGACGTCCACCTCATTGGTGGTGTTTAAATATTAAGTGTAAAATGCTAGAGACAGTACAAAACCCACCAGAGAGGGCCTTCCTAACGCGTTGGCATAAGGATCCAAACGGAATACAGGGATAGGAGAGGTGACCTTGGGCAGTTTCAGGGAGGAGTCCATCACCTGACTGGACCGGGCCTTTCAGTGGGACGAGAGTGTATTTCTTCCAAAGAAACCTGAATAACCAGCTATCGGCCTGGGACGCCGCGAGGAAGAAGTAGGCGGGCCCATGGACTTAGGGTCAAGGCGGAAGCCGCGCTTCATGCCCGCGGTCACGGAGGCAGCGGAAAGCCGAGCCAGGCGCCTGCGCGCTGGGGAGAGTAGGGTCAGAGTGCATTCCGGAACCCGGGGCGCGGCGGACTGCGCAGGCGGCCGGACTCCCCTCAGTTTCCGGTGCGGCGAACACCAAAGTCCGGGAACTTAAGCATTTTCGGTTTCTAGGGTTGTTACGAAGCTGCAGGAGCGAGATGGAGGTGGACGCACCGGGTGTTGATGGTCGAGATGGTCTCCGGGAGCGGCGAGGCTTGAGCGAGGGAGGGAGGCAGAACCTCGATGTGAGGCCTCAGTCTGGGGCAAATGGGCTTCCCAAACACTCCTACTGGTTGGACCTCTGGCTTTTCATCCTTTTCGATGTGGTGGTGTTTCTCTTTGTGTATTTTTTGCCATGGTGAGTATCTTGAATGCAAAATTGGGGTGGTAAGGAGCTTAGAGATCGTTTGCTCCCTTTTCGGCGGGGAGGGGACTGAATTCCAGAGTTTATATATGTCCAAGATCACACAGCTGGTGAGTGGCGCAGTCGGGTGGGTGAGGGAGAAGGACTAGGAGTAAAATGTCTTTCTTTAGCACGTCCGTGGGAGTCTCCAAAGAAGTGTGGAGAAAACTTGGCGTCATATTTTCTCATGATTTGGAATGAAACCAGCTAGGCTTGAGTTCCTGCAGCACCATGAAGCGACTGGAGAAGTTATTTCGCTTTTTGGAGCTTTATTTTTTCATCTACCATTTGGGACCATTAGTAACCCAGGTCATAGGGGTGTAGTGAAGATTGAGATTGTAGTGATTTGCGTGTTGCCTGGCAGCAGTAAGTGCTCAGCGAAAGCTATTTTTACTATACAGCTGTTTAACCATGAGCAGACCACGCAGCTGTCTCAAACTAAACATGTCCAAAACTGAACTCTTAACAGCTTCTTACCCAAATTTACTTGCCTTGCAGTGTTACCATTTCAGTAAACGCCAACTTTATCCACCGTTACCTCCCAGAAACCTGAGACACTTTGCCCTTTTCTTACACACATCCACATATCCTAAAACACCAAGTCACAAAATTCTGTAGAGTTTACTTGTAAAACCCATGCTCTCCATTTTCATCGCCACTCGCTCTGAAAAGACAATTCTGGCAGAGTGTAAAGGAAGGGAACTTAAGAGAATAGGGCAGGAGGAAGCAGACACCAAATGGAGATGGTGGTAAGAGACAAGCTAAGGAGAAGCAGTGAGATGAAACAGGGCTCCTATGGGAGAAGAGCAGTGTAGCCCATCTAGACAGCTCTCCTGGACTTTGGAGTTGATCGTTCACTCACTGTTAACTCCTCTTAGTCACCATGCCTATGAGTTACTTCTGAAATTCTCACTTCTTGATAGGCAGTCACTTCTTCCGCACCCCCAACCGCCATCCTATATTTTCACCAAGATTTGGGTGTCTTAAGCCTCACTGTCTGATTTCTTGGATGGTGTGGTAAGTTAGAGAAGACAGAGAGGGCCAGGCACAGTGGCTCACGCCTGTAGTCCCAGCTACTTGGGAAGCTGAAATAGGATTGCTTGAGCTGGGGAGGTCGAGGCTTCAGTGAGCTGTGAACGTGCCACTATACTCCAGTCTGGGAGACAAAGCAAAACCCTGTCTCAAAAAAAAGGGGGGAGCAGGGGAGCGAGAGGGATTAATGGGAGGATGGCAAAAGGGATAGGGATTTTTATAAAATTCTCTGTCAAGCCATTTGTAAAGGGAGAGTTTTACTCTCCCTCCCTGTTTTGGTAGAGACTGATAATCTCAAATACAGTGGGTTTTGTGTGTGTGTGTGTTTGTTTTTATGACCTGAATTTTCAGCTCTGGATAGAAAATAGAGGCCTTACAAGAAATGCTCTAGGCTTTTTCTTTTATCAATATGTAAATAGGCAGAAAGTGTTAAAAACTGGGAAGATAAAGCACATATTGCTGACAAATACTTGCTTTTTACAGACTTGTTCGCTGATACCTAAATTAAGAAGTTGGTTCTTGAGTGAATTCTGAAAATGGCTACAAACTTCTTGAATAAAGAAGACAGGACTCTCAATAGAAGAATTTCACATCTCCAAGGGACCCTTCCTTTCATTTTACACTTTGTTACTAATTTGCAGAACTCTATTAAATGGGTAGGATTTCACCCATTCCTAGCTAAGTTCTTAAAATTAAACCCTTTGGTTCGTGTTTAAAAACTTTCAAACATCTGATGGCTTTACAGGGGCTGAATATAAAAGCATTTGTACTTAAAGGTCTTGTGTATTCATTAAGAAATATAGTAATGACTTTTAATGTTTTAAGAGTTGATCAGGATTTACTATGATGCAAGTAATAGGATGGTTAATAAGGGAAGGTTTTTATGAATTCAAAAGTCAATTATTCAAAAGCAGGGAAAGATTTTGAGAGAGGGAACAAAGTATTCTTAGATTGCATAGAAGCTAAGTTCCAGTTTTAATTTTTAGGTTTAGTTGGACTCTGTTATGGAAAGATAGGTTATGGGTGGGTGACAGGTTGATACAGTCTTAGAAAAAGCAGGTAATATCAAAGTATTGGAAAGCTAGCATGCATGCCCTCTTACCTGGGTATCTTCCCCCTTTTTTCCTTTTAAACTCTTGAGCCTCCTATAGTGAAGGATTATGTGTTTCAAACCTATTTTTTATTACTGTTTCATTAAGTATGCTTGTGCCCAAAACATTTATTTGTATAATATCTGTAACTTGCTTAAATACTTCAGCAAAGTCAGCATATTTACTCATTCAACAAATATTTGAACCAGGCATTATTTTAGACACAGCAGTGAACAAAACAAAAAGGCATTCTTGCCTTCATGGAGCTTACATTCTTACTGTTATTTAAATCTAAATGTTATAAAACAAGAATTTATATTCTGGGGTTGATCAGCTAGTATTTAATCAAAAAGGCCACACTCCCATAGCAGCTACTCTAAGCTGTAGTAGCTAATAAAAAATATTACTGTTGACCGGGCGCAGTGGCTCACGCCTATAATCCCAGCACTTTGGGAGGCCAAGGGCAGTGGATCACTTGAGGTCAAGAGTTGTGAGACCAGCCTGGCCAACCTGGTGAAACCCTGTCTGTATTAAAAAATACCAAAAAATTAGCTGGGCATGTTGGCATGCACCTGTAGTCCCAGCTACTCGGGAGGCTGAGGCACGAGAATTGCTTGAATCCGGGAAGTGTAGGTTGCAGTGAGCCAAGATGGGGCCACTGCACTCTAACCTGGGCAACAGAGACCCTGTCTCAAAAAGAAAATATTCCTGTTAGCCCTAAAGGCTTTACATGAGGAATGGTAGAAGTGGTCTTTTGTTTAAATTAGGTGCATTCATTATATCTGAATTGTCTTAAATATTTTGAGGACATTCCCTCCCCTTTTAAACAGGGCATAAGATCTGGTAAACTCTGTATCTTCCTACCTTTCAAAATCGTTCTTAGGGTTAGTCAAGTCTGGAATATAATTGCTGACTATACAGTTAGCAATTATGCTTTTAAGGTGTTGTCACATCAACCTAAAGAGAACCATCTATGGAAGGTATGGTTGAAACATCTGTAGGAACACAGAACTGGGATTTCACTGAGTTTACCAAATCAGCTGTGTGAACTGTTTCTGCAGTGCTTGCTAATTGTTTCATCTAATAAATGTTTACTTATATAGCTGAGTTTGGTTTTATTGTAACAAATTACCTGGTGTGATTGTGAGGTGATTAACAGTTCTCACATAGTTTACTGTTAGGTCACACACAGACTTCCGATCATAATCCATACTGTCTTTCTGAGCTTAAAATCAGCTTACTACCACAATTACCAGATATTCTGAAAATTTCTAGTATGGTGAAGATGGAGAGATCTTGGTGTGAAGGTTAATTTTATATGTCATCTTGATTATGCTAGGAGATGCCCAGATTTCTGGGTTTGTCCATGAGGGTGTTTCCAGAGAGATTAGCATTTGAATCAGTAGACTGAATAAAAAAGAGCCACCCACTCCACTGTGGGTGGGCATCATCCAATCCCTTGAGGGCCTGGCTGGAATAAAAAGTCAGAGGAAGGGCAAATTCTGTCTTCTCTCTGCCTGAACAGAACAGGGACATCCATGTTCTATCCTTGAACATTGGTTCTCCTGATTCTCTGGCTTTCAGACATGGATCAGGGCCCCTGGTTCTCAGACCTTTGGGTTTGGACTGGAACTACATCATTGGCTTTCCTGGGCTTACTCTCTGCAGAAAGCAAATTGTGGGACTTCTCAGCCTTCATAATCACGTGAGCCAATCCCTCATAATAAAGATATTTCTATATATATCCTGTTGATTCTCTATGGCGAACCCTGACTTAGTAATACGACATGACTATAACTGGTATTTTAAAAATGGTGGCAGTATGAAGGCTGAATCTTTCCTATAGATAAGAAATTGTACCTACCATTAAACTGTGCCATAGCAAGTACAGTGACTGCTTACATTGCCCTCAGTTTGAAGGCTTTTAAGAAATGGTTAAATGGAACACCAAGAAAAGTTGCAAACTTGCTAAGATAACAAAACATAAAAAAAAAAAGACATCAAATGTGACTTTACTCTGATAAATTCTTTTGTAAATTTCACACCATTTTATATAAAGTGAAATGATTTTTTTAGTAGTTCCTTTTGAAATGAACTGGCTTACTAGCAGTTGCAAGGGATAGTTCTTAGGGGGCTTAACCTGAACGTTTTAGGATGTAAAGAGCTGCAAATACTCAGTCCACAAGTTGGCATGGGAGTACATTTGGAGACTTCAGCCTGTGAGCTAAGAATATTTTTTACATTTTAAAATGGGGAAAAAAAAGACTTTCATGACATGAAAGTTATATGTAATCTGGATTTCTATGTTGACAAAGTTTTACTGGAAAACAGCCATGCTCATTCATTTACATATTGTTTATGGCCACTTTCACATTACAAAGGCAGAGTTGAGTAGTTATTACAGAAATATTATGGTCCACAAAGCCTAAATTATTTTCTATCTTTATAGAAAGTTTGCCAACTCCTTTTCTAAGGAGCTGTGCTTTAGACTTTGCTGGAGTTTAACTCCTGGGATCTCCTGTGATAGATAACATTTTATGATCAGTGAAATTCCAAGTACCCATGACTTAACATGTCCCATAATAATCCACGTTGGTGGGAGGGTGACACACAGTTCATGAATGCAAAGAGAAGTCCAATCATATAAACTTAAAAATCAGTTTATCTTAAAACTTTTTTGAATTAGAAGAAATAGATTTCACATGAAAATATAACATTCTGAAGGTAAGTATCTTAAACATTACAACTGTTGGCTGAATTATTTACAAAGTTATAATAAGCTTATAACTGGATGAAAACATCTATAAAAATAAATAGGCACCCTAGACGTAAAACTTTTACATGAAATAAAATGATTAGTATATATGTATCAATCTGTATTTGGAGTGTTGAATCAACATAAAAATAAATGGTCAGTTTCTAGTTTGTGTAGTAGTACATGAGTCAGGAGGTTTCAACTGGACAGTACTTAAAAGAGGCAAAACTGGACATTGCTATTTGATGTCTACAACTCAACTAAGTTGAAAAGACAAATCTCAAACTGCTGTTAAATACAAAAATTAGTTTAAATGTTTCAAATAATACATTTCCAACTCACATCTTAACCAAATAGAAAAAAAAACTACACAAACTTTGTGAAAGCCATTAAAAAACCTGAAGCCCATTTTTCTAGTATTTTACAATGTTATAAAAGAAGTAAAAACTTTGGTATTTTAAATACAGGTTTACAAACTTTATTTACAAACCCTCCATACTAAAAAATTATGTTAAAAAATAAGCTTTCTTAAAAGATAAAATTAATTTGGCATTCAAGTATTTCTAACTTACGAGAATATAAATTAATGATCACTCACTATTATAGTTAAAAAAGGCTAGTAAAAACTATAGGCAGAAGATAAAATTTGGCCAAGATTTGGTAACTGGGTGAAGTTAGACTTTTGTAAGCAATTATTTTCTGTTTAACAGTATTCACATTGAATTATTTACAACATTTTAGAATGTTTTAACACGATTTATACAATCAGTCAAGTGGCTACATTTACTAGTTTATTGAATATATTTATGAGGTTTATCCATTTAGGAATGTAAGGAAAACTTTAGTTCTGTTTCTCAGTTATCGGGAGTGAACATAAAACTATTCTAAACCACAATTAGTTTACCAGCATAGTACAAAATAAAATGACAACTAACGAAATAAAGCAAAGTAAATTATTTTTACTCGTAAGGTTACCATAATAATAAAAATTCCTTTAATTTTCAAAGTACTCTTCATGAAAAGTAGTTGGGGTAAAATTACTATTTGTTCAAAGTAGAATAAAAGGGAAGGATGCTCTAATTAAACATTTTATTAAAATTAAACTATATGAAAGGTAGAAATTTAATCTGGAAACCTAGATAGATTTTCAAATTGAGATAAAATGGGTTGACAACCTATAAGCAGGTAATATTACAGCAAAGAAAATGTAGGCAATTACAGTGACATTCCCAATAAGAGGAGGCCCTACATTAATTCCTAACACTGGTGGTTAGCAGCCCAAAGTAAACCAAACCAAAATAAAGACCTTTCATATTTCATACAAAATTAGAAAAAAAGTAATGAGATAAATAAATACACTAAAGTTTAAGTATTTTAACTTTTTAACTTAGATGGCTAAAGTAGCATTTATGAATACCTATAATATTCAAAGGCCTAATTTATCTTAACTAGATACTCTGAAGACAAAAGTTCTGGGAGCAAAATTAAATTCCGTCTGATCTTGAAAATTTACAAATTGTTAATCATACAAGGCTTTTTTTCCCCAAATGCTATCAATTCATAAGTCTTTTTTTTTAAGACACTTAAAGGGATCATATGCAGTGACTATCATAGAAGTCAAAAACAAATGGGTGAAGCCCTTTTCTGGTTACCCATTAGAAAGTGCTTCTTCATAAAGCAATTCTTTGACAAAAAAGTACCAGGCTATGTATCAACTGGTACTTTTCAATTAGCATAGTTTATAATCTCCATACATGAGTACTTGTTAGTTTAATATTTCCCAGTCTACTGGCCACAAAATAGGGGGACAAATTTAATTTTTATTCAACTGTAGCATATGACAAATGAATTATTATATCTCCCTGATTTTCTATTTTTCATGGCACGCCAAAACTATTCAAAGGGAATTTCTAAAATATCTAATAAATTGATCATAAAATTATATATGTGTATACACATATACACGTACGTATGTATAGTTATTAACAACTTTAAAAATGCCACGGGCTTTATTTTTATGTATCACTAGGTTTGGTCAGTAGGTTTATATTTAAACGGCCTCTGAGAAGTAAAAGTTGGTCAATTTTATCAGTTATCTATTAGAATGTATGCTAGGTTTATATCTTTGTTCAGAAGGGCAGCTTGAACCAAGATTATTATGTAACACAGGTCTAGTCCTTTTTCACTCTAAGATAGTGAATTATTACAAAAGCCACTGCTCTCTGGAAAAGACAGCTTGGGCCTCTGATGGTATTTCAATCTATATGTGTCCGTCATGCAGCTATCAACTGAAAAATAGGTAGTTAATGAAACTGTCTCATTTGGACAGGTAGAAATAGAGTCTAGTTCTGGTTGGCAAAATGCATCAGTGGCACCTGAGTTTGCCTGAAAATCATTAGTTGAGGAGTTGGATGGGCAGTTTGGTGTGTTGCCAAAACATTCTCTCACTTGAAATGTTTCTTTACGTCTTTCATCATTCATATGTGTACTCACTTCTAAACTTGGTTCTGAAGCTGTACTTAAACTGTGATTCGGAAGATGAGAGGTAGCTTTAAACACCTCTGTAAGTTTGATATCAGGTGTAGATTCGCTTTTCTCTGACTGTGGCACACTGGTTATAGCATATTTCTTTGGTGGCAAAGGGGGTGGTAGATTCTGGCAAAAAAGTTTTGGCATCTGACACCCATCAGATCTGCCAGCTGACTGAATTATACATTCTGTGGATAGAGAGTTCTCAAAGTAACACTGATCCGTGATATTTTGCTGCTGGATGAGAGGAGCAGTTTCTGGCTTTAACCCAACAGTTCTTAGGTGTGAAGACCATGATGAAGATGGTTCATTACTGTTCACTCTCTTCCCAGAAGCAGAGTTATCAATGTGAAAAGGCAAACCTGTTCTCTCAGAATTTTCTATGTTAAGCCACTCAGAAAATTTGCATTCATTTGGTTTTTCAAGTTTCTGTTCATCTGACTGGTGGATATGTTCTCTTGAATTATGGTCCTTGGGTATTTGTAGACTGGATGAAGGAAATAACTTTCCATTGTTTTCATGTACATGTGATCTGAAATATGAAAATAAAAACAAAGCTAGAACACCCTATGCAAATATATGAAACTAGAGGAAAATAAATATTTGTTTTGTAGTTTGATTTTCCCAACAGTTTATATTATTTTTACAACAAAACCACAAAAATGGAAAGATACTTGCAACCATTAACATTTTCAACTCTCTCCAAATCCAAACTCTTTATGTCAGAATATGTGAGTGTTTACCAGAAACACCCATCATTACCAGAATCCCATTTCTAATAATTAGAAATATAATTTTAAAAACTCACTTCAACTCAAAACACTAAAATTACATTTATTTGTAACAATATATAGAACTTGAGGAAAGTGTTAACAGTCAAACAGTACTCTAAAACATCTCCCCACCAACATTCCAAACTTTAAAGGCAATAGAGGTAGAAGTACTTAAATTTTGATATGTAGCAGTATAGTATATTAATTATTATATTTTGCAAATACATTTATATTATATTTGAGGGTCTTGCTATGTTGCCTAGGCTGGCTTTAAACTGGCCTCAAGTGATCCTGCTGCCTCAGCCTCCTCAGTAGCTAGGATTACAGACATGTACCACCACATCACACCTGGCTGTATACTAGTTTAAAATAATGTAATCAAGATAACCTTTAGGTAATAGTTACTTTCTAAGGTGAGGGTAAATGATGCCATATTGCAAATTATTTTTCTCATATGAATTACGCGGAATTGAATTAGAATGCAATGGTTAAAGAGAGTTGACGCTTTGCTAGGTAGATGGAGCTATAATCAAATCTCAGCTCGATTGTTTTGGTCACATTACTTAATCTAAGCTTCAAATTTTCTCTTGTAAAATATCATCTACCTCATAAGAATGCTGTGAGGATTGAAATAGACAATCAGATACTGTACCTGGTACTTTGTAAGCTCTCTATCCTTAGATCCACATTCTATTAATGATTCCCAATAAGAAAGGCATCTTAATACTGCAGACCCATTGCTTTCAAAGTAATAATATGTATTTATATCCTTCTGATAAACAATGTGCCTATAATACATGTATTCAGGGAAAAAAATATGGTTACCTTTTTATCAAATGATTTTTTATTTGTAAATGTGATTCTGGGTGGAATTCGTGAGATTTATAGCCTGCTTCCAAATTCCTGAGTTCTTTTCTACAGCCTAGGGTTGGGTGGGGTGGGGAGAAGAGATGAGGAAAACAAAATTATTTAAATTATCTTACAGAATTTATTTCATTTATACTTTTCTATATTTACATAAAGCTTTCTATAAACAGGTAATCTCTTCCAATTTAAAAAAATGAATTCTTTAAGACTCAACTCAAAATAACAGTTCTTTTTTGAACGCTTTATGCAAAATTTCTTCAGTTTATTATCACTTAAGGGTGTCATCCATGATGGAATAGTGCTGTTCCTGCTGGGTCATGCAGATCTGTGTATGTGTTTTCCCTGTTACTTGAGACAAGATCTTTACTGACCAAGTGTTAACAGTGAAAAAACCCTGCATTTGAAGATCACTGGCTTGAGCTGAAGTTTGGACTCACTAATTATGGGTAGGTAAACAAGCCTCTTAACCTCTTAAAATCTCAGTTCCCTCACTTATATAATGGGATAATGATAAGCCATTTTACCTACCTCATGGGAATATTAGGAATTTAAACTGAATTAAAATTGGGAGGAGGTTATTATGATAGCATATAAAATATACCACTACTAATTAGCTACCATTTATTGACTGCTTACTCAAGTTGTGAGAAGTGGATATTTCATTTAATCTTCACAATAACCTTATAAAAAAATGACTATCAACTTGATGTTACAGATGAGAAAACATTGGCTTAGAAAGGTTAAGTATATATATCAATATACTACAGAATTAGATCTTTATGACTCAAAAGTCCATGCTCTTAACCATGATGCCATAATGCTTCCTAATAATTGATACTTAACTTCTCCCCTGGCTCTGACATTTAATAGGCACCAAATAGTTTTTGTATTTAATTTTAATGAAGTCTTATGATAAAAGTTATACTAATTTACAGTGTGACTTTTGTTACTTCCAAGTGTCTTCCAATCCTGCTACATGAGATTTCAGATACCAAATTAACCATTTTCTCTCTCTCTCTAATTATAGCTAGCTATTGATTAGAGCCTAAAGGTCAATATGGCACCACATAAAATACAGCAGGTCTATTTCCCTCTGAACAACGATTCTAGGAGAATTCACTGGAGAGCCTTTAACAATATTAATGTTCAGAGTAAAACATTATCTACATTTGGATTTCTCTCTACAAAACATGACCTTAACTAAAACAGCTCTAATAAAAATGACTATTGCCCTCTAATCTTTAATACAATTAAATGAAAATAATGTCCAGACTACAGATAAAGTAGGCCCAACTGAACAAACAAAACCCTGAAAACTAAAAATTATTTTAAAAGGTAGAGATGAAGAAAAGGGAACTAAGACATTTGGATTTGTACAGGAATTTACCTAACACCATCTCAGTTTTTGATTCCCCCTTATGGGAGAGCAAGTGCTTTATATCTGAGAACCTGAAAGTCTACAGGGAGCTTTTTCCTTTACTAAGGCACAGGCGGCCTGGGGCACCAATATACTGATAGAAAAGTCACAACCACCAATGTATCAACAAAGCACAAAAGCATCTTTAATTACTTTGTGAACATCATCACCCGCTTATCATAGAATGAGAAGTAGAAAACTGTATAAAATTATTTTAGTCATGTACCACCATAATAATGATAGCTACAGTTTATGGAATACCCAATATGTACCAAGTCTTAAGATTATTCTTGTTCAGCAATTCTCGAAGTGTGGCCTTGGACCCCTGGAGGTCCCCGAGACCCTTTCAGAGACTCTATGAAGTCAAACTATTTTCATGATATTACTAAGATGTTACTTTACTTTTTGACTCTGTTGCCATTTACACTGATGGCGCAAAAACAATAATGGATAAAACTGTTAGCATAATTCAAGGCAGTAACACTAAACTGTACTAACTGTATTCTTCATTGTCATATACTTGTTTTTTTAAGCCAGTTTTACTTAAAGAATGCTTGATGAAACAGTAACAATTATTTTATTAATTAATTAATTTACTTCATTTGCACATCTTTTTATTATTCTATATGAGGAAATGGGAGATATGCATAAAGTACTTTTGCTGTGGTAATACTAAGCATGACAGCTGTTTGAAGAAAACTTGTATCCACCACGGTGAGTTCTGCAACTTCCCAGTACTTATAAAGACTTTCTGCTAGTATCTATGGTGATGCTAACAAAAATAGTTTTTAGAAAGATATTAGTGAAATGTATCAACACTTGGAAGCCCTGCATAACTCAGCAAACCAGTATTTTTTTTTTTTTTTTTTTGAGACAGACTTTCGCTCTTGTTGCCCAGGCTGTAGTGCAATGGTGCGATCTCGGCTCACTGCAACCTCTGCCTACCAGACTCAAGCAATTGTCCTGCCTCAGCCTCTTGAGTAGCTGGGATTTCAGGCATGTGCCACCACGCCTGGCTATTTTTTTATATTTTTAGTAGAGACGGGGTTTCTTCATATTGGTCAGGCTAGTCTCGAACTCCAAACCTCAGGTGATCCACCAGCGTCAGCCTCCCAAAGTACTGGGATTACAGGTGTCAGCCACCGTGCCCAGCTGCAAACCAGTATTTTTTAAATGACCATACATGGATGTTACAAAATCATGCATGAGTAAAGTATCCATTCAAAGTGCAAGACAGACTAATGTATTTTAATGTAATGGAGGACGAAAAGTTAAATACTATGGTTTCAGATTTCACACTGCATTAAAGAAACTACTACTTGGTGTAGTGTCAAAGAAGAATATCCACAATTTTTAGGAAAAGCTATTAAAATATTCCTATTTCTAACTGTATTATCTGTGTGTAAATGGGCTTTCTTCATACATGAAAACATCACAACAGTCTGAATGCAAAAACAAGAATCCAGCCATCTTACATGAAGCCAGGCATTAACTGAGATTTGAAAGCATAAAACAATGCCATTCATCTCACTAAATTTTTGTTTTCAATAGTTAATTTTCATTTAAAAATGTTATTTGTGTTAGCACGTACTGGGTTTCTTTAAATGAATAAATATTTTGAAAGTTTCAGTTTTAGTACCTAATCTAGCAAATGTTGATAGACATAACCTATAGAAACAAAAGCTCTTTTAGGTCATAAATCCTTTTCTAAGATTATAAAGATATCTGAGGCCCAAAAGTTTGAAAACTACTGTTCTAGTTGGTAACAGTTGTCTTTTAAAACATCAGTCACAACTGTTCTCTGAAACAATTCCCCTTGAGGAAACTTAGGCTCAGGGAACTTAAGTGACCTAATCAATATTCTATGTATCTGGTAAGTAGGAGCATTTAAACCAATCCAAGGTTCACTCCAAAGCTAGTGCTCGTGCCACTGCACTATGCCATTAATACACAAAGTCATTATACTAAATCTCCTTCTGATGAAACTAGGCCACTAGTGTGAACATCAAATAACATGCTGATGCCCATAGAAAATAGCAAAATATATGGCATTAGCATGAACTGTCAACTAATTGTCTACACTTCTGTAACATTTCTAGTAAGTTTTTCTGCATTCTCCCGTATTTTTAGTTGACATTTTCATCATGTTCATTTATCTCATTTTCCTCTCATTCTCCTGCTTCTACTTTACTGTACACCAAATCTATGAAGACTGCAAAGAAAACAAAGTTATTAAAGCAGTAATTTTATTTTTTAAACAATAAGTGTTCTTTATCTTAGATATTTTTTAGGTATTGCCCTATAGGGGAAAAATAATCTATATTTGATTATGATCAGGCTCTGCAAGTTAAATCTTGGAAGCAATTTCCAAGAAACAGTCATGTAATATACATGAGAACTTAATACCCTCTATGCCAACATTGCTCCATATAGTAAATAATAAAAACTTCAGATGGTAGAATGAGAGGAACTATAAGTCTGGCATTCATTTAAGATTTAACACGTTTACTTCCACTAAATTGCAGTAAGCGCTCTGATTATATATGTGCCTTTAAAAAAAAAAATTTCCCCAGAAGTTAGCACAGTATCTAGCACACAAAAGACATTCAAATGAAGGTCTGCAGAATAAACAATTACCTCAAAAACACAGTTTTACTTCTTTTAAGTCGCCTCCACCCTGCCCATCATGTTCCCAACTCAGTGGTGCAAGACAAGTTAAGTATGAATTGAGACAAATCTTATCTTTCCCTCCCACTTATCTCAAGTCTATAAGTGCTATACTCATAACACTTTTAGAAAGCAGTAAAATTTATCCCAGAGTCTCTCTAGAAGGAATATATTATTTTTCATGTTTAAGAAAATCACTGTGGGTAAGCCTCACACACTGCCTGAGGCTCGAAAACTTTGCCAATCTTTTCAACAGCTATTTTATGATTAAAAACAGATGTGACAAGAAATAAGATGTCAAAAAGAACTTCAATAATATGTCAATGTTTACAGCTTAATTTTTAAGTTGAAATGTAATTTGCTACCCAGTGTGATTTTTAACTTCATATTATTAGCCAATTCATAATTTATTCACCAATTCATAATTTCAAGTTTAATATTCACAAACAAGAAACAAGTAAATATTTAGTTCTTAAGTAATTCTTTACTTTTATAAATTATTCACACAATGGGCAGCAGGAGGCAGCATAGGTTTTATGAGCATGTTTGAAATTTTAATATCACTGTGGCAGGCATTCAACCAAGTGGTTTGACTTCAGAATTCCAACTAACTTAAAAATAGATATGTTATTTTTCTCTTCTGCTGACATAGACATCCATGTGTCTTTGTGAGGAATTTTGGCTCCAGGTTATTCGCAAATCTAAGATAGTCCAATTTTAACACTTTGACACAGAAAAAAAAAACCTCAGTATCAAGGCAAGAAACTTTAATAATGCCCATTTTGATTCTGTATACAAAAAAAAACCAAAGCAGAGTATTCAAGAAATCAAAATATATATTTCATCTGAGAAAAAAGACCTACGTTTAAAATAGATAGATTAGATAGATAGATAGATAGATAGATAGATAGATAGATAGATAGATATAGCAATAAAACCAAACTGCTGACATAGACAATGTAATCTTCACTCTTGTATAATGAGATTTCAGAATATAATGGTAATACTACATTTACAAACCCTAAACATTCAACAGCAATAATCAAATCAATGACTGAATTTACAATAAAAATACATTTGAAATAAATTTGAATATTTTAGAAAAATCAGAAAACTTTAACTAGATAAATATTTATGGCTAAATTTACTACATACTAAAAGGAGTAGAGAGATACTTTAATATGTAGTAATAATCTATACTATCTGAAACCTAAATTTGGGGATTTTACAAAATAATAAAGGAGGAGTCAATAACTGCTTTTTGCACTGGATTATAATTTAAAGGAAAAGCAAATATTGCTATTTTGCTACAAAGTAAATTTCAATCCCAGAAGTTTAGTTTTTAAAAAGTACATAGGTAGCCATTTGGTGGTCCTGGGTAGGCCACAGCAAGAGAAGAGATTATGTGTTACCAGTTTGTGAAATTCTTAGAGAAAAAATGTTTAATATGCATAGAAAAAAAATCGGCTGACAAAAGTACTTCTTTAAATATACTTTCAGTGTATTTATCTTAAATAAACAAACTGTAGTTTGCCAAAAACATCTTAGAGAAAACTTACGTATATGTACAAACACTTCTGACAAAATTTTTTATTGACTTAATTCTAGGATGTAACAACATTAAGGACAGTATATTTCACTTAAGAAAGTGGAGGTATAGACTATTTGTACAAGAAGAAATAAAGGACTTAACAGATTTTTAAACCACTGATTAACTTCTTTCACTCCTATTTGTTATGTCCCAGATCATGACTCTCAGCATTAACTAATCCTAACTTCTAGGATCAACTGAGATTAAGCCAAGTATTGCAGACTCCGGAAGCAAATGGCAAAAGTTCTTGAAAGACCTAATAATTCTTTTGTGATCTGTTACGTATGATCTATAAATATCCTAACCTACTATGTACTTACCTCAGTAGATAACCGTACCTCATAGAAAAAAGAAAGTCCATTAGGTATCAACACTTCAACTGTTCTACCTAACACAAATACACACTAATCAGTATCTGCTCTCATCTTTCTCTCCTTCATCACAGAAAAGCTGCCATCCTTTTCATTCAAATCCTGTCTCTACCTTGTTTCCTTCTCACTCTGCCTCAAGGGTCTTACTCCATCAATTACTGTTCTGTTCTATTCTTCATGCCTTTCTCTCCCTCTGTACATCATTAGTTTCTTATCTTCTGCAATATAAATACCAAGCATGTCCACTTGAAAACAAATGAAACAAAATGCAAACTAAGCATTTAGTTTCATTTTCTCCTCTAGGTATGCTATTCACAGCAAATGTTTGGAAAGATAGACAAAAATTCATTTCTTTACTTCTCTTGCTTCCTGTTATAAAAACATAAAGTCATAGAGATTTTCATGGTCAAAGGCACATTGCTCTAAGAACTTTGCAATAGGTGTCCTCAGTTAATATGAAAAAGTATGTAATGCACTTCAAGGGTTTTTTATTGTGGTAAAATATACGTAACAAAATTTATTATTCTAACTATTTTTAAGTTCAGTGGCATTAAGTACATTCACACTGCTGTGCAACCGTTAGTCTACTGTAATCTTTTAACTTTTTACTTGGAAATAAATTTTCAACATTCAAAAAAGTTGAAAGATTTAAAAAGTATAAAACATACTTTTTATAAGAAGAAATCATTGTTGTAAGAAGAAGTCATTTCTTCTGCCCTGAATGTAATTTAAGGAGTGTGAAATCCCTCTGCTACAATTCCATTTTAAAAAGGGGGCTAAAACGTTCCAAATGGCATTGTGGCAATTTAAACAATGTTCCCAAATATAATGGCTTTAGGCAGTTTAGGGATGGATTTTTGCAGCAGAATTCATCATGACATAGGCAGACAAGCCTATATAATATCTCTATTAATGGAAAAAAGCAGTATATTATATCCTTTCTCCAGATTCAGCTATTATTAACATTTTAATAATAGGGTTTTTTTTTTCTGGACCATTTGAGATTAAGTTACAAACATGGCCCTTTACTTCTAAATACCTCAATTCTACTTCAGTCTTCCTTCTATGTCTAATGTTCCTCAAACACTGCTTTTACTATACCACTAATAAATGCTAAATCAAACTGGCACTTTTTAATCCTTATTCTGCTTAACCTATGGACACTCTTCCCCTGAAAGATCTACACTTCTCTGTTTTTCCTTTGATAACCGCAATATTTTCTCACATCTTTCCAGCTCCCCCTTCTCATTCCTTTCTACAGTTGCTCCTTCTCTCTAGCTTTAGCTCACTTCTCTTCCTCAGGGAAGCCAATGTTCCTTACTTTGTCTGTTTCTTGCCCTTTGATCTCCAATTTTCCTGAAGGATCCTGTCTGTGTTTATGGCATTCAATTCCTATATAGGTGGATGGTTATTAAATATATAATCTTTCCTGAGTTTTAGACTTATGTTCCTAACTGCCTAATAATGCTGTTTACCTAGATGATAAACTCAACAAATTAAAATATAAACTTGGCATCCCCCAGAATCTGTTCCTTCTTCCTATATTCCCCATTTTGCTAAATGGTAAATCTAATTGTATACATCCCAAATACATCATCCCTGCTTCCCTTTCTCTCATTTGGTACATGTCACAAAAGCTAACTAATTATCCTGCCCACATATGCTTATCGTCTCTCAAGTACTTCTTGACATTGGTACTGCCCCCAACTTTTCTCTCCTAGGCTATTACAATCGTCATCTAACTAATTTTTCTCCCACTGTCCCAAATTTATCCTCTATGCTACCACCACCACAGTCTTTTCCAAAATGCAAATTACAGTATACCATTTTTCTTATCCTTTGGTGCCTCTCCATTTCCTCTATGATTAAAAAATAGCACAAATTTTCACCATAATTTGGCTTCTATCTATCCCTGTTGCCATTATCCCATAATTCCATGCATGCACTTCTGCCCTGCATATACCAAACTACTTGTGTTCTTCAAATATGTGATGCTTTCTCCTGACAATGTGTTTTAAATATATCATTTCTTCTGTCTTGAATGTAATTTAAGGTGTGTGAAATCCCTCCACTACAATTTTAAAAAGGGGGCTAAAATATTACAAATGGCATTGTGGCAATTTAAACAATGTTCCCAAATATAACAGCTTTAGGCAGTGTAGGGATGGATTTTTGCAGCAGAATTCATCATGACATAGGCAGACAAGCCTATATAATATCTCTATTAATGGAATAAAAAAAGCAGAAATAATGGTGGCATTATTATAGATTTTGGTCCTCTACCATTAAATATATGTGCATAGACTAATATTAAAAATTGACAAAATGTCAAGAAAATATGAAAATAAGAAATTTCTAAGCCTCTTTAAATTTTAAGTCTTTTAGCTATTGATATAAAATGATTCTATAGGTCAGTAATGTAAGTGTGCCCTCATTTTATAAATAAGAAATAGGAATGACCAAGAAAATCATATATAGTCACAAAATTATAATAAATTGTCCCTTATTGGGGGGAAAAACCATGCACAGCAAGTTTTTAATTTGAGAAAAAAATTCCTATATCACTTTTCCACATATTCTCAGTCCCAGATTGGGGGAAGGGAATACATAATACCATAAGGCACAACACAAACAGATGTTCTCAAGTCAAAGACTGGCTTAGAGAACCATGGTAGGCTTTGAAGTAGAAAGTTTATGAAATCAGAAATAACTTTAAAATAGTGTAATTTATTTAGTTAAATAAAGAGTGGGTTACACAAAACCACAATACGATACCTATTAAAACAGAAAATAACAAGTGCTAGTGAGGATATGGAGAGACTGGAGTCCTTATGGACTGCTGGTGGGAATGTAAAATGGTGCAGCTGCTGTAAAAATAGTACAGCAGTTCTTGAAAACATTAAACATACAACTACCACAGGACCCAGCAACTGCACTTTTGGGTATATATTCAAAAGACTTCAAAGTAGGAACTCAAACAGACATTTGCACACTAATATTCACTGCAGCATTATTCACAATAGCCAAAGGGTAATAACAACCCACATGTCCACTTACAGATGAAAGCATAAACAAGATGTGGTATATAATACAATGGAATGTTACTCAGTCTTAAAAACGAATGAGATTCTGATACATCTACAACATGGATGAACCTTGAAGTCATCATGCTAAGTGAAATAACTCACACACAAGAGGACAAATATCATATGGTTCCACCTATATGAAGTACCTAAAATAGTCCAATTCACAGAGACAAAAAGTAGAACGGTGATTGCCAAGGGCTGGGAGGAGGGGAGAATGAGGAGCTGTTTAATGGGTAGAGAACTTCAGTTTGAGAAGATAGAAAAGTTCTGGAGATGGATGGTAGTAATCGCTGCACAACAGTGTGAATATACTTAATGCCACTGAACTGTACACTTAAAAATAGTTAGAATGGTAAATTTGGTTATACATATTTTACCACAAAAAAGCATTTTTAAGTGCATCACACACACACACTTTCATATTAAATGAGGAAACCTCCTGCAAAGTTCTTATAGCAATGTACTTCTGACCATCAAAATCTCTACGATCTTGTGTTTTTATAACTATCAGGAAGCAAGCATCATTTTGTAACAAGTACTGACCTTGCAGTTATTGTTCAATCTCACTGACTTTTGCTATGATTTCTGGCCAACCCTTTACTGTTTCCTGTAATACTTGGTTACCAAACTTATCAGATTTTATCAGGCGAGACATTCTAATATGGAAAAGGAAGGTTATTTCCTTAATATAAGTGTTTCCTTCTGATAGTATACCATTTGATGAAAACAAAATAATTTAACATTTAATCACATTCTTTGTCTGCAAACTGAAAAATAATCCCCACAAAAGCCTTAAGAATAATAAAGACTAAAAAACTTTAAAATTTGCTGTTCATTGCTCTTTTATATTGTGAAAAATTATATGCCTTCTACTCCTCTGAATTATAAAATTTGAAAACATTGCCTTTGATTGCAACATAATAATCCCTTTGCTAATCATCTTCCTTGACTTCTCTCCCCCAAATTCTTCAGGTATATACTCCCAACAGCAACCCTGAATCCTGTATACATTCAAATATCTAACTTTCTTTGCTTCTGGGCTGTTATGTGTTGCTAACAAATCACCTGTAATAACCCCACACCACTGCATAGTTATTGTTGCCAAACTGAACTTTTCCAGAAGGCTCTTATCAATCTTTCTATCTGTTCTTAACTACTATGGCAGTCATTAGAGTTGTTTGCACATACTTCCATTCAATTCCAAGCACCTGTAAAATTGCACTTTTCTACCTTCTCTGAAATCAGGCCTGGTTAGAAGACTAGCTCTGGTCAATGATACAGAAGTGGAAGTGCATGTGTCACTTCAGGTTTGAAGTTTTAAGAGTTGGCAGGTGATTCTCCACAACATATCTTCCTTTATGTCCTCCTCACCCATATCCCCTTAGCCTGGGATCCTGAGTGACCCCTAAGAAGAGACTACACTGACCACCTCTGGACTTGTATTGTGAGCAAGAAACAAACTTGAGTTAACAGCTTGAGATTTTGAAGATACTACCATTGAATAATCTAAAACCTACCTATCCTGATAGAGTTTCCCCTTTTCTCATAGCTTTCCCATCTTTTAAAAGCCTTCAAGTATGAATGGTCTCAACTTCCCTCATCATTACGCATAAACTTCAGTAACAGGACCATTCTTATCTTCTTTACTCTTACCTCAATGGACCATTCTCTTTTTATGCCCATTTCCCATAGGCATAAAAGGTAGGGGGTACATAAAGTCAGAAAGACTTTATGTAGAAAAGACTTTATGTAGAAAGTCAGAAAGACTTTATGTAGAAACAGTCTACAGACAGTTTCTAAGCTATCAGAACATGACATTTTTCTTTGCAAATATAGAAATATACCTTCTGTTAAGTAAAAGTAAAGTGTTAACAAGCCACCACAGACAGATACTCCTGCCTATCTGAGTCTCAAATCACAGTTTTAAGGGCTAGTATCAAAGGCAATGTGTTCAAGGGTCCCTAATGTGGACACTTAAAATGCAAACTGCTACCAAAAAAAAAAAAATTGAAAGACTTCATCATCTAAATCAAAAAAGGAAGCAATCTAATGCTATCTTTAATCAGAGACATATCGAAACAGCACATTAAAAAAGGCTGCAAACTTCAAAAGCAATAGTTATCCAATCAAATAAAAAGTAAGATACAAAACCATTATTAACACCTTGTGAAGCCAATGGTGAAAGTATAGCATGCTTTCTTTTGTATGACAATATACATACAAAAAAGAATGCTGATTTCCTTCTTTCCACATGTACTTCATTACAACATATTAACTTAATAAAATTTGTTTATTGATATTTTAGGGTTATTTAAAAATAATTTTTATAGTCATATAGGATTTTCTCTCAGGTACATAATAGCAAACAATAAATTACTATAATTCATTTTTTACAGCAACTATTATATTCAAGTAAGCTTTTTACCTTCTAAGTGATGTTGGCTCTGAAGGGAGGTACAGTCCCCACATTCTTTATTTAGGTTGCTTGTCTTAATCTGGTCACTAGAAAATAAAATACACACTAAACACATCAGTTATTATGGACTGCCTTTGTTTATTCTAAAAAAAAAAACAACATTTGTTAAACATTTATTATATGCCATGTGCTGTTCTAGGGCTTAATGTACATTATTTAATACTTAAAAGTAGTTGTTATCTTCATTTTACAGAAGATAAAGACTGTAAAAGTCAAATTAATTTGCCCAATAATTAAAATCTAAGTCTATCTGGTTATAAAGTCCTGATCTTTCTACTGCCCTAGGCTACTCCATTCCAAGAAGAATTATAAAATTACCTTGTCAAGTCTTTTTTTTTTTTTTTGAGCCAGGACCTTTTGCTCTTTTGCCCAGGATGCAGTGCAGTGGTACAAACACAGTTCACTGCAGCCTCGACCTCCCGGGCTGAAAAGATCCTCCCACCTCAGCCTCCCAAGTAGCTGGGACCACAGGCATATGCCACGATACCTGGCTAATATTTTAAAACTGTTTCCTAGAGATTATGAGATCTTTCCATGTTGCTCAGGCTAGTCTTGAACTCCTGGGCTCAAGCAATCCTCCTCCCTCAGCCTCCCAAGGTGCTGTGATTACAGGTGTGTAATCACTACACCTGGCCCTTTCCTTAAGTCTTTATTGAAACAAGCATTTTCATTAAACATGAGCAGCTGATTTTTGCAAATCTACCTTTTAATAACAAATGTGGTCAAATATCAGCTAATATCAAACAAACACATTGTTAGAAGGATTAAACAGTAATATAATAAATGTATTTAGAATTAATTGAACACAAAGTTATTTGGCTGAATTTTTTTATATTTGCTAAAGGGAAAATATCTCTTCCATGAGAATGAGTTGTGACAGTAAAAACTAGCTTCAGTTCTGAGTTACAAATGTTAGAGATGGGATTATAAACATTATGTAGACTGACGAATTAAACAACAGCCTGGGCACAGTGGCTCAGGCCTCTAATCCCAGCACTTTGGGAGGCCAAGGCAGGCGGATCATCTGAGGTTGGGAGTTCAAGAGCAGCCTGGCGAAACCGGGTCTCTAAAAATACAAAAATTAGCCAGGTGTGGTGGTGCGTGTCTGTAGTCCCAGCTACTTGGGAAGTTAAGGCAGGAGAATCCCTTGAACCTGAGAGGCGGAGGTTGCAGTGACCCGTAATTGCGCCACTGCACTCCAGCCTGGGCGACAGAGTGAGACTCCTTCCCCTCCCACCAAAAAAAGAAGAATTAAACAACCAACTTAATGACTGAGATGATACCAATTGAAGTCTGTGCTTTAAAACCAATCAATTGTTGACAGTGACACAACAATGGTAATAAACTTCTGTACTTTCCAAATTTTCTAAAAATAAAAAGCTGCTATTTTTGGAATCAGGAAATAACTATTAAAAACGGCAATCTAAAATATCAAATAAACTACAATATCCTAGGTTTCTTTACAGAAACATACTTGTGTTTAAAAGAAACAAACTTTTTAAAGCTCTTTAAAACAGCTCATGCTGTTTCCATCCTATTTAATTGACCCCAAACTTTGAAAATTACTTCATGCAATTAACAAGAAAGAAGAGTGAGGGAAAGATGATTCACTCAACTTTTACATTACCTGAAGCATACTGTTTCTTTAACACCGCTGATATCCATTACTGTACCATTTCCATCAATAACAGGTGAGTCCAAATTAGTAGATCCATTACTGATGTGATCACTGCTTTCATATCCAGACTCAGTCCTTTGCATCTGCCAATTATCACCATGCACTTTACCCTCTACAAGGCCTTTATTTTTCTCTGCTCCTTTTCCATTAGATTCAAGAGAACTTCTGCTTCCTATTTCCTGCTTCATTTCATCTTCATATATGGTCATTAAACCTTTTTGCTTTGGATTCTCTTTTGGCCAATTACTAAAACTTGGATCCTTGCTAGATTTAGGCTTGTTACTGATATTTGGTTTATGTCTTGGACTATGCTGTCTTTTTTCACTTTCACTAAAAATACTATCAACATTTAATGTTTCTCTCACAGGTTTCCAACCTCGGTTCCGGCTTTTACTGCTGCTATTACAGCTGTTTCCTCTATCCCTAGAATCCTGGCTGCTGTCTGTGTCATATCCAGTGCCACTGTCACTCTTAACTTTGCCAGTTATTTTCTCTCCTGGAGCAAGAATCTGGGATTTACTTGAACTTATGATTTGTGCAGAAGCTCGACTCTGAGGTACAACTTGGTTATGTTTATATGATCCTTTTCCTTGACTATGATATAGATGTGGATTCCCATGTTGTCTAAAACCATTTGGGGCAGGAGGTGATCCAGATTGGAAATGTGAAAGGTCTTCATCAACCAAATCTTAAAAAAAAAAAATTAAAGATACACATGAATTACTCCTCAGAGCCACCTTGTAGTCACAAGGCAAATATCTGTTAGAGATAAAATGTTAAACAATTTTAGGTAAATAGTAATTACAAGTACATATCACATACTGCTTTGAGATTAAAAAGTGCTTTTCCAGTCCTTATGTATGCTTAATAAGGGGTATTTATAAAAGAAACTTTAAAAAATGATCTCTAAGGTAGATCATAATTGAGGCAGTTTTTAAAAAAATAAGCACTCTATCTCACTCATAACAAAAATCATAAAAATATTTTCCACTTCTTATATTGGCAAACATTTAAAAGTTTGTTAAACCAATTGTTGCTGACAGCATGAACAAACAGACATCCAATCATTGTTGGTGGGAGGGCAGACTAGTTCAGTCTTTCAAGAGGGCAACTGAGCCACATCTGTCAAAATTAAAAGTAAGCATATCCTGACCCTCTGAAGGAATTTTTATGCTATGGCTATTGGCAAAAACGTACAAAGGTATGTGTGAAAAAAGACGTTGCTGAAGCAAAAATCTTAAATCAGCCTGTAAAGTCTATCACTATCAGTTAAATTATGCTCTGTCCATAAAGAAAAAAGCATAGAACCCTAAAGAGACATGCTTATAATGTGGAAATGGAAATACTAAGTAAAGAGGGGGAAGGTCAGGGATTGCCAGAAAAGGAGTCCCTTCACTTAATTTTATAAACTTCCTTATTACTTGAATGTGCCATGAGTGAATTATATCTGTAAGTAAGTTAAAACATCGAAACATGTATACAAGTATCCCAGGTTAGAATTAAATAAGAACCAGGATATTTTGCATATTTAGATTTATTATAGGTGTATTAAAGAACTCATATTAATAAATATATAAAATATAATAGGTCTGGGTACCCCTGTAATCCCAGCACTTTGGGAGGCTGAGGCAAGAGGATCGTTTGAGGCCAGCAGTTCAAGACCAGTCTGGGCAACATAGCAAGACCCTATCTCTACAAATAACTTTTTTAAATTTAGCATGTGTGGTGTGGTGGCATGTGCCTGTAGTCCTAGCTACTCGGGAGGCTAAGATGTGAGGATAGCTTGAATCCAGGAGTTCAAGGCTGCATAGAGCTATGATTGTGTCACTGCACTCTAGGCTGGACAAGAGTGAACTCTCACCTCTTAAAAATAAAGTTATTAAAAATAACTTTAATATAATTTAATTTCTATATATAAACTATATATAGAAATTATATATAATTTATATATTTATACATATACAGAAATATATATAATTTATATATTTCTATATATTTAACTTATATATTTTATGTATTTTTTAATATATATTAAACATATACAGAAATTAAAGTTATAAAATTCAATTTTAAAATAAGATTTTTAGAAGCTCCTTTTAAAATCAATAGTACAAGATCTTAACTTACCTTTATGTCGTCCTAAATCTTTTCTTTGTCCCTTCTCTAAATCTTTCCTTTGTGAAGAAAGTAAGTTTTTCTGTTCAATAGCTTTCAGAGCACATTCTCTGGAAATGTCTTTTATCTTTTCCCTTTGATCAATGTGACTTAACTTAGCTGTAAAATAAATCATTCTTACTAAGATACAGATCATTTTTCAAATTGCTCAATAAAAATAAAAATTGATCTATATAAAAATGTTAAGATATATTTAAAAAGAGCATAGATATGTAGATATATAGTATACAATGGTATATAGTATACAATGGTATTTTTATGATTAAAAACTAAATGTGATTTTTCTTGACACTGGAGATGCATGTTGTCTTTTAAAACTCCTTGTATAGCCCCTCAAACAAGTATAAAAAAAGAAAGAGATCTGCCATTAAAATAATAACAGCTAAAGGTAACTGAATGGTCACTATTTGCCAGGTGTTTTACTCATTTACTTCTTTGAGGTGCAATTACTGTCTCTATTTTGGGTAAGGAAACTGAGGCAGAGAGAAATTAGAAATTTGCACAAGTTCACAAAGTTTGTAAGTCTAGAACTAGGAATATGAACCCAAGTTGTCTGGTTCCAATGCTTCTATTCTTACACACATATATACTATTTCTGGGCTTAAAACTAGGTGTCTTTTGAAAAATATAAAATGTCTTAATCTAAGAGTATCGATAATCTGTGAAAGGAAAAGAGATACAGCTTCATTAAGAATTTTTAAAAAGCCTTTATTTTAGTTTTTTTGTGGATAACTGTTAATTCTCAATCTTACTACCCCTGATTAAATGAGTTACTTTTATGATTACACATTATTTCATTAATATATTTAAAGGTTGCTTACAAAATCATCCTGAACATCCACACAAGAGTCATATGTATTTCTAAACTGTAATGGTACACAGTATTGTGAGGTCTCATTTTGGACCCAAGTTACAGAACCTGGCTTGTGAAAATTAGTTATGAAATAACAGTAACAAGACAGAGTTGAATAAAAACGAGGTTAAGAACAAACTACAGCAATAGTAACTTTGAACTGCTGTTGCATTCACTACCAGTAAATTTAATTTTGGCATTTATGCCAATTACTAACTCATGTTTTTCTGCTCCAAGCTGATAATTAACTCTTTGAAGGAAATGCCACATTATTGCTTTATTTGGTAACTGTCCAGATTGCCTCAGGCCTACCATAGTCTGAGTGCATGAAGAAACTCAAACAACTCATGGAATCAAACTGGTCAGGTTAAACTGACCATGCTCTCAGAGAAATGCATAAATCAAAAGACAAATTTTGTTATCTATTTGTTATTATCTTTTCACAGCCAAGGAAAGCTAGGTAAGCATCCTCCGATAAGTGAAGAAAGGAGGACACTCACTTGGAACTATGTAAAAATGACAATTTAAACACATACCTGGTCCTTTCCCTACACCTGTGTGACTGTGGCTCCGATTAGATGATGAAATATTATCAGTTGGAAATTTCTGATTTTCTCTCTGCTTTGCCTGATCACCAAATCCATTTTCTTTTAAATTATCTGACTTATGAATTACAGGCTTTTCACATCCTTAAAAAGAGAAGCAAAAATGTATCATTCCTTTCCTTCCCATGAGAAGAGATGTTTGAATCATTTTTTTCAGATTATTTTTAACTGTAAAAAAAGTTACTTAAAACTTAAGAGGATTGACATCATATAAGAATTTCAAAATGCTTTATAATGCATCCAACAATGACCTAGCTGTTTCGGACTTTTCCAGTTTACTAAATCACTTAAAATGTACTTCTAGAAAGAGCAGGCCGGGCGCAGTGGCTCACGCTTGTAATCCCAGCACTTTGGGAGGCCGAGGCGGGCGGATCACGAGGTCAGGAGATCGAGACCACGGTGAAACCCCGTCTCTTCTAAAAACACAAAAAATTAGCCGGGCGTGGTGGCGGGCGCCTGTAGTCCCAGCTACTCGGAGAGGCTGAGGCAGGAGAATGGCGTGAACCCGGGAGGCGGAGCTTGCAGTGAGCCGAGATTGCGCCACTGCACTCCAGCCTGGGCGACAGAGCGAGACTCCATCTCAAAAAAAAAAAATAGAAAGAGCTACTAATGAAGGCTCTTCTGGGATTGTGTGACCATAATAGTGGGTAATGCCTGAAGGTGCTTCTGAGGCCACCGATGAGAAAAGGTGCATTCCAAAATACTAACAAAAATTACTAAAATTTCCTCAGCTCTACTGAAAGTCAAATTTGAAATTATCCTCTATATTCATTTCATATTCAGAGTATTAGTATTCCTAGTTAACTGTGATAATAGAAAAACATTGAGAATTTTTAAAAGAAAGAATTACCCATATTTTCTGCAACAGATTTGTAATGTGACCAGCTGATGACCTGCCTGAGTGCATCCTCAGTAGACACTGCTGTGCCATCTGGGTTTGCATAAAACAAAAGTAGTGGCTGAAAGTGGCATCGAATGCATTTGGAGACAACATCTTTCCATCTAGTTCCAATCTTTTAAAAAAAAAACAATGAATAAAGACAAAACAAAACCTTGTAATCAGTGTGTTACATGAAAAGACAGAGACTCTGAGTTACTTTATATTTTTAAAACATTTAGATATGCAGCTGCTAGTAGTTCAAGTAGGTATCATATAATTAACTGCATTTAGTAACTAGTCTAAATCAAAATATTTTAAACATTATCATTTAAAAATTTGATGGGCAAAGATCATAAACTTCAAGGTGATTAAATTTTAAAAAGCTTTCCAAATATGTGGTTGACTGACATTTGACAGACTTCAAGGCAATTCAATGGAGAAATATAAGATCAGCTCAACAAATGGTGCTACAACTGGAGAAAAAGAACTTTTACCATGAGAAAAAATAACTTTGACCTGACTTCATATAAAACAAAAAAAAAATTAACTCAGAATGGCTCACACAAAAACTAAAACTTACAGAAGAAAACAAAAGAGAAAATCTTTGCAACCTTGGGGAAGGGCAGATTTATTTATTTATTTTTTTTTTTGAGACGGAGTCTCGCTCTGTTGCCCAGGCTGGAGTGCAGTGGCGCGATCTCGGCTCACTGCAAGCTCCGCCTCCCGGGTTCACGCCATTCTCCTGCCTCAGCCTCTCCGAGTAGCTGGGACTACAGGTGCCCGCCACCACGCCCGGCTAATTTTTTGTATTTTTAGTAGAGACAGGGTTTCACCGTGGTCTCGATCTCCTGACCTCGTGATCCGCCCGCCTCGGCCTCCCAAAGTGCTGGGATTACAAGCGTGAGCCACCGCGCCCTGCCAGGGAAGGGCAGATTTCTTAGCATACCAAACCATAGAAGAAAAATATTTTTAAAATGGACCTAATCTAAATTAATAACTTTTGCTCTTGGAAAGACACCATTAAGAAACTGAAAAAAAAATAAGCAACATACAGCTAATAAAGGACTGGTATGCAGAATAAAGAATTCCTACAACACATTAATAAGAAGATAATCCAATGCGAAATACTGGCAAAAAAATCTGGACATTTCACCAAAAGAAAGATGTAAGAATGGTCAAACAAGCACATGAAAAGATGCTCAAAATATTACCAATCACAAGGGAAATGCAAATGAAAACCACAGTGAGATAATATTATACATACACGAGAAGGGCTAACATTAAAAAGAATACCAACATGAAGTGCTGCTGAGAATGTGGAACAACAGGAACTCTCATACATTGCTCTCATAGAATGCAAATTGGTATAACCACTTTGGAAATCAATTTGATAGTTTCTTGTAAAGTTAAACAGACACTTACCACACAACCCAGAAATCCCACTTCTAGGTATTATCTAAGAGCAATGGAAAAAAATATGTTCACAAACAGATTACTCATACTTCAATAGGTAAATGGATAAATTGTTGTGCAGCCATAAAACACACAATAAAAAGAAAGTGTGAATCCAAACAACATGAATGAATTTTAAAGACATTATGCTAAAGGAAGGGAGGCAGATACACAGTAGTACATACTGTAAGAGACCATTTATATAAAACTGTAGAATGAGTGAAACTAATCTATAATGAGACCAGTGATTTCCTCAGCCTGGGGTGGTGTGGGGAGTATGACAACAAAGAAGCCTGATAGAATTTTTCTAGTGTGATGAACATGTTCTGTCTACTGATTATGGTGGTTACATAGGTAAATACATTTATCAAAACTCCAACTGTACACTTAAAATGGGTGTATTTTAATGTTTTTGCACTATACCTCTATAAAATTGATTTAAAAGCAAAACAAAACGAACCAAACAAAAACACCACAAAGCATTCTAGAATATTTTTGCAGGGAAGGGGACTTTTAAGAACAATTCTGATGAGCTTTTTTGAACTACACATATTCAGCTGTTGGAATCCCCTCCTCACTGGGGATTCCAAGAGACTTGAGGAGTCCATTTGTTTTGTTGTTGTTGTTGTTGTTGTTGTTTGGTTTGTTTGTTTGTTTTGAGAAAAGGTCTCACAGTCACCCAGGCTGGAGTTTAGTGGCATGGTCTCGGCTCACTGCAACCTCCACCTCCCAGGTTCAAGGGATTCTCATGACTCCATCTCCTGAGCAGCTGGGATTACAGGCATGTGCCACCACACCTGGCTAATTTTGGTATTTTCAGTAGAGATGGGGTTTCACCATGTTGGCCAGGCTTTGAGGAGTCAATGTGAATATAAAATAAAAAACTTCACAGGGTGATTAATACACCCAGTTCTTCCTCTAAATTTTGAACAATTTAAACTATGTAAAAGCAAAGTAGAAGCTGTAAATGTTGTTACACGTCGACTCAAGATGAAACTTAATAAACTCCTACATCAAAGTACTAAGTAATTCAAGCAAAGTGCTGATTTTAAATATAAATACCAAAAAATTTTAATAGCTTTATTGAAGTGTACTATATGAAGTAAAATTATCTAGTTATGGTGTACAAGTCAGTGAGTTTTGTTTGTTTGTTTGTTTTTTTTTTTTTTTTTTTTTTTTTTTGAGACAGAGTCTCGCTCTGTCGCCTGGGCTGGAGTGCAGTGGCGCAATCTCGGCTCACTGCAAGCTCCGCCTCCCGGGTTCACGCCATTCTCCTGCCTCAGCCTCCGAGTAGCTGGGACTACAGGCGCCCGCCACCGCGCCCGGCTAATTTTTTGTATTTTTTAGTAGAGACGGGGTTTCACCGTGGTCTCGATCTCCTGACCTCGTGATCCGCCCGCCTCGGCCTCCCAAAGTGCTGGGATTACAAGCGTGAGCCACCGCGCCCGGCACAAGTCAGTGAGTTTTGACAATACAATCGTGTAATCCTCACCCCAAAATCTTACTAGTACCCCATTTTGCAGTCTCTGGAAATAAGTGATCTACCCTCCACACCTTTGTTTTTTCCTTCTAGAATTTCATATAAATGGAATCATAGCATGTAGTCATTTATATCTCACTTCTTTCACTTAGCATAATGCTTCTGAGATTTGTTCACATTATTGCATGTATCAGTTCAACAGTTCAGTCCTTCTTGCTGAGTATTATATTCCACTGTATAGCTATACCACAATTTGTTCATCCATTCACCTATTGTTGACATTTGAGTCATTTCTAGTTTGGGCATTATGAAGAAAACTACCATGAACATTCAAGTACACGTTTTACATGGACTTACATTTTCACAGGAGTGGATTTGCTGGGTTATATCGAAAATATATGTTTAAATTTATAAGAAACTGACAGTTTTGAAAGTGAATGTTCAATTTTTTGGTTCCATCAGCCTCGTGTGAGAGATCTAGCTGTTCCTATCCTCACCAACTATTGGTCTTTTTAATTTTGGCCATTACAACAGGTGAGTACTAGAATCTCATTATGAATTAAATTTGTATTTCCGTTGTGGCTAATGATGTACTGAATATCATTTCAAGGGCCATTCACGTATCTTCATTGGTGAACTGTCAACATTTTTTGCTGATTTTTAAATTGGATTTTAAGAGTTCTTTCAATATTCTGGATACAGTCTTTATTAGATACATGCTTCACAAATATTTTCTCTCAGTATACGGTTTGTCATTTTATTCTCCTAATAGTATCTTACTGAAGAACAAAAATTTTAACTTTCAATGAAGTCTAATTTACAATTTATTTTTATGGTTCATGCTTATTAAATGTTATCTAAGAAATCCCTATATATAAACAGTAGTTTTACTATCCTCCCCTGATATTCCCATCTCAGTCATTTCTGGTCTGTTTTTATTAATTTTTCTTCAGGTTCTTTGAATATTTGGTAATTTTTTATTGAATGCAATTTTGAAGTGGCATATTGAATTTCATTGAACTTTGTAGTCTTGGGTATTGAATTTTGTTGTGTTATTTTAAAAGTGAGATTAGCTTTGAACTTTCAAGGCTTTAAGCTTTTTTTTTTTTTTGAGACAGTCTCACTCTGTCACCAGGCTGAAGTGCAGTGGCGTGATCTCGGCTCACTGCAACGTCTGCCTCCTAGGTTCAAGCAATTCTGCCTCAGCCTCCTGAGTAGCTGGGACTACAGGCGGGTGCCACTATGCTAAATTTTGTAATTTTAGTAGAGACAGGGTTTCACCATGTTGGGCAGGATGCTCTTGATCTCTTGACCTCGTGATCCGCCCACCTTGGCCTCTCAAAGTGCTGGGATTACAGGCATGAGTCCCCGTGCCCGGCCCGGCCTTGTTTTAAGCTTTTTAATATCAGGTCCAGAGCAACCTTCAGCCTAGGAGTAACTTAGCCCCATTATCAAGGTAATACTTTTCTGAAGGTTCCAGCTAATGCCTACATGTTAATATCATCTCTCCACTCTTTATGGTGGGGATACAAACTATTACTAACCTTGTATGATTTTTGAGAATTGTTTTACCTTTTGTTTTCCAGTGATGCTTCCCATCTCTCCCAACTAACCCCAAACTTGTGTGGGTTCACCCCTCACATGTACAAATCACAATTTAGCCAAAAATTCCAGGGAACCCTTCTGTCAATTTCCAGAACTTTTTCCCTGTGCAGTTTTCTTTCTAGTATTCTGTCCTGCAAATTTTAGCCATCTAGGCCTCCCTGAACTCCAATTTCAGTCTCCAGAACTCAGTGACAAATACTAGGCTTTGTTTGGGCTCCCACTGCCTGCACTGCAACCCAGAAACTACCTCTAGGCAGTAAGCAGGGAGTAATTATAGAGCTGACCTCATTTGTTTCCCTTTTCTCTGTTCAACTGCATGTTGTTCAATGTCTTGAGTTGTTTCACCTATGTCTTAGTTTTAAACAGTGAAATGGCTATTTCTATAGCAGTTAATCCTTCATGGGTAGAATCAGAAGTCCACTAAATACCAAATATTTGAATTTGTATTGTCTTAATCACAGTGCTGATAAATGGCCTTTTGTTATATATTAATAAAATGGAACTAAATAGAATTCTACATCATTTGCTTATAACAACCAAAGAACTTGTATTTTTTTTTTTTTTTTTTTTTTTTTTTGAGACAGAGTCTCGCTGTCGCCCAGGCTGGAGTGCAGTGGCGTGATCTCGGCTCACTGCAAGCTCCGCCTCCCGGGTTCACGCCATTCTCCTGCCTCAGCCTCCCGAGTAGCTGGGACTACAGGCGCCCGCCACCACGCCCGGCTAATTTTTTGTATTTTTAGTAGAGACGGGTTTCACTGTGTCGATCTCTTGACCTCATGATCCACCCGCCTCGGCCTCCCAAAGTGCTGGGATTACAGGTGTGAGCCACCGCGCCCGGCCAGAACCTGTATTTTTAAATCAGTTTACTACTTAATAAAGATTGCTAAAGCCAGTAAGCCTTGGCAAGACCAATAGTTTTCAACTGTGCTACGTCTGAATTTCCTGTGGAACTTAAAATTTCAGATACCTGCCTTTACACCACTGAATCAAAACTTTAGGAATCCAGGAATATACGTTTTTTCAAAAGCTCCTCATGTGATTCCAATACTCCTTATTAAGAACTATTATTCACTACTTTTCTAGACAATATTATTACTAATTGAATAAATAAATTACAGTTGGCCCTTGAACAACACAGGTTTGAACTGCACAGGTTCACTTATATGTGAATTTTCTTCTGCCTCTGCCACCCGAGACAGCAAGAGCAATCTTCCTTTTCCTCCTCTTCAGCCTACTCAGCGTGAAGACAGCAAGGATGAAGACCTTTATGATGATCCACTTCCACTTAGTGAGTGGTAAATATATTTTCTTTTGCTTATAATTTTCTAAGTAACATTTTTTTCTTGCTTACTTTACAGTAAGAGTACAGTATATAATATATAGAACATACAGAATATGTGTTAATTGGCTGTTTATGTTTTTGGTAAGGCTGCTTGTCAATAGTAGGCTGTTGGCAGTTAAGTTTTGAGGGAGTCGAAAGTGGTATGTGGGTTTTCAGCTGCACAGGGGCTTGGCACTCCTATGTTGTTCAAGGGTCAACTGTAATTACCAAAAGATATAACTGATATATCTATTTCTGTATTCCACATACAACATTTGAAAAAAATTGTAATAATAAAAATAAAGGCAAGCATATTTTCATCACTAGTTATACAAAACTACTGTGAATCATCCACAAAAAAGTAAATACAGCAAGTATGCATCTGGCAAAAAGGATCATCACTGACATACAGATCACTGATAGTTACATATTTGTATACTAATATTCATTAGTCTACTTATTATTATTCTGGAAATGGACTGGTTTAAAAGTTGGCTTCAAAATAAGCCAATTTCAAGAACAACAAAAGGAAGTTTGAACTTAATGATGCTATCATCATTATGTTCATTTATTACTATTTTACATAATAATTATATCATCCTTTTGAATATTAATATCAATATATCATTTATTAACAAAATGTAAAAATCACAGTAATTATTTCAATTAAAGAAAGTGTCACTTACCTCTTTCACATTTGCATCATCAAAAAATACCCATTTGGAACTTTTGGTGTGAAATGCAAAGGCACAATAATGTTGGCTGGTGTAGCAGATCATACCAACAAGGTTAAGTTCACTATTTTTGGCATTTTCATCAGTAACTCTGTAAAAAAGCTGTTTAAAAAAATTAGTAATGTACACTTAACACTACATCTTTTGTAAAATGAGGAATAATTAGATGAATCATGTATTTGACACATAATGAAATATTTCTCATGCATACTGCCCCAATCTAATATTATATTATTACTTGAAGGCACCACTGACATCACATTGTTAACAGAATTACCACTTTTAATTCATTCATAAAACTTTAAGTCCAATAAAATGAATTCACTACAAATTAGTTTAGCAATAATAGAGTATCTCTAATGACACATGACAGACACTTTTCATAAAGAAATTCAAAATATGAGATAAATTCCACATTTCTGGTAATTCTTGACTGAATCGCATAATTGAATGTTCATTAAACATATTATCTAAAAGATAATTATCCAAAACTTTAATTGTAACATGAACCAATTCAAAATATACTAAGAAAGTAACAAGCATATCAAGAGATCATGGCGGGGGGTGGTGGCTCACGCCTGTAATCCCAGCACTTTGGGAAGCCAAGGCAGGTGGAGCCACTTGAGGCCAGGAGTTCAAGACCAGCCTGGCTAACATGGTGAAACCCATCTCTACTAAAAATACAAAAAATTAGCTGGGTATGGTGGTGCATACCTGTAATCCCAGCTACTAGGGAGGCTGAAGCATGAAAATTGCTTGAGCCTGGGAGGCAGAGGTTGTAGTGAGCCAAGATTGTGCCACTGCACTGCAGCCTGGGCAACAGAGCAAGACTCTGCCGCAAAAAAAGAAAAAAAAAAAAAAAAAAAAAAAGAGATCAGTGCTTTAGATGAATTTTAAATATTAAACCTTTCTAAGTTAACAATAGTTATATTTACAATCATGGCCATACATAAAAAATCATCAATCATCATGATTTTAGAGTAAAAGAAGCAAAAGTCAATGAGACAGTTTAGTTTGTAATTGAAAGCCATTCCTAGTCTATGTAGTAAAGGCATTCCAGTTAGCCTGATTTGATTAAACTTGTCTTTATCAGATAAAACATCAGAATGATGTTTTAGAAGAATTTGAAAATAAAAGGGAAGGGAATGAAAATAGATAAGATACCCCAGGAAGATAAAGATGTGTTGCTAGATTCCGAACAACATCTTCGGTCAAGTCAGAATGCTCGGAGTCCCAGACTAAACCAATTGTAACAATCTCTGGGCAATTCATTAAAACACGGCGAATTTTTATTTTTTGGCCACAGTTACTCTACAGAAAAACATAAAGGTTTTAAAATTATGAAAACAGATAAACCAAGCAAAGCCTTACACAGTTTTTGTATTATATAATGACAATTTTAACACATATCTGCAATTTATTCAGCATACTAAAAATTGACTTCTAACAAGCTATTTGTCTTAATTATTGATTTACAAAGAAGTTTATTTTAAATAAAAGTATTCTTTGATATTTTTGTAAATCTGTTAAAGTAAGAATTCAACCTAAAAAAAGCAGAAATAAAACCCTTGAAGTCAGTAACAAATAGATGAGAAAAGAGTATCATTCATCATTCATCAAGTTTACTGAAAAGAAACTTTCTCTTTAATCAAATGATAAATTTCAGAACTTTGAAAAAATTTAATCAATATATGCTACCTTCAAACCTTCACAAACTTAGGAGTTTTTAAAGAAATTATGCTAAGATAAATGGTATGCATGGTATAATCTAAAATAATATTTTTTAAAAATTCTTAAAGCTAATTCTATATATAGAATCAATATTTACATGATAATATCTGAATGCCTATTTTCAAATTTACAAAACAAGAAGCATACTAATATTCTCCAAACTATACTTACAGGACATTTCCTATAGTCATCTGTTGTATTTGCTGCTTGTAGCAATTCTGCAAACATTTCAGGTTTAAAGCGTTCATGCCTTTCCAACATTCTTTCAACTTCATTGCTACAAAAAAAGAAGCAATCCCAAATCTAGCCTATGAACTTAAAACTTTAATAAATTACACATGAAAAATATTGTCAGTTTAGATGTGCATCACTTTTTATATCTAAAACATGACCATGACTGAAAAATTAACCATAAAGTACATTTCCATAAAGTGAAAAATTATTAAATTTGGCAAGTATATGACGAAAAAATTAGCTCAAATAGAACAAAGTAACACAAAATTATGTGTTTGGAACTAGATGAATGAGGCTAAGATGCTCTGTCTGGAGGTAATTCTAAGGCAAATGTTTTATTTGTGTTATTACTTAAAAGTAGAATCTTAAGTTTAAACCCTACTCTAACAAGAACAACAAACTGTAGGAAAGGCTCCCTCTCTGGCCCAAAGTTTCTAGAAGCAAAGTTACCAATTTCAGCTAGGAGAAGGTCCTTTGCTGATTAAATGCAGAAGTCACAACCAAAGATTTTAAAGCCAGACTTATTCCTTTTGTTCTTATTTTGAATATTACTCCCTTTGTTTTTTTGAGATGGGGTCTCACTCTATCGCCCAGGCTGGAGCGCAACGGCACAATCTTGGCTCACCGCAACCTCCACCTCCCAGGTTCAAGTGATTCTCGTACCTCAGCCTCTCGAGGAGCTGGGATTACAGGCACGTGCCACCACATCTGGCTAATTTTTGTATTTCTAGTAGAGATGGAGTTTCACCATGTTCCTCAGGCTGGTCCTGAACTCCTGACCTCACGTGATCTAACCACCTCGGACTCCCAAAGTGCTGGGATTACAGGCGTGAGCCACCACGCTCAGCCAGGATACTAATCATTGTATTAGAGCCCAGGCAGGCCTTTTAATACACTACAGGGTAACTGTGATACTTTCTATTCAACCTCCTTAAAAGACATATTTTTATGTATCAGGGTATTAAATAACCAATATGGTTTGGCTGTGTCCCCACCCAAATCTCATCTTGAATTGTGGCTCCCAAAATTCCTTCGTGTTGTGGGAGGTACCCAGCTGGAGACAACTGAATCATGGGAGCAGTTTCCCCCATACTGTTCCGGTGGTAGTGAATAAGTCTCACAAGATCTGATGGTTTCATAAGGGGAAACCCCTTTTGCTTGGCTCTCATTCTCTTCTCTTGCCTGCTACCATGTAAGATGTGACTTTGCTCCTCCTTGCCTTCTGCCATGACTGTGAGGCCTACTTAGCCACATGGAACTGTGAGTCAATTAAACCTCTTTGTTTTATAAATTACCCAGTCTTGAGTATGTCTTTATTAGCAGCATGAGAACAGACTAATACTTAAACAACTATTTAAATATTTCCAAAAAGGAATGTAATGTAAGCTGAAACACTAACTAGTTTCCATTCTAGATGTTCTGATTGTACTTAACAGTAATATAACTATTCTGGAGCTGGATATATTTTACAGTTCAATAGTTTAAATAATCTCCAAGTATTTGGTAACAACTAAATGTACCCATCCAAATACTTCAAGAGTACACTAGAAAGCCCTAAATCTGATAAGCTCATTCAAATTGCATACACTGCTTTTACAAAACTGACAGCATTAGTGGTTAGCCAGAAAAATTTTGAAGTCAGACAGATCTGGGTTTCAATCTTAATTCATCCACTTACTAGATTAACCTCATTAAACCTATTTCTTCATCAACAAAATAGAATTTTGGTTAAGATTAAAAGTGACAACTTAACATAAAGCCGGGAACATGGTAAGCATTCAGTAACTGGTAGTCAACACTGATTACCAATACAAATAAGGATATTATAATTAGAATTCAAAGCGTGCACTCCTGCAACTTGCAGTGTTTACCAAGCAGAGAATGATGGGGCTCTAATTCTTATTATCTAACATTCTGTCTCAGAACACTGTCATTTCATTCAAGAGTTTTAAAGTAGAATTAAAACTTTACTTTTTAACTTATTGTCTATCTTTGTTTGAACACCATCCTACTTTTCATAGAAATTTAAAAAAATGACTGACAACTGACTACGATTTGACTGAAGTTTAGGAATGTTTCTCTAAATCAGTGTTTTTTACTTGTCTGCAAATGTAGTAAAGATAGAAAACACACCCAAATAATGAAGTTATTATTCAATAACAATTCAAGTGTAAAAAAGATTATTCAAGTGTAATCTTTATGAAATAACGTTTTATACCCAATAAAGCCAGAAAGATAAATATGAAATGAATGAACATGATATTCACTTTGCACACTGACACAAATATTGGCAGCATTTATCAACTGTTGTACTAACATATTCTGACTGATAATTATTGATCCATATTATTTTGTATTAAAATGTATGCAAATGTTTATGATCTTACTCAATGTTTACCACATGCCAACTTTTTTGTTGTTGTTGTTGTTGTTGTTGTTTTGTGAGATGTAATCTTGCTCTGTCTCCCAGGCTGGAGTGCAGTGGTGCAATCTCGGTTCACTGCAACCTCCACCTCCCGGGATCAAGCAGTTCTCTGCCTCAGCCTCCCGAGGAACTGGGATTACAGGTGCCCACCACAACACCCAGCTAATTTTTTATTTTTAGTAGAGACAGGGTTTCACCATCTTGGCCAGGCTGGTCTTGAACTCCTGACCTCAGGTGATCCACCTGCCTTGGCCTCCCAATGTGCTAGGATTACAGGCATGAGCCACTGTGCCTGGCCACATGCCAAATATTTATACTTTCAAATACCTGTTGGATAATATTCAAAGAACATTATGTAAGGTCTAGGGATAACTTTTAGATCCTTAACTAGCTAATCTTTCATGGACAGAAAGGGAGAGAGTGAGTGGGCAGGTGAGCAGGCAAGCACGGCAAATTTTTTATTTAAAGTGAATGTTGAGTCCTCAAATGCAATAACCTGAGAATTACACTCACATTTTTCTTTCTTCTCTGCTTACCCTAGCTTTTATCACCAGAAAGGGACATAGTGGAGCTGACTGAAAATATGGCCATTACAAACAGAACATCTCATAAATGAAGCAACCGTGTATAGTTCCATTTAACATTCAGTTTATCATTTATGCTCCCCTTCACAGTTCTAAAATTTGTTATAAATTAAATAGATATAAAATTTAACTAGTATTATGTACACTTCACTAAGTAACACATATATTAGGCCAAATCACAAACATCCAACTTTGATAGACATCACTTAATACATCTCACAGCAGCATACTTGGTAGCCTCAGACAGACAGGGGAAATTCATGTATGCTACGATTTTATAAAATAAGTGCTCAATG
Organism: Symphalangus syndactylus; assembly: GCF_028878055.3. Classification (NCBI taxonomy): domain Eukaryota; kingdom Metazoa; phylum Chordata; class Mammalia; order Primates; family Hylobatidae; genus Symphalangus; species Symphalangus syndactylus. The sequence continues at coordinate 55,249,926 of NC_072426.2, forward strand.
TGCTTAATTATGTTATTAACGTCTTTGATAATTATGCTTTAATAGGTTCTTACCATAAGGCTGTTGTAGAAATGTACCGCACAAATTCTGTAAAAGGTAGAGGATCTGATGATGCTCCACAGCTACGACACACACACTATATAGGTAAAAACATATGTTTAATCTATCAATCATAAAACAGAACTATAATATCTAAATAATAATCAAGCCATCTCACCTGTTCATACAGAGTCATAGCAAACTTCTGGTGAGTGATACAAGATTTAGAGGTACACATGTCTGCATCTCTGCTTGGCACTATGTGAAAATGAATCCTCTCCAATATATTTTCCTAATTTAAAAATAAAATAGATAAATGAGTTGTTGATCTTGCAGGGAACACAGCAAAACGTAACTCTTTACCTGCAGATTTTCCAAAGTGTAAATTTAAGAGTGTCATATATATTGTTAGCTTTTCAGCTTTCCTCTCTAATCAACACTTTGATCGAATGTTCAATTATTCACCTTTTATAGCACTAGCTTAAAAGAAAATGTTTAATTAAACAAACATTATAAAATGATCTTTAATAAAGTTATTTTTAATCCTTCTAAAAACCCATGGTAACTGACATCTAGAATTTAATATTAGAAAACAGTTTCCTGTATTCCCAACATTCTCAAATGAAGAAAAAACAGATAGCTTTAAAAAAAATCCTGGATGGCTGAATAGGAACAGCTCCAGTCTACAGCTCCCAGCAAGACTGACACAGAAGACAGGTAATTTCTGCATTTCCAATTGAGGTACCTGGTTCATCTCATTGGGACTAGTTGGACAGTGAGTGTAGCCCACGGAGGGCGAGCCAAAGCAGGACAGGACATCACCTCACCCAGGAAGCACAAGGGGTCAGGGAATTTCCCTTTCCTAGCCAAGGGAAGCCGTGAGTGAACGTACCTGGAGGAGCAGTACACTCTTGCCAAAATACTGAGCTTCTCCCACGGTCTTATCAACCAGCAGACCAGGAGTTCCCCTCCCGTGCCTGGCTCAGCGGGTCCAACACCCAGGGAGCCTTGCTCACTGCTAGCACAGCAGTCTGAGATCAACCTGGGATGCCGGAGCTTGGTTGGGGGGAGCGGTGTCCGCCATTGCTGAGGCGTGAGTAGCTGGTTCACTGCTCACAGTGTAAACAAAGCAGCAGGGAAGCTTGAACTGGGCAGAGCCCACCACAGCTCAGCAAGGCCTACTGCCTCCCTAGATTCCACCTCTAGGGATAGAGTGTATCTGAACAAAAGGCAGCAGACGGCTTCTGCAGACTTAAATGTCCCTGCTTGACAGCTCTGAAGAGAGCAGTGGTTCTCCCAGCACGGCGTTTGAGCTCAGAAAACGAACAGACTGCCTCCTCAAGTGGATTCCTGACCCCCGTGTAGCCTGACTGGGAGACACCTCCCATTAGGGGCCGACAGACACCTCATACAGGCAGGTGCCCGTCTGGGACAAAGCTTCCAGAGGAAGCATCAGGCAGCAATATTTGCTGTTGTGCAGCCTCCACTGGTGAAAACCAGGCAAACAGGGTCTGGAGTGGACCTCCAGCAAACCCCAATAGACCTGCAGCTGAGGGGCCTGTCTGTTAGAAGGAAAACTAACAAACAGAAAGGAATAGCATCAACATCAACAAAAAGGACATCCACACCAAAACACTATCCGTAGGTCACCAACATCAAATACCAAAGGTAGATAAAACCACAAAGATGGGGAGAAAGCAGAGCAGAAAGGCTGAAAATTACAAAAACCAGAACATCTCTTCTCCTTCAAGGAATACAACCCCTCACCTGCAAGGTAACAAAGCTGGTCGGAGAATGAGTTTGAAGACTTGACAGAAGTAGGCTTCAGAAGGTCAGTAATAACAAATTTCTCCGAGCTAAAGGAGCATGTTCTAACCCATCGCAAGGGAGCTAAAAACCTTGAAAAAGGTTAGACAAATGGCTAACTAGAATAACCCGTGTAGAGAAGAGCTTAAATAACCTGATGGAGCTGAAAAACATGGTAGGAGAACTTCATGAAGCATACCCAAGCTTCAGTAGCCGATTCAATCAAGCAGAAGAAAGGATATCAGTGATTGAAGATCAAATTAATGAAATAAAGCAATAAGACAAGATTAGAGAAAAAAGACTGAAAAGAAACTAACAAAGCCTCCAAGAAATATGGGACTATGTGAAAAGACCAAATCTACGTTCGATTAGTGTACCTGAAAGTGATGGGGAGAATGGAACCAAGTTAGAAAACACTCTTCAGGATATTATCCAGGAGAACTTTCCCAACCTCTAACAAGGCAGGCCAACATTCAAATTGAGGAAATACAGAGAACACCACAAAGATACTCCTCGAGAAGAGCAACTGAAAGACACATAATTGTCAGATTCACCAAGGTTGAAATGAAGGAAAAAATGTTAAGGGCAGCCAGAAAGAAAGGTCGCGTTACCCACAAAGGGAAGCCCATCAGACTAATGGTGGATCTCTCTGCAGAAACTCTACAAGCCAGAAGAGAGTGGGGGCCAATATTCAACATTCTTAAAGAAAAGAATTTTCAACCCAGAATTTTATATCCAGCCAAACTAAGCTTCCTAAGTGAGGGAGAAATAAAATCCTTTACAGACAAGCAAATGCTGAGATACTTTGTCACCACCAGGCCTGCCTTTCAAGAGCTCCTGAAGGAAGCACTAAACATAGATAGGAACAACCGGTACCTGCCACTGTAAAAACATGCCAAATTTAAAGACCACTGACGCTATGAAGAAACTGCATCAACTAACAGGCAAATTAACCAGCTAACATCATAATGACAGGATCAAATTCACACATAACAATATTAACCTTAAATGTAAATGGGCTAAAGGCCCCAATTAAAAGACATAGACTGGCAAATTGGATAAAGAGTCAAGAGTCATCAGTGTGCTGTATTCAGGAGACCCATCTCATGTGCAGAGACACACATAGGCTCAAAATAAAGGGATGGAGGAAGATCTACCAAGCAAATGGAAAGCAAAAAAAAAAAAACAGCAGGGGTTGCAATCCTGGTCTCTGATAAAACAGGCTTTAAACCAACAAAGATAAAAAGAGACAAAGAAGACCATTACATAATGGTAAAGGGATCAATTCAATAAGAAGAGCTAACTATCCTAAATACACATGCACCCAATACAGGAGCACCCAGATTCATAAAGCAAGTCCTTAGAGATCTACAAAGAGACTTAGACTCCCACACAATAATAATGGAAGACTTTAACACCCCACTGTCAATATTAGACAGATCAACAAGACAGAAAATTAACAAGGATATCCAGGACTTGAACCCATCTCTGGACCAAGCGGACCTAATAAACATCTACAGAACTCCACATCCCAAATCAACAGAATATATATTCTTTGCAGCACCTATTCTAAAACTGACCACATAATTGGAAGTAAAACACTCCCGAGCAAATGTAAAAAAACAGAAATAACTGTCTCTTAGACCACAGTGCAACCAAATTAGAACTCAGGATTAAGAATCTCAATCAAATACACACAACTAGATGGAAAATGAACAACCTGCTCTAGAATGGCTACTGGGTAAATAACAAAATGAAGGCAGAAATAAAGATGTTCTTTGAAACCAAAGAGAACAAAGACGCAATGTACCCAAATCTCTGGGATACATTTAAGGCAGTGTGTGGAGGGAAATTTTAGCATGAAATGCCCACAAGAGAAAGCAGGAGATACCTAAAATTGACACCCTAACATCATAATTAGAGAAACAAGAGAAACAAGAGCAAATAAATTCAAAAACTAGCAGAAGACAAGAAATAACTAGGTTCAGAGCAAAACTGAAGGAGATAGAGACACAAAAAACCCTTCAAAAAAATCAGTGATTCCAGGAGCTGGTTTTTTGAAAAGATCAAGAAAACAGATAGACTGCTAGCAAGACTAATAAAGAAGAAAAGAGAGAAGAATCAAATAAATGCAATAAAAAATCACAAAGGAATATCACCACCGATCCCACAGAAATACAAACTACCATCACAGAATACTATAAACACCTCTACACAAATAAACTAGAAAACCTAGAAGAAATGGATAAATTCCTGGACATATACACCCTCCCAAGACTAAACCAGAAAGAAGTTGAATCTCTGAAGAGACCAATAACAGGTTCTGAAATTGAGGCAATAATCAATAGCCTAACAACCAAAAAAAGTCCAGGACCAGATGGATTCACAGCCAAATTCTACCAGAGGTACAAAGAGGAGCTGGTACCATTCCTTCTGAAACTATTCCAATCAATAGAAAAAGAGGGAATCCTCCCTAACTCATTTTATGAGGCCAGCATCATCCTGATACCAAAGCTTTTTGATGTGCTGCTGGGTTCAGTTTGTCAGGGCAATCAGGCAAGAGAAAGCGATAAAGGGTATTCAAATAGGAAGAGACGAAGTCAAATTGTCTCTGTTTGCAGATGACATGAGTGTGTATTTAGAAAACTATCATTAAAAAGTCAAGAAACAACAGATGCTGGAGACGTTGCGGAAAAATAGGAATGCTTTTACACTGTTGATGGGAGTGTAAATTAGTTCAACCATTGTGGAAGACAGTGTGGAGATTCCTCAAGGATCTAGAACTGGAAATACCATTTGACCCACCAATCCCATTACTGGGCATATACCCAAAGGATTATAAATCATTCTAGGATAAAGACACATACACAGGTATGTTTATTGTGGCACTATTCACAATAGCAAAGACTTGGAACCAACCCAAATGTTCATCAATGATAGACTGGATTAAGAAAATGTGGCACATATACACCTTGGAATCCTATGCAGCCACAAAAAAGGATGAGTTCATGTCCTTTGCAGTGACATGGATGAAGCTGGAAACCATCATTCTCAGCAAACTGTCACAAGATCAGAAAACCAAACACCACATGTTCTCACTCATAAGTGGGAGTTGAACAATGAGAACACATGAACACAGGTAGGGGAATATCACACACTGGGGCCTGTGGGGGTTGGGGGGCTAAGAGAGGGATAACATTAGGAGAAATACCTAATGTAGGTGATGGGTTGATGGGTGCAGCAAACCATCACGCCACTTGTAAACCTATGTAACAAAACTGCAAGTTCTGCACATGTAACCCAGAACTTAAAGTATAATTAAAAAAAAAAAACCTACTTGAATCATCTAGGTAGTCTGTACAAATAACAGCAAAACAAAGGCTCTATATCTTCACTAACACCATAATGCAGGCAATGCAATCTGCAGTGAATTTCATATAAATGTTGATTTACAATATAGACCAATAAGGGGTATTCATTTCTTTAACAGAATTCTTTTTACCAAAGCTTAACCAATGGATTCTATTCACTAGCTAACTTCCCTCTCCTCTGCCCCAGGATATTTGAGACCATTTAATAATTTAAGCCTAGATTTCTAGACATTTTGTGAATTATCACATCATGTATTAGAATAATTCATTTAAGTGAAAGTAAAACTATAAAGTTTAGCATTGTTCAAAATATTTTTTAAGCAAAAAATCAATTATAAACAGAAGAAATATGGAAAGTATATTACTGTGTGTGCCATTATTGACATTTTAATCAACATGAAAGTGTGCTAGGCAAGATGCTAGTCAATGAGCTTTCCATCTAAGGAAACCATGAAGATGCTCATTTTTAAAAAGGCGATTAATAATATAAAAATGCCAAATGAATTCTACAGATAGTAAATTCTACAGGGAATGGATTGGGTGGTTTGGTCATGTGTTATCTGGTAGGCATAGACTTAGTTTGAACCCTGACAAAATGATAGATTTTTAAAGTTTTGAGTATTTCAGGAACTTGAGCAAAGGCTGCTGGTAGAACAGCCTTATAAATAAGGAGTATAAACAGGAATATAAAAATATATGGAGGAACAGGATGGAATAATCTCACTAGGAAGAAAAATCCAGGGATGAAGCACTGAGGGAAGATGGAGTTTAATCTAAAGGGCCTTAAATATCAGAATAAAAAGTCTAGATTTAAATCATAGAAATATTTGAAGAGTAAGCATTAACCTGAATAAAATCATATTAATATGGTGGCTATTTAAAAAATAGGACATATGGCCAGGTGCGGTGGCTCATGCCTATAATCCCAGCACTTTGGGAGGCTGAGGCAGGTGGATCACGAGGTCAGGAGATTGAGACCATCCTGGCTAACAAGGTGAAACCCTGTCTCTACCAAAAATACAAAAAATTAGCCGGGCGTGGTAGCAGGCGCTTGTAGTCCCAGCTACTCAGGAGGCTGAGGCAGGAGAATGGCGTGAACCCAGGAGGTGGAGCTTGCAGTGAGCTGAGATCATGCCACTGCACCCCAGCCTGGGTGACAGACCGAGACTCCATCTCAAAAAAAAAAAAAAAAAAAGGACATAAATAAACAGGCTGAATGGACACCAACAGGAGGCTTAAATATACTGAACTGGATGAAGTTGTGGTAGGGAATTAATATGGAAAGAAAAAACTTTTGAAAGGGTTTGTGATGAAAGAATTTACAAAATTTGCTGACTAGAAACAGAAAGAAGAGAGAAGAAATGGTTACAACTTAATTATAGGTGACATCAATATTAATGAGACATTTAATAATTAACATACCTATTTTACAAGTATAAAGTATGTACCTGATCAAAGGAATGCTCTACTTACTAATACGGTGGTAACACAGAGCCTAAGAACATCAACCTCAGTGATTTTCAACCTGGAATGTGGGTAACAGGCTGTTGCCCCTGTTACCCACCAAAATCCCACCAAAATCCCCTTCTCTCCCAATGAGAATCATTGCATGCAATGAAAACTATTACTGCTGGGAATGTGCTGCACATGTGAACTCTATAGTGGCAGAACACTGATTTAAGTGATATCATTTATATTCAGCAAAGCTTATTGCTCCAACTAAGTTTTAAAATATTTTAGTAGCCTAAGAGCAAAAATTAGAGCAACACAAATAATCAAAACCAAAAGTACAACACAAAACACAGATGGATTGAAGTTGAGGCTTGAAGGATGGGTAAGATATGGATCTACTGGCCAGTTTTGACATTTTTCTATTGTTTTAAATTTTTGTTTCATTTGTCTCAACATTTGTACCATCTAAGGAATGAAAACTACTATCCTGACTTCTTAAGGAATATCAGAAATACTTACAAAGCACTCCGCAGCATCATCCATAAGGCCAAGTTGAAATCGCTGCTCATCTTTGAAGCTTTCTGCAAGAGCATGCCTTATGTTATCTGAGGGAAGTGCTTTTTCTCGACTGTGTTGGAACTGTGCAAATATCGTCTGGGAATCAAGAAAATCAGTAAGTTTAACGCCAGCTTTAAAAACATTTCAGGAATTTCATTACAACACAGAGAAACTCAAAACACTATACTTGGAAAATAATACCAAAGTCTTTTGCTCTAAAATTTCATACAAAAATTAATTATTTGTATCATCAAGTGTAGAAATGTTTGCACCAGCCTCTAAACCAAATGTGAGCGGACACGAGAATTAAACATGTAGGGTTCCCAGGTCCCACCCTAAGAGGACACTGCTGGTCCTGAGCATTTCAGACAAGAGATACCCAACCTGTATTTCTAATCTAAATTAAGAAACTGGAAACATCATTCAGTTTCTAATCTAAACCTAAGAAACTGGAAACATGAGATTATAGTTGTTAATCTGATTTTCAATTTTCCTTATTAAACTTAAGCAAGAAAAAAAATGTTAATAAATTCCAATTTTATGACAATCATCTTACATGGAAGAAAGAAAAGTTTTCAATGATAGCCCACCAAAGTAGTATTGGTCACATTCAGTCCCATGTTAGCTCAAAGGGTCATGTCATCTCAAAAAAAAATATTTTTAAGATCAACATACAAAGACAACATTTCATGAATCTGTTTCACTACAGCAAAAAAATACAATTTATAAATAAAATAAGAAATTAAAAAAGACAGATGTCAACTGATATTAGATACCCAGAACTATAATTATTTTAGCCATTATAAGAGCTAAAATTACGGATAGTAAAAGATGAAAAATAACTTTCAGATTTTATCTCTTATTTAGGCAATTAACTTCCAGGTAATGTTTAAGATTTTTAATCCTATGCGAGACTGTCACTCATTCATTCAACATATATTTTTTGCCTCCCTAGTATATGTTAGGCATTGTTCTACCCTAGAAAAATGGATGACAACCCTGCCCACATGGAGACTATATTCTAGTTATAGTAATGAGAAGGCAAAGAAGTAATTATATAACATCAGAATATGATAAGTACAGTAGAGAAAAATAAAGCAGCGTAATGGGGATAGGAATGCCAGGGATATTACAGATGGAAGCAGCTTACCTTTTACCTAGGGTAGTCGGGGAAGGCCTCACTGATGGAAAAGTAACATTTGAGGAGAGGCATAAAGGAAATAAGGGTGTTAGCCATGAGGACATCTGGAAGAAAAGCATTCCAGACAAAAGGAATAACAATGAGGAGACTTTGAGGTGGGGACCACCTCTGAGAAATAGAGCCCAGTTTGGCTAAAATGCAATGTATTTATGTGTGTTTTTGACAGGGGAGGAGAGGAAGGCAAGCACAGGAAAGAGGCAGGTGACTATGCAGGGCTACAAGAGAGTTGGTCTGGGAAATTAATAATCCTAGGTTTTACAATTAGACAAAACATTCAAAATTTACTGTGGAATAAATAAAATATGATACTGTAATGTGATGTAGGTTCATTCTTCATTTCCTAACAATAACCCTATTTGGCCATGTTCTTGAAAAAAGAGAATATAAAATTTCTTCCTTTGGTGATTTACTAAACAGCCTTTTCAGGAACATAATGAAATTAAGGCACATACATTAAAAAAAAAAATTCTGTGTGTCTATGTGTGTGTGTTCATTATTAATATTCAAGAATGTAAAAAATGAAACATTTATCTCTAAAATGTGTAACAAAATCTTAAGTTCTCTGGCAAAAGATTTCAGTGACACGAATGAGTTACTAATATATACTGGATGCTCTGTTTCTTTGTCTTCCTTCTATTTTCCTCAGCAGAGCAGCCACAGGGATCTAGTTCAAATATTATATCTAGTTAAAACGGACTGTATCATTCTTCCACTCAAAACAATCCCCCATCTCCCTAAATCACTCAGAGAAAAAGCCACGATCCTTACAGAGGCCTGTAAGGCCCTACACAATCTAAATCCCTGTTCTAGTTATTTATTGCTCTGTAACTAAACCACCCCCCAAATGTAGTTACATAAATCTGCAGTTTGGGTGGGGACAGCATATCTCTGCTCCACTCATTTTGGACAGTTTGAATGCTGGGACCTGGAATATCTAAAGGTCGCTCTTTCATGTCTGGCGGTTCATGCTGGCTGTGGGCTGGGAACTCAGCTCTAGCTGTGTCCAGAATGTCTCCACGTGGTCTTTCCACATGGCCACCTGGCTTCCTCATCATGGTGGCTCACTTCCAAGAATGAGCAACTCAAGAGACAGAGCTGGGTGAGAGCTATATCACCTTTTCTAAACTAACCTAACCTCAGATACCTTGCTTGCGCCTCAGTTCTGCCACAGTCTATTTGATAGAAATCAGTCATTAAGGCCAGCCTATATTCAAGGAATTAGATTTTGGATAAGGAAGCGTGCAAAAGAATCCACAGACATGTTTTAAAGCCACCTCAGCTACCCTCACTTCGGAGCTCATCTTCTACCACTCTCTTCCTTGCTCATAAAGCTCCTGCCACCCATATTTCCTTGGTGTTCCTTAAATATGTCAGGTATACTCATACCTCAAGGCCTTTGCAGTTGCTGTTTCTTTGTCTACCTGGAAGGCTCTTCAAGGTCTCGTTTCAAATATCAGTTTCTCAGTGAGGCTTTCCTGCCTACACAACGCTCCCTATTTTCTTTCCCTGATGTATTTTTCCACTGTTACAACTATTACCATCTAACATACGCTATAAGATTTTGCTTATTATTGTCTCCTCCTCTATAAGAATACAAGCTCTATGAGAACAGGGATTTTTATCAGTTTTGTTCACTGCTGTATCCTCAGTAACTACACTGGTACCTATAACTCAGTAGTAGCTCCAAAAACATTTGTTAAAATGAACAAGAATAATTGCAAAATAATGAAAAAGATAATGTTCCTAACAATTTTATACTACTTAGAATATTAATTTTTAACTGTCCTTATATAAAACAGGAAAATGAAAACACAAACCTGAATAAGTCATACTGTTAAGAATTCATCTTCAAAACTGTTAATCACCTGACAGTGAACTTTAATTACAACAAACTGACCCAATATATAAAACTTAAATTTTTGAAGGAAAAATTGATAGTAATTTTTCAGAGCTATTAAAAGGTTACCTTCAATGCACAAAATATACAGGCATCTCCCTGACAAACATGTCCAGTCAAAACCCGCAAGCTTCGTCGGAATATATCCAATTGCCATAAAACCTAAAAAACAGGGAGATGTTAAGGAAAAAGAAACAAACAGATTTTGCTTACTGTAACAAAAGACAGATTTAGATATTTTACAAATTGCAAAAGGCTAACAAGTAACTTCTTTTAATTGCCTGTACATAATCAGACACACATAACCACTGGAAATAACAGCAAGTATAAAATTGCTACATGCATGTTGTGCATATATAAAAGTTGGATTCAGAAGATACTCTTAATGATGCACATGAAAAACTATGACAAGCATGGAGCAGGGAAAAACCAACTCCTCATTAAGGATTTGGTCTGAACAGGAAACATGGAATACTAAATAGAGAAGTTGGCAGAGACATGAAAGAGGAAGTGATTATAATACTTGGAACAAACTGAAATTTTGAAAGTAAATATAATTAGACTTTAAAGCCAGAGTGTACTAAATTGGGGTCTGCACATTATGGCAAGAAAAAGGGGTGAGCAGAGGTATATGTGGTCACTGTACATGGAACAAGAAAGGGGGTACCTGTGTGGTAATGGGGGTACAGCATAGTTAAGCAACAGCCATTAATAAATTACCTAAGTATATACTTGCTGCAATTATCCACTTATCTTCTGCTACTAAAAGACAAAGCAAACCCAAAAAGACGGCAACTGTCAAAACAAATCAGTCTAAACTTAAAATCATTCTGAAAAACCTGAATTCTAGACAATGAGGATAGGAATAGTACTTGTGTCTCATAGAGTTCTTGTAAGGATTAAATAATATGTAATGTTTCTAGAGCAGGACATGGTACTCAACTGGCATGCAATGAGTACCAGCTGCTATTTGTGGCTGTTACTACTATTACAACAAACAAATAAGATCTTCAAATTTCTCTTTTAGTTGTGTCCTCAAATAACATAACTAAGAAAATCTATTCATGATCTCTCCTTTCTCCCAAATAAAAACAAAAAGTTAATAAAAACAAACTGGTTTTAATATTTCCTATATTTTCAACTACTTCACAACTAAAGGTCATTTCAAAATTTCTCTTTAAATGTTGCCTTTTATTAAAGCATAATGAATAGGATCAATTTTTCTATCACAGATAACTCAGTGTTTTTGCAAAGCACTTGATGATGTTTAGTAACTTTCTTGAGTATCATATCCTAGCATATTTTTAAAAATACACTGAAATCCATTTTACCAACAAAGAAGATGATTAATGACAGCACAATTTTAGAAGCAATATACCACTGAGGTTAATAAAAAACATCTGAAAGCAGGTGTCTGGTTTCTAATTCTGGGTTTACTATTTACCAACTCCTGGACTGACTCAGGCAAAATATTTTCTGGGACTCAGTTTTCTCATCAGTAAAATAAAGATAAATGTAGTACTTACCTCTTAGGGCTGTTGTAAGGATTAAATTAGGTGACATATGCAATGTTGAAACAAGCAGTAAGAACACAATAAATGTGAGCTATTAAATAGTATTATAATATTAAATAACTTTCCTTCTCAGATATTAAAATCACACTAATATGTTATACCTAATTATACAGTTTTTGCATTAGATAAAAGTTTAAAATATTCAGCTAAAATAGAATACCCTCTATAATCTGTTTATAAAGTTTAGTGAAGTCTTCCAAATGTAACCAGAATGTTTTCTATGATTACAAAAACTCTGAGTTACACTGGATCAAACTACAGATAAAATGTTTTATGTGATTTATTTCAAGTTCCCTGTACATTATTGTCTTTAACACAATAGTGTAAAGGCTACTTTAACAAATCGCTATCACAAAATAATTATCCTAATTATAGTTAATCTTCATCCATTTTATTTTATTTTTATTTATTTTTTAGATGGAGTCTCGCTTTGTTGCCCAGGCTGGAGTGTGATGGTGCTATCTTGGCTCACTGCAAACTCCACCTTATGGGCTCAAGCGATTCTCATGCCTCAGCCTCCTGAGTAGCTGGAACTACAGGTGCCTGCCACCACGCCCAGCTAATTTTTTTATTTTTGGTAAAGACGGGGTTTCACCATGTTCGCTAAGCTGGTCTCAAACTCCTGGCCTCAAGTGATCCACCCACCTTGGCCTCCCAAAGTGCTAGGATTACAGGTGTGAGCCACTGTTCCTGGTCCCATTTCATTTTAAAATGTTAATTATATTCTATCACTTATTTTAAAAAATTAAGGTTTAAGAAAGTTGTTGAACTAATTAGTTTCTAGCAATATACACTTTTTCATTATTTGCATGTAGCAATTTAAATGGTGCCTAACAAAATTAATGTAGTTATTTTTGAATATTTATACATATTTCTTATATTATTCCCAAAAGATCAATACATATCTATACACACATTAAATACAAACCTTTCATCATACATTCTTTACTTGAAAATAATGTAAGAAATAGCTTAAATATTAGTAAGAAATGGCATATAAATTCATTTTTCTGTCTTATATCAGATCCAAACATTTTAATGTCTGTGTTTAGTAAATTCTTACAAGACATATTCTACAATTTATTTCTCAGCATTTTTAAAAATGTATTCATCAAATTGCAAATCAACATTTGTATTCTGAATTTTCAAAAAGAAAGTCAGGTCTTATCTCATAGAAAATCTATTTGAACAGTTGTTTTGTCAGGGAGAATTGGCTTTGTAAATTTGTTTATATGGCAGACAACAGAGACCAGCAGATCCCCCAAAGCTGCTAGAGTTGGCAGGGCAGAGTACTGCAGACAGCTGCACAGAGAGTTAACATCAGGGATCAGTAGAGGATCCCCCTCCAGTATTTGGGGGTGTACTATGAGGAAACTGTCTGAGGCCTGGGAAAGAAACACCCAAAAGGATTAGAGGGAATAGTGCCCAGAGCTCACAGGCCCAAGATAGTGCCTATTCCTGCAGCCAAAGTAGAAAACTTCATAATTCACAGAGCAATGGTTGAAAAAGAAGAGTCTCAATGGCAGAGAAATTAACCCAAGAATAAACACAGCTCTGTCCCACTTAACAAAGTTTAAAAGTAAAATGATCAAACTGCTTCCAAATAAATAAACTCTGTCCCAGAACAAAGTTCTAGATTATTTTTAGGGAATATAAAAATATCCATAACCTGACAAGGTAAAACTTGTCTGACATCAACAACAACAAAAAAAGTAATTGAAATGTACCCAGTATTTATACAAATAACAGAATTAGTAGACAAGTACATAAAAACAATTATTACAACTATACTTCACATGTTTAACAGACTAGCAAATGCTAAGTAAAGACATGAAAGAGATTTTAAGAATACCAAGATAAAACTTCTCAAAGTGAAAACTATAATGTCTAAGACAAAAAATACACTGGATGGGATTAATAGCAGATAGGCAAGGCAAAGGAAAAGATTAATGAACTTGAAAATGGAGTAACAGAAACCACACAAAGTAAAACACAAAGAGAAAAAAAGACTGAGAAAGAAAATAAAGAGAGCATCAGTAAGCTGTGGAACAACTGGACAACTTCAGGCAACCCACTACATATGTAACTGGAAAACCCCAACGGAGGGAAGAGACAGAAAAATTATTTGAAGAAATAACAAAGTGTTGCCAAATTTGATTTAAATCCAAAACCCACAGAGCCAAGACGCTCAACAAACCCAAACACAAGAAACATGAAGAAACCTATATCAAGAAACATCATTAAATTGCTTCAAGCCAATGATAAGGAGAAAATCTTAAAAGCACCCAGAGAAAAAGAACAAATTACATACAGAGAAACAAAGATCAGAATATTAGATTTTTCATTAGAATAATGCAAGCTAAAACACAGAGAAGCAAAATCTCTAAAGTACTGAAAGAAAAATGTCAACTTGGACCATCTTTAATGAGTGAAAATATCTTTCAAAAATAAAGGTGAAACACAGATATTTTTCAGACATACAAAAGCTGAAAGAATTAATCACCAATAAACCTGTATTACAAGAAAGATCCTTCAAGCAATAGAAAAGGATATCAGATGGAATGTGGATATATGCAAAAAAGTGATGAGCACCAGAAATGGCAACTATGCAGATATGTATAAGTAAACAGTCTTCATGGTAAATGTCAGCAGAATGTTCATTTTTAAAAAAATACATCACCATAGGAATACTTCTCAATGTTCTGATCCATGTAAGTTTCCTTACTCAAAATTTTCACCCGTTCTAATATGCGTTTTGTTTCTCTGAACTATACATAGTATTTTGGGTGCTAATGAAAAGGACAGAAACAGAGGGGAAAACATAAAAGGTAAAAAGAATAGGAAAAAGGGTAAACAGAAAAATATCTGAAATACCAGAAACCCTTTCTCACAGCCTGATTCTATCAAAAGCATTTAATTCTAGGTCTTTTGGTATCTAATATTTCACTACATCCAGTGCCACTGAATAAATATTTTTCTGCATTTGTCACAGTAATGTCAGTGGGATCTTTGAGCCAGGGCAGAACACTACCATTTAAGTGTACTAAAGTAAATTAGAATAAATGCTTTCTTAATACCAACTGCTTCTCTTTCCCTGGGTGAGTTACAGAACGTTCAAGTTGGCATCTGTCTCAGGTAGAAGGCAACTGAGAATACAGCTCTGAGTCAGATATCTGTGCACTTGACACATTCTACATGTGTTTATTTGTCAAATGAGCTAATCAACAAATATTTTTCTCTATTAGTTTTCAAAAGAAAAAACAATGCATATGAAAAGTGAATCATTATATATTAATTCTTTTAAGGTATATTCTAAGGTCAATAGAAAAAGTTATCAGTATTCTAAATCTTCCTCATCTTTAGTACTCTACAATGGTCAGAAGGACACAAGATCTATAAAATCTATAACTGCTGAATAAAAACTTTATTATGCATAAGAAACTATAGTTATCTAAGACAGAAAAGCAGGTTAATTAAAAGATTTTCAACAAGGATTGAGGCAAAATGGATTATCCTTCAATTTAACCAAAACACTGCAGCCCAAATGATGATTCCGCAGAGGTAATTTAAGGACCACAGTGGGAGGTGAAGGGAGTTTGAGTACTGAAATCAAAAACTCTGCATTCTCATCTCAATCCAAGCAGCTTATGTCTTTTTATTCTATCTACAGGGATCCATATACCGGATGTTTTTTTTAAGGGAGAGGTGTTAGCTGATTAAAACCAAAACATTTGTGTATGTTAGAAAAATGTCCCTAATTTACTAAATAAACCTTTTAAATAAGATTATTTATATCATAGTGATACATCAGTCTGTTGAAAAAAACCATTTCCATTTATTACAAAAACCAAAATGACCAGCCAAAACATTTTTGCTCGCATTAAAAGTTGTATTAAAAAGTCATTCTAGTCTATAGTAACTTTATTATTAATTTATGAGCTAAAGAAGCATTAAACAAAGGATTTTCTGAAAAGTATTTTTTTTAATGTAATAAGTAATTATGGTCTCACCTGTACAGCGCTATTAAGAAAGCAGCTGTTTTGTCCTGGTTCATTTAACAAGCCTTTGGTAGGGGCTAGTGATAGCATACTTCCAGGCTGATAAACTTTTCCAAGATTGCCACCAGGTTTCCGTAAGAATTTTACCCATGCCATTTTCAAGCAACTTTGTTTGCATTTAGGCTAAAAACTGTACACTTTTATGTAATATTTTGGACAATAAAATGGATGTCTTGAATTGCCCACCTAAATCCACTACAGTCTATTTTAATAATGTAAGTTTCCAAGTCCATATCTTTCCTGATGTTATAAAGTCTTAAAGACTTTGACAAGTAGCAATAGGGTGCATAAACATTGAAGTTCTAAGCACTAAAAAAGAAAGCTATTTTAAACAAGGCCTTAAAGATGTTTATATGTGTTAAATTTTATGGGAGTTGTATAAGGTTAATATGAAAACGATTTTTTTTAATGGCTAAAAATACTGATGAACAAATCATCCCCTTTAATGCATAAGCCATTTGTCTTGATGCATAAAATATGTTAATAATACAAAAAGATGTAGAGTTGGCATTTGGCATGATTCCTTTGGTTGTTTGTTTTCCTTATGTTTTTTTAACAAGAAAGTTTTCTCTCTCTTTCCCAGATGAAGTTATGAAAGGTGACTCCATATTTCATATCAATGTGGCCTCAAAGCAAATCTACAAAAAAGAAAAAAAAAGTTTAAATAAAAGCAAATGTAAATAAGAAAATTCTTAACTTTACCATTTGAACACAAATATTGAATATAGAATTAAAACTCATCATAAAAAGGATTAGAACTGATAGCATTCTAATATAAATTTTAAAAAATTTCAACATTTACATTTTTAAAATATCAATGTGACATCAATCCCTACCTACCTTAAGCTCAATGTTCAAAAGATGGTTTCATAAGGAAAATATTATCCAAAAATCTAGAATAAATTATATTTCCGCTGGTATGCTATATCCCGTCAACACTAAATTGCTCTAGAATATATTGTTATCTTTCTTACACAGAATCATATATTTCCAAAAAAGTCAGATTTTATGTAAATGGATATGTATAACTATTCAAAAGAAACCTTTAAGTCATAAATAAATCTTGGTGAATTAAATTTCCATGGTATCAACAAATGCACACTCCTGATTAAAAGGACTTTAAATGTTAAACCTATGAATTAAAAACAAACAAATACAAGAATACTTTGTTTTATAGCATTTTACTTTATCGCACTTTGCAGATATACTGACTTTTTAACAAATTGAAGGTGTGTGCCAACCCTGTACCAAGCCAATCTACCAGCACCATTTTCCCAACAGCATATGCCCACTTCATGTCTATGTCACACTTCAGTAATTCTTTTTCATTATTACTGTATCTGTTATGCTGGTCTGTGATAAGTTATCTTTGATGTTTCCATTGTAATTGTTTTCAGGCAATATGAACCACTCCCATATACGATGGCAAGCATAATCCATGAATGTGTGTATTCTGACTGCTCCACTGACCATCTGTTTCCCCAACTCTCTCTTTTCCTCAGGCGTCCCTACTCCCTGAGATGCAGCAGTACTGAAATGACGTCAGTTCATAACCCTACAATGGCCCCTAGGTGTTCAAGTAAAAGGAGTCACATGTCTCTCATTTTCAGTCAAAAGCTGGAAATGACTAAGCTTGGTGAGGAAGGCATGTTGAAAGCTGAGACAGGCAGAAAGGTAGGCTTCCTACACCAAACAGTAAGTAACCCAAGTTGTGAATGCAAAGGGAAAGCTCTTGAAGGAAATTAAAAGTGTTAAGTTAACACCTGAATGATAAGAAAGTGAAACTTCCTTATTGCTGACAGTGAGAAAATTTGAGCGGTCTGGATAGAAGATCCAACCATTTATAACATTGCTTTAAGCCAAAGCCCAATCCAGAGCAAGGCCCTAACGCTCTTTAATTCTACGAAAGCTGAGAAAAAGAGGGTGAGGAAGCTAAAGAAGAAAAGTAGGAAGCTAGCAGAGGTTGGTTCAGGAGGTTTAAGGAAAGATGCAATCTCTATAACATAAAAATACAAGGTGAGTCAGCAAATGCTGATGGAGAAACTACAGCAAATTATCCAGAAATCTAGCTAAGATAACTGATGAAAGTGGCTACACTAATTAACAGATTTTCAGTGTTGAAGAAACAGTCATCAACTGTTTGACAGATGAAGACTGTCATCTGTTGAAGAAACAGTTGAAGATTGACAGTGATATTGACAGATGGAAGAAGATGCCATCTAGGACATTCACAGTCAGAAAGAAGTCAATGCCTGGCTTCAAAGCTTCAAAGGACAGGATGACTCTTTTCTTTTTTTTTTAATTATTTTTTATTTTTTCAAACCCTTGTGTCGAGGGCTGACTTTCAATAGATCGCAGCGAGGAAGCTGCTCTGCTACATACAAAACCCCAACCCAGAAGCAGGTCATCTATGAATGGTTTAGCACCAGGTTCCCCACAAACATGCATTGCGTGACAGGCGAGGGGGTGGCCACCTTTCCGGCCGCAGGCTGACTCTCTTATTAGGACCTAATGCAGTTGTTGACTTCAAGTTGAAGCCAATGCTCGTTTACCATTCTGAAAATTCTAGGGCCTTAAAAATCATGATAAATCTAGACTGACTGTATTCTACAAATGGAACAACAAAGCCTGGATGACAGCACATCTGTTTACAGCATGGTTTACTGAATATTTTAAGCCCACAGTTGAAGACCTACTGCTCAGAAAATATTCCTTTCAAAATATTACTGTTTATTGACAATGCAACTGGTTACCCAAGATTTTTGATGGTGATGTACAAAGAGATTAATGTTGCTTTCATCCATGCAATAACCATTCTGCAGCTCATGGATCAAGGAGTAATTTTGACTTTTAAGTCCCATTATTTAAGAAACACATTTCATAAGGCCACAGCTGCCACAGAAAGAGATTCCTCTGATGGAACTGGGCAAAGTAAACTGAAAACCTTCTGAAAAGGATTCACCATTCTAGATGCCATAAAGAACAATCAGGATTCACAAGAGGAAGGCAAAATATCAACATTACCAGCATATTTGGTTAATGATTCCAACACTTATGAATGACTCTGAGGGGCTCAAGACTTCAGTGGAGAAAGTAACTGGATGTAAATAGCAAGAGAACTAAAATTATAAGTGGAGTGTGAAGATGTGACTGAATCGCTGCAATCTCATGATAAAACTTGAACAGGGGAATTGCTTCTTATGGCTGAGCAACGAAAGTGGTTTCTTGAGATGAAATCAACTTCTGGTGAAGATGCTGTGCACATTGTTGAAATGACAACAAAGGGTTTAGAACCATTACTGCAGTGCCAGGGTTCCACCCCAATTCTGAAAGAAGATCTGTGGTGGGGAATATACTATCAAACAGTGTCACATGCTACAGAGGAATCTTTGGTGAAAGGAAGAGTCAATGTGGCAAACTTCATTATTGCCTTATTTTAATAGCCACAGCCACCTCAACCTTCAGCAACCATCACCCTGATTCAGTCAGCAGCCATCAACATCAAGGTGAGACCCTCTACCAGCAAAAAGATTATAACTTACTGAAAGCTCAAATGATAATTAGCATTTTCTAACAATAGTTTTTAAATAAGATATATACATTGCCTTTTTAGATATAATGCTATTTTGCACACTTAATAGACTGTGGTATAGTGTAAACATAACTTTTATATGCACTGGAAAACAAAAAAATTCCTGCAACTTGCTTTACTGCAGTGGTCTGGAATCAAACCTGCAATACCTCAGTGGTATACCTGTATTACTAACAGTTTTGTCTAATCAACTGAATTTCGTTGGTGAATTATTTCATTCAACATTTTTTGAGCCATGTATTGAACCAGTCACTGGAACTAACATTATAGTGACGAAAGGCAGACAATACCTTAATGAATAATAAATTGTAGGGTGTACTAGAAGGGTTACATGATAAGTAGTAACAAAAGCAATCTAAGAAAAGGGGATAGGAAGTATATATAATGTGGGATGGTTTGTGCTTTTAGATAGGATAATGAACGATGGTCTCATTGAGGTTACATTTGCAGAAAGATTGGAAAGGGATGAAGAAGCCACCTGAGAGAAGGAATTTTCCAAGCACGGTGAACAGAAACCTCAAAGATACTGAGGGTTGGAGCATATCTGGTATAGTGGAGAAATAGTAATATAAAGCCTAGTGTGGCAGGAGAAATGTGAACAAAGAGAAAAGTAAATGGGAAAAAGACAGATCATGTGGGATCTCACAAGCCCTTTTTAAGAACTCTGGCTTTAAACTCTGGGTAATGGCTGGGCAGAGTGGTCCACGTGTGTAATCCCAGCACTTCTGGAGGTCAAGTGCAGAAGATCACTTGAAACCAGGGGTTTAAGCCTAGCCTGGGCAACATAGCAAGACCTTGTCTCTACAAAAAATTAAAAAAAAAAAAATTAGCCAAGCACAGTTGTACACACCTGTAATCTCAGCTACTCAGGAAGCTGAGGCAGGAGGATTACTTGAGCCCAGAAGTTTGAGGCTGCAGTGAGCTAAGACTGCACCACTGCACTCCAGCCTGGGTGGCAGCAAGACGCTGTCTCTAAAAACAAACAACAACAACAAAAACTCTGGGTAACAGTCATTGAGTTCCACAGTACAAAAAGATGAGACAGAACGACACAGATTAGTTCAATGTCGTTAATTAAATAGCCATTAGAGAAGTGCTGAAAAATAAAGAAACATCAGTCTCTAAAAGAATCCAAGTCAGGAGACTTTGTTTCCAGGCCTATTTATTGGCTGCTTAGTCTTAGATACATTCTTGTCATCTCTGATTCATGGTTTCTTCACTTTTCAGATGGGGATACAATAACAGCCCTGCTTTAACATAGGTTAAATGTTTTGAGAATTATAAAACACTATACAGTCAGCCCTCCATATCCACCAGTTCTGCATCTGTGGATTCAAGAACCACGGATCAAAAATACAGTGTTTGCGGGATGCAGAACCTCAGCTGTGGAGGACCAACTTTTAGTATCTATGCGTTCCTCAGGGCCCACTGAATGATCTAAGTATCCATGGATTGTGGTATCTATAGTAGGTCCTGGAACCAATCCACTGAGGGATAAATGTATTATGTTAGTTGTTTTCTTCTTTTTATTTTACTCTACAGTTTATAACCTCTTCTAAAGAGATCTAAATGATCCTGAAACCTTGCATAGAAATTAAGGTTTTAATAAATTTAATCACGTTTTTATAATATTAAGGAAGTTCTGTATTGGTAGTACATTTTTATTTTTAATGAAAGAATCTTTTTGAAATAATATCTTCAATAAACTTTATTAGACACCAAGTCTGCCCCATGAACTATTTTTATATACACTTTAGTGTATATATAAAAATCACTACCCTTAAGGGGCTTAGTTTGCTGAGGGGCACAGACACAAACAGATAATTTAAAAATATTATGGCTTCCATTCCAGCACAAGATTTCAAACTCCTGCTTCCCTCCCTCCATCTCAACCCTATAGATTACACAAAAGCAAAAAGCAGTCTAATAAAGGAAAAACCTTGGGGACACTAAAAGCAACTGGCTTCTAGAGTGTTAAGGAAATGGCAACCAAGAGATGGAGCAGGCCAAATGCTACCAACTGGAAAAGACCTAGTTGTGACCTTTTCTAGTCCTTACATTGCTCTGGGCAGAGAATTTCTACCCTACAGGATGCAATGAGACAGAAAAGCTCTGCTACCACCCCAGTGCCATCTAAAGAGCACAGGAGATTATTATATCAGGAAAGCACCAGAGCACAGTTTGGGAAATGGTAACAAGTTTAGGTGACCTGCAAGGCCCCTGTGTGTTCTGTCCTCACCCGCACTGCATAAATACAATAAGGATAGCAGGTCCTGGAGAAGATCATGCCTCTAGGCAGGTCAATAGGAAGTTCCTTTTTGGCACCAACTGTCGAACCGCATCACCCCGAATCAGCCCATACACCCCCACCTCTACTCCACGAAATTACACAAAGATACATGTTAGAGCCTAGACTTTCACCCTGCTCCCCAGGCAAATATTACTAGCTCATAACTTGGAATTTCTAAGAAAAATATAACCAGACACTTGGAGAGTATGAGCACAATGAAAGAAAGGCAACAAATGAACAATCTATACCATAAGAAAAAAGACTAAAGAGATCACAAATTTAAAACAAACATAATATTCACCAATTGAAGATATGTATAGATTTTTTAAACTGCTGAAATAAAAAATCCGATGGGTTAACTCGCAAATTAAATATAGGGCAAGAATATACTAGTGAGCAACAAGTTCAAGTCAAGCAATTCTCCTACAAAGCATTAAAAAAGGAATAAGGAAGTAGAAAATATAAACACTTCTCAAAAGCTATGAGACATGGGTAAAATATTTAAATGTCAATATCTAATAAGATTCTCCCAAAGGGAAATCAATAAATATCTCTAGAAATGATTAAGAATTTGCCAGAATTAGAGACTGAGAAAGATAAAAACAGGATGTATAACTCAAAGAATTCAAATATGATGTAGGAAAAAAGAGAAGATGAAAATTGTGAAACCTTATACTAAAAAGAAGAAAGGAGATTTCCAAGTCAATTTATAGTCAAACAATAGAAAAAATAAATCCCAAACTAAAATTTTACAAAAACTGACATCTTGGCCGGGCGCGGTGGCTCACGCTTGTAATCCCAGCACTCTGGGAGGCCGAGGCGGGCGGATCAGGTCAGGAGATCGAGACCACGGTGAAACCCCGTCTCTACTAAAAATACAAAAAAAAAAAAAAAATTAGCCGGGCGTGGTGGCGGGCGCCTGTAGTCCCAGCTACTCAGAGAGGCTGAGGCAGGAGAATGGCGTGAACCCGGGAGGCGGAGCTTGCAGTGAGCCGAGATTGCGCCACTGCACTCCAGCCTGGGCGACAGAGCCAGACTCCATCTCAAAAAAAAAAAAAAAAAAAAAAAAAAAAAAAAAAACTGACATCTTTACAAAAAGCCTGATTAAGTTTAAAAAAAAAAAAAAAGAAGAGAGAGAAACATAAACACTAACGAAATTGTTAAAGGAGAAATAACCAGACACATAAGCAATGGTAAGAATATTACTTTCTTTCTTATGGCAATAACTTAAAAGGAACAGGTAATTTCCTAGCAAAATACAAATGACCAAAATTAATACAAGAAAAAATGAAAAGCTTAAAAAGGCTAGTTTAGAAGAAAATGGAAAAGAGATAAAAGTTCTCCCATTTTAAATGGCATCTGGATTAGACAAATTCAAAGTTAAATTTTTATCTAAACTTCAAATAATAGTTAATTCTAGTGTTAGATCACTGCAGGCCAAAGGGAAAATGAAATAGAAAGTAACCCCAAATCATTTCATAAAGCTAACGTACCCTTAATATCAAAACATGATAAACCTCATACAAATGTGACATCATTATAGGTACAAAAATTATAAATAAAATGCTAGCAAACAGAATCTACCAATATGTCAAAGGAATAACACACTATTGAAAAGAATAATGCAGTTTATTACGAGAATGCAAACGTGAGTCTGTATTTATTCTCTCAATAAATATTTGGGAGGCTGTGAAGAAAAGAGCTAACACAGCATTATTCATAACAGTCAAAAAGTGGAAACAACCCAAACAAATGTCCATCAACCAATCAACAGATAAACAAAATGTGTTATGTATATTCATACAGTGGAATATTATTCAGCCATAAAAAGGAAGTAGCGACACATATTATGACATGAATGAACATTAAAAAAACTAAGCAAAGTGTAAGAAGTCAGTCACAAAAAACCACATATTACATGATTCCATTCATATGAAATGTCTACAACTAGGAAATCTACTAAGATAGATAGTAGATTAATGTTTGTTTAGGACTGGAGAAGTGGGGGCTATAGGAGCACGAGGGGTGATCGTTAAAGGTAGAGTTTCTTTCTGAGGTAGTAAGAATGTTCCAAAATTGACTGTGGTAATGTACACATATTTCTGTGAATATACTAAAAACCACTGAATTTTACGCTTTTAAAGGGTGAATTGTATGGTATGTGATTATATTTCAATAAAGCTGTTTTTTAAAAAGAGCAAAAGAAAAGACTTTACATAGCACCCCTGAGACTGCCATCCTTACAGTGGTCTGCTTGCAGGGCTGACCTTTGGGAATTCAAGATTTGGGGAGGCTTCCTACCACCCTGATAAGAGTGGGTCACTGCACCTAAACTACACAAACAAAATGTTTATCCCAAACACCTGTTTTCCTTCTGGAAATCTGGAATTTTGGTACGTCCCAGGCAGAGGATGCATATGTGACCACCTCACAATAAAATGTTAAGCACTGAGTCTCTAATGAGCTTCCTGGTACACAACATTTTACACATGTCATCACAAAATCTGTTGCTGGAGAAATCAGTGTGCCCTGTGTGACTCCACTGGCAGAGGACAATTGGAAGTTTGTGCCTGGTTTCCTCCTGACTTCACCTCGTGCTCCTTCTCTGTTTGCTGATCCTGCTTTATATCCTTTCACTGTAATAAATCACAGCAATGCATACAACTATATGCTGAGACCTGTGAGTCCTGCTAGAGAATCAACAAGTCTGTCAGGTGGGAGGGATCTTGGGGACCTCCAACCCAGAGGCATTATAGTACAGTAGTTGAAAGCTGCTTCGTTTCTATCAAACTGGCAAAAATATTAAAATCCTGTTGGTGAGGATAAAAGGGAAGAGGTACCTTCTTTCACTGCTAATAAAAAATGTAATCATACTATTATACCCTCTGGCAATATTAGATCAACATGGCAACAACTATTAAAAATTAAAACACACTTCAACCTCCAAAACCCAATACTGAGAATGTATACCCCAGAAATAAAAGTACATTTTTATTGAGATATATTAGGTTGTACCAGTAAATAATGAAGGAAATAAAGTAAATATCCATCAGTAGGAACATAATTGCTACAGGGTGTTCGCAGTGAATTCCTATAATTTTATGTTACCTCTGCATCCACTTTGAACATAAGTTGGACTTTCTCATACCAGAAGCAGTGCTCAGTTACCCTTGACAGTTTCCAGTTTTCTACCTCCTCCTAGTTCCTCAATGTGGTCAATCCAGATATCTACTTTATATAACTGCTTCCTAGTTACCACCTCTTTATAAGTGGTCAGTGAAATACAACCCATTTGACTTGACCTACTGACTCACACAGCCTGCATGGGCTGTGCAGATATGCCACAGTGACCACCTTTCAGTCACAGAGACTTCATGGAACATGTACCCACTTACTCTAAACCCACCAATTAGACCTCCCTGCAGGAGACCCACCTAGGTAATACCCTGGACCCCAATAAAGGCTTTGGCCCACAGGTTCCCCTCACTCCCTGTCTCTTGCTCCCCACCCAGTGGTTGAATGTGCATATCTCAGTGGCTCCCCACTTCCAGTTGGCCGTAGGAGGCGTGCTGCCCTCTTCTCTCTCGATTTGTAAATAATACTGCTTCTGTAATTTCATGTGTTTTGGTGAGTTGTATCCTGTGTGTCTCGCCCAGTTACACCTGAATCCAACTTCTTTTCTGGTCAGGAGTCTCCTAGAGAATGGCTGTCTTGACAGGAATAAACTCAACACAGGTAAGACAAGAGCTATAAGGGCATCTGCCAGTATAAACAAGTTTCCTGTGAGAGGGATACCTATCAAGGGTCATGGACACTAAGGCATTAGGTCATATGCCAGGATAAAGAAGTATCCTGTGAAAGGCACATTGTAAACACCCATGACCACATCTCCTGAAGCCCTGGCAGGGAAGGGGTAGCGTTTATAGCCACTCTCCAAAGACAGACCACAAGACCACATTAGAGGAAAACACAAGTGTTTTTGAGTGACAAAGGCAAAATACATGAATTTAATATGATCTCACTTTGGTAAAACAATGTATGTGTGAAAACATATATGTTTTATATGATCACTTGAGCAAGGAGGAGTATATATGTATAATTGAAACAGGGCTAGACAGCCAACTTAGAAAACAAAAAAGATTAACTCAGTTATGTGCAGTTGAAGCCCAAAGAAAAAAAGAACAAAACATGTAAATATGCAAAGCCAGAGATACGCATATTATAGCATAAGATCCATGTGGAGGCAGAACAGACTTCTTGGAGAGGTTACATTTTATTATATATTGAAAAATGAGCACAAGTTTCATGTGTATGTTGGGAGGACGAGATGCATTTCAAAGAAATGCTATGAACCAAGTAATCAAGTAACATACACAATAAAGTATGAAGTAGACAGAACCAGGGGTCAGATCATGGCTGGTCTTGAAGGTCACATAAGAAATTTAGACTTTATCTAATAGGTGGCAAAAAGCTTTTGTTGGTTTTAAGCAGAGAAATTACAATCAGACTTGTGGTATAAACAGACCATGGCAATGAATAAGATGAATTTGAGGTAAATCTGCTAGTAAAAGGAGTAAATTGGTGGGCTGGTGAAGGAATGCAGAGGAGAGATGGCATAGGCCTGCACAAGGACAGTGGTAGCAGAAACAGGGGATGAATATGACACTCTTTGAGAAGTAAAGTCCACAAAACCTATGAAGCAGAGAGGAAAGTAAAGAAAGTTCCCAGGTTTCTAGAATGAACGGGAGTAGGACTGTTATACCAACTCAAATAGTATTTATAGGAAAATGAGCTTGTTTGAGAGAAAATATTGAGTTCCATTTGGGATAAAATGAATGAGTTTCTACAGAACATTCAAGGGGAGAGATCCAGTAAACATTTAGATTCAAAAGGTAATCCTGAGGAATAGTTTAGGGTTGGACATAATGGATTTTCAAGTCATGAACATATAAACATAAGAAACCATAAGAATAGATGAAATGGAAAAGAAAGGGCATGCAAGTGAGAAAAGTGGCAGCCTGAAAGAATATCAGAAACACCAGGTTTATGGTAGTAATTATTATACTGGAGCCAAAAGGACAGTATTTTAGTCTTTATTTCACATAATAGCACCATATATAGATGGCTGGATGGATGATAGCAGATAGCCACTACAGTCTATGTTGCATGCAATTGCTATTGTATCTGACAGAGGTCTAGAGCTGATGTTGCTAAGACCATTCAGATTTATAATCCCCAGGCTGAATACCTGGGTAGCAAAAAGGAAGGCAGAGTAGAGGGAATCTAACTCTAACAGAAGGTCTAGAGGAATAGCTAGTAATTAACTCCTTCCTCCCTGTTATTCATCTAAATCTACTTACACACACAACTGTAGTTTTCTTTACTCTACCTTCTATTTTATATTATTTTTTCTATTTATATTTTAGTCTATTTTCTATTTAATAAGATCCAAATTAAACAATTCAGAAGTCACTAGTATCTCAGTGACAGCTAATTTTCCTATGTACAATATTTTTGTACATAGGATGTTTAAGTTAACCAGCTTTGGAGGTGTAAGTTGCAATCAATAAAATTCATCCCATTAATGCACATTTCAATAAGTTTTGACAAACCTACAGTCATGTAACCATTACCACAACCAAGCTATAGAACGTTTCCATCACCCTGAGAAGCTCTCCTGTGCCCCTTCACAGTCAATAACCTTCCCCACTGTGGTAGGCAGAATTCTACCACAGTGCACCCATGCCCCCATCCCCAGATTTCATGCCCTGTAGAAACCTGTAAATATGACAAGCTATCTATTCCATTATCACATTATATTATATGGCACAGTTGGCCTAAAAATATGGCGATTATCTGGTTGGGCCTAATGCAATCACATGAATCCTCAAAAGCAGAGTGCTTTCTCTGCCTGGTGACAGAAAACGAGAGATTTGAAGCATGAGAAAGACCTGATGTGCCATTGCTGCTTTAAAGGTGGAGGGGGCCTTAACATGAGAGAACAGATCCTGGCTGACAGCTAACAAAGAAACAGGAACCTCACTCCTACAAGGAAATACTTCTGCCAACAACCTGAATGAACCCGGAAGCAGATTCTTCTTCCTTAGGGCCTCCAGATAAAAGGCCAGCCCATTTGATGCTTTGACCACTCTTGTAAGACCCAGAGCAGAGAATCCGGTTAAAAACGACCTAGACTTCTGACCTACTAACACTATGAAATAATAAATGTGCATTGTTTTAAGCTGTGGTGGTAATGGTAATTTGTTACATAGTAATAGAAAATTAATACATTCAACCTGCAAGAAAACACTGATACACTTTCTGTCCTAGTTTCAACTTTTCTAGAATTTCTCATAAATGGACTCATAGTTTTGAGTTTCATCTGCATTGCTGCACAAATCAGTAGTTGTACATGCCTTGTTACTGAGTAATATTCTTTTGCTTATGTCTTTACCAGTAGGTAGATTAATTGGAGTTGTTTCCATTTTGGGGTTATTATGAATAAAGTAACTATACACATTCAAGTACAAGTCTTTCTGTGGACACATTTCTCTTGTAAATACCTAGCAGTGGGAGTGCTAGGTTGTATTCTAAATGTACGTTTAACTTTATAGAAAAGTGCTTTCCTAAATTTTTGAATACTATACAATTTTTTTTTTCTTTTTTGAGACGGAGTCTCGCTCTGTCTCCCAGGCTGGAGTGCAGTGGCGCGATATCCGCTCACTGCAAGCTCCGCCTCCCGGGTTCATGCCATTCTCCTGCCTCAGCCTCCCGAGTAGCTGGGACTACAGGCGCCTGCCACCACGCCCGGCTAATTTTTTGTACTTTTAATAGAGTTGGGGTTTCACCCTGTTAGCCAGGATGGTGTCTCGATCTCCTGACCTCGTGATCCGCAAGCCTCGGCCTCCCAAAGTGCTGAGATTATAGGCGTGAGCCACCGCACCCGGCCCTCTAGAGGTTTTAAAGTTTTGGCTCTTATGGTTAGCTCTATGATTCAAGTTTTTTGTGTGTGTGTGTATAGTGTTAGACGAGGCTTTGGATTAATTTTGTTCAAGCAAAATCCAATTTTCCAGCACCATTTTTTAAAATGAGTATGCTTTCCCTAAAATACTTTGTCAAAAATTAATTGATTATAGCCAGGCACAGTGGCTCATGCCTGCAATCCTAGTACTTTGAGAGGCTGAGGTGGGAGGATCACTTGAGCCCAGGAGTTCGAGAGCACCTTGGGCAACACAGTGAGAACCATCTCTACAAAAGTACAAAAATTAGCTGGGCATGGTGGCACATGCCTGTATAGTTCCAGCTCCTCAGGAGGCTGAGGTGGGAGGATCGAGTGAGCCTGGAAGGTAGAGGTTGCAGTGAGCTGTGATTGTGCCACTACACTTCAGCCTGGGTGACACAGTGTGAGACCTTGTTTCAAAACAAAAACAAAAACAAAATTAATTGATTACTTATGTAGTAGATATATTTCTGGTCTCTCTATTCTACTAGGTGGGTGCAAAAGTAATTGTGGTTTTTGCCATTACTTTAAATGAATTATAAATATTTCAGGTATGTCTACAATTATACCAAAACCACACTCTTTCAAAAAAAATAAATAACCTCTTAACAATATTGAGACTTCCAATCTAGGAATATTATGTCTTTCTACATTTTTTTAGGTCTTCTTTCTCTTAGAAATGTTTTGCCAGTTTAGGTGTACAGGTTAACGTATATATTTTTAAATTTATCTCTTAAGTTTTTCATCTTTTTTTGGCATTATAGTAACTGATGTTTTCAATTTTGATTTCCAATTTTTCATTGCTAACATGCAGAAATATAATTGATTTTGTGTACTGACAATAAAAACTGCAACCTTAGTTCTAGGAGCTATTCTATAGATTTCTTAGATACTTTTACTTCTTGCTTTCTAATCTGTATGCCTCTTTCATCTTGTTCTTGCCCTGTTTAACTGGGTAGGACGTCCTGTACAATGCCAAAAGGAAGAAGTGAGAACAGAAATACTGATGTTGCTTCCAATCTGAGATGAAATCATTCAGTCTTTCACCTTATGTATACGGTTAGCTGTAGATTTTTACAGATATCTGTATCAGGTTGGGTGAGTTCCCCTTTATTCCTACTTTGTTGAAACTTTTATCTTAAACAGTTGTTGAATTTTGTCAAAATTTTTTAAATTTTGTAAATACTGAGATGATTATATGATTCTATTTGTTGACAGTTTAAATGGTTGTTGAATTTTGTCAAAACTTTTAAATTTTGTAAATACTGAGATGATTATATGATTCTGAGTCTTAATGCAGTACATTACAATGATTTTGAAGTGTTAAATCAACCTTGTATTCCTGTCGATGATGCCAATTTATCAAAACCTATTCTTTTTATGCATTTTGGACTTAATTTGCTAATAAATTTTAAATAATTTTTACATTTGTATTCATGAGGGATTTTCAGTCTGTAGTTTTCTTGTGATATCTTTGTCTGATTTTGTTATTAAAGTTTTTTTTTTTTTTTTTTTTTTTTTTTTTTTTGAGACAGTGTCTCGCTGTGTCACCCAGGCTGGAGTGCAGTGGCACAATCTCAGCTCACTCCACCTCCCGGGTTCACGTCATTCTCCTGCCTCAGCCTCCTTAGTAGCTGGGACTACAGGCGCCCGCCACCACACCCGGCTAATTTTTTGTATTTTTAGTAGAGATGGGGTTTCACCGTGTTAGCCAGGATGGTCTTGATCTCTGGACCTCGTGATCTGCCCGCCTCGGCCTCCCAAAGTGCTGGGATTACAGGCGTGAGCCACCGTGCCTGGCTGTTACTAGAGTTATAATCATCTCATAAAGTGAACTTGGAAGTGTTTTCTCCTCTTTAATTTTCTGGAAGAGTTTATGTAAACGTGCTATTATTTCTTCTTAAAAGGCTGGTGGAATTCATCAGTAGCACTATCTGGGCCTAGAATTTTCTTTACGGGAATATTTTAAATCACAAATTCAATCTCTTTGATAGAAAGGGCTACTTAGGTTTTTATTTCTTCTTGAGTGAGCTTTCATAGTTTGTGTCTTTAAAGGACTTTTCCCATTTCACCTAGTTGTCAAATTTATTGGCAAAAAAATTCACAATACTCTGTATTATCCCCTTAATGTTGGTAAGGTTTGAAATGATGTCCATTCTTTCACTCCTGATACTGTTAATTTGTATCTTCTCTTTTATTGATCAGTCTTGGCTAGGGATTTTATCAATTTTATTGATACTTTCAAAGAATCAGCTTTTCATTTCACTGATTTTTTTTCTGTTGCTTTCCTGTTTTCCCTTTCATTGGTTTCCAGAACTCTATTATTTTCTTTCTCTGCTTACTTTGGGCTTAATTTGCTCTTCTTTTTCCAGTTTTCTGATAAAAGCTTAGAGCTTTCTTCTTTTCTAATATAAACATTTCATGTTATAAATTTCCCTCCACACTGCCTTAGTTTAAATCCCACACGGTCTGCTATACTGTTTTCAATTTTATACTGTTCAACATAGTTTCAAATTTCCCTTGTTCAACTTTCAAGTACTCCTTTCCCCAGCCTCCTGGAGTTTCTCCCTGTACCCAGTTCCCAGCCAGAGATTCAAGGGCACTCTTATGCAGATTGCCAGAGTTTTCTCTCTGTGAAATTATTTCCCTTCTAGCATTCTGCTCCACAAATTCTAGTCACTTCAGCCTCCCCGACCATAGCTTTAAATCAGATCTATAAAGATATTTAGAACTAACCTCCCTCCCTAACTCCACAACATTTAAATGCACTGAGTTACATTGTGAAATAATTCTAAACCTCATACACGCTAAGAAACACAAGTTTAAAATGTGATAGTTGTGATATTCTTTTGGCTAGTATACAGTAATTTGCATTCTAACAGTTCATTATTAACACCATGTAATATAATAAAACACGGCTGCTTTGGGCTTAATGTAGCATTTATACATCGGTTCTGTTTAAAGAAATTCAGGCCAGATGTGGTGGCTCACGCCTATAATCCCAACATTTTGGGAGGCCAAGGTGGGCAGATCACGAGGTCAGGAGTTCAAGACCAGCCTGGCCAAAATGGTGAAACCCCGTCTCTACTAAAAATACAAAAATCAGCCGGGTGTGGTGGCACACACATGTAATCCCAGCTACTCAGGAGGCTGAGGCAGGAGAATTGCTTGAACTCAGAAGGTGACGGTTGCAGTGAGCCAAGATAGCACCATTGCACTCCAGCCTGTGCAACACAGCAAGACTCCATCTCAAAAAATAAAATAAAATAAAATAAATAAAAAATATTTAAAAAGAAATTCAGGTCTCCAATAAAATAATATGTGGATATAGGTACTTAGACTGTGATGCAAATCATCTTCCTTACCTTGAGTCATGGTCAAAAAAGTATGAAAACCACTAAACTAAACTTTTTTCCTTCTTTTGACAGTATAAGAAATATCAGGTCAGGAGAAGTTTAGTAATGGACTCCAGTTTTTAGAGACCATAAGTAGTAGAGCTAAAATTAGGAATTATATACCTTAAGGGCCAATTTAACAGTTTTACCTCTAACCAAACCACCTATGATGATCAGACCTGTTTTAAGATTA
Source organism: Symphalangus syndactylus (assembly GCF_028878055.3). NCBI lineage: Eukaryota > Metazoa > Chordata > Mammalia > Primates > Hylobatidae > Symphalangus > Symphalangus syndactylus. The sequence goes on from NC_072426.2 coordinate 55,282,352, forward strand.
CCCTGGTAGCAATAAGAAAAATAATGTGGACGGTAAAGATTCTAGAAGCACATCAGGAAGATCACAAACACAGAAGTACCAGGGAGAAAACTCTTAATTAGTCGGGATTTCTAACTTTCCTCTATCAAGTCACCTTCTCCTTTTTTGACTTTTCACCAACCCTACAATCTTGGTTCTCTTATATTTAAAGGCAGCGATCTTCAAACTGGGATATGCACATCCAAGAAAACATAATGATTTTCCCAGAGATTAAAGGTATGGTTAGATTTAAAGGAATTAATTTACAGATCTGCCACTTCCAAATGTACACTTTCCTAGAATTGATCTGGCTAACGATTAGTCTGTAGTTCCTTCCCAGTTCTGCTTTCACAATTGCTTTCCTCCTACTTTACAAAATAATGACATATACCCCTCACCTGTCCTACATCTTACTGTGTTCTGTTTTCTAGGTTTACTACAAAAATCTCCAGATGCCAAACAAAGGAACAACTCAAAATATTGGTGTAATTTAAGCTTCCTTTAATTGGGCACCTTAACTCATGCTCAACTTATCTCACCAAAAGATACATTTGTAATAAACTTTTAACTTCTTAGGTTTTAGTTATTTCTCAAAATGTATTATGTGCATATAGATACTGAAAATAGAGACAGTGAAAGTTCAGATTTACTGGTTCCCAAAGTAATTGTATATATAACATAATCCACAAGGGAAAAATATACATCTGTTATTTTATTATAAAGAAGCGTAATAAAGTGATTGAAATGATTTAAATCATAAAAATAATCATAAAAATAGTGGGAATATAATATTTATTATTTTTTGTATTACATGCATTCCAGGAGAAAAAGGAGCAATGTCAAATCCAGCAATCCCTAGTGGTATATACCCAAAATAAAGAAAATCAGTATATCAAAGAGATGTCTGTACTCCCATGTTTATTGTGGCATTATTCACAATAGCCAAGATATGGAATCACCCTAAGTGTCCTAAGTCTGCCAATGGATGAATGGATAAAGAAAATGTGATATGTACACATAATGGAATATTATTCAGCCATAAAAAAGAATGAAATCCAATCAATTGCAACAACATGGATGGAACTGAAGGATATTAAGTGAAATAAGACAGGCACAGAAAGACAAATATCCCATGTACTCAGTCATATGTGGGAGCTAAAAAATAAATAATCTCATGGAGATAGAGACTAGAAGAACAATTACTAGAGGCTGGGAAAGGAAGTGGAGAGAAGGGATAAAGGGAGGTTGGTCAATGTACAAAAATACAATTAGAAGGAATAAGTTCTCACATTCAGTAGCACAATACAGTGACTAAAGTTAACAGTAATGTATTGTATATTTCAAAATAACTACAAGGGTAGTATTAGAATGTTACTAACTCAAAGAAACAAACGTTTAAGGCGATGGACATCCCAACAACCCTGATTTGATCATTATACATTGTATGCTTATATCACAATATTACATGTACCCCATAAAGATGTGCAACTATTACATATCCATAAAATTCAAAATTAAAAAAAGATACATTTCCATTACAAGAATAAGGAAGAAAATGAAAGAACTAAATCTATATCCACCATCATAGAAAATTAATGTTAATTTAAGCTTGAAAAATCACCAAATAGCAATATAGAATTCATATTTAGAAATGTAAATAAAACTATAGAATAATCGGCTGATAGACTTAAAAGTGTTTGCTTCTTCAGGGTGGCACTAGAAGGAAAGAGAAGCGCAAGATGCTATTGTATATTGTGGTAAGTTTTCAGTGCGATGCAGTTTATGTCCATGTTTGATTTCAAAATCATCCCCCTCTCTCCTTTGCTCTGCTCTGTATGGGACAACCATACAGAGCTGATCTCTGCAAACAGCCATTTCCCAGGATCCCTTGTGAATCCATTTCTGGCCCATTTCAGCCAATGAGACACCTGCCAGAAAATCGAAGACAGAGGAGAGAAGCCAAGGTATTTCTCCCCTTCTCTCTCTGCCCTGTTGCTATCTCTGGCATATTCTCCTCGAAGGCTCAAGTTCCCCGTTTACAGCAAGGCCTCTAAAATTCTAGGTAAGGCTTGGTGGCTCCAGCTCTTGGCTCCTGTCTTTGGAACTTAAGCCTAGGGACAGTGGCAACTTACACCACCAGATAATTTATCTTCCCCTGGTGGCTCCTTAAGGTCTTCTAACAGCTTTTTAAATTTTTTTCTTATATTAAATTCTTTCTAATTCAATACTAATACTAATAATTTTTTGAGCTGGGGTCTCACTCTGTCACCCAGGCTAGAGTGTAGTAGCCTGATCATGACTCACTGCAACCTTGACCTCCTGGGCTCAAGCGATCCTCCTGCCTCAGCCTCTCAAAGTGCTGATATTACAAGTATGAGCCACCGCGCCCCTGCCACTAATACTAATTCTAATGTAAAACAACAGTTTTGATTTTCTGAATGGGCCTAATACAAGTAACTATTTGATATTTTCAGATACAGCTGTCAGAAAATATTGACAAAGATTCTCTCCTTGATCAAACTCTACTCAAGCTATTCCATGTTCTTTTTCAACTATTCCTCAACTTTTGGACTTCCTTGTTTGTCTCTATGTTGTCCAATTTTAGCAACAGTCCTATTAAGTCAAGTCAGCCATTCTCCTTATCTGATCACCAGCATATCTGATTAGGTTCCTCATCCTTCACCATCCTCCAGGTGATGTCTGATCACCCTGGCCTGCCTTCAACAAGAATCCTGTTAGGTAAGATTGGCCAGAATCCTCTCTTATTCCTAAGGTTGCCCCCTAGTAATTTTCCATCCACTAACCACACCCACATCCTTGTCTATAAATTCCCGCTTTTACTTGTAGTATATAGAGTAGAGCCCAATCTCTCTCCCCAACTGCAAGACTCCACTGCAGTGCTCCCTGTACCTATCTTTAACAAGTGTCTTCCTTACCATCTTTAACAATTGTCATGAATAATTTTTTCCTTAACAGTATAAATTTCTAAAAGTTTAAATACATAAATATATTTCACAATGCTTAAGAAATTCTTAAAGAAAAAAATTAGAAAAATGGCAGAATCACTTCAAAGGATCTTACACCTCCTAAACTGTTTATTTTGAATGAAATTCTCAGAAGTTCACTTATGGCTTGTTAAAAGCAACTGCATTGCCCCACAACACTGCAAATATGAAATAAGTAAAATATTATATCCCCAAATAAAAGAGTAGAACTTACTTTTCTAAGAATTTATATTTGTCAAACTGCATTTGTGTTTTTAACTCCAATGTAAATAAGTACTTCAGTAGCAGATCTACTGAATATATCAATACAATTTGATAGATCACTGCTTTTTCCTAAAAGAGTTAATAGTCCAGCTAAAAGGAAAAACTCAGCAATTTCCCTCTTTTTTAGTATATATTTAATTTTCATAAATAATTTTTTAAACAGTATAGAAAAGCATATAAGGAAAACCAAGTCTTCCCCATATCAATTATATTTCCCATAGGCAACCAATACCAATGTCTTAAGTGTCCCTTCAGAATTCATTTCTGCAGTTATAAACATATATCCACATTTGCCTGTAAAATAAGGATAATTACAACATTTACTGTTATTAAAATTTCTGTAAGGCTTAAATAAGAAAAAACAAATTTTTTTTTTGTTTTTTGTTTTGTTTTTGTTTTTTTTATTATTGTACTTTAGGTTTTAGGGTACATGTGCACAATGTGCAGGTTTGTTACATATGTATCCCTGTGCCATGTTGGTGTGCTGCACCCATTAACTCGTCATTTAGCGTTAGGTGTATCTCCTAATGCTATCTATCCCTCCCCCCTCCCCCCACCCCACAATAGTCCCCAGAGTGTGATGTTCCCCTTCTTGTGTCCATGTGTTCTCATTGTTCAATTCCCACCTATGAGTGAGAACATGTGGTGTTTGGTTTTTTGACCTTGTGATAGTTTACTAAGAATGATGATTTCCAGTTTCATCCATGTCCCTACAAAGGACATGAACTCATCATTTTTTATGGCTGCATAGTATTCCATGGTGTATATGTGCCACATTTTCTTAATCCAGTCTATCGTTGTTGGACATTTGGGTTGGTTCCAAGTCTTTGCTATTGTGAATAGTGCCACAATAAACATACATGTGCATGTGTCTTTATAGCAGCATGATTTATAGTCCTTTGGGTATATACCCAGTAATGGGATGGCTGAGTCAAATGGTATTTCTAGTTCTAGATCCCTGAGGAATCGCCACACTGACTTCCACAATGGTCGAACTAGTTTACAGTCCCACCAACAGTGTAAAAGTGTTCCTATTTCTCCATATCCTCTCCAGCACCTGTTGTTTCCTGACTTTTTAATGATCGCCATTCTAACTGGTGTGAGATGGTATCTCATTGCAGTTTTGATTTGCATTTCTCTGATGGCCAGTGATGATGAGCATTTTTGCACGTGTTTTTTGGCTGCATAAATGTCTTCTTTTGAGAAGTGTCTGTTCATGTCCTTTGCCCACTTTTTGATGGGGTAAAACAAAATGTTTAACTTTATTAAGTGCTTAATATCAGTTATTAACTTTCCAATAAAATATTTTAAAATAAAAAACTTATATTTGAACTTTAAAATGAACCAGAAGTTTTGAGAAAGAGAGAAAGAAAAGAAAGGAAATAAGTCACTGCTGTTTTCTTATGAGTCAGTGCTTTACCAGCAATAATTCTATCCCAAAAGGCAAGATTCCACGGCCACTCTCCTTCATTACCCTAGACAAGACTATCAAACTATCTTTTCTCCTTCCAAAACTTAAGCCCAATACATAATTAGTTAGGTAATCTACACCATGCTATATAAATTATTTAATAGGTGTTTTTCCCCAAAAGGGGATGACACTATATGGAATTTGTTCAAATTCTAACATCCAATAACTTTATCAGGCTACTAGAATGGTCTGGGTAAATGATAATGGCATCTTAAACCTGATTCATTATACCTATTATGGGTTGAATTGTGTCTCCCAAAAACATATGTCCAAGTCCCAGACCTGTGAATGTCAATGTGAAACAGGGTATTTGAAAATGTTATCAGATTAAGATGAGGTCATTGGGGTGGGCCCTAATCCAATGTGACTGGTAGCAGTCATTATAACCCGGGAGGCGGAGTTTGCAGTGAGCCGAGACTGCGCCACTGCACTCCAGTCTGGGTGACGGAGCGAGACTCTGTCTCAAAAAAAAAAAAAAAAAAAAAAAAAAAGAAGAGAAAGAGAGAGAATGATGACAGAGGCAGAGGCTGGAAGGATGAAGCTGGAAGTCAAGGAACACCGAAGATGAACAGCCACTGCCAGAAGCTAGGAAGGGGCAAGGAAAGATTCTATTCAGGGCCCTCAGTTGGAACCAATCCTGCTGACACCTGGATTTTGGACTTCTAGCTCCAGAACTGTGAGAGAATAAATTTCTGTCATTTAAGCCACCCAGTTTGTGGTACTTTGTTACAACAGCCCTAAGAAACTAATGCAATAGTTGATAAAGCCGTGAGACTCTTTGTTCTTTTATGTGTATGGATTTTTTTGATTATCAAACAGTACTTGTTCATTAGATTTCTGAAATACCACAGAAATACTACATAAAGAAAATTAGAAATATCCATAATTCCATATTAGCAGAGAATCACTGCTATGCAAATATGTTCTTAATAGTACACAGTCCTAGCCATCAAACTGTAAAGTAAAACTTCATATTAACATCTTTTCACTAACAATATAGCACCTCAAAGATACACTGAGGACTTTCTGATGATATGCTACAACTGCTCATCTTACTAGAAGTATTTAAGATTTTATTTTAGATAACTAGATAGCAAACAGAAGAGTTATACCAAGTTGAATACAAAAAAATCTCTTTATGTTCAAGTAGATAGTGTCAGAAAAAAGAAAAAATATATCTTCCATTACAGAAGTAACTTTGTGTTTGTAAAGCTAAAGGATTATAGTAAGGAAGGTATAATTGAAGAATATTCTTTGATGTGTAAAACCATTGTCATTCTAGAAATGGAGGAATTAGAGAAGACTACAGTAAAAAATTTATAAAACAGACAGAAAATAAAATTAATAAGAAAAAAGACTATAATACTGCCAACAAAAAAAAGTAAATTTTAAGGCCGGGCGCGGTGGCTCACGCCTGTAATCCCAGCACTTTGGGAGGCCGAGGCGGGCGGATCACAAGGTCAGGAGATCGAGACCATCCTGGCTAACACGGTGAAACCCTGTCTCTACTAAAAATACAAAAAAAATTAGCCGGGCGAGGTGGCGGGTGCCTGTAGTCCCAGCTACACGGGAGGCTGAGGCAGGAGAATGGCGTGAACCCCGGGGGGCGGAGCCTGCAGTGAGCCGAGATCGCACCACTGCACTCCAGCCTGAGTGAAAGAGCGAGACTCCGTCTCAAAAAAAAAAAAAAAAAAAAAAAAAAAAAAAAAGTAAATTTTAATTAATTTTCAATGTTTCCACTTTTTGCTCTATTTCTTTGTGTCTAACAAAAAACTGTGCTATATTTCATGTTGCTTTTACCTATTCACTAGTTTCCACCAGTAACTAACTAGCAAAAGACAAGCATGCACATGTATCCAGAATATAGGACATGGTGGTTAAAGAAAATGGCTTACGGCAGTCTACTTTACGACATGATCTCCAGAAGAAAATTATGTCAGGTCAGCAATAACCTAACATTTATTTGCCTTGACAAAGCCCCAAACTGAACTCTTACTTTATCTATATCTTCTTCCCCATCTCAGCCAATGGCAACTTTAGCTTTCCAGTTGCTGAGAACAAATATATTCATGTCATCTTTGACTCCTTTTTCTCTCATATTTCAGGATCTGACCACTTTTCACCACCTCCACTTTAACAATTCTAGTCTTGGCCATCATCACATCTTGTGTGGATTAAAAAATAGCAGCTTGTCTCCTGGCTTCTACCCTTTACACAGTAACATATAAGTCTATTCTGGAGAGTAGACAGAGATCTTTCTAATTAAATCATAATGTCACTATCTGCCCAGCCCCTCATCTAACTACTTGACCTTTGGCTTTCCCATTCCAGCCACATCAGTCTCCTTCTCATTCCTGCACACTATGCAAACTTCTGTTCTCTATATTGTTTGCACTGGCCATTCCCCTGCCTGGAATACATTCCCGCCATGATGCCCACATGGCTTTGCCCTCCCTCCCTTCATAATTGCTTTGCCAAAAAAAATCACTTAAATGAGGCCTACACTTATTTAAAATTGCAAACCATCACAATCTCTACCACACTTTCCCAATTCCTCTTACCTTGCTCTTCTTTTTCTTTCTTCCTTGGCACTTTTCTCCTTTTAAATATGTTATAGAATTGACTGTTTATTCTTTATTGTCTCTTCTCCAAATCCACTTAGAATGTAAAGCAAATCCCAAGCATCTAGAACAGAACACAGTGAGTGCATGGTTAAGTTTTCATCAAATATTTACTAAAGGAAGCTCAGGAAATAAAGTAAAATCTCAAACAACAAACCCTTTGAAAAAAACAGTGTTCCTAACAAAGACAACCTAGTCACTAAAGTATAGGGCAATTTCCTACCATCTGACAGGTAGGTCAGTGTCAGTACTACACTGACAAAGGAGGAGCATTATCTCATGCCTATATGGTAGCACCATATAGGAGGAAAAATTTAGGGCTCAATCTGCTCACCTAAGTATGGGGAGGGGCACCATGAGAGGGGCAACAATTTATTATGCAGGCTGAGGAGTTAAGAAAAAGCCAAAGAATGGGGTATCTGATGGGCAAAGAATACCTTGATGGCTTCTTGACAAGGATGGAATCCATACCCTGATAGTGACCTTATAATTCCCATAGATATTTTATTCCTCCTCTGATACAAAGTTTACAACACATTGCTCAACTACTCAATCATTAAAAATATATCAGTTTCATCATCTATAATCAAAATCAATATAAAAAGGTTCATAAGGCTATTGTGAGAATCATAAACCACGTATAAAATACCTAATAAATGGCCAAAAAATAGGCATTCAACAAATGCAGGCTAAGTATAATAACATTATCTTCCATGTAATATGATTTTTAACAATGTCAACAAGGATTTAGAAAAAAGCAGATGCTATATTATATATTTTATATTCTATTTTGCTATCTTTAAGGAAATACCTTAAACTGATATATTAAACTTAACCATTGCTTTAATTCAGATTAATGAGATCAGACAAATTGTTCAATGAAATACCAATTTCTTAATTTAAAAATTTTAGTAGCGGTTCTTAGTAAATGATAAGCAATTTAGTTATGGAGCTATCCTAGTTTAAGAATAACTAGCATATGAAAAACGTAATTTATAAAATGAATGTTTGGGAATACTTCACATTATAAGTGGATTTTCATGACAGAATTGTTGTAAATGTTCATTTACAAAACTTTTCTGGACTAGAAAGGAGAGAAGGAGAAAATGAGTTAAAATGTTAACAGCCAATGGATCAGAAAGAAAGATAAAGTGACTGAAATAACAATGTCAGTAATAAAGACTTGATTTAGAAATTTTCAACCAATGTACAAGTTTTCAGAAAAATAACTACTTAATGATTTTTTTTTTTTTTTAGACAGAGTCTACCTCAGTCGCCCAGGCTGTAGAGCAACGGCACAATCTCGGCTAACTGCAACCTCCGCCTCTCGGGTTCAAGTGATTCTCTTGCTTCAGCCTCCTTAGTAGCTGGGACTACAGGTGTGCACCACCATGCCTGGCTAATTTTTGTATTTTTTAGTACAGATAGGGTTTCACCATGTTGGCCAGGCTGGTCTCAATCTCCTGGCCTCAAGTGATCTGCCTGCCTCAGCCTCCCAAAGTGCTAGGATTACAGGCATGAGCCACAGCACCCAGCCAACATTGTCTAATTAGCTTTTGACTTTCTAGTGTTTAGCACTATGCCTAGCATATAATAGGACGTCAATAATGTTTATTCAATACTTCTAACTCAGAAAAGCGCAGCAGTAAAAAACTTCCAAAGGAAGGGTATTTCTTAAAACTTCTTTTTTGTAATATGTGTAAAATTGAAAACTAATGTTATTATCTTCAAATTAATTCAAAAACACCGTGACACCTCAAATAACTGATTTTGTTCATAAAAATAGCTAAGATATTGGAATAAGGTTTATTTTGCAGAAAAAATTCTGATGAACTACAAAGATGAGTATATGAAGCAACTCTTCTGAAGTCTCATGTAAAATCAAAATTCTTTAGCCAGATGCAATGGTTTGTAGCCTTTTCTTGTGTCATGGACATCTTTGGTGGCCTAATGCAGCCCCCTATGAATAATGTTTGTAAATGAACAAAATAAAATTCATAGCATAAAAAAAAGAAAAAGAAAAAAATACTAAGATCACAAAGAAAACCAATTATATTAAAACTCAATTCTAACCACAGACCACAGTTCTAATCATGGGCTTTTGGTTCAACAATTCCTGATAGGATATGAGTTAACTTGGAAGAGCACAGAATATTATTTGCCTAAATATTCTATATACCGTACATGGTATCTATGGTATTCTTATTAATTTTAAAAAATGTATAACCTGCAAAGGTTATGATATTACATAAAGCTATTTAAAATTTAACCTTTGAGGATTTTTACTTATAGTAGAGCAGGTTGCATCCATTTCTTGTTCCTATTATGTGCAAATATCATAATGCAAAATTTTCTAAAATCATCAGTATAAAATTAACAATATAATAATACTGTATTTGTGACATCATTAATTTCTACCTAGCTCTACAAAGATGACATAAATCAGCATACTTCCTTCCTTAAAACAAGAGCTCATGAGCAGAGTAAGCTAAACTGGCAATCATTTTGGCCCCAGCACACTGTGTTAAAAATGCTTCCAGATGCAATATATAAACTACGCAACTTTCTACAGGTTGCTTTTGAGTTCTACAAGAAATACCTTATAGTTAAAGCTGTCAAAAAGGATCTTCTACGTATTTTAGTAACTAAGCATCTTTGTAGGATAGTTTATTCCATCACTTTATAAAGATTTGTTTTCGGAAAGTTGTAGGGTAAAGCAATGTACCCCCTCCTACACCCAGTAAGTAGGAGAGTTCCAAACAATTCCAGGAGGGAAAATAATTCTGATTTTGGCTTTTAAAGTTATATATAACCTTAAACGAGATAAAATTTTCACTTTTAAACTTTCTCTTGCTAAAACAAACTTGTAAACCATATGGTACCAAAGTTGTATTTCTTGATACTGCAGTTTAAAATAAACATCTAACACTAAACAATATAAAAGAACTTGAATCACAGCACATATGGCAGGTCTTAAGAGTATTGTGATTTTTCTTTTTTTTTTTTTTTTAAGGAAAAGAATACACTAGGTGGAAAAGTCTGCCTTCCCATTAAAATATCTTTTTTAAAACTATCTTGTGCATCATTTAGTGAAAATAATATTAACGAATTGATTATTAGTGTCAAATTCCATGAACTTACACAATCTACATACATTTTTTAAAATATTTTTTAAAATTCTTAGGAAAAAGGAAAGGCCGGTTCTTAGTCTCTTTTTTACACGTTAGGAAGAAATACACACACCTCCCAGTTTCATTAATGAAAAAATCTTAATAAATCACTTTCATGGTTTATCACCAGTAAACACGAACCTGCACAAATTGTATCAAGGAGCTTATTTTAAAAGCCTTTGAGATACAAAACAAAAACCTTATTTCTCAGACTATAATTAACTCCTACTTACACCGAGTTTGTCTATTTGGAATTCTTATGACAACAGCAGATAAATCATATATTACTTTTGCAGAGTAAGTTTTGTTCCCTTTGGTTTTTTTTTTTTTTTTTATTTATCTTTAACAGGACGAAGGGTTTTTGCTTAGACCATCATCACGGAACTGAAAAGAACAGAAAATAAAACTAACAAGTATCAATGTAACTAAAAGTTCATTTCCATCAGACATTTTGTGTTAGCACTTGCTACTCATTTTAAATGGTGAAAACCAGCAAGCCTATTCTTTAAATAACTAAAAGTGAATCAGATCTTAATCACAAAAACCTTCCTTCCTAAGTGTACTGGGTTTTTTTGTTTGTTTTTTGGAGACGGAGTCTGGCTCTGTCGCCCCTGCTGGAATGCAGTGGCGCGATCTCGGCTCACTGCAACCTCCGGTTCAAGCAATCCTTCTGCCTCAGCCTCCCGAGTAGCTGGGACTACAGATTAAGTTTACTATTAAACCTACCTCAAAAATAGCCTTAGATATTCTTTGCAAAATATATATATTTATACATACATACACACACACACACACACATATATATATATTTCCAGATAAGGAAACGTTCGGAAAACTTTGCTGTCCAACTGGTAATTCCCTGCATACTTTGCATTGATAAAGAAAACCTCGTAGCAGGGTTACAAACCTCAAAACATCCTCAGATTGCAGGTTTTAGAAACCCTCCCTATTACACCTGTGCTAGTACTTCCTGTTCTCCAACACTGTTTAAAAATAGTTTGGTAAATGTCCCGTAAGCCGCCCTTTAGAAGCTAAACATTAACTTTATATACATCACACTACCACTGAGAAATCACCACCCCAAGAATCTCACGAGTCCAGTCATCTCTCTTCTCCAAAGAGGGAGCATAACCATCCTGGACCCCTTTAAGTAAAAAACTGTGTGCTCAGGCGAGGCAATGTGGCTTGGACAGCCAGGGGCAGGAGCCAAGTAAGGGTAATATTCACAACCCCAGCAGGACTCCAGCTTGTCGCCGCCCTCAAACACGGCAGCAATAACAACCAGGACCCAACAAGTACAGCACCTCCTACCGCCTCGCGCGCGCCTCCAGCCTGGCCACAGGCATCTCCGCCAGACGCGAAGAGAAGGGGCGAGAGGGCTGCGTGACCTCTGGCGTCTGAACCGCCCAGCAAAGAGAGTGTGTGTGTGCCCAGAGGGCCGGGGCCGGAGGAGGTCGCCGGGCTGCGAGGGGAGAGACGAGCTCTGGGGCTAGAATGAGTGTCCCGGTCAGGCCTGCGGGGGTCGCAGGTCGCTGGATCTACAACCCGAGGGCTAGTTTCGGAGACATACCTTGAGCTCTACCCTCCTTGCGCGAGGAGCGTGCGGTCCAGGTAGAGAAATATGGGCCTTCCACTCCCACAGAGCTACCTCCCGCTGGCCCAGCTCCGCTTCACGCCGACACCCGCCAGACACACTGACTGCTGCCACCGTACCGAGGCTCACCGGGAACTGGAGCACAGGCGGCTGGTCTCCGCCGCCCAGAGCCCGACCCTGTGAGCGGAGCATGCGCATACGCCCCAGTACCCAGGGACCAGTCAGGCCAGTGACACCTGCGATCAACAGGTCTCTGGAGCCCCGCCCCTCTCCCCGCCTCGAGCCCGCCCCTCGGAGCGGGCTCCGCCTTCACGCTCACCGAGGTAACTCCGCCTCCCCTCGCGATTTCCCGGCTTTCTGGACCTGCGGAATTCTATTCCCGCGGGGATTTGATGGAGTGCGCGATACAGTTGGCTTCCTCGGAGGCCCGAAATCGCGCGAGACCAAGAGATAGAACATTTCCTCAAAAGCGGCAGCTTGGCGCTGGAGTTTGCTTGTTGGGGGAAAGGTGGTTGTAGGACGTGCTGTCTGGTGTGGCGAGAAAGAGGCTAGTTCCTCAGGAGGAGGCGATTATTCTGGTGCTCTTGGTAGTTCATTCGGTATTTTCTAAGCTCGAGAACGCGGATCCACCAAGGACTTCACTTAGGTTAGGTGTTACCTGAGAGAACAATCCGTAGTTTGGCATCAGAACCCCATGCGGACACGCAGTTTCCTTTAGCTTTCCGTGAGTCGTTAGACGATCTATTTGCAGTTAAATGGCTTCCTGTGGCGTGAATGTGTATTCCCCAAGCAGTTGTTTCTTGCCTTTAATTAGAGAGCTTTAATAACTCTGTTGACCTGGTTAATGATTGTCAGAAAAGTCTGTACGCCTCTTTGCCGTGCTTTCGAACAGGTTTTAAGTTAAAAGGTACTGCTGGGAATTGGGCTAAACTTTGATTTTAAAAAAGGTTTCTTAGGAATAGTAGTAAAAGAAACCAAATATCTCTCAAGTAAATAAAGAAGGTTTTGGAAATCATTCCGAAGCTGGTGTAAGTTGAACATACTAATTGTAAAAATGGATTTCAGTAAACCCAGAGGCACTTCTAAAAGTTTATTTGAAGAAATAGGGGGAAGAAATATTGGACGTTGATACAGGAAACAAATTGGACCCGTTTGTAATGTCTGAGGCTGAGTCATTAAGAATTTATTGAGCATTTACTATGTTCCCTTTACTGAACTAGGCACTGTAGGAAATAGGATGGAATGAAGCCGTGGTTTCTGCTCTCAAAATATTAAAAACTTTAGGAGGGGTGGGGAAAAAAAAGATCCTACTCTGCATTTTTAAAACAGTAAGAGCACACCATTAACTCTCCCCTCCATTTCTCTAATGTCATTTTCTCCTCATTCTGCAGCTACTTTTCTGGTGCACTTTAAATACTGTTTTTCTGCTGCGTGGTCTCTGTTCGCCAGCACTCCATTTTCTTTTGCTGTTTCTGTTTAATGTTAATCCATGTCTCCTTGAGCAGTCTCTTTCCCATCATGGACTTAGCTACCACGTGTCCTGTGCACCAAGAACTCTCAGGTGTGTATCTATACGTCAGACATTTTTAAGCAACATCTTCATTTGGATTTCACACAGTACCTTAAATATGTCCCAAATTGGCATGGACATCTTTACTATAATCTGTTCCTGATGCCATGTCCCTCTTCACCCATCTGGAACCTACACCATTTCCATTCCCTCTTTCAGAAAATGACACGCAACTGCCCAAGTCAGAAATCTATGAGTACCCCTGTTACTTTTCCTTCATTTCCTCTTTTCTAATATCAAATTTTGACTCTTATTTCGTTAAGTATCTCTCAGATCCACCCCTCCACTCTCACTATCTTAGTCCTTCAAGTAATCACCATCCCTTATGACTCATCTTCCTTGTACTATTGCAATATTCACAAGATATCCTCTAGTTATTTCCCACACCAGTCCAACCTCCATTCTATTAATAATTTTTCTAACGTGAAAATACGATCATTATACTTCTCTGCTAAGAATTTTTCATTACCCACTGGCAGGGCCTTTCATGATCACACTGTTAAACTCATCGCCATTCTTCCTCCAGTTCGTCCACATTAATCTTTCTAAAGTCCTTGCTTTCTGTGTTCTTGGTTCTCTCAAGATCCTTTGGTTCTCTCTCAAATGCTTATCTCCATGGATCTTTTCATAACTTCCTGAGACAAAACTGTCATTCCTTCACCCTTTTGGGACTTATTTTTAAAACAATTATGTTGTACTATATTTACTTCTCTGCAAATGTACCTGACAGAGTAACCCCCACCTCCACCCTTGAGAAATAATTTGAACTGTGGATAATAATGGATTATACTACCTCCCTTCCTTATTTAGCAATTACAGAAGAATACCCTTCAGTTCACCCTGCTCAAGAATTTGACTAAACCCTGACTATACATTTAAAATGATATCTATGTACCGATCCTTAAATGGTAGAGTTGTAATAGGACCCAATTTAAGTATCAAGAGGGCAGAGTCTGAAGCAAGCATGAAAAAATGGAAAATTGACATTGCAGGACAGCAGTTGCTCCCAGAAAATTTGTAATCGAGAAAGTCACAACAAGGATTTAAAATATATTAACTCTTACTATTTGTCCTTGAGGGACATGTGTGTGGGTTTGATTCACTAGTTTCTGATTGGCTGCACCCAAATTTGTGAAGACCAATCTCTGCACCTCACACAGGCAAAGAGATCATGAAAGGGAGTAGGCTTGGCATGCCAAAGAATACCCCAGATCGTTCAGCTGAGGCTCAGCCAAAGTTCACACCACCAGCACATATACACACCTCTTAGTGTTATTCTGGATCGATTATAACTCAGACTTTGAGAAATGTGCTACCCTGTGGCTAGATGCACCCTGCCACTAATGTCTGGTAGGAATAGCAACATTGTGTCCTGCAGAGCTGTAACCCAGTAGTTCCAGGAGGTAATCAACAGCTTAACCATGACTGAGCTGGGTGGGGTAGAGTGAATGGGTGGGGTAGAGTGAAATATATATAGCATAGGGAAGTAGTAGATGAATGACTGACTCAGGGTTAGATACTAGACAGAATCCTTTTTTTCCTAAATGCATCCATAAGGATGACAAGTGAATTTCCTTACTACCTAAGCCCTCTGTTTTTTCATATTTCCAAGGCGTAGCACAGTGCCTAGCACAGATGCTTAACAAGTAGTGTTTATTGGATGGAGTAAAAATGGGAAGTTTTGTTGATTTTTTTGAATAGAGTCGTGTGTGGGCTAAAATTGGAGAGGGCTTCTGTGGGAGATCAAATATGAACTTCAGCTTGGAAGGGTTATAAGCAAGTGTATTTGAAGGCATTGAGGAAGATATGTAACTTAAAAGAGCAAAGTTTTAGGAACAGGATTGAATAAGGCCAGTACAGGACTACAATGGGAAGCCTTTGTAAGTTCTGGGACAGAATGATTCATTTGGAATAAGATACAGAAGAACTGTAGGAGAAACTATAGCTAGGCAAGAAGAGAAATCTCTAGGCTATGACTCAGGGATGAGCCAACCAGAAAAATCTAGTCACAATTGACCACTCCCTCCATGACATCTTCATCTCAATTTTTGTGACATCATTCCTTTATGGCTTTCATCCTGCCTCATGGGCTTCTCTTTCTCAGCCTCCTTTTCTCTTGTACTTTTCAATCTACTTTAAATGTTGATGTGCCTTAGTGCCTGATCCTGAGATGTCATTTATCCTCATGGTTTTAAATCTATTTCCCACACAACAGCCAAATAGTCTTTTAAAAATATTGACTCCGTCTCAAAAAATAAAATAAAAAATAAAAATAAAAATATTGACAAGTTACTCCCCAACTTAAATTGTTCAGTGACTTTCCATTCACATAGAATAAAATCCAAAATTCTTGCCAAGGCCTATAGACCCCTGAATGATCTGTTCCCACCTCCGCAACAACATCTCATGCTGTTCAAGGCTTTGCATTCTCTATTCCCTATGTCTGGAAGACTAGTTCTAGACTGGGGGTGGTTTTCTCTCCTATGGACATTTGGCAATGGTTGGAAACATTTTTGGTTGTCACAGTTGGGGGCAGAGATGCTGCTAAACATCCTACAAAGGACAAGACAGTCTCCCACAACAAAGAATTATCCAGTCCCCAATGTCAGTAGGATCAAGGTTGAGAATTACTGGCCTAGAACATTCTTCCCATGGGTCTCTAAGTGATTGCTGTAGCAATGTGCCTTGTCATTGAAAGTAGCTGGTCTGAACGAATAAGGCAGAGATGAAGTGGGAAGGAGAGAGAGAGTTCCTGAGGATCCTCTCTCCTCTTACAAGGAATTTTGGACTTTAGTGGATTCCTCAAAGCTCTGCAGCATGACATTTTGTTAAACACTGGAAGTTCAAATTCAATATCCATGATATCTTAGCTAGCTCTTCCTTGGCTGAAACTTTTCTGGCCATCTATCCCAGACCTTCTAAGGCTCTGCCATAACAAGGTCAACATTTGCTAGTAAATCACTGCTAGTGGTTTAACTAGTGGCTTATCTAATTTTTGCTGACTTAGGGTCAGCGTAGGCCATTTCATTACCCTTGTATGTTATTTCACATTGAAACATTCTAATTTTCTTATCAGTAAAATTGGGGTGAGAAGAAATACTTACACAAATATCTTCTTATAAGGCCCTAGATGAAAGCAACTGTAAAGTCCCACACTAGGTTATGATGGCCATTAGTGCCATTATTGTGATTACTAACACTGATTACTAAAAAAAAAAAAAAAAAAAAAAAAAAATACAGAGAGCTTTAGATTTCATCTGGTCCAGCCTCCCACTCAGTGGAGGATCATCCTTACCAGTGGGCTATCAGCTTCTATTCAAATATGGTAACAGTGATAGAAAACCTAATGCTTTGCAGGGCAGCCTGTTATTGCCCTTTTAAGACTAACTGTTAAAAAAATGTTCATCACAATGAGTTGGAATCTATCTCCTAGTAATTTCCACATACTAGCCTTATTTCTATCCTTTGAAACAACAGAAATCTATATTCTCCTTTTTCATAAGACACTATTTAAGACTGAAAATATCTTTTGTGTTTTTAAGCTAAAATACTCCACTCTAGCAACAATTTTTGAAAGCCTAGTAAATATTACACTAATCCACATATTCATTCATTTATTATACAGTACTTCACCTCATCCTACAAATTATTTAAATGATTTTAAATGAATTCTAGCATATAATAAAAAATGGAGGTCAAATATAAATAAGAAAAAACAATCAGAGCTATCAGGAATTAAAATAAGAGTAAAAAGTAAAGAACGAGAGCAAAAGAACAGAAATATGCATGAGCCTGTAACTTAAACTTCAGTTTGGCTATGTTCTAAAACCAAAAGTGAATGAGATATTTCAGTTATCAGTAACAGGAAAACATTTTTCTGTCATTGTTTAAAATGCTTTTCTCCCCCATATGAGTCTGTATCTAAGGAGACTCTTATCTATGTTCACTGACAATGGCTTCCTCAACATGTTCCTGGCAAATGCAGTAACAAGCCTCACATACCATCCATGTGACTGAATTCAAGATGCTGTCTTGTCAACTTCAGAAAAACATGTGGGGCCCAAAAATATAAACAGATTTTTGCAATTACCCCAATTGTGGTTTGGAGAAATTACTTCCTCCCATAGTTCAGACACTGTTTTCTTATCAGGATAGTTTAAATAAGATTGTTTTGCAACTGTGTCACTTTGTTAACCAACATTAGTTTATGTTCAAAATACTTAATTTTTAATTTATTTTTCTTTTATAAAGTGATAGGAAGCCAGGTTTTCCAAATCTTAATGCCATTATTCTTTTCTGGACACAAATATTTATGCTGTCTCAGAGCACAAGCAACCCGATCATTGGTTTTCTTCTTTTCTTTTAAGTATCTTATTTTGCTTTGAAGTTTCATGCCAATAAGTTTCATCTTATCTCATAAGATTCACTATTCTTCCTTTATTTTTGTATTGCAAAAATTAGTAATATCTTCTTTGTCTTCAGCTATGTCATTAAGGAAAATGTTGACGAAGGCTGGATTCCTGACATTCTGCCCCAGCTGCAGCCTAAATTAATCCTAATGGCAGAACTAAAACTGTTAGAAAGCCAAGAAAAGAAATGTTTAAGGGCAACATGGTGTCATAAAATAGTACGGTTTTTGTACCTGGACAGAAACAGATTTAAATCCTGACATTGCCATTTATTGTTTGTGTGATCTTGAAAAGTTATTAACTTCCATAAATCTCAGTTTCTTCATCTGTGTGTAGCAGGGTAGCCTAGCTAACTGGATTGCTGTTAACAGGATTAAATAGGACTGCCAGCCCCTCTGGACATTTATTTGCCTAGTTTTGTAATTTTTTTTTTCTGGCAATGTTTTGTAATCTGAGCAAAAGAATGAAAAAAAATTGTGGAATTATTTGTGCTCAGAAGCAATGTGGATATGATAGAAACAACACTGAATGTTCTTTGCTCTCAACAAGTAGTTGTATGACTGTGGGCAGGTCAGTTTTAACCTCTTTTAACCTCTCTTTCCTCATGCTTAAATGAAAGAATTAGAGTACATTGTTCTAAATGCATGAAAGTGCCTTTTCTCAATTGTTATTTAATCCCTAAATATGTGTTAGAAACTAACTGCTTTATGCAGGCTATTTTATTTAACTTTTTCAATGACCCTAAATATTAATATTTAGATATTACTAATGTCCTTATTTTAGAAATAATCAAAATGAGATACCTAGCATAGTGTCTAGAACATAGGAAGCACTCAATAAACAGAAGATGAATGACTAAATAAAAGACCATATCAGTTAAATATGCTGTCAAGTTACAGCCATGGAAATACAATAGAGTAAGTAGAAATGAACAAAGCCAGTATGTACTGTACTAATAATAGGTCCAGAAGTAATGGCCAAAAATATCTGGAGGTTTAATTGTCATAAAGTTATTCACTAGGATTCCTTTCTATGAACATTAATTCTCAACTTTTTATAAACCTAGTTTTATAACATTATTTTATATATACGATGCCTTAGAATCTTAGAGACGGAAAGGACCTCAGAGATTAGCTTGTTAAAATCCCTCACTGTACATATGAGAAAACTTAAGCCCAGGGAAGAAAACTTACCCAAGGTCATTATAGACTCTGGCAGAACCAGGACTGAAATCCAATTCCTTAACATTTGGAATTTGCCTAGTGTGAACAATTTTCCCTGAAGTATTCTGAAGTTTCATGGAAGATGGAACTCTTTTCTTTCTTAAAGTACAGTAAAATTTCTTATATATTCAAATATTGGAATATTGATAAACATACTTGGCACTTTTGTACCCTTTTATAAGACAAAGGAAAGAGAACACAAGGAGGTCAAGAGTATTTCAAAGGCGAATATTTTCTTTTTTCTGAATTGTGATATCCATGGTAGTTCTCTGACTGTACAAAAAACAACCATCGTGTTTGCAAATTTATCAAACTTATTTTCCCACTCCTTGGAAATATAACAAATCCAAGCCTGTGTGACTTGCACGTACGCACAAACACACACACACTCACCTTGGACTGACTTGTTTTTAAAGTAATTCTTTAAGAAATACAATAGTAAAGTAACACAGTGTCTTTTGCTCATAGCATATTGGCTGAAATACTAGACCCAAAGGAAGTTGCCCTGGAGAGCACTTTTCTTGTAAAGATGACAAAAATATTCAGGGCACAGTGTTTTCAAGTTGAACTTCCTTGTTGAAATTCACTTCACAGTCAAAAGAAAAAAGTAAAATAACACTTAATTTTAAATAATGTAATAAAATTGTTGGAAAATATTCAGTGGCAAAAATACTTTCAAGACTTATAAGTATATATAAAGGCAGAAATACTAGAGTACTGAATTTTTTCCCAATTCTTAACTGTTTGTGCTCTTGAATCTTTCATTTTCTTATCTGTAAAACAAGCCCTAAACCCTAAATTGTGCTGAGGAAAAACACAAACCAACTCTTAGCAGATAAAATCCCTTGTATGTGTGTTAAAGCCTTTTAGACATTATTAAATCAAAGTGTTTTGATTAAATTGCTTTCTACAAGTTTTATTCTGCTAACGTTTCAAATACTTTTAACTCTAAAGAACTCTTTATCGAGTTTTAATAGTGTTAATGTGATAGAAGGAAGCCATTTCAGTTGCTAAAAACAGTGCTGACATTTAAATTGCAAGCAGCAACTAGCACAAGAAAGAACAGTAGCTTTCTTTTTTTTTTTTTTTTTTTTTTTTCTGAGACAGTTTCACCCTTGTTGCCCAGGGTGGAGTGCAATGGCCCGGTCTCGGCTGACTGCAACCTCCACCTCCTGGATTCAAGCGTTTCTCCTGCCTCAGCCTCCTTAGTAGCTGGGACTACAGGCACATGCCCCCATGCCCAGCTAATTTTTTTGTAGTTTTAGTAGAGAAGGGGTTTTGCCATGTTGGCCAGGCTGATCTCCAACACCCGACCTCAGGTAATCCACCCACCTTGGCCTCCCAAAGTGCTGGGATTACAGGCATGAGCCACTGCACTGGCCTTCATCATGCTGTTAATATAGTACTAGTTGGTTGTACCTAGCAAAATAATAACTTGTTCTTGTTTATTCTTTTTTTTATACTTTAAGTTCTAGGGTACATGTGTACATCGTGCAGGTTTGATACATAGGTATACACGTGCCATGTTGGTTTGCTGCACCCATCAACTCATCATTTACATTAGATATTTCTCCTAATGCTATCCTTCCCCCAGCCCCCCACCCCCTGACAGGCCCCAGTGTGTGATGTTCCCCACCCTGTGTCCAAGTGATCTCATTGTTCAATTCCTACCTGTGAGTGTGAACATGCAGTGTTTGGTTTTCTGTCCTTGTGATAGTTTGCTGAGAATAATGGTTTTCAGATTCATCCGTGTCCCTACAAAGGACATGAACTCATCCCTTTTTTATGGCTGCATAGTATTCCATGGTGTATATGTCCCACATTTTCTTAATCCAGTCTATCACTGATGGACATTTGGGTTAGTTCCAAGTCTTTGCTATTGTGAATAATGCCACAGTAAACATATGTGTGCATGTGTCTTTATAATAGCATGATTTATAATCCTTTGGGTATATACCCAGTAATGGGATTGCTGGGTCAAATAGTAATTCTAGTTCTAGATCCTTGAGTAATTGCCACATTGTATTCCACAATGTTTGAACTAATTTACACTCCTACCAACAGTGTAAAAGCGTTCCTATTTCTCCATATCCTCTCCAGCATCTGTTGTTTCCTGACTTTTTTTTTTTTTTTGGAGACAGAGTCTCACTCTGTTGCCCAGATTGGAGTGCAGTGGTGCAATTCTGGCTCACTGCAAGCTCCGCCTCCTGGGTTCACACCATTCTCTGTTTGTTAATGGTGTATAGGAATGCTTGTGATTTTTGCACATTGATTTTTGTATCGATTTTGTATTGACTTTGCTGAAGTTGCTTATCAGCTTAAGGAGATTTGGGCTGAGATGATGGGGTTTTCTAAATATACAATCATGTCATCTGCAAACAGGGACAATTTGACTTCCTCATTTCCTAACTGAATACCCTTTATTTCTTTCTCTTGCCTGATTGCCCTGAACTTCCAACACTATATTGAATAGGAGTGGTGAGAGAGGGCATCCCTGTCTTGTGCCAGTTTTCAAAGGGAATAGTTCGAGTTTTTGCCCATTTAGTATGATATTGGCTGTGTGTTTGTCATAAATAGCTCTTATTATTTTGAGATATATTCCATCAATACCTAGTTTACTGACAGTATTTAGCATGAAGGGCTGTTGAATTTTGTTGAAGGCCTTTTATGCATCTATTGAGATAATCATGTGGTTTTTGTCATTGGTTCTGCTTATGTGATGGATTATGTTTATTGATTGGTGTATATTGAACCAGCCTTGCATCCCAGGGTTGAAGCCAACTTGATCGTGGTGGATAAACGTTTTGATGTGCTGCTGGATTCAGTTTGGCAGTATTTTATTGAGGATTTTCACTTTAATGTTCATCAGGGATATTGGCCTAAAATTCTCTTTTTTTTTTTGTTGTGTGTCTGCCAGGCTTTGGTATCAGGATGATGCTGGCCTCATAAAATGAGTCACAGAGGATTCTGTCTTTTTCTATTGATTGGAATAGTTTCAGAAGGAATGGTACCAGCTCCACTTTGTACCTCTGGTAGAATTACCTGTGAATCCATCTGGTCCTGGACTTTTTTTGGTTGGTAAGCTATTAATTCTTGCCTCAATTTCAGAGCCTGGGATTGGTCTCTTCAGAGATTCAACTTCTTTCTGGTTTAGTCTTGGGAGGGTGTATGTTTCCAGGAATTTATCCATTTCGTCTAGATTTTCTAGTTTATTTGTGTAGAGGTGTTTATAGTATTCTGTGATAGTAGTTTGTATTTCTGTGGGATTGGTGATATACCATTTATCATTTTTTATTGTGTCTATTTGATTCTTCTCACTTTTCTTCTCTATTAGTCTTGCTAGCAGTCTATCCATTTTGTTGATCTTTCAAAAAACCAGCTCCTGGATTCATTGATTTTTTCAAGGGCTTTTTGTGTCTCTGTCTCTTTCAGTTCTGCTCTGATCTTAGTTATTTCTTGCCTTCTGCTAGCTTTTGAATTTGTTTGCCCTTGCTTGTCTAGTTCTTTTAATTGTGATGTTAGGGGGTCGATCTTATATCTTTCCTGCTTTCTCTTGTGGGCATTTAGTGCTATAAATTTCCCTCTACACAGTGCTTTAAATGTGTACCAGAGATTCTGGTACATTGTGTCTTTGTTCTCATTGGTTTCAAAGAATATCTTTATTTCTGCCTTCATTTCATTATTTACCCAGTAGTCATTCAGGAGCAAGTTGTTCAGATTCCATGTAGTTGTGGAGTTTTGAGTGAGTTTCTTAATCCTGAGTTCTAACTTGATTTCACTGTGGTCTGAAAGACAGTTTGTTGTGATTTCTGTTCTTTTACATTTGCTGAGGAGTGCTTTACTTCCAATTATGTGGTCAATTTTAGAATAAGTGTGATGTGGTGCTGAGAAGAATGTATATTCTGTTGATTTGGGGTGGAGAGTTCTGTAGATGTCTATGAGGTCCGCTTGGTGCAGAGCTGAGTTCAAGTCCTGGATATCCTTGTTAACCTTCTGTCTCGTTGATCTGTCTAATATTGACAATGGGGTATTTAGTCTTCCATTATTATTGCGTGGGAGTCTAAGTCTATTTGTAGGTCCTTAAGTACTTGCTTTATGAATCTAGGTGCTCCTGTATTGGTTGCATATATGTTTAGGATAGTTAGCTCTTCTTGTTGAATTGATCCCTTTACCATTATGTAATGGCTTTCTTTGTCTCTTTGATCTTTGTTGGCTTAAAGTCTGTTTTGTCAGAGACCAGGATTACAACCTCTGCTCTTTTTTTGTTTTTTGTTTTTTGTTTTTTTTTTTTTGCTTTCCATTTGCTTTGTAGATCTTCCTGCATCCCTTTATTTTGAGCCTATGTATGTCTTTGCACGTGAGATGGGTGTCCTGAAAACAGCACACTGAGGGTCTTGACTTTTTATCCAATTTGCCGGTCTGTGTCTTTTAATTGGGGCATTTAGTCCATTTACATTTAAGGTTAATATTGTTATGTGTGAATTTGATCCTGTCATTATGATGTTTGCTGATTATTTTCCCCATTAATTGATGCAGTTTCTTTATAGCATTGATGGTCTTTACAGTTTGGCATGTTTTTGCAGTGGCTGGTACCAGTTGTTTCTTTCCATCTTGAGTGCTTCCTTCAGGAGCTCTTGTAAAGCAGGCCTGGTGGTGACACAATCTCTCAGCATTTGCTTGTCTGTAAAGGATTTTATTTCTCCTTGACTTATGAAGCTTAGTTTGGCTAGATATGAAATTCTGGGTTGAAAATTCTTTTCTTTAAGAATGTTGAATATTGGCCCCCACTCTCTTCTGGCTTGTAGAGTTTCTGCAGAGAGACCCATGGTTAGTCTGATGGGCTTCCCTATGTGGGTAACCTGACCTATCTCTCTGGCTGCCCTTAACATTTTTTCCTTCATTTCAACCTTGGTGAATCTGACAATTATGTGTCTTTCAGTTGCTCTTCTTGAGGAGTATCTTTGTGGTGTTCTCTGTATTTCTTGAATTTGAATGTTGGCCTGCCTTGCTAGGTTGGGTAAGTTCTCCTGGATAATATCCTGAAGAGTGTTTTCTAACTTGGTTCCATTCTCCCCATCACTTTCAGGTACACCAATCAAACGTAGATTTGGTCTTTCACATAGTCCCATATTTCTTGGAGGCTTTGTTCATTTCTTTTTACTCTTTTTTTCTCTCACCTTGTCTTCTTACTTTATTTCATTAATTTGATCTTCAGTCACTGATACCCTTTCTTCCACTTGTTTGAATCGCCTGTTGAAGCTTGTGCATATGTCACGAAGTTCTTGTGCCATGGTTTTCAGCTCTATCAGGTCATTTAAGGTCTTCTCTACACTGTTTATTCTAGTTAGCTATTTGTCTAATCTTTTTTCAAGGTTTTTAGCTTCCTTGTGATGGTTTCAAACATCCTCCTTTAGCTCAGAGAAGTTTGTTATTACTGACCTTCTGAAGCCTACTTCCATCAACTTGTCAAAGTCATTCTCTGTCCAGCTTTGTTCTGTTGCTGGCAAGGAGCTGTGATGTTTTGGAGGAGAAGAGGCGCTCTGATTTTTAGAATTTTCAGCTTTTCTGCTCTGATTTCTCCCCGTCTTTGTGGTTTTATCTACCTTTGGTCTTTGATTTTGGTAACCTACAGATAGGGTTTTGGTGTAGATGATCTTTTTGTTGATGTTGATGCTATTCCTTTCTGTTTGTTAGTTTTCCTTCTAACAGTCAGGTCCCTCAGTTGCAGGTCTGTTGGAGTTTGCTGGAGGTTCACTCCAGACCCTGTTTGCCTGGGTATCACCAGCAGAGGCTGCACAACAACAAATATTGCAAAACAGCAAATATTTCTGCCTGATCCTTCCTCTGGAAGCTTCATCCCAGAGGGGCAGCTGCCTATATGAGGTGTCTGTTGGCCCCTATTGGGAGGTGTCTCCCAGTTAGGTTACACGGGGGTCAGGTACCCACTTGAGGAGGCAGTCTGTCTGTTCTCAGAGCTCAAACACTGTGCTGGGAGAACCACTGCTCTCTTCAGAGCTGTCAGACAGGGACATTTAAGTCTGCAGAAGTTGTCTGCTGCCTTTTGTTCAGCTATGCCCTATCTACAGAGGTGGAGTGTAGAAGCAGTAGGCCTTGTTGAGCTGCGGTGGGCCCCGCCCAGTTCAAGCTTCCAGGCTGCTTTGTTTACCTACTCAAGCCTCAGCAATGGTGGATGCCCCTTCCCAGCCAGGCTGCCACCTCGCAGTTCAATCTCAGACTGCTGTGCTAGCAGTGAGCAAGGCTCCATGGGCGTGGGACCTGTGGAGCCAGGCACGGAAGCGTCTCCTTGTCTGCCGGTTGCTAAGACCTTGGGAAAATTGCAATATTTGGGCAGAAGTGTCCCGTTTTTCCAGGTATTCTGTCACGGCTTCCCTTGGCTAGGAAAGGGATAGACACTGACCCCTTGTGCTTCCCGGGTGAGGCGACACCCCGCCCTCCTGCAGCTCGCCCTCTGTGGGCTGCACCCACTGTCCATTCAGTCCCAATGAGATGAACCAGGTACCTCAGTTGGAAATGCAGAAATCACCCATCTTCTGCTTCGATCACACTGGGAGCTGCAGACCAGAGCTGTTCCTGTTCAGCCATCTTGGAACTCTGTTCTTCATTTATTCTTATTACTATTTGTAAAATATTAATATCTTTTTGCTATGCTAGCAAGAGGACACTTAAGTAAACAAAGTATGAAGTTGTACAAGTAGCATAGCCTAATATATTCCGATAATTGTGGTTATTAACTGTAATATATACATTTATACATGTTTTCATCTGAAAACATATTTTTTTCTGTGTAACTATAATGACCAGTACTTTAATACAAAGCTAAAAGTTTTGAGTTTTTAAGAATTTTTAATAGGTTTCAATGAGTTTGTGAGGAAATGTATTGTGATTAATCATACACTATCTTCACATCTCTTTCTGTATATCAAAAGTAAAGAATATATTTCTTGAAACAAGATGGTGGTCTCACAGTGAGGAGCTGTCAAGGAATGCAAATTGGTATACCTAGAAGCAGATTTTATTTTATTTTTTTAATTTTTATTGTAAGTTCTGGGGTACATGTGCAGGATGTGCAGGTTTGTTACATAGGTAAATGTGTGCCATGGTGGTGTGCTGCACAGATCATTCCATTACCTAGTACTACTGTGAGATGGTTATCTCATTGTGGTTCTGATTTGCATTTCTCTAATGATTGGTGACGTTGAGCTATATTTCATATGATTGTTGACTGGATGTATGTCTTCTTTTGAAAAGTCTCTTCATGTCCTTTGCCCACTTTTTAATGGAGTTGTCTGTTTTTGTCTTCTTGTAAATTTGTTTAAGTTCTTTATAGATGTTGGATATTAGACCTTTGTCAGTAGGATGGATTGCAAAAATTTTCTCCGATTTTGTAGGTTGTCTATTCAATCTGATAATAGTTTCTTTTGCTGTGTAGAAGCTCTTTAGTTTAATTAGATCCCATTTGTCAATTTTTGCTTTTGTTGCAGTTGCTTTTGGTGTTTTCGTCATGAAATCTTTGCCCGTGCCTATGTCCTAAACGGTATTGCTTAGATTTTCTTCTAGGGTTCTTATAGTTTTGGGTTTTACATTTAAGTCTTTAATTCATCTTGAGTTTTGATTTTTGTATATGGTGTAAGGAAGGGGTTCAGTTTCAATTTTCTGCATATGGCTAGCCAGTTCTCCTAGAACCAATTTTTAAATAGGAAATCCTTTCCTCATCGCTTGTTTTTGTCAGGTTTGTCAAACATCAGATGATTGTAGGTGTGTGGTCTCATTTCTAGATTCTCTATTCTGTTCCATCGGTCTATGTGTCTGTTCTTGTACCAGTACCATGCTCTTTTGGTTACTGTAGCCTTGTAGTATAGTTTGAAGTCAGGTAGCTTGATGCCTCCAGCTTTGTTCTTTTTGCTTAGGATTGTCTTGGCTATGTGTGCTCTTTTTCAGTTCCATACGAATTTTAAAATAGTTTTTTTTCTAATTCTGTAAAGAACGTCAATGGTAGGTAGTGTAATGGGAATATTTTTCATGATATTGATGCTTCCTATCCGTGAACATGGAATATTTTTCCATCTGCTTGTGTCCTCTTTGATTTCCTTGAGCAGTGGTTTGTAATTCTCCTTGAAGAGATCTTTCACTTCTGTTGTTAGCTGTATTCTTAGTTGTTTTGTTCTCTTTGTGGCAATTGTGAATGGGAGTTCATTCATGATGTGGGTTTCTGCTTGTCTGTTGTTAGTGAATATGAATGCTAATGATTTTTTTTTTTTTTTTTTGAGACGGAGTCTTGCTCTGTCACCCAGGCTGGAGTACAGTGGCACAATCTCGGCTCACTGCAAGCTCCGCCTCCTGGGTTCACGCCATTCTCCTGCCTCAGCCTCTCCGAGTAGCTGGGACTACAGGAGCCCGCCACCACGCCCGGCTAATTTTTTGTATTTTTAGTAGAGACGGGGTTTCACCGTGGTCTCGATCTCCTGACCTCGTGATCCGCCCGCCTCGGCCTCCCAAAGTGCTGGGATTACAAGCGTGAGCCATGATTTTTGCACGTTGATTTTGTATCTTGAGACTTTGCTGAAGTTGCTTATCAGCTTAAGAAGCTTTTGGGCTGAAATGATGGGGTTTTCTATATATAGGATCATGTCATCTGCAAACAAGGACAGTTTGACTTCCTCTGTTCTTATTCGAATACGCTTTCTTTCTTTCTCTTGCCTGATTGACCTGGCCAGAACTTCCAATACTATGTTGAATTGGAATGGAGAGAGAGGGCATCCTTGTCTTGTGCTGGTTTTCAAAGGAAATATAGAAGCAGATTTTAAAAGCAGTTTCTCTTCAGAACATTTTTTCTCATACCACTTGATAAGCATCTTGAAACACCATGGCTGTAGCAGCAGCAAAATGGGTGCTATCAAAAAGAACTATCTTGAATAGTTCCAATATTACCAATCCAAAACAGTTTTATATTGTTTGTCTTAAATCTCCATATTCTTCTCTACCAGATGACTATAATTGCAAAGAAGAGCTTGCTATGATATCTGATGGCAGAACAATAGTGTGCTACGACCATTCTGTGGACATTTCATATGAGCATACAAAACAAACCCTCAACAAGATTCTGTGCATAATAATGAAGAAACATATGTTCAAGTGCTGAAAACTAGATTGGAAGATAAAGGTAAGCATCTTGAGAAACCCATGATAGAACAACTTGGCAAAATGTTCTTTCCTACTAAATACCGCTGGTAACCGCTGGTATCCTCATGGACAATATCACAGATGTCTTAAGAAACTAGATCCTCCAAACGACAGATTTTTAAATTGCCTTTGAGGATCAATTCATGAGATCTACCCAGAAAATAAATGTTACAGTGTTTCTATTGGCTTCTAGGAAATAATTAAATTAGTTATATTTTAGTCAGTTTCTACTATCTATTAGGCCCCTTTCATCTGTTCTAATTTTTTTATTTTTATTTTTTTTTTTGGTGAGACAGTATCTTGCTCTGTCCCCTAGGCTGGAGTGCAGTGGTGTGCGATCTCGGTTCACTGCAACCTCCACTTCCCAGGCTCAGGCAATTCTCCTGTCTCAATCTCCTGAGAAGCTGGGACTACAGGTGCACCACTACTATCTTATATATGATCCTTAATAGCATTATTTCCCCTGCGATTTCTATTTAGGAGGTGAGGAACCTTTTAAGAAGGTGGAAAGGTACTTTATTTAAACTTGTAAAATATATTTGTGTTACACTATTTGTAAAATTAATGTGAAAAATAATTTCATATTCAAAGTCTATTGTTTGATCTAGTTCTTTTAATAAAGGAACTCTAACTAAGTCTCAAATGGCCATTAAGGTGTGAGGAATAGTGACTAGGAGAGAGTAAGGAAATAGTTAATAATGGTGACCCTCTGTTTCCCAAAAGAAAAGTGGTTTGCTTTTGTCGTTAATGTAAATTTCATTTGGGAAGATCAAAGAAAAGACAAGTTGATTGAATTTGATAAACCAGAAATATTTAGCAGCTTTGTTGATGATGTATCCTTGAAAAATGGTTAGTTTTCTTTCAGGTTGATTTATATCCAATATTTTACAAATTTTTAGGTATGTTAAAAATGTAAACAATAAAAAAAGAAATATTATATATGTGTATTTCTTAAATAAATGTGGCCCATGTTCATATTTGACTTTATGTTTTAAAATAGATACTGATCCTGGAGTGCTACAGGACCTAGAAGAGGTCTTCTCCGGGAGGCCTGGTACCTGAGGCCAGTTACCTATGTTGTAGAACTTTCATGAACCCTTATATTTTACATAGATAGGATTAAGGAAAAATGGATGTTAGAAACTGAGTTTAAAAATTAAGTTTGAGAGTGGAATATATGTAGAAATTGATCAGTATTCCTGCTTGCTTTTTCAAGATAACATGGGGAAGAAAAAAACATTATTTCAGATTGATTAAATAATGCATTTGTCATTATTTCAGCTGACAGAGGAGTCACCTTCTTTCATTGGTTATAACTTCCAGGTGCCTACTTTCCTTAAGCAAGGTGGAAACACCCTAAAGCAAGGGACTTGGAGATATTGTTTTTATTCACTATATGCTTGTTTTGTTGTGTCGAGGAATCAGAATCCAGGTGCAACATTTTTCTTGATTCAAAACATTCCAAACAGGTATTTACATGAAAAACCATTTTAGGTATTAAAAGTGAGGCAGTACTGTACTACGTGTCAATCCCATGGGAACTCCCTTCTGATTATGTAATACAGTTCCCAAAGAGTTACGGTATAGTGATCAAGGAAAGTATCCACCATATTGATTTTTTAAAATTCTTACATAACATACAAAATGTGAATGCTCACAAGAAATAAGACCATTTTAGCAAGCTCCTAAATAGGCTACCTTTTTTTGTTTTTAAGACAGGGTCTCACTCTGTCACCCAGGCTGGAGTGCCGTGGTGCAATCTCGGCTCTGCAACCTCCACCTCCCAGGTTCGAGGGATTCTTGTGCCTCAGCCACCCAAGTAGCTGGGATTACAGGTGTGCCCCACCACACTCAGCTAATTTTTGTATTTTTAGTAGAGACTGGGTTTCACCATTTTGGCCAGGGTGGTCTGGAACTCTTGGCCTCATATGATCCATCTGCCTCAGCCTCCCAAAGTGCTGGGATTACAGGCATGAGCTACCATGCCTGACCTGTAAATAGGCTATCTTAATGACAATTTTGAGTGTGGAGAATGGAGCTAATGCTAATGTTTATCCTAAAAATTAGGCTACTTTAGTGTTTCTGATTCTCTGTGTATGTTTAATATACTCATTGTTCCAACATATATTCCAAATCCAGGCTAGGTATATGAATTAGTTCGTTCTTACGCTGCTATAAAGATACTACCTGAGACTGGGTAATTTATAAAGAAAGGAGAGTTAATTGACTCACAGTTCCACATGGCTGGGGAGGCCTCAGGAAACTTACAATCTGGCAGAAGGCAAAGGGGAATCAAGTACCTTGTTCACAAAGCGGGAGGAGAGAGAGAGAGCAAAGGGGGAATTGGGAAACATGTTTAAACCATCAGATTTTGTGAGAACTCCCTGACTATCACGAGAACAGCAAGGGATAAATCATCCCTTTGATCCAATTACCTCCCTCCAGGTCCCTCCCTTGATTTCGGTGAGAACACAGAGCCAAATCATATTGGTATATTTATCCCAAAGTAATTCCACTGTCATCTCTAATCTAACTTAGTTTTTTTATCTAATCTAACATTGCTTTTTTACTGTGTGATCTTAATAATTTTTCAATTTTTTTGATAAAAATACCTTCCATTTATTGAACACTTAACCAAGTATTGGGTAATGTGTTTTATAATGCATTATTTTAAATATAGAAGCTTATGTTATTGCCATAATTCAGATATGTTTATTTCACAAATACATATTGTTCTTTTTTTTTTTTGAGATGGAGTCTCACTCTGTCACCCAGGCTGGAGTGCAGTGGCACCGTGTCAGCTCACTGCAACCTCCGTCTCCTGGGTTCAAGCAATTCTCCTGCCTCAGCCTCCTGAGTAGCTGGGATTACAGGTGCCCACAACCATGCCCGGCTAATTTTTGTATTTTTTAGTGGAGAAGGGGCTTCACTGTGTTGACCAGGCTGGTCTCGAACTCCTGACCTCAGGTGATCCACCTGCCTCAGCCTCCCAAAGTGCTGGGATTACAGGCATGAGCCACTGTGCCTGGCCAATATTATTATTTAGAACGGACCAAGCATACAGGATATAGCAGCTAATAAAAGTGATCTCACTTATATGCAGAATCTAAAAAAGTTGAACTCACAGAAGTAGAGAATAGAATGGTAGTTCTGGGAAGGGGGCAGTGGTTGGGAAGATATTGATCAAAGGATTCAAAATTTCAGTTACATAGGAGGAAGTTCAAAAAATCTAGTGTACAACACGATGACTATAGTTAATAATAACATTGTATTTTGAAAATCATGAAGAGAGATTTTCAGTGTTCTCACCACAAAAAATGATCAGTATGTGAGGTAATGCCTATGTTAATTGTTGGAATAGCTCAATTGAACTATTCCCACAATGTATACATATTTCAAAGCATCATGTTATACATGATTAACATACAATTTTGTATTTGTTGATTAAATAAATAAATAAGGCAAATCCCAGCCCTCAGAGAGCATTCATTCTGGTGAAAGAATTAAATAATAAAGAAATAAATACATATAAAAATATGTGTGGCAGTCATTGGAATGCTCCTTGTAGAACACCAGCAACATAATTGGCCAGGGGCCCAGTTCTGCTGTATTCTGAACTCCACGATGCATTGGTGCAGAGGCTGCCTTCACAGGCCATTCGTAGCTAATGACTGACAGTGCCACTAAGGTAGGCTGTTTTTAGGAAACGCAGGATCCCTCTGAGGATGGCTGACTGGCTCAGGATCTCCCAACAGCCTTGCTGAATCTTCCTGAGATTGCATGACAGCCTAGAATACTTGCATGCATTTCCATTTTAGGCCTGCTGGCTCTCCCAGGCTTCCTTTTTTTTTTTAATTTTTAATTTTTGTGGGTACATGGTGGGTATATGTATCTCCAAGACATTCTTGACTACCTCCCCATTTTCTTTCACACATGCATTTCTCCTAATAAAATTCTTGCATGTTTAATCCCATCTTGACATCTGCTTCTCAGAGGATCTGAACTAACACATGTTAGGCAGTAATAAGTGCTGTAAAGAAAAATAAAAGCCCAATAAGGTATTAGAAGTGTGCTCTTTTAAATAAGGGTAGTCAGGAAAGGTCTTAGGAGGAGGTGATGTTTGAACCATATAAACAGTTGGAGAAAACTGTGATTTACAGAGTGAAGTAAATTGCTTGAGGTTATTCATTGATTTGTGGTAAATCAGCATGTAAATTTGTTACTGTGAAGCTAGAATCTTTAAATAAAATTGCTTTAATATATTATTTGTGAGTGATGATAAATGTAATGAGAGTATCTATTTAGATAACAATCCACATCAAACAATTGTGTCTATGTAGACCAAAATTACTTTAAAAGAGGTGAATAAAAGGCTTCAGAAACCATAAAATAACACAGTTAGCTTTTGTACAGCCTGAATTGTATTTCCTTCCAGCCTACTTCACTCTGGCCTTCCTTTCCCTCCTATCCACACCCTTTCTTTTATATTTATTTTGTTAGTGATGCAGCTTCTTTAATGAGCAATTTCAAAATAGGGAATGACATTTACTTTATATTTTTTTGCTTCTAACTTTCTAGTCCTGTTTCCTGAAACATCTCCACTGCCCTGAGTTGTCATTAAAATGTTTTTCAAAATATCACACAATGCAGGCTGGACTTGGTGGTGCGTGCCTGTAATCCCAACACTTGGGGAAGCCTAGGTGGGAGGATCACTTGACCAGGCTGTGCAACATAGGAAGACCCTATCTTTAAAAAGATTTTTTTAAATTAGCCAGGGTGATAGTGCACGCCTATAGTTCCAACTACTCAAGAGGCTGAGGCAGAAGGGTCACTTGAGCCTAGGAGTTTGAGCCTGCAGTGGTAAGCTATAACTGGGCCAGGGCACTCCATTCCAGCCTGAGTGACAGAATGAGAAACTGTCTCTTAAAAAAGAAATTACACAATACAAAATAACAAGCACATTCTTATTTTGATCTGAACTACAAGCTCTTTCAAATAGCTTTTTTTCTCTCTTTGACCGTATATACCAAATCTTCCCACTGAAAGCACATTACATTGAGAAGTCAGGGTAAATTTATATCCTGGGTTGCAATCTAGCTCCTCCATTTAAGAAATTCAAATAAGAACCCCTACTTTTATTTAATAACATTTTAGTTTAAGCTGTTAAAATTCTTATACACTTTTACTTCCTTTTTTGTTAGTTCTGGAAAGTTTAACTTGTAAAAGGCATTATAATTTTTAAAAAATTATTTTATATATTTGCAGTGTGCTTTGATCAGTTAGTTTGAAATGGATTCTCTCTGCTTGTCTTTTGGTAAAAGCATGGCACTTTTCTGCCTTTCGTAGAAAGTGAACAGCCCTTCTTCCTACAGAATAGAGTGTGGAGGGCAAAATTATTTTTCACAAGAAAAGGGACAAAGTAATACTTTTCTAAGCTTAATAAAAGACAGTTGTGGCTGAAAAACTGCAATCATGTCATCTAAGTTTTATCTTGCATAAGCAGCAGAGTGAAGAAATTCCAGAATTAATAAGCCTGCTGGTACAGCTGTGCCCTTAGTTGAAAAGTTCAGGGTGTTCTTTTCATACTCACAACTGGACATTTTGCTCCATATTAGCCTTTGCAAGATTAATTGGCTCCCTCCACTTCCAAGCTGCTAAAATATTTATGAATGGATCTATTTAGAGGATGTAAAATTTAAAGTAGATGCAACAAATGATCATTTTGACTAAAAATTATTGTCTATATTTGGCTTGATTTTGTAATAACCAATAATTAGTTATTTTTAATTGTCAAGTCCTCTTACATATTGAGTTACAAGATGAAAAATAAAACGTTTGAGAAATGATGAAAGGAAGTGGAGAGTTAAAAGCCAAAGACAGTCTTTCTAACCATAGCTTTGGTTATTAATGTAGCTGTAGTTATCATCCAGGGGGCAGTTGGCAAGTTGATCATCAGTCCTGCCAATGATATTAGAAGAAATTGGCTTAAAATAGAAGATATAATTTCATGACCCAGAAGTCTATTGAACAGTATAATGAAATCTGAGACAATTTCCTCTAATGTTTTAAAAAGTAGAAAATGTTTTCTTTTGAAGGAGTGGTTTTGGTATGTTATTAACTAGATGACTTCTTTCAGCCTTATGTCATGTATTTCTTAACTCTTTCTTTCTCCTGCTTTCCCACTCTTTCTGCTTAGAAAAGGAAGATTACATAGATCAAACAGGTGTACAATACTGAGCAGAAATGAGCAGGTTTAATCAGAGTGCACTTTTGTGTTTCTCCAGTTTCAAAATTAAATCTGCATACTGCTGTTTTATTTAGTTGGCTTTCAACACAGTCTGAAAGTTCAGTTTCTTTATGAATGCCTGTATAACTTCGGATAGTGACTCTAAAATTACTCAGTGAATAGATGTATTTGCTCAAAATTAAGATAACAGAGAATTTTTATTATTTTGTCTATATACTTTAAGGCTGAACTCTATTCTTATGAAAAGTTATGAACCATGTGTTCTTAGAGCATGTACTTTAGAGCCAGACTCACCAAGTTCTTCCAATTATGAGCTAGGCTTATTTCAAGTCACGTTAGTTCTCTGAGGCTCAGTCTTTTCAATATAAAATTGAGATTATTTGTAATGCCATCCTTACAGAATAATTATGAAAATGCAATATTAAATATATTAAATTGCCTTTATAAGGAAATGACTAGAATGTCTGATATTTAGTACTCCAGCAACAAATTTTTATTCTTTTACCTTTTTAAAAAATATTTTTTCTCCTTTTTTCCGTATCTTATTTATACAAAAGCAGGCGGAAAGAATGTCACAGTCTTTCTGTTGTTCTAAAGAGACTATCATATTTCTTTTGACTTTGAAAGATTTAGCTGTTTTTCAGGTTAATGGAAAACCCATTCAAAATTCCTTTTGAATTCTGAATTATGTAACAACCAGAGTGAAATGCTGGCCTTTCTAAAGGTGTCAGCTGAGCTAGAATTAATAGACACTTCCAAGAAAGAAAGAAATAAAATAGTGAACAGAGGGTTATTTTTCTTTTTCTACCTAATCTTTTTAAAAAAATAAGTATCACTTAGGATTTTCCTTTTTTTCTTTTGAGACGGAGTCTTGCTCTGTCGCCCAGGCTGGAGTGCAGTGGCACAATCTCAGCTCACTGCAAGCTCCGCCTCCTGGGTTCACACCATTATCCTGCCTCAGCCTCCCGAGTAGCTGGGACTACAGGCACCCACCACCACGCCTGGCTAATTTTTTTGTATTTTTAGTGGAGACGGGGTTTCACCGTGCTAGCCAGGATGGTCTTGATCTCCTGACCTTGTGATCTGCCCACCTTGGCTTCCCAAAGTGCTGGGATTACAGGCGTGAGCCACCGCACCCGGCCAGGATTTTCCTTTTTAAATTATCTTTTATGATACTGGGGAGTACTGTTCTGTAGCTAACATACTTAATTGCTGGCCTCTAGTTTCAGTGGTTGGCAGAATAGGGACAGTGATCATATAGTTTATATTTGGAAATGGTTGAAATAATGCAAAAAGATTTCATTTTCATTAAAAATAATGACTCATTTCATGATGTTAATAAAGAACTAAACCATTTCATCAAAATGCATAATGAATATGCCTAATTTTTATTTTTTAAAGATTAAAATGAACAAAAAATGGCATGATGGGAGCCTCATTGATAGTTTATCACAGATGCCAACATTATCATTTTAAAACAGGTAAACACCAAAACTTATAAATAAAATTAAGATATCTTAAGACATATTTAAAAATATACAAATTCTCTACAATAATATGTATAAATACAATACTTTGTCATTGTTACTTTCTGGGGGTTATATTTTCATAAGCAAATTTTTAAAATTTTTCTACTTACAAGTCTAGATGATGATTAAAATAGTCACCAATTTCCACACTACAAACACAGATTTTTTTTTGTAAATATGTAATGTTGCAACTTGGTATTTTCACTACTATACACAGTCCTTCTTCCTATCTCCTAAACTTTATCTGATAGTTTTCTATTGATGAGACATTTCTTCTCTGCTATAAACATCTATCACAGAAGTCTTAACTGAATTGAAATGGGAGGAATTGATACTGATTTCTATAAGTTGTATGTCATATACTTCTTCAATCATATTTTAAGATATAACTATAACTTTATATTAGTTTAGTTTGAGTCTTCTATGTCAATATATTACATATATTACGATAGATGTGTGCTACCTTGCTTTCAGATACTTTCATGCCCTTTGTTTTTGTTTGTTTCCTAAAGCATGTACTCCCCAGTTACTTGAGGATTTTAACAGAATTTAAAGATTTAGCAAAGAAAGCTGCCTATTCAAACTACTTACTCTTTCCTTCTCTCACAAACATGTATGTATTTATATGTATATTAGTGTGTACTTTATTTGTTCTTACTCTTCTAAAAATTCACACATAAAGTTGAACGTAATCAATGCACAGCATTGGGATTTGTGAAACTTGAATTCTGGGCACACCTTGGTCCTTAAAACTATGGTACTATGACATCCCTTGAGTCATTGTCTCTCAGTCTCCTTGACTTAATGCTAAATGAATATAATAACTGAATTGAACTTTGCACAATATCATCCAGAATAAATTACCTAATGATTCAAAACATATTGAAAAGTGGGAAGCACTTTAGAATTCTAAGAGTGACTAATGAAAAGACTTCATCAAGACATATTATTTTCTCATGGTCACCAGAAAGGACACACCCAACCATTTTCTCCATCAATAACATTTGTACATCATCTTCCATAGCTTTCATCCCTTAGATGAAACTCTGAATAAGTCTTCATATCTCTCCCTGTATTTTGATTCTAGATTCCACTTGAAAAACTTACCCTGCAATAAATCATATAAAATGAGACAAAGGTGAAACTGTTTGTCAATTACTTTTCCATCTGAACTTTTGCAATAAAATGTCTAGATTCTTTAAACCAGGTGAAAACAAAATTATGAATGAAGACAAGTGAGTTATAAGTTTTTTAAAGTAAGATTTCTAATTGTTTATTAGTATTTGATCTGAGATTGAAATTGAATGTCACAAAAGGAAAATCACTAAATTGCTATTATTGCTACTAATGAAAAATGCAAGTGGCTTTGCCAGTAATTAAAATAGTAAAACAGCAACTTTCATATTCAGAGTTTTATGTGGCACATACAACTTTCTTTTCATAGGTCTTCTGATTCTGGTACAGTGGTATCATCTGTAGGTTCGGTTGTTATCACTATAGGAATATTCTCAGATATCCATCCCTTAGGAGTCCTATTAAAGGACCGTCTGCCAGAAAGGGGATTGACAAAGGACATAAACCTGGGATCTGTTAGCAATAGTAGCTCAAAATCTGGAACTTTAAATTTAACCATTCTTGATGCTTTTTCAAAACCTCCAAATGGTGTGGCAACCCTGTGGGAAATAAAAAATAAAACAGATCTCAATTAATATTCAAATTTATTTGTCAAAATAGAAAACAATTTCATAATTATATAGGCATGATTTTATGGGTGTATTTAATTCATAATTTTATGGATACTTATATTCTATGAATGACTGTCATTTTCTGGCCTCTGAGGCAAGCACTTCTACTTTAAAGACCATGTTTCTATGAAAAACCAAATATTGATAACAAATTCATTGAAGTTCCTTTGTATATACTATTAGTTTTGGACTAATCTATTCCCTGTACCCTGAGCTCATTACAGACATGTCTTGCCTTTGTACTTTTACCAACAATATTTTCCCTATTCAAGATATTTCAAGGCCGGGCGTGGTGGCTCATGCCCATAATCCCAGCACTTTGGGAGGCCGAGGCAGGAGGATCACCTGAAGTCAGGAGTTCGAGACCAGCCTGGCCAACATGGCAAAATCCTGTCTCTACTGAAAATACAAAAATTAGCCGGGCATGGTGGCGGGCGCCTGAAATCCCAGATACTCAGGAGGCTGAGGCAGGAGAATGACTTGAACCCAGGAGGTGGAGGTTGCAGTGAACCAAGATCATGCCACTGCACTCTAGCCGGGGTGACAGAGTGAAACTTGTCTAAAAAGAAAAAAAAAAAAGATATTCCCTGCTGGGTGCATTGACTCACACCTGTAATCCCAAGTACCTGGGATGCTGAAGCAGGAGAATCACTTGAGCCCAGGCGTTTGAGACCAGCCTGGGTGATATAGCAAGACCTCATCTCAGAAAAAAAGAAAGAAAGAAGGAAAAGAGAAGGGAAAGGAAATGAAAGGAAAAAAAGGAAATGAAAGGGAAGGGGAGGGGAGGGGAGGGGAAGGGAGAGGGGAGAAGAGGAAAGAAAAGGAAAATAAAAGAGAGACAATTTCCTCCCTGACTTCTCCACTTGTGTATGTCCTATAGTCTTGCAGTTCTAACTTCCTTCAAACTATCCCTGCCCACATTCTTAGCCACATTCCTGTAGCATCAATTATTCTATGTCAGTCCTTTGCTACTAATGAAATGGTACTTTGTATTGAGCTTCTCCTTTTAAGAATGTGGATTATCTATTTGGGTTATCTGTGAATTATAAACTCTTTTAGGGCAAGCAGTATGTCCGTTGCATCTTTCTACCTCAAAAACCTTAGCATTCTTCCATTTGTCTTCTGAATAAAGCCCAACTTCTTTATCTTGTCATTCAAGAGCCCACATAACTTTTTCGCTTTGTTTGATTTAAGCATTTGATTACTCATTCAGTGCTAGAGTTTCAAGTGAGCAGTATAATCAAAGTCTTAGTTCTTACATTCTAGTGAAAGAGACCCTAAACATAACCATATACAAAAATATCTAATGGTAATAGCAGCTGTGCATAAAGTTAAAATAGGGTGTTATAATATTGAATAACTGAATTACTAAAAAGTTAACAAGAAAAAATAAAAAGATGCTACCTGGACATTCCTTATCAGAATTTTCATGTTTTTAATATAATGAGCCATAATGAGCCATACAGGGAGGGAAGCCGGAAGGGATGTATAAAAGGAATGAATATGAGGCTGTCCATAATCTTTTCCAAAACATTACATATCAAAAAATAGTATTGAATAGGTGTTATGGAGAAAAGACTGTGACCAGGTAA
This sequence comes from Symphalangus syndactylus, assembly GCF_028878055.3. Classification (NCBI taxonomy): domain Eukaryota; kingdom Metazoa; phylum Chordata; class Mammalia; order Primates; family Hylobatidae; genus Symphalangus; species Symphalangus syndactylus. Next base: position 55,322,011 of record NC_072426.2, read on the forward strand.
TTATTCATGTACCAAGGTAAAAAATATGTATGTATTATAGATATGCATGGACTCATATTGGTGTTCCCTTCCTAAGAGAATGAATTACTTGAAGACATATTCCAGATAACTTTTGAATAAATAACTCAAGTAGCATAATATAAAAAGTACTGGCAATAAGAATAAAAGCCACTTTAAAAATGTGGTCACAGGCCGGGCGCAATGGCTCATGCCTATAATCCCAGCACTTTGGGAGGCCAAGGCAAGTGGATCACCTGAGGTCAGCAGTTCAAAGCCAGCCTGGCCAACATGGTGAAACCCTGTCTCTACTAAAAAAATACAAAAATTAGCTGGGTGTGGAGACAGGCGCTCGTAATCCCAGCTACTCAGGAGGCTGAGGCAAGAGAATCACTTGAACCCAGGAAGCGGAGGTTGCAGTGAGCTGAAATCGCGCCACCGCACTCCAGCATGGGTGACAAGAGCAAAATTCCATCTCAAAAAAATATATATGATCATGAAAATTAAATACAAATGCAAGCTGCTATTCCTGGAAAAGAATATTTAGTTTAAAATATTTATATGACAGAAAGGCAAATAGTAGTATGCAGATTAAATTAACAAGTATTAGCTGGCAGGCAGGGGATGAGGGTAAAGAGGACATATTTCTCTTCCTCCCAGGCATAGGTGGGAATCAGAAGTTATTGCTTTGTTCTTGAATTTAATTATTAGGTATATCATTCATATATACAGTTGACTAATCTAACAACAATGATGGGTTGAAGTTAAAACAGGATTTCTTCCCTCCAGATCACCACAGGCAATAAAAGTAAACAAGGTAGAATTTATAGAACATTGGACAAAAAATAAAATAGAACAGTCTAAGAGACGGGATTCAGGAGTCAGACTAACTAGCCTGAAACACCACCTTGATCAAAGGTAAATTACTCGACATACACAGCACATGATTCCCCAATCATTATGTAAAATCCATTCACCTTTTAATATACATATTTAATGTGTGCCTACTATGTGCCAGGTACTGTTTCAAATGTTGCTATGATCTGCATGTCTTCCAAAAATTATGTGTTGAAACTTAATCTTTACTGTGGTGGTATTAAGAGGTGGAGCCCTTTGGGAAATTACTGAGTCATGAGGGCGCTGCCCTCATGAATGGATTAGTGCCTTATAAAGGGGCTAGAAAGAACTAGCTTAAGTCTTTTTTTGCCCTTCTTGCATCCATCATGTGAGAACACAATGTTCACTTCTTTTGCCATGTGAGGACACAGCAAGAAGACCCTCACCAGACACCGAATGCTGGCACTTTGATCTTCGACTTCCCAAGCTCCAGAACTGTGAGGAAATAAATTTCTGTTCTTTATAATTTATCCAGTCTCAGGTATTTTGTTACAGCAGCACAAACTAAGACAAACACTAAGATCATAATGTTGAATAAAACAGATAAAGTTGCAGTTCTCTGTGGGTGCCTACCCTGTAGATAGGGACACTCACTTTTAGGAAAGGAATAGATAAATTCATAATATTATAAGGTAATGAAAAAAAGAGCTATGAAGAAAAACAAAGGAGAATGAGTAGATGAGAGTTTGTTCTATGTATCCATATCACTGTTGAATTTTAGTCCAGGAGAAAGAGTACTATTTAAATAAATTTTCAGGAAGTGCTCTGTGAGATGACATTTTAGTAAAACTCTGAAAGATGTGAAGGAATGATCTACTGAAAATCTAAGGAAAGCATTTCAGGCCTAAGGAAACAAGGGCAAAGTCCTCAAAGTGAGAAGGAGTCTATTATGTAAGAAACAGTAGAAGCCAAGTGTGGATACAGCTGGGTGAGCTTGAGGAAAGCCTTGCAAGATGTAGCTGGAGACAGACAGGAGCCAGCACTGTGAGGTCTTCCAGGCCATGATAACAAGTTTGGATTGTATTTTATGTGTAACAGTTACAAAGTTTTTAGTTGGAAGGGGACGTGACCTGATTTTCATTTCTAAATGATTTCTTTCTGGCTGTTCTATGGAGAACAGCTTAAAGGAGGGCAAGAGTGAAAGCACCAAGTCCAGTCTGAAAGCTTTTGCAGTAATCAAAATAAGAAATGATGACAGTTTGTACTAGGGTGAATGTATTTTGAAAATAGACCGAATAGCCGGGCACAGTGGCTTACGCCTGTAATCCCAGCATTTTGGGAGGCCGAGGCAGGTGGATCACCTGAGGTCCAAAGTTGTAGACCAGCCTGGCCAACATGACAAAACCCCGTTTCTACTAAAAACACAAAAATTAGCCGGGCAAGGTGGCGGATGCCTGTAGTCCCACCTACTCGGGAGGCTGAGGCAGCAGAATCACTTGAATCCAAGAGGCAGAGATTGCAGTGAGCTGAGATTGCACCACTGCACTCCACCCTGGGCGACAGAGTGAAACTCTGACTCAAATAAATAAATAAATAAATAAATAAATAAATAAATAAATAAATAATAGACCTAATAGGATTTTGCTGATGGCATAGAGTATAAGGTGAAAATGGAATTAAGGGTAAGCCCTAGATTGTTTATGTGAGCAACAGGGAATATAAATATGCAATTTACTGAGATGAGGCAGATTGGAAAAAGAGCCCCTTTGGAGCTAGAGATCGAGTTTCATTTGACATGTTAATTTTTGTATGTTTGTTACCCATCCTATGGGTGATGTCCAGTGGCAGAGTGAAGCTCAGGGAAGAGTGCAGGCTGAGTATATCATCGGCATTATCAGCACATAGGTGATATTAGAACCTTGGAACTGTACACCATCACAGCCAGGAATGGGTGTAAATAAAGAGAAGTTGGTGCCTAACATATGGAGTTTGGAAAGGGAGGAGCCAGCAATGAAGGCTGAGAAGGAGAAAGATCTGGAGATTTTGATGATCAAAAAGCCGAGGAACAAAATTATTTCTTGGAAGGGGGAATGATCAGCCATTTCACATACTGCTGTGAAGTTGAGTAAATTGATCACTGAGAATTCACCATTGGATGTGACAACATGGGGATTAGCTCTTTAAGTGGAATGCTGGGATGTAGTCCTGATTAAAATGAATTCAAGAGAGAATGTGACATTAGGAAATAGAGACAATAAATATAGACACTATTAGAAAAGCATAGAAATTTGAGGTAACTAGAAGAGAGCCTGGGGAAAAGATATTTTTATTAAAGATGGGAGGCATTTTAATATGTTTGTATGCTGATAGGAATAACCCAATAGAGAGAAAAACAAATGATGCAGCAAGAGAAGGAATAATTGCAGGATAACCCTAAAGTGGATGAGAGGGATTGGGAATCAGTATGCAATTAGAGAGGCTGACTTTAGGAACAAGGCAGGCAACTCATCAGCTCTTTTAAGAGAAAAGGCAGGCTATGTGGTTCTGAATGTACTCAACTGGCAAATTTGATAATGAGAAGGTAAGGTAGGTGTCTTCCAATTTGCTCCCACTTTATTTTGAAAAATAAAAAGTGATCCCATTGGTTGACAGTGAGGAGTAGGGTGAGGTATACGATGTTTGTTGAAACATCCTATGTTGAGGAGAAAGTGTGAATTGTCTTCTAGGAGGTTGACAGACCGAATTTGCTAGAGAATGTTGTTGGATTGTCTGGCAGTGCTGAGATTTGTGGTAATCACTTTAAGGGGAGACAGCAAAACTATGTGTTTTTATCCAGCCACATTCAGCTGCTTAAATATGAGTGCAAAGTAGATGGATTCTGGACTTAATCAGAATTGGAGCTTTAAAAGTTGGGTACAACATTTGGAGAGAGATGAGAGGAAGATGAGATGTGTGTAAAATGGAATGATCATAATGGCGAACTACAAAATCTGTCTAGGTAGAAATTGCGAGCAAAGGGATTGATGGACTTTAAAAAATGGCGTCATTTTGATATGTGGAACTGAAGCATTATTGAAATAAAGAACAAACTTTTTTGTTTTGTTTTTTTTTGAGACAGTCTCGCTCTTGTCACCCAGACTGGAGTGCAGTGGCACAATCTCGGCTCACTGCAACCTCCGCCTCCCAGTACTCAGTGTGTGGTCACAGAAAGCAGCACTGGCTTCATCTGGGAACTGGTTAGAACTACAGAATCTTAGAGCACAACCTAAACTTACTGAATTGGCGTCTGCACTTTGACAAGAGCTCAAGATAATTCCCACACTAATAGACTTTGAAAAGCACTTAAAACCGTGCCTGATATAGTACTCACTCAATAAATTAGCTTCCATCATTACTATGCCTTATGTAGTTTAATAATCACAAGGTACCTGAATGATAATCTAAGTTCTTAAAGTTCTTTTTCAAATTAATCTCTCTTACACACTAGATGATTCAGGGTCCCACATTTTGTTATCTGGTTTAGTGACTGAGGAGTCTTTATGACTCAAAGTTGATTCAGTACAAAAGAACACTTCTTATCTCAGATGTTCAAGAGGTTCAAGATGATATTTTATCATTTTAAAATCTTGCCATTGTATATCAATAGTTTGTTCAGGGCCAGGCACAGTGGCTCACGCCTGTAATCCCAGTACTTTCGGAGGCCGAGGTGGGCAGATCACCCAAGGTAGGGAGCTCGAGACCAGCCTGGCCAACATGGCGAAACCCTATCTCTACTAAAAATACAAAAAAATTAGCTAGGTGTGGTGGCAGGCGCTTGTAATCCCAGCTACTCCGGAGTCTGAAGCAGGAGAATCGTTTGAACCCGGGAGGTGGAGGTTGCAGTGAGCCGAGATCACGCCACTGCACTCCAGCCTGAGCGACAAGAGTGAGAACTGTTTAAAAAAAAAAGTTTGTTCAATGGTTGATTCACCCATTTATTCATGCAACAAACTACTGATTTCTTAGCATGTCTAGATACAATGCTGCATGCTAGGGAGTCAAACACGAAAAAATTGTAGATCTTAACTTCAATGAACTCAAAGACAGTGAAACATGAGGAAAAAATATAACATGGAATAAGCTAGTTACTCTAAGAGAAGAATGTACTGAGTGCAGAGGAGCCTAGGGTAAAAAACACCTTAGCCTACCTGGCAAGTCAGAGCACATTGCTTCACTTTTGAGCTCAAGATCCAGACAAGCTACCTAATTTTTAGAACCCAGTGCAAAATGAAAACACAATGCCCTGTGTTCAGAAATTATTAGGAATTTGAAGAAAGAAACAGCAGAGCAACAAACCAAACGTGGCCCTTTGAAATAAATAAATGTGGGGCCCCATGCAATTGCATAGGTCACACAACCATTACTTGGATTTTTTTTTTCTTTTTTTGAGATGCAGCCTCACTCTGTCACCCAGGCTGGAGTGCAGTGGGACAATCTCGACTCACAGCAACCTCTGTCTCCTGGGTTCAAATGAGTCTCCTGCCTCAGCCTCCCAAGTAGCTGGGATTACAGATGCCTGCCACCACACCTGGCTAATTTTTGTATTTTTAGTAGAAACAGAGTTTCACCATGTTGGCCAGGGTGGTCTCGAACTCCTTACCCCACCCGCCCCAGCCTCCCAAAGTGCTGGGATTACAGGTGTGACCCACTGCACCTGGCCCATTATTTGGTTTTTAAGAATGAATAGTTATCCATTAGATGCAAGAGATTGCAATTGAATGTTTCTAGATTTAAGCAAAAATTGATCAATTAATCTTGTATTTATTTATTCCAGAAATGAATTTATTTAGTTATTTTGTTTTCTGAATTACATCAAAGAAGATACATCCCCCTGCACTAAAATACAGTATTTGGGTTGGCATTTAGTGGATTGCTTTTCCCCTTTTCATCCAGTTCTATTTTGTTTTTTTCCTACTGATTTATAGGTCATTTTCTTCTCTTATAAATGAAAACATTTCCTTCCATTTTATCATCCACCTCCCATCTCCTACCACAGATACAATGAAGAGCTGCTGTTTGGAAAGCAGTTTTCTTTTTTTTGGCATCATTGAGGCTACATCCTGTTTGTTTGAATTTGATTGCCCTCAACACACAAATTAAAAGAGAGTCCATTAATAGAGATGTTAAGTTTTCAAAGCGAGAGACTAGTAAGATTTTTAAGGTCCCTGAAAATAGTTTCAAGTCAAAGTTAGTGAAGCAAACGTTTCCAGTGAAAGATTTAAAATAGTCTACTGAAAAATACCTGTGCATCTATCTCCCCAGTTCCCACAACATAGAAATTCTTCAAACATAGGTCTGACTTAAAATGATTTTTCTATTTCATCATCTATGTAGTGAAGAATAAGCCTGTTTCATTCAGATTCACAGTTAGTAGATACTTTCTTATTTATTTTGATGGGTCAGTGACGAATTACATTTATGAAAATTAATAGTACTGGATATATAATACACCTATAATAATTACTAATTATTCTATAAGGTAAAGAAGTAGGTAAAATGATTGTATAAAAGTTAAAATATTCTACTAAGTAGCTAATGAATGTACTATATTTAAAGGTACTTAATCATATCATTATAGAATTTATTTTGCAGATGGGGAAATTAAGAGGTTAAGTGACATACCCAAAGTCATACAGCTTTTTGAAGCAGAACTGGGAATCCGAAACTGCCTTTGCAAAATTATAACTGAGAAAATTATAACAGTGAAAGAGATCTTACCTGACTCCATCTTGCTTCTAACCTCCAAGCTGTTCCTCTTCCTTTCCTAGGAATATGTCAAACTAACTTTGGGAGAAACTTATGGTTTAACTTTGAAGCAATGGCGATAACAGCCCTTTCCCAAAACAAATCCCCTTCCTGCCTGGAGACTAGACTGCTCTTGCAGAACTAACAAATCAGCCACAAGATCAGAAGTTACAGTTTAGGTGTCTTGCAGCTGGAGGCTGCAAGATTCTGACCCTCCCCAAATTTTTCCTTGGGGATAACATCACTATGGTAAAACCTTAGAACAATGTTTGAGATATTTTATAAACCCTGTACTCAATGGATCAGCTAGCACCACTCAGATCAATAAACTGGCTGATCTTTGGCCCCCACCCAGAAACTGACTCAGCGCAAGAGGACAGCTTCGACTCACTATGATTTCATCTCCCACCTGACCAATCAGCACTCCTGACTCACTGTCCCCACTACCCACCAAATTTTCCTTAAAAAGCCTGATCCCCAGGGAGACTGGTTTCAGTAATAATAAAACTCTGGTCTCCCGTCATGCAGCCAGCTCTGCGTGAATTAAACTCTATTGCAATTCTCCTGTCTTGATAAATCAGCTCTGTCTAGGCAGGGGGCAAGGAGAACCCTTTGGGAGGTTACAAGCCTCCTTGCAGGATCCTGGTTTACTTTTTCTCATGGGTTTAATAGAATATTATTTGAATGTAACATAAAATTTGAATACACTCAGAGGAACTACAAAAATTCAAAGTTGAATTAAACTCTGGGCCATTTTGAAATTGTCATTACACTTAGGAGCCAATTGTCATCCACTCATTATCATTGCTGGATGCCATTTGACTATATCTTACCTCTCTGGGCTTTATCAGCAATATCTAATAATTACATATCATAATGTAAACTACCAAACAATATTATTTTACTCTTTGCAAGGACTTTGGAAATAACTGGAAATTGCTTGCTTCTTTCTCTTTGTCTCTTCTGTTTTGTGTGTGTGTGTGTGTGTGTGTGTTTGGAAAAAATGTGAAAAGTAGATGTATCAGAATAAAGTCTTCGTGTAATATAATGTTAAATTATTTAATAATCAGAAAATAAAATAAAATATTTTATTAAAAATATATATGTATAATAGTTGTATGACAAAATAAATCTTTGGCCAAATGGCTTTCTTATAATTTTGAGTAGTTTGATAAAACAAAATCATGTTAACCTACAATAGGGAAAATAATAAATTGAAAATAATAACTTGAAAATTATTTTATGCCAGAAAATTATTTTATACCTGAGAATTATTTTAGCCTCTATTTTAAATGACTAGATTTTGTTCTGGACTAATTCAAAGAATGGCTTTTGTCACATTTAGTTTATAAAAACCCAGACACCTATTGAGATTATTTTGCCTATGTGATTTTTTTGAAATAAAAATTTTATTGAAGTGTAAGATACAGAAAGTGCACAAAACATAAGGTAAAAGATAATTAATACTATTTATTTTGTAATTATTGCTGGTATATAAAAATATTAATGATGACCTTTTATTCTGTGCTCTCACTAAATTCACTTGTTAATCCTAATGATTTACTGGTAGCTTCTTTTAAATTTTCTATGGACATAATCATGTCATTTGTGAATAATGACGTCTTTATTTTTCTTTTCCTATACTTACCCCTTTTATTTATTATTCTTGTATTATTGTTTGGCAGGGGTAAACAAACAGCATCTTTCTCTGAAAACATTTACGTATGTTTTAACTTTTACCTTTAAATAATATTTCTACTGGATATAGAATTACAGGTTGGCCGTTATTTATTTCATTATTTTAAAAGTGTTAATCCACTCTCTCCCACCATTTCAGTTGGAAAATCAACTGTCTTATTTTTTCTCATTTTAAGATAATGTGTCTATTATTCCTTCGCTTTAAGATTTTCTTAGTTGTCTTTATTTTACAATCATGTGCCTTGCGTGTGGTTTACTTTGCATTTACCTTTCTTGGGTGCTGTAGTACTTCTTGAACTTGAAGCTTGATGTCTTTTGTCAATTTTGAAAAATTTTATGCCATGAATTCTTTTTTTTTTATTATACTTTAGGTTTTAGGGTACATGTGCACAATGTGCAGGTTTGTTACATATGTATCCAGGTGCTATGTTGTTTTGCTACACCCATTAACTCATCATTTAGCATTAGGTGTATCTCCTAATGCTGTCCCTCTCCCCTCCCCCCACCCTACAACAGTCCCCGGAGTGTAATGTTCCCCTTCCCGTGTCCATGAGTTCTCATTGTTCAATTCCCACCTATGAGTGAGAACATGCGGTGTTTGGTTTTTTGTCCTTGCGATAGTTTACTGAGAATGATGTTTTCCAGTTTCATCCATGTCCCAACAAAGGACATGAACTCATCATTTTTTATGGCTGCATAGTATTCCATGGTGTATATGTGCCACATTTTCTTAATCCAGTCTATCACTGTTGGACATTTGGGTTGGTTCCAACTCTTTGCTGTTGTGAATAGTGCTGCAATAAACATACATGTGCATGTGTCTTTATAGCAGCATGATTTATAGTCCTTTGGGTATATACCCAGTAATGGGATGGCTGGGTCAAATGGTATTTCTAGTTCTAGATCCCTGAGGAATCACCACACTGATTTCCACAATGGCTGAACTAGTTTACAGTCCCACCAACAGTGTAAAAGTGTTCCTGTTTCTCCACATCCTCTCCAGCACCTGTTGTTTCCTGACTTTGTAATGATTGCCATTCTAACTGGTGTGAGATGGTATCTCACTGTGGTTTTGATTTGCATTTCTCTGATGGCCAGTGATGATGAGAATTTTTTCATGTGTTTTTTGGCTGCATAAATGTCTTCTTTTGAGAAGTGTCTGTTCATGTCCTTCACCCACTTTTTGATGGGGTTGTTTGTTTTTTTCTTGTAAATTTGTTTGAGTTCATTGTAGATTCTGGATATTAGCCCTTTGTCAGATGAGTAGGTTGCAAAAATTTTCTCCCATTCTGTAGGTTGCCTGTTCACTCTGATGGTAGTTTCTTTTGCTGTGCAGAAGCTCTTTAGTTTAATGAGATCCCATTTGTCGATTTTGGCTTTTGTTGCCATTGCTTTTGGTGTTTTAGACATGAAGTCCTTGCCCACGCCTATGTCCTGAATGGTATTGCCTAGGTTTTCTTGTGGGATTTTAATGGTGTTAGGTCTAACATGTAAGTCTTTAATCCATCTTGAATTAATTTTTGTATAAGGTGTAAGGAAGGGATCCAGTTTCAGCTTTCTACATATGGCTAGCCAGTTTTCCCAGCACCATTTATTAAATAGGGAATCCTTTCCCCATTGCGTGTTTTTGTCAGGTTTGTCAAAGATCAGTTAGTTGTAGATATGCGGCATTATTTCTGAGGGCTCTGTTCTGTTCCATTGATCTATGTCTCTGTTGTGGTACCAGTACCATGCTGTTTTGGTTACTGTAGCCTTGTAGTATAGTTTGAAGTCAGGTAGCGTGATGCCTCCAGCTTTGTTCTTTTGGCTTAGGATTGACTTGGCGATGCGGGCTCTTTTTTGGTTGCATATGAACTTTAAAGTAGTTTTTTCCAACTCTGAAGAAAGTCATTGGTAGCTTGATGGGGATGGCATTGAATCTATAAATTACCTTGGGCAGTATGGCCATTTTCATGATATTGATTCTTCCAACCCATGAGCATGGAATGTTCTTCCATTTGTTTGTATCCTCTTTTATTTAATTGAGCAGTGGTTTGTAGTTCTCCTTGAAGAGGTCCTTCACATCCCTTGTAAGTTGGATTCCTAGGTATTTTATTCTCTTTGAAGCAATTGTGAATGGGAGTTCACTCATGATTTGGCTTTCTCTTTGTCTGTGATTGGTGTACAAGAATGCTTGTGATTTTTGTACATTGATTTTGTATCCTGAGACTTTGCTGAAGTTGCTAATCAGCTTAAGGAGATTTTGGGCTGAGACAATGGGGTTTTCTAGATATACAATCATGTCGTCTGCAAACAAGGACAATTTGACTTCCTCTTTTCCTAATTGAATACCCTTTATTTCCTTCTCCTGCCTGATTGCCCTAGCCAGAACCTCCAGCACTATGTTGAATAGGAGTGGTGAGAGAGGGCATCCCTGTCTTGTGCCAGTTTTCAAAGGGAATGCTTCCAGTTTTTGCCCATTCAGTATGATATTGGCTGTGGGTTTGTCATAGATAGCTCTTATTATTTTGAGATACGTCCCATCAATACCTAATTTATTGAGAGTTTTTAGCATGAAGCGTTGTTGAATTTTGTCAAAGGCCTTTTCTGCATCTATTGAGATAACCATGTGGTTTTTGTCTTTGGTTCTGTTTATATGCTGGATTACATTTATTGATTTGCGTATGTTGAACCAGCCTTGCATCCCAGGGATGAAGCCCACTTGATCATGGTGTATAAGCTTTTTGATGTGCTGCTGGATTCGGTTTGCCAGTATTTTATTGAGGATTTTTGCATCAATGTTCATCAAGGATATTGGTCTCAAATTCTGTTTTTTGGTTATGTCTCTGCCAGGCTTTCGTATCAGGACGATGCTGGCCTCATAAAATGTGTTAGGGAGGATTCCCTCTTTTTCTATCGATTGGAATAGTTTCAGAAGGAATGGTACCAGTTCCTCCTTGTACCTCTGGTAGAATTTGGTTGTGAATCCATCTGGTCCTGGACTCTTTTTGGTTGGTAAGCTGTTGATTATTGCCACAATTTCAGAGCCTGTTATTGGTCTATTCAGAGATTCAACTTCTTCCTGGTTTAGTCTTGGGAGGGTGTATTTGTCGAGGAATTTATCCATTTCTTCTAGATTTTCTAGTTTATTTGCATAGAGGTGTTTGTAGTATTCTCTGATGGTAGATTGTATTTCTATGGGATCGGTGGTGATATCCCCTTTTTCATTTTTTATTGCATCTATTTGATTCTTCTCTCTTTTCTTCTTTATTAGTCTTGCTAGCGGTCTATCAATTTTGTTGATCTTTTCAAAAAACCAGCTCCTGGATTCATTAATTTTTTGAAGGGTTTTTTGTGTCTCTATTTCCTTCAGTTCTGCTCTGATTTTAGTTATTTCTAGCCTTCTGCTAGCTTTTGAATGTGTTTGCTCTTGCTTTTCTAGTTCTTTTAATTGTGATGTTAAGGTGTCAGTTTTGGATCTTTCCTGCTTTCTCTTGTGGGCATTTAGTGCTATAAATTTCCCTCTACACACTGCTTTGAACGTGTCCCAGAGATTCTGGTATGTTGTGTCTTTGTTCTCGTTGGTTTCAAAGAACATCTTTATTTCTGCCTTCATTTCATTATGTACCCAATAGTCATTCAGGAGCAGGTTGTTCAGTTTCCATGTAGTTGAGCGGTTTTGAGTGAGTTTCTTAATCCTGAGTTCTAGTTTGATTGCACTGTGGTCTGACAGACAGTTTGTTATAATTTCTGTTCTTTTACATTTGCTGAGGAGAGCTTTACTTCCAACTATGTGGTCAATTTTGGAATAGGTGTGGTGTGGTGCTGAAAAAAATGTATATTCTGTTGATTTGGGGTGGAGAGTTCTGTAGATGTCTATTAGGTCCACTTGGTGCAGAGCTGAGTTCAATTCCTGGATATCCTTGTTAACTTTCTGTCTCGTTGATCTGTCTAATGTTGACAGTGGGGTGTTAAAATCTCCCATTATTATTGTGTGGGAGTTTAAGTCCCTTTGTAGGTCACTCAGGACTTGCTTTATGAATCTGGGTGCTCCTGTGTTGGGTGCATATATATTTAGGATAGTTAGCTCTTCTTGTTGAATTGATCCCTTTACCATTGTGTAATGGCCTTCTTTGTCTCTTTTGATCTTTGCTGGTTTAAAATCTGTTTTATCAGAGACTAGGATTGCAACCCCTGCCTTTGTTTGTTTTCCATTTGCTTGATAGATCTTCCTCCATCCCTTTATTTTGAGTCTGTGTGTGTCTCTGCACGTGAGATTGGTTTCCTGGATACAGCACACTGATGGGTCTTGACTCCTTATCCAGTTTGCCAGTCTGTGTCTTTTAATTGGAGCATTTAGCCCATTTACACTTAAAGTTAATATTGTTATGTGTGACTTTGACCCTGTTATTATGATGTTAGTTGGTTATTTTGCTCGTTAGTTGATGCAGTTTCTTCCTAGCCTCGATGGTCTTTACAATTTGGCATTTTTTTGCAGGGGCTGGTACCAGTTGTTTCTTTCCATGTTTAGTGCTTCCTTCAGGAGCTCTTTTAGGGCAGGCCTGGTGGTGACAAAATCACTCAGCATTTGCTTGTCTGTAAAGTATTTTATTTCTCCTTCACTTATGAAGCTTAGTTTGGCTGGATATGAAATTCTGGGTTGAAAATTCTTTCCTTTGAGAATGTTGAATATTGGCTCCCACTCTCTTCTGGCTTGTAGAGTTTCTGCCGAGAGATCAGCTGTTAGTCTGATGGGCTTCCCTTTGTGGGTAACCCGACCTTTCTCTCTGGCTGCCCTTAACATTTTTTCATTCATTTCAACTTTGGTGAATCTGACAATTATGTGTCTTGGAGTTGCTTTTCTCGAGGAGTATCTTTGTGGCGTTTTCTGTATTTCCTGAATCTGAATGTTGGCCTGCCTTGCTAGATTGGGGAAGTTCTCCTGGATAATATCTTGCAGAGTGTTTTCCAACTTGGTTCCATTCTCCCCGTCATTTTCAGGTACACCAATCAGACGTAGGTTTGGTCTTTTCACATAGTCTCAAATTTCTTGGAGGCTTTGTTTGTTTCTTTTTATTCTTTTTTCTCTAAACTTCCCTTCTCACTTCATTTCATTCATTTCATCTTCCATCTCTGATACCCTTTCTTCCAGTTGATCGCATCTGCTACCGAGGCTTCTGCAATCTTCGCGTAGTTCTCGATACTTGGCTTTCAGCTCCATCAGCTCCTTTAAGCCCTTCTCTCCATTGGTTATTCTAGTTATCCATTCGTCTAATTTTTTTTCAAAGTTTTTAACTTCTTTGCTATTGTTTTGAATTTCCTCCCGTAGCTCGGAGTAGTTTGATCGTCTGAAGACTTCTTCTCTCAACTCGTCAAAGTCATTCTCCGTCCAGCTTTGTTCCATTGCTGGTGAGGAACTGCGTTCCTTTGAAGGAGGAGAGGTGCTCTGCTTTTTAGAGTTTACAGTTTTTCTGCTCTGTTTTTTCCTCATCTTTGTGGTTTTATCTACTTTTGGTCTTTGATGATGGTGATGTACAGATGGGTTTTTGGTGTGGATGTCCTTTCTGTTTGTTAGTTTTCCTTCTACCAGACAGGACCCTCAGCTGCAGGTCTGTTGGAGTTTACTAGAGGTCTACTCCAGACCCTGTTTGGCTGGGTGTCAGCAGCGGTGGCTGCAGAACAGCGGATTTTCGTGAGACCACAAATTCAGCTGTCTGATAGTTCCTCTGGAAGTTTTGTCTCAGAGGAGTACCCGGAAGAGTGAGGTGTCAGTCTGTCCCTACTGGGGGGTGCCTCCCAGTTAGGCTGCTCGGGGGTCAGGGACCCACTTTAGGAGGTAGTCTGTCCGTTCTCAGATCTCCAGCTGCGTGCTGGGAGAACTACTACTCTCTTCAAAGCTGTCAGTCAGACAGGGACATTTAAGTCTGCAGAGGTTCCTGCTGACTTTTTGTTTGTCTGTGCCCTGCCCCCAGAGGTGGAGCCTACAGAGGCAGGCAGGCCTCCTTGAGCTGTGGTGGGCTCCACCCAGTTCGAGCTTCCTGGCTGCTTTGTTTACCTAAGCAAGCCTGGGCAATGGCGGGTGCCTCTCCCCCAGCCTCGCTGCCACCTTGCAGTTTGATCTCAGACTTCTGTGCTAGCAATCAGCGAGACTCCGTGGGCATATGACCCTCCGAGCCTGGTGTGGGACACAATCTCCTAGTGTGCCGTTTTCCAGGCGCCTTGGAAAACCACAGTATTAGTGTGGGACTTACCCGATTTTCCAGGTGCCGTCTGTTACCCCTTTCTTTGACTAGGAAAGGGAACTCCCTGACCCCTTGTGCTTCCCGAGTGAGGCAATGCCTGGCCCTGCTTTGGCTCACACACAGTGCACTGTACTGTCCTGCACCCACTGTTTGGCACTCACTAGTGAGACGAACCCGGTACCTCAAACGGAAATGCAGAAATCACCCGTCTTCTGTGTCTCTCAGGCTGGGAGCTGTAGACCGGAGCTGTTCCTATTTGGCCATCTTGGCTCCCGAATCGCCATGAATTCTTTCAATATTGCTTCTCTCTCTTACTCCCTTCTGAGGCTCCAACCACAGATATATATTGGCATTTTTATTACTGCTCCAAGTATGTCTTCTGCTGTTTTTCTGCATCTTAAATCCTATTTTCTCCATGTTGCAGCTTGAACACTTTCTGCCTCAATTTAGTAATTCTCTCTTCAGCTATGTCTAATCTGCTATTAATTCCATTTTTGGAATTTTAAAAACATTTATATTATTTAATATAATACAAGTACAGAAAACTTAAGAAAGTATACATAATGTCTATGAAATGAATAATCTTGGAAAGGACTACACATATCAAGAGCTATTCCAGAGCTCTATCCATGGTCCCTGCCCAATCACAGTACCCTCTAGCCCCTAGTAGTAGTCAATATTTTGACTTTTATAGTAATATAAACTTGTGAAAATTTTTTTAGCGTGAGGACATTATACTAAGTGAAATAAGCCAGCCACAAAAAAAAAAAAAAATAACTGTAGGATTCTATTTATACAAGGCTCTTAAAGTGGTAAAAATCATAGAGACAGAAAGTAGAATGGTGGTTCTCAGGAACTGATGGTGGCAGAGAGGGAATGGGGAGTTATGAGTACAGAATTTCAGTTTTACCAGATGAAGAGTTATGGAGAGGGATGGTGGTGATGGTGGACCGACATTATGAAGTATTGTACTGAATACCACTGAACTGTATGCTTAAAGTGATTAAGATAGTTAATTTTATGTTATGTGTATATCAACACCACCACCACCACCACAACAAAAAATATTAAAAAAAAAAAACCTATAGGATGATTTAAGTCTTTAAGAGGTGTGTCATCTTCTTTCTAGAAGGGATTCATTTTTGTCAGAGCAGGCGGTTTGATTTAGGGGAGATAGCCTTTATCCAATCTAAGATTTTGTTGATTGAGAGCAATATTTAGTTTTATGAAGGCTGATGTATTACTTGTTCACCTTTATTCCAATGGTATAGCCCTTTAGGACTTCTTGCTGAAAGTATGGAATGTTTACCAAGACCCCTCCTCCCTGGAAGACCTATACTCCTATTTGGTCTTCCCGGACTTGAAGCTGCCAAAAGGTTTACTCAGCTTGTTAGCCTTTTAGTGTTGCTGATGAATCAACAAGTGCCTCAAGGAGAAAAGCCGTACCACATGTTGAGTTAAAATCTCTAAATTTCCCTCATCTCCAGAACCCTGGCCTCAAGTACTCACTTCCTTGGTAGCTTTTAAACCATTTTTAAAACTCATTTTTTAAAACTAGCTTTTCTGGTTATTTTTATGAAGTTTTTCTGATATAAAGTAGTCTGCCATAGCTGGATGTGAAAATCTTACCTATGTCCTTTGGTCTTATTCATTTAGCAAGCATTTAAGCCAAAGATATAATTACAAGCATACTTTGGAGATATTGTAGGTTTGGTTCCAGACCACTGCAATAGAGTATCACAATAGAGCAAGTCGCATGAAATTTTTTATTTCCCAGCATATATAAAAGTTATGTTTACACTGTATTGTAGTCCATTTAGTATCTATAGCATTGTGTCCTTAAGAACAATATGTCTGAAAAACAAAGTACATACCTTAATTTCAAATATTTTATTGCTAATAAATGCTAATGGTCATCTGAGCCTTCAGTAAGTTGAAATTTTTTGTTGATGGAGTGATTGCCTCATTGTTGATAGCTGCCGACTGATCAGGGTAGTGATTGCTGAATGTTGGATTGATTGTAGCAATTTATTAAAATAAGACAACAATGATTTTTGCTGCATCAAGTGATTCTTCCTTTCATGAAAAATTTCTTTGTAGCATATGATACTGTTTGGTAGCATTTTACCCACAGTAGAACTTATTTCAAAATTGGAGTCAATCCTCTCCAATCCTGCTACTGCCTTATCAACTAAGTTTAGGGAATATTCTCAATATTTTGTTGTCGTGTCAACAATATTCACAGCATCCTCAGGGGGTAGATACCATCTCAAGAAACCACTTTCTTGGCTTATTCATAAGAAGCAACTCCTGATCTGCTCAGGTGGTTTTTGTTTGTTTGTTTGTTTAGATTGCAGCAATTCAGTCACATCTTCACACTCCACTTCTAGCTTTAGTTGTCTTGCTATTTCCACCAGATCTGTATTTACTTCCTCCATTGAAGTCTTGAACCCCTTAAAGTTAACCATGAGAGTTGGAATGAGAGTTTTCCAAACTCCTGTTAATGTTATTATTTTGCCTTCCTTCCATGAATCACAAATAATCTTCATGGCATCTAGAATGGTGAATTCTTTTCAGAAGGTTTTCAATTTACTTTGCCCAGATCAATCAGAGGAATCCCTTTCTATGGCAGCTATAGCCTTATGAAATGTGTTGCTTAAATAATAAGGCTTGACAGTCAAAATTACTCCTTGATCCATGGGCTACAGAATGGATGTTGTGTCAACAGGCATAAAAAACATTAGGCTGGGTGCAGTGGCTCACGCCCATAATCCCAGCACTTTGGGAGGCCCAGGCAGGCAGATCACGAGGTCAGGAGATAGAGACCATCCTGGCTAACACAATGAAACCCCGTCTCTACTAAAAATACAAAAAATTAGCCGAGCATGGTGGCAGGCACCTGTAGTCCCAGCTACTCAGGAGACTGAGGCAGGAGAATGGCATGAACCCGGGAGGCAGAGCTTGCAGTGAGCTGAGATCACACCACTGCACTCCAGCCTGGGTGACAGAGCGAGACTCCGTCTCAAGAAAAACAAAACAAAACAAAACATTAATCTCCTTGTACGTTGCCATCAGAGCTCTTGGGTGACCAGGTTCGTTGTCAATAAAGAGTAATAAATTGAAAATAATATTCTTTTCTGAGCAATAGGTCTCGAGAGTAGGCTTAAAATATTCAGTAAGCCATGCTGTAAACAGATGTGCTGTCATTCAGGCTTTGTTGTTCCATTTATAAAGCACAGACAGAGATTTAGCATGATTCTTAAGGGCCCTGGAATTCTCAGAATGGTAAATGAGCATTGGCTTCAACTCAACTCAAATTCACCAGCTACATTAGTTTCTAGCGAGACAGTTAGCTTGTTCTTTGAAGCTTCGAAGCCAAGCATTGACTTCTCTCTAGCTACGGAAGTCGTAGATGGTATCTTCTTCCAATAGAGGGTTGTTTCATCTACACTGAAAATCTGTTATTTAGTGTAGCCACTTTCATCAATCATCTTAGCTAGATCTTCTGGATAGTTTGCTGCAGCTTCTACATCTGCACTTGCTGCTTCACCTTGCACTATAAAAGTTAAGAAGATGGCGTCTTTCCTCAGCCTTCATGAACCAACCACTACTAGCTTCCAATTTTTCTTCTGCAACTCCCTTGCCTCTCTAAGCCTTCATAAAGTTGAAGAAAGTTAGGGCCTTGCTCTGGATTGGGTTTTGGCTAAATTAAGGAAATGTTGTTCCTGGTTTGATCTTCCATCCAGACTGCTCCAACTTTGTTGATATCAGCACTAAGGCTGTTTTACTATCTTATCATTCATGTGTTCACTGGAGTAGCACTTATTTTCTTCCTGAATTTTTCCTTTGCATTCACACCTTGGCTAACTGGCACAAGAGGCCTAGCTTTCAGCTTATCTCTGCCTTTGACATGTCTTCCTCACTGTCTAATCATTTCTAGCTTTTGATTTAAAATGAGAGACTTGTGACTCTTCTTTTCACTTGAACACTTAGAGGCTATTGTAGGGTTATTAATTGGCTTAATTTTAATATTGTTGTGTCTCAGGGAATAGAGAGGCCCAGGAAAGGGAGAGAGATGGGGGAGCGGCTGGTCATTGGAGCACTCAGAACACACACAACATGTATTGATTAAGTTTGCCTTTTTACATGAGCATGGTTCATGACACCCCAAAAACAGTTTTTTTGACCTGATCACAGGTCACCATAACAGATATAATAATAATGAAACTGGAATATTGTGACAATTACCAAAGTGAGCACATGATGTTGGAAAAATGGCACCGATAGACTTGCTTGACACAGGGTTGCCACAAACCTTCAATTTGTGAGAAAATGCAATATCTACAGAGAAAAGTGAAGCGCAATAAAACGAGGTATGCCTGTACACTGTTTAGTTGTTTTTTAAGTGGACTTCTAAAGCAATGCATGTACTAGACAATGTCTTAAACTTTGTGTATCCCTGTGCATATCCTTTTTTTTTTTTTTGAGACAGGGTCTCACTCCCATTGCCCAAGTGGGAGTACAGTGGTGCGATTATAGCTCATTGCAGCAGCCTCAACCTCCTGGGCTCAAGCGACCCTCTCGCCTCACTTTTTGAGTTCTCACTATGTTGTGCTGGCTAGTCTCAAACTCCTGGGCCCAGCTCACCTTGGCTTCTCAAAGTGCTGGGATTACAGGCATGAGCCACTGCACCTGGCCTACATACGCTTCACGGTTAGAAAGGATCTTACAGCTATCTGTTTGCGCTGTCTATGTATCACATCATGTTTTGTTTCATCTGTTAATGTTATTTAGTAATAATAATAAGTCTAAGAATATACTATCATGTTGAAAGAATTTAATTCCTAAGTTTTTATTTCTATGTTGATGTATATATGCAAAGGAATAAAATGTTCTAAAGTAAAAGAGAAGTATTAGCAGATTAAGTTCTCTCTCTCTCTCTCTCTCACACACACACACACATGCACACACACGCACACACACACAGCATGTAATATTTACAAAAGCTTTGATTAACACAGGGAGCTACATTTCCTATTGAACGGTATCGTGCTTACTGATATAGTACTCACCTGGTATTTATACAGTCAATAGGCATCTCTTTATAACTAACCCAAATATTACCACACCAGTGTGTGTAGAACTACAGGCAAGCTGCTCAGCAGGTACAGGGCACCGAAGCCACAAGATACAGAGAAGTCTTACAGCATGTCTTAAGCACTTAATCTCAAAAACAAATCCAAGTTATTCCATTAATTTCCATTTTCCCCTAATGTTTTACTTGTTATAATTTTCTACAGTCTCATTTTGAAAAAAAATTATAACATTGATCAGAATGGGCCTCCAACTTTTTTTCCCTGCCACTCCTCAACCCCTCTTTAAATTCTATGGTACACCTCTTTCATGCAAGTGATGTATTACCAATAATGGTAGTGTGCAAAAACTAAAATCTTAATAGTGCTATTTTATTTATTTATTATTTTTTGAGACAAGGTCTCACTATGTTGCCCAGGCTAGAGTGAAGTTACGTGATTTCAGCTCACTGCAACTTCCACCTCCTGGGCTCAAATGATCCTCCCACCTCAGCCTCCCAAGTAGCTGGGACTACAGGCACATGCCACCACTCTCGGCTAATTTTTGTATTTTTTGTAGAGACAGGGTTCTTGCTATGTTGCCCAGGGTAGTCTTGAATTCCTGGGCTCAAGTGATCCACCCACCTCAGCCTCTCAAAGTGCTGGGATGACAGGCATGAGCCACCACATCCGATCACAATATTAAAAAATACTTAAGAAGATCACCATTTAAATGCAGTCTATTTGGCATTCTTTTTTTAAATAAAAAAATTTACTCATTAATTCATTCATTTTTAAATGAATGGTTATTAAGCAGCCTATAAATTGAGTCTAACTTTTTTTGAGTGCAAGACAGCATACTACATATTAGATATTTTACTCTAAAATGAAAGTCAAGTGATCAAATAATGGATTATGAGACTATTAAAAATTCAAAATATCCATGGAAATTATAAAAACTGAGTAACAGAGAAAAATAAATGCCCATTCTATAAACTATACTATAGATATCATTTGGTGATATATTTGATAGCATAAGTTTTGGGTTGTACCTCTTCTGGAATCTTGGGCCATTAAGTCTCTAAATTACTTTTAATCTGTCCTAAAGCCTGCAAAAATATAAGATGGAATCTGGAGTTACACAGTAATTCTCATAGCCTTGCATGTGAATTATTTATTAAATTATTGAACAGTATTGCCATTTGAAACAATGCATAAACCCAGATCAATCTTTGGATTTGAAACTATTATTAAAATAACAGTTTTAAAGTATGAGGGAATAATCTTGATGTTATACCAATGATAGTTTCTGAATCATTTCCTTCATTTTTATACTAAAAATGACCAAGTTTGAAAATAATAGTAATATTACAAAATATGAGTCTTTGCCTAGGCTTAGAAGATATCCTATATTGCTATTTAGATTCTTTTCTCAAAAGAAAAAATTGCTTTCTACCAGGGAATTCAGTTATCTGTACCATGATGAAAAAATTTTAGTATTGCATGCCAACAGTGTCACCCAGGATCATCGAATTACCTGTTAAAGCTCCTGTAATCAGGCAGTTCTGCCTTTCCTTCAGGCTTGAATAGTTTAGGATATAAAGCTTCTAAAAGCTCTGGATCATTGCTAATGGCTTGTTCCCAGGGAGATTGATAGTACTTAGGGACAGCTGTGGTGTTGAATTTTTCAGGAGGAATTTCCTTCAGTGGTCCAGAATATCCTTTGGAAAAATATAGTAAAAGTAAGTAAACACTGTGCCCGAGAGTTACTAACCTCCACCTAACATTTTACCATGTTTGATTTTTCATGCTGGGATAAATTTATGAAGCATGCATCCTTTTCATGATCCCTTAGAAAACAGCAGTCTGCAAGTGTTAGACATTTTAGAGCTCCTGTAAGCTTATGGAACTTTAAAAAGAAACCGTTTTTCTTAATGTTTAATTTTTCCAAATTATACAGTTTTTTCTTGACTGTCTTAGTATATATATTTTTCCAGTAAAACTGTTCATTTAGTTTTCTAAAAATTGCGCTCCTTGCATTAATTCATACTAGACTTTAGATACCACAATTAATTAATTTAAAAATGTTAATATTGAGTGCCTATTGTAGTCTAAGGTAGGGGAAATCGCAATGCAGACAAAATCTCCCTCCTCCCAGAGCTGATTCTTTAGAGGTGATGTTTGGGTCTTGTCTATCTTCAATTGCTGAGTGCTCTGTAAAATGTTTGAGCTTCAAGAAGATGAAGTAACTTGTTTCCACTGCCTTATTCAGGCCCAGCTCTTCTTATCTCTCAATGTATCCATCCCCTGTTTATTTTGTTCCTCAAGATTTCTTACCTAGCCTTTCTGCTTCTGATCTCACCTCCCCAGTTTATTCTTCCCGTAACAGCTGGCAATGTTCTGTAAATACTGTTTAAAAGTCACGGAAACTCTTGGCATAGATCTTTAAACCTTTCTCACATGCATAGAGTGACACTCTTCCAGTTTTCTAAGGCACAGTTATCTACTTTCTGTTTACACTGCCATATTACCTAATTATATCCCTGCAATTCTCTCTTCCACCACGTCAAATCCATTTACCATTTGATGACTTCTACTTTTAGATTTCTCTGATGCTCTTTCCCATCTCTGCAATAATTTTGATTTTCTTCTGTCAAAGCATACCTGTCTTCTCTTTACACTAAAATGTTTGTCTCCTCCAAAAAAAAAAGCCCCTTCCTGATAATTCCATGTCTAAACAGTTATTTGTGATTATTTAGTTTTCTTCAGATTGCCTCCAGTATCTAATAGAAATCTTTTTTGGTAGGCTCCTTTTCTCCACTTACCACTTAAATACTGTTGTTCCTCAAAGCTCTTTTCTTACACAATGCACTCTACTCTACCTCGAAAATTCCATTTATATTCATAGCTTCAATTGTGACCTATGTATTGATAATTCTGACTTTTTAAAAAAATAATCAAGCCCTCTACTCAATTATTCCCTATATTTATCAAAGTAAATGATCCACTGGCACCCTTTATAACTTGTCTAGACCTAAATGCAGCCATTTTCTAATATATTCTGCTTCTTTTTCTATTTTAGTCATTTTAGCAAATGTTATCACTTTACTCTCAGATGCCCAAGACAGAGCATTATCTGAAAGTCTCCCTCATCCCCACAACAAATCACAAAGTGTTACCAACTATACTACCTAAGGATTTCTAAAATAGTGGCTCTCATATTATTGTGTGTCTGAATTATCTTGGATACGTATTTAAAATGTAGATAATAGGATCCTCCCTCCAGAAGTCTGGCTTCAGTGAGTCTCCGGTATGACCTAAAACTCCAATGTTTAACAAACTCTCGTACAAATCTTATGCAGGTGGTCTACAAACAGAACAACGAGGAACATTGTTCTAAAAAATTACATTTCCGTTACTCCTGCCCTGGGTCAGGCCCAGGTGTCTCTTGCCTGGGTGTTCGCCACAGCTTCAACATTAATCCTTTAGCTCTAACCCTCTCCCAGCCACCCTCCACACTGCTGCCCCAGGAGACCTTCCTAACTGGCCAGCTCTTTCCCTGCTCAGGGGACCTTAATGCCTCCCAGGACAAAATCACAACCACTCAGCATGACCCATGTGGCCCTTCTGCCCGTCCAGCCTCACCACCTGCTTTCTCCTTTCACACTCTTTGCTCCAGGACTATGGATCTAGTTACTTGTTGCTTGGGGTGCCCCTTCTGCCCCCCTACTTGGTCCGTTTATCTCCTGTGCCTGGACTGTTCTCCCTACTTCTTGTCATTTGCAAATTTCTATTGTAAGCCTTGGCTTCAGGTCACACTTCTATGCAGCCATTCCTACCTCCCCAAGGAAAAGAGTTCTCTTTCCTGTGTCTTGTCTATGTATATTATATGTAACTCTATCACCATGACTACCACATTTTATTTCCTATTCCTTCCCTGGAGTTGAACAGAGGTAAGACCTTTAAAAACTGGAAAATTTTAAGTTTTATAAAATTTTTTTTAAATTCCTCAAAATCCCACCACCCTAACACAAGTATTTAGTTTTGTGTATTTTCTTCCAGTTTTTCTTCACCCATAAACATAATGATCACATAACTTGAACATCTAGTGTAATATTATGTTTTTCCCCCAAATTTGTTTAAAATACTTTTAAATGTTTCCATATCATGTTCATAATTATTTTAAGGGTTTCATAATAATCTATTAAATTAAGGAACCATAGTTATGTAATCATTTCTCATTTTTGAACGTTCAAGGTTTTCTAATTTCTTTTTATAGATATCATTAAATAACAACTTTTATCTTTTTTGATATGCTGTTATCTACAGAAAAGAATGTGCTTATATTTAACCTCACAGAAATATTACAATTCAGCAATGCCATATGTCTACATTTCTTGTTTGATTTTTAAATATGTTTTAATATAACTGAAATTTAGATAAATTTTATTTTTACAGTATAATGGCATTTTCATACTCTTATTTATTCATATATGAAAAAAGTTGGCTTTTTGATACATAGTTGACTAATCACTAACA
Organism: Symphalangus syndactylus; assembly: GCF_028878055.3. NCBI lineage: Eukaryota > Metazoa > Chordata > Mammalia > Primates > Hylobatidae > Symphalangus > Symphalangus syndactylus. The sequence goes on from NC_072426.2 coordinate 55,346,159, forward strand.
AATTAATTTGCTAAATTGGAATAATTATAGTTTGTTTACTGAGCTTATTGTACTTTTCAACTTATCTACTCAGAAGGAAGAATCCATTTGTACTCTTGCCTCATAGTAAACTACATAATAATACCCAAACTCCCTCTTTTCTTACTCTATATTGCATAGACATTTTCTAATATTTAATAATTGGATACTAGCTCTAAATAGGTACATAAATTAGTGCTTTAAAAATTTCTCGTAAGTTAAACATTGCATGTCCTCATTCATATGTGGAAGCTAAAAAAGTTTGATCTCCTAGGGGTAAAAAGTAGGACAGAGGATACTAGAGGCTGGGAACAGTAGAGAGAAGTGGGGACAAGAGAGATTTGTTAAAGAATGCAAAATTATAGCTAGACAGGAGGAATAAGTTCTAGTCTTCTATAACACTGTAGGGTGCTATAAGAATAATATATAGTTATTTATGTATAAATTTATATATAAATAATAATATATAGTTCAGATAGCTAGAAGGAGGATATTGAATACTTCTAACACAAAGAAATAATAAATATTTGAGATGATGGATATGTATCAAAACATCACTATGTACCCCAAGAATATGTACAATTATCACACGTCAGTTTAAACAATATTAATTCGGGCTATAACAGTTGCGTTAGAGGTACATCTTTGAGGTTCCATTAAATGAGAAAATTAAGATACAGAAAAGTGTGTTGAATATGCCATTTAATAAAGCATGCAGTTTTCTCCCCACAAAGTCTCTTTCTGGATATATATAAACATACATATACAACCACACACATATTTATTCCTGATGGTCAATAAAATGCACATATGATGTTGAATTATTTACACAGAAAGTGAAAACATAAATATACTTTGGACATTTGCTCTATCTCTCTATGTGAGATTAATTCTTCTATTCATTTTGTAATTCCATAGTGTACAGTCATGACTACATAATAAAAGTTCTAAGTGATGAGAGCACTAAATTGTATCAACATTCACTTTTCCACATGTCTTCTCTCTTTCCTATTTAATAAAAAAAAAAAACTCCAAAAAGTAAGCAGGGGTTGTGGTACAGTGGTTGGAGCTCAGATAGTATCTGCGTATTATATTGCATAAGAAGGATGTAAAGGTGGATGGGGAAAAACTTAACTTTAACTGAGTGCTTATTATGTGTTAGGGACTATACTCATACCATCACACTTTGCACAGTGACCCTATGAAGTGAGATTTCTTTCTCTATTTTACAGATTGAGGAAACTAGGGCCCAAAGAGATGTATTTCCTTTCCCAGCACAGTAGTAAAACAGGAAGACCCATAGGGTTGAACCCAGATATGTCTGATTCTAAACCTTATTTCTTTTCTCATGTGGTTGATGATGTAGATACAGACCCTATTACCTGCTTTTCTGCCATAACTTTTGTTGAAAGCTACCAGAGAACTTTATTAAAATAATCCATTTCAGAATTGTATGCATTTTAATTATGCCTAATTGGTTACCTTCAGTGTTATTTTGCTAAGTCTATCCATAGTTTTTCTCATCGTGCTCATTAAGAATGCTCTAATACCTTATTTTTAAATAATATTTAATGTTGTACAGGTGCTGTACCTGTATAACATTATCTCAAAATATTTACATATTTTCAAAAATAGTATTACATTTGAGAAAAATGCTAGGAGTACTTTTGCTAAATTTACTGTTTATTTTACAAAAATTAGACATATATCTTTAGTTTCAAGATCTAACTATTTTAAATTTTTGAAATCTATACATTACTCTTGAGGAAATGCTTGAATTTTCAAAGACACTATAGGTTACTTGGAAAAGTTGTCTAATTAGATAATGTAATTTTTTGAAAGATGTCCTATTTTAATACCCAACATTATTTATAAAAACTACAAACTGACTAAGGAGTTGATTCTCTTTTAAAATGGTAAACAAATGTATACTCTTTAGGAGCTGCATTGAAAGTCCTATGAGGGAACAGAGAATAAAAAAAAAAATCTCCATAAGGTCTGTTGGCATGAGGCACTTGTAAATTTGGTACCAGATCTGGGCTTAATTCTTTTTTGTTTTATTTATTTATTTTTTATAGAGATAGGGTCTTGTTACGTTGACCAGGCTGGTCTCGAGTTCCTGGCCTAAAGTGATCCTCCTCAGCCTCCCAAAGTGCTGGTATTATAGGTGTGAGCCACTGTGCATGGCCCTAATTCTTTTTTCTCTTGTAATTTTAATTTAAAAGATTTTTATTTTTAACTTTTGTGGGTACATAACAGGTGTATATATTTATGGGGTTCATTAGATATTTTGATAACAGCATGCAATGTGCCATAACTACATCAGGATAAATGGGGTATCCATCATCTTAAGCATTTATTCTTTATGTTACAAACAATCCAGTTATACTCTTTTAGTTATTGTAAAATGTACAATTAAGTTACTATTGACTATGTTCACCCTGTTGTGCTGTCAAATACTAGGTTTTATTCATTCTTTGTTGCTTCATAGACATTCGTAACCTCAACATCTTAATTTATAAAATGAGGACTGCAATTAATATGTCATAGTTACTGTGAAATTAAAGAAGGCAATATATATCACAGCACTTTATAAATTGTACAGTCCTATGCGAATAGGATTTCAATATAATTACAAATTACTTATTATAATTTTCAATATAGCAGGTGATTGACAGACCATCTAAAACAAAGAACATATGGCTACTATAAATGTTTTATGTGATTCCTTTAGGTCTGAATTTTTGCATTTGTCTTGTATTTATCCAAAAAAAAATTTTTTTTTTGAGTCAGGGTCTTACTCTGTTACCCAGGCTGGAGTGCAGTGGTGTGATCATGGCTTACTGCAGCCCCCACCTCCTGGGCTCAAATGATCCTCCTACCCCAGCCCCCCAAGTAGCTGGGACTACAAGTGTGCACCACCATACCCAGCTAAATTTTGTATTTATTGTAGAAACTAGGTTTCACCACGTGATCCAGGCTGGTCTCAAACTTGTGGGCTCAGGTGATCCACCCACCTCGTCTCCAAAAGTGCTGGGATTACAGGTGTGAGCCACCGTGCCTGGGGCCCAAAAAACATACTTAATGAGAAAAGATATATTATTTAAATATTATTTAATAAAGGCTTTAAATGCCTTGAGTCATATCATTAGGTACACAGAAACTTTATTGCTCTATTGGTAAGGGGATTGGTTACCTGGAGCAATGTTGTCTGGATTTGGAGGGCTTCGTGGATCTGGGGTGTTGGGAGGAGTCAAGGGGGCTTGCTGCGAACCACCTTCCAAGTTACTTCCATCCACTTTCCCATTCTGCATAGCAATATTGTGCTGTATTTAATCAAAAGTAAACTCTGCTGAAAACTTAAAAATGTAAGCACAATAATAGGAGCTATAGATGCAAAACTTCAATTGTATATTTATGATTTAAATGCAATGTCACTTCATTACTTCCTGGGACCTCAATAATTTTTTTCATAGTAAGATGGTTGTGCACTTGAATGAGAAGATTTACTGATATCAGTCTAAGATCTGTTTTATGATGACAGTCCACTTAATAATGATTAGAGCTGAAATTAATTGAGCCTTACTGTGTGCCAGGCACTATGTCTAGTGGTTCATACCAATAATTTCATTTTCTATTTAGAACATCCCTATGAGATAAATGTATTTAATTTTTGAATCCTTACTAATCTAATAATGTAGAGCATATTGGCCAAGCATTTGGCCTAGTAAATCTTATGTTCCATTGTATTTATATTTGGGCTTTAATTAGATTTTTTAGTGTATAGAAAGTTTAAAAATCTAACCTGAAATTTGAACGGCAATCATGTACTCCAAAAAAACAAAAATCATTTATATTTTAAGTTGCATAGACTTGCAAAAGGAAAAATTTGTGATTTTTAGAAAATAAAATGCTGAAAAAATGCTGAAAAAAAGAGCTGTCTCTGCCTGAGGTTAAAACTTATAGCAAAAATATTACAACTTTAAATATTTTTAAAACTTTAAACATCACATGCCTAATTGCAAACTCATCATCATGTTCACACTTTATTGCATACTGAACAAGCCTAAATATTTTAGCCTTGCACTAAGACCCGCCTACCTAGTCTCATCAGTTTTTAAAGATGTACCCTAAGCTTAAAACCAAGCCACTTATGATTCCCCAATTATCTTGTATGCTTTTCTACCTTTGATCATAGATCAAGATTCTCCCATTATCTTGTATGCTTTTCCACCTTTCTACCTTTGATCTTTGATCATAGGAGTTCCCCTAGCAAGAGGCCCCCTTTCCATCATTACCACGGTCAGATCTGTCCTGATTTAAAAAACACCCCTTCCCTTATTCTTCCTCCCCTTCCAATAAAAAGTTTTTTGTCTTTCTTCTCGCTGCTCCCATATCATTTACTATAATTCACCTTTAAAGTAATATTTTGTGTCCTGTTTCATTTACTAGCTTGTTAGCTACTTGAGAACAGGGAATTTCATTTTGCCCATATGTCTTTTACAAAGCCTAAGATGGTGCCTTATATAGCACAAGCAGTCAGCGAATATTAGCTGAATTTTTAGTGAATAAATAGCCAAAACCAGCTGATTCTTTTTCACTATGACATTTTTTAAAATGCCATCTTCCTTTTTCACTTTAGTCTTCATGCGCCTGTTATCCTCATTGCTCATACTTTATCATGTCATCATCTACCTTCTGTTCATTTTCCACCAAGCATTTTCCTTCCAGTCAGACCAAATACAAATGCTGATATGGCATTATTCCAATCTTTAGTAATTGTTCCTAATTGCCTAGTGAATAAAATGCAAACTCTTTTGCTTGGTAATGTAGATGTCGTACTCACCTCCTAAACATTACCTCTCATTCCTTGCAAACTTCCACAAGCCAGTTCCCCACTACTACCCTCTGCCCTCCTCAGCCCCACAAGCTGTTTCGCCTGCTTGGAATGCCCTCCTTTCTGTTCTTTACAGTAAACCAAATCCTAGGTTTCCTCTAAGACCCATCTTACAATTTCCCTCTTCTTTCTAACTAACTTCATCTACTGGAAATGTCTCCATATTCTGTATTATCTCAATACTTCAATAAAACCTATGCCACCTTCTCATGCTCTTTCTTTATTTGTTCCTGTTACCTGGGTTTTGGTATTGCATTTATGTCATTTGGAGTCCCCACCCTATTTATAATCTGGTTGAAGTCTAGTTGGCCACTGATGTGATTTGGATATTTGTCCCCTCTAAATCTCATGTTGAAATTTCATTTCCAGTGTTGGAGTTGGGGCCTAATGGGAGGCGTTTTCGGTCACGGAGGTGGATTCCTCATGAATGACTTGGTGCCATCCTTGTAGTAATTAGTTCCTATGAGAACTGATTGTTAAAAGGTACTTGGCACCTCCTCCCTCCTATCTCTTCCTTCCTTCCTCTCTCACCATGTGATGCCAACTCCCCTTTCCTTTCTGCCATGAGTGGAAGTTTCCGGGGGCCCTTACCAGAAGCAGGTGCTGATGCCATGCTTCTTGTACAGCTCACAGAACCATGAGTCAAATAAACCTCTTTTCATTATAGAGTACCTGGTCTCAGCTATTACTTTATAACAACATGAATGGACTAAGACGGGGATTGTGTGTGTGTGTGTGTGTGTGTGTCTGTGTGTAATATAACATTTTGCATTTTGAACTCAGCTCCTATCTTGAGTGTTGGAGTTAATAATTGACTAGATTACTATCTTTTTGTTTTTACTTCTAAACCGATACTACCTCTTTAAAAAGTGTAAAGTTCATGATAACTTTAATATAAATAAAAAGGCATTTGAGATAAATTTAGGAAGTTTAAATGTATAATGCACAAAGAATAACATTTTCTAAGTTCCTAGAATGTGTTCATTAAATGAATTTCACCTAAACTTACAAATAATTCTACCTATATTAATTTCTAGGAATTGTAATACCTTCTGTAACCTCTTCCTGGGGATTAATGATGAGCAAGAAAATCAACACTTTCTTGTTAGTCATTAATTATCAGGAGACACCCAATACCTCTACATCATCATTAAGAAAATAAGCAGAGCCTTATAATAGTTAGGTAGTAACCTATATAATTATAAGCTTTACATCATAGCATTCCATCATCTGCAATTCCTTTCAGAAAAGTTGGAAAGACAAATGAAAATATGTCTCTTTTTACCTCAGTTAAGTTGACCCTAAAGAAAACAAAACTAGAGCCATATCCTATAGATGACTATGTAAATTAAAAACGCATATAGAAGATTCTTTACATGATTTCTGTTAAAATATCAATAGAAATAAAAAGAAAGCTTCTTTGTCTGTTCTATGCTTTGTGCCAAACACATGGTAGAAGTTATTTTTTGAACAAAGCAAACATATATTTAGAGTTCCAATTATTTAGTGTGGTCTTATTTCAGAATTACTTTTAATAGTATACTTCCCATTTTCCCAGTAGTATTTTAGATTTCTAGTGATTCAAAAAATATAATATCCTTTTGCAGTGACTTATAAGAAGAGAATTTTAGTTATCATGAAGCATTCTTCCATTTTACTTTATTTTTGGTGGCCTATTTTCTTCACCCATCTCCATTTTGCCATTTTGGTTAAAAAATAGTTTATGAACTAGGCCTTCAAAATTGGCTCATGTAGCAAGCAATGTTCATTTCTTTTTAGGAACACATATTTACTATTATTACTGTTTGTGTCATAGAAAGTATATGTAGCTTGAATTTGCCAGTGTCCCTCACCAGTAGAATTCAAAGCTACACTTATTTTTTCTGTTTTTAAAATGGTAGTATTTGAACAAATGGCATTAATTACCAGGGGGGTGGTTTATATTTTCATTTATATGAGGTCTTCAACATTATACTAGAATAAGAAATATATAAAGCTGAGTTAAATTATTACTTTGACAACATCTGTTGCTCAAGAGAAGCAGTAAAAGTAAAAGCTTGTTCCAGAAAATATAGTCAACAAATTAGATTAATGTGGTATAAATCATATAAGGATCATTCAAGAACTAGATTATAAGTAAATAAAAGCTCTCTTATCTTTCAATGTCATTCGGTTTCTCTATCACTAGATAAAGCCCGTATTTATTTATCTTTGAGCTTGCAGCATAGTATCTAGAACATAATAGGCACCCAATAAATATTTGCCAAAAGTATAAATGAATATGAATGGAAATAGACCTGAGTCTAATAATATTTTTGAATTCCTGTCATATTAACATTTCAAGTTGCAATCTACAGCCTTGACAAAGTAAATGTATCATTGTACAATGTGGCTCACTATCTTCCTTAATGATTTATTGTGCAAGTAATTTTTTGAATTAAGATCAGGCAACACACAGATCATTAAAGACAGAAGGCACCTGAGAGAGCAATGGAGTGTGTACCTTTATTTTTAAAATGAGGGGGAAAATTCAGAAAGGCAAAAAAAAAAAAAAAAGGCAACCCTTTTTGAGTTAACGTTAAATCACATGGCTGGTGGGACAGCCAGGACCAAACCTTGGTCTCCTGATTCCCAGGCAAGATTTTCCTTTAATTACACCATGAGAGAAGTTGGTGCCAAGAACTCTAGAATTCTGACAGCTGAGTATCAATCTTCTTTATTATGGTGTTGCTTAAGTCAAATGAACATACTTCCTTGAATACTACTTTCCTTATTTTGAAAGAAGAGTAAAATTCATCACACTTTAGAGTATGTTATGTAACTCAATAAAATATGACTTTATTGCATACATTATTATTGCTTATTGCTTTGAGTTATTTATTAATATTTAATTATTTATTTCAATAAACCTGTTTGGGGTCATTTTATTTATTCAGTGCCCAGTCTTCTGGGAATAGTGAAAAATTGTCAAGACATGTTCTTATATATATTATGTGTAACCAGAACACATTCGAACACAGGTGTATAAAATTATAATCAATAATTTGAACTGGTAATTTTGAATTTGAACTGGTAATAATTTGAATTGGTAATTTGAATTGGTGATAAGAGAATATGTTGTGTTCATAGGGACATTTTAAATCTTATTGAACCTTTCTTCAGAATTGTAGTTAAAGCATTATTCCTAGAGATGTAAGTGGAAGTTATAAAAACTGACATTATTCATTTATTCAAACGTCTAAACTTGTAGATGACTTTTCAAAGACTTCCTTAAGCCACCTTATTTTGTACTACTCCATAGAGAGCCTTCTCTATTGTCATTATTGAAAGAATATGATGACATAGACTCCAGCAGATGGGGTAGGGATTATTTTTGACTCATACTGACAAGATGTTTTTGATAAGAGGATACTGGGCATACTTATAGGGTACATTGACTTCAATTAAAAAATCACTCCTCACAAGTACAAATACTATAGCTGAGTAAGATTTGATGGCTAACTGAATTCACAATTAGAACTAGCTTTAATCAATGGATGGCTGAAGAATGCTCACAAATATGAAAATAAATTTGTTAAGTGTCCTCTCAACATTTTCTGTTAACAAAAAACATAACAAGGAAAATAGAAATATGGGAAACAAAATTTTGGTGTTTGTGGATGTAGATATTAGTTTCTATAATGTGTTTTAGTAATTATGATAAAATAAATCAGGGAAATTAGTCTGTTTGCTGTAAAGAAGTGAGCTGTCCATTCAAAACAACTTACTAGTGATGGGAGCCGGTAAGTTTTCAGGCTTAAATTTGTAAGTAAATCTTTCATAGCCCTAGGAAGAAACTATCAGTAAATAAAACATATTTGTTGAAGTCATCATGATCTTTTCAAATTTAGGACGAATGCACTGTTCCTTTTTGATTCTTCATGCCAGCCATTTGAATTTTAAAGCCATTTTCCCAAAGCTGGTTGCCTTTCTACTATCAACTTTTTCCTCTACAATCTCTTTAAATAACAGTTTAAGTGAACGTAATATTAATACAATATGTAAAATGTAGTTTGATTTTTGTTTGTTTATTAGCTTTGAGTTGGGGAAATCTCTGTCCAAAGAGTTATATCTAAACTAGTTTTTGTCATTAGTGAGTACCAGACTTCCCTACACAATGTGGAGTAAATGCTTTGAGAGGACATTGAATGTGTCTGTAGTTCCCAGGCATGTTTCAGTGCCAAGATTTACTCAACAAATAAAATGCTTATCCTCGCTTGTGGAGCGCTATGTGCTTTGGAAGTGTTTCCATCTCAAACATGTAACTAGTTGTGATAAGACCATGGAAACTTTTAGTACCACTTCTCTCCATTCCCTCTCCCTCCTCTTAGTGGAACAGACAAGTTCCTCAGTGCCAAATCTACAAGTTACAATGTCCCTCTTGAACTAAAAGCATACCATATCATACATAATGCTTCTTTTGTTTACCCACCTAAACTATTCATTATGATAAAAAAAAAAAAAGCCTAACAGAATAAATTGAAAGAAGATATATAGAATACTTGCTTGAGAAACTAGTCATACATACAAATTTGGAAATACTGCTCATTCATTTGGATACTACCTGTTCAAGTTATACCTACATTTATTTGTGCTCTAGATTGGTACTGGAAATTTTCAAACGTGTATTTGTCAGATCTTCTTTGACGCATCTTAAATAGCCTGGCACCACGGTTACTGAGATGGGATAATTCTTCCAACATGATGTCTCTGGGGATGCTGACCTTTTTGCCCAGGTCCATGCCATCAACATCTGTAAAACAATATTCATATGAGTAAAAATCTCAAGGTAAGCATTTTTAACGCTTTTACAAATTTCTTAATTCTAAAATTCCACCACTTTCTAATTGCATGGTCATAAGTATGTTACTTATTTTCTCTAAACCTCAGTTCCTTCATCTCTAATGTGGAGCTAATAATACTAATACCTATTGCAAAGCATTAATATGAGAATGAAATAAAAATGCTTCATATAAAGCATGTAGCCTGGTACCTGGCACATAGTGTGAATAAAAGTTAGCTGTAATTACTACTAGTACAATTTAGTCTTTCCATATAGAATGAGCTTTCAAATAGCATAGCTTCATAGTTATATTCATAAACTGTGTTTTGCTCCCCACATTTTTATGTGTCAGCTTTAGCTATCCCCCTACTGAAATGCCTACCCTCCCACTCCACCCCACCCCATTTCCCAGACTCGGTCAAAATACTATTTATTCTGCATCTAGCACTGAGTAACCTCCATAAAGTAGGCAGATGGTAAGTATTCAGTGAACTTTTTCCCCAATCCAGCTCAAATGCCATTTATATTAATTTCTTACCTAAAATTTTTATTCATAATTACTCATTCATTCTCTATATTCCCATAACACTGAATCATATATATTTGATTTTGCTTTATTTGTTTTATGGTTTGCATTTTCTTCAGGTTTTACTTTCTGTGTCTCCCATACCTTAAATGTATCAGACATTCAGTAAATGTGTTATTTCCTATTTCTATTACTAAACAGTTTTTCCAAAATCCAAAAGAGACACAACCTTTCCACTTGCTTCTTTAATCACTAATATATTTCTGTAATACCCACAGAGTCTTTTTGCCACTGTTGACTACCATTAAATGCATAGGAAGAAAAATTGGGCCATTAGGAAAATAAATAATTATTTTGATTGGGGCAACATTCTTTGATGATATGATATATTAACCATAACAATTAAGCTTTTGGGAATGTTTAGAATAAAACAACAGAATTACTTGTTAAATTTTCTCCCCGCTTTTCTTTTGAAAGAAAAATTAGTTTACCTGTTTTGTTTTTACAAGTAAAATTAGAGGAATCCACTAATTATAAAAGTCACAATATCAAGATTTTTGCTTCTGGGAAGATGAAGTAGATGTATTTTTTCCTGTAAATCTATTAAGTACAACCTCACATGTTGGACATTATAAATAAATAAATAAAAGACGCTGAAAGTGTAAAGAAATAGGCAGACAAGCTAGGGACCCTAGGACCCAAGGAACAACATGGTGGTTAATACTCTGGGTTTTCTTTTAGCCCCTAAATCTCAGACGTGAAGCTGAAGATGATGGCAACCCAGAAACACCAAGAGATCCAGACAAACAAAGCACCAACAAAAGGTTGTTCTCTCCAGCTAAAGGAGCAGGAAAGGAGCTGCCTCTGCAAGACAGAAAATGTTTAGACAATGGCCACGCTACTTTAGCCAAGCACCACAGAAAACACTTTGACCTCGCTCTCACCCACGTTAAGATCTTGTGGGGAGGCCGGAATTTCACCCTGTGAGGCTGTAGCAAGTTTCTCCAATACTCCCACTAGGGTGGTGTCAGAGAGACTGAGTGGGAAGTTGGGACTTTCATTCCTTTTGGCCAGTAACTAGCTCCTTGTCTCCGCAGTCTTAGTGAAGATTGTGGGAGTCTGAACTCCTGTCCTCTCCTAGCAATAACAAAGAGGCTCCCCTCAAGTTTCAGTGTAGCCAAATAGGGAACCCAGACTTCTACATTCACCTGGCAGTAATGAGTTGGCACTCCCCTTTCTCTGCTGGAGCAGTGTCAGATAAGAACAGATGAAAAAGAAGGTTTATTTAAAGAGCAAGCGTCTCAGAATATAATGTGAAAATGTCCAGGCTTAAATTTGAAAATCACTTATCATACAAAGAACTAGAAAAATCTCAAACTGAATGAAAAATAAAAAAAAAAATCAAATGCCAACACTCTGATGACTGAGATGTTAAAACTATCTGACAAAGATTTTAAAGTACCTGTAATTTAAAACAATGCTTCAGAAAGCAGTTAGGAAACCACCTGAAACAAATTCTTTAAATGGAAAGGTTTTTTTTTTGCCGATGACTCCATCAGCAGCAGAAAAAAAAAAAAAAAAATCTCGGTAGAGAAATGAAAGATGTAAAGAACCAAACAAAAATTTTAGAACACAAAATATAATAACCTGAGTAAAAAGCTCACTGAATAGGCTCAATAGTAAAATAGAGGGGGCAAATGAGAAAAATCACTTAGCTGTTAGAATAATAGAAGTTCCCCAATAAGAATAACACAGAGAAAAATAGACTTGAAAACAAATAAATGAGGTATTCTTAGGGATTCATGGGACTCTAATAAAAGATACAGCATTCATGTCGTTGAAGTTCCAGAAAGAGAGGAAAAATAAGGGGAGGCTGGAAAAGTACTTAAAGAAATTATGGCTGAAAAATGTCCTAAAGTTGACAAGAGATATAAACTTACAGATTCGAGAAGCTAAGAGAACCCTAAACATAATAAACCTGAATAACTCACAACAAGACTTATAATTAAGCTTCTGAAAACTAAAGACAAAGAAAAAATATTGAAAGCCACCAGAGGAAAACAACTTACTTATAAGGGGAAAATAACTAGAATAATAGTGGATTTCTCATCAGAAACCATGGAGGCCAAAAGAAAGTTGTACCATATTTTTCTAGGTGCTGCAAGAAAAGAATTGTCAACCCAGAATCCCATACTCAGTGAAAAATATCCTGCAAGAAATAAAAGGGAACTTGAGACATTCTCAGATGAAGGAAAACTAAGAGAATTTGTTGCCTGAAAGCCTACCCTAAAAGAATGGCTAAATGAAGTTTTTTTTAAACAGAAAGGAAACAATAAAAGAAGGAAGCCTGGGACATCAGAGATAAAGAAGGTATATAGTAAGCAGAAATATAGGTATATACAATAGGCTTCCCTTCTCCTCTTGAGCTTTCTAAATTATATTTTATTGTAGAAGCCAAAATTATAACACTGACTGATGTAAATGTATGTAGAAGAAATACTTAAGACAATTATTTTATAAACAGGAGAGGATAAAAAGACATCAAAGTAGTTTTTTTTTTTTTTTTTTTTGGAGACAGAATCTTATTCTGTCACCCAGGCTGGAGTGCAGTGACCCGATCTTGGCTCACTGCAACCTTCGCCTCCCAGGTTCAAGTGATTCTCCTGCCTCAGCCTCCCAAGTAGCTGAGATTACAGGTGCCTGCCACCACCACACCCAGCTAATTTTTGTATTTTTAGGAGAGACGGGGTTTCTCCATGTTGGCTAGGCTGGTCTCGAACTCCTGACCTCAAGTGATCTGCCTACCTCGGTCTCTCAAAGTGCTGGGATTACAGGCATGAGCCACCGTGCCTGGCCAAAAGTAGATAAATTTTCTATACTTGCACTGGTAAAATGACAACATCAGTAGACTGTGATAAGTTATGAATATATAATGCAATACTTAGAGCAACTCCTGAAAGCTGTATGAACAGATACATTTGAAAACACTATACCAAAATGAAACTCTGAAGTAATCTCCAGGAAGGCAGAAAAAAGAACACAGGAATGTAAAACAGAGATGACAAACAGAAAACTAAAAATAAAATTACATACTTAAGATCTAATACATTAATAAATTAAATGTAAAAAATCTAAATACATCAATTGATGTCAGATTGGATTAAAAGTGAACCAACTATGGTTTGTTGAACTATGCTGCCTACATGAAACTCACTGCCTATAATAACATTATAAGCAAGTGAAAGTAACAGATTGGAAAAATATATGTCAAGCAACATCAACCAAATATTATCTGATAGTAATATCAGATAAAATCAGAGCAACGAAGATTACCAGAGACGGAGAAGGGCATTATGTAATGATTAAAGTGTGAATCCACAAAGATTACCTAGAAATCCCAAATGTATATGCACCAAAAACAGAGCTACAAAATATTTAAGGTAAAAAATGTAGAACTAAAAGGAGAAATAGACAAATTTACAATTATAGTTGGAATTTTAATCCCCCCATCTCAACAGATGATAGATCAACTAGGCAGAAGAGCAGTAAGAATATAAAATTCTATAATATTAGCAACCAATAGGACTTAATTGATATTTATATTTTATTCAACAACAATAGAACACACATTTCTTTCAAGTGCCAGTGGAATATATATCAAGATAGATCATATCCTGGGCTATAAAATAAACCTCAACAAATTTAAATGATTAAATTATTCAGAGTGTTAGCACTGATCACAATAAAACCAAACTAGAAATTAGTAATAGAATGATAACAGGAAAATCTCCAAACACTTGGAAACTAATCAACATACTTCTAAATAGTTCATGGGACAAAAAGGAAGTCTCAAAGGAAATGAAAAATTCAGTGAACTAAATGAATATGAAAATACAGCATATCAAAATTTATGGGAAACAACGCCGTGCTGAGAGGAATATTTATAGCACTAAATGCTTGGTTAAAAAAGAAAAAAGTATCAAATCAATAAACTAAGTGTCTACCCCAAAAATTGTAAAAAAAAAAAAGATGAACAAAATAAACCCAAAGCAAGCAGAAGGAAAGAAATAATAAAGATAAGCGCAGAAACCAATGAAATAAAAAACAGAAAAACAATAGAGAAAATCAATGAAATATGGAGCTGGTTTTTAAAAGATCAGTAAAATTGATAAATCTCTAGTAAGATTAACATAGAAAAGATAGAGAAGACACAAATTAACAATATTAGGAACAAAATAAGAGATAGCATTACAGACACTGCAGATAGCAAACAGATAATAAGAATATTAATACTACAAACAATTCTACATATAAATTCACATAAACTTGAGCACTTAGAAAGAATTGACCAATTCCTCAAAAAGCACAAATTATCTCAGTTCACCCAACATGAAATGAGTACTTGATTAATTATATTACGATTCAGGCAATTCAATTTATAGTCTAAAAATCTCCTCACCCCCCAAAAGGATTCAGACTTAAATGGTTTCACTGGAGAATTCTACCAAATAGTTAAAGAACAATCATCACCAATGCCACATAATCTCTGCACCAAAATAGAAGAGAGTTCTTCCTAGTTCATTTCATTGAAGTAATAATACTCTGATACCAAAGCCAGAGAAAGGCAACACACACAGACAGGCCAGGCGGGTGGCTCACGCCTGTAATCCTAGCAGTTTGGGAGGCCTGAGTTAGGTGGATTGCTTGAGCTCAAGAGTTCAAGACCAGCCTGAGCAACATAATGAAACCACGTCTCTACCAAAAACACACACACACACACACACACACAAATTTTGCTGGGCATGGTGGTGCGTTGGTTCCAGCTACTTGGGAGGCTGAGGTGGAAGGATCAGATGAGCCTGGGAGGTGGTTGCCGTGAGCTGAGATCAGGCCACTGCACTCCAACATGGGTGACAGAGTGAGACCCTATCTCAAAAAAAAAAAATTACAAAATAATATCCTACATACACATAGAAGCAAAATCCTTAACATATTATTAGCAAATATAATTAAGCAATATATAAAAAAGAATTTTATATCATGAGCCAGTGGGGTTTAATCCAGGGAGGCAAGGCTGTTTCACTATTCAAAAATCAATCAATGTAATTCACTATGTTAATAGGCTAAGGAAGAAAAATCACATTACTATATCTTTGAGATCTAGAGCTAGGCAAAGATTCACCATGTTAATGGGCTAAGGAAGAAAAATCACTTTAGTATATCTTTGGGACCTAGGGCCAGGCAAAGAGTTGTTAAACAACACCAAAATCACAATCCATAAAAGGAATAATTGATAAACTGGACATCATCAAAATTAAAAACTTTTGCTCTGAGACAGACCCTAAGAGGATGAAAAGACAAGCTACAGAATGGGAAACAATATTTTCAAAACATGTAACCTTGAAAACAGTCTAGCATAAATACAGAACTGTCAAAATTCACTATTAAAAAAGCAAACAATCCAATTAGAATGTGGGCCAAAACATGAAGAGGCATTTCAACTGAAGAAGATATACAGATGGCAAATAAGCATTTGAAAAGATGGTAAACCTCATCAGTCACTATGAAATGCAAATTAAGATCACAATGATATATCACTATACACCTATCAGAATGTCTGTAATGAAAAATGATGACAGCACCATTTGCTGCTGAATGCAGAACTACCCAGCAATACTGGACATTTATCCCAGTGAAATGAAAACTTGTGTTCTTGCAAAATCATATACACAAATGTTCATAGCATCTTCCTTCTTGATCATCAAAAACTGAAAACAGCCCAGATGTACTTCAATGGGTAAACCATTAAAAACACTGTGGTCCATCCACAGCATGGTATTCAGCAACAAACGGGAACAAATCATTGAGAACAAGACCTGGGTGAATCTCTAGAGAATTACACTGAATGAAAAAGCCATTCCCAAAAGGTTATATGCCATATGATTCCATTTGTATATCATTCTTGAAATTACAGAAAAATTATAGAAATGGAGAGCAGAATAGTGATTGGTCAGGGTTTAAGGAGAGATGGGGCCTAGAGAGAAGTGGGTATGGCTATGAAAGGGCAACATGAGGGACCCTTATGGGAATGGAAATGTTATGTCTCTTGACTGTATCAATGTCAATATTCTGGTTGTGATATTGTAATAGTTTTGCCTATATTATGTCTTAACAACTGCATGTGAAACTACGATTATCTAAAAAAAACTCAAAATAAAAAATTTAATTAAGAGCTATCAAGCCATGAAAAGACATGAAGGATTCTCAAATGTATATTTCTAAGTAAAAGAAGCCAGTTGGAAAAATCTACTTACTGTATGATTCCAGCTATTTGACATTCTGGAAAAGACAAAACTAGAAGGTAGCATAAAGATCAGTAGTTGCCAGGGACTTGGAAGGAGGTAGAGAGAGAGGGATGAATAAGTGGAGCATAGGGGATTTTTAGGGCTGAGAAATTATCCTGTGTGATGCTGTAATGGCAGATACACGACACTGCATTTGTGAAAGCCCATAGAACTGCATAACACAAAGAGTGAATCCTAATGTAAACTATGGACTTTAGTTAATGCTATGGTTTGAATGTCTGTCCCTTCCAAAGTTCATGTTGAAATTTAATTGCCAGGCCAGGCATGGTGGCTCACGCCTATAATCCCAGCACTTTGGGAGACCCAGGTGGACGGATCATGAGGTCAGGAGTTTGAGACCAGCCTGGCCAATATGGTGAAACCACATCTCTACTAAAAATACAAAAATTAGCCATGTGTGGTGGTGTGCACCTGTAATCCCAGCTACTTGGGAAGCTGAGGCAGGAGAATCGCTTGAACCTGGGAGGCAGAGGTTGCAATGAGTTGAGATCGGGCCACTGTACTCCAGCCTGGGTGATAGAGCAAGACTCCGTCTCAAAAAAGAAAGAAAGAAAGAAAAAGAAAGAAAAGAAAAGGAAAGAAAGAAAGAAAGAAAGAAAGAAAGAAAGAAAGAAAGAAAGAAAGAAAGAAAGAAAGGAAGAGAAAGAAAGAGAGAAAGAGAGAAAGAAAAAAGAGAAAGAAAGAAAGAGAGAAAGAAAGAAAGAAAGAAAGAAAGAAAGAAAGAAAGAAAGAAAGAAAGAAAGAAAGAAAGAAAGAAAGAAAGAAAGAAGGGAGAGAGGGAGGGAGGGAAGGAAGGAAGGAAGGAAGGAAGGAAGGAAGGAAGGAAGGAAGGAAAAGAAAGAAATGTAATTGCCATTGTAGCAGTACTAAGAGCTCAGACCTTTAAAAGGTAATTAAGCCATGAGTACCCCACCCTCATGGGTGGGATTTGTGACCTTATAAAAAGATGAATTCAGCCCCCTTTTCTCTCTTGTCCTCTGCCATGTGATGACTCAGCAAAAAGACCCTCCCTTGATGCTGGCACCTTGATATTAGACTACCTGGCCTCTGGAACCATGAATCAATTTCTGTTCAGTATAAACTACCCAGTATCAGGTATTGTGTTATAGCAGCAAAAATGGAGCTCAACAGTTATCAATTTTGGTTCATCAGTTGTTACAAATACACACTGATGCAAGATACTAATAATAGAGGAAACAGCAGTGGGGAAGAAGTTTATATAGCAACTCATTGTACTTTCTCCCTCACTTTCCTCAAATCTAAAACTCTAAAAAATAAAGTCTATTATTAAAAATGTTTAAAAATTTTTATACTTCTTCCTAATGCAATGCAGAACAGCTCTGTCTGGCTCTCTAGTATCCCCAAACAAAACAAAACAAAACAAAATGCTGCGCTTCACAGTCCCCAGGAATGGTAGAAATAGCCTATGGAAAAGGCATAAGAAAAACAGAGCAGAGTACATGAGGGTATTTTACAACAATTTCCCGGGATTTGCTCATCAGCTTTGCTGAGTTCTACAGGGAATATTCACCCTTGCTTATTTGCAAGTGTTTGGAGTCTCTGTTACTATGTGTTTGGACCATGGAAGGATGAGCAAGTTTATTTTTTAGTGTGTCTGTGAATATCCCTCAACATACTAGACAGTGTGATGGAGATGTGATATTTCAACTTTTTGATTCTGAATTCAAAATAGCAAGTTCCATTTAGATTATAAAAGATAGAAGAGATGTTACGCTCTTGAGGTTATTTATATCCATTGTAACTGTATGGGGAAAATATGTAATGTTCTACTACTGCATATCTCTTTCCAACTCTGCATTTAGTGCTTCCATGGTGGTAGCTTGAATTTGGCCATGGTGGAAGCATTTATACCACAGAAATTTGCAAATTCTACAAATCAAAACATCCCTACTGCTGCCCCATTCAAGAACCAATTGTAAATATATAATAGCATACTAATGGACACCTCCATCAATGTCAGGGATATTTTGCATAAACGAAACACACAAAATTTTCCAAGGTTTTCTTCCCTTCCCTTCTAATAGTTAAATTTATGATGTCACTGGAGCAAGGGTTTCAGAACCATTTGTGAGTTAAGGAATCTAATGCGTGATCACTCTCATTACTTAAACTTTCAGAGTCAAGAACGCTGTCAGCTGAGCACACAGATTCCAAGTTCAGCTGTTGCCTGCCCTTCACTGCAAACCCTTGCACAGGTTCTTAATGGTGTGTTTAATCTTGATGCTTGATAAATGATATGTTTTATTTAGAATACATATCCTTGCCTTCATGGCTTAGAAGGTTGTCTTTGTGGCATTAGATCATCTATTAAAAATAAGGCCGGGTGTGGTGGCTCACGCCTGTAATCCCAGCACTTTGGGAGGCTGAGGCAGGTGGATCACCCGAGGTCAGGAGTTCAAGATCAGTTTTGCCGACATGGCAAAACCCTGTCTCTACGAAAAAAATACAAAAATTAGCCAAGCGTAGTGGCAGGCACCTGTAATTCCAACTACTCAGGAGGCTGAGGCAGGAGAATCACTTGAACTCAGGAAGCAGAGGTTGCAGTGAGCAGAGATTGCACCACTGCACTCCAGCCTGGGCAACAGAGCAAGACTCCATCTCAAAAAAAAAAGAAAAGAAAGAAAGAAAATAATATGGCTAGGTGTACTTTCCTATTGGTGTCATTTATACCGATCCAGAACTTCAGTTAGATGAGTTAATCTAATCCATGGTTTGCAAAGACACTTGCTTACAAATAACTGTAGTAAGACAAAAGACCGTTTAAAACTGTTCTACCATGATTGGCAACTGCAATTGCTAGAGGGTAGCTAGCTGAAGCTTATTTGCTTTAGGGTGGGCTTATTGATTATCTGCATTTGCACAGAACTCTTCCTCCTGTCCCTGGACAGTTGACCTATGTAGTTGAATAATAGTCCATAAAATATGTTCTTCTATAAAGTAACATGTATGTACATATTACATATAACGTGTAAGATCATAGTCCAGACTGTGATTTTGGATAATGCCTTAAAACTCCAATTGATAAAAAGTTCTGTGATAATTATCTCTACATAAAAAAGTTGATTTTGAATGCCATCTGTGATTCTTTATTTTCTTATTTCATATGTCTTTGTCTTGATTTGAGTTCTAAGGCTATTTTATAAAGTTTTCAAAAATTTTTCATTAATGAAAATATTATTTAAAAATTGTATAAATCTATAAACATTCAAAAAATGACATTACCAATGTATTGAATTATACAAACAGAATAATCCAGTACTGTTTATAGGATGTATGTCTAAAACATATTTGAGCGAAAAAGCCTTCAAAGAAAGTTAGGATGATGGAATAATATAGCTAGAATTGAACTCTGTAATTTCAACTTCAGTGTAAAATACAATTTAGCCTAGTTCTCTTGTACTAGTTTTCTGGAGTGCCTTATTAGAGGTTAGATGCTCAGAAAACTTATGAATTCACAAGATATGACTGCACACCAGTTTTCAAAATAAAACATGCAAACCTTTCTAGCTCTTATTTTTCTTGGAGCCATGAGAATGCTAATGTGAAAGATTAAAACAAACCACAGAAAATTACCAAACCTGTACACTGAATCATTAAGTTCTTCTTCTATAAACTTTATATATTTGATAGGAGGTATGAAAGGCCTTTTTGGCATCTTCATCTTGATTTTGAAGATTTGATTAGTTACAATTTAAGATACGCTCCTACAAGAGAAGTAAAAGCGGTCTTCATGTAATCTTTCATCTGAAATTCTAGACTTTGTATTTTTTCAAGGAGTCCTTGCAATTTATGTCAATATTATCATTTCCTTTGTTACTGATGGAGGAACTCAAACACACTGATGTTTGGTTTCTGCACATAGCTCAGTAAATTAGAATAATGGAATTTTATAATTAGATGTATCAGCAAATCCAGCCTTCCTCATTTTCTGATGTGAAATCTGATGTCTAGTCTGGAACCCTGGAGCCCTGGGACCACATTAACAACAGCACTCCATTTAGAACCTGGGCTTCCTGTTTTCAGACCACAAAGCTAAGCTCTCTTCCTGAAGTTAAAAAAACAACCTGCCCAGTTCTTTTCTGTGTGCTGGGGAAAGCTGTTGCCCAATCATGAGGAGAAAAAAACAAACAAACAAAAAACATACCAAAAAAAGCCATCCTGGAACCCAGGTGAGAGGACTGTAGGGTGACTGAAGCTTACTTCGGAGGCACTGTGGTCTTCTCTATTTTGAAGCTCTTATTCTAAACTGTCAGCAATATCCATGCTTAAAGTCAGGGAACATCATATTCCCAGTTCTTCTTATGGTTTTTAAAATTCCAATTCCTTTCCCCCAGCATTTCTAAACAGATGCCAGTTTCTCTAGAGTGCCTCTCCTTATTTCATTCTGATTGCCCCATCTCTTTATCAGTTTGATACTTCCTATCCTTTTATCCTTTCCTACCTCTCTCTCTTCATTCAGTCTTCAAGTTTCACATGAGTTACTGAACAAGAGAAAAATATGATGAATACTGGAAAATATGTACAGATTTACGGGTAAATTGCACAGGGCTCCTGGGTGGGGACTATTAGAGGCCATCTTTCCTCGTCTCCACAACTAATTCATGCACAGATAATGGCAAATTATTTTTTGTCTTTTACAATAGCACTTGTTAGATGGTAACAATTGTGGCTGAGATACTTTTATATAAAGCACAGAGGTTTGTCTCACAAGAGTAACCAGGACAGCTTTACCATTAGCTCTGCTTCCTGCCAAGGTGATGATGATGATGGCAATCATAACTATGATATAATGAGGAAGGTAAATCTAAAAGCAGTCAGCCTTCATGTTTGGGATGCTTTTTATTAGTCATTTGTTGAGAGTGTGGTATATTTGCTTCTAGTATATAATTTGAAACCAAATCATAATGGATTCAAAATGAGCAACAATTTGGGGGTGTGATTAGTGGAGGCTGGGAGTTGTCCACCTCTTACTCATTCTATGCAGTTAGCATTATAATCTATATGAAGAGAATTTTTCAATAATTCTTTGAGGTTATCTCTCCTTCTGATGGAATGAGGGCTCTGATGTAAAACTCTCCATTTCTGGTTCTTATATTTTTCTAGAGATTCATCTCAAAGACTCACCAGCTGCAATCTCTTTCCCCTATAAGAATGGGATTGAATTTCCACCTCATGTTAAGAGAACAACAAGTGATTTAGCTAACTCATTGTCACATTTTATACTCCTCCAAGCTAAATGTTTTTGGTAAGTAGTAATAAAAATTAAATGAGTTATGACGCTGAAAAAAAATTCTGATGCACAAGGGGAAAGGAGAGAAGGCAGGAGAAGGGGATTTCGACTGGAACATCCTTTTCAATTTATCTTTATAAAGGACAATCCAGTCAAAATTTGATTTATTTAGTCTTACAACTAAGATCAAAGCAGTTGCATGTTTTATCTTAAATTATCCAGATTTTTACTGCTGCAAAATGAAAGTTTGGAGGATCATTCCCAAAAAAGTTTCTCTGAAGTCCATTTTATTTATGCATCCTGAGAAAAAATTATACTCCCCTAGCTCCAGATCTCTAAACATCATGCTGTATACAAATACTAAAGTTCCATATAAAATGTCAGAGGAAATAAGAGAAGAAAAATATTTGAGCTGTTTCATAAAGTACTGAAGTTATTTCATCTGGGATGAGCTTGGAAAGAGTCTGATTATCCCCATGTTATCTGAAATACTTGACATTCCAACAAAGACAGAGCATGTGACTCCTCTTAAGGGAGCTGATACTCATCCAGTGACATGGGAGGGAGGGCTTCAGCTGACTTTACGTGGCTAGGATTTACTGGTGGTGAGATAGTGGTTTTGAGTTTTTCCCCTACTTTGATATATAATTGTGTGTTTTCTCCCAAATATTTTTCATAAAAACAATAGTTATGTTTATTAAAAATGAAAAAAAACTTCTTACTCTTATAGATCTATGTCAGAGCTAACAGAGTAGACTCCAACACATGACTTAGGCTGGAATACATTAAATGGACTGACTGTTTTATGATTAGGATGTCATTAGAAAATGATAACGTAAAATGTCTATTTTAAGGTAAACAATTTTGTCACCAACTCCAGTGATCATCTGATTTTTGCCACATTGATCAGAAAAGCTATAAAATAATTTCAAGTAAACTACTTGAAGCTGGAAATACAAAGATTCATGAAATTTTAAATGAGGCATGAATTTTGGAACTTTGGATTGGTACAAATTCAGTTCTGGTATCTGATTCAGAATTATTCGCATTTTATTCCAAGCTAATTTGACATTATAGTAAAACATGAGAACCAAGTTGAATCCAGTACAGTGGTTTTGTATTGCAGAAAATAGAAAACAACAACAGGACCTCTTAGTTATGACTACATTGCATGGGGAGCATCTAAAAATCTTTGATTCTGTTCCTCTTGCTTTATGGAAGGTGTAATATGAAAACATTATGCTCAATACTCTTCCCAGGTCTCAAGCTTCTAGGTCTCAATATTGTAGTGGTGAAAGGCTGCATTCCTTGTCAATACAGGTGAAATAAGGAGGCATTCTGAAAATTCCACAAATATATCTGGAATGGCTCAAATCAGCTCCTAAGAGGACCTGAATATTTTTTCTTAACTTTTAAAATTGATGCTATACCTTGCTTATAAACAAAGTTGAATTTCCTTTAAAAGAATCAAAATGCAAGTTATAAAGCATTGCTTTCTCAAGTTATTTGCTAGAATTTAAAGAAAAGGAGAGAGTGAAATATTACCTTGCATGTAATATATATTAAAAATTTTTTGAATCATATGCTTTGAGACTACAATAATTTTATATTTTCTCAGAAGTTACAAATAAAACTAGACTTTGCACACAAAATATGTTAGTAAATCAATTAACAAATATGAAGGATTAAATAAATAAGCAATAGAAATGGAGTTAAATAAAAAGCAATAAATATGAATTGCAACTTAATCGTTTGATAAAAAAGATGATAGAACTTATTTTGAGTGATGTATATAATGTAAGGTAAAAGAAATCAAGCTAAACCATGTGGGATGGACAATGAAGACAAGATTGTATGAGACTTGTCCAGAGAAAAAAAAGAATCGAGAGTGATCTTAACTTATAATGTGGAAGGCAGGCCAAGCAGAATGTACATCAGCTGTCAGATTGCTTCATGCCTTTTATAGCAGTTGTTCCTCTGAAAATAGCTTCCAAATGAGAAAGGATGACTACAAAAGGATTAGTTACCATAGGCTTTTCTACACCCCCTAGAGCTCCAGGTTTGTTATGACAGAACAGCAAGAATCTAAAGGAAGTAAACTATGGAATATTAAACAACGTCAGGATGGAGCCACATTCATGCTGAGCTATATTAATGCTACGAAGGATTTTTATTGATACCATTTCCATGGACTTCCTTCATGATGGCTGTTGCTTGCTGTTTTCTCTGCTTCACCATAGTATTATGTGATAGCATGTTTTTTTTGTTCCCTGTTAAAAACAAAGGGACATTATTGAGGCAATGTGAAGAACTCATTTGGAGTGTCTCATAATCACTGTTTTGAAAGACAACATCTTTGTTCTTTATTAAAAAGGTATTATCGCTTGCTACTGAAAGACTTCAATATGCATTCCTTATCTGGTGACAGAGTATGTTATTCATTGACAGGCAATGTCACAGTGAACAGAGACCCAGTCTGGACATTAATACAATGATCATCAGGCAGTGAGAAACAAGGAAATTGCTGGTCTCCTTTCCCCTCCCTCTCTTTTCTCCACAGTATTTTAGTCTATCATTGTCTCCTCACTGGCCTTCATTTGTACCAGCATCACACTCCATCAATTCCAGCAAACTGTAAGAATGAAGAAGACACTAGATTAAACCAGAATTCGTTGGTGGTAGCATTTTAATATTGGCAACAGCTGCCCTTTAAAGCAGAGAACGCCCATTTCTGAGTCACAACTTCGAATCTCCTTGGACAACTGACTAATAAAACATTTTAGGAAACAACATACTCACCTTGCTGCTAGATTGTGCTTTTTCAGCGGGGATGAATCCCAGTTTGTGGAGGAAGACTCCGGAGATGGACTATGGATGGCACTTGGGCCTGATGGTTTTTATCCTTGAACATGGGACAGCATGGTCCCTACTCTGACTCAAACTGGGGACTGAGCTTTTCTGAAGAGACTGGCATTCAGCTGACATCAACTGGCTATATATAGCACCAAATACTTTAGCTACTCATATCTTCCTGGCGAAAGGGAGGAACAGGGAAAGATTAGGCTCTCTCCATTGTGTTTTTAGTTTGTGAGATGGTTAAATGAAACGTTCATTGGACATGCAGAAAGTTTTTAGTGAGCACTTTCTGTTGAACAGATAGTAGCCAAAAGGGATTTTAAACACTTTTAAACATCTAGCTCTTATGTTACATGTTAATTGAGGTGGCAAGAGACACATGCATGAATCAGAACAGAATGATAGATTTTTCATAATTAAAATGAACAATATAGGCAATAATATCTATGTAGACTCAAGAAGAAAGGAAGTACTGTGGGGTGGATCAATAGAGCCAGTTCTTAAGCTGGAGTGAGAACTCATGCTAGGTTCAGAAAAGTGGGTAGTATTTGAATAGTGAACTCAGGAAGCATTTTGAAATGGACCGTTAGAGGATGAGCCATGAAGCTGGGTAAAAGCTGAGACTCATAACTGGGTCATGCTTTTTGAAGAGACCTACAGAGACCAGTCCCTGCAAAGTTGACCAGTCTCTACAATGTCTAGGGTCAAGGATTTTCATGTGCGTGCATGACAAGATTTGAAAGGTTTGCCTATCAAAAGGTTTGACCTCCTTGATGGTCCCTGGACACAAAAATGTGTTCTCATCTCTGAGCTTTTCCTTTTACTATTTCCCCCTTTCCCTGGTTGAAATGGTATCCTCAAAAGGTAATCATTATGTTAATTTTGCTTTCCAAAATGAAAATAGATACTGTATTCCTTTTACTATTTCCCCCTTCCATACTTTCCCCCTACTCACATGGCACAGTCATGCATTCAGGACTCTGCTCAGATAACAATCCCTCATAAAATCCTTCCCTTATCACCTTGTCTAAAATATCACACTGCGCCATTCTCTAGTCCCTTACTCTTCTTCATTTTCTTTATATTTTTCTATTAGTTAAGATAAAAGTCAAATGGGAGTGACAGAAACCCCCCCAAAACAGAACTGTAAAAAGATGGAAGATGTTTCTCTCACAGGTAAGCTTAGTCTAGAGGTAAGTAATTGAGGGTTTGCATGACTGACATAATTATCAAGGGCTCAGTTACCCTCTAACTTTTTGCTCCACTATCCCTAAAATGCAGACCCCTTGGACCTAATTGGCTGCCCCAGCTCCAGTCAGCATGCATATATTTCAACCAGCAGGAAAAAGAAAAAAAAATGAGAAGGGAACACTGTCTTCTTTTCAGAACATGTCTGATATTGTTCATACTTCTGTTTACATCCCATTGGGCAGAACTTAGCCATATAGCCGTACATAACTCAAGAAAGGTTGGGAAGTGTAGCTTCTATTCTAGGTGGTCATGAGCCCAGTTAAAATTCATACATAACTTATACAAAGGAAATAATTGTTGCTGAGTAACAACTCAGTTTTTTCACTAAGAACATGTCAACATTATTCTATCTATCTATCTATCTATCTATCTATCTATCTATCTATCTATCTAGCAAAAGTTTATGTTATGTACAATTCTAAAGGTTGAAATGGAGTCCTCAACAGTTTTACTAGCACCTATAATCCCAGCTACTCCAAAGGCTGGGGTGGGAAGATTGCTTGAGCCCAGGAGGTAGAGGTTGCATCTATTTATGTGATATCTCTTTTTTCTACTGAACTATGAATCCTATAATGGCTTGGGCTTTGTATCTTCAGCAGATGAAATTGTATCTGGCATATAGTAAGCACTCAATATTCATTGAATGAATGAATACATGAGTAGGTTGGAGATTAACTGCAGAATGCATTAAAGGTTTGGCATGAGTTTGGAATTCAAATGAACAGTCACTTGAACATAAAAAGGTGGTGGCTATTTGTGGGAGGACTTGTATTTTATAAGATTGAAATAGGTTATACATTTTGGTGCCTGATCATAGGATTAAAAGTTTAAGGTTGTAAATCATAGCACTTTGGGAGGCCAAGGTGGGTGGATCGCTTGAGCCCAGGAGTTTGAGACCAGCCTAGGCCAGCTAGTAAAACTCTGTCTCTACCAAAAAAACAAAAACAAAAACAAAAACAAAAAACCCAAAAATTAGCCAGGTGAGTGGCATGCACCTATAATCTCACCTACTCCAAAGGCTGGGGTGGGAAGATTGCTTGAGTCCAGGAGGTACAGGTTGCAGTAATCCGTGATCAAGCCACCACACTCCAGCCCACGCAACACCAGACCTTGTCTAAAAAAAAAAAAAAAGAAAGCTAAAGGTTGTAGAAAGCAGGTTTAAGCTAATCTAGCTAATCTATTGCAATTGCTTCTAAGCAAACATTTGCACTGAAATTATAATTAGGTATCAAATGAGAAATTATTTTGCCAAAGCAAATAAATTTAAATTCCCTCTCAAAATCCCTTGAGTGCCCATATGTTCCTGGCTGTAGCCTTTACCATAGTGTGCTATTAGAAAAGTCTTTTAAACTCTGTTTTCTCATCTGTAAAATGGTGATTACAGTATCTATCACATAAAGTCATGGACATTTTACACGGGACAATTAGAAATTCCTTATACTTAGTAAAAATTTAATAAATGATTTTTCTTCCTTTTGCTATTGTTATTTCTGCAATATGGTAGGATTCAGAATTTTATAGTAATCAACTGCATTATTCAGTTAAAAAACCATAGATTAAGAGAGTTCTGGTTTTCCTATTTGATCATCTTCATATGTTTCCAACTTTATGTTATGTACGGTTCTAAAGGTTGAAATGGTGTCCTCAACAGATAATCGTTGTTATTTTAATTTTGGTTTCCAAAATGAAAATAGATACTGTATTATAAAAGATTGTAAAAGTTTTACTGAATATAAGGTCTTACACCTTTTTGTCTATTTTTCAAATATATTCTACTTAAAATTCTCTTGCCTTATTTTGTAAATTCATTTATACATATCTAGCTTTCTGGTCTCTGAGTTATTACCTGTTCCGAAAAAGAAGAAAGAACAAATCATTGATGTTGCAGTCTTAAGATGGGATATGGTATCCATGTGCTTCATAGCACAAATGGTGAACTTTAAACAGAACTTTAGTGGTTATTACAAAGCATTTTCAGGTGGTCCATACTGAAAGCCAATGCCTTTTAATTTTAAATCAAGTCACAGTTAATTGATTTCTATTTCATCTGCACAGAGATCTGGTACTAGACAAAATTAAAATTCAGCCCAAATTCGTCATACTGAGATCATCTTTTGTCCTCAGCTCACACCCTCCCACCCCATGACCACACACACACACTATAGACTAGAAAAGGATGTCTCCTACCCGCAGAGACTCGATTCCTACCCTTGTCCTACTACTCATTCCTTCCCTTGAAGCTTCTCCTTCACCCCAGTTTAAGCAGAGTAGTACTTTATCTTTCTTTCAAGGCCCAAAGTATTTTAAAATAACTGATGCTAAAGACAGAAGATACGATCTTTTCTTACAGGCAAAATAATAGGATTCTAATGGTAGAAACTTGTGCCTTGGGAGGCTAGTGAGAAAGAAGTTTTTGCCAGTGATTTTCAACACCTCTATAACCAAACTATTTCCACTGCTGGAGCTGGCCACAGTTGCATTTCCAACTCCTTCACCACTTGCCAAAAGAGAAAAAAAGATTAAATAAAATGACTTTTATTGCTATATTGCTACCTAACAAAAATCCACACCATGAGGACTCATGAAAGGCAACCTTATTCAGCCAGTGGTAAACATGAGCATTTAGCCAACTGGTAAACAAAGTCTACATCGACCTTCCTCTAACTGAGCACTTGTTTTTTAATTCTGTGTTTCTCTTGTCCCATTGACAGTCTATATTAGGTGGCTGTGGGCAGTTAGAGATTAGAGGAGGATTGGGGAGGTAGGCAGAATGTGGGAACTCACTGTTTGCTAGGTGGGCAGACAAAACATTGCCATTATTGAGGCTCGGCTCTGGACTGAGGCACACATAACCCAAACAGGACAGCTGCCAGACCAGTGTTGAGTGACCAGTCTGAGGGGACAATCAGCTCTTTACCAGCCTTCAGGGCCTCAGTTACAGTGCTAACTCTGGTATAACAAAGGTGGTGTAAACAACTCACCTTTGGTGAGGTTGTCTATGGAAGCATGGCCTTTGGTTTGTGCAAAATACTCAGTGCTTTCTTCTTGATGCCTAATTGGCCTGCTGTGTCTTCGATGGTTTCTATTTTCCTATACTGAGGAGGATCCAGCCTATAACTGACCTCCTTAGCAGGCCATAGCAAGGGCAGAATAGGAACAGGCATTGACGGGGTAATCATTCTACCAGCCAATGTGGGACAGAATAGGAACAAGCATTGACGGGGTAATCATTCTACCAGCCAATGTGGGACAGTACAAAAAAGATAGATGAGTTTTCAACTGGTCTCATTACCATAAAGGCCTAAGGGTAATAAGAGTGTTAAGAGGAAAAATTCCAACCACTGTTCAGTTAATGTTTGCTAGGCACGGTTAGCCCTGTTTTACAGATAAGAAAACTGAAGTTCTGAGAGAGTAAGTAAAACCCCCAAACCGTCATACTTGTATGTTACAGAGATGGAATTACAAATTGGTTTTGTCTAATCCGAAGGCTTTTGTTTTTTTCACCATATTGTGCAGAAATCTCTGTTT
Organism: Symphalangus syndactylus; assembly: GCF_028878055.3. Classification (NCBI taxonomy): domain Eukaryota; kingdom Metazoa; phylum Chordata; class Mammalia; order Primates; family Hylobatidae; genus Symphalangus; species Symphalangus syndactylus. The sequence continues at coordinate 55,375,673 of NC_072426.2, forward strand.
CCCTCATCTTCTCTAAATACCTCTGCATTGCTGTCTACATAACAAAAATGAAGCAGAGTTGAGAATTGTCAGAAAAATTATTGCAAAGTGCTCCTTACTAATTTCCTCTGGAATTTAACATCCTAATATTAGGTTTATTTGGGGTGAGGTGCTTTTTACTTATAATATTTGTGGCTCTTTTCCAACTCATATTTTTCTTGTTTGCAAACTTCTAGAGTTCCTCATGGTGTCTATTCTCAGGGTGCTTTCCTTTCCTTCAGCTGTGCAAATACTAAAGTGATTAAAATGCCTAACATAAACGAATGGAAGCCATTTGCTGTGCAGACCTCTCCTTCCTTTCCTGGCCTGTGTACCACACCATCACAAACACACTTACCACCTTCGCTGCCAACAATGAGAATTAAATCTAACTCCATCCAAATAATTTGTTCATATGGAAGCCCCATGTTATACCTGTCTTTCTTTGTAAATTTATTTCTTTTACCGAAGTGTTTCCTTCTAAGCTCTTAAGTCGAGCCTTAAGATAAGCTGGGGAGAAGAAGGGATAAGCAGAGGCTGACGACCAGCTTGTCCACGACACGAGCTAACATAATAGGGTTGGGAACTTGGAAAGAAAGTTTCAAATACAGGAATATTAAGAAACAAGCTGCCAAAGCAAACCGCAAGTCACTTTTTTCCTTTGCTTGCATAATCCCAACACTTATCCAGAACTTTGTCACATTTCCTTTTACAATTAGAGCCAGGCAGTAGTTTTCCTATATAGTACAGATTCAAAATACTGAAACTTTTTGTTTTAAGTTTTCTTACATGCAAGAAAATCTCATCCTTCACATACAAATTTAGCGTGACCTAATTAAGTTAAAAAGTTCAATAAAGAAAACATGAAGCTGTTTGTTCAAAAAAGAGTATATACAGGCCGGGCGCGGTGGCTCACGCCTGTGATCCCAGCACTTTGGGAGGCCGAGACGGGCAGATCACAAGGTCAGGAGATCGAGACCATCCTGGCTAACACGGTGAAACCCCGTCTCTACTAAAAATACAAAAAAATTATCCGGGCGTGGTGGCGGGCGTCTGTGTCCCAGCAGCTACTCGGGAGGCTGAGGCAGGAGAATGGCGTGAGCCCGGGAGGCGGAGCTTGCAGTGAGCTGAGATCGTGCCACTGCACTTCAGCCTGGGCGACAGAGCGAGACTCCGTCTCCAAAAAAACAAAAAAGTATATACAGCCGGGTGCAGTGGCTCACACCTGTAATCCCAACACTTTGGGAGGCTGAGGTGGGTGGATCATTTGAGGTCAGGAGTTTAAGACCAGCCTGACCAACATGGTGAAACCCTGTCTCTACTAAAATACCAAAATTAGCTAGGCATGGTGGCGGGTGCCATAATCTTAGCTACTCAGGAGGCTGAGGCAGGAGAATCGCTTGAACCCAGGAGTTGGAGGTTGCAGTGAGCCAAGATTGCACCACAGCACTCCAGCCTAGGCGACACAGTGAGACTCCCTCTCGAAAAAATAAAAATAAAAAAGAGTATATAGTCAAGAAATTTAGTGACAGAGCCTAGATCTCACAGCAATGTATCACATGCCAGAGCATCTGCAGCGTGATTATAAAAGATGGACAAGCACATTATTAACAGCCCAAGGCTGTTACATTGCATAGTACTTACCATAATGCCTGGCATATATTAAGTGAGTAATAAATGTTAGCCATTATTGTTATTAGCATGAAAAACTTTAACTTTCACATAAACTTATGAAAAGATGTTATCAAAATACGTAAAGTCACTGTATTAGTCTGTTCTCATGCTGCTGATAAAGACATACCAGAGACTGGGTAATTTATAAAGAAAAAGAGGTTTAATGGGCTCACAGTTCCACATGGCTGGGGAGACCTCACACTCATGGTAGAAGAGCAAGGGATGTCTTACATGGTGGCAGGTAAGACAGAATGGGAGCCACACAGAAGGGGAAACCTCTTATAAAATCACTAGATCTCATGAGATTTATTCACTACCATGAGAACAGTATAGGGGAAGCTGTCCCCATGATTCAATTATTTCCACCGGTTCCCTCCCACAACACATGGGAATTATGGGAGCTACAATTCAAGATGAGATTTGGGTGGGGACACAGCAAAACCATATCAGTCACCATAAATAAAAATGGCTTAAACCCCATTTGCAGATGAGGCAGCGAGAGATTAAGTCACATGTTAAAGGTCACACAGAGAGAAAAAATAGAATGGTTCCTTAACTGAGAAAGATATTGATGTAACTTGATTTGTGATACTATTAATATAAATAAAGCTTGTGTAGCTCAGAGGAGAGATTGCTGAGAAATAAGGCACCCAGCAATAAACAGTGAAGAGCCTGGATTATTTGATAAGCATATACTAATATGGACATGATATATTGATGAATTAGAGCCTGATATCATTTACAAAATATGAGTTGTATAAATTCCTTTATTCTAATTTTATGCTTACCATCCAAACTTCCACTAATCCATTGGTTTTCCATGTAGTTTGCTAGAATCCAAACCCACCTGCTTTTTCTCATTAAAGTATGCTGCAATTTGAGAGTAAAACATTCAGCGCCTAGTAAGTTTGTTGAATAAATGAATGAATAAGAAAAAGAAAGACACTGAAACAGAAACAGAAGAGCAAAGTTCAAAAGAAAAGAGAATTTTTAGGCACTGCCAAGATCTGCACAAAAGCCACAGAGAATGACACATGAGAAAAGGTCACTTGATTTGGCAAGAAGTAGGTCACTGGCAGAATTTAGAGACACTTCTGTAATGTGGTGGTAACGGAATCCTAATAGAAGGGATTTAAGATAAGAATGAGTGGATGGGAAGTGTATGTGGCAAATGGCAACTATGTATTTGAAAGGACTGGCTGTGAACTGAGGAGAGAGAGAGAGTTCAATTTCTAGAAGGGAAAGCAAGTTCTACAAGCATATGTGAGTTTTTTTTGTGTGTGTGTGTGTGTGTTTCAGAAGCAGAAACTTGAACATACTTAGAGATAAAAGAGAAACAAACACTGGTGTATAAAACAGTAATAATTCTGACGATGTGAGATATGGGGTAGTTCACTTCCAAGGCTATGATGGTTGATTAGTGGAGAGAACCAGTGCTCTAATGTTTTATTCTTTAGTAGATGGAGTCACTTTGTAACCCCAGTGTTTAAAATAGTTCTGGCATATGGTAGGCATGTGGCAATATTTGCTGGATAATGCAGCATAACGCTTGGCATACAGCAGGAATGCAATGTATATTAGTTCTTTCTCTCACTCTTGGCTCAATCATCCATTCTTCATTCTTATCACCTGATTCCACGATCTGCAGTGGTAGGACAAGAAGGGATGGTGGTTTTGAGAACTTTAGTTCCCTTATTTTTTATTAGTCCTCTTGAAACTGAAATGGCATACATGCTCTAAAAACAAAGCTTCATTACCTCTCAAAACAAACATGAATATTTTAAGTTAAAAATGCATCATCAATATTTCATTTTACTTGAAAAATTTTATTCCTTGAGTCCAAAAAAATATATACTCCTGGTTTTTCTCCTCTGCTTTTTCTCAGTTTATTCATTCAATAAGTATTTATTAAGCAACTGTCATATCAGCGCTAGGAGTTGAGAGGTAAGTACAATTCTGGGCTGGGCACGGTGGCTCATGCCTGTAATCCCAGCACTTTGGGAGGCTGAGGCGGGTGGATCACCTGAGGTCGGGAGTTTGAGACCAGCCTGACCAACATAGAGAAACCCTGCCTCTGCTAAAAGTGCAAAATTAGCCAGGCGTGGTGGCACATGCCTGTAATCCCAGCTACTCGGGAGCGTGAGGCAGGAGAATCGCTTAAACCCAGGAGGCGGATGTTGCGGTGAGCCGAGATCATGCCATTGCACTCCAGCTTGGGCAACAAGAGTGAAACGTGAAACTCCATCTCAAAAAAAAAAAAAAAAAAAAAAAAGAAGTAAGTACGATTTTAAAACTTTCCATTCTAATGGAGCTTACATTCTAGTGGGAGAAACAGGCACTGGACAAGAAAAACTAGTAAAGTGTGCTGTATGTTAGAGAATAAGAAGTATTATACTAAGAAAAAATAGTAGAGAAACCAGGTAGCATTGTTTGGGGAGAGATTGTGATTTAGATAGGATGACCAAGGAAGGCTTCATTTTGAAGGTGTCATGTAAGTAAAGACCTGAAGGAAATGCAGAAGCAACCCATGAGGATTTATTAAGGGAAGAACATCCCAGGCAGAATGAGCAGTTACAAAGGCCTTGAGGTGGGGATATATTTAGGTATATTTGAGGGAAGTGAAGAGGCTAGTGTAACTAGAGCCATGTAAGGGAGAGAGAAGTTAGGAGGTAGCACAGGCCCATCGGCCATAAGTACTTTGCTTTTGCTCTACCTGAGATAGGAAGCTGTGAGAGAGTTTTGCACAGAGAAAAGATAATACAACTTCCTGTCCTAACAGGACCACTGTGCTTGCTTTGTGAAGAATGGATCACAGTAAGACAAGGAGAGAAGCAAGGAGACCATTTAGAAAGCTATGTGATAATCTAGGAAAGATAGAGGGTGGCTTGGTTCAACGTGCCCTGGTGCGTGTGTAGGTGGTGAGATGTGGTCAGCTTCTGGAAGGCAGAACCAATAGGATTTGCTGATGGATTGGATATTAGGATGTGAGAGGCAGAATGACTGTAAGTTTGGGGACCTGAGCAATGGGAAGGACAGAGTTGCTATTCTTTGAGATTTGGAAGACTCTAAAAAGATTGAGTTTTGGAGAGAATGTCAGAAACTCAAATGTGAACATTAATTTTGAGATGTCTAAATGGGACATCATTGAGAAATGAATAAATGGAAAAACATACAAGAGAACATACTCTGCTTGCTATATGAGTACTGCTTCAAAACTTGTTTCCAAGTGGAGACATAAAGTAACCAACTGGATTTTACAACTTGAATTTTAGAGAAATCTGGGATAGAAATATAAATTTGAGATTGTTCAGCACTTATATTTAAAGCCTTGAGATGGTTCCTATTCTGCAATTCAAGCTCTTAATGTTGAAATACTGCAGGGCTCAGTCTTTGAACCTTTTCTCTTTTCTGCCTACACTCTGTCATCTCTTGTTCTTTCCTCTTTTTCTATATTCCTTATCAAATCTGGTCAGTAAATCTGGAATATATTTGCAACTGAAATGTTCTCACGAAGTTTACTGTTATCACCCTGATCCATCTCTCTTGCCTAGATTATTGTGATAACCTAATAACTGATGATCTACTTCCATGCATATCTTACTTCAGTCTCTTCTCACAAGGTAGCCAGAACCTTTTAAAATTTTAAATCAGACAGTTCAATTCCTCTGCTCAAAATGCTCCAGTGGTTTCCTATTTTAGGCAGAGTAAATGCCAGTTCTCTTCATGACCTAAAAATGCCAGTCCTTATATTGGCCTAAAAATGCCCTACGCAATCTTATATTCTGATAACTCTCTGGCTACACCTATTCTTAACTCTCTTGCTCTTACTGCAGTAGCCCCAGCTTCTTTGCTTTTCTCAGACATCCCAGGTTATTTTCTCTGCCTGAAACACTGTCCAGATATCTGCACCACTCTCTCTCAAACCACTTTGAGGTTTTCACTCAATGCCACCTTCTCTGTGGTGCATTTCTTGACTTTCCACTTTAAAAAATCAAAAACCTCCACCCCAGAACTCACTATTCTTCCCTGAATTATTTTTCTTCATAATAATTATCACTATCTAACATATTAATGTCATATTAATGAAAGTATGGATCATTGCGTGTTTTGTTCTCTGCTGAATTCCCTAGCACCAAGAATAGTGTTTGACACATAGTTGACATGTAATTTTTTTTTGTCTCATTTTGTTTTGTTTTTGAGACAGAGTCTCGCTCTGTCATCAGGCTGGAGTGCAGTGGTGCAATCTTGACTCACTGCAACCTCTGCCTCCCGGTTTCAAGTGATTCTGCTGCCTCAGCCTCCCGAGTAGCTAAGACTACAGGCGTGCACCACCACGCCCAGCTAATTTTTATATTTTTAGTAGAGACGGGGTTTCACCATGTTGGCCAGGATGGTCTCAGTCTCTTGACCTCATGATCTGCCCACCTCGGCCTCCCAAACTGCTGGGATTACAGGTGTGAGCCACCGCACCTGGGCAATATTTTTTAATAAATGAAATGAATGAATAAATGGAATAAGCATGCAATCAAAGAGAACATAGTCTGCTTGCCATATGAGTGTTGCTTCAAGACTAGTTTCCTACCTAGACCCTCTTCCCTCAAATTTCTCTCTAGGCTCCTTCTAAATAAAATGCTGAAATGCCCATAGATGGTACATGCAGTAGGCAGTACATGCAATTGGGGCTCAAGAGGCCTCTTTAGGGCATACCTATGGCGGGCATTTATAAAAATGAGGAAAATATGGTTCCTGTTTTCAAGAAATTCATAGTCCAATTGAGAATACAGTTGCGTAAGAGCATGCGACTTGCATTAAAAGAAAACGTTTTAAATATTCACAGCTTTCCCTTTGACTTCCAGTTCTTAAAGAGATTGGAGTTTTGTGAGCCTTGGGCAGCTGACAAAAAAGCCTGTGGTTTTTGTTGATCTGATAAGGGTAATGAGGAGAACTGCAGATTTCAAAGAAGCTGGGCAAGTTTGATTGATTTACATTAAAAAGGGGGAGGAGTGTCTCAAGAAAGTTTTTCTTCTTGAAGAAGCAAGGCCAGATGGGAAAGGAAGGAATTGGGTGGTATTAGTAAGAGGAAGGCGTATGATTAACAAATAAGTATGCACTGATATTTTGGCAATAAGGTGCATGGGGTGGTGGGGTAGTGGGGAAGAAAATAAGCTTCTACAAGGATTAGAGAAAACTGACCGAGGCAAAGGAATTGTCTTTTTTTCTTCTTAAAATATCTCAGTTTTAGGTTTACTTTTTTCTTTTGAAAGCATCTAAATGACTTGATTGCAAATGTACCTCTGAGAACCTGAATGAATTTATTGTTGCTATTTGACTGTTGGAAAAATGTCTTCTTTCAAAAGGATTATTTCAGTTTTGCCTATTTACTATACAGTAGTTCATTCTGTTAAAAGAAAAACTTTGGACAGATTATGTTTAACAGAGTTTAATTGAACAAAGAACAATTCTCTAATAGGAAAACACTCAGAACCAGAAGAGGTTCAGAGAACTCTGCTCGACAATGTGGACAGGCAGTATTTACAGATAGAGGAAAAGAAGTGAGGTACAGAAATAGCTAGATTAGTTACAGCTCTCAGTTTGCTGTATTTCTGCATGGTCTGACCAGGTATCAATCTGTGATTGGTTGAAGCTCAGCTTCTGTGATTGGCTGAGACTCAGCCATTTGTTACAAAAGAATATACTACTAAATCAGGCTTTCAGTTTATTTAGGTACCAAGCTAGGTTGCAATTCCTTATGACTATAAGCAGCAAAGATCAGGGGGCTAAAAACTGTTCCTGGTTTTAATTAAACCATATCATGAGCTAGAGGAGAATGTTTGTGAAGGGATCAATTGTATCCAGCACTTTTACAAATGAAATCTGTGAATCTATCTGTACATGAAACTTCTATCTCGTAGGTATTGCATTTGTACTTTCATTAATCACTCTAATACTTTCTTCCCTCTTTTTCTCTTTTGCTGTTTTCCTTTTTGTTTTATTTTTTGGCTTAAATTTGATGTTATGACATTTTTATACCATAACAATTGTAAAATGTTATTAATATCTCGTGTTTTTTCCTTTTTACTTTTCATCCTTTTGTGCAAGGACCCATTAGCTAACTGATGAGACAGCTCAAGGGAATTCTGAGTTTGGGATTTCTGTAAACCACGAGTGGATTTATATTGAACAAATTGGTGGATGAGGATATGTTATAAAAAATCTCCCCAGTTCATTCTGATAATTTATTGACTAGAACACTGGGGTTCTGGGACTATTTTGCAAATAATCAGAAGATCCCGGTTGAGTCTAAGGACAGGGAAATATGTATGCAGTTGGCCCTCTGAATTTGTGGGTTCAGTATCCACAAATCTACAACCAACCCTGCATCAAAAATACATTTAAAAAATAAAAAAAAGCAATATAACAATAAAAAAACACACAAAACCAATACAATATAACAACTGTTGTAAGTATTAACATTGTATGAGGTATTATAAGTAATCTAGAGATAATTTAAAGTATACAAGAGACTCTGCATAGGTTATATGCAAATAGTACACCATAAGAGACTTGAACATATATGGATTTATTATACAAGTGGGGGAAGGAGTCCTGGAATCATCCCTGTGGATACTGAAGGATGACTATCTATAGAGGGAAGCATCATCATCACCACCACCATCATCACCACCATCACCATCATCACCACCATCACCATTCCCATCAAGCTGTTTTCTTCATTGTAGCAGCTATGATTTCTATACCACTTATGATGTGTCATGGACTGTTCTTGGTGTTTCACGTACATTGACTCTTTCATTTTCACAATACTCCAGATAAACACTGTTATCACCTACATTGTATAAGTAAGGAAACAGAGACAAACAAAACAAAGTAATTTTCCTTGCCTTAGGTTACACAGCTCATGAGCAATGTTGCCACAACTGAAACCTAGATAGTCTGGCATTACAGTATCTGCTGTTTACATGAGGGTCTTTGAATGAGGGTCTAAACTTCATATTAATATTAATGGGGAATTAATATTTCTCCATTAAGTTTAAAACTGCTTGAAGGCCGACATGTCTCTTATTCCTACTGGAACGCCTGTTACCTTATGCACACTGGGTGCGAAGTTTGTATTTGCTGTGAAAACAAATGAATATGTTTTAGGAATGAAGCCATTAGCAAAGGAAAGAGAAAGACCTGAATAACAAATTTAGCTGATTCTGAGGCAGATTCTACTTCCTGTGTGCAGAAAATTTACAAAGAAGCCATGAATCTCTGGAATCATTCTGGAAACCTAGGATTGAAATATAAAATCTGTAAGTACTGTCTCTCCACTCCTCTGGACAAAAATCCTTTACATACCCCGTGCCAGACACTATATACACTGGGCACACTAAAGTGAAATACATCCAGTCTCTGATCTCTTGCAAATCAGGGATACGGATTAACTTTAGAAAACAATACAGATCAGTTATCTCATAATTACAATATCCTGTAATTGGAGCTATGGTAAAGTAAGTACAGATACCATCAACCACTAGTCGAAAGGCCTCTCTCAGGGCAGGTAAGCTTCAAAGAGGTGCTCTTTGCTTTGGGATGATGCAGCCTGAACCACCTAATCTTCAGGATTTTTATTCAAGGCACATACTGCACAGCATATGCAGGAACTTTGCCAATGTGGGAGATTTTGCACCAAAAGCTGGCCTACTCAGCTAGGGGGTAGGAGGGAGCTCCAGGAGAGACAGGAAAGTAAAGCTGAGGATTCTTCCTAAGGTGTAAGACACGCCGCTCCCAACAGGCAAGTCTTTCCTTGTGCCCTCGCCTGCAATAAGGTATAGCAACTGAAAATGCCCTCTGTGGGTGGGCGCGGTGGCTCACGCCTGTAATCCCAGCACTTTGGGAGGCCGAAGCGGGAGGATCACGAGGTCAGGAGATTGAGACCATCCTGGCTAACACCGTGAAACCCCGTCTCTACTAAAAATACAAAAAGTTAGCAGGGCGTGGTAGCGGGCGCCTGTAGTCCCAGCTACTCTGGATGCTGACGCAGGAGAATGGCGTGAACCCAGGAGGCGGAGTTTACAGTGAGCTGAGATTGCGCCACTGCATTCCAGCCTGGGCCACAGAGAGCGAGACTCCTCTCAAAAGAAAAAAAAAAAGAAAAGAAAAAAGAAAATGCCCTCTGTGTGAAGAAAGGCCCAGATAAATTTAACTCTGCCCCTCAGACAACAGAATTAGAAGAACTTTTCACTTAAGAGTTTGTCCTTTACCAAGTTTACTAAGCAATTACGGAAGTTAAAAACTTGCTTATTTAGGTTCCGGACGAAAAGATGCCCCAGAGGTGCTGTTCCCGCGCTAACCAGTCCGGGGAGGTTTCAGTGGGCCATGCGGTCTCGATCGCAGCCCAGCCAGGGACCTGGCGTCGCCAAGACGTGGTCTTCGACATTTGCTGCACCTTAGAGTCGCCAGGGGCAGCTATTACAAGTCTCAGTGCCTAGAGTACACCTCAAGTCGGTGAAATCAGACACTGGGGAAATGAGGCACAAGCCTTAGTATTTGTAAAAACACCCCAGAGAATTCCAAAGAGCAGCCAAGTTTGTGTGGAAGAAACAGTGACCCTGTCTTCTGGGTCTTACAGCCTCTCTAGGTGTCAAGGTTAACTTCTGGATGTCCCCAAGTCAGAATTAACTAAGAGCCTCATTGTAGAATTAGGATTGAGGATCTCTGTAAACAACAGGATTGCATTTCTGGGCATTTGGGGAAACATTTATTCTAAAGTTTTGACCAATGACAAGTGACCAGCTGATCCAATAAGTTTTGGGAAAGCTTCATAGATCTCTGGTGCCGAAAAGTCTTCATTCAGAAGACGGAGGGCCCATTAAAATAGATGGGGCCAATTTTCAATATCATGAAAATGGCCATACTGCCCAAGGTAATTTATAGATTCAATGCGATCTCCATCAAGCTACCAATGACTTTCTTCACTGAATTGGAAAAAACTAATTTAAAGTTCATATGGAATCAAAAAAGAGCCCGCATTGCCAAGACAATCCTAAGCCAAAAGAACAAAGCTGGAGGCATCATGTGACCTGACTTCAAACTATACTACAAGGCTACAGTAACCAAAACAGCATGGTACTGGTACTAAAACAGAGATATAGACCAATGGAACAGAACAGAGCCTTCAGAAATAATATCACACATCTACAACCATCTGATCTTTGACAAACCTGACAAAAATAAGAAATGGGAAAAGGATTCCCTATTTAATAAATGGTGCTGGGAAAACTGGCTAGCCATATGTAGAAAACTGAAACTGGATCCCTTCCTTACACCTTATACAAAAATTAATTCAAGATGGATTAAAGACTTAACTGTTAGACCTAAAGCCATAAAAACCCTAGAAGAAAACCTAGGCAGTACCATTGAGGACATAAGCATGGGCAAGGACTTCATGACTAAAACACAAAAAGCAATGGCAACAAAAGCCAAAATAGACAAATGGGATCTAATTAAACTAAAGATCTTCTGGACAGCAAAAGAAATTACCATTAGAGTGAACAGGCAACCTACAGAATGGAAGAAGATTTTCACAATCTACCCATCTGAAAAGGACTAATATCTAGAATCTACAAAGAACTTAAACAAATTTATAAGAAAAAATCAAACAACCCCATCAAAAAGTGGGTGAAGGATATGAACAGACACTTTCAAAAGAAGACATGTATGCAGCCGACAGACACATAAAAAAATGCTCATCATCACTGGCCATCAGAGAACTGCAAATCAAAACCACAATGAGACACCATCTCACACCAGTTAGAATGGCAATCATTAAAAAGTCAGGAAACAAATGCTGGAGAGGATATGGAGAAATAGGAACACTTTTACACTGTTGGTGGGACTGTAAAGTAGTTCAGCTATTGTGGAAGACAGTGTGGCGATTCCTCAAGGATCTAGAACCAGAAATACCATTTGACCCAGCCATCCCATTACTGGGTGTATACCCAAAGGATTATAAATCATGCTGCTATAAAGACACATGCACACATATATTTATTGTGGCACTATTCACAATAGCAAAGACTTGGAACCAACCCAAATGTCCATCAATGAGAGACTGGATTAAGAAAATGTGGCACATATACACCATGGAATACTATGCATCCATAAAAAAGGATGAGTTCATGTCCTTTGTAGGGACATGGATGAAGCTGGAAACCATCATTCTGAGCAAACTATCCCAAGGACAGAAAACCGAACACTATATGTTCTTACTCATAAGTAGTAATTGAACAATGAGAACACGTGGACACAGGGTGGGGAACATCACACACCAGGGCCTGTCTTGGGGTAGGGGAGGAGGGAGGGATAGCATTAGGAGATATACCTAATGTAAATGACGAGTTAATGGGTGCAGCACACCAACATGGCACATGTATACATATGTAGCAAACCTGCAGGTTGTGCACATGTACCCTGGAACTTAAAGTGTAATAAAAATAAAAAAAAATAAAAAATAAAAAAAACTTGCTTATTTAGTAAATAGCCTATGCATTTAGAAATAGTTTTCTCTTCTAATGGTCTCTTTTCCCCATTTTATTATGAATATATGAGAGTTATATGTAAGTTACAAAGTATAATTTTAAAATGAATACTTTTGAAAGCATTGCTCAACTTAAGAAATAGAATATTATCGATGCCATTGAAGATCATTATCTGTCCCCTTGGGTCTACTGCTGTTTCCTTGTCTCTCCCCAGAAATACCCACTGATACATATTTTAAGTATTCTTCAGCAACTTTTTTTCACTGAAAAAAAAATTTTAAATCCATCCATGTAATATGTAGCTGTAGTTTACTCATTTTTCACCACAGTTTAGTTCTCCATTCTATGAATATGCTGTATCACATTTAATAATCCAATAACTTATTGACAGACATTTGGTTTTTGACTTTGCAAACAATGCTGCTACTAACACTCTTGTACATGTCTCTTGGAAACTCGTGCAAAAGCTTTTCTAGAGAATTAACCTAGGTGTTAAAATCATAGATAGTAATGATTGTACCAATTTATTTTCTCACCTGGAGAGTAGGTTAGACTCTAGTGTTGTTACCAACCACGTGGGCATAAACTGGTATATTGTGGTTTCATTTGTATCTCTCTGGTTACTAAAGTGACATCATGTTCTTTTCCAATGTTTATTGGGACATTCATTCAAATTTTCTCTTCTAAAATATATCTATTCCTATTTTTGTCTATTTTTCTATTGGGTTATTTGCCATCTTCATCTTGATTTTTTAAGGAATTGATAAATAGTCTGGTTACTGATCCTTTGTTAGCTATTTGTGTGGCAAAAATCTTCGTTCAGATTCTGGTTTGCCTTTTTAACTTTGTTTTAACACTTAAAAAAAATCCCTGGGTGAAACAAAAGTTTAACCTTTTATGTGTTTGAGTATATCAATCTTTTACTTTATGGTTGATGCTTTTTCTGTCTTTCCTAACCTGAGGTCATAGATATATTCTATTCTATTTTCTTCCAAAACTTACAAAGTTTTCCTCTTTCACATTCAAGATTCTACTCCATCTGAAATTAATTTCGTATGGGGTATGAAGTTGCAATCCAATTTCATTTTATTTTATTTTATTTTTTAAGATGGAGTTTCCTTCTGTCACTGGCTGGAGTGCAATGGTGTGATCTTGGCTCACTGCAACCTCTGCCTCCCAGATTCAAGAGATTCTCCTGCCTCAGCCCCCCAAGTAGCTGGGACTACAGGCGCCCACCACCATGCCCAGCTAATTTTTCTATTTTTAGTAGAGACAGGGTTTCACCACGTTGGCCAGGATGGTCTTGATCTCTTGACCTCGTGATCCACCCGCCTTGGCCTCCCAAAGTGCTGGGATTACAGGCGTGAGCCACCATGCCCGGCAATCCAATTTAATTTTATACTCACATGGATAACAGTTGTCCTAGCTTAATTACTGAATTGTCCATCTTTTCTAGCACTTGTTCTTCCTCTATAAGAAGATCTTGGTTTATCTTGGCTCTTCCGTATACATTTTAGAATCATGTTGTCAAGGTCAAGAACTGTGAAAATGCTGAAATTTTTACCCTGCTTAGGAAACCAACACGTTAGCTCTGTGGATGGAGTTCCACGATGCTGGAAGAAGACATGAACTCCTGTCAGAGATAAAGGACTTTACTTAAGGAAGAGCAAGCAGCGTGAGTTTGGTATTAGCATCAGTTCTTGTCTCTTAAGTCCCATGGGGGTGATGCAGATGGGCTCGGATGGATGCCTGTATATACACTGTAATGGGTTGCATTATAGGAGAACTCTGAACTTGGGGAAACTGAATTGTTTATATTGGGCAGTAAGTATACCTGCCTTTTGCTCTGAAAGAGACACTACCTTCTTTATATTAGACAACAAATTAAACTGCCCTTTGCTGCAGAAGAAGATACCATATTGTCTGAGGCTGTTCACTATACAGACATCCCTGATAAGACAGTCCAGAACAAAGGGCAATCAGTGTCTCTCTTATCTTCTAATTTTTAAAGTATTCACTTATTAATTTAAAAATCTCTGTTATACCTGCAGTACTCCCACTTTTCATTCCTAGTAGCTTATTTTTACTTCGTCACTTTTTCCCTTATTCAATATTACCAGAGGCTTGTTCAGTTTGTTAGTGTTTCCAAATACCAACATTTCATTTTATTGCTTCTCTACTTGACATTTGTTTTTATTTCATAGCTTTCTGTTCTTTTCGATATTATTTTCCTTTTCCAACTTTCACTGGGTTCATTTATTGTTTAGTTATGGTAGTTAAAATTTTTTATGATACCTTTCTGTCTAACTCCTGAATCACCAGAATTGTGTTTAAAAATTTGCAAACAGAAATAATTATTTTTAGCTATTATTTTAATTTATGTGTTTTCATGATAAGCTCTCAGCTGCAAAAAAAAAAAAAAAAAAAAAAAACAAATTTGAGAGGGCTGAACACAATACAAGTTTATTTCTTATTCATTCGAAGTCCAACATAAATGTTTCTATATATGACACAGAAAGCAAGTTCCTTCCCTTTGAGATTGCCAACATTCTCAACAAGTATCCCTGTGTGCTTTTGATGAAGAGGAAGGAACAGTATGGAAGATTTCACAGGATATTCTGTGGTCAGGCCTGCAAGTACATGTGTCACTTCTGCCCACACTCATAAGGACAGAGCTAAGTCTCATAAATACAAGGAGGGGGAAAATGTGATTTAACTGTATGCCTAGCCCAGAAAGGAGAATCAGAATCCCTGCCACATTTTCTAATGTAACTACATTATGGTCATAACATATGTTCTGTATGATACCTGTTCTTTGAAAAATTTAAGACACAGCCCATTTTTGCAAGTGTTTTTTTTTGTGTGTGTTGGAAAATAATGTATATTTTCCAATTACTAAATGCAAGTGTCTGTATATGTATATCAAATAAATCAAAGTTGTTGATTTTATTGTTCAAATTATTTGCATCCTATTGGTTTTCCTTAGCTACTTTATGCATTAATAACTAAGAGATATGTATTAAAAATTTCCCACAGTGTTGGTGGATTTGTCAATTTCTCCATAGGTTTTAAAATTTATATGCAATTTATTTTGAGGCTATGATATTAAACAATGTAAATTTACAAATGTGATCTCTTTTTTTTATATTCTTTATTTTTATAGAGTTCTCTTATTAGTATTTTTTTCCTTTAAAGAATATTTTGACTGATATTAATTATGGTCATATTACTTTTGTTTTTTGGTTAAATTTGCCTGGTTCTCCTTCTGAAACTTTGATTAGATATTTTGGACTTTCTCACTCTATTCTTCCTGTATCTTCAACTCTTTTAAAATATTTTCCATCTTTTTATCTCTATTGCTTTATTCTTTTTCTTCTTTTGCAGAAGAACATTCCATTTTATTAATTCTCTACTCCATTGTATCTAAGTTATTTAACCTTTACATTGAATTTTTACTTTTAATTATTATACTTTTTACTTCTAGGAGAACTTTGCCCTCAAATTCTGCCTGATTTCTTGCTGATTAGTCATAGTTTTACCTCCTTCCTTTTTAAAAAATTTTTTTCCTTAAACATATAATTTTTCTAAAAAATTTATAGTATATTCCCTATATTTGTACATTTCCAATATTCAAGTTTCTGTTGTTTATTATTTCTGTGACACTTGCATGCAATGGCTTAGTTCACTTGTATTTTGTGATTTTTTAAAATTGATTCTGAAGTTGTATTCGCAATAAAACACAATCCTTTGCACTTTTCTAATACCAAGGTTGTGGATTCATTTCTTCTTTTTTTGTGTGTGTGTTTTTTTTTTGAGATGGAGTCTTGCTCTGTCGCCCAGGCTGGAGTGCAATGGTGCAATCTCAGCTCACTGCAAGCTCCGCCTCCCGGGTTCACGCCATTCTCCTGCCTCAGCCTCCTGAGTAGCTGGGACTACAGGCGCCCGCCACCACGCCCAGCTAATTTTTTGTATTTTTAGTAGAGACGGGGTTTCACCGTGGTCTCGATCTCCTGACCTCGTGATCCGCCCGCCTCGGCCTCCCAAAGTGCTGGGATTACAAGCGTGAGCCACCGCGCCCGGCGTGGATTCATTTCTCTAGGGAAAATCTGTGTTTCTTTTTGCCACATGTCTGCAGACATTACAGGTCTGGAACTAGTTTAAAATGAGTCCAGAAAGGAAAACTTTCAGCTTATAATTTTCCTTACCATGTAAACAGTGCAAATTTTGATCCTAAATTCATGTCTGGACTTTCCAGTGGTACAGATTTTCAGGAGAGCCTTTTCTCCCACAGTCAAATCTCTGCCAGACTCTTTCGCTTGCTGCCTTCCTGTGTGAGAGGTCATTTGTTTACTTATGTTGTTCTAGTGAACTCTTTTCCATGTGCTGGCCTTCCTGCGCATGGCTTCTGTGCTGGTGGTCACTAACGAAACTCTCTGCTCTCTGCAAATGCAAAGTTCCCAGCAGCCTGGATGTGTAGGTACTCCCAGGGAACCCAGTTGCTGCAGTGCTCACTTATTTCCCTAAATTTGGATTCTTACTTAATGCCTGAGAGCCTCTTCCATTCATTTTAAAAGAGCTTTTAATATTTTATCTAACATTTTTTTCAATAATCTAAGACATGAATTTTTCTTTTATTTTTCCAACTTGCATTTAAATACAGTTGAAAAATGGTACAGATATTTGTAGGAGATACCATTTTTTTCAGTTTGTTGCCAATGCTGAGTGCCTTAATGAATTGTGAATCTCTTGAAATGATTCCAACAATTGTCAGAATGGATGAACTTTCAATGGCAAATTGATTGGCATCACTGTTATGAGGCACGTGAAAACCCAAAGCTAGCTCTTCGACTAAATGACGCTGTTAGCTTCTGGAGTGTCATGCCACTCTGTAGGGCTTGATTTTTCTCATCTGGAATTGCATTAGTTTATCAGTTATATCTTCCCAAGTAATATGTGTTATAGATGTTCTAGGATGTATTAATCTTTTTGATCCCTAGGTGTTGTCTGGGGCTACTTGAGCTCCTGCTAGTCACTTTGAGTTTCTAGTAGTCTCATGTCATTACCCCAATATGTCATACTAATATCATTTTCCACATATACTCTTATAAAAACGATTAAGAAGAATGGTCTAGCAGATCTTTTAACAGTCTTTCTGTCTCTAAAGCTGTTGATTCTAAAGATTAACTATTAATGCACTTTTCTTCTCTGGGCACTTATTCATTAAATGAGCATATTGTATCCAAAAGAGAAGCGGATGGATTTTACAGAGTTGCTTTGAACTGAAATCTTCAAAAGGAGTCACATATCTTTGCTAATGAGAAAAATCTTAAGAATTTGGTTCAAAATGACTTGGTTAGAGCTACTGACGCCATTCTAGGAAAATTGTTGTGATGATTTGGACCAGCCAAGGCCCTTTATGGCTCCAAATTATATTTGCTCATAACTACTTCCATTGTGTTAGTTTACCTCCTCCCTTGTTTTCCATGAGCACAATATTCTAGAGGCAACTTAGAGGTCAACTTAAGTGCCTCATGTCCTTTCCTTTCTTTTTTTATTTATATTTAACAGGGTGCTTTTGTCTTGCCTTATGTTTTCCATCCCTCTGTTTCCCTGCTAGTTTGAACAACGTGAAGAAGCAGAGCTTGATTTTACTTCCCCAGGCTGCATACCCATAGAACATATCAAAAACAATGATTGGCTTTGCTAATACCTGAAAGTATGGATCCCAGCGTGCTCTACTTCTGATTGTTACTAGCATGATTCTGAGTCAGGCTTTAAGGAGAATGCTTAATGCTCAGCAACCCAGAGTTCAGTCTGGCTCTGAAGTAGCATTGCTTAGGCCGGGATGTTGTGTGCTGTTTAAAAAGCAGATTTCTGTCTCCACCCGAGTCCTACTGAATCTGAATGTCTCTGAGCAAGAGGTCAGGGGATCTGCAGTTTTACAAAACTGTAGTTGTAACTGTAGGGACTATTTCTCTGGAAATACAAGAAAGAGCAATTAATTTGTCTGGAAAATAGGGAAAGGGATTGAAGAAGACAGTACAGAAGAGTTTTTGTTTTTGTTTAGTTTGTCTTTGAAGGATGAATCAAATAATTGGCTGATGGGGAAGACTGGGACAGGATATTTCAGTCCGAAGGAGGGGCATGAGTAGAGGTGCAGGAGTGAGGCTCCGTGGCATATTTCAAGAGCTGTAAATGGTCTAATGAGTAGGTTGATGCCTGATACAGGATGGGGGTGGAGATAGGAATCACAGAAGGCGCGTCTGAAAAGCAGATTAGGACTGAATTGGAAAAACTCTTGAGTGATAAGGAATTGCATTTTATTTCATAGGCAATAAAAGCCATCAAAGATTCATGATTAAAATGTAGGAAGATTTTCATTTTATAATATAACTGTGGGCCGGGTGCGGTGGCTCACTCCTGTAATCCCAGCACTTTGGGAGGCCGAGGTGGGCAGATCACGAGGTCAGGAGATCGGGACCATCCTGGCTAACACGGTGAAATCCCGTCTCTACTAAAAATACAAAAAATTAGCCTGGGGTGGTGGCAGGCGCCTGTAGTCCCAGCTACTCAGGAGGCTGAGGAGGAGAATGGCGTGAACCTGGGAGGCAGAGCTTGCAGTGAGCAGAGATCATGCCACTGCACTCCGGCCTGGGCGACAGAGTGAGACTCCGTCTCGAAAAATAAATAAATAAATAATAATAATAATATAACTGTGACAGCAATGCAGGGAATGAATTCAAGGGAAATGAAACTACAGGCAATGGGACCAACTGAAGATTATTAGAATAGCACGGAAGAATGATTTTAACATAGTAGCTGGGGAAATGGAGGAAAAGGGTCTAGATGTGGGATCATTCATTGACTCAACAAATATTTGTTACTGTTTCATACATACTGAGCCCTATGCTAGCTGCTAGAAAATGAGAAAAACAAATCATGAACTTCCTAATATGAATACTATTATGTAGTGTGTGTGTGTATGCATGCGTATATATGAATACAATAAATATTTTTTACATAATGGTATTGTCCTTGTGGAAGAAATATAAATAATTTTGCTTTTCTTTGTTAGACATTATTACTTTTTAAAAGTGTCTTTAAACAGATAGAATATATTTTTAAATTTTTATAATTAAAAAATAAATATGATTTTTCCTCCAGGACCCTAACGAGAAGACAGATTAATAGTTCTTGATTTAATCACTCTGTTACATAGCTGTTCAATAATTTATTACATGTTCAAGGTCAAACTCATTATTTCACTCCTTTCCAAACTTTCCCTTATTCTTCATCTTTTATTTGAATGTTTCATAGCTATCCCCTCCAACCACATCTAAGCAGTCACCAAGCCTTATTGATTTTTTTAGCTCTTTATCTCTTTCATGAGGTTCATACTCATGTATACATCTGCATAAACTCTTAATCTAGATTACCTGGGCTCAAATTCCAGCTTTCATGTTTGCTGAGTGCATCCCCACGAGCAAATTATTTAACATCTATGATTCTCAGTTTTCTCATCTGTATAATAGAATTAATATCAGTTCTTGACCCATAGGGTTGTTGTGAGGATTAAATGAGATAGTTTATGAAGGACACTAAAAGTAATACCCAGAGAGTAATTAGTGTTAGTTATTATTTGGATTATTTAGGAAAAATGAAAGGATTTTAGTCTTAAATGATAAAAAATGTAACTTCATGAAACCCTTAAGAAGGGAAAAAATAAGTCTTTGTTGCTTAGTTACCATAGAGAAGGTAACTTTTTACTGTGTTTTGATACAGGGGTAAAAATGGTGCAAAACAATTAGAGTTTTCAGTAAGAAGCATAACTGATATCCCAGTCATGTCTTCAGAACTTAGCTGACGGTTGTTGAAACACAGGTTGATAAGATAAAGAGCAAACCTAAGATGTTTCTCAAGACAGGGCTCTATTGTGTCCATGAAGACCATGAGGCTATTTGGCTCTTTTCCAGGCATAATAAATTATTTTGGATCTCTGGAATAGGAACTATGAGAACACATTCTCATTTAATGTCTTTAACCATTGCTTCCATTTTCTTATGACTAAGCATTGTGAGATCAAAATGTTAGCCACCTACAGGAAGTAGAAGCCTGGAATATGGAGTTTGGCTACATCCTCTCACTTGCTAGTGAGTCATATTGTTTATATCCTTTTTCTTTCTTGAGAACAATGGCAAAAAAAAAAAAAAAGGTAGTTAAGCTTTCAAGGTTTTTGTGATCTTTTCTTTTTGGATAGAATATATAAGTGGATTTAAGAGAAACAGGTGACTACATCCCCCCCACTGTCCCCACCGAGATAGTACATGTATCACATGGTCTGATATGTAAATTTACCTCCTCTGGTGATAAAGATGCCAGCTGATTCACATATCTTTTCAGATTGTTATTATTCTTAGAAAAACTAATTTTTCAGTGTTTACTGTACAACAGTCCTTGTTCTATGTACCTTACAGATTTTAATGTATTTAATATGCACAACAGTCCGATTAGTCCTAACAGTAGGTACTAGTATTATATACCCTTTTATAGATTAAGAAACTGAGAAGTAGAATAAGAGGTTTGCCCTAGTAAGCAGCAGTTTGACTTAAAAGTCCATGAGCTTAACCTGCTTTAGTGTATGCTGGTTACTTTAAAAGATTGATAAAATAGTATATTGTGATAATTAAGCATATGTATGTGTTTTAAAATAGCTTGAAAAAATAGATGAATAAAATATAATAAGTGCCTCATTACATATCTTTAGTAAAGAGTGTACAAAAACATTATACTTTTTAAAAGCACTTTATATATGTTATCTTATTTGATACTCATGAAAACCTTACAAGCAAAGCAAGGAAAAATCCTTTTGTCCCCATTTTAAAATGAGAAAATTAGATTCAACAAGATTAAATTACTAGTTTAAGTTTGCAGGGTAAAGTCGGGATAAAAATCTAGATCTGTCCAGTGTTCTTTCCATAAGACCATCTTCCTACTTCTATAAATAGTAACTCTACAGTGCCTTCACAGGGTAGAGGAGGCAAGAAATGAAATGTGACATTTTTTAAAATGAGTTTTTACTGAATCATGGAAAAGTGCAAACTAAGGTGGACACTTACTATTCGTATTGTATATGATCCCAAACCTGACTTTCGAGTGAGGAGTTGTTGGATCATTTGATTTTAATTTTAGGTGGGAACTAAAAGATCCAGTCTTACCAGATCAGTTTCAAAAACTGCAGTTCTTCAAAATGAATATTTTGGAAATTAGACTCTTCTCTTCCTTCACCTGTTACTATTGTTGTTGTTAATCTTCTTGAATAAATTTAAATGTGAATCGGAGAAGAATAGAAAATTGCGTTTGATTTTATTAGAGGCCATTCCAGAAACTGATCCCTAGTTGTCTGTATCTGTTATTGTTCAATGAGACTAGTTTTAATTTTCATAATACTACAACTACTTGTGATAATATCATAAACTAGGACAATTTATCCCTTCTGCTTTGTTTTTTCCAAATTCACAATACCTTTTAGAAGTTCGTCACTTTGCTGTGCTACACACGGTGTATTAATCAAATTCTAGATTTACTCTGTTCCAGAACCAGCCTTTCCAAGTTGCTATTTAGGTTCAGTGGGCCACGTTCCCTCTAGGCATGGTGCTTTTCCATAGGTTACTCTGAATGAGAGGACAATAGATATGTTCAAGGTTGTTTTAGAAATCTGAAAAATAAGTATTGGAGAAAATGCATAAATGAGATACATAGAAAGGCAAATAAGTGAAGATGGGGATTAGAAAGTAGATACAAAACTAGAATTATTTTGCTGATTTTCTCTTTCTGAAGCAAGCCAAAGCATTACACTCTTAGGCTTGAGAACATGGCTCTGGCTGGCAACCAGGGGTAGACACACTGTGAAAACATTTGCTGCTCTTTATTCTTGAGTTGAATTTTGCCTACAGTGAAGCAGACCACAAAATGAAGGGAAGGTTAGTTCATGAAATTACATAAACTTGGTCTATTTATTTTTTACCTTAATTACCTTGGAGCTATTCCAAGCATAATGAGAACCTCAATGGTCTTACAGAAAGTTTGGGCCTTGAGTTTGGGACCACATTCATTCATGTGGTAAGAGGTGGGCACTGGAGCATAAAGGTGACAGTGGATTTTCTGGTTGGTGTTATGGTCCCATGTATACAATCACCCCGTAAAAATCCTTCACTTTGTAAAGTGAATGGGCCAGTCCTCTTTTTCACATGTGCTTCTCAGCATGCTGCCTTTTGTAATTTTTTTGGTTATTCTAATGGCTTTCTTTGATATTTACTATATCTCCTATACAAAAATTGTGGTTGTTAAGGAGGGGGAGAAAAGAGGACCTTTAGCTGAGTGTGATGGGAAACTCAATCTTCCTCATCTGTATCCTACCATTAGTAGTCCTATGTATGCCTTCCTAAAAACCAAGGAAATTCTCCATTTTCCTATATTTTATATAATTTTCTCTTTCTTCTCTGTGTTTTTATAGCTCTTAATTCATACTTCTGATGTGGAATTTGGTATCTAATATATGTTTTATATCTCTACTGCTTGATAATCAGTACTGTATTATATTCATCTTTTTCTTTTTTTTCTAACGCCTAACAAAATCCCTCCTTGTATATAGTAGATATCCAATCAATGTAAAATGAATTGAGATCACTATTTCTATATATTTTTCTTTACCTCTTTTTACAATGTACATTTTCTTATATATTACTTTTTTAATTAAAAAATGAGATCAAAGGCCAGGCGTGGTGGCTCACGCCTGTAATCCCAGCACTTTGGGAGGCTGAGGCGGGCGGATCACCAGGTCAGGAGATCGAGACCATCCTGGCTAACACAGTGAAACCCCATCTCTACTAAAAATACAAAAACAAAAAAGAAAAAATTAGCAGGGTGTGGTGGCAGGTGTCTGTAGTCCCAGCTACTCAGAAGGCTGAGGCAGGAGAATGGCATGAACCTGGAAGGCGGAGCTTGCAGTGAGCCAAGATCACGCCACTGCACTCCAGCATGGGCGACAGAGCAAGACTCCGTCTCAAAAAACAAAAAACAAAAAACAAAAAAAAAACCGAGATCATATTATTTGAAGAAGAATGTGCTAATTTCCAGATAATTCCTTTTTTGACAATGGGTATAGTAATCAACTATGAGCCAGCTCCTGAGAGACTTTTAAAACCATGCCAGAAGCAGATAATAATGAGCCTCAGATGTGCATCTGGAAGGAAGCTGATATTTATTGGTCATTATTCTCAGTAGCAAGCTCTGGCTAGATCCAAAAACCCTGTCCTTGACTGGTATGTTGGTTAGCCTCTATGCAGTGGCTAGTGGGTAGGGTTGGTTATTTATGATGATGATAATGATGATGATGATGGTGATAGTTATGGGCATGCTGGACACTATACTTTCCACATGCTTTGTTTCTTCTAATTGTGTGGTGTAGTCAGAGAGAAGGTAAGTGACTTTCCCAAAGTCACACAGCAAGAAGAGAGGGAGCCTGGCATTCAAACCCCCACAGTTTGACTCTATCCCTCACTCTTAACCACAACATATTCTGTTATTATCAAGTTGTTTCCCTTTCTGGAAAAAATTAATGAGTTGACGTGTTAAACATGAAATTGAACTTTTTCATGGAAATAAGATTAGTATGAGGGTTATTTTATATGTATTTTTAATGATCCTTTGCCTAACTTTTAGTAGGAGTGACCACTAACATTTTTAACCTATTGATTAGTATACAAAGCAAGTACCAGTATGTGTAAATGAAGTAAGCGGGGCAACACAGTAATGAACCATTTTAAATTATAAGAAACGTACTCTATTTTATTATACTATTTGAAAGTTCCTGTATTCTTATTCTGTGCCTTAATTTTCTACAAATCAGAGTAGGAGGTAACAATTGTTATCAGGAATATGGAATTCATAATGTTTTTAGGAGGATATTTATAGGCATTCGTCTGGAGAATTTTGTGAAAAATTGGATCACTTCACAGCTTTGTGTAATGTCCTTTTTCTTACAATAAAGCTTCCTATACAAAGAACAAATAGAGAAGATCAAACTCTTAATCATTATGTTATCTTTCAAAATGAAGGTCTTTCTATGCTCAATCTGCTATTTCATTAGCACTCATAACTTTATCTTAGACCCCTAGCTGAATTTTTAATCATTTGATTCTTTACCACAATTTCACTATGTAGTATATTTTTGACCCTTAAAGTTTTATTGTTAATGGCATTCAAACTCAAAAACACAATTCAGGTTGATTCTGTATCCAGATACCTAAAGCCTCTGATCTTGCTCTCAAATCCTATATTTTGCTTTCTAATTGCTTGTAATAGTGGTTCTCGGTCAATCAGGAGTAATTTTGCCCCCCAACGGACATTTGACAATGTCCGGAGACATTTTTGGTTGTTACAACCTAAGGAGTAAGGTGCTGCTGGCATCTGGTGAATAGAGACCAGAGATGCTAAATGCACAGGACAGCTCCCCACAACCCACCCCGGCTTCCCGTTATCCCATAAAAAATGTCAACGGTGCTGAGGTGGAGAAACTCTGGTTTATAAAAACTTTTGCTGGGAACATTGCTTTGTTACCTTCTCAACTACTACAGAGAATTTTTAGGTACTATATGAAAAGTTAATAGGTCTAATTTATAAGGAACTTACTTATACATTCAAATAAAAGTTGTGTTTCAAAGCCAGAGACAGAGGGAGGGAATGGGATCCAGAACTAAGGTTGGGAGCTTAATTTTTTTCCAGCAGAGGAGAGACATTTTCCATAATGAAAATAGGAAATAAGGACACAATAGGTATAGGGGCAGATAATTTTGAAGATGTACAGATACAAATTTCAGGATGTTTGTACCTAATATCTTCTATTTACTCTACACGATGGAAGTTGAGATAGTCTCTTGAGAGGGAGGTCGCAGTGGTGACCCAGGAGGTTTAGGCATAATGGACATTGAAATGGCCACTGTAGACAATGGGTGGGGCTGTGCTGAAGTTCAGTGAGTAGAGGCATCATGGTTCAGGTGGCTCATAACACTTGTGCTAGACACAGCCCCTAGGAGAAGGAGACTATCAAGAAATAAGCAAAAGCTCTTTTTTTGCCAAGTGGATCAGGGTGCAGAATTCTAGCCATAAACAAGTGCTTAAAGAACTAGTAGAAAATTTCAGAAAGGCCCAGTTATAATGGCTGGACAAGAACAGTGGAGGTTACTGGAAACTATTATAACCTGATCAGCCTGGGAGAGCCCAAACTTACGGTATATGACTGGTTCCTAATCCCACCTGCAGATGGAATTGGGAATCTTATTCATTCATTCATGTTTCAAGTATCAACTTCTACAACTACTAGAATAAAGCCTGATATGTTGTGGATGCTCAATAAATATTTGTTGATTAATAAATAGTATGCACATTGTTAGGCACTGAAGATACATACATGCTGAAGAAAATAGACAAGGGACAAGCCCAGTATACTTTGAGACCCAAAGGAGGATCATCTGACCAGGCTTGAGAGTTCAGAGAGGCCATCCCAGAGGAGATGAGATTGGAGTTTGTGTTCAGTGTGCCAAGGATGAGGCAGGGTTGCTTTATTTTCTTAAGAATAGCTTCAGGTGGGATAAAGTAGGTGAGATTGACACTGAGAAATTCAGTGTCAACCCTGACCTTCTCCCACCAGAGAAAAGTTGCACGAGGCAGGGAAGTACAACAGAAGCTAATAGTTTAAGGAGGCCTTACACACACGGAGAGCTACCTGCCTGCTTTATGAACTGCATCAAATACCACGTATTTCAATTCCAAAGTTGAATGCTATGGAATTAAGAACAGTCAATTAATTCAAGAAATAGTGAAAGTCCTGAATTTGGGGATGGAAGAGAAGGTTTTTTCACTTGGTGTCATTACTTGAGTGATGTCGCTAACCACTGCAGGTGAGCTGCTAAATATTTCCACCTTTGTTTCCTTTTCAACAACATGGAATTTTTGTTGCCACCTTCCCACATGATATATAAATTAGTATTAAGGAAAGGACTCAGAATGCTTCAAGTAGGGAACACTAAGTAAAATTTACTTTCCTATTCTAGATAAGTATTCAGCTACATTCTCTGGAAAACACATTTCTTTGGAGTAGTCCATAATTTAGATATCAGATTATGGAGTAGAAATGGCTGTTTTTCTGATGAGATAGAATAAACTCTTGCTCTTTCAGGTTTGATATTTTAAATTGCTAGACCTAATTCTTGCTAACATATCGTTTTACATTTGATCTGGTATACTTGCTACAAATAACCTGCTAATTATTAGAACCTTTCCCAAAGAATTATTAACTGATAAATTCACTGGCCAGCATCTAATGCTTAAAATGAGGCTGAGGGAAAAGCAGTTCTTCACTGGCTCACACCAGATTCCAGAAATATATCTGAATCTAATCTGAGGAAAAAACTGAAAATATATTCATTTGTAAGTATTTTGTGTTTTTAAGGTACTTTATCATGTATTAATTTAATAACTCCTCACAATAATTCTGAGTTAAATATTATAATTTACCAATTGTATAGTTTAGGAAACTAAGGAGGTTAAAGTAACTTGGCCTCAGGCCAGCAGCTACTGTAGCAGAGTCAAATCACCAGGGCTGCCTTGCTCACAGAAATATTATCTGTGCTAACCCCTTTATTGTAGGAAACTGCTCCCCAATCCCAACCTCCAGCATTTGGACTGATTGGAAACCGCCTCATGTTATGTGACCTTAATCTCCTGGGCTACACTGACTGACCTCAGAGTGGCCATCTGACAGAAGCTGGACTAATTACGGCAAACCTCCTGACCCAGGACTTGAATGCAAGAGGAGAGCCTAGTCATTTGGAATCTTTCCTCACATTTTCACTAGGAGGAGAAGAAGGATGGAGGATGGTGATGTAGGGAGAGACTCCTCTTTGCTGGTTGGGAAGCTGTTCACAGGGGAGGCAGGGGCAACTGAAAGTTGTTGTGATAGGTACCTTGAGAGCTCTGGTCCTAGAGAAGGAAGCTGACATACAGACAAAAATGGCAATGAAAGAGAGAAACCCGGCAGCATTCCTACCCCAGGTCCAGTTGTCCTTGGTGACAACTGTATTTTTGTCCTTCTGCCAGTTTGCTTTCCTGAGCCAATAAATGTCTCATTTTCTTTTGCCTAGGCTAGTTCTAGTTGGATTTCTGCAACTTCCTTCAGGAGTCATGACTAACACAACTGGAAAGAGGCAGAAACTGAATTCAAGTGAATTCTCTTACCTGAATTTCCATGCTATTTCCACCAAAGCACAATTTCCATCATGCCTCTACTCTGGGGGCCTCAGGTCCTACTGGAATCAACATGTCATGGTCATTTATACTGACAAGACCAGATCAGTTGTGCCAGCTGCAAGTTTCTGGCTTTCCCTCTTGGCTCTCATGATTTATGCTTCCTGATTATTCTAGACCAGTATTTCTGGTTAAAAAAAAATTAAATTAAAAAGGCAAACATCCAGGTAGACTCAGGATTAGCTAAATTTGGAATTAAGTTGCTCAGATTTGAACATTTGGAATTTGTTTTTTATCTGCTTTTAGATCTCAGATACCAGCTTTTCTCTCTTTGAGTAATCAAAGCAAAATAAGTGAAAATATGAAGGATTTTTTTCAAACATGGATTTTGATGGTCTCATAGAAGAGTTAATTTTAGAAATATAGCCAGTTCACTTTGGTTTAACTACATCCTTTGCTCACTTTATTCACTAGAATAAGATGACCCCTTCTTCCTGAATGACAGGAAATGGTTTTTCAATTTTCTGAATACACACATAAGCTACTATTGCATAATCTATTCCAACCTCTTTCAAAATCTTTCCCTAATTCATCTATTTGTTTGATAGAACATCTTGGTTATTTCAATATTATAGAATCCTTGACCTTAACTCTTTATTCCTAAATAACAGTATTTAAGAGTAGATTTCCACGGCGAAAGTATTTGTGTGTTTATATACATGCAATGTGTATATTATATGCAATTTAATATAAACTTTGTCTTTAATAAGTTGTGAGCCTTTTTGCATAGAAGTAAGACACTGAATTAAATGACTTTCTTCAAGTTGGGTAATTCTGATTATCTTCTTCATAACAACTTTGTAACTGATACGTTTTTAACTCTATTCAAATTGGAAGTGAAGAAATTCATTTATAAGAGGTTATATAATGCACTCAACAGTTGCATATCATTATCATGTTATTAGGATATATAATTTACGAAAAGCAAATATTTCTGCATAGTTGTTCTTGGCCATTTGGCTGTGGCCATTTTCATTGAACAAATTGGCAAATCAGCAATAAAAATAATGACAGCAACAAATACCCATTTGATGTAAATATTCAGTAAAGAATAGTAAAGACAAAACCAACCTGAGATCCATAAATTCAGTTAAGAAAGTGACAAGGTTATAGTGAAGATATGTAAAAGGGCAAGTCAAATTCTGCTTGTGTGCTCATGGACCTGTAATGATGTGTGACGAGATTCAGTGCCAAGCCAGTTTTAGCAGTCTTTCTTTTTTTCCTTACCATGTTCACAGCCTCGATCACTACCAACAGAGGTAATACAAGGCAATAGAGGCAAGAGGCACAACCAATAAAAGGGTAGTAGGCCCTTGCTTGGGTTTTCAAGTTAATATCTGCTCTGGTTTATGGGCTTTCTATGAGTATATGCTATTTCTTTTTCTTTGCCAAGTCACCTATATCTCAAGTCTTGGCTTAGGACATGTGGTAGGCAGGGAAGCATGCCACTGGCTCAGAGAGAACTGTGTTTGTTACCCTTGTTCTCTGTTATTTTTACTGTATAAAGCATAAAGAACCCTGCAATTACAATGCTTAATCATTTATACTCTAGGGCTGAGGAAGGGAAGGATTATTTCCTCTGTTTTTTTATTACTACTTTTCCTATGGTCTTTCTGCTTTGCTAAACAGTTAGATTTCAAGATATTACTTAACAAAGCAATGATCTACATGTTGATGTCTGACATGCAAATAATCCCCAAGAATAACTGGAAGTTTTAAGTAATATTTGAAATATCAAATTACTTAAATATCCGAAATAACACAGAGATAAGAAATAGAATTTGTTGGCCGGGCGCGGTGGCTCACGCTTGTAATCCCAGCACTTTGGGAGGCCGAGGCGGGCGGATCACGAGGTCAGGAGATCGAGACCACGGTGAAACCCCGTCTCTACTAAAAATACAAAAAATTAGCTTGGCGTGGTGGCGGACGCCTGTAGTCCCAGCTACTCAGAGAGGCTGAGGCAGGAGAATGTCATGAACCCGGGAGGCGGAGCTTGCAGTGAGCCGAGATTGCGCCACTGCACTCCAGCCTGGGCGACAGAGCGAGACTCCGTCTCAAAAAAAAAAAAAAAAAAGAAATAGAATTTGTTGTAGAAGTCACACTGGTCACCAGACAGAAGCAAAACATTGTGTGTAATCACTGCTCTAAACTTGGTGGATGATTTTGAAGAATTTGAGAAATTACTTCTTTCTAAAGAACTTAATAGAGGCTCTGAATAGCTGAAAACTAAATGAATAAAATTAAACTACTATATTACACAGGTCAACTTTTTCCTCCCTTATAAAACCCAAGTATTAATTATGCATCAGACTGCATTGATTGCTACATATATACCTTATGCGTAATTTTTATATGTATATTTTTTCTTGCTTAATGTTCACAGCAATATGCATGGATCAGGCATTACTATCCACATTTTGCAAATGAAAAGTCTAGAACTTAGAGCAATTAAGAAGCTTTCCCTCAACAGTAAACAGACCCAAGATTTGAAGCTAGGTGTGTTGGCTAAATCCTCATACCTAACCCCCATATTATAGTTTTTCCTTTGTGGGTTTTTTTGAAAAAAAAAAAAAAAATTTTAATCTGCATTTTATATTGTACAAAAGTGAACCAGCTAAAGCCTTCATTCTTTCTAATTACTATTTGCTTCTGAACTAAAGCTATAAACTTTTATTATATTTGGTGAGCATTTTTGAATTAAACTAGAAGATTAGAATACAAGTTCATGAACACACAGTATAAAACACTTTTTAAAAGACACTGGCACACTTGTTCTCACCTAGACAACAGATCATAGTTTGAAAATCTGTTTTTGTGGAAAAAAATTGAACCCTAGTTCTTGAATTAGCTATCCCAGTACCCATGTTGAAATAGCTCAAAAACATTCCTAGGAAAAATACTCCTAACTTAGTGGGAGTGGTCTTATGATAAAGGGTGAATTACTTTTGCTTTATGCTTTTATTTTTACTTATACCCACACCGCAACTCATGACTGCCTGAAGTTCAGACTTTGTCCTTCAGGAACAATAAACTTTGTTTTTTGAGATGGAGTCTGGCTCTGCCACCCAGGCTGGAGTGCAGTGGCGCAATCTCGGCTCACTGCAACCTCCACCTCCTAGGTTCAAGCGATTCCCCTGCCTCAGCCTCCTGAGTAGCTGGGATTATAGGCGCCCTTTTTTTTCCTTAGTCATCTGTTACTCTTAGTTGCTGGTAATGGAGAGGAAATGGTCTTACATCATTTTTCAAGCATGTTTAGTATTAGGTCATTCTTAGTGGATGGAAGGAAGTTGAATGCTTGGAATTTAAGTGACTTACTCAAGATTACAGCAGTGAGTCATTTACTCAGCCAAAACAGAGCAAGGAACTTACTGGATACAAGTGTGGTGTGCCCTGGCAGCTCCATCTGCCCTTTCTTTATTGATGCCTTTTCAAAACTATGGGCTTTTTGTGAAGGCCAGGTGGGTTTGCCCTTGAGTGTGACCACCACTCTGCTCTGAGATACATCAACTTGAATGAGGATTTGTTTTGATGGTTGGCATGTAAGCCTCAGAGTTTTATTTTGAGATGTCAAATCTAAAAGTGAAGATTACATGTAGATTGCCAATTTCTTTGAACAAATTTTGCCCTAAAAGTTTATTGTAAAAATTAACCAGGCATGGTGGTGGGTGCCTATAATCTCAGCTACTCAGGAGGCTGAGGCAGGAGAATCGCTTGAACCTGGGAGGCGGAGGTTGCAGTGAGCCGAGATTGCGCCACTGCACTCCAGCCTGGGTGGCAGAGCCAGACTCCATCTCAAAAAACAAACAAAGTTTATTGTTCCTGAAGGACAAAGTCTTCGAACTTCAGGCAGTCATGAGTTGAGGTGTGGATATAAGGAATGGAGACAATGTGCCCCACTGCCCTCTTGTTTTGAAACATAGCTTAAAACCATTACCCATTCACTTGGTATAATGTAGTATTTCAGGATAGGCACGGTTAGCTCTGACTCACACAGGTATCACTGTTGTCTGGACATGAACGATTTCTAAAGTTCATTTCTCATGAAATATGTTTTTATTTGCAGGGCTTTAGAGCTTTGAAATTAATTCTACATTATACATTGATGATTCTTTTGTCAACTTTGTTTTTCTCTGTCTATTCCTAATTCTATCTACCATATAATTTCTGTTTAGTAGTTTTTTCCATTACAATTTTTTTCCATGAACTGTGATTACATAAAATTAGCCTTGTTGACTTGTACTTTGATATCTTTCTTGAGACAAGCCAGCGATGACCCCAGTTGGACTGGAACAACAGACCACTTTGTTGGTGTCTCTTAATACAGCCAATACTAATAGGAAGCTTTATCTTTCTTAAGTATCTCCTTTCGCCTCCCCTTCACAGAACCTTACAGGGACCCCATGGATCAGCAATATTGCTTATTAAATATAATTTCAACTTTTAATAACATTTTCTAAATTCTTCTGATCACTTCCTACTTTCCTTACATAATGACAGCCATTGCACATCAGAATACAGGCCCTCAGTCCAGCAATGTGATTTTCGTTCCTATGCTCAGGTCATATGATATTCCTCAAAGCAGTTGCTCCCTCTACTAGTCATTCTTGGAATGTACTTCCACCCCCACTCCAATGACATCTCTCACCTCCTGTAAAAATCATTTTCTGCTGTGATGTTCTTATCTGCCCATGATAGTTATTATATTTATTGTCTTCAGAGAGTAGAAAACAGACAAAGACCAAGAGGGTAACTGTAGTCAGTTTAATTCTGTCTCATTATCACTTCCCATCAGCGATCCACATTCTCCCAACCATACATGACAACTTACCTGCATCTGTAACTTTATGTTTTGCCCTCTTTCCTATTACAAGAGGTGAATTGTCCATTTTTTTTTCTTTTTTTTTGAGACAAGGTCTCACTCTGTCACCCAGGCTGGAATGAAATGGCACAATTACGGCTCACTGCAGCCATAATCTCCCAGGCTCAAGTGACCCTCCCACTTCAGCCTTCTAAGAAGCTGGGACTACAAGCATGTGCCACCATGCCTGGCTAATTCTTGTATTTTTTATAGAGATGGGGTCTCCCTATGTTGCCCAGGCTGGTCTCAAACTCCTGGGTTCAAGAAGTCTGCCCACCTAGGCCTTCCAAAGCACTAGGATTATAGGTGTGAGCCACTGCTCTAGGTCCATGGGCTTTCTTCCTGCAGTTATCCTCTATTTTTCTCCATTGCTGTTGTTTTTTCCTTCCTTCCTTCTTTCTTTCTTTCTTTCTTTCTTTCTTTCTTTCTTTCTTTCTTTCTTTCTTTCTTTCTTTTCTTTCTTTCTTCTTTCTTTCTTTCTTCCTGATGGAGTCTCGCTGTGTAGCCCTGGCTGCAACTTCCTCCTGCTGGGTAAGTGATTCTCCTGTCTCAAAACCCCGAGTAGCTGGGACTACAGGTGCCCACCAACATGCCAGGCTAATTTATGTATTTTTAGTAGTAGAGACAGGGGTTTCACCATGTTAGCCAGGCTAGTCTTGAACTCCTGACCTCAGGTGATCCGCCTGCCTCGTCCTCCCAAAGTGTTAGGATTACAGGCATGAACCACTGCACCCAGCCCTGTTTTCTACTGGAGTTTTTCCATCATCATAGAAACATGCTGTGCTTTTTTTCTCACATCAAACAAAAGCAAAATACCTTGCAAACAGAGACAAGCACAATAAAACAACTTCTGTGGTCCTTTTCTTTGCTCCCTTTTAACATAAAAATTTGTCTACACTTGCTTTCTTCAGTTGCTCTCTACTGCTGCATGGAAACCATTTATTGTCATGGTCACTATGTTGCTTAAGCAAGAATCTTTGAAGTCATCCTGGACTTCCTTCTTTCCTTTGCACTCCACAAACTATGGCTTGCAGGACAAATTGGCCTGTCGTGTGTTTCAGTAAATAAAGTTTTATTGGAACACAGTCATGGCCATGTGTTTGTCTTTCTGTGACAACTTTTGCATTACAATGGCAGAGTTCAGACGTCCTAATGGGGACTGCATGGCCCTCAAAGCCTAAAATACTTACTATTTGGCTTGTTATAGAAAAAGTTGGCCAGCCCCTACACTAAAATATAAATCTTACAAAGAAAAGTGCTTTGTTTTGTTCCCTGCTATATCTCCAGTGCGTAGAAGAATACCTGGCACTTAGCAAAGCTTAACAATTACTTGCTGCAAAAAGGAAAAAAGAAAGAATGAATAAGTAGTCTATGTCACCATCTTGTTCTTTACTCTCTCTCATTCAATCTTTCTCGGTTCTCATTGTCCTTTCTCCATTTTCCATAAACTCTCTCCTTGGATTTGTTTCTTCCATTAAGCTTTTTCTTCATGCTCATCAAATTTCCAATAGGAGGAAAAGTCCTAAAAATAGCTAAACAAATTTTGGAAATATGAAGCTGAAGTTAGAGAAATTTTTCCTTTGGCAATAGTATTAAAAATGTGTTCATCAATGAGAACACATGGACATAGGGAGGGTAACATCACACACAGGGGCCTGTCGGGGGTGTGGGGGCTAGGGGAGGGATAGCATTAGGAGAAATACCTAATGTAGATGACGGGTTGATGGGTGCAGCAAACCATCATGGCGCGTGTATACCTATGTAACAGACCTGCACGTTCTGCACATGTATCCCAGAACTTAAAGTATAATTTTTTAAAAAGTGTTCATTTTTTCTTTGCTAGTGTCTGCATCATTGAGTTCATTTTGGAGAGAAGACTGTCAAGAGAGAAATGATATTTCTTTTAATAGGTACTCTTGGCAATTTTTGCTAATAATTTTAGCATTTCTTTTACCACATGAAGTTTGATTTCTATAGAGTAATCCCCTTTTATGTTTTGTTGATTGGCACTTTTTATTATTGATATATAATATGTTTACCCTATCTTCAGTTTTTGCTCATGAGACTTTATCCAAAAACTAAACTCTACTGGCACATACAGTTCTTTTGATTTCACAACTTACCCATGCCGGAGATACTTCCCATACTAACTTTGATCTCTTGCAGATGTGAAACAAAACCCTATACTAGAACTTTCAATGTCCTTACTTAAAACAAAAGAAAATAAATAAAAATCTCATCTGGATCTGATTATTCCCAGGTGACTAAAAATTCTGTGAACCTGTGGAGACTGGAATGTACTGGCAAGAGAGAGCCTGGGTTATCTATTGGAATCTTGGATTCTGTTTTTAAAATAGGAGGTTAAAGCTCTAATGTGTCCAAAAATAATCTCAAGTGTGGGTTATTACTACTCCCTTTGA
This sequence comes from Symphalangus syndactylus, assembly GCF_028878055.3. NCBI lineage: Eukaryota > Metazoa > Chordata > Mammalia > Primates > Hylobatidae > Symphalangus > Symphalangus syndactylus. The sequence goes on from NC_072426.2 coordinate 55,410,550, forward strand.
GGGAAATTCAAAATTGCATAATATCAGATAAAAATAAAAACATGTGGCTCTGAATATACAGTTATTCCTGTGCTATAAGTGGATGCATCAACACTGACCTGTCAGAGATGTCCTGATAAGGTCATTTTTGTGAGTTGGTTTTAATGCCAAGAGAACTTCATGGTTCCTAGGTCAATGTGATTTGCTGCTGCCTTATCACGAGTAATGAAGAGGATATTTGATTCTTCTCTCTGTCTCTAGTTCTGACTTCATTTATTTCACTGAATTCTGAGGTTTACCCCTAGCAGGTCTCCAGTTCACATTCAACCTTCAACCTCACTGAGAGAGTGCTACAGCTCCTTAGTGATAATGTACTTGGGTCTTATAATTAGTGATGATGGCAGAGAAGAGATTCTTGATGAGGATGTTTATTTCTGAATGTCTAAACAAATTTCTTAGTTTATTTCAAAATGCAATATATGTAAATAATAAAAGTTTTATCTTTACTAATTATGGCAGCCCTACATGCCATCGATGTATCTTAGTTTTCTAATTACCGAGCTGGCAAAGACAACTAAGATACTGGAGAGTTAAAAGATTAATCCTACACCGCATAATGGAAAGCATTAATTTTTACAGTTGTTTTTGTTTTGTTTTTGAATTCCAATAAATTCTTTATGCTTATTTTGCGTAAATTTCTGTATACTACACAAAATAAACTAAATTTACTAAATCTACTAACTTCATTAAATATATTCATTATTTTTTGATGAAATGGAACCTGTATTTTACATGACAGCATGATATCATTGAAAGAAATCAGTTCCTTGGAATCAGGAGATCCAGTCCTGAAAAATGGTTCTATTTTGTGATGTTAAACAAGTCATGTAACTTCTCTGAGACTTGGTTTCCTCATCACTAAGAGGACAGGGTTGAACTGGGGAATCTCTTTTCCCTTCCAACATTCATTGTTTCACACTCTATTTTAGGCCTCTGGAGTGTGTGTATGGAAACAAATTCACATGCTGAAATCTAGGTATAAATTCCTATTTCTCTTTTTTGTTGCTTACTTTCAACGTTTCCTTCAAAAGAAGGATAAAATTACATCTATTTAGCTTGTTCATCTTTTGTTATTCCAAAGGCACACCCAACCATGGGGTCAGTGAGAAAATGTTCAAACATTTGTAAATAATCAATTTTCCTAATGTGAAGGCCAACTCAGCAGAGTCTTAATCAGGGCAAGGCAAAGAAAACAGTCTAGCCTTTAAGAGATCCAAATTCGGATTCTTTGTTAACTTTATCTTCTTTGTTTCTCTTTCTTCTACAGCAATGTTTACAATGTTATAATGTACAGCAATGTTACAGAAAAAAAGTGGAGAAAGATAATGCAACTACCTCATTGACATATATATCTCAGCATAATGATTTAAATACTGTGACTTTATAGTAGGCTGATCACCAAGCAAGGTGATCAGGCACTTGGCCCAATATCAGACTGCACAAACTACAAAGGATAACCTGGTGTATTGGGTGCTCAAACTAAGCCTGTTGCTAAAACAACTTAAAATGCAAATTGAAAAAAAAAATGAGTTGTGTCCATGAGCTAGAACATGCAGGCTATAAATTAAATGAAGGTGGAGACCTAGAGAGGTAAGCCAACTATCAGAATATATCTTCTGAGAGTATTTCCTGCCCCAGAATGAACTTGAACTTTAGTTTGTATATCTTTGCAGTTTTATGGGGATGGAAAACAAAGTCTAGGGCTTGCCAAGTATGGAAAGCTTAATAAGAGACACACCCTCTATAAAGTAAAGACACTAGAGAACTATATCCTTAGTGATATACAAGGTGAACTACAAATTAACATGCATGTCCTGTGCACATTGCCCCTCTCTAGGTATTTCAAGGAAAACTGCCTGTATTAAACCTTGGTAATAAGCAGAGTTGAGAAAAAAAATCCCCTGAGAATGTCTAACCATAAACTAGCTTTCATATGTATTTGAAGACAGAATTACCATTACCTGGGGTGGCTTGAAAAATCTTAAGCCAAGAGTTAGTTTCAAGTGATCTTAGGCTGATAATGTAAAGACACATGACAGAAACAAATGAAAATCCCTTCTATTGGAACCCATCTTTTCCCCAGGTCTTAAAGGTTTTCATTAACAGAGCCCTCCCAAAATGAGCAGCTCGTTGCATATATATACACACACACACGCACACGCACACACACAATACATGTATGAATTGAATAGTGGATTAGACACAGCTCACAAAAGAATATAGTAGCTCTGAAGATACTATCCAAAATGAAGTTCAGTGAATAAAAGAAAAGAAAAGGAAAGAATAAAGGAGAGGTTAAGAGACTTGGAGACTAGTATGAAGAGACGCTAACATAAATCTAATCCGTGTTGCAGAAGAAGATGGAGACAATAGACAGCAGCAGTTTCTAAAAAGATAATAGTTGATCTAATAAAAGACACCAATCTACAAAACCAGGACGCTTACAGAAGCCCAAACAGGATGAATAAATCTATAGAACAAATCTATACCTAACTGTATCATTGTGAAACTGTAGAATACCAAGATAAAAAGAAAATATGAGAGGCAGCTCTAGGGAGAGAATCATAAGTTATAAAGTATACTGAAGAATCAGGTGGTAAGCATTTTGAGGCTGTAATAATGGGAGTTATGAGAAAGGGGTAAGAGAAAAAATAGATTTGATAGGTTTAATATTTACCAACATCCTACTATGTACCAGGAGGCCTTGATATGTACCAGTTAATTCTTTGACAATCCTATGGTATGGATGTAAGTATTATAGGTAAGACACTGAAACTAAAAGACTAATTTTTCACAATCATAAAGCTAGCAGTGGTGAAATTGGGTTTCACATCCATGTCTATTTGTCACCAGAGCTTGTGCTTTTGTTTTGTTTTGTTTTGTTTGTTTGTTTTATGTAGAAGGAATAAGAGTAATAAGCAAGCAAATGAAATAAAGAAAGAAATTCATTGTAGCATCTTTTATGAGGCCCTCGCAGTCACTGGGAAGGAGAGAATTCTGAAGTTAACCATAGCCTGGATAAACTTAACAAAAGCACAGAGGATCCTTAGTATGACAGATTTAGCATTGTAGGTTTGTGACATCTGAGGTTAGCCGCAAAGGCAATGACATATATTACTTTATAATAAGGATAGTTAATAGTAAAGCATATGCTTTTCCTTCATCTGTTAATTCAACAAAAGTATACAAAACTTCCAGTTGGGTTAAGAACTGCATGCCTCCTTTCACAGACAGGCTACTAGGGGACATGGATTAGCAAATAAGAAATTACAAGATATTGAATGTTAGGTAGAGGCAAGTAGGGGTACTGTGGAAAACATGTAGAAAGCAGAAAGTTTTGTTGGGGGTGGGAGGTGGGAAGGCATGTTCAGAGAAGGCTAGAAGCCTGAAGGAGAGTGGTGAAAATTAAATGCTCTTAGCACAGCTTTGTGTTGCAAGGCTGCTTTGAAGAGATAAGATCGGCCGGGCACGGTGGCTCACGCTTGTAATCCCAGCACTTTGGGAGGCTGAGGCGGGCGAATCACGAGGTCAGCAGATCGAGACCATGGTGAAACCCCATCTCTACTAAAAATACAAAAAATTAGCCGGGCGTGTTGGCGGGCGCCTGTAGTCCCAGCTACTCGGGGAGGCTGAGGCAGGAGAATGGCGTGAACCCGGGAGGCGGAGCTTGCAGTGAGCCGAGATTGCGCCACTGCACTCCAGCCTGGGTGACAGAGCGAGACTCCGTCTCAAAAAAAAAAAAAAAAAAAAAAAAAAAGAAGAGATAAGATGGAAGAAAATGGAACATGTTACCCACCATCTTTATTTCAACAAGGGCATAGCTTGCTCCCCACTAGTGTTCAGGTAACATTTGGTGGGAAGAGGACGGGCCTCACGGGAGACTAATTACACTAGATGCTAAGAGTGTCTTAGTGAAGGACGGATCCTAAGGGAACAGGTAGACAAGGTTTTCCCAGTTTTAAAGCTTTGAGGATGATGGGCTGGTGGGTTTTTTGAATATGGGGAGGATCTGTTACTTGTGTACCTGAAATTTTTGTTGGTGTTTGTAACCCCCACTGCCTTCTAAGGAGGCTGGCCTTTGGGAACAGGAGGAGAGGAGCAATGAAGCAGGGCACCCTGGAGGGGAAAGAGGGAGACCACTGGTAGTAACATGGCAGGAAAGAGGAGTCTGGAGAAGAGAAATGGTGAAACGTCCAACAGGAATTTTCTAGTGGTCATCTGTGGGATATGGGTTGTTAACTTTCTTGTCTTTTGTTTCCATAAAATCTTATGTAAATTCCACAGTTCGTAATATCTTTTTGTGAAGTGGATTAATTATTTTGAGGGAAAAGCAGATGTTGGGAAGCTGGAAGAGAAGGACAAGAGGACGGGAAAAATCTGGATCACCCTTGACCACGATCTGCTGGGTCTCCAGTAGCCCCCAAGGATCTCTTAAGTCACCAAGGATATTTTTACAAATCTGGGGAGAGAATGGTGAAGTTAAAATGCCCTTGAGTTAAAACTGAAAAGGGTGTTTTCTCTAAAATCTCAATGGGACATCAGGATAGAACTGCTTAACCTAGATGCCAAATTAAGGCACACACTGGGGAGAGAATCATTCTTCCCTCTTTGGCCAAACACTAGGCATGCATTGTGGAGCAAACTCACCATGGTCCCTTGTATAGCAAGCCGTAGCACAAGCTCTGGCAGAAGAGTTGTGCCTCTAGCCTAAGCATGTCAGGACATCTACTTTGGGCATTTGGATTTGCCATTTTTAGCCTGGTTTTAAAAAACAAGAAAATATCAGTACAGAGAGGTTAAGAAAGTTGCTCAGGGTCACTAAGGAAGGAAGTGACACAACTGAGATTTGAACCCAGGCTGCCTAACTGCAGAGTCAGGCTCTTCACCACCATCTTAGATTGTGACTAAGAGGGTAGCTTCTAGAATCAGACACCTGGGCTGATCTCAGTCTCCACCATTACAGTTAATAGACTGCAAGCTCCACTGAAGTATTCTACTGGGCAAGGCAAGGAGAATTTCTGCTTCATTCATCACCGTACACTCAGCAGGTGTTACCTGGTAGGTATTCAGTGAACATTTGTAGAATAAATAAAATCAGATGTATCACCACGTACATAGGATGTCCTCACTAATCTGGACTAGAATTCTCAACTCTGTACATGTCAGTAGAATGTACAAGCCAGAGCAGGGGTATTTAAAATTGTTTTGCTTTAGAAGATGAAACCAAATTATCACTAATAGACTCACGGAAATTAAAGAATCATGACACACCACCTTTATAGATGAGCAAACAGACTCATAGTGGTAAGGGACTCTCCTAAGGTCACAGCATCAGTAAGGGCCAGAAAGGTGTTAGTGTAGGCAAGCTGAGAGACAGAGAGAGAGAGAGAGAGAGAGAAAGTTGGAAGTTCAGTTCCAACCAGCTTTTTTAAAATGTAAAAATCACAAAACCCAGAAAAACAATTATCCTAATTTCAGCATATATGTATGGGAATATGGTGGCTCCATAGTCTCTTCTTTGCTTGAGGCCCTGAAAATCTGAATTCTGCCCTGGCCAGAACCAGGAACTGGACTCAGCCCCGCCTCTGACTGCCTGTTGTCTTCCTCCCTTTTTGCCAGGTAGAGCTATTGGACCAGGGCCTGACATACTGAGTAAATGTTGAGGAAGGGGTGGGGTAGGGAGAAGGAATGTGGATGACCAGATCCCAGCCCATTATTTCTTTTTTGATGCTCAGGGAAGCCACAGGTGACATAAGGAAGAATTGGACTCATTAATCATATTTACCGCCTTTGTTGCATGTCCTTCCTCCCTTTTTCTCTTGCTTCTAACTTCCCTCTTCCTCCCACTTCTGACTGCTACAGACATTTTACCCTGGAATTTCAATCATGTTGCAGGATCACTGTGAACCTGATGACGTGGAGTAAGCCAATGCGATGCATTTTCTGTTGGTAGCTCAGAATCATGGTATTCTGATACCATAAAGTATTTGTCATCTTTATTTTCCTTCCTTCCTTGATAATTTACTTCTTTTTTTTAGAGGATGTGAAGGACAGTGGAGAGACAGAGAACACTTGTATTTTACTTTAGGGGACCACTGAGGGAGTGGTGTTGACCCACCCCCACTCAACACTCAGTCCAGCCAGGCCAGCCCAGGAGGAAGTCGTGTAGCCGCCAATCTGCCCTGAATCACTGTTGACTTTTCCTTAGCTTTGTTTACAAAATTCATGACCACAGATAAATGGTACAACTCCTGGAATCAGGTTTTGTAGGACTTGAAATGCATACAATTTGAGGGCCCAAAGATATATATATATTATTTTGTATTTGAAAATATTAAATGAGCACAGGACTTTAGGAGGTCTATAAATCAGATTCTTTAAACTACATTAAACTGGCTTAAACTATATCAGTTTCAGGGTAAATCCATATCATCTGTGACATCTGTGACACAGAGTGGGCTTGGGAGTGCTTTTGACTTTTGGACTGCAAGTTTTTATTTTGTGACTATAAATAAGCTATGAGGGCAGAGATGACCTTTTCCACTTTTCCAACATTTAGCCACAGCCACTCATGGTCCATAATTCATGGTCCATGAATTATGTTTGTGTCTATCAAAGAATCAGATAAGCAAGCATTGTGCTAGACTTGTGGGCTTACTATACTAAAAGGGCTATGAAAAATAGCCTGTATTGGAAGCAGTAGGGACATAAAGGGAAAAAAAGTCAGTTCTATTTGGGGCAGAGGAAGGGTAATGAGTAAAAAAGAACTTCAAGGACAAGTTAACCCATAAATTGTGGCTTGCACAAGGAGTGAAGGTGTGGGGGTGGTGTTGAAAGGCATCTCAAGGAGAGAGAACATGATGAGGTAAAGCATGGAGTTTGAAACCACATAAGGAGATTGTAGGATTGTAAGTAGTTTGGTATGGGTGAGGTATGAAGCACAAGAGGAAGAGGGGCAACTAGCAAGAGGTAAAGCTGAAAGGCAGAAAGATGAGATACTAGAGGGCTTCACAAGAGTTTGGACTTTAGCCTGTGAACCGTGGGAGCCGTTGATGACTTTATAGCAAGGGAATAATATAATGTGCATTTTTATAATATTATTCCAGCCTCAATATGAAGAACTGACTGGAGATGCAGGCAGTGAGACCTTTTGGCCCTATTGCAGTTGTCTCAGGGAAAGGTGATAAGGGCCTGATCAAATGCTGTGACAATGGTGGTAAGCAGGGCCAGGTATTCTGAGATGAGAGATGCTAAGAAGATGAAGTTCACAGGGATTGGTGGTTGATGCATTGAATAAGGGCTGGGCTTAGGGAGAAACTAGGGTAATGCTTCTAGTCCTGACATAGGCAGTTGGGTGGTTGGGTGATGGTACCGGGCACTCAGTCTGCAGGAGATGGTCTCATCTGAAAGTGTTGGATCTAAGGTGTCTGAGAATCACTCAAGTGGTAAGAACTAGTGAGTAAATAGATTCAGGGCTGGAGCTGAAAAGATATTTGAAATTGGGTTTGGACATTAATTATCTGTCACCACCATGTAAGTGGAAGCAACTTAGATAATTGTTCATTAGATTACCCAGGGAGGGCCGTCAAAGCAGGGGTTGACAAAGCAAGCAGAAGACAAGAAATAACCCAAATCAGAGCTTAACTGAAGGAGATAGAGACATGAAAAATCTTTCAAAAGATCAATGCATCTAGAAGCTGTTTATTTTTTAAAAATTAGTAAGATAGACCACTAGTTAGGCTAATAAAGAAGAAAAGAGAGAAGATTCAAATAAACACAATTAGAAACGACAAGGGGGATATTACCACTGACCCCACAGGAATACAAACAACCATCAGAGGATATCATGAACACCTCTGTGCATATACACTAGAAAATCTAGAAAAAATGGATAAATCCTTGGACACATACATCCTCCCAAGACTGAACCAGAAAGAAATTGAATGCCTGAACAGACTAATAACAAGTTCTGAAATTGAGGCACTAATAAATAGCCTACCAACTAAAAAATAGCCCAGGACGAGACAGATTCATAGCTGAATTCTACCAGATGTTCAAAGAATAGCTGGTACCATGCCTACTGAGACTATTCCAAAAAATTAAGAAGGAGAGACCCCTCCCTAACTAATTGTATGAGGCCAGCATCATCCTGATACCAAAACCTGGCAGAGATACAACGATAAAAGAAAAATTCAGGCCAATATCCTTGATGAACATTGATGGAAAAATTTTACACAAAATACTGGCAAACCAAATCCAGTGGTACATCAAAAAGCTTATCTACCACAATCAAATAGGCTTTATCCCTGGGATGCAAGATTGGTTCAACATATGCAAATCAATAAATGTGATTCATCACATAAACAGAACCGATGACAAAAACTATATGATTATCTCAATAGATGCAGAAAAGGCTTTTGACAGAATTCAACATCCCTTCATGGTTTAAAAAAAAAACTCAATAAACTAGGTATTGGAAGAACATACCTCAAAATAATAAGCCATATATGACAAACCCACAGTCAACATCATACTGAATGGGTAAAAGCTGGAAGCATTCCCCTTGAAAACCGGCACAAGTCAAAGATGCCCTCACTCACCACTCCTGTTCAACACAGTAATAGAAGTCCTGGCCAGGGCAATCAGGCAAAAGAAAGAAAGAAAGTCCGTCCAGATAAGAAGGGAGGAAGTCAAACTATCCCTGTTTGCAGACAACAGGATTCTATATATAGAAAACCTCATAGTTTCAGCCCAAAACCTTAAATTGATAAACAACTTCAGCAAAGTCTCAGGATACAAAGTCAATGCTCAAAAATCACTAGCATTCCTATACACCAACAACAGTCAAGCCAAGAGATAAATCAGGAATGTAAACCCATTCACTATAGCCACAAAAAGAATAAAATATCTAGGAATACAGCTAACTAGGAAGGTGAACGATCTCTAGAAGGAGAACTACAAAACACAGCTCAAAGAACTCAGAGATGACACAAACAAATGGAAAAACATTCCATGCTCATGGATAGGAAGAATCAATAGTGTTAAAATGGACATACTGGACAAAGCAATTTATAGATTCAATGCTCTTCCTGTTAAACTACCATTGAGATTCTTCACAGAACTAGAAAAAATTATTTTAAGATTCATATGGAACCAAAAAAGAGCCCACATAGCCAAGGCAATCCTAAACAAAAAGAACAAAGCTGGAGATAACACACTACCTGGTCAAACTATACTACAGGGCTACAGTAACCAAAACAGCATGGTACAGGTACAAAAACAGAGATACATAGACCAATGGAACAGAATAGAGAACACAAAAATAAAGCCACACACCTACACCTATCTGATCTTTGACAAACCTGACAAAAACAAGCAATGGGGAAAAGATTCCCTATTCAATAAATGGTGCTGGGATAACTAGCTAGCCATATGTGGAAGATTGAAACTGAACCCCGTCCTTATACCACATACAAAAATTAAATCAAGGTGGATTAAAGACTTAAATGTAAAACCTACTACTATAAAAACCCTGGAAGACAACCTAGGCAATACTTCTCAGGACATAGGCACAGGCAAAGATTTCATAATGAAGATGCCAAAAGCAATTGCAACAAAAGCAAAAATTGACAGGTTTGATCTGATTAAATTAAAGAGCTTCTGAAAAGCAAAAGAAACTATCAACAGAGTAAAAAGACAATCTACAGAATGGTAGAAAATTTTTGCAAAATATGCATCTGACAAAGGTCTAATATCCAGCATCTACAAGGAACTTAAACAAATTTACAAAAAAACAAACAACCCCATTAAAAACTGGGCAAATGACATGAACACTTTTCAGAAGAAGACATACATGCAGCCAACAATCATATGAAGAAAAGCTCAACATCACTGATCATTAGAGAAGTGCAAATCAAAACCACAACAAGATACCATCTCACACCAGTCAGAATGGCTATTACTAAAAAGTCAAAAAATAACAGATGCTAGTGAGGTTGTAGAGAAAAAGAACGCCTATACACTGTCAGTGGGAGTGTAAATTAGTTCAGCCATTGTGGAAGACAGTGTGGTAATTTCTCAAAGACCTAAAGAGAGAAATACTGTTCTACCCAGCAATCCTATTACTTGGTATATACCCAAAGGAATATAAATCATTCTATTGTAAAGACATATGCATGTGTATGTTCATTGCAGCACTACTCACAATAGCAAAGACTTGGTACCATTGCTACTGAAACTACTCCAAAAAATTAAGGAGCAACCTAATGCCCATTGATGGTCAATGGGCAACCTAAATGCCCGTTGATGACAGATTGGATAAAGAAAACATGGTACATATACACCATGGAAAACTATGCAGCCATAAAAAGGAATGAGATCATGCCTTTTGCAGGGACATGGATGCAGCTGGAGGCCATTTTCCTTAGCAAACTAACACAGGAACAGAAAACCAAACACCCCGTGTTCTCACTTATAAGTAGGAGCTAAATGATGAGAATACATGAACACAGAGAGGGGAACAACGCACACTGGGACCTATTGGAGGGTGATGGGACGGAGGAGGGAGATGATCAGGAAAAATAACTAATGGGTACTAGGTTTAATACCTGAGTGATGAACTAATCTGTACAACAAGCCCCCATGACAAAGTTTACCTATGTAACAAAGTTGCACTTGTACCCCCTGAACTTAAAAGTTAAAAAAAAAAAAAGGAAAGCAAGGGTTGGAGATGGAGCACTGACACCAAGAACAGGTGAAGGTAATTTCAATATTTGCACCTTAGGGAGTTTGGGACACCAGCTTTCCATGTCAAATGGTACAAAAGCTCCTGTGCCACTTCCAAAGTGCTTTGTAAGTTTCTTCTGTAGGAACTAAATATTGGGCTGCCTCTAGGTTAAGTCCTGCCTCCCTTTTCAGGTCTCAGCTCAAACGTAACTTTCTCTGTAAAGGACTAGGTGCCCCTGGGATGTGTACTACATTCAGCAAATATCACAGTTTATTTTGCTATTTCATTTACTTTTTTTGTCTCCTTCACTACTCGGAAGCTCTACGAAGGCAGAGAGTTGTAGTTCCCATGTCTATCCCAGTGCCTGCTTCATTATACAGTCAATCCATCATTTCTGACGTGATAACTGTGGATTAAGTGGGTTTCTGCAGGTGATTGCCCCCAGGCAAGAGAGCTAAATAGCTATCAAAATTCCCCTGGGACAAGTCGATGCAGAGCAATGTATATTTAGGCAGAAGCAGACTTTATTATATTTTTGCTGTCTACTTGGAGCCCAGTACATAATGTGGTTCTGTGATGGCATTGATGTTAAGAAAAGTGATCTTTCAGCCACAGAATTGGCATTTATTAAAGCCAGTGCTTAGTAAGTTCAGTCATATAATGTGTGGAGAGCTATGTTTGCTGCCTGTTGGTTTTATATATGAATGAGAAGTGTCTAATAACTGTCCTGGCACCACATCATTAATTTTTTGTGGTACACAGATTAAAAGGCCAGGCTCTGGAGTCAGACTGCCTGGATTTGAATCCTGAATCTTCCACTTATTAATACAAATGTGAGCTCTTGGGGAGGTAAGGTGACAATTCTGTACCTTACTTTCCTTATCTGTAAAATGGAGTTTACAGTAGTAACTTCCTTATAGAATGACTGTGGGGATTAAAGAAGTTAATATGTAAGAAAAGTCTGACAAATGGCAGGCACTCCCAATAATTAACTATTATTATTGCCATCTAGTGGTTCTTTTACTGTAGCAGTGGCTTTCCACAATTAAAGCTTAAAATGTCCATACTTAATTTATTAAGTCCCTCCTAAATGTATTTCTTACCCTGGTCATTCTCATCTCAGTAAAAAGTATGCCATCCATCTAATGGTTCAGATTATAAAAATCTAAACATCAACGGTAACATCTCCGTTTCTTCCACAGCCCACACCAGATACATTTCCAAGGCCTGCTAAGTCTAGCTCTCAAATTTGATTAAAATCTGTGTTTGTTCCATCTCTGATTACTCCACATTAACCACTGTTTGCCTGGACTTCTGCAGGAGCTTCCTAACTGGTCTTTCTGCTTTTGCCTTTGACCTTCTTTAATTCATTGCCCCAATTTTTAAATGCATAGATCAAAACAGTTTACTTCCAGCTAGGAAGCCTCTGACATCCCAGTGCTTTTAAGACAAAATTCAAATTGCTTATAACCTACAAAGCATGCCAAGCCACTCAAGAACTGTGGGTTTGCCTACTTCTCAAACCTTTTGTTGCCAAATTTTTCACCGTCAACTGCTAGGGCCATAGCCACGTAAGCCTTTCTGTTTCTTGTCTACAGCAAACCCTTTCTTGTCGACAAGACTTGCTGTTCTCTGCCTGAAACACTCTTCCTCAACTCCTTACACGGCTGAGCATATTAGCCTTGAGATCTTAGTTAAAATATTAAGTGCTTGGAGAAGGGTTTCTTTCCCATTGCTCTTTCTAAGATGGCCTTTCTTATTTACTTTCTCTTTTATCCACTGCTCATTACTTTCCTGGAACTTATTATTTATGTGTGATTTTTATTATCTGTATATCTTGCTAGAAGCACCTCCATGAGGGCAGAAACCTTATCTACCTTTTCACCACTGTTACCCTTTTGACTAACAGAGTACCTGGCACAAAATGTAAACATAATAAATATTTGTTGGAAGAACTAAAAGACCAAATGAACTCTTTTTGACAAAATTGATTTGGAGATCAAGAAACCGTAGCACTCTCAGTTTATTCATCTATTCGACAAGCATGTATTATGGACCTCCTATAAGTCATTCATGTATTCTTTAGGTGTTGAAAAATAAAAGGTGAGCAAGTCGTCATCTCTAACAGTGACTAGAAATGAAGTGTTATGGAAATGCAGAGGAGGGAGTGACTAACTGCTTAAAGAATGAAATACTTTAATGAGTGATATTTGAGTTGCTTCTTTTTAAATTTTATTTATTTATTTATTTATTTTTGAGACAGAATCTCGCTCTGTCACCCAGGCTGGAGTGCAGTGGCGCAATCTTGGCTCACTACAACCTCTGCCTCCTGGGTTTGAGCAACTCCCGTGCCTCAGCCTCTTGAGTAGCTGGGATCATAGGTGCACATCACCATGCCCAGCCAATGTTTATATTTTTGTTAGAGGCAGGGCTTCACCCTGTTGGCCAGGCTGGTCTTGAACTCCTGGCTTCATGTGATCCACCTGCCTCAGGCTCCCAAAGGGCTGGTATTACAGGTGTCAGCCACTGCACCTGGCCCGTGAGTTGCTTCTTGATGGATGAAGAGGGTCACAGGCTGGGAAAAGAGAAGAATACTTTAGACAGAGAGAAGAGCATGCTCAAACATATAAAGAAGGAAATATAAACAGTAGGGTTGGGGAAATATACTGGCTGGTTGGAGTAGTGGTTCGAAGGGGAGCTGGGAAGATAGATAGACTTGTGCTTGATAAGGCAGTACTGGGCTTTTCAGGAGGGAAAAGGAAACAATTTTGAGAGTTTAAGTAGTTCGACATTAACAGATCTAAGTTTCAGAAATATAATTATTACAGAAAAAAGAATAAAATTGGAGGCAGGGAGACATAGATGGGCTATTTTTATTTTTAAATTTTAAAAATATATTTAGAAGATACAAATGTTTTGTTACACGGATATATTACATAGCAATGCGATCGGGGCTTAACCCTCACCCAAATAGTGTACATTGTATCCAGTAAGTAATTTTTTTTTTCATCCCTCACTCCTCTCACACCCTCCCACCCTTCTGTCTCCAATGTCTATTATTCCACTCTTTATGTCCACGTGTACCTATTAGTTAGCTCCCACTTGGGAGTGAGAACATGCAGTATTTGACTTTCTGTTTCTGAGTTATTTCACTTAAGAGAATGGCCTCCAGTTCCAACCATTTACTGCAAAAGACAAAATTTCAGCCTTTTTTTATGGCTGAGTAGTATTCATACACACACACACACACACATATTTGTATATATATTTCACATTTTCTTTATCTAATCATCTGTCGATGGACACTTAGGTTGATTCCTTATCTTTGCTATTATGAATAGTGCTGTGATAAATATACAGGTGCAGGTATCTTTTTGATATAATGATTTCTTTTCTTTTGAGTATATACCCCAGTAGTGGTATTGCTTGGTAGATTGAATGTTAGACCTATTTTTAGTTTTAGGAGAAATCTCCATGCTATTTTCCATAGACATTGTATTAATTTATATTCCCACCAACAGTGTATAAGCATTCCCTTTTCTCCACATCCTCACCAACATCTGCTGTTTTTTGACTTTCTAATAATAGCCATTCTGACTGATGTAAGAGCTCATTGTGGTTTTAATTTGCATTTCTCTGATGATTAGTTACGTGGAGCATTTTTTGATATGCTTCATGGACATTTGTACGTCTTCTTTTGAAAAATGTCTGCTGATGTCCTTTCTCCACTTTTCGATGAGGTTATTTGTTTTGTTGTTGTTTGAGTTCCTTGTAGATTCTGGATAGTAGTCTTTCCTTTGTCAGATGCATAGTTTGCAAATATTTTCTCCTATTCTACATGTTGTCTTTTAACTCTGTTGATTATTTCTTTTGCTGTGCAGAAGTGTTTTAGTTTAATAGGTCTCATTTGTCTAATTTTTTGTTTTGTTGCATTTGCTTTCGAGGTCTTAGTCACGAATTATTTACCTGGGCCAATGTCCAGAAGAGTTTTTCCTACACTTTCTTCAGTATTTTGAAGTTTCAGGTCTTATATTCAAGTCTTTAATCCATCTTGAGTTAATTTTTGCATGTAATGAGAGACAGGGGTCCAGATGCCATTGTAATAGCTCAAGTGACAGATGATGAGGGCCTAGAGTTGAGTAGTAGTACAAGGAGTAGAGAAAAGTATTTCTGCACTCCATTGGGAGACCTTGGGTATTTGGTTCTAGCTAGATCTCCATTTCCTTTCTGTAAAATGAGTTTTGACTAGATAATGTCTGTGATTGCTTTCAGCATGATGCTCTCTTACGTGCCTTAGAATTTTTCTTTTGCTGTAAATGTATCTGTCTAGTTTCCCAGACATGGGAAGATAAGTCATCTACATCTTTCTATCATGTATATATAGACAAGCATATATAGGCTATGGAACAGAAAGGTTCAAATTCAAATCCCATATGTACTAATTTCTAGTGGTATGACCCTGTCACTTATTTATGCATTCTGTGCACCAGTTGCTTCATCTGTAAAATGGGGATAGCAGTACCAGCCTCAAAAAGCTAAAGAGACTAAATGAGACAACAGAGCTAAATTATTTAGTATAGGGTTTGTTACATTGTGGGTGTCTATAAAGGTATCTATCATCACTATCCTCATCACCATCATTGTTATTATCATCATCTCATCATCATCATTGTTATCATTGTCATCATCATAATCATCATCACTCTTTCTACCTAGGAGAGTGCTTAACACCTAGAAAATACTTAATGCATTCCTGATGAGTGATAGGATGAATGCAGTAAAAGAGAATAATAATTCAGGTAAATTGTGCCAAATCTCTACTTAAGCTTTTCTTTCGATTATTTGAATATTATTTTTGTTAATTATGTGAAAATATATAAGCAACAGCTAAGTCTCCAGTGTAAATCTTCACCTTGCCATATTTAGGAAGCTTCATTTGGAATGACATATGTGACAAAATTAGAGTAGATCATAAGAACATGTGGAAGAATTGCCTGGGTTTTGTGACACATTTTCCAATTATTTCTGTTTGTTTTTGGAAATCCATAATGATTAAATTCTTGTAAATTTTTTTGTCATAGATTTTCACACATAATTAATTGAAAGATTTTTATATAATTCTTGGGCTTTTACTATTTGTGTGGGCATAACAGATTGGCAATTCTCAGATTACAGAGTTGCTTTTGTTAGAATGAGTTACTATTATAGTCAACTCTGGCTTTTTCTGTTTTACTCTTTTAGAAGCACACGTTATTATACATCTTGCATTACTATGTTCTCCTTCATTTTATGTTTCTCCATTTTGAGAGAATTTCAGAGCGATGATAATAATATAGTGCCACCTAAAATTATCCCCTCAATTGACAGTGACCTCACCTCTGTCTGTACAACAGGAAAGGAGGAGGGATGTTAACATAGGCTACGTCTGGAACAAGATTGGTTCAGGTCTATACATAAGTACCTTAAAAGCTTAAGATGGACTCTATAGTACAGCAACAGCAATGTTTGAAAATGGCATTGTGCCAAAGGTAGGATAATATTTCCATCTTAAATCTAGCAGATGTGAGTGAAAAAAGCTCTGCAATTAATTCTTTGAAGAAAGAACTCTACATTGAAAGGAAAGAGAACCTGTTCTCATTCTGCCTTTTAAAATTCCTCCTGAATTTCATTACATGGTCTATTGTTTTCGTAGTCTGTGAGTTTGGAGGACTTACCAACGATATTCCTGTTTTAGTTCTAATCTTTAAAAAATAATTTTGATATCTAAGCATTTTTGTGGCATATTTAATTTTAAATATTTTTGAATCAAGATTCAAGATATTAAGCAACGTCTTGGATTATCCTGCAGCAAAAGGAACTAATCACTCCTTTTTTTTGAGACTACATGACTTGATCTGCCAAATGAAAATTTAAAAAAATGCTTATTCTGTCAACTGGAAAATAAGTGTTCCAAAGACTGTAACTACATCTCTGGCACATATTGATGGCCTGGAGGAAGGTCGGGTCATCCTAGTGCTCACTAAGCCATCACTGTCTTCCCAGAAACTAAGGAAGCATGCTGCTGGAGGTCACCCAGCACCACGGTCTATTCTCTATTCTGTTGAAAGAATTTTAAAGAGGTGGCAGCTGGCAGCAATAGTGTGTGTTTGAGATGGGGAGTATGATGAGATAATAGGAAGAATCACAGTGTCAGAGAGTGGTGGGCAGTAATGTGGAGGGAAGGAATGCTTTTGGAATATTCTGGTGTTGACTGATTTACTACAGAGTGTTCTTATGCCTGCCTTTCCGTGTGGAAAGATTGGACAGCCTGTGTGTTCTGCCTTCCTCTTGTCCTGCCCTTTCAAATCTATCTCCCTCAGTGCTGCCAGAATGAACTTCCTGCAACACAGGCTTGATCATGCCAACTTCTTGTTTAAAATTCTTTAATGGCCCCATGGTTGCTCTATAGCAGGAAAAGGCAAACTGTAGCCAATGAGCCAAATTTGGTCAAACACTATTTTGTATGGATAGCAAATTACAAATGGTTTTTACATTTTTAAGTGGTTAGAAAAAAAAAACAAGTATTCTATTCCATGACTTGTGCAAATTATATATAATTCCACTTTCAATGTCTGTAAATAAACTTTTATTGAGCCATGATCATTCACTTTTATGTTGGACATGGTTGCTTTGCACTACAAAGGCAGAGTTGAATTCAGACTCAAGTGTTCCTTAAGCCTAAAGTGTTTACAATCTGGCCCTTTGAAGAAAAAATTTACTCTGCCCTCTGGGGAAAAAAATCCACTGCTGTTGGTGGGACTGTAAACTAGTTCAACCATTGTGGAAGTCAGTGTGGCGATTCCTCAGGGATCTAGAACTAGAAATACCATTTGACCCAGCCATCCCATTACTGGGTATACACCCAAAGGACTATAAATCATGCTGCTATAAAGATACATGCACATGTATGTTTATTGCGGCACTATTCACAATAGCAAAGACTTGGAACCAACCCAAATGTCCAACAACGATAGACTGGATTAAGAAAATGTGGCACATATACACCATGGAATACTATGCAGCCATAAAAAAATGATGAGTCCATGTCCTTTGTAGGGACATGGATGAAACTGGAAATCATCATTCTCAGTAAACTATTGCAAGGACAAAAAACCAAACACTGCATGTTCTCACTCATAGGTGGGAATTGAACAATGAGAACACATGGACACAGGAAGGGGAACATCACACTCCCAGGACTGTTGTGGGGTGGGGGAGGGGGGAGGGACAGCATTAGGAGATATACCTAATGCTAAATGACGAGTTAGTGGGTGCAGCACACCAACATGGCACATGTATACATAAGTAACAAACCTGCACATTGTGCACATGTACCCTAAAACTTAAAGTATAATAATAATAGAATAAAAAAAAATCCACTGCTTTCTGATTCTCACTTTATTATTCAAGACTAACACAGAGCTGCCTGGAATTTTCCAGCACTGTGCTCTTCCCTCTGTCTGGAATGGCCTGCCTGTAGGCTATTCTCACCTCCACCAGTTACTACTCCTCAGCCTCTAAGACTCTGCCATAAATCCCTCCAGGAATCTGCTGTGAGAATCCTTCCACTCCTCATGCACCAATCTTTCCACATTAAAGTTTGGATTTTTTCTTTTTTTCTTGCTGTGTTCTCATAATACTCTGTGCATAATCCCATCATTGTTCTTGTCTCTTTACATTGTACCCTGCCTAGAACTGTCAGCTCCGTGGGGACAGAGGTCACATTTTATTCACTAGTGTACTCCTAACATCAAACATTGCATAAGCCAAGTAGGTAAATAACTGATGACTAACCTCAAAGATTCTTTGCTTGGCCAAACTTCAGTCAGGCTTCTGAGTCTTCTGCTAGGTCCATTTGTATACTTCCTTGTAAAATCCAGTTTTAGCAAAGAATCCTGCTAAGTTAGTTTAGTAAGAACTCATATCCTCGATATCTGGTCATACTTGGTATGAGCAGGTTCTTTATCTTCCATCATCCCCAAGGTGATGTCTGATCAAGAATCCCACTTAGTTGGTTTAGCCAGCATCCTCTTACTGCCCCTTGGCTATAGATTCCCACTTGCCTATGTTGTATTCATGGTTGAACCCATTCTCTCTCCCCACTGAAATGGTCCCTATACCTATTGCAATGGTCCTGAGTTGCTTTAATGAATATCATGAAATAATTTTTTCTTTAACAGTTATTGTGCTGTGACTCAGACAGGATTAGACTCATCATTGGACCCCCAGGCCTCTCACCTAGGACACCGAATGTGTGCCTTTCCTTTGTCTTCACTCTTGACTGAGTGATTGAGGATTCACTGGTGACTCAGACTTCTGAACCATTGTTCCAGACAAACATTCCTTGAAGCTGGCAAGGACAGATGTTGATTCTAAAGGTATAAGTATGCTTTCTGGGGCTGGGTTCAAGTCCCCAGGCTTCCTTTGAAAGGTACCTCCTGGGCTGGAAGCTCTTCTTCCTGCCTCCTTTTTGGGAGTGGGAATTATTCCCCAATTCCCTGGGCTAGAAATCTCTTCTTCCTGGCTTTCTTTTCCTGAGTGGGGATGGTTCCCTGACTGTGAGCTGGAAGTCCTTTTCCTAGCTCTGTAAGACCTCTCTATTCTGTTTCCTCTGTTCTTTGTATTGGGTCTCATGGGAACTTCTCTGTCACCTGAAATCCCTCTTCTTGAACCTTTGCTGACAATCTGCTCTGCCAGCTCTGTCTACTCCTGCCAACCCCTTTCCCTTCCCACTCCAGCTCCTTGGTCACTGGAATTTTAGGCACCCTACCCTCCACTGGGGACTCTCAAGGGATTCAGAGTTCCCTCAAAAGCAAGTACTTGAGGTTGAAAAGAGAATTTAAAAAGGAACTATTCAGAAATTGGGAAAATGAAAAATAATTAAATCCTTCTCCACAAATATTGGTAAAAACTTTAGCCCTTATTGAGTAGGTAAGCTCGACTTCTGCCATTTTTGTCAGAAATGCAATTTGGTTAAAAATATAGAGATAAACCAGTGAGTTTGTATTACTTCATTTTACTGCTTCATGACTAAAATTTTTACATTTTTAAATTGATACATAATAATTGTACATATTTATGGAGTGCATGAGATACTTTGATACACGCTGACAATGTGTAATGATCAACTCAGAGTAATTAGGACATCCATCACCTCATTTAGTATTTCTTTGTGTTAAGAACATTCTAGATATTCTCTTCCATTTTGAAGTATGCAATAAATTATTAATACCTGTATTCACCCTACTATGGTATTGAACACTAGAATTTATTCCTTCTATCTAACTGTATTTTTGTACTCATTAACCACATGCTTTGTACACTTCTTCCCCTTTTCCTTTCCAACTTCTGGTAATCACCATTTTATTCCCTACCTCCAAGAGATCAACTTCTTTTTTAGCTCCTACATATACATGAGAACATGCAAAATTTTTCTTTCTGTGCCTGGCTTATTTCATTTAACATAATATCTTCTAGGCTCATCCATGTTGCTACAAATGAAAGGATTATTTTTAACAGCTGAATATTAGTACTACATTGTGTATATATACTGCATTGTCTTTATTTAGTCATCCTTTGATGAAAACTTAGGTTAATGTCATTTCTTGGCTGCTATAAATAATGCTGCAGTGAACATGGGAGTACAGTTAGCTCTTTTGTATACTGATTTCCTTTCTTTTGGCTACAGACCCAGCAGTGGGATTGGCTGGATCATATGGTAGTTTCAGTTTTCATTTTATGAGTAAACTCCATACTGTTTTTCATACTGACTGTACTAACTTACATTCCGACCAATAGTGTATAAGTATTCCCTTTTCTCTGTATTCTCATCGCCATCTGTTATTTATTCCGTGACTAAAATTTTTAAAATAAAATGCCGTAAGATCTGGTTGCATCTGTCTGTACGTTTATGTATGTGTACATGTATATATCTAGGTTTGTATGATAGGTATACATGGTATTTTTCTACATTCAATGACATTACAAAACTAAAATACCCAAATTGGCTTAGGAGTAAATGAGCACTCAAACAAATTAAGTATTCATAAAACTCTCAGAAAAATAGAAACTTACCCAAATGGTTTTTTGAATTCATACAAATTGCTTAATTGCCTAAGTGAAAAAAAATTAATGGAGTTGCAAAAGACCTTGTGAAAATCGTATCTTGTTTAGTCAAAGCTGACTGAGATTGGATGGATTTGTTATAAAGTTTTATTAAAAATTAGTTTTAGTAGTACATCGATGCAAAAGTAGAATTTGGTATTCTCTGTTAAAAAGTCGAGGGCAGAAACAGAAACAATTAATGTTATTATATCTGCTGACCACTCATGCTGATGAAATTTCATGTTTCCCTTTGTCAGAGAAATTAAAAATCATCATGAGCTTTACCTGGTGAACTTTAAATATACTGACAAAAACTCCAATTTTCTTGGATTAAAATAAAATCTTGTCATTGATAACCTCAAATGATAATAACTTGGAGAAAATGTTAAATTGGGGTAATTTATGACCGAAGAGAAATTTTTTACAGTGAACGCAATACACGTTTTATTGAAATATTTGTGAAATAAATATCAATCTTTTCATGTTTGTAAAAATATTTGTTTTATACTTATGGCTAAAATTCAGTCTTCCTCAGAACTCCTCACTGTACCCTACACCTTTTTTTAATTCTGGAATAACTATTTTTTAATTTTTTTAAATTTTTTTAATGATGCATGATAGATGCAAATAGTTTTGGGGTACATGTGATAATATATTCAAATAATTTGTAAAGATCAAATCAGTGTACTTTGCATATTCATCACCTTAAATATTTGTCATTTCTTTTTGCTAGAAACATTCAAATTATTCTCTCTAGCTATTTTGAAATGTACAATAGATTATTGTAAATATAGCCACCCTATTGATCTAACACTACATCTTATTTCTTTTATCTAACTGTATATTCGTGTTAGTTATTTTTTTTTTTTTTTTTTTTTTTTTTTTTTTTTTGAGATGGAGTCTCGCTCTGTCGCCCAGGCTGGAGTGCAGTGGCGCGATCTCGGCTCACTGCAAGCTCCGCCTCCCGGGTTCCCGCCATTCTCCCGCCTCAGCCTCTCCGAGTAGCTGGGACTACAGGCGCCCGCCACCACGCCCGGCTAATTTTTTTGTACTTTTAGTAGAGACGGGGTTTCACCATGGTCTCGATCTCCTGACCTCGTGATCCGCCCGCCTCGGCCTCCCAAAGTGCTGGGATTACAAGCGTGAGCCACCGCGCCCGGCTAGTTATTTTTAAATGTGTTTTGTTTTAAGAATAATTCTTAAATTGTTCCACTGCTTTGATTTGGAAGTTTGTCCTCTCCAAAATTCATGTGAAACTTAATCCCCAATGTAACAATATTAAGAGGTAGAGCCTTTAGGAAGTGATTAGCCTTAGGCAGTGATGAGGGTTCACCCTCATTGATGGGATTCGTGTTTTATAAGAAGGCTTGAGGAGGGGAGTTCAACTCTTCCATTCCTTCTGCCATGTGTGGATGCAGCTAGAGGTGCCATATTGGAAGCAGAGTGCAGCTTTTGTGAGATACCAAGTTTCCTAGTGCCTGGATCTTGGACTCCAGCTCCAGAACTCAGAAAACATATTTCTGTTCTTCATAGATAATCCAGTCTCAGGTATTCTGTTATAGCAGCAGGAACAGACTAAGACAATTCTATAGCAGGGTAATGATAAAATAGAAACATGTTACAAATTCATATAAGACTTATTTTTGAGAAAAATATTTATTCATACTGTAAAAAGTGAAAGCTAAATGTATTCTTTGTTTGCAACCTCCTTGGGCAAAGTATAAAATCTGTTCCTATCTCTGTTTTTTTCCTACATGATAGCATTTTAGAACTTAAACAGTTAATTCTTATTCATTTCTCAGTCTTCCTTTGTATACAAAATGAGAAATTCAGATACATTGCTTATTCAAATGTATTGTAGAAGAACCAGTTGAGTTTCATTCGAAATATGAAAATTTTAAACATCACAACCAGAGAACACTGCTGGACATGAAATTTCCGCCACTCTTTTTTGTGATTTTCTTTATCAAGTTCATGCTGAACGTGAGGTTTAGCTTAGCTGGGCATTGAGTTTTGGTGGTTTTATCACAAAATTAGGATTCTTTTTCCTTTCGTCAGCCTTTTATTAAGCATCAACTTCAATAAATCATAGGCATTTTGTATTGCTACTAATCATAGCCATAGTTACTGTAGATAAAACCAGAGAGAGAGAACATTTGAATTCAAGGATAAAGAGGCATCTAATTGCCATAAAGGTTCAAATAATAAAAAGTTATGGAAAAAATATACCCCTTTTATTTATTTTTAAACTATTATTCTTCTCTGTCCTATGTACTGGTCTGGCAGAAAGCTGTGGTATGAATGACATATAGATCAACAAGAAAAACTACCAAGTCAACCTCTTAAAATGAGGCTAGTCCTGACAGGTCGAGGATCAGCTCTGGATGCTGCAAAGCTTCTGCAGAATCCTGTGATTTGGTTTTCTACGTTGTTTCAACAATGATTGCTTCATCCAAGTGGGGGCAGGGGCAGTACAAAGGATGGCCCTTTACTTCCTGACACATGCACTCTGCGTTGAAGAACTATCCCTGAAGAATACACTTATAGCTCAACTATCCAAATCAATATTTTTTTCTAGAAAAGGTGATGCTGAGAAAAGGCTAAGCAGGTTTGCTAGAACACTGTGACAGATTAACTGTAGAATTCTTCCTGTAGGATTGGGGATATAATGGGCTTCACTAACCTTCCCTAGGCAGTGAAACTTCCCCCAAATCTGATGGACCTAGAGTCAGAGAAGTCTGCTTTTGTACCTGCTGGGCCCCAAAGTTGGGCATTTTTCTCTCTGTTCCCTCTCTTTTGAAAATGTAAAATAAAACCAAAAATAGACAACTTTTTCTTCAGCCATTCCAGCATAGAGAACAAAACCTTATGGAAACAGGAATGTCAGTTGTGTAATCATTGTTCTAATTAGGTAAATAGAAGTCCTTATGTATGTGTTATAAGAATTTCCCTCACAACATCCTTTATGACTTAAGTTCAATGACAGTTTGCGTTTGGTAGTAAAGGATTTTCTCCATGGCCTGAATTAAGACCATTAGAAAGCACCAGGCCATGGGAGCAGTGACCATCTGCTGACTGTTCTCGAGGATCTTGTGTCCAGGGACATGGGGCGACGTGCCTCGTATGTGTTAGACGGTGGAACGGATGTGTTTGGCGCTGCATGGGATCTGGTGCCCCTCTTCTCCTGGATTCGCATCCCCACCCAGGGCCCGCTTTTACTAAGTGTTCTGCCCTAGCTTGGTTCAAGGAGGTCATCCAACTGGCTTTATCAAGTGGAATTGGGATATATTTGATATACTTTTGCCTAACAACATGGAAAAGGGTTTTCCTTTCCCTGCAAGCTACATCTTACTGCTTTGAACTTCCAAGTATGTCTAGTCACCTTTTAAAATGTAAACATTTTCAGAAAAATGAGGATTGCTTTCCTTGTATGTGCTTTTTATCTTGACTACTTGAATTGCAAGGGATTTTTATATATTCATATGTTCCAAAGTCAGCAACTCTCCTGTTGGTTCATTATTGAATGTGCTGTAAATTACGTCTTTTGCAATTAAAATGAGGTTTGCCCACATCCAAAAAAAAAAAAAAAAGAAAAGGCTAAGCAGGAAATCCTATCTCCACCTCTAGATGTTCATAGTACTATAGACAAGCCTCTTCAGGGGGAATTTAGCCTAAAATAAGATTGTACCTTTCCTTACATATAACCTATTATACTTTGTTTGGTAACTTAGAGCAAACCTCATGCTTATTCAAATGATCACGATGAGACAATACTGCCTTATTTTATAAAGCCTCTTCAGACCCTCAGTAAGACAAATAAATTGTGAAATTTTGAGGAGTCAGTGAAACTTTTTCCTCTTGGAGAGTGGTGGGAGTAAAGTTTATGGAGAAGGGGGACAGAAAAGTCAAGGAGAAGAAAAGTACAATATAGCAAATCTTTACTACAACTTTAGAGAGAGAAAAAGTGTATCAGAGCAAGATACACTGGAGGCATTTCCTCCTTAAATGCCCTTCATAAAATTACTTGATTTTTATTGGGGGAGGGAGGAAATTGCCAGATCCTTTCTAAAAATATAAACTGTCATGTTTTATAGGGCTATAAAAAATGAAATGCCCCTTCATGGTAAGTACTGTTCTGTTAAATTTGAGAAGTCACAGATTTTGTGATTTTCCAAAATTGCAGAGAAGGAGCATTTTGTGCTAAATGCTTCTGTTATTATGTGGACTAGGGAAACACTGACTAATCTTGAGGTATTTCTGTTGCTGTCTTCCTGGGAGACAAGCCAGGGAATTGAACTCTCCTTGCCTCAGGCTGCCTGTTTGCTCTGTATGAAGATGACACCACCTACCTCTCAGTATGTTTTGAAGTTTATTGTTTACTAAGCACTAGGATTCCTTAGAAAAAACAGGCTCTTTATATAGCATTAGCATCTTAAGGTAGTCTAGTACTCTTAAGTCATTTAAATCTTTAAAACACTCTTCCTTCTTTTGTTTGTTTGTTTGTTTTCAACAGTCTCACTCTACCGCAGGCTGGAGGGCAGTGGTGCGATCTGGGTTCACTGCAACCTCCACCTTCTGGGTTCAAGTGATTCTTGTGCCTCAGCCTCCTGAATAGCTGGGATTACAGTTGCACACCACCATGCCTGGCTAATTTTTATGTTTTTAATAGAGAGGGGGTTTCACCATGTTGGCCAGGCTGGTCTTGAATTCCTGACCTCAAGTGATCCACCCACCTCAGCCTCCCAAAGTGCTGGAATTACAGGTGTGAGCCACGCACCCAGCCTCATTCTTAAAGTTTTCAAGTACTAGTCTTTAAAAAAATATTTTTCATTGGAATGCAATTTTATTTTGAAATTACCAGGAAAGAGAAGTGTTTGAAAGGTGTGCTATATGATACCAATTGACCAGGGAGTTCACATTTCAGGTGATAGTTTTAATATTGTGTAGAAAGAGCCAAAGTCATTTTTTAAAAAGTTTTGCTTAAATATACCTTATTGTAATGAGGGCTTCAGTTTAACAAAGGTCAGTCTTGGACCAGTCAAAAGAGGACAAGTAATTGGAAGGACTGGATAGACAAACATGGCAGATTAGAGACAGAGCCCAGAGTGGTCGTAGGCATTCAACCAACATGTTGTCAAGAAATATTACCATTGGCTATGCTTGTGCTTAAGACTGATTTTCAGTATACTACGAAGGAAAGAATTAGTTAAAAATAGTATTAAAATATGTTTGGATCCTAAACTTCTAAACCTACGCGTGAAATTAATTGTATTTTCAGGAATTTTTTAAAAAGTTTTTAAATGTTACAGTTAAAATGTTGCCCCATTTAGCATGAAATTATTTTGATGTGTATAGAAGCTATCACAGAAAATAAAAGGGAAAAATATGTAGTAGATATGAGTAAATCTTTGTCGTAATGAGTAATTCAGAACAATTTTTATAAGAAAAAAATGAAAAGGCTCCTAAACTTGATTTTTCAAGTTACATTTATTACTAATATAATTTCAATTTTCCATATGCATCTTTCAAATACAGTCTTTTGTGATAAACAGAAGTGGAAGTGTTAATCTATTTAACAGGAGAACACAATTTTTAAAAATAGAAAAGTGTGGACCGTGTAGATATTAGTACTGTGAATACAAATCTAATGTGAAAATCTACTTTCGCTTAAAAAAACAAATATTTCTGCAATTTCTCTCTAGTTGTAATAACTGTGCCTGTTTGATATAACTTTTTATCCAAAGTTTCAAGTTGCTAATGCATATATATACTTGAGCCCTAATAGGTTGGCCCTTCCCAATGTGTATAATTGTGCCAAAATATAAAAGAGACATATTCAGAGATAAATGCACAAGAATCCACACATTTAAGAAACTCAAAATACAAGACAAATTTTAAATCATCTTAATGGATATTTCAAACACATGCATTGGTATAACATTTAAACCTAAGAAGGAGGAAAAGTGCCAAATTAGTGTCTCTATGACTGGCAAGCTCTCCTTTTAGGGAAGGCTTTTTAATCCACAGCAAAACTCAAACTCTTTCTACCTATGTGATTGCTACTAACAAACAAATGTTTTATAACAAATGTGGTATGTATTTTCAAAGCAACGGCTCTTCTCTACACATGCTATTATTTTAGAACTTTTGTGAGAACAATAGTCATCTACATTTTCTCACCCATAGGAATCAAACTTCACTGTGGCAGGTGTCCTGTCTCAACCATTAGCTTCAATGTGAGCAATCTAACTTTATTCATTTTCAAGTATACTGGAGAAGAATACCCACAGTACACTTTAGGATGATTTAACAATGGCACTTTGATTTTCAGGTTCATATCTGCAAAGTATGACTTTTCAAATCACTGATTTCTGCTACAAATATAGAATGTTTTTTTCCTTGTGAGAAATGTGCAGCTTTCCCGTCATGTACTGTCTTTTTCTTAATGTCTAGAATAAATTCAGATAGCTTAATACATATGATAATATCGATCTAGTGCATGCAATGAGAGAGGTCTGTTTTATACTAACATGTAAGTTTAAAACGTCTCCTCTCTATTTTGAGTCTGCTGAAAATTTTAGTGAATAATATCTATGTCAACTGATGGAAATAACTCCTTGCACTTATAAAAGAAAGCAATGAAGTAGAACATGGCCCTGGCAAGCCAAGTATTTTCTGCTAAGTCTCTCCTATCTATCTTAAAACATTCAAATCTAAAATGATTAAACCACTATAATAAATTTTGAACCAAGTAAGGCTTTTATGTGGAGGTTTCTGAGAATTTGCTAACTAATCTACACATCAGGAGTTATTTTTTAGGATTCTATAAAAACTCTTGGGAGTCAATAATTACATCTTACACCTTGATAATTTAAGATAATTTAACAATATAATCTTGGAAACTATTTATCATTTCTTTTCTCCATCACTGATCAATTTTATATCTGGTTCTATCATCACTAATAGAACTTACTGTGATTTCTTTACTTTTTTTTTTAACTTTCAAGATAAGGCCTTGGTCACTTGCACCCTGACATTATTTTTAATTTTTATTCTGTGAAATATACCATGATTATAAGAGACCATCATAATGATACATTCAAGAGCTAAAAAGTAACACAAAGCAAAATTATCACCTTTAAAAAGCTAAGGAAATTTTGAATACTCAAGATGGTTTTTTACTTAAAAATATTCTGGATATTTGCTTATGATGTCAAATACTTTGAATTTTTTTGTATTTAACACTTTGTGGGTATGGCAATAAGGAGCAGGTGCTTGATCTGATTATTTGATGGGCATGCTAACAGGCATGTGTCATGGGATTGATGAAGCAGCTGTTTAACTTACTCAGAACATCCTAATGACAACTTTCTAAAGAAGCACCACTTGTTACATCGGCTTCTGTGTCATGTTTTCTATAACTGAATAAATTATCATGACCTACAATTGCATAATAACAGACATATTTATGTACCACTTCCTTAAATCCATTAATCATTTTAAATCTTCACATCTACCCTCATTCCATGTAACACGTAACACAAAGCCTGCCGCCTAACAATTCCTTTTAGGACCTTTAATGATACATGTAGTGACACTAATTACCTAATCCACTCCTAAACGTAATCTGATATTTATATTATGAGCAATAAAAATAAACAATGCATCAGAGGGCATTCTACAAATGAGAGAAACTCAGAATATCAGAGTTGTTAAGGATCTAAAAGATTAGATAATCCAATCTTCTCATTTGACAAATGGGGACACCTGAACCCAGAGTCTATTCCTGTCACGGGCATATATCTAAATCTTTCTATTCTCCACACATCACATCATTCCTCAAAAGTCCTTCCAAAATGTATAATAATCTTATTCTCATGTGTTTATTTCTGGGAACTCCTACATTTTAATTCTTTTTTAAAAATCTAAAATTTATTAGATTTCTTTTTAAAAATGTTGCAGAAAGGCCGGGTGCGGTGGCTCATGCCTGTAATCCCAGCACTTTGGGAGGCTGAGGTGGGCAGATCATGAGGTCAGAAGTTCAAGACCAGTCTGACCAACATGGTGAAACTTTGTGTCTACTAAAAATACAAACATTAGCCAGGTGTGGTGGTGCATGCCTGTAATCCCAGCTACTCAGGAGGCTGAGGCAGGAGAATTGCTTGAACCCAGGAGGCGCAGGTTGCAGTGAGCCAATATCACACCATCACACTCCAGCCTGGTTGGGACAGAGCAAGACTCCATCTCAAAAAAAAAAAAAAAAAAGTTGCAGAGAAATACTTAACACCAAGGAAAATATTTTTATAAAATAATTGCTCACTGGCATGCCCCTATGAGAAATTTCTGCAATGTTATATTCCTCACTGTTATAGGTAGTGACAATTAGCACACCATATTCCGTTAATTTCTTCCTGGACTAAGGTGCAATGAAGAAATACTTAGTTTTACTTTAATTGAGTAGAGTTTAGTTGCATAGACTACCTATAAATGGAATCAAAATTATGAATTACATATAAGTGCCAGCACATGAATGCAGATAGTGAAATTTTCTTCAAAGTAATGCTCTATGGATCAGCCAACAAGGAAGTATTCACACTCACTTGTGTGTGTGTGTGTGTGTGTGTATTCACATACATATACTCACACACACACAGAAACACAAACTTAGATAAATGACTTATGAGAACAAGCCAAGATCAAAAGTGAATCTAAATCTATTAGAAAAGTTTAAAACCCTACAAAGGAGCGTTTTTAAAAAAACTACAGTTGGCACATGATCCATTCTTCTAACTTTCATGTTTGGCGTCTCCATCCCCTTGGGTGTGGGTTGTGGTTGTAATCAGCTACTGGAAGACAGTAATCAGACCTGGTTTCCATGGACATGATTTCGGAATCATTTCTTGAAGCCTGCCTATAATACGCATATGGCAACTGTGAACCATATTGGGAGTTGGTGGACATATTATTATTGACTGTGGCATTATACTCTTGCCTTCCACATGAGCCCATATAGGCTTTCTGGGTTTGAGGAATATAGGACAGTCTTTCATTCCAGTCCTCTGGAAGCCCTGGAAGCACCTTCCTCCGAGCTGCTGAGACCACATTTGCCACAATGGACTCCTGGATGTTTCTGGGTCTGAAAGCATCATCCACTAGACCGAGAGGAGATTTTGCTGCTGCTTCCCAAGGAGTTGGTCTCTTGTTTGCTTTCTCTAGTCCATCAGTTGGTTTACTAGAGTAACTATAAGTAGGCTGGTATACCCAAGGAGATGTAGAAATGGTGGGTGGGACTGATCTTCCAGGAAGAGAAAGGGAGCGCCCACTCTCCTAAAAACAATGAAAATATTAATGTATCTCATTCATTTTGGTTTGTGCTGATTGTTACTCCAAAGTATTCCTAGCACCATTACCAAGCACTGCAAAAAATAAAATAAAAATAAAAATAAATTAACCCCCCAGAATGCTTCGTCTTAAAGCCAGGACAGGCTGCCTGTCCCCACCTTTGCAAAAGTGGGCCAAGTGCAAATGGTGGGCTGCCACTTGATCCTACCTTTTGCACTTGGCCCTCCTAGTTGCTCCCCGTCTGTGAACGCATAGCCCCAGTTGCTGTCATCTTTCTTAGGCATAGTCACTAGGGGCAGGGCAGGGGCTCTGTCATCACTAGGAAGCACCTTTCCTTCTCTCTGCCCTCCACATAGGCATATGTGAATTCACATCCCAATCTCATTCCTATCCTGCTTTTCTGGTACAAAATAAACAAAACCTATTGATAACCTCAGAAACAAGCTGTAAATTACTGAGCTTTTTACTCTTCCCAAGTGACTTTTAATCTGTTATCTAATTTTGGTCTAGTGAATGAATATAGCAAAAACAAACAAGATCTCCTTAGATGTAGTTAATATTACTGGTATGATTAGATGCCTGGCCCTTTTCCGCTCAAAATCTATTTATATGGTGAAGATCACATGGATTTTTATTTCCTAAGTGGAGTGTATTGCCTTTGTCTCTGAGGGAATTACTCCTGCCTCTTGTTTAATTTGCATTTTGCTTCCTTTCATATGTATTACATTCCTATTTCTTTGAGAGTTTGTCTCCCTGCAACATTCCTCTGTGTATACTTAATATTCAGCTTGACTAATAGCACAGCAATATTATTAATTATTACTATTATATAGAGTTGGGGTCTCACTCTGTTGCCCAGGCTGGAGTGCAGAGCATGATCATGGCTCACTGCAACCTCAAACTCCTGGGCTCAAGAAATCCTCCTGCCTCAGCCTCCCAAGTAATTGGGACTACAGGTGCACACCACTATGCCTGGCTAAATTTTTAAAAATCTTTTTTACAGACAGGATCTCCCTCTTTCCCAGGCTGGTGGTGTTAGACTCCTGGCCTCAAGCCATCCTCCCACCTCAGCCTCCCAAGTTGCTGGGCTTACAGACATGAGCCCAGGTGCCCGGCTACAGCAATATAATTTAATGAAAGCTCTTGTGTTCTCATTCTCTCCTTTTACTCCTCTGCATTTCTAGGAATGCTGATGGCTGGCTATCCACATTACATCTTCACACATTCCAATATGCATGAGGCTATGTGAGATAAGCTCTTGGCAAAAATGCAGAAAGGGTACACCTCGGGGACGGGAGTATCAACTTTGAAAGTATCAAAACATCCTGTTTCCTAACAAAAAACATTACCATGCTTAAAAATGTGCTCTAATTTCATAAACAGTTTCAACAGCTTTTCTCTTAATCAAGTTCTTAACTTTAAAGTGAATATCAATACCTGGATTTAGGCAAAATATCTCAGATTCAAATGTTTCATTTTTTTTTTTATTAGGCAGACAAAGAAGGTAGATGTTTCATTCTTGGTTTCTATCTGAAGAATAAGGGGGTCAATATAATAAATCTTGATTCTCTCATTTTAATCATTTAAATTTTACTTACAATGGTTGAATCTTAGCAAAAACTTGCTTTCACTAATCTTGTCTTAATTCAGAATCACTCATAATTCTCCTTACTCTATATTTGGGTGAGGTGTGGGGAATCCTGACTTTTAGTCATCTTTAAGGCCTTAGTTTCTATTTCGCATTATGTATGTGTTCATTTCACAAACTCATTTAACATAAATTAACATATTGTACACCTGATATTTCCAGGTATTCTTCTATAAGCTGAAGACTTAAAGATGATAAAGTCCTTGCCCTCAATAAGCACACAATCCAGTACTAGTTCTAGCCACACAGTAGCTGAATTAAGTCAATTATAGAAGACCAGTTTGGGCCAGTGCAGTGGCTCATGCCTGTAATCCCAACAGTTGGGGAGGCTGAGGCAGATGGATCACTTGAGATCAGGAGTTCAAGACCAGCCTGGCCAACATGGTGAAACCCCGTCGCTACTAAAAATACAAAAGAATTCTCCAAGGCATGATGGCATAGGCCTGTAATCCCTGCTACTCAGGAGGCTGAGGCACAAGAGTCACTTGAACCCAGGAGGCAGAAGTTGTAGTGAGCTGAGATCACACCACTGCACTCCAGCCTGGGTGACAGAGCAAGACTCTGTCTCAAAAAAATAAATAAGTAAATAATAAGAAACAAGATCAGTTTAGAGAAGATAGAGAAGAGACTGTTTAACTCTCCTGACAGGAAAAAATAGGAAGTTTTCTAAACCGTGAGAAGTGGTAAGACTCAGTGTGATAAAGAGAAATGTAGCTGTCTCCTGTGGTGTGTGTCTGTATCTCACTTTTGTCCTTTCTATGGAAGAGTTAGAACAACACTGGTCTACAGAGGCCCTGGGAGAGTTTTCAGAGTCCCATGATTTTGCTTCGTGTGGTCTTTGACTATGGTAGAGGCAGGAGGCAGAGAAATTCTAGGCAGACAGAGGTGGATCCCTGGTGAAACCCCACCTTCAAGCCAAAATAGTCTGAAACTTACAGCCCTAAGTGAGAACTTCTATTCCTGTTTGCCCGTTCTCTCCTGATTGGTTCTTTGTGAATAGTGTCTTTTTACCAATTGAATGTTGTTTTTTCCAAAACTACCTGTGGCCCACCCCACCCACACCCTGTGCCTATTATAAAGACCCCAGACTCAGTCGGTAGAGGGAGAGATGGCTGGACCTTAGAGGAGACGGCCAGACTTCAGAGTGACAGCTGGACTTCGAGGGAGAGGGACAGACTACAGAAGAGATGACGTGACTTCAGGGGAAGACAACCTGCCCATCCCGTTCGCTCTCTAGCTCCTCTCTCCACTGAGAGCCATTTTCATAGCTTAATAAAATTCTCTGCCCTTCAATTGTCTGTGTGACCTCATTCTTTCTGGACGCTGGACAAGAGCTTGAGACCCACCGAGTGCAGGTACCCAGAAAGGCCATCACACCGGCCCTTTGCTCTCACTGATGAAGGGCAGCCACCCCACACAATGAGGCGAGGGGCCAACTGAGCTGCTAACAAACCACCGTCTGTGGACGGCAGAACTAAGCACCGTAACGCGCCCTCTGGGGCTTTGGGGTCTCAAGCACCCCCACGTGGGCACCGCTGTGGGCCCCACATGAAGTTTGCTCCTGCCGGCGCCCGGAGTGGCCAGCCACATCCCACACTCGCTCACTCATGTGCTCCCTCCCTCAAGGGGTTGAGCACAGTGGGCTGAGTAAACAGGGCACCCCTGTTGCAAGTCTGGCAAAGAGGCTAAAAAAAATCCTGCATCAATTAGATGTAGCACCTTGAGGGACTGCTTTAGTCCGTTATTTAGGTATTTTAAAAGATAGAAGGCTGAGGGGATGGCAATAGATAAAGGGAGCTGAGACTTTACAGAAATCTCGGTGAGGCCCCTGAACATATATACAGGTGTTTAATTTACTGGCTAATAACTGGAAAAAGAAATAATTATCAATATACTTGGGAGTATTAAGTACTATGTGAAAGCATACATTGCAGTGATAAGACATCCAAAACATTACATGAAAGAGAGGAATTATTTTTTGGTGTTTCTCTCATGCACTGAGTTTGAAAATATTCAGAAAAATTGAAACTTGACAGAATTTGGAAAGTTCAAAATACTGTTCAGTGATATCCTATTAACGAAGAGATGAATGTGCAGGGAGAAAACTAAAATATTGAGGTATGGTACTGAAAGACTAAGCCAAGGCTTTCTGAAGGGAAATTAAAACCCAGGATTGAAGCTGAAAGCAAAAATCTCACGCCAAACATGCATATGACAAATGTAACAGCAGTGTCGGTTGTGAGGAAAGAAGAGCGACCAGCTCAATGAGCAAAATGACCATGGCTCTTCTACATTTCCCCAGACTGACGAACATGCGTTCACATTCTTTCAAGTGCTAATAATAGAGGATAAAATGATAAACCATTTTAGGTTAGAGATCCAGCTGGGATATAAATAAATCATTCCATAGGTACAGTGTAGTTTCTATTCGTGTCCAAAATATTGCAAGCCTCTAGCCTCTACCGGCACCCATACTTCTAATTTTAATGTATTTCCCCACAGCAATTTTCACAGTGTTTTTTGGTGCTGTTTCCTTCTGTCTATCACAGTTCCAAGGCTCAGGCTGTTCTCTGTTTGGCTGGCTGAATGAAGCCATGTGATATACCCTGAGCCAGAAATGACCAAAGGAATCTGAAAGTAACAGAGGTGTTTCTTTTGTTTTGGAGTTTGAATGTCTGACGCTGGAATCCTAGCATAGCATGGATTAGGTCCTCGGTTGTCAGTTCCACCATGGGTTATATCATTATCAAGGGAATTTAATATTTTCATATGAGAGCATTTAACTGTAACCAAGATGTTAAATTAGCTTTACACATCAAATTGCTTCTGTCTCCCACTACCTTTTAAACTTTATTTGATAAAAAAAAAGTTTTCCACTGCTACTGGAAGAAAACTTAGCAGATCCTGGGACATTTTGCTTACTTTTAGGAAGAGTTCAATGGTTACCTTAAGTTACTCAAACCAGTTTTATTTTGAAATAGACGTTTCCATCCCCTGAAATAACAAACTCCAATTTCAACTTTATTAAAGTTAAATCTCCTCTCCTTCCCCAGCTGGGGCCTGCTTCAGAAAGGCTGCCTTCCTTCAGGGAAGGAGTTTGGTTGACTTCTTCATTCTACTTCCACTTCTTCTCTCAGGTCGCTAACTCTGCCTTCTGGCCCCCTGGGGTTGGAGGAAAAAAGGAGTAGAAAAAAAGAGGAGAAGGAAGTTTTTACTTGATTTGGCAACATCATATTCTGGCCTCTTACCCTTGGGGCCAGACAGACCCAGAGAGGGACATTTTTATGGGATATTGAAAGATTCCCATCACTGGGGACATCTTACCTCTAGTCCTTGATTCATGCTAATTCTTCTCTGTTCTAGGGGGTGACTTGGGACTCATCCTATATGCTCCCTTAGGAAGCTGTCTACCTACAGTGTGTAGCTACTAGGATCCATCTGCCCCCTCGGAGAGGCCCCAGGTTGACCCCAGTCAGCTCTCTCTTGCTTCTAGCCTGGACTGATCTGGT
Organism: Symphalangus syndactylus; assembly: GCF_028878055.3. NCBI lineage: Eukaryota > Metazoa > Chordata > Mammalia > Primates > Hylobatidae > Symphalangus > Symphalangus syndactylus. The sequence goes on from NC_072426.2 coordinate 55,445,957, forward strand.
CCATGAGGAACACTCACATCATTTACCTGTGGGAATGCAGAAGAAAATTTCCTGGTTCTCTGCCAAAACAATTTGTCAGCCTGTCCCTTTCCCTCTAAATTTCCTGAGTGGCACTCAGACCCCACTCTGACCTCCTACCCGTCCTCATGCAAGTATCTCCCATGAAGTTCTCTAAGAAGACACTTTGAAACTCTTCTCGCACACAGCTTGAGGTAAAAAAGTGAAACCCCCTCCAGGCCACCTACTCCAAACACACACATCTTCAGTGCTCTGGAATTCCTTCTCACAGAATCCTCTTTCCTTGCCATAATCAAACCCCTTTTAATCACTTGGACCTGGCTGAAGGCTTCAAGAATTGTGGAAGTCGTTTGCTACTATATTCTTTGTAAACTCTGTATTTGAATCTGGAATCTCACTTCAGTGGGGAGCATCTGTTCTATCTGGGGGCCTTGGGTAAAACTTCAACATCCTGTCATCTCATTTCCAGTACAGTACAAAGCTCCCTCTCTCCTATTTTTCTTTTTAAAGTAAAATATAAGCTAAAATTGGAAATAATTTTCTACAAATCAATTCCAAGAAATTTCTCTAATAACTTCGAATAAAGTTGAAAGCTTATACCTCACTGAGTCTTTTCTCTAGAGAAGAGGGGTTACTTGTTTCCAAAGCATCTTGATCAATCCTTAGGCTCTAGATTTTGGGAACCTCTTTCTTACGTTGAATCAAACATTGCTTCCCATGGCTTTACCCCAGTGATTCTGCTAACATGGATTACATCTACTTGTATTTCTAAGCAGCCATTCCTTCATACATTCCCAGTTTCTTCCACCCTCCTTGAATATCTTTACTATCCTGTTGCTATCTGTTATTTTTCAAACTAAAGAGAAATAATATCTATGTCATTCATTCCCTCAAGTTCTCCACATCCTTCTTCCTCCAGTTTGTTGGGCAAGGCTAATGCAGGTATAATATCGTGATCTTCTTAAGTAGATGTGTGTACATAAACACAAGGCCACGTGCTGAGTGAAGACATCATTCAAAATGACTGAGGGACCATCTGATCTGGCAGATGGTATAGTTAATACTGCATATGGAACATTCAGTCTGTGTGCATTTAGAGCATTCTGTTCTTTAATTATTCAACCCACAAGAGGACACACCAATCTTTAGCTGGCCCAATATAACGCATGCAAGACTCCCACTGAACTCAGGAGTCATCTGGTGTTATATTGTCCCACAAAAGGGCTTAACACTAAGGAGGCATTTTTCTACCTCTGCCTTTAAAAATAGCCAACATTAATAGATTGCTTATTGTGTGCCAGGCAGTGGGGGCTCATTTCTTTATGTGGAGTGTTTCATGTAATCGTCACAATCCCATGAAGTAGAGGCACTATTATTATCCCTATTTTTCCAGAGGATAGTGAGATTTGAAGAAGGTAAGTAATTTCACCAAGGGTAGAAAGCTAGTAAGTGTTGGGGTGGAAAATTGAACCCAGGTAGGCAGTCTTATACCAGAGTTCCTAAATCTAATCGGACAATACTTGCAACGATATTGTTTTGAGAGAATATCATTTTTTTTTTTTTTTTTTTGAGACAGAGTCTCACTCTTGTCGCCCAGGCTGAAGTACAGTGGGGCAATCTTGGCTCACTGCAACCTCTGCCTCCCGGGTTCAAGTGATTCTCCTGCCTCAGCCTCCTGAGTAGCTGGGATTGCAGGTGCCCACCACTACGGTTGGCTAATTTTTGTACTTTTAGTAGAGATGGGGTTTTGCCATGTTGGCCAGGCTGGCCTTGAACTCCTGACTTCAGGTGATCTGCCTGCCTCGACCTCCTAAAGTGCTGGGATTACAGGTGTGAGCCACTGCACCCAGCCTGAAAACATCTTTTTTTTAAAAAAAAAGATTCAAAACGATGCAAACTAAATGGAGTAAGATCTTAGAAATTTTGGAAAAGGTCATTTAAATTTTGATTAAATTTGGATTAATGAATACTGGCATCTTGGCATTTGTCACAAGAACAAGCAGGTGACCAGGCCGTAGGGAATATAGTGCATTGCATTTAGATGCACTTCTGCTGCACGCAGGTGAGATATCTGGGGCTGTGCTTGCAGGAGAAAAGCTCAGAGGAGCTGAGGGCCTTTCTCGGCTTAACATAAACCATCTTCTCATGTCAATTAAATGTTGGTTTATCCATACAGCTTGTTAATAAAACAGCTTAGTTAGCTTCCTTGTTAAACTGTCTAGTAACCAATTTAACTGGCAGAGAACACTTGACATGTAAAAAGAAAGTGTAATCTGAGGTTTACTAAGCACAAATTAGTGAATTTTAAAGCAATGTAAACAGTCCTAGAAGCCAAAGAAGATAAATCTGATGTATGTGTCATGAGTCAAAATTTAAACTATTTTATACCATAAACCTTGAAAGCGATACAATTCTCTTGGCTGAAACCCTGCTTACACAAGCACTGTAGGGAAACGGGCTTCAACTCATAAATATGATTTCAATTCCTTTGACTCTTTTCTCTCTTAAACACATGATCAGTAAATGTTCATCACAAACATATACTTTATCATACACAGATTCTGGGATGTCCAAGAAAAGCGAAGAGGAATAAAAAGTATTTCTTTTGCCTTTTTAATCATGGATTAGAATTTCTGAAAAGCAGAGGTCCTAAGAAGGGATACACAAATAGAAGAAACCACAGGTATTCTCCGTTTTTTCCATTTGCTCAAGTTGAAATTTTGGGAATCAGTGTTGACTGCTGTCCATTTCACACTCCACACCTGATCTGTCAGCACTGACTTCAAAATACATCCACTATCTGACCAAGTCTTATCCACCTCCACTGGTGGCATCCTGGACTAAGCTACCAAAAATTCTCACCCGGATTATTGCTACTGTCTCCTAATTGATTTCCCTAGTTTCATTCTTGCTTCCTTTAGTTTATTCTTAATATGCTAGCCAAAACTACCCAGTTAAAACTCAAGTCAGATTATGTTATTCAGTCCACTGATTAAAAACTTCCCATGGCTTTTCATTTCAAAAAAGGAAAAACCAAAGTCCTTTCATTGACCTACAAGACCCCACAAAATCTGCCAACTAGCTCCTTGCGCTATCTGACTTCATCTTCTTCATGTTCTCTTCCTCTCCCTTTCCTCCAGCCACACTGGCCTTGAACCTTGAACACACCAGGCACACTCATGCCTCAGGATTTTTGTACTTGCCAATTCTCTGGATTTTTGTACTTGCTCACCCCAGGTACCAGCATGACTCCTATCCTGTTTTCTTCAGGACTTACTCAAATATTACATGATGACTCAGCTTGGCAATTCCCTCCCTCTCTCAAAATTCCTTACCTTTCTCCCCTGCTTTAATCCTTCCCTTAGACTTACACTCATCTAACGTAATAAATATTCTACTTAATCATTTTGTTTATTTTTCTCTCTCCACTAGAAATTAAGGTCCATCTAAGGGTAAAGGTTTTTGTTTCCTTAAGGCTTCCCTAGAACAGTACTTGGCACCAGAATAGTAGGTGCTTAGTAAGTATTTGCTGAATGAATGAATGATAATTTCTACATCAGGCTGATATAAACTGAAAATTTGGTTATCTTCACCAGAATTTTAGGTCAGTTCACAAGATGTAGCCCCTCTCACACAACAGTTACACGTGACAAGGGACACAAACAGAATTACCCCCACCACCTTCAATATATGCAAACCAATATGCACCCCAAGTCATGTTCAACAAGACAGTAGGATTAGCCAATATTTATGAACAAGTCAATTTTTCTAAATAGGTGGAAGATTTTTAACGTTCAAATAAATTATTTGCATTCAGGTCAGTGGAAGTTTAAGAGTTTCAAACGGCTTTGATTTCACAATTGAGAAAAGTCTTAGAAAATTATGCATGAACCCTAAAGAGAACCTGAAATACATTTGCAAGATTAAATAAATAAGACCTAAGAAGAAAAAGATAAAGGAGATTGGAATTAGTTGGGGCTGAAGAAGAGCAAGGTGAAAGTTGATTTGCCGTTTATCATGAGACTGCAAGTACGTGTTATGAAATGGCAGCCTCTACTAACTAATCTCTTAGAGTCACTCCCAGCTCTAATGAGCCCTCAGTGACAATTTTCTTGACAGTAGAAACAGTTCAACACTGGAAAAAATTTGTGCGTAGAGATATAGAATCCCTTTACCTAAAGGTCTTTAAATACAAAACAAACACTCCCTTGAGGTGATTTAGATACAATCAAGCTTGAAGTTAGAGGATAAAAACACTTTGAAGGTCATTTTGTTCTAGTCTCAATAAAATAGTCTTTTCCTCATTCCTTAACACTCGCCTTCTTAAAGAGGATTTTAAGTTTACTTCCACCAACTGGAGTTTTTGGAAATTCTGTTGTAGGATTCTCTTATCTAGAAAACGGAAGAGAGTTTCTATTTCTTTCAGCAGAAGTACACAGTATCATTCTGTCTGACAAGAAGGGCAGATAATCAAGACTAATAAACCATATTTTTGAATAGAAAAGTGGCCCAGTAATCACATGTTGTTTAAATAGTTTCGTGGGCTGGGCGCAGTGGCTTACGCCTGTAATCCCAGCACTTTGGGAAGCCGAGTGGGTGGATCATCTGAGGTAAGGAGTTCATGATCAGCCTGGCCAACACGGTGAAACCCCATCTCTGCTAAAAATACAAAATTAGTCGGGCATGGTGGCTCATGCCTGTAATCCCAGCTGCTTGGGAAGCTAAAGCAAGAGAATCGCTGGAACCCGGGAGGCAGAGGTTGCAGTGATCTGAGATTGTGCCATTGCACTCCAGCCTGGGCAACAAGAGTGAAACTTCATGTAAAAAAAAATAATAAAATAAATAGTTTCCTGAATGCAATGGACACACTCTGACATCAAAATAAGAGATAGGGTCTTTTATGTAGCATATCATCTTGGTTCTGTTACTCACCAGTCATCTTAGATTAAGTTTTAGATTAAATTTTATCTTCCAAAACCGTAGACTTTTAAATAAAAAGTTTTACTTCCTGCTTCAAGGAAATCTCTTTGTGAGAAAGCGTAAGGCTTGTAAATGACAATGGAGGCCAGCATCTTATATTGGAGAGAATGGAAACTTGGATGTCACATTGACCTGAAAGTTCTGCCTTTGTCTTTTGTTATCCATGCGATTCAACTTCTCCCAGCGTTACTTTCCTTAATTGTAAGATGGGAGTATTGCTGGCTACAGCTTCAAGATTATGGGCAGAGTAAAGATTGTGTTTTTAAATGGAATGCCACTTAGCCCAACAAATGGTGATTATTTTTGTTATTGTGGGAAGAGACTGTGTGGCCCTAAAGGTGTCAGAGACCTGGCAGGACCTTTTGTTCAAGAGGCAACTGCATAAGCAGGCTGCTGACCCAGGATAAAAATAGGAGGGAGACTTGCCTTTGAAGTGGCATTAGCAGTGCACGCCTCCGAGGCTGCTGTGCCAACCCCGGCTGCCCTCCTGTCATCAGAACGTAGGCAGCTGGGCTGGCCAGAAACATTGCCACTGACCTCATCTCCCTGCTAGGTCTAAGTGGGCCAAAATATACACTTCTTGATTTTTTTTTAAACCTTCTGTCATAAAAGAATAAAAATAATGATACTCAGTTTAAGGTCGAGAAGACCAACATGAGGGAGGAATGTGTGCATATACTTTTGTTGTCTCTTTCATCTTTGAAGCAATGATAATAATAACTAAAATGTATAAGACTTTTACTATGTACTAGCTACAGTTCTAAACACTGTATTTGTTACCGCAATTAATCCTCTCAACAACCTTATGGCCTCCATTTTGCAAATAAGGAAAGTGAGGCATATGAATTAGGTAATTTACCCTAATATTACCCTAAATTAGGTAATTTTCCCTATACAACACATACTGGCTTGTATAGGGAAGTTGGAGAAGTAAAGCTATAGGTAATAAAATTTTATTTAAATAATGTATGTTAAGGCATTAACTCTGTTAACAGAAAAAACTACTATACCAGCAATTTTTACCCTCTTACCTTTCTTTATTCTCAAAAAAGAAGTATGTCACTCTACAAGTTAGAGCCTGTGAAAATACTTGTATTAATACAGACTGTGTTCTATTTAAGTAGCTGGGATTGCTGTTTTAATTTTTTATAATTCTTGAGGAACAGGCTTACTTAAGTTTATTTTCATAAAAGTCTAGTTTAATTGGTTCAAACATAAAAAATAAATGTTAAACACATTTCAAAATATTTTCTGAAGTTCTCTGTTTCCTCAAAAGATTTAAAGAGTAAACGTCATTCATTTAGATTCCCACGGTAGAAAAAGTGAATAAGATATATATATAAAAAGTTCAGATTTCGTCAGTTTCTATGGAGAAAAAAGTAATTTTCACAATAAACAAAGAATGTTGATCTTGTTTAAAATAAATAATCTTTTGACCTTGTGGGAGTTTTTTGGGTTTTTGTTTTTTTGAGACAGGGTCTTGTTCTATCACCCCGGCTAGAGAGCAGTGGTGCTATCATAGCTCATTGCAGCCTTAACCTCCCAGGCTCAAGACATGCTCTCACTTCAGCCTCTCAAATTGCTCCAGTGAGCCACTGCACCCAGCATGTGGGAAGTTTTTGTAGAGAAAAATGTTGGTACCTGGCACATGGTAAGCACTTAATTTATTATGAGAGTCATGATTATCAGTATAGAAAACTAACATGTTTTATATTGTATTCAGTTATAATTATGTGACTGCTATTTGAAGTGGAGCTAATAGCCCTTAAGCAAAATTATTTCCCAATTAAAATGCCTTTTGCTTTTTTAGAGAAAAATCTTATCAGTTACGATGTTAAAAACAAGGATTCTTAAGAAATGTGTGCATACCATGTAACAACCTTGATTTGGCCTTTGCACAATAACATTCCCAAAACTTCCCACTGATGTGTTTAGAAGCATCCTCTGTCACAACTTCTAATTACGTTAAAAATCTCTGACAATTCAAAGCGAGTTAATGGCAATGACGAAGACAAATCAGCAACTATACAGTGTGTGACAACATAATTTCACAAAGATGTGGAGAATGCAGGATGAGGAAAATGACTGACTTGGCCTTTGTAACTGCTTTTCTGTCCACTATGTTTCTAAGCTTATTAAATGGAACCTTTGATTAATATCCTGGGCCCTGGGGAAATTGTTTAACCTACTGTTCTTTGAGAAATGTAAGATTTACTCCCTATCATATTTATGTTTTCCTGGTCATAAACATGACCCCAGAGTGAGGTTTAAAATTAGGAATCATAATCATTTGAACCTGGGAGGTGGAGGTTGCAGTGAGCCGAGATCACGCCACTGCACTCCAGCCTGGGTGACGGAGTGAGACTCCATCTCAAAAATAAAAGAAAACAAAAATAAAATTAGGAATCATAAATCCAGCTCTTCATCAGGAAAGGCATCTACAGCTTGTTTTCTTAAGCACAGAATAGAAAAAATTATGCTCAATTCCCTTAGCACATCTCTGGTCCAAGTGATAAGTTTTATTTAATGATATCTTTCCTGTTTGAGGGAATTTACACAATAATTTCATGTATGTCATTTCATTTTAGAGACATGGAGATGCCATCAACTATGTGGGATTTTCAAATGTATGATTGTTTTGCTGGAGGAGAAACATGGGTTAAAGCGAAGTATACAATGATGGTCACGATCATGTGCTTCTCGAATACAAATGGGAAACTTAAGAAACATCTTTTATCAGAAGTATCCCAGTTACATTTCTTCAGAATAAGCAGCATTTACTTCCAGTGAAAACACTAATTCCTGATATAGCTGTAGTCTGTCATTAATCGCTGAAAGGATGTCTCGGGAGGTATTGGAATGTGTGTCTACCTATCAAACATTTGAAATTAGAGACCAAATACTTAACTTTGCCCGTGGCTTTAGCTGCTATTACAGCTGGTTTTATTAGCATAGCTTTTTTTTTTTTTGAGACGGAGTCTGGCTCTGTCACCCAGGCTGGACTGCAGTAGTACGATATGGGCTCACTGCAACCTCTGCTCCCCAGATTCAAGTGATTCTCCTGCCTCACCCTCCCGGGTAGCTGGGATTACAGGCATGTGCCACCACGCCCGGATAATTTTTGTGTTTTTAATAGAGGTGGGGTTTCACCATGTTGACCAGGCTGGTCTTAAACTCCTGACCTCAAGTGATCCACCCACCTCAGCTTCCCAAAGTGCTGGGATTACAGGCGTGAGCCACTGCGCCTGGCCGGCACAGCTTTCTTAATGCATTCATGAAGCTGCAATGTATAATTGTCTAGAGATAACATTGCATGTTAATACTACAGCAAATTTTGCCATGTAGACCACACATTTATTAAAAGGATCTCATTCTTTAGTATTCTCCTGACTTCTCCCCATCCCAAAGTTTGCCTTCATTTTGATTTGATATTAGGTATTTATTGACTGTTACAATTGTTAAACAATTTTTTTCACTTTTAGTATTAATTCATGCAAATGCATTGATGAATTTACAAAAATATTATGAATTAGCTAAAATACTACATCAGACCTCTTAACTGCTATGGATATATAATCATAGCCTAAGATAAAAAGTAACTTCTGGAGAGACTAAAATGGATAGGCCCTCATCAATACACATTTTAGAGAAAGAGAGGAAAAGAGAGATCCTTTAGTAGTATGTGTGTCTAAATTCTTAAGCAATTATCCAAAACAAAAACAAAAAACAAAACAAAAAGAAAACATGGCAGTAAGCCGAGATGGTGCCACTGCACTCTAGCCTGGGTGGCAGAGCGAGACTCTGTCTAAAAACAAAACAAAACAAAAAAAAAAAGAAAAAAAAACAATCAAGCAAACAAACAAACAAAATACAATGAACAAATCAGTCATTCATTGACCACATGGCATCAAACCTGTGCAGTGACCTAGGCTCCAGCATTAACCCGTCATTTATAATATCCAGCTCTCCCATTAGTCTTTTCTCCTCCCACTGGTAAATGTACAAACATGTATTTCACATCACAGAACTTCCAACACGTCACCATCTTTTTTGTTTTAGAAATAAACTTTAGTGCCTCAAAGTTTTGAAAACAATGTGCGTGTTAGCATCAAAGCTGTCACCAAGTGGGCCTGCCTGTTTCTTTGTTCTGTACGCTCTTGTAACATGTAAGCAGCCTCTGACTGATTTTGCATTTTGTTGACATACTACTCTATTTGCCAAGATTAATGTTAAAGTTAAACAAAAATATTGGGCTCTTTCCTTATGATGCATAAAGTGCATGAACTTCCTTTTTCTTTTGAAAATTTTGTAATTGTATTTATTTTCATTTTAAAAAGCTAATAAGCATTCAAAGTGCTTCAAAATTTTCCGTTAGCCTAGATCCCAAAATAAGAATGTTTAGATTACTGCCAGATAGATTTAAGCTAGTTATTAGTAAGAATATTTTGGATTTGGAGATAACAGAGTCTGGGGCCCAACAGCCAAGGGAAGTCATACAATCTTTTCCCCAGAGATAAGAAAAAATAGCCAAGGAAATTCAATCTCTTTTCTAGATAATAACATTGTATCATTCTATTCTATTCCTAGAAATATTTATACTCATTCTTGATTAGAGGCAGGGGGTCAATTAAAAATCACGTCTCAAGACCCCCTTTAGTCTTTTGTCTTTTTTAAAAAAAGAATATTCAAAGCAAATTTTAATGCAACGAGCTTTAGAATGGCTGCCGTGAAGCACTGAGAGGGAAGGAGAGTTTGCTGCCATCTCCTGGACGTTTGAAATAAAATCGGCAAGATGAGTGCTTCAGCGCATGTTCCTTTTAGACAGGGCACTAAGACTGTGGAAGCAGGTGCAGTTTACAAGTCTGGCTGTCCCTGACTGGATAAACAGGAAGACTATTTATGGGTTTTAAAGAATAAAGTTGACTTAAGTGGTTTGCATGTTAGAAAAGTGTTATTCAAAGTGTAGTTCACAGCCCATTAGCATCAGAATCACCTGGGTTGCATGTTCCAAGAACAAATTCCTAGGTCCCACCCAAACCTAGTAAATCAGAATCTCTAAGGTGGGGCTATCTCTAAGGTGGGGAAATCTTAATTTTACACTGGGAATAAAAAGTGGAAAGCTATATGTTACACTATGAAGGGAATAGTTTGCTCATACTAAAGTGCAGTATATAAAGGAAATCATATTAGTTCATTCAATGTAAAATTAAAATTAAAAGTTCTAAGTAATATATTTAGTGTTGCTCTTTATTTCAGTAATACCACCCACAATGAGTTGTGACATTTCAGTGAGTATTTCATAATGCAGAATTCAAAATCTAGCCCATATTGGACTTACATGAAGAATTATGATCTGCACCATTTGATAAACAGTAATAAGTAATCCAACCACAATCAACAGACTCTGAGTGTGAATTAAAACAAAAACAAAACTCCAAACCAAAGATCTAACTGTGGAAGGATTGGAATGAAACCTTAAATTAGTACTTTATATTAGTTCAACCAATTCCTTAGAGATTCTTAGCTCTAGAAAATGGTTTTGTGAACATTTCTTTATCAGTGTTAGATATGCTAGGCGAAAAAAGAACAAAAGGGTTTTTAGTGCAGTAAGAGACCTAGTTTTGCTTTATTTTTAAATGTAATTAAATGGCACAAAAGGAAAGCAAAACTAAATCAATTCAATTGTATTTGAAACAAAAGCTATTCTGGATTCAGATAAAATTTTCAGAATCTCAGCTTGCTTTGATTTTTTATCTTCAAGATGAGTCTTCTGCTTCTGACTCAGAAGGATTCTAGAAGTACCAGAAAACCCACAAAAATTCCCTGGGTTTGAAAGGCAGCTGGAATATTAAGTTCCTCCCTATGTCAGTGGCTCAGCTTCTTAGAATTGTTTTTCATCACTTGCCCTGAGCTGGGAGTTTGCTCTGTTCAGGCCAAGGTTTCACTCTTTCTGTTTTTGGAAAGTGATCATGCCTCTCAGGCAAGGGGATCAATTACTCTAAAAAGGCCAGGTTGCTGACCCTTTGTCCTAGGACAGTGTGGAAAGGAGGGATAAGGACAGCTGTGAGCTGCGCCCTCCTAGGTCAGCCCAACTGTTGCAGGTCTGAAGTGGGGTAGTCTCAGGGATAGGGTTGCCAACTGCTCCACTTTCAGCCTAATAGGCCTATTGAAGCTTCAACTATGCTACCAGGTTACTCAGGATACCAACTATCCTGTTTAGAGAGTATGTTTGGTTTACAAACATTTCCCCAGAAGAGCTCTCTTCATATGACTAAGTCCACTATATTCATTCTATTTAACATTGGTACTTTGAACTGAAAGCAGTGTCTTTATAGTAGAGGCTCAAAGCTGATGTTAAGTTTATTTTATAAAAATACTGAACCAGTCTTTTTGAATCTGGTCTCATCTTTGTATACCACGAAAAGAATGCTAGCACAATAGATGAACACAAAGCAGGAAAAAATGGACAAACAGGCTGAATACAGAGGAATGTAAACATATAAACTTCAGTAAGAAGAAAAAAGAGAAGAAACAAAGATCTCTCAACGACTCCTGGGAATAGATTTCTTGTGTCAATGTGAGATTTACAGTGACATTCCTTCTACTTTTCCTATTTTAGTTGTGGGTCTCATACTGGGATTCATATTAACAGAGAACACAAAAGAACTTGTTTAATTGTGTTTTCCTCATGGGAAGTTTTTAAAATAGTAGTTATTGTTTATTGAGTGCCCCTTAGAAGAATAATAATAGCTAACATGTGTTGAATACTTTCCCTGTGCCAGGCAGTGTTTTATATACATAATGCATATTGTTTCATTTAATCTTCGTAACAACTTGTGAGGTACACCTATTATTGTCTTCATTTCACAGCTGAGGTACTGAAGCACAGGGCGATTGAATCCTTTGTCTAAAGTCTCCCAACCAGCAGGAGGCAGGCCTGGGACTCAGAGGCAGGCAGTGTGGCCCTAGAGCCCACACTCTTAATCACTACAAACGTACTTCTTGTGGGCTCAAGGTTTACACACCTTATCTCATCTAATAGTATGTGAAGTTCATTGAAGACATGATTACCTTTTGCTTTTCCTAAATTAAAAAAAAGTCTTGTCTTCTTTTTAATTTAAAAATTGTAAGGACCCTTATTCTCTGCATTATTGTTACTGAAATTTGAGGGTTTCTCTCATCACTCTTCTGTTCTTCCTTTATTTGCCAGATATAAATTACCATAACTCTGGTAGTATGTGATGCTGGTTGGCTGGAAGCGGTAGGTTTTTAAGGCATTTGGTCTAGTGCATTGTGGGAATTTGTTCAATGGAAACCAGCAAAATGTTGAGCTTCCCTTCACCATTATTGAGTTATAATAAGCAAATAGGCTGATGGAGATAAAAACTACAGCTTTTCCCCATGTACCCTGTTTAAAAATGTCTATTGCTTGGAGCTACCAAACTCTTGGATGTTTCAATATTTCTTATTTTGATTTAGAAGGTTTAGTGTAACTTTGGAGTTATCTCTGAGACATGTAAAACTCATCACTTCTGATGAGCACTTCCTTCTGTGACCTGAGTCTTCTTGCAATCAGGGGAGGTAGTATAGCCTTGTGATTAGATGATGGCCATGGAGTTTGATTGTTGGGTCCCGAGGCTTAGCCCTACCATGTTACACAAGTTCCTTAAGTTTTCTTTACCTCAATTTCCTTATCTTAAAGTGGGATGATAATAATACCTATATCATACTTTCATCATTTTGTGGTGACAAAAAAAGTGCTTAGAGTGGTACCTAGCACATCGTAAGCCCCCATAAATGTTACCTTATTAATGGCTCTATGATTTTAAATTAAGGCAATAAAGCTCTGCAAATGTAATGAGTTTTTACAATTAACCTAGAAGCTCACATCTTCTTTTTTTGAAGTTGGTGATGGGACCGTTCAAAATCCATGTTTAGAATCTATCACACTAGTTCCTCAGGAGATGTTTTCAAAATAACAATGATATATAAAACGAAAAAAAAAAAACTACTAGAAAAAATGTAAGGTTTAAAAGTGTCCTTGCTGGGAAGCCTTTGACAGAAATAACTGTTGAGAAATCTTCCACTGAGGAATCTTTGAGGTGGGAAGGGTTTGCTGCCTCATGCACTTGACTGTTGTCCTGACTGGGATTGGCACCATGGCACTCTAAGATTCCAGGGGTAACTCTTTTTCAGAGTGTAGTGTGAAATACTGAAAACTTGTGACTCCCTCAGCATTATTCTGTTTAGAATTATTCTTGTTGAAATGCCCTAAGTTATTATTGGTTTAGTAGCAAGCCATGCTAGGTGCTGATTCACTACTTAATAAGAAAGTTCCCTGAGTTACATTTAGTTAAAATGGCAGAAAGCCAAAGGGAGCACTTCCTTTTATGCAGAGTTTGATTATGCTTTATTTTTAAAAATCACATTCTTCCCCATTACCAGCCAATGAACAACACCTATTCATTCTGAAATAAGAAAATGAAAGAATTTTGAGAAGTCACACAACATTGCTGTCAATTTCATTTTTTTTTTACTTATAAAACAGATGCTTCTTTCTCAGAGATGGGTTTTCACTTTCAACATGCGTCGTAGCATCTGATTTTCTGAGCCATCTTGGGAAACGGAGTCTTTCCCAATGTCACTGAATGTGGTCAAAGCCATCTGCGAAGCAGACAGTAGGCTCTTGGTGAATCAGTTTGGGAAATTCACAATTAAGCAGTCTCAGGGAGTGAAATTCCGGGGTCTGATGAGACTGTGGAAACCATGTGGTACTGTAGGGAGAGCACAGGTTTGGATGCCAGACAAATATCTAAATCTAACCCTAATCCACTGCTTTTAAGCTTAGTGATTGTTGCACAAGTTGTTCAGCTTCTCTGAGCTTAGATACCTCAACTGTAAAATGGGAATAATACCTTCTTTTTAGTGTAATTCTGAAGAATAAATGAAATCACAGTATAATTGGTTAAGAATTCAGGCTGCAGACTGAATCCAGGGGCCATTACTTAACATTGTATGATCTTTAGCAAGTTACTCAGCCTCTTTGTGCCTCAGAATCTCATCTGTAATCTATAAAATGGGGATAATGATCATACCTAGCTCACAAGGACTGCTGATTAAAAGCAGTAATCTGTGAAAGATACTCAGCACAAATCAGGGCCCAAATTTTGTGCTCAGCTAATGTTAGCTATTATCGAAACTTATGTAAAATACTTAACACAGTTCCTGCATATAGTAGAAACTTAATACGTTAACTCCTATCTTTTCCTCAGGACCCATGAGATTATTTGAATGACTGCCACAGCTTCTGTCCCCACTCATGTCATCCTAACTTGAACCAAAATGCTTGATTCTGGGTTGTTGCATGGCCTTGATTATTGCACCAAATAAAAGTATCAAAGATTCTCTGACTTCTACTGTGTATCCTGAAGAAAAGACAAATCAAAATACTATGGCTTTTGTTATTTACTTCCAAGAAGAACATTTTTCTGTTTATTCTTAGAATGTGCATTTTTTTTTCAACTCAGGGCCAAGTACAACCTTTTGATTTTTAAAACTTTTTCAACTCAGGGCCAAGTACAATCTTCTGATTTAAAAAACTTTTTTCATGAACAAACCATCAGTAGTTATTAAGAAGCCCAAGAAATAGGAGCTGTGAAAGCAGGATTTCTTCGTGTTTCCTTTGAATGTTGTTATTTTGAGTATTATCATTATCAGGTAGAGGAAGAAAGGTAGGCTGGGAAGTAGGTCCTTATGATATCTTGACTATGGATCCCAGATTTACATTTCACCTGTCATGGAGCACACATAATTTAGATAAACATGTCAAGAATGACATAAACAGAGGTAAACACAAGGAGTTTTAAATTTGGAACCAAAAAATAAAAATTAGAAAAATTATTACCTATATTAATAACAAAAAAATTACTTAAACTCTAGGACCCTGTAGAAGTCTAGGGGATGCACTTTATTGGCTGGAAAACCTTTGATAAAATCAGAAGTCTGAGAAATGTCTGACAGGATTTGATATTTAAAATTAAATTTCTCTTTATTCAATTGCCTCTGAGTAGTGCTGTGATTTCCAAGTGCCAGGTAGTTTGGTGTACAAATATACATACCACAGAAACATACAGTTTTTAAAAAAATTAAGAAACAGGCTGCATCTGACAACATCAAGAAAAAAGATAATTCTGATTCAAGGGCTTCTCCAGAAGATGGGGTTTCATTGGCATGACACTCATAGGATGACCTGTCGTTTTTGTACTGTTTTTTCTAGAACCATAGAGGGATGACAGTAACTGGCTTCTTAGAGCAATTTTGCCTGGTGTCTGGATCCTGTGGGAATTTATTAGCCTGCTTTGTGGCCCTTGGCCCACCCTGGTAGGACATCTAGAGAAGAATTCAATTCTGCTTTTTCCCAGAATAATTGTTGACTAACTCGGCAGCACCGAAGTGTCACAGGCGTCTTTGTGTCCCCCAGAGTCCAATGATATGTGGACCCAAGATCAGCGAGGGTCATGTTTCTGGGAATACAATGTTGGTTCTTAGAATTTATATATTTTTTCTCATGAACTTATAAAAATGTTTAAAAACAAACTCAACAACACTGATTTTAAAAGGGAATGAGCACACGCCCCACGACTTCCCTCTAGAAGCATTTTAAGCATTTAGCTTTTCAAAAAACAATCATTTCTTTTTGATGACCATGACTTCAAATGCCCTGCCTGCTGGGCCAGTGGTGACTCATCAAATAGCAACTGATTTCAATAACTCACCCTTAGAATGGGGGTGCTTGCAGGAGCCCTAGTTTATAACTGGATGAAATGATACGCAGCAAAGGGCCTTTATTTGAGAGATTAAATCTAAGTGCAGACACTAACAGCCATGTGTCTTCTGCTCTTAAGAGGGTTTACTGTGAAAGAGCCACACAGAGTGTTTGACATGCCTCTCAGCAGCCTAATGACCTTCAAAGTTCTTTAACCTCGTAATTGCAAATAGGAAAATGGTCTCACATACGTTAGTCCACCCCCTTTCAATGTAGATCAGGTGTTTTTTGTTTGTTTGTTTGTTTTTTGACATCTCAGATGTGACTCTTGCTGCCAGGTTAGAATTTAGGCTGTGTAATAATTCTCAGCTGTCCTACAATGCCTGCTTCTTGAAAGAAGTTGGCACTTTCTAGAATAGCTAAATAACTCGGGCTTATTTAAAGAACTATTTGTAACTCAGATTGGTTTTCCTATGGTTAAAATAAGTGCTTCTTGTGAAAACTAAATAAAACAGTTAATTCAAAGCCTTGATATAAGTTACCACTAACAATCATACTAAATATATTTTGAAGTACAAAGTTTAACATGCTCTAGAATGACAACCCAAATGTGTCTTATAAAACACGTTCCTAACAAGGTATGCTTTACACTACCAATGCAGAAACTGTGTTTTTTTTCCTCTCTAAGAAACAGGATGTGTCAAAATGATAAATGTTCTAAGATTAAAGGGGCAATGCTCAGATTCCTAATCTTACCAGTTCTGGGATTCACTCTGCCCTCCTAGAAGACTGAGGGGAATATGCTCTACTTACATGTCCATGGAACCTTCCTTCCTCCTAGAATCCCAAGCGTTATGCAGATTCACTATAGCACAACATTCCCGTCAGGAAGAGAGGTTTGACACATGATTAAGGGGAAACTTGTGGAAAGAGAAATGTTTAAGTTCCTGCAGAAAGTCAGTGACTGTGATGACCTTTTTCATTTATATTCCAGTGCCTGTATTTAAACCATGCAGTGGATTTGGGATAATATACATAAGGGACCTAACATAACATAGGAACTCAGTAAATGGTTGTCCTTCTTGAGCTGGCAATGAAAACTGACTTCGTGGATGCTCTGCCTAGAAATTTGCTAAGGACAAAGGAAGAGGCAAAGTCTTAAAAACTAAACAAAAACTGCCTCCCTACACCTCATAACCAGCAGACCAACCAATCAAGCTAATATCAACACAGCTAAGCCAACAACACTCAGATTGAAAATGTACCCCGTGGGAGAGAGGCTGACGTCTGGAGGTCTAACTCTCCCTTCTGTCACACTGACACTTGGCCCCACTTCCTTGTCATCACTTCCTTGGCCCCAACCTGAAAGGTGGCACATACAGCCCCCTGGTGGGGAGACAGGGAAAGCAAATTCCTCTTACTCCAGGGAGCTGGTTAGTCCTTCTCCCTCCCACTTCCCATCTCCTTCAGAGTGAGGTCAGACTTTGTTGTGGATATTGTTTTGGAGAACTTCCACCCTCTTCTATACAGTGGGACTGTATGGTCCAAAACGAGACCTATGCTGCCAGTGCCCAGCTGAAGTTGTAGATGCTTTTACTGCATGCCTGACATGCCTCTTACAAGGTTTTGGGGAACTCCAAATAGTCCTAGGATGACCAGAAGGCATAGTCATGTTATTTGCGTCTTTAGTTATCAACTCCAAACAGTGGCTCTGCTAAGATTGCCACCTGTCCAACAGGAAATGGAAAGAAAACACTTCTCATTCCTGCATGCCACACCACTAGACAACTGGAAATACTTCTGGGTCATTACCATCCTAGGATGCTTTTAAGCCGATGATCTCAAACTGACTACCTGTGTGTTCCATGTCTTTCCTCTAATTCATGCCGTTCTTTAAAGGCTATGTTAAGAATGCAAAGCTATAAAAATGATCTTTTTTCCTGCTGCACCATAAGAGCCTTTTTTGGTTGTTCTATTAGAAAAGAATTCAAAATGCAAGCATTCAACAGATTTCCTTTGCAGGGAACAAGTAATACAAACAACTGTGTTATATAATGAATAGATTGCTTTTTTCCTTTATCCTGTATTAATCTTAATTGGTTTCCCAAAAAGGCAAATAAGAGACCAAGCTACATCCTGTGTTTGTAACCTCTAGGTAAATTTCCGCCAAAAGCAATGAAAGATTTTCCAGAGAAAAAGCAGAAGAATCAGCCCCATTGTTCTGCAGCTGACTTAATTCTCCTCTTTATGTTTCAGAAATACCTAAGGATTACAGTTTTACAATGTATGGAGAAACAGATATGCTAACAACAATGAAATTGTGGTGGGAGCCATATAGAGAAATATCAGAGAAATTAGATCAGAATAGCTCATACAAGGAAGATTTTTTTTCAATATGGACATTGAACAGATAAAGGAGACAGTAGTATTTTAATAGGATAGTGAAAAATATAGCAGATTGACAGTGACAGCAGAAAAAGAGCAGGAATACAGATATTTTCAGAGGATTAAAATGGTACTGTGTACCCTCAAACCAGGCAAGTTTTTCTGAGAGGTCTCTAAACATATCTCCTGCATAGAGTAGATGATTTTCCTTGGAGCTGTCATAAATGCTTTATAGTTCTCTACATTAATTCGCGTCGAATATTTTCCATGGTTGGTCAGGCTCAGACTTAAAATAGATCTGAGAAAGGTCTTCAGGTTTACTTTCAGTACCATTATTCACTTCATAGCCAGCTGGGTGACGACATGGTGTGTGGCCAATTCAAGTTTACAAGGTAACCTTGCCTGAATTATCCTGGTCCATCGAATACAAATAGTAAAGTGAAGGTGAGAGAATAGAATTGCAAAGAACGTGGGAGAAGCAGTTGTCAAAAAGCAAAACGAACGCAGGAAAAAAAATCTGTGAGATCACTCAGAAATGATGCTAAAAATTGTGTGCTCTCACCCTATAGTCTCCACACGCATGGGGTTCCTCGTGCTTCACAATCAGCCCCTGTAGTCAGTCAGTAAACCTTCAGGTTCCAATCATGTGGTTTCTCCAGGTAAAACAATAGCCATGTATACCTTTATGTGTGTCCTGCCTTTTACATGTTACTTCATTATCCTGTATACCCTACCACTTGCCTCAGCTGAGGAAAACAAACTTATGCTTTCATGGGCAACTGGAGATGTACTCACTTAGTTCCTTAAGTAACTGGGGAGGGAGGGTGGGAATCAATCTTTAAAGATAATTATCCTTCTTTCCTTATCCCATTTACTTCATTATTATTATTACTATTATTATTATTATTATTGAGACAGGGTCTCATTATGTTGCTCAGGCTGGTCTCCAATTCTGGGCCTCAAGCAGTCCTCCTACCTCGGCCTCCCAAAGTGCTAGGATTCCAGGCACGAACCACCATACCCAGCCCCACTTACTTTAAATAAGTTTTCTGAAATGAGTTTATATATGTAGAAACATCTGGCAAAGAACCTAATACATAATAAGTGCTCAGTAATTATTAAGACCCTCTTTCTTACCCACTTCTTACTAAACTATATACATTCCTACAATCCTCCGAGTACCTTCTCTGTGATATCAAACAGGTGGCTGAGATTGACAGACCAGAGCTGCTCCCTGTCCTTGAGAGATTCCTTATTCCTTTAACACTAGTAATAGAGATAAGCACTACCTAAAAGGGAAATCTCAGTCAGTATAGGTTATACCTTCACTACATTTGAAACTTTCACTGTAGGAGCACAGCTGTTATGTTACATAAAGGCTGATTCCTGATGTTTGATATCACTGATCACTGTCTTTCTTGTGGCTACAGCACAAATCCTAAGTATCCTGCTTACTTAATATAACGGTACACGTCTATTTTGGGGTGCTCCTGGATTTTTTAAGTGTGCAAAGAAGATAAATATATTTTAGGTCAATCTGAGTTGGATTTTTGACTCATTAAAAATATTATACTCCTTGGACCCAGATTAGGAGGTGACATATCTGAAATTAAGTAAGTTGAGGACTTTGCTAGGCATTCTCAGGGACTCAAGAAACACTGCAAACAATTTATGTCAAGCAAAGTGGACACTTAGCTTCAGCTACAAGATTACTCTTCCACAACAGATGGTTTCCACACCTGAATTGTGACACCACTTTTCTTGGCCGAGAACTTTGGCCTTGGTGCCACAAAATAAGATGATGAGGCTGATTCTTGCTTTGGCGAGGTGGGAATGCCCACAGGCACTGGGGATGCACTGACTGGTGGGGAGGCCTCTGCAAAGAAGGAAGGAGGAGAGGTATAGGCTGGTACCGAGTACACTGACGAAGCCTGCACATTCGTAGGTGAGGCAGCATTCACTGGCCGGGGAGGAAGAGCTTGTTTCATGGCCAGGGCTGAATTGACCTTGACTGATGACTTCTGGGGGAGGCCATCCTTTGCATCTGGAGGTTGGAAAGTAAACAAGGATGCATTGAGCTGATATGGTTGGTGCTTCATGACATCTAATGCATTGAGGGGTTTCTTCCCCTTTTTCTTGCCCGTTTTGGAGGGCTGTGCGGCCGAAGGCTGAGACTTGAGAGCAGCCAGTGGGTAAGACGGCGAGTGGATAGGATTATAGGCCACAGGAGGAGGTGCTCGGACATTGGAGGAGTACTTCCAACTGGCGGGGAGAGATGGAGTGGGAGACTGAGCTCGAGCAGCGTGGGCCTGCACCGTGTCTGAATCGACCACATACTTCTCCATTCTTGACTGCCTTTTAGCAAAGAGCTGAGCTCCTCTCCCACTCATTCCTGGAAGCTCATTGGATGGTCCCACTGCACCAGGCTGAGCAGCATTGACTGTTGGTGTGGAAACTGTTGGTTTGGGTGTGTAATTCTGACTGGCTACTGCTGCTTGTGGTCCTTTGAAGGGACCAGCCACATTCAAAGCACTTGCAGGCCGGGCAGGAGGGTAAGAAGGCTGGGCTATTTTGATGGAGGAGACAACGGTGCCTTTTGATGGGTTGGATGTGGGGAAGGCAGGAGGTTGGGTGGGAGCCACTCCTGGAGACCAGACTGGGGAAACTGGAGTTACTGGTTGGGAGGATGAGGACTTGACTGCAGGTTTTGGAGCAACAGGAGGAGGGGTCTTTTGTTTGGCAGAGGAGCTTTGCATGAAATTACAAGCCTCTGCCCCCAAGCTGAGGTAGTCTTCTTCCGGTCCGGAATCACCTCCAGCTCCAGTGCCCCGTTTGCCTTCTGAATTTTGAAGGAGTGACAAGAGTTCAGGATTTGGGCTTACTTTGGGCTCTTTAAAAGTAAACATGGGTTTTGTCGTGCTTCTCCTTTTGGCCTCCTGTAATATTCCTGTTCTTTTTGCTGGCACTGAGATCCTCTCATCTCGGGAAGCTATTCGCTCAGATGAATCGTAAAAGGCTGGCTGGGACCACGGGGCAGCCTGGGGCCATGGAGGGGGCTGTGCTGGGCCAGCAATCGGACTTGATACCCCTCTGGAGAAAGCGTCAGGGGGAGGAGTGACTGCAGAGTAAGGTGGAGGTGCAGGAAAGTCAGCAATGGGACTCGTCATGTTTCGGGTTGGCGAGAAGGGGGTAGCTGGCTGATTCACAGACCCTGGGAAGGGTTTGGCCGTTCTATTCATGGGGACCATCCTCTGGATGTTTGCTGTCTCAGATGCCCCACTGAAGCCATTCTGTTGGGGAACATGGCCAAGACCATGACTCACCTCGATGTAGCTTTTGCTCACAGAGCTCTGCGTTCTCACCGACTCTTCCTCCTTTCTTTGGTAAGAAGTCATGGTTCTCAGGCCATCGGTCTGGGCAGCATCTTGTTCTCTGCTTGGCGTTCCACCTACCTTGTCCTCTTCTTTTTGGGCTGTGATCTGATCCATTCTCTCCCTCCTCTTGGCAAACATGAGGGCTCCCTTGCCTGTGGTGTCTGGTAACATCTCCATCTTGTCCCCTCTGTTCAGTTTCTTTTCAATGTCCACCAGTCTAGAATCCCAGTCAAAGTTCACAACTTGTGTGTTGTCGTCAACGTCAGACAATAACTCTTCATCCACCTCTGATTCGCTTGCACCAAGAAATGCCACTTCACATGTATCCTCCTTGCCACCTTCTTCCTCCTCGTCCACCTCTCGCTCAAGCTCGCCAGTACCGTAGCTAACTAGGGTGTATTTCCTCGCCCTCCGACGTCGCTTCTTAAACATCAACACCCCCTTGGAGTTGGGGTTGGGAGCATCCGTTAGAAGAAGGGCAATGCTTTTGCATTTAGATTTTGCTTCCTTCACTTGTTTTTCTGACAGGCTTTCACTCCTCCTGAGCCCTAGGGAAAGTAAAAAAAAAAATAATTATATTGAGCTGATGAGTTCAAGGAAGACACCACAGCAACTCAGAAATGAACGCTCCTGGGCGAAAATAAATATGTAAAAAATTGCCATTGAGAACCGAATTTTGAAGGAATCCAACACGTTTCTTTTTCTTATTTCTCTTAACATGTTTCCTTCTACAATAACATACTGTTCTATTTGTTTACATAAAAACATTTTATATATGCTGATTAGAATATATGTTTCATACATTTGTTTCTCTAGAGATCTTTCCACTTTAATAAAAACTGGCTAGTAAATATCAATTAATAGGATAAAATTAGAATGAAGTAGGACACAATTTAAAGACATAATATTTTCTGAAAAACAAGATGAGACATATCTCATACTTCCATATTTTCAAATAAAGTATCAATATAAAACTGTTTCCAGGAATCTTAAAAAGAGAGGAGTGTCCCAAGAAGATGTTTTAAAATTTTCTAAATGTTTTAATGTAATGAATTTAGCTATTTAGGTTTTCTTCTTTCTCTTTTTTCTTTTTTTGCCCTGACAACCACCCCAAATATTTCCATTCACAGCTAGTGGATTAATATAAATTCAAAACACTGAATTAATCATTGAAGGTACTGAATCAATAATTAGTTAAAATTCAAAATATGACATTATTGTAAATACATATAAGAAACCCTAGCTACAAAGTTTTCTAGACAGATTGGTTTGTAAATGTATTGCTATTTTGGAAATATAATATTACTTTCCTTGCAGCAAGAATAAACCTTGGAGAAATTTAAAAATTGACTTGTGACCCACTTAACTGTGTAAAAACTGATGCAGTGATTAAGTCATTTAAAACAAGAATATGATTTTTATTTTATAAAAGTAAAAATATTTAAAATTTTCTTCCATAATTATTATAAAAAATAAATTGGTGGCAAATTATACACTTGATCTTAGCCAAAAGGCCGAGAAGCAATGGCAAATTGTAGCAACTAAACATATAGCATCTCTTATTTATAATTTATAATTATATCATGTTTCCAATGATAATGAGTGTGAGTCCCCTAAATTTTTTAATTCCTCAAAATAGTTAAGTGGAAAATTAAGAAAAATTTTTTGACTATTTTATGATTGAAAATTAGCTCTTTTTGTCACAGACTTAATGGTTAATTTTTAAAAAATAAAATATAATCCAAGGAAATAATTTTATAATATGATTACAGGCATTTACTGGTGATCAAATTTTCTAGAGAAAAAATAGTTGAAACTGTGGTTATTACTAAATATAATTCCTTTTTTGACTAGTGTTATACAACTTATTAAATTGACAGTCACAGTTGCTGCTAACTTCACTGCCAACATGTAAAGTATGTGAATGGTGTCTCAATACTCTTGTTTAATATGCTATAAATGTGAAGATGGCCTACAGATGCTTAAAGTATAAGGAATGATTAACAGCACTTGCCAATAAAGCTACAAATGGTTATGCTAAAAATATGCTTTGAAAGGAATAACAATAGGTTAGAAGACTTAATATCCTACTTTGAATAACTGATTTCATTGCCATTGTGTATCACATATACAGTCAAGTGCCTTTGCCTGTCAGCCTTTACATCCTCAAATAAAATTCCAAAATTAGTTATAAAAAAAAAAAAAAAGCCATGAAATAAAACAACAGAAATCCTAACACCTAACTGCAATTCTTATCCCAATTCTCCTTTCTGTCTTCTTTCCCCTGGGTAAAACAAAATGCCATAGAAAGCACTGAATTTAAATATATTTTATGTTTGGAGACATTTAAATGCCTCCACATGGCCCTGGAGACTGACTTCTGTGTCTAGAAGGTAGATGAAGCACTTTGCAGTCTAATGAAGGCTTACAAAACGGAGAGGATCATGTAACTGCTCAGTGTACACATGTCCTTGTCTGTCAAACTCACTTCTGCAAGCATCATCAAGCTGCACAATGATTTTTTTCAAAACAAGGATCTGCTTTAGATATCAGTGGTAGAGCTTTTATTTTAAAGACACCTCTCAGTAGCAGACTCAACAGTTTTTGACATTTAAACTGAGTCCACATGACTTCAAGTGCTTTCTTATGCTATTTTAACATGAAATATTTCAACTTTCTGAAACAAAGTGAATAGGTACATTGACAATATTATTTTCTTTAACAGTTCCTGTGCCTTTGGGGATAAAAAGAAATTCATGAAAAATGTTTAAATCTATATGAAGTTCAGACTTACTGCTTCCCATTTAGAAACTGGTATTCTCCACAATTTCACATTTGTGATTTTGTGCATTAATTAAATATTTCCTTAAGCCAATGAGAAACATAAGAAAAATCTTGCTGAAAAACTCATGCAAGCAAAGAAGCAGCAAAATGCCCCCAACTCCCAAGCCCCTTCTGACAGCCCAGGCAGAACTTACGTGCATGCCGCGCTCGGTGCTTGTGAGGTCTGCTGTGATCCTTTTCCGAGCGTGGATCTTCTCCCTGCTCTGTGCCTTCTGATGAGACGGCAAAGGATACCAGAGAAGGAGGTGCTTCTGACTGCCCTCCTTCCACTGGAGAATCCACACACCCCTTTCCTGCCTGAAGCCTGCACCCTTCTGTCTTCTGCCTGTCAGAGCAGTCGAGGATCACTTCCACCCGGGGCAGTCCCGCATCTCCTGCTTCACTTTCCTGGATCACTCTCAACTCTCTGCCACTGGAGATCTGGATTACCTTGCTGGACCTCAGGAAAGGGTCTGCTTTCTCATTAGTAGGGATCGAATTTATGCGGACAATCCTGTCATGTGACAAGTTAGGGTCTGGGTCAGGAGACTTAGATTTTTCAGCTCCCGGGAGAGCCACTAAAGGGCCACTAGCGCCCTTATGTCTCTCCTGTGAAAGGGACAGTTGCAGCTCAACCACAGGGCCAGGCTGTACCGCTTCTACCTTCTCCCTTAAGATCAGCTCTTCTGCCACGCATCCTCTTTGGGAGTCAGGCATTTGGGGAGCCCTTTGGTAGATCGGGCCTGTTTCTTCTTTCAAGCTGCTTGCACAATCGGGACCACTTCTTTGGTTCTCAGCTAGGGGAACTTCAGTCTTGACAGGGGCAAGGAAGAATTCTGTGCACTGGGTCTTTGTGGCTGGTCGAATCTGCAGGGTGGTACTTTCCACATAGCCCCCATGTGTGAGATGCTCGAGGTTTTTGTTTTCATTTTCAGATATCAAAGCCTCACTTATTCCACTGGATGGTCTGCACACAGAAAAATCATTCCAGACACTTAAATCAGACTATGTTACATCTGCCAAAGAACTTCCTGACACTTTTGTGATGTCTAATATGTGATATAGTCAAAATATTTTCTTCTAAATGTCAATTGCAACATATTTGAAAACAGAAGATGGCAACATGTTCATATTATTACTTAAAGAGATACCAAATAAACTTTTTTAAAAACACAAGAAAACTCTTACACAAGATTATGAAACCTGAATCCATCCTAAATTCAGCTTTTATTTTTAAAAAACTACATGGATCCCGTTTATCTGTAAGTACTTGGAATCTGGGTATCTCCTATAATGAGTTTGCTAGCATGTGACAAAAGCATTTCAATGTCTTACTGACTAAGTTTTGGTCTAGACATTATGAAGTCACATAAACATATCCATCACCTTCAGATCAATCTTAACTTACAGATAACTCAACTAGTCCTTTTAGAGGCTGTGCTTTCTTGAAAGGAATGAAATAGAAGCTGTGTTTTAAGCCCCAGTGAGCATGTGTTTTGTAATAAGTGGACCCAGCCCAGTACTCTTGTGTAAAGAGAAATCCTTTCCATGCTGCAATGAATCATTAAGTCATGGAGTATTTATAATCTGAGATGTCTCCCTTTCTTCTATTTGAATCTGTTTCTTGGAGCATTTTCTTTTTAGGATATCTGAAGTCAAACTGTTCCTTTATCTCTCAGCTAAGGAGCCTAGAGCTGTACACTACAGTTCTTTGATTTTGATCTTCCCAGTTGTTTGTGCAAATTTGGGTTTGTGAGAAGAAGCAATGTCAGTTTAAGAGTTAAATAACTTCTTTCTGAAACTCTAATTTAAACTGTAAGTGCTTTTAGAAGTATTATTCACAGAACAGCTGTAGGAAATGCCTTCATTTTTTATATTTGTATTTTTTTTTAATTTTAGAAGCAGCATAATTATCTTTGCCCCTTTCCTCCTTCCTTAAAAGATAGTTATGACTAATGCAGGGAACATCAGTTGAAGGGCGTGAGCTTCTACTTGTATTCTACTCAAAGGAATTTACTTTAGAATTTATGTGGTAGTGCAATTTCAGACCAATGCTCAAAATACTTACTCCTAACTTTGCTTTCAACTGCATTTGGCAAAACAAAACTAAACAAAATAAAAACAAACTGACAGTTAAACAAAATGCACCATTCTCTATATGCAAGTAATTGGAAAAGCTTCCTGGTAATACAGTATTTATACATTATAATATCGTATTTAAAAAGCATGATGTTAGCAAATTAGATCATTATTATGTAGAAAATGTTAAATACATTGTTAAACTGAATTTGAGGGTACCAAAAGGTCAGAGAGTTTTAATTTGGGAAGGCCTTGGGATGGAAGTAGATTAAATCACTTTGAATTATGTTAGCAATCAATTGTGAAGCTGAGAAGAGAATAGTTTCAATTCATGCCAGCCTTGTAGACCAATACAGACAAATGGCCAGATAAATACTAACATTTATCAGCAGCTGAAGTAAAATAAATAGACATGAGTAAATATCATAAAAGCATGAGCGAATAAAGCTTTGTGCCTTAAAATATTCATTTCCCATCAGTCTACATAGGTACTCATCAAGTCCACAACTTATGTGTCACAATTATAGAATTTTTAAAATCTTATTTTAATAACATTCAAGATAATAGAGATGGAATGTTAAAGGAGTTATTTTAAAATAATCTTACCTAGCTATCCCTGGGCAATAGTTCAGGAAAAGTAAAAACACTTGTCCTCTACTGATAGATGACAGTGGTATGAGTGACAGAAATATTTATTGCAGGAAACAATATTCAGATATTTAAAATAGTGGTAGTGGTGGTGGTGATGATAATAATTGCTTTTGACTTGATTTTCAATTGAGATTCCACTTTGAATCCTACCAATTAGTTACTTACTTTGTAATTTTTTTATTTTATAAATTTAATTATGTATTAGTAAATTATGTATTTTATAAACTTATTTTCTCTTCATAACATGAAGGAAGGATTCTAAGGCCTTAAACACTGGGTTTGATGGGTAAATATTTAGATTATAAGAATAATGCTAGATTTCCATTGTTGTCTCAAGATTTTGGCCATAATGAGTTCATTTTTATCCCGGAACGGAATCATACTGAATGATTAGCAGAGGGGTAACTGCGTAGTGTTTCTGCAGAGTTGAGGAAAAACCTGGAGGACCTTGATGTTCATCTTGAGATGTCCTCTGACATCTTCCTAAAAGCTGCTCTCCAGGAAGCCAAAGCTTTCCTTTCTGGATTCATTATCATGCAATAGTCAGGCCTTCCGTTGCAAAATCAGTATGGACTGTACTGTGATTTGTACACCATAAAAATGTCAACGCTGTAGTTTTTTTTGTTATTGTCCTCATTGTTTTCTTTTGTTTTTTACATTTAAAGGTTTCTTTTATATTGTTAAACAACTACGTGGGGATGGTGGTATTTAAAGAGATTGAATTTCCAAATGACTTGTGTCGGTAGTGCAAAAACCTTATTCTAATCATCTGCTTTTGTCCATCCTCAAATATTGGTTTTACTGGAGAAATCTGGCTGCTTGTAAGTTTTTGTTGTTGTTTCTCTTTTCTGTCTCTTAGGCATCCTCTTTTAATGAAAAATTGTACAGCTTAATGGTCTAATATTTAAACATTTTTAATTCATCTGTGCATCTGATAATTACAATTGAGTGATTCTGATCCGTCACAAAATCTTTACCTATGAAAGAAATATTAAATTATGCTCAATATACTGAGCTAAGGAAGGAGCCTAAAATACCTAAGATTTTCAACAAAGTGCTTGAAACAAGGATTTTCAACTTAATTCTCAATTAACCAGAAAGTTTGGTTGAATAGAATTGACTATTTTTCAAACACAGTGGTGTTTCTGTTTAACTATACTAACCTTCTACAAAGCACTCCTAATTTCTCTATAAATGACAAGTTATATATGTAGTAAAAGCTATAATCATTCCCATGTAGCTTCAAGAGAAAATACATATTCCAGCAAATCTGTTGTACCTTTTGATAAGCATTTGGAGAGAGTCTGTTATGCTTTCCATGAGCTTGATGACTTCAGGGTAGGTGAGATCTGCACAAGGGTTGCCATTGATGGAAACCACTTCATCTCCCTCACAGAGCCCAGACCCAGAGGCTTTGCTCTGATTTCGAATCTGAGTGGAGTAAAAAATGAGACATAGTAGAATGATATAATTTGTAAAAAGCAAGCCACCATCTCTGAGAAACAAATCTGTCAACTGTAGCACGAGCCCTGATTTTTAATTCACCTGTTAACCCGTAAGACCATTTAAATACTTCTTACCACCCTATGAACACACACACAGACACACACTTTATCATGTACCATAATATCAACATTTAATTCATAGCATTGTAAGTAAATAGGAAAAAAGAAAGTAAATCAATGTAAAGGAACCAGACAGAATTAAAGAAATAAAAAATAGAGAAGAGTGAAAAAAGATGTTAAAGGCTTACATTGATGGCATTCAAAATAATTATTCAGGCCAGGAGTGGTGGCTTACGCCTGTAATCCCAGCACTTTGGGAGGCCAAGGAGGGCAGATCACAAGGTCAGGAGTCCGAGACCAGCCTGGCCAACATGGTGAAACCCCGTCTCTACTAAAAAGTACAAAAATTAGCTGGGCATGGTGGTGTGCGCCTGTAGTCCCAGCTACTCAGGAGGCTGAGGCAGGAGAATTGCATGAGCCCAGGAGGTGGAGGCTGCAGTGAGCCAAGATCACACCATTGCACTCCAGCCTGGGCAACAGAGCAAGACTCTGTCTCAAAAATAAAATATAAAATAAAATAAAATAAAATAATTCACGCCAGGCACAGTGGCTGATGCCTATAATCCCAGCACTTCGGGAGGCTGAGGTGGGTGGATCTCTTGAGCTCAGCAGTTTGAGACCAGCCCAGTCAATATGGCAAGATTCTGTATCTGAAAAAAAAAAAAAAAAAAAAAAAAAAAAATACCTACAAAAAATGCAAAAATTAGCCCAGCTTGGTGGTGCATGCCTGTGATCCTAGCCACACAGAAGGCTGAAGTGGGAGGATTGCTTGAGCCAGGAGGTGGAGGTTGCAGTGAGCCAAGATCACGCCACTGCACTCCAGCCTGGAGGACAGAGCAAGACCCTGTCTTAAAACATTATTATGATGATGATGATTATTCCACATTGTAAGGTTTTACTCCAGTGAGAAAGTGACCTCCTGCATTAAAATAAATTTTAAAATCCTTCCCATTGCCAAGGTGAATGAAACGCCATGACTATAAGAAGGAGGCACAGGACAGGGCAACTTGTTTGAGGAGAGAGCTGTACAGCTAAATGGACTGATAAAAACCATCCCAGTATAGTGGGGCACCAGGGAGCCTGGATATCAGGGAATATGTCAAAGAGAGAAATGCTGCATTGAAATCAGCTACTCCAGGCATGGTACTAAGCAAACTTTAGCAAAAAAGAAAGATAAAAGAGATTACTTTGCAGAAAGTAAAAGCAGCCCTGCCATAAGCACTGTGTCATAATCTACTGGAATATTCTTACTCCAGTAAGAGATCAAAGACCAAGGGAAAAGAGAGGTCAGCTCTATGCTCTCCTTGGTGGACCTGCTGGGCCATGGCTTAGCAGTGGCTCTGTTCTTTAGTCTAGACAGTTGCAGCTCCTGTCAGCCTGCCCCTCTATCATTGCCTTAACTCGTTAGGTTCCAACAACACATATTATCTCCTTGTACCTTTGGGCCTACAGGTGATAATAGCTTCCTGCTCTCAATCTCTGGGTTTCTGGGTGCTTCATTATCATTTGTTGGTTCCCTTAAGACTACCTTTAGTCTCTACATTGCATTATCTTGAATTCTTCTTTGAGCATGCCACCTATTTCCTGCTGGAACCCTAAGTGATACTAACGTGCTTAGATGTCATTTTATGAGTTCAATTGTTCTCAATGAACCATGTATGATGACCATACAGTCTCAAATTTAAGAATACTTTAAGATACTTTTCTAGATTTTTTCTACCAAGCATTATTCCTTTTTATTAAAATAAAGCTTCTGAGCCTAGAGAGGTGAACACCAGGTAAGCAGCACTTCTTGAAGAATGTTTTCATGTTTAGGCTTATTTCTGACTGGGCACAAAATGTATTTCAATTTATCTCTAAAAGCTGCCCACTAATTCCTGCTAAAGTCTTAAATGATAATTCATATATTAACTTATATAGGCTTAAAGTTTACATCTACAAGTTCATTTTAAATGATACTCTTGAAAGCAAAATATTACCTTTGAGAGCCAAAACAATGGCATTATTGAAATTTGAAGTGATTCAATTAGTTTTGTTCTGGGAGGGCCCATCCTTCTATTGTCATAAATTATAATCTATAGAAAGCCTTCCCCCCTGCTGACAAATCAATATCATTACCTCTTGGGGAAGAATATACTAATTTATTGGAAAATATAATTTATTTTTGGAATATACTAATTTATTGGAAAATACTAATTTATTAGAAAATATTAAATGAACCCAATATTCCAAGACTACAAGAAAGTCACAAAAGCAATGAGAAAGAGAATTTCACTTAATTTTGAAAATACCCATTTAGCTGTTAAATATATTTGTTTTGTTTTATCTTGCATGAAATATTTAAAATGAAAGATCACAAGAAATTTTTTAATAAGTAAAGGATACAACAATATCCAACAGTAAACATCTGTGTCAAGGTTAGAGTTATTCACATTTCAGTTACTGAAATTTATTTATAAAAAAATTAGATAGGTAATAGAGGATATTTTTGAGGCATAAAATCATTCATTCATTGGAGTCAGATATACCAGGATTCGAACAGAACATCATCCTTTGGAGGACCAAAGAGGTTTTATGTTGATAAAACAGAGGTGTCATTATACTCTGTGCCCCCCAAGACCGAATCTTAGGTAGAAGTTCTGTTTATTAGCCATGAGTTGTCTGAGTTTTAAACTGGGATTGCAGAAGAAGACAAAAAATTGATTCTTTAAAAATAAATAATATCCCAACTTAACAGAGCTTCCTGTTATCCAAACATGTGTTGCATGATAGGAAAAGTGCAGTTCATCATCCTGCTTGTCAAGTGGGAGCTCTTAATGGTATCTAAATAAGCCAGTGCATCATGCTAAGAGTCATTAGCATTCCTTCAGAGAATACATTCTGAGGTCAACATTCACAATCAACTGCTGTGATTGCGTTTCACTGACCTTTCACATTCATCTGAATAACAAGAAATCTTTTTCCCTCAAGAACCTTGTTATATATGATGAGAACTTTTCTTGTTACTTAAGTTTTTCTGAAGGACTACTCTTTCTCCATTTTTTATAGAACTCTTCAACCAAATAAATATGGTATGACAGGGTCTGATAGTAGCATCAAGAAGGATAAACATGTATTAGTGTACCTAAGATCTTTACCTTCTATTGTGCATAATTACGTATTTTTATAATTGTATAATTGTGCATGTTTATGTGAGTAAAGATTCTAACACTTGGAAACGTTCTTATTTGTGAAAATGAAAGACACTGTGCTTCACAAAACTAAATTTAGACACACAAATTATTAGTACTGATGATACCAGCTCTCTATCAGTGAACTTATCTACCAGTCTCCTTAAGCCATTAATCTTGGATTCATAAAATACATGTAGTAGTGGGAAAGGGTACCAACTCTGAGGGAACAAGACATGGGTTTCAACTGTGTTGCTCCTATGCTTACTACCTGTCTGAACCTAGATGAGTTACGCTACTACCCTGAGCTTTAGTTTTCTAAAGTGTAAAATGGTGCTAATAAATTTTATCAGTCTAGATGTTTAATCAGGATTAGAAATTATATGTGTAAAGTTCCATGATGTACCTACAGCTCAAAGAGGTGCTCAAGAAGGGACTGGTGAATTCAGACGTGTTGGCTTTCTACACACACAGAGTTACATAGAAAATATTTTTAAAAATTAAAAAATAGACAATATTATGACTCAATGTGTTACAAGTTCAAAATTGAGTATAATTATCTTTCATAAACTGTGATTTGACACAAAATACCTGTGTGAGCACATGATGTAATTCCTTTCCTTTGAAAACATTCCTTTAGAGACCTCATTCCACATATAATATATTAGACTCTGAGTGAGTTCTTATCCTGAAAATATTGTAATCTTTTTCAGTATCTCCCAATTTAATCAGATCACATAACTAAGAGATATTGGTAATGTCAGTAGTTATCAAATGCAATACTATGTTTCATTGCTGACCACCTTCTTGTTTTGGTTTGCTGATTTTTATTTTAGGTTTAGGGGTACATGTGAAGGTTTGTTACAGAGGTAAACACGTGTCACAGGGAGTTGTTGTACACGTTACTTCATCAACCAGGAATTAAGCCCAGTACCCAAAAGTTATCTTTTCTGCTTTTCTCCCTCCTCCCAGCCTCCCCCATCAAGTAAACTCCTGTGTCTGTTGTTTCCTTCCTTGTGTTCATAGTTCTTATCATTTAGCTCCCACTTATAAGTGAGAACATGCAGCGTACCAACTTTAAAAACTTTTTATTTAAAATTATTATGGATACATAATAGTTATACATATTTATGGGCTATGTGTGATATTTTGATACAAGCTAATGATCAAACCAGCATAATTAGGGCATCCATCACCTCAAATATTTATCATTTCTTTGTGCTAGGAACATTTC
Source organism: Symphalangus syndactylus (assembly GCF_028878055.3). NCBI lineage: Eukaryota > Metazoa > Chordata > Mammalia > Primates > Hylobatidae > Symphalangus > Symphalangus syndactylus. The sequence continues at coordinate 55,479,001 of NC_072426.2, forward strand.
AATTGCACTCTTTTAGTTATCTCGAAGTATACAATAAATTATTGTTAACTATAGTCATGCCACAAAACACCAGATCTTATTTCTTCTAACTGTATTTTTGTACCCATCAACCATCTCCAGTTTATCCCCTTCTCCTCTCTACTACCCTTCCCAGTCTCTGGTAACCATCATTCTACTCTCTATCTTTTATCAAAAAGAGAGGTAATAATGAATGCTGGCAAGGATGTGGAGAAAGGGTAACCCACATACCCTGTTGGTGGGAATGCAAATTAGTCCAGTCACTATGGAGGACCATATGGAGGTTCCTCAGAAAATTAAAACTAGAACTAGCCAGCAATCCCATTGCTGGTTATATATCCAATATAAAGGAAATCAGTATATTGAAGAGATATCTGCACTCCCAACTTTATTGCAGCACTATTCACAATAGCCAAGATATGGAATCAACCTAAGTGTCCATCAGTGGATGAGTGGATAAAGAAAAAGTGGTACATATACACAGTGGAATATTATTCAGTCATAAAAAATGAAATCCTGCCAGTTGCAACAACATGGATGGAGCTGGAGGGCATTATCGTCAGTGAAACAAGCCATGTGCAAAAAGACAAATATTGCTCATTCTCACTCACATGTGAGGATTCCCATTTCTTGATCCATGCCAGGAAAGATGCATTTTACCAACACCAAGTGAAATTGGAAAGTTAAGACTTCTCTGGGAAATTTAACGACATTATTTACATTTCATAGACTAAATCTGAGAAGACTTTCGGCTATGCTAATTTAGTTTTATGAATAAATAATTCCTTGCAAAATTTAAAAACCCTCATTTTTCTCTTCTGTTGTTCACTCTTCATTTCCAGGTCTTCCAAGACTGACTAGAAAGCAGGTCTCAGATTTGATTTCTCATCGACCTAGTACATAAATTATTTTGTGTTGTGTATATGGCTTATCAATCATGCCAGCTTGCTGTCAGGAGAACTAAATTTTGTCTCAGGAGCTGCATTTTCATGTATAATTCATTGACAAGTACTGTTGGAAAATGTCAGAGTGAATGATAGAAACAAGACAATCTCTTCCTTAAATCCACTATTATAATCTATTGAAATCAATGAAAAAGAGAAAATTAGCATAAATTTGCCTATCACATGTGGGGCTATTCTCAATCCATATGATGAAGTCTCAGGGACCTGGCAATAACTAAGAGAGGGTGAAAGAGATGATCGTGATCTCAAGCAACAATTAAAGTTTCAGAGATTTTATTTTATTTTTTGACAGAAAATGTAGTCTACATGTTCTAGTAGTTCTTTGGGAAGCTCCTTCCTTTCCTCAATTTTCCACTTCAGGCATTTTGCAAAACTGCCTCATACCTGTAAGACAAGGTTTAATAAGCATTCCCTTACCCCAACTGGCTCTTAAACCAAAGCCTTAGGTAGGTCTGTATTCTTCAACTAATACCAGAGGAATGGTCAGAGGAGGCAGAGCAAGATGATAGTAGCTAAGATCTTAGAAATAAGTTCATAATTCCACTTTCAGAGGGCTTGCTATCCAGATCCTAAACACCAACCTCAGTCCTTGGGATTCAATTCTATAAATCATGTGTCTAAATAATGAAAATAAAGTTAAAACTGTATATTCAAATCAAGTGACAGGTGTAAATTCAAATAGACACTACAATTTTTGGTTATTGTACACTCAGTACCTCAATTCAAGCTCATAACCTGTTCTCGTGTTGGGTTTTGGTTTGAAGATCATGATCTTTCTTTCTCTCGTCACCAAAATATGTCCAGACAAAAACGTTTTCTTTTGGATGATTGTCTTTACTCTCAGAGACCAAGTCACCATAAAAGTAAAAAGTATTCATGGTAGCAACCTTGGAAAGGTTCCTGGAGTAATAACAATCTTTGACAGGAATGAGAGCCCTAATTTGTGGGGCTGCATACTTAAGAATCTTCATACCAAAGTGATTCCACAGGCAGAAACGATGCTGCAATATAACTGCTATGAGCTGTTATAAAGCAGCCATCGTGATGCTAGAAAACTAAGTACAAATATGGAATGGTATTCTCTGCTTTTCTTTCTTTCCTAAGAATGTAAATATCCTAGCTCTTTCAGGCAAACACTGATAGATCAGAGCCTAGCAGGACATGTGCCTGTCTACTTTTTGTTAGATAAATCATGAAAGATTGCACAGAGGTCTTTGAATTACAGGCAGATTATTTTTATAAACATTTGTGCAGAATATGAAAAATACTTTTTAAAGAACTCATAGTAAAAGCACATGTAAAATTTAAAAGATTCTATGTAAATACTCTTTTTAATAAGAATTACTAAGAAAAGAGAGCAGAACTAGAACTCACTATTTGGGTTTCCTAAATTTTAGTTGATTTTTTTTTTTTTTTTTTGAGATGGAGTCTTGCTCTTGTTGCCCAGGCTGGAGTGCCATGGCACAATCTCTGCTCACTGTAACTTCCGCCTCCCGGGTTCAAGCAATTCTTCTACCTCAGCCTCCCAAGTAGCTGGGAGGCTCCCACCACCATGCACGGCTAATTTTTGTATTTTTAGTAGAGATGGGGTTGCGCCATGTTGGCCGGGCTGGTCTCGAGCTCCTGACCTCGTGATCTGCCCACCTCGGCCTCCCAAAGTGCTGGGATTACAGGTGTGAGCCACCGTGCCTGGTCTCAGTTGATGTTTATTAACTGGACATACAACTTTTAACTGAGAAATTAACATGCTAATAAGAATTAGTTACCTAAAGAACTTACAAGTAAGCTCTCAACAGTCTTTTGAATGGTCAAAATACAGTTAAAAATAAAGTTCACTAAAACTTCTGGACATTACTGAAAGTATATGGATCCTATCCTCAGTCTACTTCATCAATTTTATACAATTCTATTTACCATCGTTATTTGGTTTAGAAAATTAGAAGTGGTGAGAAAATCATGTATCCTGTATAAAGAAAATGGCAAAGTTAATACAAATGCCAAAGTTAGGGAGTAAAAGCCAAATTTAAAAACATGTGAAAATCTTAACAACAACAAAAAGGCTCAGAAGACTGGGCCACTCACTGAAGGTGTAAAAAACTCTCATATGCTCAATAGGACTTAACGCCTCTGCTCTATTCGAATAAAATAATGGGCATTAATAATAATGATCCCAAGACATTTAAAATGTTTATATCATTTTTAGTAGACTGACTAGATGCAGAAAAACACGTGATATCTTTAGGAAAGAGTACATCCCAAATAGCTAAACGAGGTTCTGATATCTAAAGGTATAATTGAACCTGAGGCATTTCTGCATTAATAAAGTAAAGGAAATGAATTAGAATCCATAATGTAAGGTCCCAGATACCTTGCTTGTATTGCTTTTTTTTCCTGAAACTGTTTAGTTTCAGATATAAACGTCTCATGTACCCAACAAATATACCTGTCTGGAGTGCCCTGTTTTTCTATAGCTGTAGACATATGAAGTTGTCCTGCATTTGTCTCAACTAGATGAATCCATTTATTCTTCTAGTTTTCTCATAAATAAAACTACAGATAAAGAAGATGTATGTAAAATGGAAATTTTTCTCCAAATGACAGGAGTAGAGACTTTTAAAAATTTATAATTTCTATTATTTTGCTGCGGACTTGCAGTTCTTAGTAAACTGGCGATCTTGTCTTAATTCTTTCTCTAACTCATGTGATTTCAAGCAAAGCATTTAAGCTATTAGGGAATCATTTTCCACACCTGGAGAATGAAGGCATTCCTTCCAGATTCCTAATTCTATACTTTGTCAAACTATAATACATATAAGATACATTAGGGTGCTTCCATTTTGGAAAGAATCACATCAAACTGTCATTGAAGTTTTAATTTAAAAAGTATCAACTGTACAAATTTATAAATATTTGTCATAGTTTTAATTCAAGAAAGTTAAGTTGACTGCACTGAACATTTACTGTAGTAGGGTATTGGGGGAAAGACAGGGCCAGTAATGTCTTCACATGACTGAGATAATATCTGCCTTCCCAGCCACAGCACATACTTGAGAGGTTTGATGGACAAAAAACTGTCTGGTGCAGGAGCCAGGGGGATTTAATCACATCAGAAAGACTGCCCTTTCAGGGAAGAGCTGGTTTAAAGGATCACTTTCAAGGCTTTAATTAACTGGAATTTTATTTAGGCCATCATCGGTGTTTAAGAGTATGTGATCTATAGAAGCAATTCTTAAACATTTTGGTCTTAGGAACTGTTTAGACCCTTAAAAATAATTAAGGACTTCAAAGATACTCTGTTTTGAGTTCGGTCTATTGATATTTACCATATCAGATACCAAAAATGAGAAATTTTAAATTTTTATTAAATTTAAAATAACAACAAACCCACTGCATGTTAACATAAGTACTTTTTTATGAAAAACCGTATTGTATAAAACAGGTAATGTAGTGAGAATAGTGGTATTATTTCCCACTTCTATAAATCTATTTGTTTATTTATTTTTGAGATGGAGTCTCGCTTTGTTGCCCAGGCTGGAGGGCAGTGACGCAATCTTGGCTCACTGCAACCTCCGACTCCCAGGTTCAAGCAATTCTCCTGCCTCAGTCTCCCGAGTAGCTGGGATTACAGGCATGTGCCGCCACACCCAGATAGTTTTTGTATTTTTAGTAGAGACAAAGTTTCACCAGGCTGGTCTTGAACTCCTGACCTCAAATGATCCACCCGCCTTGGCCTCCCAAAGTGCTGGGATTACAGGTGTGAGCCACCGTGCCTGGTCTGTAAATCTCTTTAATGTCTGAGCTCAATAGAAGACAGCTAGATTCTCAGATGTGCTTTTGCATTCAATCTGTTGTGATGGGTTGATTGAAATGCATGAAGAAAATTGAGCCTCACACAGTTATATAGTTGGAAAAGGAGGAGTACATTGATAGTCTTATAGGGTTATTTTGGATATTCTTCTTTGATATCACATTGAACTCAACAAGCAGTAGTTTCTAAAGTTGTAGTGCAGAATCTGAAACCATAGAAATAAATTTTTCATACTCTTAATTTAAAAAATCCATTGGTCCATTTTGCATTTTCAATGCATCTTTTATGCATGTGTGACTTTGTTACATTTGGATTGATCATTTGGAAAATATTGATTCACTGAGTTATGCACATCTTTCGAATGTTGACACATTTCATTATACAACGTCAAACAATCACTCTCAATATCACCAGTGATCTCATCAGAGAAGTCTTTAAGTATTGGGATGCTGTCACATTCACAGTGGCAGATGAGAGTTTCTCAAAATTTTAATTTTCCCTTGAAAGTTCAAATATTGTCCATTGTTTTCCTTAAAATGGGCAAGTTGACTTTGCTTATTTTCTAGAAAATAACTGCTGAATATCCAAGTCTGAATAACCATACTTTGTCTGTTATTCTTTAAAATAAAAATGATGTCCCATAAATTTAAAAAATGGTTAGTATGGCTTGCAATTCAAACAATTTTGTACAAATGCTCCCTTGAGGTAAACATTGCATTTCAGTATCCAGCCAAAGTGCTTTATATGTACTTTTCATTTTGTCACACAGAATATTAAAAAGATATGCACTCAAGATTTAATAAAAATCAAACTTTAATTGCTTCATCAGGATATTCGTATGTGAAACTGGCATCATGTTTTTTAAGCCAAATGTATGATAATGAGGAACACAAAGGCCCCTGGTACATTTGTGTTGCTGCCTTGAATGCCAAGGGCTAAGGTGCAAGTGGTTTCAGCCACCATTGTTTTTGCACCATCTGTGCAAATGTCAACATGGTGAAAAGGACAAGCAACACCTTAGTATTATTACGAAAATTATTTTGGCTCGAAAGTATCTCAGAGACCACCAGAGGTCTGCAGATGACACTTTGAGAATAACTGATCTAAAGGGACAGGGATTCCATGTGTAAGCATTCTTGAATATCTGAGTTGGACAGGAGAAAGTTCCAGAGAAAGTTCCACTGAAGGTAATGCAAGAGCAAGTAGAAGTAAGGTCTGACCTAGGGAAGAAAGGCTGACAGAAACCAGAAAACGCTGCCTTTTAAGAACCATGTGCTGCTATTTACAACAGTGAAGACTTGGAACCAACCCAAGTGCCCATCAATGATAGACTGGTAAAGAAAATGTGGCACATATACATCATGGAATACTATGCAACCCTAAAAAAGAAGGAGTTAATGTCCTTTGAAGGGACGTGGATGAAGCTGGAAACCATCATTGTCAGCAAACTAATACAGGAACAGAAAACCAAAACCACACGTTCTCACTCATAAGTGGGAGTTGATCAAGGAGAACACATGGACACAGGAGGGGAAACATCACACACCGGAACCTGTTGGGGTCAAGTGGGCAAGGGGAGGGAGAGCATTAGGACAAATACCTAATCCATGCAGGGCTTAAAGCCTAGATGACAGGTTGATAGGTGCAGCAAACCACCATGACACATGTATACCTATGTAACAAACCTGCATGTTCTGCACATGTATCCCAGAACTTAAAGTAAAATAAAAAAAAAAAAGAAAAGGGAAAAAAAAAAAGGAACCATGTGCTAAAAGAGCAAGACTAAAACCAACAACCAATTCGGCTAAAGATCGCTCTGGCGATGCCGGCAGGAGGAATGGAGAGGCAAATAGTTTCAGCCCAGTTCTGTAGATTCAGTCTATAGAGAGGTGGCTGGGCACGGGGTGGTTCATGCCTATAATCCCAGAACTTTGGGAGGCTGAGGCAGGCAGATTACTTGAGGTCAGGAGTTCAAGACGAGCCTGGCCAACATGGTGAAACCCCATCTCTACTGAAAATACAAAAAATAGCCGGGCGTGGTGGCAGGTACCTGTAATCCCAGCTACTTGGGAGGCTGAGGCAGGAGAATTACTTGAATCCGGGACGTGGAGGTTGCAGTGAGCCAAGATGGCTCCACTGCACTCCAAGCTGGGTGACAGAGTGAGACTCCATCTCAAAAAAAAAAAAGTCTATAGAAAGGAGAGGAAGGGGAGAAGAAAATCTTTGCCAAGCTACTATATCAAGGTTACTTTGGAAATAGCTCCCATTTAGCTTCCAAACTACTGGCTAGTTGAAATTCCTTGAGAGCTAAGATTGCAACACAAAGATCTTTGTATCTCCCACAACCTGACATGTGTCTTGCACATAGTAGACCTGCAATAAATATGTGCTGAATAAATGACAATATGAGAAGATTGAATTTTACCCAAAAGTCTGTCTCAACTTTTCTTAATACCTGGCTCAACAGGCACTCCTAAACCTCTTACTTTCTATTTATTCTTTTTTCATAGTCTCTTTTAGGGTATGAGATTATTACAAAAGCATTGTAATACATAGGGAATTCCCAGTGCATTTGTGGAAAAGATTTGCTCCCATTGAATGTGGACATCAGAGATACCTGAGTCTTCCCCAGCAAAGGCAACGGTCCCACCATGACTCAATAAGCAACTCCACAGCTGTTCCTGCCAATCACTGTATCTCGCCATCATTCTTCTGGCCCCATGAGAGAGGTAAGGTCACAAGGCAATCAGTAAAACTTAAAATGATCACTGTGTAGGCTTGGTTGCAATTTATGGAGATAAACATATGCATCAAAGCAGAGTGAGGCGCTGGAGCAGAGGCACTACCCTAGGTGCTGCTGCACCTCCTGTGCACTCTGCTGGACCTCCTGTGCACTCTGCTGGACCTCCTGTGCACTCTGCTGGTCTTGGCAGCTCCACGTGAGCTGAACTGGGCTGTGGCAGTGATTTCCAAATCTTGTACTTCAAGAAGGGAAACCAGGGTCATGCCAAGTGCCCTTGGTGTCCATGTAAGTGTTCTGTTAATGCGTTTTAAAGCCAGTCATGCTCCCTGCTGCGATTGACTAATAGTTCTCCTATTTATTTCAGATTGAGGAGAGCCTGCATGAATGTCACCATCTTGCCAAAAAGATCCTGGGCCAGAGCTAGCTAAGGAGAGCCTTGCAGAAGCAGGCAAGAACCCTCAGCTACTCTCTCTCTCTTCACTCAGCCAGGGGTCTGTGTTGAACTTATGTAAGGAAATGGAGTTGTAGCTTAAAGCTTTGCTTATGTTACCTCTTTTGATTAATTAGTCAATTATACTATATATTAACTGATTGTCTTTAATGTGACAAATAGTGTTATGGGCTCTGAACTGAAATAATGAATAATGCCCTAGAGAGTCTCATATTCTGAAATGTGTAAAAGAGTAGATAATTACAACTCAATATGATAATTTATATGATCAAAGTGAACACAGTATACAATGGAAATGCATAGCACATAGCACATAGCAGGCAAGACTTCTCAAAGGAGAAGGTTTCTCTTTGACATGGTTTGGCTCTGTGTCCCCACCCAAATCTCATCTTGAATTGTACTACCATAATTCCCACATGTTGTGGGAGGGACCTGGTGGGAGATAATGTGAGTCATGGGGGTGGTTCCCCCATATTGCCCTCACGGTAGTGAATAAGTCTCACTGGATCTGATGGTTTTGTCAGGGGTTTCTGCTTTTGCATCTGCCTCATTTTCTCTCGCCGCTGCCATATAAGAAGGACCTTTTGCCTCCCACCATGATTCTGAGGCCTTCCTAGCCATGTGGAAATGTAAGTCCAATTAAACCTCTTTTTATTCCCTGTCTCGGGTATGTCTTTATCAGCAGCGTGAAAACAGACTAATACACTCCTAAAAGACAAATTAATGTTAGCCTCATGCAGAGGGGCAGGGGAAGCCAGTGAGGCAAAGTCATAGAGCCTAACACATAGTAAACGCTCAGTCAATGCTTACTGGATGACCTATTTTTTCACTACACAATGCCACCTCCCACGAATACTATAGTATCTAATAGAGGACTCAGAACAATTACTATGCAGGTGAGCTGACAGGTGTAACCTTACAAAATGGTTATGGAGAAAAACCCATCCTTGCTACTCAAGGTGAGGCTCACAGACCATCAGCACTGGAATCACCTGGAGGCTTGTGAGAAGCACAGACTCTCAGCCCCCAACCCAGACTTACTAAATCAACGTCTTCATTTTAACGAGATCCCCAGGTGATTTCTATACACACTAGTGTTTGAGACTGGGCTGTACTAAAAGCTCATAAACCATTAATGGCCTTCTATTATAAGATGGTGGTTAATAACGTCTGGCGAATATCAGGCTTTCCTAGGGAGGACTTCCAAAGTGCAGAACCCTGCTTTTATTCCCCTGCCTTCCACGGAAGCTGATTCTTAGAAGCGGGAACCTGGGTATCTGCATTTTTAATGAGCTTCCCCGGGTGATTCTGAGTTCCATTATTTGACAGAACATGGCGTTATTTTCTATAAAATAGGGAAATATTTTGGGGGGCAATCAATTATGTTTATGTGTGTGTGTGTGTGTGTGTGTGTGTGTGTGTGTGTGTGTGAAACAGGCAGCTCTTTATTGAGTGCCTGAGTGACTTTCCTACAAGGAACCATGTTATTTACTGAGCTTCAAATAATCATATTTTTCAAGGAGACTAGAAGATAAGTCTATGATCATTATTTTAAGATTTTTTGGCATGTTCTTTTATTTAAACTATATGCTTCTTATTGTTTTGAAAGCAAAGGTGTTCCAAAGCCAAGACTCTCTGGGTTATAAGTGCAAACTTAACATAAGCTGGTGTGCTGCTGAAAACTGACTAACTGTGTGTAAAAACTATAGCCCAATTTTATCCCTAGGCAGATCATGCTTGCCAATAATTAGCTCTTCAAAAATATTTTGTATCAACTGCAAGCATACAAAAATCTTTATGAAGCATTTGATAATATTTGTTTTAGATGTACAATGGAATGTAACAACACATTGAAATTCTGGTTTATCTTAACTATAATTTTTATTAATTCTCTACCTGATCACAAAATTTAACATGCTGAAGACAAGAGGTTTTCATTTGCTCTTGATTTTCATTTGAAACCAAATATGATGAAATTTCCATTTCCTCTCTATTATTACATAAATCTGAAGCAAAGAGATGAAATTACTAAGTGCTTGTTTTATAGAAAAAACGATCTCCACATTAATTAAATTAGTTGTAAATAATATGGCATCTTCTAATATTTGAAGGAAATGGAGCAATTAAATGGCACATAAATATATTAAAATATTTAGTAAGAGTTAAAGTTCAGCAAAAAAAAAATTTTACTTAACCCAAGCAACTACACAGTATCATATATAAATTATGCTTTTAAAGGAAATAAACATTAATTTCTTGAGATGAACTTTTATAATCTTAAAATTTGTTTGTAAAACAAAATGTAAGTAATGTTGAGTCTCCTCATCTTGCTACAAAACAATTTGGATTTCAGTGAAAACATCAAATACCTACTCTTTCTTTTCAGATAAATATTTTGGCATTCATCTTTTATAATAACATATCATAATTTCTGTTACTATTTAATCTCATTTATATTTGCTAAAACATTTCATTCAAAGCTGGCTTTGCCAAGAAAAAAAAAAAAAAAGCCTGTGCAATTTAAACCAGTGTGCTCGCAAATGTCCACTGCTCATTTCACCTCAGCTTTGAAGGTATTCATTCATTCACTAAGTACTGAGTACCTCCAGCAGCAGGCAGTGTTCTAGGCTTGCTTTTCCCAGGATAGACCCAGGAAGAACTGGCAACTGGACTCCCATCTTAAAAGACTGGATATATGACATGCCTTGATAATCACAGATAATCACCAGTACCCGCAGTGAGAAGGGCACTAAACTCATCAGGATTGACTTAATCCAACAAATAAGTATTAAGCACCTAATATGTGCAAGGTACTGTACTATGAAATCTATGAAGATGAATATGGCTGAGTTCCTGAACAAAGCCTCTCGGAAATGGAAAGCTGTTGCATTCTCTGCTGCAAAATTTAGTCGCCATTTGTGTTTCATTTATTTGTCTGTATTCCCTTCCTCCTCCTCTGGAAAATAATAATGTATCTTATAATAATGTACCTTACAAATTCTTCATGAGTCTACATGTGTGATCCATTCTCATATATTCCTCTATTAACACATATATACTTGACATGTTCATATTCCTTAAAATGAAATACGTGCAGCAAAAGTATGAGATGATGTTGTTCACATATAAGTGTGTAAGTAAATGTTTTGTCGGTCCCCCAATATCAGTGGTTAAAAAAACATGAAAATCCATGTTAAAATAGGAAACGGTCTGATTGTAGGAAACGTGGCTTGACACTCCTGGCACCAGGAGCTAAGACATAAACATGAAGACCAAGGCCAAGGTGGCTTGACTTTGGTGCCGCTGATGAGTGCAATGTGGATTTGGTTCCCAAGAGTGAAGCTGTTGTCTGATAAATGATGAACAGAGTATTATGAAATATAGGTTTTGATTTATGCCATATAAGCATATGATCATGCCATATATAAGGCTTATAGACAAATCTAACTAAGTACTTTATGTGCTTCTAGCTCAATAATTTTAAAGTCAAACTACCAGATCAAATCATTTCGTTTTATGTTTTTGCTTTTGTTTTCTGTTTTTGTTTTTAACATTTCAGGATGATCTTTTTCTCCCATGCCTTCCATTTTTTAAAAAAGTGGTAAAATAGACAGTATGCCTAGATATACATATATACCTTCGTTCTTTTTTGTTTTGGGGATTTTCAGACTCCTCATTCTTCTGTGTGTGTCTGCGTGTGTGTGCGTGAGAGAGAGAGAGAGAAGACAGAAAGAGAAGGGGAGGGGAGAGAATTGTTTGTAAGCCTCTTGACGTTAGAGATCATGTCTTTCTATCTGGTACAAAGAGCCAAGTATATTGCCTAATGTGATGTCCATAACCCTTAGAAGTCCAGAAATGTAATGAAAACAACCGTAAAATAAAGGTGCAACAAACCAAGAATTAAGTGTACCTAAAGAAATATGAGGTAATTTAGGATGGTCACAAAAATTGTTACAAGCATAAAACAAAGAAAAACTTGGTTGCTAATAAATGTAGATTGAAAGATAAATATAATGAGAGAGACCATGTCAGCATGTTGCGATACCCTGGCTATGCAGATGATCCTTGCTCTCAACAGCTAAATTAGAGCAGCTACTTCCAGATGTATCCATATAAAAATAAAATATTACAAGTGTTATAAAGAAAATAGAGAAATAAACAACCTGCATGCTTCTTTGGGGATTACCTAACTTTAATTCATTATTTTACATACAATTATTAGTGATGCTTACCAGATCTTTATTAGTTTCCGCTTTTGATAGTGACATTTTTAAATGGGATAAGTAACACAAGTTATGAGTCTGTCATATTTTTGCTCCCAAAATGCATTCCTTTATTTTCTTTATAAGGCAGCTGTAGTTTATAAATCCTGAGAACTTGATAGTCACATAATTTCTCTTAGTAATCCCCAAGGCTTCCATGAGCATATTTCTGGTGCTGACAGCCAAGGAAATAGTTTTGGGGTCTTTCTCCACAGCTAGAAGATTCTTTGGTGTTTGGGTTATGTACACAAATTCACTGGATACTTTGTGTTCTCGTAAAAGAATAGTCCACTTCTGTCCCTAAGAGTGTTAGTTTGTGCTTTCTTTTCCTCGAACACACTGATTCCATCTTGAACAACTTCATCAGCGTGTCCTTTTGGCTTCATGTATTATAAAAAGTATAAGAAAAGCCAGGGTTAGGACACCAACTTTCACACCTTCATATTCAGGCTTATCTGTAAGTAGTTGTTTTGTATTCTTTACTGCTGATGGTGTCAGGGTGAGTGTGGCCTGGGTGAGCTGCAGCTTCCTTTTGCTAAGGAAGCAGACATCTTTGCCTTTCTGTTGCCCAAGTGCCTCTGGCTGGAGCTCAGACACCTCAGTTTCTCTGCATGGACACACAGTGGTTCAATAGGAAACCATTCATTATTTTTGTAGAATGTAATAATTATAGTTACTTAATGCTCCAACTGGATTTTAATGTTCCTAGACTAGCTTAGTGTTAATGCTACTTCAAAACAATCATTTAGTTGTTCTTGGCAACCGTTTGCAAATACTGTTTTCTAAAGGTAGATATTTATTTGCCTTTTTAAAACTTTTCTCAGTTATAAGAAAAGGTAATTTTGAACTATTTTAAAGTTCATATGGAACCAAAAAAGAGCCCACATTGCCAAGATAATCCTAAGCCAAAAGAACAAAGCTGGAGGCATCACGCTACCTGACTTCAAACTATACTACAAGGCTACAGTAACCAAAACAGCATGGTACTGGTACCGAAACAGAGATAACAGACCAATGGAACAGAACAGAGCCCTCAGAAATAATGCCATATATCTACAACTATCTGATCTTTGACAAACGTGACAAAAACAAGAAATGGGGAAAGGATTCCCTATTTAATAAATGGTGCTGGGAAAACTGGCTAGCCATATGTAGAAAGCTGAAACTGGATCCCTTCCTTACACCTTACAAAAAAATTAATTCAAGATGGATTAAAGACTTACATGTTAGACCTAAAACCATAAAAACCCTAGAAGAAAACCTAGGCAATACCATTCAGGACATAGGCATGGACAAGGACTTCATGTCTAAAACACCAAAAGCAATGGCAACAAAAGCCAAAATTGACAAATAGGATCTAATTAAACTCAAGAGCTTCTGCACAGCAAAAGAAACTACCATCAGAGTGAACAGGCAACCTACAGAATGGGAGAAAATTTTTGCAGTCTACTCATCTGACAAAGGGCTAATATCCAGAATCTACAATGAACTCAAACAAATTTACAAGAAAAAGACAAACAACCCCATCAACAAGTAGGCGAAGGATGTGAACAGACACTTCTCAAAAGAAGACATTTATGCAGCCAGAAAACATGAAAAAATGCTCATCATCACTGGCCATCAGAGAAATGCAAATCAAAACCACAATGAGATACCATCTCACACCAGTTAGAATGGTGATCGTTAAAAAGTCAGGGAACAACAGGTGCTGGAGAGGATGTGGAGAAATAGGAAACACTTTTACACTGTTGGTGGGACTGTAAACTAGTTCAACCATTGTGGAAGTCAGTGTGGCGATTCCTCAGGGATCTAGAACTAGAAATACCTGACCCAGCCATCCCATTACTGGGTATATACCCAAAGGACTATAAATCATGCTGCTATAAAGACACATGCACATGTATGTTTATTGTGGCACTATTCACAATAGCAAAGACTTGGAACCAACCCAAATGTCCAACAATGACAGACTTGATTAAGAAAATGGGGCACATATATCCCATGGAATACTACGCAGCCATAAAAAAGGATGAGTTCATGTCCTTTGTAAGGACATGGATGAAGCTGAAAACCATAATTCTCAGCAAACTATCAGAAGGACAAAAAACCAAACACCACCATGTTCTCACTCATAGGTGGGAATTGAACAATGAGAACACATGGACACAGGAAATGTGTTCAGGGCCTGTTGTTGGATGGGGAGGCGGGGAGGGATAGCATTAGGAGATATACCTAATGTAAATGACGAGTTAATGGGTGCAGCACACCAACATGGCACATGTATACATATGTAACAAACCTGCACATTGTGCACATGTACCCTAAAACTAAAAGTATAATTTTTTTAAAAAAGGTAATTTTGAACAATTTCCACAAACAGACTTGGGAATGGTGAACCCTAAGTTAGAGATACAGAAAGCCAAACAAACAATACAATTTGCTCTGCAGAATTCCTTGAAGAGTTAGGAATTTGTGGGAACAGTAAAGGTGAATGTAGGGCCGAAAACAGGAACGCTTGTTGAAAGTCTAAGAACACAGTAGACCCTCTCAATGCCATTTCCTGTTCCCCACAGTCATGCAAATATCCTTTATTTACCCTACAGGACACCAGGCACAGCTGAGGGTGGAAAATAAGGGGTGAAATGAAAGATTAACTACCGGATCCTGAAATTCCCACTTAAAGCCATGTCGTATCTGGGCTCCCAGAACTCTGGCAGCTGGAATTTATGCCTTTCTAGGAGGAGAATGGAAGATTCTGATTAGCCAGTCAATTAAAATAGTGATATTAGGACTTCGCCAAGAAAGAGCCCAGCCTGACTCCCCTAGAGTAAGCAGAGAGCCAAGGACATCAGTTCTAATCTAAAGGAAAGCCTCTACTATAAAAGACAGATACTAAAAAAGCAGAATGCAAACATAGAGACTATACTGGGAGAGGAAAATGTCAAAAAATGTTATTACTAATGTCTCCAGAATGATATCAAATCATGAAACAGAAACAAAATGATACAAAAAAGAATGAGAAGGACTTTTGGCAATTAAAACTCTCTTAGCAGAAATGAATAGCTGAGTAGAGAATTTGGAAGACAATGTTGAGAAAATTTTCTAGAGTCTCCTGAAACCTAACAAGTTTGAATAGCAGTGATATGGTTTGGCTCTGTGTTCCCACCCAAATCTCATCTCAAATTGTAATCCCCACGTGTCAAGGGAGGGAGGTGATTGGATCATGGGGGTGGTTTCCCCCATGCTGTTCTCATGATAGTGAGTTCTCATGAGATCTGATGGTTTTATGTGTTTGGCAGTTCCTCCTTCACAGCACTTCTCTCTCCTGCCACCCTGTGAAGTAAGTGCTTGCTTCCCCTTTGCCTTCTATCATGATTGTAAGTTTCCTGAGGCCTCCCCAGCCATAAGGAACTGTGAGTCCATTAAATCTCTTTCCTTCATAAATTACCCAGTCTCAGGTGTTTCTTTATAGCAGTGTGACTAATACAGCAGTGGACTAATACAGCAAGACAAAAAGATAAAAATAAAAGGAAAAAGCTAAGAAAATTAGAGAGGATGCATACAAATGGTTCAAAATATAAATAACAGAAATTCCAGAATGAGAAAACAGAAAATGAAACAAATAAGTCATCAAATAATTCAAGAAAATTTCTTATAATTGAAGGCAAGCATTGCTGGATATAAAGGGCCTATACAATAGAGGAAAATATACTCAAATCAATAGCCTAGAATATAGCCTAGAATGCTATACCCAGATAAATTATCAATTAGGTGCGAGGGTAGAATAAAGATGGTATCAAATATACTCAGTCTTAAAAAATTCAGCTCTCATCACTCATTCTTAGGAAGCAACTGGAGGAAGGGAACCACAAAAATGAGGAAGAAAAACCAAAGAAATAGGGAATCCAACTTGAGAGAGAAAAGAGAAATCCCCAGGATGATTAAGAAGATACTCCAGGAACATAGCTGTGTGCCTGGCAAAGAGAGTCACCAACTTAAATTAGAGGAGGGTGGAAGACTCCAGGAAAGATGGCTACAAAACCAATGACATTGGCCCGGCACAGTGGCTCACACCTGTAATCACAGCACTTTGGGAGGCTGAGGCAGGTGGATCACCAGGTCAGGAGATCGAGACCAGCCTGGCCAACATGGTGAAACCTCATCTCTACTAACAATAAAAAACTAGCCAGGCATGGTGGTAAGCACCTGTAGTCCCAACTACTCAGGAGGCTGAGGCAGGAGAATTGCTTGAACCGGGGAGGCAGAGGTTGCAGTGAGCTGAGATCACGCCATTCCACTCCGGCCTGGGTGACAGAGCAAGACTCCATCTCAGAAAAAATAAAATGACATTGATAGCACTCCTGATATATTTTAAAATACCAGGAGGACAGTTAGATGGAGTGAGTTTGGGGATGAACTAATGACAAATACTTAAAAAACTAAAATCTTAAAAAGAAAGACAGTTGTCAATTATCAGGACAAAATAATTTTTGCAAGAAAGGAAAAAGTATTCCTAACATACTACCTGGCTAAGCTTAATAATCTAAGCACTGAATAGTGATTCAATCAAAATATAATTATATTGGGAGGATGGGGGCACTAGGTAATCATATGAGCTTGAAGTAGGGACTGGAGAAGGGTAACAGAACTATTTATCTTCATCTTCCATTGTGGCATAACAATGAATAATTTTTACAACTGAGAAAAATCAAGAAATCACACAGATGTATATTTTAGAAATAAGAAAACTAGACAAGGTAAAAAGAACATGTTTCGCTTTTGGGAAATCTAAAATTGATGGTTTTTCATAAAAAGTATTCTAGAACTATTTGACTCTTTAAACTACGTATATGTAACTTTGATAAAGAACAAGAACTAAATTTTAAAAAGCTTCATGGCTTTTCAATAAATCCTTGCATTTTTGATATTTTGGCTTCCCAGTATACTGGATTTGAGTGACCTGTGAATTTAAACTTAAACTCTGTACAAATAAAAGTTGCCTTGACTTTCTAAAAGTTCTGCTGTAGAATATTAAATAATCTATGTGCTATGGACATGAAGGGTTAAATAGCTACTTACCTATTTCTTCAGTTAACAATGAGTGTCTACTTAAGGACAATATTAAAGTGTTGTTTTTACTTCAGTATCTGTCCTTAGTCTAGAAGTCAGTATCTAAATATAAATATATATAAATGTATCTGTGTCTTGTGTACAAGGCTATGTTTGATTTAAGATTTTGAGGTGGAGAACCAATTTTTCTTTATCTCTTCCATTTTTTTTCTGTCAATTGATCCATTCTTCTTTTAACTATATATGGAAGGGCCATAGGGCTAGGACACTGCACAGGTTCAAGGGGGTATGACCACATTAGATACATGTTAATGGCACCCCCTATGGGGCCCAAAGCCAAGGAGAAAACGAACAGTGGATATGAAAATGGAGACTTTTTACCTCTTGAGGGGATAATGTGAGGGTAGAAAGAACAGCCATGTGGAATAGAAATTCTACGATGGAGAGCTCAAATATAACTTCACTTCACTGCACTCATATAAAACCCTAGGCCTAATAGATTTGTGCCCCAGTGAATGGTTTCAGGTGGTTACAGATTTTCTAGACTTATGTCTCAGCAGATGTTGAGAGAGAGAAAAAAAGAAAAGAAAGAAAGAAAGAGCAACAGGAAGACATGGACCCTCTCTGCAAATGATATAATTGAATTCTAAGAAGTGGAATTAAATGATTTGTTATTTCAACTTGCTAATCTTTGCTTCCTCTCTCTCCTGTCCACCTCCCTTCCCCTTTCTCTTGGAATCCAGCCCTGGCAACTCAGACAGTGATGAGGTCATGGGCTCCAAAATATGGCCATGGTATGAAGGTGGCAGCACAAATTTTAAACAACATTTCAGCACCATGCCACATTGCCGAGAAGGAAGCCTGTGTAATGTGAGCAACTATAGCTCATGCTATTTTATTAATCCTGGGTGGTGATCCCTGGGGTTGTATTACTCATGTGTGTGTCTGTTTCTCTATGTGTGTCTGTGGGTGTCTTCTGCTGTTTTATATGACAGTCATCAGGAAGTCTTCCTCAGCTTCGACATATCAAAGGGAGGCAGGCTCTCATCTATTATTAGCAAGGTCTTTCATATTAAAAGCAAAGAAAGGGTGAAAGGAGAATGACCCTCTCTGACCCAGGAAAATGAAGGACAGGTTATCTCAGTGGGTTACAAGTGGTCTTTTTCCTTCACAAGGAAACAATGCCTCACATCTCACATCCCCTACCTGTGCCAGTGTCTTGCTTTTTATTACCTCATTGAGTCGCCAAACCTTGCTATCTGGTGGAAAAAGATTGATAGGGTGATAACAGGAAGGCTGTCTTGCTCACATTGCAAGAGAGAGAGTGGGTCACATTGAACCACGATCGTGCCACTGCACTCCAGCCTGGGTAACAGAATGAGACTCTGATTTGCTTATTAAAGGAGGCTTGCTTTTCTCCCAGATAAACCCATGGTCAGGAGCTTCTTTCTGTTTAAAGGGCCTTTCCCTAAAGCTCCTTCAACTTTTCTTTTGCCAGCTCCTTCAGAGAACAAATGACTTCTTGGGCAAATACACGGTGGTATTGAACATCTCTACTTCAAAGCCTTTAAAAAGTACCAGGCAATAGTGCAAAACCCTGAAGACGGTAGTAGATCAGAAGGAAACTGTTCTCTGTGTTCAGAATCTATCCTATGTGCCCCAGAATGTCCTTCTGTCTTCAAATATGATTTATCCTGCAAAGCCCAGATCAATGAAGCCCTTCACCTGATTATTCTCCTGTACTCCCCAGGAAGAGGTATTATTAGTCTATGAACTCAGTAAAAATTACTTTGCAGTCTTGGCAACATAGCAAGACCCCATCTCTACGTAAATAAATACATGCATACATACATATGTACATACATACATACATACATACAAGCTAGCTGGGTGTGGTGGTATGCGCCTGTATCTCTCTTCTGGTACTTTATATTGTAATTATTAGATAATGTGTTATCTCTACTATCTTTAAAAAAGCAGAAACCTTATTTTAATCTTATTATCCAGGCTGAGTGCCATGGTTCACGCCTATAATTCCAGCACTTTGGAAGTCTGAAGCAGGAGGATCGTTTGAACCCAGGAGCTTGAGACCAGCCTGGACAACATGATGAAACCCCGTCTCTACAAAAAATACAAAAAACAGTAGCTAGGCATAGTGGCACGTGCCTGTAGTCTGAGCTATTTAGGAGGCTGAGGTGGGAGGATCACCTGATCCTGGGAGGTGGAGACTGCGGTGAGCCATGATGGTGCCACTGCACTCCAGCCTGGGGTGAATGAGTAAATGAGTAATAATAACACTTACCACAATGGTAAATGAGTAATAATAACACCTAAACATTTCACTTTACATACATTATCTCTAATGCTCACAATAACCCTGAGAAGTAAAGGCTGTTAAATCCATTTTCCAGAAGACAAAACTAAGTCTTTGAGATGTTACATGGCTTGCCCAAGATCACACAGTCAACAAGTGTCCAGCTCTGCTGACGTTGAAAGGACATCCTGTGCTCTGCACATTCTAGTACAAAACAAAAACAGAGTAAGAGAGAGACGGAGGGAGGGAGTGGGGAGGAGGGATGGAGAGGAAGAAGAGTTAATCTCAAACTTTGATCCATTTATTGGAACAATACTTCACAGACTCACAAAGTTGCAGAGTTGTGAAAGATTGAAAACATTAAAACACCTACCCTCTATTTTTCACAGGCAGAACAACTGAGACCCAGAGAAGTTAAGAGCCCTGTTAAGGTTGCACAGCGACTGACACAGCTGAAACTAGCACAGATCTCAGTGATCTTGAGTCACACTCTAAGGTGCCTTTCTCTGTGAGATGTAACTTTTGAACCAGGCACTAAGATATTAATACTCATTTAAAACAGGATAGCAACTAATAGACATGTAAACTTGCCTGTTTTAACTCCGGTTTACTGAAGTTCTCTGGCTCCTAAGAAGCAAGAATTACAATTTTTTAAAGTTTTCATGATTAATTTTCTCATCATCAGATACATAGAAAACACCTAAAATACACATGATAATATAATTCTCTTTTGTTTGTTCACCAGAAAGGAAACTTTGCCCTTGAAGTGTGTTTCACTGCTTAGCAGTCCTAGGAATACAAATAATGCTTCATCCTTGAGCACTCTCTTAAATTCATACTTTCAAACAGCAAAAAGGCTGCAAAATTTAGAATATGACCAAGCCAGTGAAGTGTGCATATTAAAAATATATTTACATAATTGAAGGCCTTGTAATTTTCCTCAAATAACTGATACATACTTTTTGAAAAATGTGGTTATCAAGCAGTGCAGTTAACCAAGTCCTAGTCTCCCATCTTTACCACCCCCGTCAGAATCCTAACACTGTCTTCTCCAGGAAGCCCCCCTCTCCTTTCTCCTCAATTCCCCCAAAGCTATTTTACTGTCAAGAGTCAGGAACATCTAAGATCTTGGAAATAAGGGAACAGGGCTTGCCTTGGAGGGTTAACTCTAAATCAACAGGTTGCCTATGAGAACAGAAATGTTTAAAGTTGCCTCATAAGTGGACTGAGCACAGAACAGAGCTGACTAATGGGAGGTACTGACATGTCTAAGGAAAGAGTGTGTGTTTCTGAATGGGTTATCTAGAAATAGAAATTAGAAAAGAGTCATAGACAAACAGTGCCCATAAAAGTACTGCCCAGAGAAGAAGGCAGCCAGACTAAAGATTTTCTCTGCCTGGTGCAAGTAACAGGTGCATTCAACTGCAGAGGTAAGCAGAGCAGGCATCCACTATTGAATCTTTCAACTCACAGACTTTGTTCTGATTTCACACTCACAAATCTAGCTTTACTAAGGGAAACTATCACACTGGCCAGAAGATGCAGGTATTCAGTCTTATCAATATGTTTTTTCCCTCTCTGAAGCAAGAAACTAGAATTCTAGTTTAGCCTCAGTGTTCCATGTCTTCAGGTAGCATAAGTATAGTGTCCCTAGATATTGTTTGAACAATGACAAAACTGGTTTAGAATCTGCATATTTGAGAGTCAGCCCTGGACTGTGGTACACTGACAAAGGTAAGGCCATCTTGAGAGACCTTATATCAGCCAGTCGGTCAATGTTTCCCTACCTCATTACATCTTCTTTTAAATTTTTGTCAAAATTAATTGACTTCTTCTCTGCTTGCAAATGGACATTTATTGATTGCTCTGTCTTATGACACTTTTTTTTTTTTTTTTTGAGACAGAGTCTCACTCTGTCACCCAGGCTGGAGTGCAGTGGCACGATCTCAGCTCACTGCAACCTCCGCCTCCCGGGTTTGAGCGATTCTCCTGCCTCAGCCTCCCAAGTAACTGTGAATACAAGTGTGTGCCACCACGCCTGGCTTATTTTTTGTATTTTGAGTAGAAACAGGGTTTCACCGTGTTAGCCAGGATAGTCTCAATCTCCTGACCTCATGATCCACCCCCCTTGACCTCCCAAAGTGCTGGGATTATGGGCGTGAGCGCCCAGCCTTATGACGTATCTTATATCTTGCATTATATTTATTTTTATTGTACAAAAGTGTATTTCTCTCCTTGAGAGAAGGTATTATTTTATTTATTCAATCATTTTTTTATCAATATGGGAATGATATACAATTATATTCTCCACATACTCAGGCTAGTAGGGGTGGCAGACAGAAAAACAAGTTATACATCTGGCAAAGGTAATAAAAGTATGCATAAAGAACACAAGCATTGCAAAAGTGGAGGAGGAGGGTGGCTGACCATATTGGGAAACCTTTCTAGAGGAGGCAATGTCTGAGTTAGATTTTGGCAGATGAATAAAACTTCAGTCACTGCAACCAGAAAGGGGAGGAGCATTCAAAGCAAAGGAAACAACAAGTGCAAAGGCAAAAGCGTGAAATGACCTGGGAACCAAAGCACAGCTTAGTGTTTCCAAGATGTGAAGTGCAAGGAAGAGAGTCATGAGAGAGATGAAGCTGGACAGGCAGAGAGAGGATGAAAAGTTTGTGTATGCTGCATGATGGAGTTCAGACTTTCCATTGTAGGTGATAGGAGCTAGCAAAGGCTTTTCAGTACAAAACAGCCTGGATCGGATTGTGTTTAGTAAGACATCTTTAGCATCAATGTGGACAAAGAAATAAAAAGAGGCAAGACAGAAAAAAGCAAAATTAGATAGATGATAGATGATAGATAGATATAGATAGATAGATAGATAGATAGATAAGATAGATACATAGACAGATAAAGAATGAAAGACAGCATTTGGAAAAGTCCAGACCTAGCACTATCCAATAGAAATATAACATGGACCTCAAATGTAAGCCACATGTTCGATTTTAAACTTTCTTGTAGTCATTTGTCCCAGGTCTCATAAGTTATTGGTTATTAAGGGGCAGAGCTAAGATTTAAACCTGGGTAGTCTAGCTTCAGAGTCAAAGCTTATAATTTGACTCTGAAGCTTACAAAACACATTATATTGCCATTCTGAATGCAAAGCATGTGGAATCAGACAACCTGAGTTCAACTAACTCCTCCTTCACTTACTAACTGTGTAACTTGGAGCAAGTTATTTAATTAACAAATTTTGATTTTTCTCATTTGTAAAATTGGAAATAATATGCCTATCTTATGGGGTTTTTGAGAGGAATAACAGACATAATGTATATAAGATACCCATCACAGTGATAGGTATACAATAAAGAGTAAATAATAGTTGCTATTATCACATATATTGGGCTTGGAGCTCAATATATATCCAAATTGGAATATATGTTTCCCATCAAATATCTAACACAGTATCTGGTCAGAGCTCTGTTTTTTTCAAGAAATGACTTTGATTTATCACAAAGGCATATGTTTAAAGAACTTTGCAAATGAGACCTACAGGCTGGGATCATCCTAAGTCAATAGCACAAATAATCGTGGGTATTAGATCATGAGACAGCACTGTTGAGTGTTCATGGCACTTAGATACTATAGAGAATTGCACTGGAAGTAAAATATATCTACCTTGCTCTTACATTCAAGGAGTCTAAAAGAATGAACTGAATTATGAGAGCACATTTGTTTGTATGTCCTTTCATTAGTTTGTGATTTGAAAAATAGTAAATAAAAATATTCATTAGACAAGGATCTATGATTATATGCCTAAAATCCAAGAAAATTTAATCATAGGGTCTAGGTACGTCTTATCTCCTGTTCAGATAATCTAATTCGTGCGTGGGCAGGCATTTGGATAAGAAAACAAATGCCAAAATTTTAAAAATTAAATACCCAAAAACCAGAAACAAAGATCTTTTTCTATAACACCTAGGATTTTTAACTTTAGATTTCCAAGATGTTTATGGGAATAACATGCCACTTTCTACCAAGCTTGTGGTTATGTGATGTAAATTTACTCTGTCATTAGGATTGCATTTTACCAAAACTTTGCCTTTTTCTAGATGATAAAATGCTAGGTACAAAGCCTTTTAAGAGTTTTTAAAGAAAATTCCTCCGTAACCAATTAGTACTCAAACTCAGTGATTCCCCAGTTCGTATATTGAATTAACAGTGCTCATATTGATGCATCTAACCCAATTGTCACTCCACCTCTCAATTCTTTAAATTACATTTAGGTGGTAGGTCTCCTCTTTCAAATCAGGGCTAAACTAATAACACACAATGTTCTGAATGCCAAGCTCATTTGATTCTTCTCATCTCAGGTTCTGTCAGGAGACCCGCCTAGGAAACCTCTCCTCTACAAGA
Organism: Symphalangus syndactylus; assembly: GCF_028878055.3. NCBI lineage: Eukaryota > Metazoa > Chordata > Mammalia > Primates > Hylobatidae > Symphalangus > Symphalangus syndactylus. The sequence continues at coordinate 55,503,045 of NC_072426.2, forward strand.
TGTTCAGTGGTCACATGCCTGGCTTGTCATACAGGCACAGCAGATGAGTAACAAGTGTGTTTATAGATTTTGTGGTGTTCCAGCTGTCGCTGATGGCAGGATTTTCTGCTAAAATTGGTGAATTTTTGGCTATCTGCCTCTTTCCCTGAGTAATTCAAGCATCACCAGCACAGCACAGTGGTCTTAGGAGGCCACATGTTGGAGAAAGAAATTAGATTCTTTGTAGGAACAAAACTGCTTGTTAGAGTGTGGCCTAATATGGTGGTAGTGACTGACCCAGAGGCCCCCTAGAAGAACCAAATGTTCAACAGTAATAAAAGGAACTATTAATCAGCTCAGGGGCAATGCATAGGACTGACGATCAGCTGATCCGGCTTAAGCCTATGTCTCTTCCGGCTTGCTAGGTAAGACTAGGCAAAGCATTAAATCATTCCGTGCTTCCAGCATCATAAGTCCTGGGATTAAACATGATAATGAAATATGTTTTCAACATGTCAGAATATAAGTAAACATTCAAGAGTCCTTTAAAATTTAGAAAATTCATAAAAATGTTTCAAATACAAAGTAAAAAGTAATTCGGGAGAAAAATATGGGAAGAGAGAAAAGACTCTGAAATCAGCTAAACAGGTTCTTATACAAACATCTAGAAATACCATACTAAGCTGTAGGTCATATAGGGAGAAAACCTCTGTCATGGGAGTCTGTAGTCTAAGAAACTTGTAGGCCAAGAGACTTGTGCTTGAAGAGGAAAGTGGAGAAGGAAGGAGGGACATTGCTGTGGCTTACACACAAGGACAAATCCAACACTTGAGTGGTGAGATGTTGAAACTCACACAGACACATTAACAGGCTGTACTTGACAATTTGATCAAATGGAATATATTTTTCCTTTGACTTTTAAACCAAACTAAATCAAGGAGGCCTCGTAAAATGAGATACATTTGTCTATAGGAAAAGGTTTCCAAATAAATTTCAATCCACTAAAATTATATTTCTCTACAATGGCTAATCCTACACAGTCCATCATGCTTATTATTTCATTTCCACTTTGTAACACCCTATTTTTTTTAAAGAGAATACCTACAAACACACACACGTGCACACAAACATACACAAATACACATTTTGTTTCTTGTCTTCTCTCTCTTCCTTCTTTAATTAATTCTGAAAATCAGAATTTAATTTAAAAATTCAATTGACAATGTAAGTAATTCTCTTATGCTGCTTTATTTTCCAAGGACTAACACTGGTTTCCCATTAACTCACATATCTACTCTTATTATCTTGCAGATTGACTCTGCTTGGTTTGAGTAGTTTTCTTTTTTTTTTTTTTTTTGAGACAGAGTCTTGCTCTGTCCCCCAGGCTAGAGTGCAGTGGCGCGATCTCGGCTCACTGCAAGCTCCGCCTCCCGGGTTCACGCCATTCTCCTGTCTCAGCCTCCCGAGTAGCTGGGACTACAGGCGCCCGCCAACACGCCCGGCTAATTTTTTGTATTTTTAGTAGAGACGGGGTTTCACCGTCTTAGCCAGGATGGTCTCGATCTCCTGACCTCGTGACCTCGTGATCCGCCCGTCTTGGCCTCCCAAAGTGCTGGGATTACAGGCTTGAGCCACCGCTCCCGGCCGAGTAGTTTTCTTAAGAAGATGAATCTAGCTTTGCCCAACCACCCACCCAGGGTCCAGAGTAAAGAATGCTTTCTCTTTGTGCAGAGCCAGGGTGGAACTGTCTTGTAGACAACAGAAGATGCCCCACATCTGAGTAGCAAGAGGTAAAGCCATGCAGAGAAGTCAGGGCCCCAAAATTGGTGGGCGCTTACGAAAGTACTCTAAATGGAAGTATAGTCAAGCTTAGAGGGTTTGCTGAGCCGGGTCAGGGTCGGGATCTCCAAATCTAAGATGCAATAGCAAGTCCCAGTGCAAATAATTCCAGATCAAGTGCATTTATGAGGTTGTTGGTGGGTGAGTAGGTCATGGAGAGGGCTCAGGGATGGTGACAGGAGTCCTAACTTACTGCCTATAATGGCAGGTCCTATGGTGTGGACCAAGGACCTTGGAGGCATCCCTGAGATTCTTTCAGAGGGTCTTTGGGGTCGAAACTATTTCCTAATAATAATAAGGCATTATTTGTCACTTGCACTTTTGCGAGTATACAGGGGAGCTTTCCAGAGGCTACCTGACAGGTGATGGCACCATCACTGTGATGGCTCATGGAATGTGTGCTTCTGAAATTGGAAACCTCATTGTCATCCTTGATTCATCACACCCTCACTCCATTACATCTTACATCATGTTGCTTCTACCTCAGGATTGTCCCTTGAATCCAGTCCTCTTTGTCACAGTTTTATTTCAGTCCTTCCTCAGACTGTTTCAGCAGCCTGGCGTTTGAACTCCCCTCCAATCTCTTCACTTTTAATCCATCCTCTACACTACCACAATCAAATCATGCATCCACCCTTCCACATAAAAAACCTGTGTAGAGTCTTGCCTATAAACAGAACAAAATGTAAATGTCTTCACTTATCATACAAGCAAGATCCCCCACAATCTGACCTCCACCTACCTCCCTAGCACCATCTCCTGCCGCCCTCTTTTTCCTCCAGGCTAGAGTGAGGCCACAATGAAATTCTCCCTATTCTTAGACCGTGTTAGACTCTTTTAAGACTCTACACCTTTGCACATGCTGTTCACTCTGGAATGAACTCCCCTGAATCCTTTTCAGTCGAGCTCCATTAAGCACTATCCTCTCCCCGTTTTATTCTATACTTTCACTTCCTCAGCCAAGCCCTTCTTTGCTTCGGGGCATTTCTATGTACTGTTTCTGCTTACAATGCTCCTCCTCTTACCCTTTGCATTGCTTGCTGTTTCTCACTCTTTGATTCTTTGATGATATGAGGCCAGAAGTCCTCCCAGCCCCTTTCCCTCTAAGTATAATTGTTAGAACTACAGGAGTCTCTACTTGGCTCTGCCCCAAGCACCATTCAGGCATCTCTGCATAAGTCAGTGCCTAAGGAGCTTCAATAGGCAACATACGCCTCTTTCTTCTCTCTCTTCTTCTCCCCCACCCCTGCTCTGTCTCCCAAAGTCTAATTACTTCAATCTTAGACTTTGATAGAAGGCTCAACTTTGATGGAAACTTCTCTTGAAGAGCATTCCACTGGTATTTATGATGAGCAGTAGGTCATGCAGTTCCTTTCCTTAATTAAAAAAAAACAAAAACAGGCCAGGTGCGGTGGTTCATGCCTGTAATCCCAACACTTTAGGAGGCTGAGGCGGGCGGATCACCTGAGGTCAGGAGTTCAAGACCAGCCTGTCCAACATGGCGAAACCCTGTCTCTACTAAAAATACAAAAATTAGCCAGGTGTGGTGGTGCGTGCCTGTAATCGCAGCTACTCAGGAGGCTGAGGCAGGAGAATTCCTTGAACCTGGGAGGCAGAGGTTGCAGCGAGTCAAGATGGCACCACTGCACTCCAGCATGGGTGACAGAGCAAGATTCCATCTCAAAAAATTATAAAAAATAAATAAAATGGTGGTCACACACTAAAAAGAGTCATTTAATTAGGCTAGAACTAGGCCCGGGAAGGTTGAATTTGAAGTCCTGGAACTGATGGTCTTAGCTGCACAATTTTTTGTTTAAACCCAAAGGAGTTGACTTGGAAGGACCTGTTGGCCCAGTTCAGGCTGCATGTCAAGCTGCTTTCACCTGGTGCTCTTGCTGGAAGCCCCTGAATGCATTTGAGGGTTACAATTATCCAGCTTAGGCCGGGCATGGTGGCTCATACCTGTAATCCCAGCAATTTGGGAGGCTGAGGCGGGCAGATAACTTGAGGTCGGGAAAACAGAGACCAGCCTGGGCAACATGGTGAAACCTCATCTCTACTAAGAATACAAAAATTAGTTGGGTATGGTGGCGCACACCTGTAGTCCCAGCTACTCAGGAGGCTTAGGCACGAGAATCGCTTGAACCCGGGAGGCAGAGATTGCAGTCAGCTGAGATTGTGCCACTGCACTCCTGCCTGGGTGACCGAGCGAGACTCTGTCTCAAAAACAAACAAACAAACAAACAAACAAAAACCAATTATCCAGCTTAGCCTCCCTGCTCAGAATTGCTGTGCCTATTTGTTTGGTCTGGTCTGTCACTCAGTCTGGAAGGTAAGATCCATGAGAATGAGGACCACATCTGTTTTGTTCACCATCTTATCCCCAGCATCTGTCACAATATTTGGTGTATAATAGTGCTCTGTAAACATTTGCTGAATAAATAATTTAATAAGGGACTTATTGATTCTTCAGGGTCAAGCAAGGATGTATTTCCTGAGAGAAGTCTCTCCTCCTTTTCTCAGGCAGCTGTTGCTCTTGCCTCTGAGCAACCACAGCACTGCACGGTCCTTTGTGAGAGAAAGGAATAGAACATTTCCTGAGGGTCCATCCTGTGTACCATGTGAGCTGTCAGTTCTATGTGTTTCTCCTTTCATTCTTTCAATAATCCAATATGATAGGTATTATTACCCATACTTGCAGAGGAGAAAACAGGCTAAAAAAAAAAATTCAAGTCATACACCCAATAATAGATCACAAAACCTGTATGCAAAGCCAGCTCCATCTCCCTCTTCTCATTAAATCACACTGCCCTATGGTATTGTGCTTGATGTTTTAATGTATCTGTTTACAAATGTGTCTCACCTTTAGGGGCAGAGACCATGTATATTCATCTCTGTATTCATGAAAGATTTAACATCTGAATTAGACAATACATGAATGAGTGAAGTGGATCAGTCTACTGATGGACGGGGGTCTTTGCAGCCTCAGGGCTTACTCTCAGGGACTCTTGGTGCTGTCTCTTTGGAGAGCTTCTGTCTGTGTCCCTGCCTGAACACAAGTTAGGCCTCCTCCACCAAGTCCCTAACTCTTAATATGTCCACTTATTTCTTCTGTCTGTGCCACAAGATTCCCAGTTACTGTGTGCATTTGGCTTATGTTTGCTTCACAGGATATTTCTATCATGATGAATCAATGATATTCCATGGAAGCATGACTATATGACACATTCCTTTGTTACTCAGAACACAAACTGTTTTTTTACTTGCAGCTGAAGTCACTGCTAGCAGTGACTGTCAGTCAATAAAATGAGTCCGTGACTCTGTCAGATTCTTTTGGGAAATAAAAAATAGCACGCTGTCTGTCTTCAGATGCCCTCAGGCTTGCTAGGGAGATATGATCACACATGAAACAATTAGAGAATGGTGCAAACAAGTTCAGAATCATATGCCAATTTGAGTCACAGTTTGAGGCTCTGACTCTCACTCAGCCTTAAGCTTGCCAAAGCCTTAGCTATTCCCAGTTACACTCCAGCAACCTCTTCACATGCTGTTTACTCCCCCAGAAGATGAACACCTCCTCTCAAGCTATGGGCACAACATCCCACAGGCATAATCATGAGCCAGGGCCTGATGCTTTCAAATGTATTCAGGGTCTTCTGGCAAGGGCAGCAGGCTAAAGCAGCTGAGTGCATCCAGAACCAAGCTCAGATGCTTTCCCAAGTCAACTGCCCTGTGTTTAAACATTAAAGTATGCAGTTAAGATCCCTAGTTCCAGGCCTTTAAATTCAATTTCCAAAGCCTAGCTCTGGCCTAATTTGATGACTCTTGTTTTATGTGTGACCACCTTGTTCTTTTTTTGTTGTTTTAATTGAGGAAGGGAACTGTAAGGCCTGCTTGGTCACCATAAGTACCAGTTGAGTGTTCTTCCAGAGAAGTTTTCATCAAAGTTGAGCCTTCTGTCAAGATGTGGAGACCCTTAAGACTGAAGCGATTTGATGACTTTGGGGTGGGGGAAGGTGCATGTTTCCTGTAGAGGCTCCTTGGCCAACAACCTTCGCAGAGATGCCGGCACTGTGCTTGGGCAAAGCCAAGTGTGAGGCTCCTGTAGCTCTCACGGCTGTGCTTACAGAGAAAAGGGCACACAGGATGTCTGGACCTAAAACTCTTCATCATAATGTCAATTGAATTCCTCCCAAAATAAAAGCTGTGGCCATTTATTAATAAAAATAAAAGCCCACATCTTCACAAATGTTTTCAGAATAACTCATAGGTAAAGAAACTCCTTGGAGCTTTTCTAAAGGAAATGCTGGATGTACTTTCCAAAACTTCAGTTGGAAACTAAACAGAATCCAAATGTCCTGTCCTGTAGTTGAAAGCAAGTACCATTTTTAGAGTTAGGTTTTGCTCAACCTGCTGTATAAGGTTGTGTTAGGAACCTCTGCTTTTAGGGAAGTTTCCTGCTGTTCCCTGGAGCAGAACTGTTTCATTTCACATTTATTTGCTTCTCCATTAACACCTTTTTCCCATCCCCAGGAAAAAAAAACAAAAACTAAATTATTGGTTTTCCTAAAAACATGACAGTGTAAAATATTAAAACGTAAAAACCAAACCAAAATAGAACAAATACAGCAAGCTACACAGGTGTACATTCACATAAATTAATGTTAGAAATACTGGCAAATAACAGTTTATGCAATATTTGCTCTAGCTGTTCAAATAAACAAGACTAAAATAACTTTTCTGCTCATGAAATCAAGTGTGAAAATTGAGGCAGTACATGTGCAGATTAGCAAAAACATGTTCTTATATTTGACTTTGAGCTCAAATTCTCCCATCTAATAGCTCTGTGGCTTTGGGAAAAATAATGATAATTTTAATATTTATTGAGAATTGTTACCTGCCAGACTCTGAACTAAAGTACTTCACATGGTACAGAATATTTCTGAGCCCCTTTCCTTTTCTGTAAGGTTATGATGATTATACACATCTTATATGTTATGAAGAACATATAAAACATATGTTAAAGACCTAAACATTGAGTAGGTGATTATAAAAATGGATGTTTTAAAAACAAAAATGGAGCATAGTAATAACACTGCTAATATACTTAAATAGCAATACAATTTTCCTTCTACTTTCAGATGTATCAGTACTAAGTGAAGAAAATAAACTAGAAGCAGTGATTCGAGTTCACATTAGGCTTTTTTTTTTTTCATGTGGGCTGCAGTGCAGAGGTATGATCTCTGCTCACTGCAACCTCAACCTCCAGGCCTCAAGAGATCCTCCCAAATAGCCTCCCAAATATCTGGGACCACAGGCGCTCACCACCACACCCAGGGAACTTTGTTTTATTTTTTGTCGATCAGCCTGTGTTGCCCATGCTGATCTCAAACTTCTGGGCTGAAGCAAACCTCCTGCCTCAGCCTTCCAAAGTGCTGGGATTTAAAGGTGTGAGCCACCATGCCTGGCCCATATTAGGCATTTTAATAAGTGAAGAGAGTAAAATTAAGAATAACTAATGCAACATTATCTGCATCAAAGTGAAATTCTAAAGGATGAAAGGCATCAAATTTCTCCTTGATGTTCCTTAGGTGGGACATTCTATGTTATGAGATAAAATAAATTTCATTGTAGTCTTAGAAGAAAGTTATTAAACTAGTTTTTCTTTTATTCTACCTTTATTAACTTGTTCTGTAAACTTGAGGAGTCAATTAACATTTTCCTGTGTCCGTTTAGATATCTAAAAATAACTCATTAGAGGTTTCATTTATTTGCAGTTTCACCTAGAACAATGATAAGGATAACGGGATTTAAAGAAAACTTTGACTTAGCATGATTCAGGAAAACTGTGTTGGTTTATTGAGTGAGATATATAACACATTTGCAGTGCCTATGAATGGACAATGGTGATCCATTGGAATTTTCTGTTCCATTGGAATTTTCTATTCCATTTTGTGATGTCTATAGGGAAGTTGTTGGAGGCTTTAGGGGGCCATATCAATAGCACACTGAATAACAGTCTATTTCCTGGTTCCTCTGACCCAGCCAGGGCATTTATTTAATGGTGAAATGAGATGGAAAAAGGAAGAGTGTGTACATCCTGCATCCTGAAATAGAGGATGGAACAATGTGGAAGTAAAATTATTAGCTAAAATCCCTCTCAGAAAAGGTCTATGCTCCCTGCGGCCAGTGGTGGTTTGGACTAGTTTAAAATACAGCTGGGTAGTCTAAATCATAGACTAAATCCTAGACTAGATATAGTGGAAATGGCCACATGTGCCTATTATCATCTCTCAAACTTGGGATGGGCCAGTGACGTTCTCATAGATACTTTTGGTATCACCAATGCCAATTGAGATGAAGGTCGAGTTTTGGGGCTACTTTGAAAACCACGTGAAATCTGGTTTGTAGTACTCTGAGTGACCTAGCAGAATGCATACTAACCCATAGAACGTTCTTGGCATAGAAATTCAAGTTTGAATTGGCATTTTTAAACATATTGGACTTATTTTACTATCTCTGGCTCATAAAAGAGTAAGTTGGCAGAAAAAAAGCAAATCTTAACTGGATTTCTGAGTTGTACATTTATGGTTACAGTTTCCACTGTGACTATTAGAAAATAAATGAAAATGTAAGTATAGAAAATGTAGCCTTTTGCATGAGGGCATCCTATGGGCTGATTACTTTTAGAAAGGTTTGGGGACCATAGGGTGGGTTTAAATAATAATTGTAACCTATAAAAGATTTGAAATTGTGAGAACAAAGGTCATTTATGCCGGGGGTTGGGGATTTTACATGTATATGGATTGGCAGAGGGGAAGAAGGTTTCTTTCATAGAGTCACATTCTTGTCCACAGAATTTCTAATTTTAATTCAATGGAAGTGCAAGGAAAACCTAACAGAGTGAGAGGTACAACATCAAGCTAGGATTGCTGAAGAGTTGTTCACATAGGAGGGCTAAATAGCTGACCCCCATATCCTGCTCCTCTTAACTTCATTAGGGCCTACAGAATAATGTAGTAAATGGTGGTGTTCACATGAAATATAGCCCAGCAACCTGGTATGACCACAAAGGCAGCCAACTGTGGATGACATGGTACAGAATTAGATCCTCGATCAGGGATACTGTAAGGACACTGAACCAAGTTCTGTGCAGGGCCCAGCCCAGCCAGCAGATGTTAAACAAGACACTTCTAGATGCCTAATTGGCACTGATTAAACACTTGTTGATTAATTGATTGACTTGCTGATTGACATAGTGTCACTGAGAATGCCCAGTTGGATGACAAGGCTTTTGACATTAACTCTATTAATATGTCAGTGGCTTAGGCAAGTCTCAACGTTTTCTTGACACAGGATCCTCCTGTCTACAACACAGAGGATAGTCACTTGCCTACAGCAGTTTTAGGGGAGAAGAGAAGATTGAAAAAAGATGAGATTATTGTTGAAGTCTGAGGCATCCCTCTCCCATCAAAATGTGCCAGCACCAGACAGCTTCCACACAGAGTCAGAGCTTGACAGCTCAGCTGTCTTCTGAAAGGAGAGACAGAGGGCAAATCATGTTCCAGGAGCATGAGGCACAGCCAGGAGCATGAACCCAGCTGAGGAGCAGGGCTGAAGGACTGGCAGAAGCTAAAGAGCACTGAGCAGAGAAGCAGGATCAAACCTCAAGGATTATCTGCCTCTACAACCTTCCCCCTAAACCCTGCTACATCCTACTAGAGCAGTGGCTCTGAAGCTTCAGTGTACATAAGGAGCACTTGGGATATGTATTTAATCTACAGATTGCCATATCCTACCACAGAGACTCTGAACCAGTAGGTTTCTTAGAGCCTGGGAATCTTCACATTAGCAAGTGCTCCAGGTCTAGGACCACACTAGGAGAAGCATTGACCTAAAGGGAACCCACTGAGCTTTGTACTTCTTAATGTCAATGACGAACAATAGTAAATGACACAAAGATGCCACTGGGTCTCATATCCAAACAGTTCTAATTTTGGATTTCTCAGTGTCTCGAGGACCAATGACATTCAGAAACATTTCCCAAGTATCCATCATGTGAAATGCATTGAACCAAGCAGTGCAAAATATACAAAGATAAGAACAGTCATGTGCATAAATAACTACAAAACCAGGCTGACTTTGATAGACTCATCAAGTGCTTAGGCCAGGAAACTTACAGAAGGGAAGGAGTAGTTCTAAATGCTGGGATCTGGAAAAGTACTTTGGAATTGGTGCCGTCTGAGGTGAAGCTGGAAGGAAGGTAGGACTTCAATTTGGGATGAAGAAAGACACCACTGGCAGAGGGAATGGTTTAAACAAAGGTTTAGAAGCCTGAGAATCCAGAGTGCTGGCTTGTGTCTGGCCTGTGGAGTGTGTCAGAGGGCAGACTGAAAGCAGAGTAAAGGGAAAAGTAGAAGGGTCATTTTAGGGGCTTTGAACGATATGATGAAGTTTGATTTTGTTCCAAAGGAATGTGTGTAGGATTTTGAGCAGAAGAATAACTGAAGAGGATTTTTTTAATTAAACAGATAATATCTAATGTTTAACCTAAACATTATTATTCTAAATAGCTAATTTATTTATAAGGCAAGCATTTTAAAGGAAAAAGATGGTACATAATGTAAATTTTCTCTCTCTTACATCTGTGTCTCCCAGTCACCTATTTTGGAAGCAACTAATGTTACCAGTTTCTTTTGTATGAAAAGGACTGTTTTGGAAACTAGCTAATGGCCAAATATTGGTTGGGCTGGAATGAGGAAGAGGGGATTCATGACAGAGACACCAGTTTGGTGATCTTTTCAGAAGCCTAGGTGATGAAATGAAGGCTGGAAATAGAGTACTCTCAACACATGTAGAAGGGGGATTCTGAAAAGACATTTCATAATCCTCTGCTCCCCATCTCCAGTCAACTTACAAATGACAAAGAGGAAGTCAAAGATAGTTGAAATTTTGACTTGAGGGTTGAGGAAAGGTAAGGAGGGGGACTCAGTTTGGGACCAAGTTACGGGGAGGCTGTGCAGGAAAGATGAGTTCTGTTTTGGAAATGTTTGCCTAAGATATAGGACATAGATGTGGAAGTGACAAATATCCTGTTGGAAGGGCAGGCACGTAGCTTGGGAGAGAGATTGTTAGAAATATTACTGAGGAGTTATGAGCAAAGAGGTGGTAGTTAAAGTTGTAGGATTCTATGAGCTCAGTAAAGAACACAGCAGATAAAGGGGCTGAGTACTGAAAAATTCTTACATCAAGGAAGAAGTAGAAGTGGGGCCAACAGAGACTAAGGAGAAATGTTCAGCGAGTGAGTATGCGTGTTATTGAATTCTGATGAAGAAAGTATTTCAAGGGGAAAGAGGTCGGGGGATTTTAGGTCAATGCTGCCATCATGGTAATAGGAATGTAATGCACTAAGAGGAAGAGCTGAGAAGAAACCACTGAGCCACCTGGAGATTAGTAGCTCAGCCACCTGGAGATGAGTAGCTCACGGGTGGGGTTTAAATGGTAGTTTCTGGAGAAAATAATGCAAGGGAAATAGTAAAGCAAGGCCAGAGCATGGGGGTGTCTGGTGTAGACCTGTTTCAAGGAATCTAGTGTGAATGGAGGCAGAGAGAATAGACGCTGGAAAGAGAAATGAGGTAAAGAACTTTCCCCATAAGTACAGAGGAAAAGGTTGGAAAGAAAAGGGTGGAGGTAGGGAGATGTTTGATGGAACAAGATCCTGGAAAAGACCGAAGGGGATGAATAAAGGCAAAATTAACAATGAAGGGAAGAAAATCGGAGAAGTTCGCACCTAATCTCTTTGGCCATCTCTGCAAACTAGCCAAGATTACCTCTGTGTTCCAGGAGGTATGAGTTTCTGTTTGGAGATTTGCAAAAAAATACAGAAAGCAATTTGATAGGATATTGACTTGAGAGGGAAGAAAGAATTTTCAAGAGTCACTGACGTTCCAACTGAGGTTGCACTAAAGAAGCTACTCATCTGAGTAGCTTCCATTAGCTTCCAGATCTTTCTTTAATTTCTCCCCACAACCACAGTCTCAAAAGAACTGTGCTTAACATTAAGAATTTGACCTCTTTGGACAATCTGGGAAATGTATTCAAGAACTATCGTGTTCTTTCTGTGGCCCATAAAAAGAAGCAAAGGAAAGAACGTAGAATGCCTTCCAGACAGGTTTCTGGAAATCAATGATTGGTCTGTTATTTAGGTACGTATGCAGTGATATTTGGAAAGAGAACTTAAATATCTCTAGCACACTAAGCTGATCAGTTGTGATTTATTAGCATCCTGTGAAAACTACCAAAAAGATATCTGCAAGTAATTTATCGGAACAGGATCAGAGATGAGTGGAACCAGTCTGTCTCCCTGTGACTGAGACCACCGCTAGTGATTCTCCAAGTACAGAGGGGGGCATACCATCCTCCTTCTCTTCTCTTCCCCCTCTTTTATTTTCTCTCATCCATCTGGATTGACCCAAAAAATATGAAGGAAAGGCAAAGGAGCAGCTCCCTGCCAAATTAAAAGAGGTTATAATGGGGACATGTCCATGGTGAAGAACTATGTGCATCCAAGAGGATTATAAAGACCTGCAAACATACTCATGATTTTGTCCCCAGGCTTCATTGTGCAATATATTTTAGTTTGCCTTTTTTGTTTCTATACTGCACTGGACATTATCTTTTTTTTCAATAGCACTTCATTTCACGGAATAAATCCCCCCCCCATATAAATGGTTTACAGCGTGCCTGCCTCAAGCAATTCTGTTATGTAAAAAAAACCTTTGCAACCACATTTAAAATTAGACATTTATTCCTTCATTCCTAAATGTGAGTTGACTCCCTGGGAGTATGTGCTCATTTTTTGTGGTTTTATTCCCTGAATTACAGTGATGTGTCTGTGACACCCACGCTGCATATTTCCTCCTTAGGTTATGTATTAGTTGGTCAAAACACACTCTCCTAAGGCTATGCCGCCCTCAAGTGGTCTAGTCTGAGAATACTCAACTATTTTCCTCTGAGCAAACTGGGTTTCCATCCAGACCTGTTTGGCTGAAGCATTAACTCCTGAACGGAAAAATAATAATAATTATGTGCCAGTTCTGGGGCACAATAATTATGAGGTACATGAGGCAAAAGGAAGCCTTTATTTCCCAAGAAGGCCCCAAAAGACATAGGAGTAAAATGGACGACAGCAACAACCACAAGCTTGTTTTGTTAATTATCAAGTAACTGGCTACCTGTATGTGACCGGGAGGACTAGGGTGGGCTATGAGTTGAACTGGCCCCCTTATGCCTTTGGGGCCAATCCTCAGCTCCTCTAGGGCAACCCCCTAATCAGAACTTATGACATCATGTTCTATAATTAAGGACATACGTTGTATGGAGACAATGCATTCAGGGAAAACATTCAACTCTTCCATGAGGCCAAGACTCTCAGAAGAGAGGTCAGTAATTATGGTGATTACATTAATCACAAGGATTGTTGCATGGAGGAGGGTATTGACATGGCTACCCTATGATGAAGCTCTGTGGGGGGTGTGCTGTAATTGGCCACCACCAAAAGTCTCTCATGCCCGTGATTAACTTCTCTGGTTGTTTATGTGAGCAGGCTTAGGAATTCTGCTGGGTCGTTCTGGGCAGAGCTTATGAGACAGGTTGGTTGCAGGGCTGTTAGGCTGCTCAACTGGAGCCCATCCTGGCACAAATGGGTCAGAGAAAAACACACGCTGTGCTGTCCTTCATGGTTTGTTGCATTGTTTCTGGTACTTTGGGTGATTTCAGTTAATCATTAATCTCCTTCAACAAAGATTTTTGCATGGAAAATGCTAGTTCTTCTAAACTGCTCTTGGGAACAGAGATAAACTGGACCAGCCCAATGAGCAGAAAAGAGTGCTTTATCTAGCAGTTATTTGGTGCTGTGGGAAAAGCCCAGAAAAAGGAAACTCTGCTTAGTAACTTGAGATTGAGAATCAGCTCTGCCACAAACTGGGTATGTGGCCGTGAGCAAGTCACTTAAACATTCCAGGCTCAGTTTCCACATAGGCCAAGTGTTTCATGCAACTCACGTTAGGGGTTCATAGGCTTATGTGCAGATGGTATGACACACAGGCCACCACCAGGATGAGGCCTAAGAGGCAGCGTCCTCTTTCCCTCCCTTCTTTAACTAAACCAGATTCACTTTTATCCATTTTATAAATTGGAATCTGAAAACCACTGGATTCTATATATGTGCTTCTTTTCCAGCTACTTTATCCTGTGATAGTTATAGATACTCTGAATGGTGATGCTGACACTTATTAATCAAGTTCTTTTTTTTTTCAAATTGTAAGTGAAATCATATATGTCTCTGTTAATTTACAAGTCTAGTTTCTGATAAAATTAGTCCAGTCGGTGGAATGATGGCATGTGTGGGTGTGTGCTGGGGAAGGGGGGAAAAGAAAGAAGTAACAAGGCTCATGGTGACCCCACAGCTCCCAGGAGGATGCAGGCCAAGGAAGGATCTAGGTAGACCTCGCCAAGCAAACAGTAGACAGTTTTGGAGTGTGAATAGACTCTACCAGAAAAGCCAGCCAGAAAAGGGGTGGTTCTGGTCGAGGAATAGTCCAGAGAAGCTCTGAAAGCACGTCAGCAGAGTAACAAGGCTTTTCACTCTGCCTCCAGAAGACATATTGTAAGGACTGAGTGGGCCCCCAAAAGAAAAACGCATTAGAAAGAGTTGAAAATCAAGATTTCCAGAAAACAGAGGAAAAGGTTTTACTACACTATACTATATATGGGTATATATGTCATTATTAATAGCAGACATCATTAAACTAATATGATTTATTTTCATTCAGGAAGATTTCCCTTTAAGTTAGCTTAAAAATAGAATATACTATGAAATGTATCCAACTTCGTTTTTCAAGCTCCAAAAGAACTTTTTCCTTTACAGTGCTTAAAGATAATACAAGTGCGGACGAGTGATGGTTGAGCTCCAGTCTCCTTTCTTGAGAATAACACGAGGCACAGACCAAGCAACAGACCAAGGTGCTCAGAATTATGAAATGTCCACTCTTTTTAGTTCAAGTATGCTGAGTGCAGAAGAAACTTCCTGACCTGTTAGTGTTTTTATGTCACCATCTGTAACCTATAATTACAGAGGGATTCTAACTTATTAAAGCAATTGCTCAGACTATAATTCCTGGTTATATGAATTTCTGAGGTACAATTTGTATGGCCTCCTGCAATAGATACCTCTACTGCTACCCTGTCATTGTGCTGAAAATATAGTATACATAATGAAACGATATCCAACCAGTGAACAAATATTTACTGAGCACATATTATTGGCAAGACATTGTCATAAACAATATGGAAATACAAAGTTAGGCCAGTGATAGGCCTTGCCCACAAAGTGCATGCAATCTAGTAAAAAGTTGCATGTGTAAGCAACTAGAAAATAAGGCAACCAATAGTAAGTACTTGATAAACAAGATGGTAGTATATGATTCTGACTTAGAGCTCAGGGTGAGATTTTAGGTCATTGGCTCAGGAAAGGGGTTTACAAAGTAAATTGCCTTGAGACCAGGCCTTACAGCTTACAAAGACTTTTGTAGGTGACAAAATTCTTTCTTTCCATAGGAAGAGAGAAGATGCTAAGCAGTAATGGCACAACAACGCTATGGCAGTAGGAAAGCATAGCCACTATTCAAGAGATAGCTAAGCAGGAGAGATTGTGGCAGGTAAGGGAAATAGTAGAAGGCAAGTCTGGACAGGAAGGTCAGAGCCATATTCTAGGGGTGTTTTTGTTTTGTGCTAAGGAGATGAGAGGTGCCATGGAGCTGCAAGCCAGAAAGCAAAATGCACAGAACGATTGGAAAGTGAAAGAGGCCGATCCAAAATCACCTCTGGAGTATATCGCATCAGTCCAGGTGTTAAGCAATAAAGATTTCAACTAGAGCAATGGCATCAGAAATGATGTATGAATGCGCGTATGTGTGTGGGGCAGTGTTACTGAAAAGCAGAATTCAATTCAAGGGCACGACATAGGATAAAACAATAAGTTGGACAAGGGAGTCCTATACATTAAAAGGTTACAGGCAAGTATGTGTGTGTGTGGCTAAGTGTGTGTGTGTGTGTGTATGTGTGTGTCTGTCATGTCAGGAGTGTTTCACATGAAATACACAGGTATATTTGTACCTATGATTAGTCTTAAAGTCCTGGCATCATTTTCAAAATAAAGAACATTTTTAAAAAATATCTGGAAGCAGGAAGATTTGATTGGGCACTGATAAACATTACCTTGTAAATGAAGTTGAATGTTTTTCCATTTCAGCAAATCATTGGGACAAGTGGAAAATCCATTGGAATACATATATCTATGGTAAACAGAACAAGGTAATATAAATTACCCTGATTATTCATAAGCCAACGGTGACAAGGATAAGGTATAGCCAAAGTTTCCCTGCAAATGGTTTGTCATGTTTTTCTTGTCAAAAAATTAATGCTAGACCCAACTCTTTTGTGTTTTACTGCACTTTTTACTATGCTAGGGAAAATGTCATATTTTATTTTGGAAGCAACTGAACAATTAGAGAAAATGATTATCTAGAATTCTGGAAAGTAAATAAAATGACAACAAGATACGGTAATTCAATCAATCAGCAACTGCAGGTTAAATGCTTGCTTTGAGGGCAACTTTGGGCTAAATTGTGGGGAACAAAGGGGAAGATGTGATTTGGCTCATTCCTAGAGAAGCTTGAAATTTAGATGGGCAAATCTGGCCAAGAAGCAAGGGGCAACTAGAAAATCAATAAGTTATGATATCATAAGCCATTGACGTTTTCAAGGAATTCACCTAAAGATCTTAGAAATTCCCAATCCACAAATTCTACAGTAGCATATAATTCCCTCATAAAATATTCATGCAACAGCAACTTGACAACAACAAAACTATGTTGGACTATATATGAGGTCCTATTTGCTGGGTTCACTCACTTGGCTAGTAACCTACTACCTGGAACCAGGCTTGCAGAACTCCTGAGTGGAAGTTATGTCTTTGCAAAATTATAAGTGGCAATGCCATAAACCTACAGAGTTGCTTTAGAGATGTCAAAAGTGGGATTGCTAACACTGTACAAGGTCAAGCACTAATCACCATGATATATGTTCAAAGGAGGCCTACAGAATGGAGAAATTTCTATAGAGCAGAGTTGATTCTCCACAGACAAGGTAGGATTATGATCCAGACATGCCTGATTTCTAGCCTCTGAAGCTCTTCCCTGACATCAGTAGAATGGCTGGATCCCACCCACAAGGCTAGTGTCTCCTCAAGTCACTAGAGTCAATCCAGTTATTGGGCAAGAAAGATTTCAAAAGCTCTGGTAGAGGACAGGGAGTCTATTAATAAATGGCAGGCTCCATAGCAGGCACTTTTATATTTTTGCACCAAATCTGTAAAATATTTATTATTCTCCTCACTTTGAGGAAAGCAAGGCTCACAAAAGTTAAAGGACTTGTGTCTGATCATACAGCTAGTGGCAGGAGAATGAAATCCAAGTTCAAGGGCATTTACTATGGTAGATTCCCTCTCAGGCTCCGGAGCACATATTCTTAGCCCTGTGTTTTTTGGGGTGTGAGACCGGGTCACTTAATGCTGGTTGGCTCTGATCCAGAGTCAAGTTTTGATGATTAGGCTTCTGCCTTGTGCTAGGGAACTGATCTTGTAACTATATCCCTGCATGTCTTACTCTTTGTGACTTAATTGTGCCCTTAATAAATTGTGTGGTAACCTAGCTCTTCTATGACAGGAATTTCCCCTTGCACAGGGGTGAAAGTCCTGCTCTTGAATTTCACCTGATTGCTTGGACTCTGCTACCACTTGTTAGTAGATATCCCAAGTGCTGTCTGTGTGTATCCTTAAGTTCCTCATAATGGTTGTATTGGATCCTTCACCTCTGTTTTTCATTCATATGCCAGCCCATTCCCTCTCTTAAAGCTTGGCTTTTTCTGAAAGGAACTCCTTGCCCAGACAACCCCAAATTTTCTGTTGCCATACTTGCCGAAACTCTATTCTACTTGTTGATTTGTCTTCCTTCTAGCACTAGTACTACACAGATTTTGGGATCTGCCACCCAAATTATTTATTACTCTGTGTGCTGGTCTTTGTCTAGCTCCTTTAGCCCAATGACTGAGTGATGTGCAGCCCATAAGGTAAGTATGGCAAAACAGTGGTGGGAAAGAGTCTGGTGTACTCCTGGAGGTGCAGAGGGTGGCCTCACATGGGTGGAAGGTGTGTGTGACAGGTTGTTGAAAGTAAGGGTAGATTACTGGGGTGGAACCATATTGAAAAGGGTTTTGAATGCCAGAATGTACGCTTGGCTCTCATCCAGTAGTGATGAGAAATTATTATTGGTTTGTAAGCACTCTAGGGAGATTAGTCAGTGTGTAGGATGGACTAGGCAGGAGATGACTGAAGATAGAGAAACAAGGAAATCATTAAAGTTCTGCAAACACAACGTGATGAGAGCCTGGATTAGAGTTATCTGTAATAACCCCAGGAAGGAGATAAGAGACAACATTTGAAGCAAAACTGCAGGCTTAGTGAGAGATAGGGTATGCAGAGAAACAGAAGTCAAGGATGAATCTAAAGTCCTAATAATGGTGATGCTGTTGGTAGAAGAAAGAAACCTAGGGAAGGAATCAAAATCTGCGGGAAGAAACCCTAAAATCCCAGCTCTCTTTTCAAAATTTTCAGTATTCACATTGATTGTATGTGAGAACATTGCTAGCAAGTATCCAAGCAAAGGGATGTGTTAAAATCAATCGAATTGTTGAATTAAGACCGGAAGACAAATGAACAATCAAGGCTAAACATATCAATTAGGGATAGATGTGGGCAAAGTCATAGGTGTGGACAAGTGAACTGTGAGGGAAGTCAAACCTAACCTGGCAAGAAGTCCACAGTTTTCCACAATATTCTGGGTCTAGGCCTCTGCTGGGCCAGTGGCCAAGGACGGGCAAGGGAGTCAAGCATGGACTGTATATTCACAAACAAGAAAGCCTGTTATATAACTTGTCTCTAAAAAGAGCCACCACTACAACTAGGTATGGAATCTCTAGGGCCTGAGAACCCAATGATATAACACCCACAGAGAAATGCTACAGATGCCACTTGCTACGGCTGATTCCTTTTGAGCACTAAAATTTACTCTCCCACTAAAGGTGTTGTAGAAATGCCTCTCTTCTTAGATCAAATGTAATTATTGTCCAGGTTTAATATTCAGCTGTGTTTAACTCTCAATCTCAACTCTCTTTTCAAAAATTAAAATCATATGACCAAGATAAACAGGGTGATGATTTAAGTCAGTGTCCTCAGCTGTAAAATGGGAACAATAATACCTGACTCCTCCTTTTGTGAAGAAAGAAGAATCTTAAAATAGGTCAGTGAAGAATTTACGTGTGTTAAATTATGTTCTGAGTGATGTTAGATTGCTTATTTCAGTGGGGTTTGTTTAGCTTTTATGTCCGGTGGCTACTGATTGGTGTAGCCTATATAGCTTTTATGTAACTTCAGGACCAAACTAGGCTTCTTTTAGTTCTGATACTAATTAATATCCAAAATTGTGGTTAGGAAAATGAAAGGAAAGAAGAAAAACATGTGGCTATTTATGGTGGGTTCTTTTGTGGGGAGGGAATTTTTTGGCTATGAACTGGCATTTGCCCAATAGTATTCTGAGTTCAGTAAATAACTCAACACACATGGGTTAAATTTCTAATAAAAACATGAAGCTTAAAAAGTAAGTGGAAAGTACCTGGCAAGATACATATTTACATTTGTGGAAGGGAAATTTTTATGGTGGTTAGCCAAACCTGACATGCACAGGGATTAATTCATCCTCACTCATCACAGAAACAAAAACTGCCATTATCATATCATACACGCTATGCTGTGGCTTTCTCTTAAAAATCAGCGCCACCGTGAAAGGAAGCTGACCTCTGTGTGCACACACTTAGTGCAAGTGTATGCCTTACTAGAATCATTATACGTATATATGTATAATAAAAGCTACTTTTTAAAATGCTGAGAAAGTCTTATACTTGAGGTACCATAATTTTATTAATAATAGTATAATAGAATCCTTGAATTATTAATTCTATAATAGATGGAATTCATATAATAATTAACAGAATTCACATAATAATATAGAATTACTAATTCTATAATTCTAACTTACTCAAAAATTCAAATGTTTTTCACTCTACAGATGCTCCTCAACTTACAATGGGACTATGTCCCACAAAACCCATCATAAATCAAAAAATATCATAAGTCAAAAATGCATTTAATGCCTGGATAAGCCCATTGTAAAGTTGAAATATCATAAGTTGAATTATCATAAGTGGGGACCATTGGTACTTGCTGCCTGCGGAAAAAGTGGTGTGAACGGGGAGAAAAAGCAGGTGAGCAAGCGGGGACAGCCAGCTTACAAAATATATATTTCTGATCCTGTAATACCTAATTTGTTTCCAATTTTCAAATGAAAGACACTGAAATTATTAAGCACCCACTATGTGATGAAAAGTAAACTGAACTTTGAGGAGATTTTTGTAGCTTGCCCAAGGTCACAGAACTAGATTTAAACTTAGAGATGTATAACTTAAAATTGTAGGCAGTGGGCAAAACAGTTTCACCCTTGCTGACTCTCTAAACTTGACAACAATCCTAAGAGGACAACGCTAGAAGTAATGGAGAAAAAATAGAGCTAGCACCTAAGAGACAAATTTGCTAGTTTCCCTTCTGAGTTAGTTTAGACAAACTGCCCTTGCAGTTTGAAGGGCATGGAGGAAAAGAAAAAAAAATACATAAAAAGTGTTTTATTTTCCTATTTGGGGAAATGTAAGGGAACCAGATTCTGCTTGAAAAGCTCAGAATTCCCTTTCTTTTTTTTTTTTTTTTTTTTTTTTTTTTTTTTTTTTTGAGACAGGGTCTCACTTTGTCAGCCAGGCTGGAATGCGGTGGCATAATCACAGTTCACTGCAGCTTCCACCTCCTGGACTGAAGCCATCCTTCCACCTCAGCTTCCTAAGTAGCTGGGACTGCAGCCACGCACCACTACATCCGGCTATTTTTTCTTTGTTTTTTTGTAGAGTGGGTGTCTCCCTATGCTGCCCAGGTTGGTCTCAAACTCCTGGGCTCAAGTGATCCTCCCGCCTCTGTCTCCCAAAGTGTACAGGCATGCATGAGCCTCTGCACTCGGCCTCAGAATCGTTTTTATAAGTATAGTTAAATATTATTTTGTCCCCTCTCTTTTATGTTCTGATGAAGTTCTCGTCAGAGGTTAGGATAACTTCTACGTAGAATTTCTGTGGAGATTAAACAGAGTTCTACATGTAAGCCTACGAAGCTGCCAGGACCACCGTAGAGTACTATGACGCTCACTGGGACCACGCTATGAGGTCTATCCCTGTAGAATCATGTGATGTTGAAGAAACCATTATTTTCCTTCTTACACTTTCTCAAAAGAGGGAATGTCCACTCCTCTCATGGATGGGACAGCATAACACTTCTGGATCTCTCCTGTCACTTCTCGGCATGGGGCGAGTAGCTAATTTGATTAATAGAGAGCCTGAAAGTCATTGAGCCATTCTTTTTCAGAGACCATAGTTACTGCATTGAAAAGGAAGAGCTGGCCAGGTCTTTCTCTTACTGCCTCAGACCACTGTGTTCACAGACAGTGTGCTCACTTGTGCTTCAGGACCCAGAAAGTAGGCAAACCCTGACCTAGCAGGCCCAGCTAGCTTCTGTTCTCCAGGCCAGCTTTGCTGTCTATGAATGAGTAAGTCAGGCTGCCCTTTCACTGGAGACCCATTGGCTTTAATGTAATAAACATTAATTCCTAAAAGATATGGAAGTGCCATTCTAGCCTCAGGTCTAAGTCACATTGTCCAGTCCATCCTCATTGTGAGTAAAACTGATCATTTCAAATTAAAGCCTAAAAGGATGATGGAATGTAGAAGAGCTACTCTAAGCCTTCAACATTTGGGACTTTGAGATAGTCGCCCAGTCCTCTGCTGTCTTGAAAACACTGGCATAACATAACCATCCATGGATTCTGGCTCCTTGTTCGTAAGAGTCATGGGTTTGCTTTGTTTTCAGTTTAAAAGACACATAATAATTATCTGCTTATCGTTTAGAGTAATTTACTAAACATTAGCCAAAACAGCTGACTTAAGACACTGAGCAAATCTCAGAAATCAAATATGACATATATTCATCTTCACATCAAAGAATAAGATATTGCATTTTAACATGGAGGGAGAGAAGGAGGGAAGGTGCTGATGGGATCTTTCACTAGCACCAGAATGTGCTCAGTCCCAAAGTGACCCCAGCTTTTTGCCACCCCAGGGAGTGTTGGGCTAAAAACAGGCCAGTCTAAGGAGACAAAGTATCATTGGGGGTCAAAACAAATGAAAAGATTCCATGTCCTCTGGAAGTCATGTTGACATTTCTCTGAGAAAAACAAAAGTGATCTTTTTGATTGATTACTTTATTCATTCATTTATCGACAAGGAGTTATAAAGCACCCACTGTGTTCTAGTGCTCTTCTAAGCGAGGACTTCTTCTCTGCATGTGCAAATGCTTCTGAGATGAAGGGAACCTTTAGAGAGCCTATGTGGTCATAGGCCAAATCCACCCACCTTGGTTCTAGAGTGTTTGTTTGTAGCTTTCTCTATTTTGGCAGTAATTGGATATAGCAAGACCAGTTTTCTGTTACAATCCCTTTATAATAATGAAATGAGGTTATCTGCTATGGGAAGTATATTTATCTTTCTATCATTTACAAACAAATTTGTAAATAATATGTGGGGTGGTTAAGGTAAAAGCATTCATGCATCTTATCCAAGGGAGGTATCAAGTTATTACAGGGTATATAGTAAAAAAAATTGGAGGGATACAAACTTATTGTTTTATTTAGTGAATATTAAAGAGTACTAAGGGACAGAGTTATTCACTAGTGACTGTGTCATAGATCTTGATCAGAAACAATCAAACTTCTGGGGCTCTTGATTGGCACATATCATAGCAAGACCTCTGGAAATTTCTCAATAAAACATTTATTTATCTATATTTTGTTCTGAATAAAATGTGAGCACCTTAGGGTAGAAGAGTAGTTTATTCATCTACATGCTTATGTCTGGTGTATGGTAGGCATTTGACAGATAATTGTTAAGAGAATGAAATCTGTTGATAATTTATAATTCAGGAGTAAAATAGATTTCAGATAAAGCTTTTGCTAAGTGGAAAGTGAGTACAAATTACAAGTACATTTCCAAGAAGGCTCATATATGTCAATTATTAATTTTTGCTATCATTATTAAACAGAAGTCCTAGACAATGAACAGAAATTTTACCTAATACTGTTAATTAATAATAGATAAATATAATTGAAACAATGAAAGTGCTCAATATTTTCCTTATGCTAATCATCTAATAGTTAAAGGCAAACAATAGAACATTCCCATAATGAAATTCTATTACACTTCAATCTACTTTTTAAAGAGGCCAGGTTCTCATCTCAAATCATTTTTGCTGGCATTTCTACTAATTTTTCATGTTTGAAACAATAACTGATATTTTACCAAAAAAACCTTGTAATCAACTTCCAAAATAACAGCTATTTTCATATATCAGTGACCTTATAGAAAGAACGCCCAGAACTTAATAAAACCCCAGAAGACTTTAGAAAGTCCTGATTCACAGGAACACAGTGCTTCTTTGGTTTCAGGCCATTGGCTACCTCATTGCTGGGATTTTCCAAGTCAGATAGTATTACACTTGGAATATGCCAGTGAACATTAATAATCATGACCATAAATGAAAAGTTGGCCTTCTCCCGTGGGATATAAAAGACTAGCTTTCCACACCTCCTCAGAGCAGCAGAGGGCAGTGAAAGCACTAGTAATGGATAATATAAACCCAGTATTACCATCGAGAGAGAAACGTTGTATTTTTTTACAAATACATTTTCCATTTTAAACTAACACCATGCATGTAAGAGTTTGGAAATATATTTTTAGTCTCTAATGCAGTTTTGGAGCCATATACAACTTTTACAAAGTGCAATGTAATTTCTATGTAGCATTTCTGGGACTTAGAGTTCAATTTAATATATCAGAAAAATGTTTGAGAGAGTAATGCTACCTTGTGAACTTGGTCCAAAACTTAGCTGTACAGTGTAGGATATCATAAAACAGTGGTAACCCACCAGAGACGGAGTGTTGTGTTTATGAGCGTATACAATTTAAGAGGTGCAAGGGCCCCTTGAGGTTAACTAATGATTCGTGTCCCTCCTTTTAACTGACCTGAAAAGGCTCCTGGACTTGCTCAACTATATAGAGGCTAAGACAGTGGTCTCCTCACTCCTCTTGTCCTGTGGAGTTTCTTGTTCTGTTTTGTTTTCGTTTTTGTTTTGCCACGCTATATTTCATAATACTTACCAGTTAGATTTATAATCTCTGATGTTTTAGTCAGGGTTCAAAGGCCAGGGAATTTCCACCTGGAAATTGCAGGAGGGCTCAAAAATCAGTCTGAGCTTGCTTCTGCAAAAATTTGTTTTTGACTTTGAAAAGAGAGGCCTCCACAAGGGAGTTATGCCATTCATTTGAAAGTTTAAAAAATGCTCTACCCATTGCAAGTCAGTATATACTTACAGTACTTTAAAAAGAAAAAAGACCCATCACTCATCCACCCAGGCCTCCCAGAAGACACTGCTCTTTTAACCTTTGCAAACCCACACAAATCCAGTCCCCTTTCCTTCTTAGATTGCCCCATCACTGTATCATGGTCAGAAATTTTACTAAATGGCAAGGCAAATGCCTATGGGTGCTTTCTTAGCTATGACCTTTCGAAGTCTGGGCTCTAATTTAGAAAATCTGTCACTCAGTTTCCCTACTGAGTTGGGAGAGTGGACTGGAAGCTCAGGAGTGGCTGAGAAAATGGTTAAATGGTTAATGAAACAGTAACCTCCGGGAGAAAAGACATCTCTGTGGTGCCAGGACATTGCTGTAACAGTTACATTCAAACATTTTGTCTCCAGACTTTGTTGATTTGCCTGGAGCCCATGAGGTCTGATTGGCATTAGCAAGTTCAAGGGCCTCCAGTGACATTCTCCTGACCCTGCAGCAACTTCCTTCTTTCAAGAACACACACTAAGCCTCAGGCCAGGACCTCTTGCTTTCATTTTCACTAACTGGCTTCTCAGCCTGCTCCCTTTGTTCTACGTCTTGTGGTTTTTCAGCAAGTCAAGGGCCAGGATGAAATCCCAGAGCAAATTCTCCCAAGGCCAAACAAGGAAATGCTCAGCAAGTCTTTGGAAACCAATAACCAAGAGCACTAAGCTATCTTATTTGAAAGTTAATAATTGAATGTCACAGATATTTTCACCACAGTTAGACATTTTATGGAATAGCTGTATATCTTCATTATATGACATTCTCTAACAAAGTTTAAAGTTGCATGGATAGGCCCAAGTTTAAGTTGACTTTTTTTTTGGGGGGGGGGCGGTATACAGATTTTTCAAATCAAGAATTAAAAAGCCAAATCAAGGAAAACACCTTCTGGAGAGAATCTGGTGTTACAAACTTTAGTTAAATGCTGTATATCTTATGATTTCTTAAGGAGATGACTAATACCAAAGGGAATTATCCAAGGCATGCCAAAAGCATAGGGGAAAACATGGGACCTCTTTGTCCAGAAACTATCAGGGATTGTGCTATACCCCTTTCTCCCAGTGAGGCAAATGGTTCTCTGGAAATGACCATGAATGGGGCTTCCCCACTGCACTTTTAGTTGAGTTGGCTAAAGAAGCTGCAGAGCGTCAGGCCAAGGACCAAGAGGAGCTGTGGTTTTTGTGTGATGAAATGTGCTACCATCCAGCAAGGATTAGTCTCTGAGCACAACCTGCTGGTTTGGAAACCTGAAGCCAGGATTTTCAGAACGCTGGCCCTTAAGCATAACCCAAACAATAAAGAGAAGTTGTTTGTTTGTAAAACCCAGTCTCAGGGAATATCAGAGCTAAAAGGTCAATTGTAGAGTTATCAGGTAGCTTGACGAAAATCATATTTACATGGTTCCTCTGCAGAATTTTATTTCCTATAGAGAGACAGAGGTAGAAGAGAGAAAGAAGAGGGTGGGAGAGAAAAAAGGAAATGGGCAGTATAGAGTGGGAGCTAAAATGGGCTTGAAATTAACTCAGTAGCTGAGTTCAACCACTGAAACCTTTGTTTTCTGAAATATTAGATGGGAATAATAGTACCCTCCTGTGTTATAAGGTTGTTATAAGAATTCATAGAATTAATCTTTGTAAACTATTTAGTGCATGTCTGGAATATATCCATTATGCTCACTAATGGTTAACTATTATTACTGTTATTTTAAGTAACTGGATAAAGAGGAAAAAGATGTACTTACTGTGAGGTACAGTTCCTTAAAAACTACCATGTTATTAACTAATCATTCAGAGTTTTGTAAGGAAGGACCTGCTCTTCAAGTACATCAGTAGATTCAGATACTTTAAAAACTTCATCAATCTGTTCAACCTACATTAGTAAAATCTATACAATCTGGGACAAACTAGCCCACCATTTGTTCAGGTAACACCCAATACAGGAGGAACTGGGGGAGGGGGCCTTTCACTTGCCAAGCCCTGTAAAACAGTAGCTTTGGATTATATCATCCCAGAAGTATGTGTGTGTATATATATATGTTATATATATGATATATATCTATATAATTTAAATTTTTATAAATGCTTCATATGAACTAGCAGCAGCCCTGGAGTCCAATCCTAAATCCCACAGCAATTTAGGATCTTGACCGAACCCTCTGCCGTACCCTAGCTTTCCTTCTTCAGGCAAGATTATATAGAGGAAGTCCTCCCTTGGAGTTTAGAAGGGTAAGAGGGGGAGCTGTGCTCCAGGGTTTCTGGGAAAGACAAACCAACTCAAACAAGCCTATTCTATCTATCAATTCTACCCAGAAGCTGAAATGGGGAGAGAGACTGCCTTTTCTTTCTCCCTAGAGAGCTCACACCTCAATTCTGCTTTAAAGGTATTGCTTGAGCATTGAGGTATAGGAGCCAGAGGGAGCGATGATGAATGGCTTCTCAAATAAACCACTTTTTCTATTTCCCATTTCTTTCTATCCACTCAAATGAATGGTTGAGAATTTTGCTGCCAACTTTTGCCTGTGAGTCCCTTCGATCCACCTAGATTAATCCTGGTTGTCCTATCAGACTTAGCTTTCCACAGTCCACAATAGTCTCCCACCCCAGAATGAGGTATGGGCTTATTTATTTATTTAGACAGGGTCTCCTCGCTGTGTCACCAAGGCTGGAGTGCAGTGGCGCAATTATGGCTCACAGCAACTTCAACCTCCTGGGCTCAAGCAATCCTCCCACCTCAGTCTCCATCCAACTAATTTTTTTAAAAAATATCTTGTAGTGACAGGGCCTCATATTTTGCCCAGTCGAGTCCTGAACTCCTGGGCTCAAGTGATCCTCCCATCTCAGCCTCCCAAACTGCTGAGATTACAGATGTGAGCCACCGTACCCAGCCCCCTCTACTTTTTGATATCATCTTGTACGTACTTCCCAGAATGTAAATCCATGAGGACAGGACCTGTGCCATCTTGTACACGGTTTTATTTCCAGCACCTAGAACAGTGCCTGATACATAGCAGACATGCAGTAAATATTGTCGAATGACTGAATAAATGAATCATAGTGAAAGTAAAGAAGGAGAAAAAAAACAATACTATGTAACCATAATTGCCTTCTATGGAGGCTAGACAGTAGATCCTGGAACATAAAAGTCCCCTTGCCCGAGCACCAGGATGGATTTAGGTATGAAAAAAATGGGCCTGGATTTGAATTTGGGGGATGCATGAAAAGAACAGAATTACTCTGTGCAAGAGACAGCAAGAACATCCTGGAGCTGGAGTTTGAAGGAGGGTAGAATGCAGTGCAGGCGGGATGATATGAGGAGTAGAACTGGGAGATGGATGAGAAGGTTGGCAGGCATATGGCTGCTGTGCGGGGTAAAGCAGACAGTGAGAGGGCCCTGGTTGGGGTGGGGGAGTGCTGGCAAATGGACTCATAACAGGAATGTGCACTCTGTCATTTGAAGTTTATTGCTGTGCTCTCCCATGACCCAAAAACTCTCAGTTCAAGTTTTTGCAATACATTATCAGCCTGGTTTTTATGATTGCTTTGTGTGTGGTGTAGGGGAGGGAGAATAGATGAGAAAGAGTTGTCTCCCAAGCTTGAGTTTATGCCAAGACAGAGATAAAGGAACAGCTACAAGATGTACAGTACATTAGAAAGCAGGAAATCAGAGCAGAGATGACTGTGAATGCAACAGAAATCTTGGGAGCAGACTTTCGGCTTCAAAAGGACATGAAATTGAAGTTTTGTGCTGATTCCAGTCAGATCTCAAGGGGCCAGGAGGTCCCAGCTAACACCTGGCACACACTATGTATTCTACATAAAGGTTAATTTTCTTGCCTTTTTTTCAGTCCTTTGGACTGAGTTTCTTGATAGCAGGGGTTTTCTTGTTTGTAAGAACATCTACATCTCCAGCTCAACGTCCAACAGACAGTAGTTACTATTTATTGAATAAATAAATGAGTGGCTTTACCATAAACCTTCTTCCTTGGAAACTACCTAAGATTAATGAGAAAAAAAATCAAATAAAAGAGTGGAAGGGAAGAAGAGAGAGAGAGATAGAGATATAGGTGGAAGTGGAGAGGCAGAGCAAGAGGGAGAGAGAAATAGTATGGCACCCTAATAAATAAAACCTGATGGTTTCTCAGATAACATTTTTTCCATATCTCTCAGTTTTTAATTGTTTTTATTTTTTATTTATTTTTGAGACCAGCTCTCACTCTGTCACCCAGGCTGGAGTGCAGTGGTGCAATCTCAGCTCACTGCAGCCTCTACCTCCAGGCTTAAGCAATCCTCCCACCTCAGCCTCCCAAGTAGCTGGGACCACAGGCGCAAATCACCACACCCAGCTAGTGTGTGAGTTTGTGTGTGTGTGTGTGTGTGTGTGTGTGTGTGTGTGTGTTTTGTAGAGATAAGGTTTTGCCTGTTACCCAGCCTAGTCTCAAACTCCTAAGCTCAAGTAATCTGCCCGCCTCAACCTCCCAAAGTGCTGGGATTGCAGGCATGAGCCACCACGCACAGCTGTATCTCTTATTTTGAAAAATCTATTATTTATCTTTATCCTCCAAAACTTCCTTGGCACCTGCTCCATATGCTAGAATTAGGTTAAATGGAGCGAAAAGCCTGGTGGATAATCTTGATGGGTGGTCCCCCTCATGCAAAACCCATGTACATCCTAATAGGATGCAATCCCATCTCAGTGAGAGCCATGCATCACCTGGCCAGTATTTGATTAGAAGGTTGATTGATTGATTGATTGCATTTTGAGGACAGAATGTATCTAGGACAGCTGTGGCCTCCATGCTACTATGAGTTTGCCTAGAGGCAATGGTTAAATATGAGTAACAAGTCTCCTAGGCCATTATGCAAAAAGCTTAATGCAAATTGTTTGGTCAGAGGATCTGAGATTGTACCTCTGCAATTAAAGATTTATAGACTATGGAAATAAATCATAACAGCATGTACTAATACTAATTTTTAAAAATCAGTTTATCCTCATTTCCCTGAGAATTTGATCAACTGGTAAAATAAACAAGTATAATAAAATCCGATTTTTTTAAAAAAAATGTCAAGACGTGAGCTGGGCACGGTGGCACACACCTGTAGTCTCAGCTACTTGGAAGGCCAAGGAGTTCCAGGCCAGCCTGGGCAACATCACAAGACTCCAACTTCTAAAAAAAGTTAAAGATGCAAGACTTAAAAATAAGTTTTTCAGTCCAGTCTAAATACATAAAAAATCTAAATGTCATAAGCTTTCCTTATTATTTCAGATTTATTCAGCATTGAAGTAGCAATTAATTACTAATAACATAAATCAGTAAGTCAGGTAAAATGATTTCTTAGTCTGGTGGCCTGTATGAATGTGCTATTAAATTAATCCACCTTTGAAATTATAAATATGATTAAAGTTTATTTTTCCTAGATGAAAACACATTTCAGTAGGACAGAGACTACTGGTCTGTATACTCACTGTAATGATCTAATAGGGTAGACACTTGCCTAGGATGCCTTGTGGAAAGTATCTGACTTTGGGCACAAAAATTTACTCTCACCAAAGGTGTTATAGAAGTGCCTTTTTCTTAGAATAAAATGTAATACAAATTGAGTTCACTCTCAGATATGTTTAACTCTTATTCTCTATATTACTTTGAAAAATGACCTCTCCTTCCATTCTCTCTTCATATTATGGGACAAAATATACCACCACCAGGCAAGCTCAGTGTGTGGCTGCAGTATAGTTCTTATATCATGGCTGCACCCACAATTCCACCTGGTCTTCAGCTTACTTGCCCTCAGATTCTGAACATTACAGACAGTTTGCATTCCCCAAGGCCAAGATTATGGATAAGGGGTGGTAAGGAGAAAAGCACTTGTCATTATCCAAAAATATGACCTGCCAGCAAAATGTGGATAAGCTCAAGGAACCATTTCCAAACATGGAAGCAGGACTGGATCTGATCGGGGCAGATGGAAGCTTTTCCCAGTTCTTGATTTTGCCAATCTCCCTAGCTGATTTCTCAATCACTCAACACAGGATGAAAGGGAACAAAAATGATCTCTATTTCCAACACTTTGGAGCTATTAAAAATACTCAAAGTTCTCCTAATAAAAATATTAGAAAAATTAGGGATTTTAGGACTATTCTAAAGCCCTTTAAAATTAGGAAAATGTCCTAGCAGGGTTAACGTTTTTAGAAAGTAAGAACTGGATACTTTAATTATTATTATATTATTCCGAGTGCTCCCAACTTTGCCTTCTCTGTAGGTACCTGTAGGTACAATATGCTTTGTAGGAACATTTTTAGCTATTCACTGATTAATGAAAGGCACATCTGCTCCTAGTAAAAAAGCATAGTATGTCAAAGATGCATTAACAAGACTTCCTTTATAAACTGGCTATTTTCTATCACCCTGGGGCTACAGAGACTTAGTTTCATCTTGTTTTCCTATTACTTTTCTAATCATTTTTCTCTATTTCCTTTGACAGCTCCTCTTCAAAAAGCAGTCCCTCAGTGAGCTCATCTGCTCTCAGGAATTCATCCATTGCTGCTGTGCGGATGCTTCAAAGTCTACCTACATGAACCATCAGTTACCAGCCATCTACTACCTGATGAAAGGGAGCAAAAGCGAACACAGGATGATTGCTCTTATGTGTGTCTTCAGAACAATAAGTTCAAAGATAAAAATTTCATCTTTCTGACCAACAAGATGGGCTGAACATCCCAAAGTCTCATTCTGTCAGTAGAGACAAGATTTAAATGGAGGTAACACCCACTAAAGAGCCATATACTGAAAATTGACAAGGGCTAGAAAAAAAAAAAAACCTGCCTTCCTGGTAATACATTGCATCACTCTTGGCACCAAACATTTTAGGAATACTTAGTTATCTTCTATTGTTTTACATTTGTATGTCCGTGATTTGACAAATGTTTATGGAACACTTACTCTGGGCCAGGTAGTAGCCTAGATGCAGGCAGGCAGCAGTGAATGTGAAAGACCTTAGAGAGCTTTATGAATTTAGAGAGAAAATTCTAACAATAAACACAAAAAATATAAGATAAATTAGAGCTCTATAGGAGGTTAAAAATAGACTAACGTGATAGAGCAATGGGTGGAGGCTGCTCTAGTAAAGGTCGTTGGAGAATGCCTCTCTTAGGAGATACTATTTGAAATGACACCTGAGTAATGAAGATGCAGAGATGCAAAGATTTAGGAAAAGTATGTTTCAACCCAAAGTGAGAACATAAGGCTCTGAGAGGTGGGCAAGCTTAGCATGTCTGAAGAATGAAATAAAAGCCAGCGTGTCTGGACAGTGGTGAATGAGAGGAAAAGCCGGAGATGAGGCAGCAGAACAAGGCAGATCTCGGCTCCTGTGGAATCTGTAGGCTGGGGTTTCTCATCCTCGGCACTAGTGACATCTCATTCTCTGTTGCAGGGGGATATTCTGTGCAGTATAAGATGTTCAGCAGCATTCCTGGACTCTACTCACTAGATGCCATTAGGTTCTCCCTAGTAGTGACAAGCAAAATTGTCTTCAGAAGACATTGCCAAGTGTCCCTGGAGGGGTGGTCTGGTGGTGGTAAAATAGCCCCCATTTGAGAACCACTGTTGCAGGCAAAGGTAGGAAATTTGAATATTATTAGGGGCGATAGAAAGCTATTAGAACATCTTAAGCATGGAGGGATAAGAACTGAGTTAAACTTATGCTATCTGTGGAGAAAGGTAAGAGGAAAGGCAGGGAGGAAATTAGAAGGCGACTATAACAGCCCAATCAGACATGATGAACTAAGGTGGTAGCCAAGAGGATTCCTCTAGGAATTAGGTGGAGGGTGGTAAGAGGAAGGAAAGAATCAAGCATGCCGCTTAGGCTCTCTCCTGGAGCCATGGAGTACTTGGGTCTAATCCCTAAGCCTGAGATATTAATGTCATTTACTGATAGGGAAGACTTGCAGGGAGATTTGTGAGCATAGGGGTTAGAAATAAAAAAAATTATCTTAGCCATATTAAGTTTGAGATGCCCATTAGATATTCAAGCGGAGATGTCCAGTAGGCAGTTAGATGTCTCGGTATGGTACTCTGAGAAGTCAGGATTGGAGATTTAAATTAATGAGTCCCCTAGAGATGGAATTTGAAGATGAGAGATTAGATACATTTACCTAATATATTAGCTTCCTGCCACAGGAAACTAATTTTACAATTTTACATTCAATTTACGATTTTACCATTTTACATTCCCACCAGCCATATGAGCTAGTTTCTCCATGATCTTGCCAGTATTTGGTGTTGTTGCTAATTTTTATTTTAGCAATTCTGATATGTATGTAGTAATATTGTCATTATTTTAATTTGCATTTCTCTAATGGCTAAAGATGTTTAATATCTTTTAGATCTGTTTATTTTCCACCAGGATGGAAAATAACAAATGACTACAAACTAGTGGCTAAAAACAACAGAAAATTTTTTCATTCAGTCCTGGAGTCCAGAAATTCAAAATCAAGGTGTCAGCAGGGCCACATCCCTCTGGAGACTAGGAAAACATTCACTTCTTGCTTCTTCCCGCTTCTGGTGGCTGTCAGCAATCCTTGACTTGTGCTCTTGTGGCTACATCACTCCAAGCGCTACCTCTGTGGTCACACTGCCTCCTCCTCTTCTATCATATCTTTCCTATGTGTCTCTTACAAGGATACAACCCACCTGGATAATCTAGGCCCTCTCCAGCGCAAGTTCCTTAATTAATTACATCTGCAAAGGCCTCCTTCCCAAATAAAATAACACTCACAGGTTCCAGGAATTAGGACACGAACAAATCCTTTTGTGGGTCACCAGTCAAGGTACTACACCGAGGGAGAGGGTATAGCTAGAAAAGACAAAGGATAGAGCCTCGGAGATGCCAACAGATAGAAGTTGATAGATAGCTTTGTGCTGGGCTAAGTGAAAGTTGATAGAAGCTGATAGATAGCTTTGTGCTGGGCTAAGTGAAAAAAAGAAAAAAGGTGATAGAGGAGGAATGAATGAGGGAAGTATGGCCAGGCAGTGCAGTGGTCACAGATGACCAGGGAGAGGGAGTCTCTAGTTCATGTGTCTTCTGAATCTCCTAGGTTTCTTGGATTTGCCCCAGAGTAAGTACACAAATACTCCTTGAATTGAAATAAATGTTTACAGTGATCTTTTTAAAAAGCACATTGTTCATGCCATTTAACTGCCTTAGGATTGGAAAAACTCATGGGTAATCACCCACATATTTATTGCTTTAGGTGAGCACCTGGAAAAAGTGAGAGAGAGAAAAAAAGCCCTTTTTTACTTTGTGCCAAGTTTTTACTATAATGGTAACCATCACTCTTCTTTTAATTCCTCATTCTCAAGCCTTCAAAGAGCGAATATTTGAAACCTATTTAGCAAATTCTTTGGAACTGGCAGCAAATGTTCAAAGTTAAATTTAGGATCCAAACCTCCGTGATCGGTCAGTGAAGTGAAAGAGGTGGGGGGTAATGATTCAAGGAACCTGCTTTCCTTTGATGTCCTGATATGGTAATCGGGAATATATCTTGATGCAATTAATCTACTTCACTCTTGGGGAAAATAGGTTCATTGTCTTTCTATAAAAATAATAGATTGTTACCAATAACTTTGTAGTCAATACGTGTTGCCTTTACTAATTGACAAATAAACAGATCCTAAAATCCTTTGAATAGAAATATACCATGTAGGGTGAAAATGCCATCTGTCTTACCATGTAAACATTGATACCTTAGAGAAACACATTTTCAGTCAAAGTAAAATTGGATTTATGGGCCCAGAATGCAGAAACATTGGTCTTCCCTCCCTCCCCACCAAAAAATCAGAAGTGGTTTCTTAGTGGCTAGAAGGGCACCATAGAACTTAACCCTCAAAATCTCTATGGGGAGCAATCTGAGGGAAATTTTCAACATTTCTCCTAACCAAGTCACCTTGCTCCTAAAAGAAACATGACGACCAAAGCAGTCTGTTTCCTGAGATGGCTGAAGACTATAGGAGGAGGTGCAAAGAATTTTCCAGGGTTTCCCTCTGCTCACACAACTGTGGACACACTGTAAGGCAGAGTTACTCATGATCGTCATCCCATCCACTGGAAATGGATCGGGGCTTGCAGTGTTGTGCTTTTGACCCCCCTCCTCCATTGCCCACCCTCACACCTACCCACCACAAGATCCCAATGGGTAAATACAATAACTTAAGACCAAGACCTGCTTGTCTGGTCCTTAAGCCTCCCAAGCAAGTATGAAATTTATTAAATCATGGACTAATTCATTAACTTGGTGTACAAAGCTGAAGAAATGCATATTTCATATGCGAAATGAGAAGACTTAAAGTAATATTACATATCTCAAAATACTTGAGGTTAAGTTTCATCTGCACTTTCCTTAGGCTAAATCACCCCGCCCCCAACCGCAACATACACGCACCGCAGGCATCCAAACCAATATTCTGACTTAAGTAAGTACGTGGATGGACTAATGGGAACATAAGACACATATTTTTTGAGATGTGAGAAGGATGAAAACAATGCCCACTCTTCAAAATGCTAAGAGTAAAGTCCCTTGAAAGATGAAAAGTTAAAGCAGAAGAAGTGTCAAGACATTGCTGAGGCTAAGAAATGAGCACAACTTGCCAAAAGTCAAAAGTTCAACAAGCAGCTCTTTTATGTGTCTAGAGAATTAGCTCATCTCAGCACTGTGTTCTCCACATAAGCGGGGGAGGATTTTGGCAAGAAAAGTGGCTGCATATTCTTGACTATTCCCATCAAGCTCTGACGGGAGGGAGCAGCCATGGGTTCCAGTTCAGGCTCTGTGACCTTTTCATGTTGTGACTGAAACAAGTCTTTGCCTCTCTCTAAGGCCCTCTCTCTCCATCTGCGAGATAGGAGTAATAACAGACACGCTGAGTCATTTACAGGTTTGTTGTGAGGATAACGTGTATTAGTGGAGATGGAAGAGCTTTGCAGAAGTTTGAAGATGCAAGTCATTTTATTACATAGTGAAAGGCATCAGGATGGAGACATTGTGACACTATTTAAGGCCCCATAATCAGCTAGGACAATCAACATTCTTTCAACTTCTAAAACAATAATTAGAGTAGCTACCATGTATTTAGTGTATCCCATGAACAGAGTATTTAACAATAATCTTTTATTTATGGTTATTATGTCCACCTTTACAGATTAAAAAAACAAAAAGTCTGAAGAGGTTACTTGACTTTCCAAATCACAATTCTGGTAAATGGAGAGGGAGGGAGGCTATATCCAGATCTGATTCCAAAGCACATACTCTTACACAGTAGGACATACTGGCCAAAGACCAGTGAGATGTGCAACATAGCCCCCAATTTCATGGGTGGGTGTCTTGACAGAACCCAGCCTACCTCTTCCCTTAACTAATCCTCAATAGATCTTTCAAATTAGAAGCATTCAGTAGGTCCCTGCCATGGAAGATCACAGAGAACGTCCCTTGGGAGGAACCTCCTGTGTTTGTGGGGAATGGCTTTTCCAAACAAAGACCCAAGTTTCCAAGATCCATTAAATGGATGAGATTTGCCAGTGCACCCTTGGGGTTTATAATGCAAGTCCATAGCTTCTTATCACCATGTCACTTTTTTTTGTTGTTGTTGAGATGGAGTCTCACTCTGTCACCCAGGCTGGAGTGTACTGGTGCAATCTCGGCTCACTGCAACCTCCACCTCCCAGGTTCAAGTGATTCTCCTGCCCCAGCCTCCCAAGTAACTGGGATTATAGGCACCCACCACCACGCCAGGCTAATTTTTATATTTTTAATAGAGACAGAGTTTCATCATGTTGCCCAGGCTGGTCTCAAACTTCTGATCTCAAATGATCTGCCCATCTCGCCCTCCCAAAGTGCTGGGATTACAGGCATGAGCCACCGTGTCCAGCCACCATGTCACCTTTTGCCTCTATTCTCCATGTGCCTAAAGAAAAGGATATCAGAGTGAAAGTCACCCAAGCTCTACAGTTGAGAGACCATTTGATTTTACTGTAAGTTACACTTACCTCCCCCACTCCCACCAAGCTTTCTTCCTCTTGCGTTCTGAATATAGTGACTGCTCAATAAGCATTGCTGATTAATTGGCTGGCTAAGAATAAGGAATAATTGATTTACCCAATAGGAAATAATTTTGATTTTCACAAAATAAAAATAATTACAGTTAAAAGTGTAAAGTTAAGTCTACTTATGTATACGCTATGTAATGTGAGTTTGCAGATTCAATTATCTTTCTGTATGTTCTCATTCTTCTTTTTCTTCCTGCAACTTTTGGAACTGTTGACCACAATAGTTTTACCTTGAAACCATTTCCTTCACTGATACCCATGAAGCTTATGCTATCCTGGTTCCCCACAGCCTCTAGTTTTAGTGTCTTTCTGGTTACTTCTGTAGACTTTTCTTTCTACCCTTCACACATGGACATTACCTAAGTTTATGTCAGTCCCCCAGTTTCTCTTTAAAATCAGTTCTTATTTATGATGATGACTTCCAAATCAGCATCTTCAAAACCCCAGTCTCTCCTCTCATTTTCAGTTTGTATCTACGTTTTCTTTGGATTCCATCTAACTGTTACCCAGGCTTAAAATTTTTGAAATAATCTTTGATGCTTTCCCTTAGGTTTTTTTCATAACCATTCAGACAATTCCTACTAATTTTCCCTTAATAATATTTCTAGGATTGATGCCTTCCTTTTATTTATTTAACACATGTCTATTAAATTCTAGGCCTTCATCTTGAAAAATGCACCAACTTCCAGGTAAGGCTCTGCTTTGTTTTTGCTATCCTTTGTTTCTCTTGCACTCGGTTGCCAGACTAATATTCCCTCAAACATTTTTCTTTCACTTTCCCACTCTTGTTCTTGACCTCTTCAGACAACTCTGCTTTGTCTATGAAATGAAGTCCACATTCTTCGCATGAGAGTCACATCATTGTAACATCTGGATTTAAGCAACTTTTCTAAATATATCTGCTTTCTCTACTTGAGACTGTTGCTCTGGGCATACTGGCCTTCCCACTATCCCCTATAATAATGCTTTGTACATTTCGGCTCAAACCTTTCTTCCTGCTGAGAATGCTTTCTATCCGCTACTTCTCTCATCCAATTCTGCCACTTTAGAAGGCTCAATTCAATAGTTTTCTTCCTAAGAATCTTCCCCTGATTACCCCAATCCACAGTAAAACAGGCAGGGGAAATGCATACTCTATATCTGCCGCTATTGCTATCTTAGAGGCCATGTGCCATCTAAGTACATAATATTGTGGGACAGTTCATATTGCTGAATTATCATTTCTATTTAGATTTCCCATTATGTTTCACTTTCTCTGAGGCTAGAAGCAGTTTGGCATGTTGTTAAAAAGCATGGAATCTGAATCTGGCTCACACCTGTGATCCCAGCACTTTGGGAGGCCCAGGAGGGTGGATTACTTGAGGCCAGGAGTTTGAGACCAGCCTGGCCAACATGGCAAAACCCCATCTCTACTAAAAATGCAAACATTACCCAGGCGTGGTGGCGAGTGCTTGTAATCCCAGCTACTCAGGTGGTTGAGGCAGGAGAATCACTTGAACCTGGGAGGCAGAGATTGCAGTGAGCCAAGATCACACCACTGCACTGTAGCCTAGGTCATAGAGTGAGACTCTGTGTAAAAGAAAAAAAAATGCACAGAATCTGGAGTCAGACTGTCTGGTGCAAGTCATTTCTTATTACCTGCATGGGCTTGGGCTATGTATTTTACTATGCCTAAATTTCCTAATTTGTAAAAATGGGGATCATATTATACCTCCCTCATATACTTATTGTGTGGATTAAATGAGTTAATCTGTGTAAAGTGCTTAGAGCAGTGTTGGCACATAAAGTACTTTGTAAAAGCCAGCTATTATTCTCCCTCACAGACTCCCTTGTGTATAGCTATATAGACAGAAAGAGAGAGAGAAAGATAAAACCATATTAGATAGTAGTTTTTCAGATAAATCTATATCTACAGAAGGATACTTGATCAACTAACCAGTCGATTTGGAGATGTAAATGTAAAATTTTCATCTATTTCAAGAATACAAACAAGTATTTTCCCCCTGTGGCTCAGTTTTATGCCTGAATTATGCCTAGTGTGGCTTCAGCATGGGCAGCAGACTTATTTTCAGTCAAGACTTTGCCTAAAACTGAAATGCCCATTTTTGGTTGAACGTCGTTTCACATTTGAGAACTACATAGTCCCTAGATGGCAATGCTGAGCCCATATGAAAGGGCACTTTGTATTACCATTTGTGTGCAGTTTGGAAGCAGGCTCTAGGACTTTTCCCATGAATAATCTTTCTGGAGTTATGGGAAAAAAAGAAAGAGAGAGAAAAAAAAGAAAAAGCACTCTTAAAAAATGAAGATATTGAAGGCACATTTGGAGGCAAATTGTCAGTGTTTTAAGTGACTTTTTGTTTTAAAGATACAGACTACAAAATATGATTACATGAAAACCCATATATTTAAATCTTTTTAAAAACTGAAAGTACAGCTTTGTGATATAATAACTGTACTGTATCACGAAACTTATATGTGAAGAAGAGCATAAGCAATTGCCAATGTTAAGAGAAATTAGATGCAAAACTTGAGGAGAGAGCAGTCCCACATAGACAGACATATGCTAAATATCAGGAGGGCGGAGATAGACAAGGACCTGCAGGAATCATGGCCTTCTGGGGTAGAGGAAGAGGAAGTGCATCACATAGATTTTGCTCTACCTTTTTTGCATTCTGATCCATTCCTCACCAAGCCCAGAGGGTCCAGTTTGTTAGAGAGGAGTTCACTGGAGAGAATCAAGAGAGATCAATATCCTTTATTCTCCCTGGAGCTCATCAATACCTAATTTTATGCTGGCTTATGAGCTTCACACTGGTGATCTTTGGCAATCTACATTAATTCCTAGGAATCTAAAATAAGCATTGTGATTTTGCAGTTATACATGCAAATTATGAAAATATAACAGATATTTCCATATGGTATAAAGTGTTGAAAGCCTCATGGTGTGTGCAATTCTGAATAATTTTTAATTATCAAAAAAAAAGGCTGCAGTTGAAAGAAGATTGAGTCCTACAGAGTCTCTCCCTTTCTTGGCTGAAGTTGATAATACCTCTGACACTCATTTCTGACAACCCTATACCATTAGTCATTAACTCATTCAAATAGCCAATGGATGTGTAATGAGCACCTGTCCTATCCCCTGAGCTGGGCAATGGGGGATAGAGTGATACGACTAAGTCATCACTGCCCTGCTCAGGGGTTAGAATCTGACACAAACTTCAGCAAATAATTTACAATTGTGATGAATCCTATGAAGGGAGAAGTTCAGGGTATAAAAAACCATGAAAACAATGGTGTGCTCATTAAAAGCGTCAAATCAGAATCAATGCAGAAAAACTTGTGTTACTGTTCTCTAAACTCTCAACATAGTTTGGATAAATCAACCAAACAACATGAAGATGACCAATGTGTTTAAACTCATACTAAGCCTTTAAAAAAGGGCTGTCTTCCTGTCCCTTATATACTTCAATCAAGTGAAGTTCCGAGGTCACTTCTGTTAGTTACATTGATGGAACTATAACCTTGTTTTCTTTCTTTTCACATAAAATTCTCCTACAGAAAGGCAGAAAGACATATTTAAAGGAAAGAATTTGCAGGATTCAGGGTTAGAATCCTGACTCCACCACTCTGATTCTGTATAATTTTTTAAAAATTATCTCTCTGAACTTCAGTTTTCTCCTTTAGAAAATTGGTATCATAATAATTCCTTCCGAGGTTGTTATACTATTAGAAATAAAGTTTTGTAAAGCACCGGCACACTGTCTGATGTATAAAGCTCTTAATAAACAATATATGTTAGTATCATTGCTGAGAGAGCAAATCCTCATTTTTGAACAAATGTGCTAAATTGTTCTATCTAGAACGATGAATGAAGTACCTACCATCCAATGTGATTAACTAAAATACCAACAATAACAATTGAAATAGTAAAATATAATATTCATGTTTGCAGTTTGGTATTACATTATTTCTGATATTTTTACCAATTTTACCTGTCTTACTAGAATGAAATTTGAGAATAGTATATAAAATTAGAGTTAATTAAAAATACATAATTACAAGTAACTTGAGTTCATACAGAACATCTGCTTTTCTTGTGAATTAAAAAGTTTACTCTTAGATATGGAAAAAATTAAAATAAAAAAGAAGTGATTTTATTAAATTGCATTATCAGAAGAAGGAACAATCCTCTATGTGGTAAATGAAATTTTGATTAATTTAACTATCTCTTTCCATTGAAAATGCCTATTGCTGTGGATAGACAGATTGCATACATCGTTTGTAATTGATCTTCACAATAATCTTCAAAGTAGTGTAAGCGGATTTCCAGTCCCTGCTTGTAATTATTCCAGAGCTGGAAGGTTGGGGACTATGCACTTCTCTATCACCCTTCACTCGCTCTTCAAGACAGAGGATAATTGTCTTGCCTGATTGTTGAGACTAACAGAAGGGACTAAGAAAGCCTAGCTCAGGTCAGTCCCTTTTAACACTCCTTACTTGGGATGTATTCTCAGCTATATTTAGAAGAGTGGGCTCTCTCCTTTGCCTGAGACTGGGGGGAGAAGTTTAATTCTGGGATGAAATATTAAGAAGTTCATTGTGGTTGCACATCTTAGCCACATTCTCAAATTCAGCTTTAGCTTTGTAAAAAAAGTTTATGTTTTAATCTTCATCTATTTCCTATGTTTTTCAAATTGTTTCTAGCCTCCAGAGTGATATTACAACATGAATTTTATTATGAAAAATTCACGTTTGGAAAGGTAACATGCTAGTACTAAATAACTGGGTTAGATTTTCAGCCATGGCCTATATTACTATAAAATTTAGATTTTTTTGATACAATGTTGTATTCATTTTGTTGAGCAGTAAAAATAACAACTACAACAATAACAAAACTCTTCATACTTTTTGAAACTACAGATTTTTGCCCTTGGGTCCCAACAAACTTGCTGTTTCTTCATGTAATGGCATTGTCTGGTGCTATGGTCTGAACGTCCTCTGGAATTCATGTGTCAAAACTTAATTGCCAGTGTGACTGTATTAAGAGGTGGGGCCTTTAGGCAGTGACTAAGTCATGAGGACAGAGCTCTCATGAATGGGATAAGTGACCTTATATAAGGGCTGGAGGGGACCAGTTCTCCCTTTCCATCCCATATGAGGACACAGCATTCTCCCCCTCCAGAGGATGCAGCAACAAGGCAGCATCTTGGAAGCAGAGATTGGGCCCTCCCCAGACAGACACCTGCTGGCACCTTGATCTTGGACTTCGTAGCCTCCAGAACCATGGTATTTTTAGCAGCACAGACAAACTAAGATCTGTGGTAATACAAAGTATCTAAATTCCCATCAGTTACACACTGCATCTGTATAGACCAAGCACACAAGAGAAATAAGACAGCAGATATAAATAGTAAGACCACAATGTCAATAAAATCCTGCCTCCACTTGCCTCCTCCCAACAAGTTTCACCATTTAGGATAGGTAATTTCTCTTGACTTATGTATACAACGGCATGAAGACTTCAATATCTTTACACTGATTGTGTAGAAATGGAGCAGACTTCATTGTACCCAGTTATATTTTTTCATGATATTTGGATAGCTTTCTCCTTTTTCACAACCAATCGAGTTTATGGATCTGAATTTCTGAGACTCAACCTTGTATTAACTATAAAACCCTGTTTTAACAATATCATTTTCTGTATTCTTATGCTCTGGCATGTGGGACCTCACTAACCAAGGAAAGACTGGCCTTCCAAGGCTTAGCTAATTCCTAGAGATAGTCCACTTGCCTGTGAGCACATTTTCATAAGTAAACCAACCAATCCTGAGTCCACATTCCCACTGCCTCTTCTACCTGGCTCTGACACTCCAAGAAGCAATATTCCTCTGTCCTAGTCACCCTAGCACCAGGTGCCAGACAGTTGGGGACCATTCTTATAACCCAGAACCTGCCAAAATTATTTAAATTATCAAATCCTAAGCCTACTCAGCTACTTGCCTTGCCTGGCCCATTCCTTCCTGTAGAAACCACAATACAGGCTCTTGCCCATGCCTCCGCTCTCTCCTTCTGCTTCTGACTGACCCTGCTGCTTCCCTGGGCTGTCCTGTGTGGCCCTACCCTTGGGAACTGTGAGTAGCAAACTATCTTTTCAATGGTAATTATCTCCTGATCTGTTGGCCTCACTATAACTGAACAAAATAAAATCCCAGATACATTTTAAACCAAACCTATATCCTTGCAAAAGATTATATGCAACCATTGGTATTTTAATATACTTGCCTTTTGTGGATGTTATACACGAAAACATTACAAATTAATGAAATGATGATTTTCTAAAATTCTTTAGAAAAATAATATTATTGAGAATGGAATGTGGCAGTTGTTTTCTATTGTGATTTCTTTTAACAGAATGTCATCTTTTTCAAACTTAGTTAAATGCATCTGACAATTATTTAATGCGAAAGCAATTTAAAGCTACCTGGTGGCCTCACAGCTTCAAATGGAATTTTTTGTAAGCTTCATAAAGACAGTAACTTTCACTGTAAATTATTCTGAAAATAGAGTTGAAACAAAAACCAAGTAAAACTAATTATATTTGTGATTTGTATTCTGAAGAAAAAGTGCAGGGTAATGACGATCGACTTGATAGCATGTATAGAAGCCCCTAGTTCAGTGATCAACATGTAATAGAATATTTTATTTTACTTTATTTTATTTTATTTTATTTTTTGAGACAGAGTCTTGCTCTGTCCCCCAGGCTGGAGTGCAGTGGCTTGATCTGGACTCACTGCAACCTCCACTTCCTGGGTTCAAGCGACTCTCTTGCCTCAGTCTCCCGAGTAGCTGGGATTGTAGGCATGTGTTACCACGCACAGCAAATTTTTTTTTTTTTTTTTTTTTTTAGTAGAGTCAGGGTTTCACCATGTTGGCCAGGCTGGTCTCAAACTCCTGACCTCAAGTGATCCGCCCATCTGAGCTTCCCAAAGTGCTGGGATTACAGGAGTGAGCCACCACACCTGGCTGTAACAGAATTTAAAGATGCTATTTTTCTCTACCAATACCTGCAAAAGCATTCAACTAGATTTGCATTATGGAAGGAAGTTGGACTACCAAAAACCATAGCAGCAATTTCATAGGGTTAGGGTAGTGTTTTTCAACTTTTTTTCATTATTAGTTCCTAGGGAGTCTTTTCAGACATTTGTTTTTCTAATAATCTCTTGCCCCCACCCCACCATGAAATGCAAATGCTTCGGATCTGCTGTATACCTGTTTATCTATTGTGGCTCTTTAGAGGTCTAGGAACCATTGTCATTGCTACTATTTTTTCACCACCATCAACTTTCATGCTCCTGGGGGGACATATCACTCCCATTGACAAAGCATCCTTAGGCTTGCCAATGGTTCTTGGCTATACATTAGAATCACCTGGAAAGCTTTTAAATTCCAAGGCCCTACTCAGAGATTTTTATTTGTCTGCAAGGAGACCCAGGCTTTCTTATTCTAAAACCCTCCAGTGGGTTAGATCAAGAAAGATCCTTCACCACTGAGCACAGAGGAGCAACTCTAATTGCAGTTAATGCTTTAAGCCCATGCAAGTTAACTGAGTCATATAATTGGGGTATTTGTCCCCTCCAAATCTCATGTTGAAATTTAATCCCCAACTGGAGATGGGGCCTAGTGGGAGGTGTCTGGATCATGGGAACGAATCACTCATGAATGGCTTGGTGCCCTCCCCACAATCATGAGTCAGTTCTTGCTCTATTAGTTCACAGAAGAGC
This sequence comes from Symphalangus syndactylus, assembly GCF_028878055.3. Classification (NCBI taxonomy): domain Eukaryota; kingdom Metazoa; phylum Chordata; class Mammalia; order Primates; family Hylobatidae; genus Symphalangus; species Symphalangus syndactylus. Next base: position 55,547,446 of record NC_072426.2, read on the forward strand.
TGGTTGTTTAAAAGAGTGTGACACCTCCTTCCTCTCTCTTTTTCTCTCACAATTGATGCCTGCTCCCCTTCCCCTTCCCCTTCCACCGTGTTTGAAAGCTTCCTGAGGTCCTCACCAGAAGCAGATGCTGGTGCCACACTTCCTGTACAGCCTGCAGAACTGTGAGCCAAATAAAACCTCTTTTCTTTGTAAATTATCCAGCCTCAGGTATTCCTTTATGGCAACATAAAAGAAAGACACCAAATGAAATGAAATGCTGGGTTTGGAATTTACCTTCATTAAGTAACGTAAATTGATAGGCATCAATTCTTTCACACTACAATAAAAACTTGTATATTTATATGGATTCCCCATGTAGACTCAGAAAATGGTTGTGGAGAAAATATTTCTGGAATAAAATGAGAAAGTGAGCAAAGATCATGATTCCAGGATCATGGTGTTGGAAGAAGAAAGAGCCCCTTTTCATTTTGCAGTTGGCAGATGGACGTTACCTGGGGTTAAGCACACTGACAAGAACTTTCAGTTTGCACTCTGATCCCAGGATGATCCGTTTTGGTCAAACAGTAGTTCTCAAAGTGTGGTTCCCTGGCCCACAGTATCAAAAATTTAAACTATTGAACCTTCGCCCAGACCTGATGAATCTGAAATGCAGGGTGGGGGCAGCGATGTGTGGCTTGGTAAGACCCCCACCAGGAGGTTCTAGTGCACACTGAAGTTTGAGAAACACTATGGTAAAAACATGATTCTTGAGCGTCTGCTTCTTCCTTAAGAAAATGGACATTTTAGTCCTATCGCTGATTTTTATCCTATACTTGGTTAATTGGTTCTTCATTCTGTTCCTATGAACCAAAATGTTAACAAACTGGATCTTATTAGTACAATCAACTAATTAAAAATTTTCATCTTTTAAAAACCACTATTGGAAATATGAAATCAGACAGAGCGCAACACCAAACATTTTGAACCTCTAGTTACAAAAATTCTAGAGAGGGAAAAAAAGTGTTTTTTTTTTTCTTTTGCTTACTAACTAACCAAATTAACTAACCAAAGAAGTTTCCTTTTGGACCGTTATGGACATTTAATATGATTTCTGCTTTCCTGGAAATATCAAACATTAATCAGATCCCCAAAACTAAGGTGGCATTAAGCAATGAGAGTCATTTGGACAATACTAATGGTATCCAGTCTACTCATTATTATTTAAATCACGTCAATTTTGAGCTACATTGTCCTAAAAGTTAATATATAGGCATATATTATTTATATGTACATACACATATTATATAGACACAAACACACTCACACACACAGTGCTATGAAAGCATATGCCAGAATTAAACGGCCTCATTTTCTTAAGTTGTTCTCATTGTTGATTTAATTTTACGTATGGTTGGAAACAGCCTTTTAACAAGAGAATCAATTCTAAAGCAGAAGTGTGATGATTACTTCTCCTGGGCTAGGTTTTATTAATATTATACCAATTCTGCCCTGACAGGGAGAGGAAGAGGGCTGAAGATGACAGAGGTGAAACAGCAGAGTTCAAGGCAATACACTTATTGCAGGTGGCTTTAATCAAACTTAAGAGGACTGGAACTGAAGGTCATTCTCCTCCTCTGCAATTCAAGAGGAAATGCTGCTTTAAATAAGGCTCAGGGTGTTGACATGAACATACTTAGAAAATAATATTGTATGGGAATCCAGGCATAGAAACAAAGTGCTGTGTCCCATTTGCTATATAGCTTCAGGGAAAGGCTGCGCCACATTACATGTCTCATTGCCCATAAAAGGTAATATTACTCTGCTCACAACCTATTGTTCGAATATGCATTGTGCCTGATGTAAACCATTTCCCTATCAGGCTGTAAAAGAGATAGTACAGAGATGACGGAGAAGTGTATCATGAGAAATTCTGAAGTTCACAGAATTCCATATGCTTTAAGATGAATTCAACTGACTTAAAGCCAAGCAACAATGTAATCCCTTGTAAAACATAAAACACCAATGAAATATTCATTTTGATAGAGCAGATTAGGAAGAGGATTTGGTTCAAAAATTTTAGCTGTGACTTCACAAAGTCACACGAAAGCAACTGTGACTTCCTGAAAGCAACACAACTAATAAGTTCGGTGAAACAACTTGTCGACTCAAAGAGTTGACCCAAAAGTCCAAGCCTAAATATATTTCTTTTAATGACACTAATTTCTACAGGGAAAAAACCTTCATTAATTTCACTCTTAAAACAGGCATAGCATTCTCTCAAGCACTTTATATAAGGTGTTTAGAAAAGAGGGCACACTAAATTATTTTATCTTGGATTTGAAATGTTAGAGTGAAATTATAAGGAGACTAAAGTACTTTATTGTAACTTTCTAGGACTTTGCCATCTCTAACAATATTAATCAAGACATAAATGTACCAATTCTAAAAAATAAACAACATAAAAGGGATCATCAGTTACGGCTTTCATGTTATGTTTAGAATGTAGCAGAGAACGAGTGAACGATGTGTAGGGCTTTCATAGGAAAGCAGAGGCTGACCACGGTCTGATCACCAGACTGTGGAATCCTTCAAGAGTTGTTCCATTCTTTTTTGGTGGCAGATTTCTAAAACTGGGTTACAGAAAGAGCAAGACTATCACTGACCTTTCCTAATCACCAGCCAGCTGTTTTCAAAATAGCATGGGAGGTCACAAAACAGCACATCTTGAGCCCTCATTTTGTCAAGAGTGTTGCTTTTGACTGATGCCTTCCTTACCTTTCTTCCTAAACCTTTAAAGTCATGTCTCATACAGAAAATAAAACCATATACATTACAGTAGGATACACATTTTTAAGGTTATGGCATCTGGACCTACTTACAGTATTTTATGTGGGGAACTTCTTAGATATAAATCCTCCTCCCTTTTTTTTTCTTTCAATCTGCATCTGGTTAGATGATCATGTGATGCTGACATTCCTTGATCCACAATGCCCTACACTTATGTCATCTTGCTTTTTCCAGGTATTTTCCTAATAGTGTTAAAGAAAGTGTTATTGGCTGGGCATGGTGGCTCACGCCTATAATCCCAGCACTTTGGAAGGCCGAGGCAGGCAGATCATGAGGTCAGGAGATCGAGACCATCCTGGCCAACATGGTGAAACCCCTACTCTACTAAAAATACAAAAATTAGCCAGGCATGGTGGCACGCACCTGCAGTCCTAGCTACTCAGGAGGCTGAGGCAGGAGAATTGCTTGAACCCTGGAGGCAGAGGTTGCAGTGGGCCGAGGTCACACCACTGCACTCCAGCCTGGCAACAGAGCAAGACTCCATCTCAAAAAATAAAAATAAAAAATAAGAAAAGTGTTATTTAGTCAAATGGCTGCCATCAAGACAGCTACAAGAAAAACTTTTGAGGAACAAATTGTTGGCTATTTTGACTACATGTATATAGTACCCTAGTTTTGAGGTAGGTATGTTGTGTTATGAAACTTTGGAAAATAAATATATAGGGCAATTCTGGACAAATCATCTTGCTTTTTGAAATCTGCAAACCAATTATCCTGGGATGTCATGTCTTGGTTTCTAGCATTTTTATCTTTTTATTATTATTATTATTATACTGTAAGTTTTAGGCTACATGTGCACAATGTGCAGGTTTGTTACATATGTATCCATGTGCCATGTTGGTGTGCTGCACCCATTAACTCGTCATTTAGCATTAGGTTTATCTCCTAATGCTGTCCCTCCCCCCTCCCCCCCACCCCACAACAGTCCCCGGAGTGTGATGTTCCCCTTCCTGTGTCCACATGTTCTCATTGTTCAATTCCCACCTATGAGTGAGAACATGCGGTGTTTGGTTTTTTGTCCTTGCGATAGTTTACTGAGAATGATGGTTTCCAGTTTCATCCATGTCCCTACAAAGGACATGAACTCATCATATTTTATGGCTGCATAGTATTCCATGGTGTATATGTGCCACATTTTCTTTTTTTTTTTTTTTTTGAGATGGAGTCTCGCTCTGTAGCCCAGGCTGGAGTGCAGTGGCGCAATCTCAGCTCACTGCAAGCTCCACCTCCCAGGTTCAAGCCATTCTCCTGCCTCAGCCTCCCGAGTAGCTGGGACTACAGGCGCCCGCCACCACGCCCGGCTAATTTTTTGTATTTTTAGTAGAGACGGGGTTTCACTGTGTTAGCCAGGATGGTCTCGATCTCCTGACCTTGTGATCCGCCCGCCTTGGCCTCCCAAAGTGCTGGGATTACAGGCGTGAGCCACCGCACCCGGCCCATTTTCTTAATCCAGTCTATCATTGTTGGACATTTGGGTTGGTTCTAAATCTTTGCTATTGTGAATGTTGCTGCAACAAACATACGTGTGCATGTGTCTTTATAGCAGCATGATTTATAGTCCTTTGGGTATATACCCAGTAATGGGATGGCTGGGTCAAATGGTATTTCTAGTTCTAGATCCCTGAGGAATCACCACACTGACTTCCACAATGGTTGAACTAGTTTACAGTCCCATCAACAGATATTTTTATCTTAATAGATATAACAAATACATCTCACTTTCTTGTCCCAGGTAAAATATATTTCAGTGTCACCTGCCTAAGATATAGTTAGTGTGTTTTTTCTTTAACTCATTCCCATTTGGGGGCATTTGCAAAGGATTATGTCATGGATAATTTTTTTCCTGCCAATATTTTCTTAAAGTAATACTGTATTGATCTTTGGCAATTAAGCTGATATAGTTACACATCTTGTATCAAAATTCTTTGTGTTTTTTGTATATTTTTTAAAACATGATCCTCTGCAAAGAGCACCAGTGGATAGGAAATAAGTTAAAAAGAAAACATGACTCTGAAATATTGTCAGAAAATACTATTCTAGGAACTTTTGATAGGTGCAAATAATAATGGCTCACATTTACTGAATATTTATGCTTGGCACAGCATTAAGTACTGTACTTAATTACCATTTAATAAACAGAAATGCCAGAAGATAAATACCGTAATTATGCATGTTTTAAGTTTTATTAAGAAGCTGAAATTCAGAGAGGCCAACTAGTCCAAGGTCATGCAAAAGTCAGTGGTAAGGTAGGATGTCAACAAAGATCCTGACTGCAGTGCTTAACCACCACACCATTCTCTCTCCTATCTGTATAACACTAGCTCCTGATTGATGGTATATTTTAAATGTTAACTTTCAGCTAAACTCCACCACTGGGTATTTTTCAGGCATTGTATAAAATTGTTAGACACATCATACAAAGCCATTGAAAAACTACATAAGGCAATTATTTCCTTGTGCAAAGACATTAATTATCAAAATATTTCTCCTAAGAGAACTGAAACAAACATTCTAAGCATGATGGATTAAAGTTTTAAAAGTTATATTATTATTGGGGTTTTTTTTTGTTATTATTACTAGTTGGTAAAACACGGCCTGAACCATCACCATAATAGAGAACTTCTAACTGTAGTTTGAATCAGCGTTAACAGTCAGTGAGTGGCTTAGCTTAGTTTTGGCTGGTACTTGTTGCTGTTTGACTCAAGTTGTTCTGCTACTCCCAATATGGATATGTCCATTTCTTTTATTTATTTTGGTGGAGCCATTGCTTTATTTTCACTGTAGATATTCCAAAAATAATTAAGGAGTTAGCTAAGAAACTGGGGTGGGGGTAACTTGATTTCCCCAGGACTAAAGAGTTTCCCAAGAAGTATGAGTTTCAGTTTTAGCACCAGGACAGTTCCAGGCAAACTGCAATGAATTGGTAGTCTACTGGGAGTAGACTGGTAGCATTATTTTATTAATTCTCCTTTTATAACACTAATCTATCTCAAGTACACTTAATGTGCACTTGATTTGACACTAAAAAGCCGTCCTAGATTAAGCCTATGTGGCCAAAGTAAAGATGACATCAAAGAAAAGAACGTAAGGATAAAATTCTTGCCTAATCTAGGAATTCCCAGATTTTGAAGAGTGGTATCACAGCTGAGAAATTAAACTTTAACATATAAAAAGCACAGTAATATCTTTAATAAACAACAGAAATTTGGTTGTACACAAACGTGGCGTTACTTCCACGTAGGTATATAGCACTGAAAGCAACATGACTGTCAAGTAATGTTTTACTAACACACACACCTCAATATGAGTGTTTCTCCTGAAACAGTCACCTTGAGAGGTACACACTTAGCACAATGATGTTGATTTGGCATAAGACATTTCTAACACTCATTTTAAAATTGCCTTTAGAGTCAGATTTACTCAATTTATAGCCTGTCCTCAATTTTTATGAAAATGGCATTGGGATCATGGATGACTTTCCTTATTCACCTTATATAGGGTTCAAGTAACTTAATTTTTTCCTAAAACCAAATTCCTGCCTCAGAGGGCAATGTTTACCACCACTGATGATATTCAAAAGAGCATGACACATGAAGACAGTTCCAAAAAGATATGACAGCATCTCTTTGATCAACAGCAGCATGTTAGCATGAGAAAACAACTCAAATTTTAAAGAGAGCAACTTTGAAGCTATAAATTCTATATAATTGTTCCCTTCCCCCACATCACTTATGTTAATTTAGTCATACCTTTTAACTGTCAGCTAAAAAGCCTATGATTTTGGTTCTCATGCTAAACCCTGACTTCAGTATTGTCATTCCATGTCTCAATCCACCTAATTATTTGCTCCGATACTGAGCCCCTCTCTTGTAGCTTGCCATGTTTTCTCCTCTGAAAATTACTTTTCCCCTTAGGGCTGCTGTCTTTACTTCTAAGATATCAGCAAGTTACCTTGTAATTGCTTCATGGAGAAGTCTGGGGACATGGTTGGTTGTGTGAGGTCTTTTTAGGTAAACTTGTAAACACACCATTCTTTAATAGTTTTTTTTCAACCTCAACACTATTGACCTTTTTTTTTTTTTGAGATGGAGTCTCGCTCTGTCACCCAAGCTGGAGTGCAGTGGCACGATCTTGGCTCACTGCAACCTCTGCCTCCCAGGTTCAAGAGATTCTCCTGCCTCAGCCTCCCAAGTAGCTGGGATTACAGGCGCATGCCCCCATGCCCAGCTAATTTTTGTATTTTTAATAGAGATGGGATTTCACTATGTTGGCCAAGATGGTCTCGAGCTCCTGACCTCAAGTGATCTGCCTGCCTTAGCCTCCCAAAGTGCTGGGATTATAGGTGTAAGCCACTGCACCCGACCAACTGACATTTTAGATGAGATAATTTTTTGTTGTTAGGGGAGCTGTGCTGTGTATTGCAGGAAGTTTAGCAGCATCTCTGGCCTCTATCCACTAGATGCCAGTTGTGACAACCAAAATGTCTCCGGTCATTGCCAAATGTCCCCTGTGGCAACATTATCCCCAGTAAAGAACCATTGGCTGACACAGGGATGTAGAGATGAGTCATTCTCTTTATAGGGTTTTAAGTAATAGATCATACTGCTAAGCCAGATTAAACTTTGAAAGGAAAGAAAAAAACCCTCATATTTAAAGTAAATGAAAATATGTTTTAATTAATTGATAGAGCAAAATCTAAATTTAGAAAAAAACGTTGTGCTTTCCAGGTGAAACACAAACTATGTATACAAGATAGAAAGCTGTCCATTCATTCTTTCATTCAGTCAATATTTACTGAGCATATACCAAGTGCCAGAGACCCCACGCCGGGCACGGGGGTTACAGTGGTGAACAAGACAGACAGATGCCTGCTCTCAAGAAACAACATAGCAAGTTTGGGACATGTGTTACAACATAGTGAGATACGTACTTTCCCACAATAGGTGGTAGAGTAGTGCATTTATTAATCATGTTTTTTATATTCTGTATTTTATGATGTTTTGATATTTTGATGGAATAGAAAGGCTTGAGGGCTGGGGAGAGACTGTCCTTCCCAGAGCTAGTTAATTCTTAATATGATAAACAACTTGCCGTCCAGTATCCTTTCATATGTAAACTAAGCATTAGTGAGTCCATCTCCCTAGCCACTTCCTTTATCTCTCACACACTAAGCCAATATTTCCTGCCCTAAATCAACATAGGACTAGAAACCCAGCCAACCAGGGATAGCTCCTATGTCCCAAAGCCTGCCAGAATTATTCAAACTGGCCAACCCTAAACTGTTTCCCTGCCTCGCCTTGCCTTTCCTATGGAAAACACAGTAAAGGCGGTGGCCTCTGCCTTCCCCTTGTTCTTTTTTGCTTTCTGAATGGCACTGGTGTTTCCCCGTGTGGTCTGCATAGTGGGGCTGCCTCCTCCTTTCAGGAAATGTAAGTCATAAAAAGCTTAGTGACATGAGCCTCTGCCTCTCCATGTTATCATTCGGTCACCTCTACAAATTAAAATCATTGAGATAAGAAGCAGACAGAAAGGGGACCCTATCCCAGTGAGAGGGGCCAGAAAAGCTTCCCTGAGGAAGGATTAGAGTCAGCAAGGTGAGTACATGGGAAATAAATTTCATCCAGGGATAAAAAATGTATAAATGGCCTGCTATAGGCAAGTTGCAGTAGGAGACTGAGAGGGTGGATTCATTTAGAGTGTTTATCTTGAAGGCAATTGGAAGCCATTAAATATTTGATTCAGGTGGTCAGGTTTGATCTGTCTTATTAGGAAGATCCTTCTGGTTGCATTGTGAGGAAAGAGCTGGACAGATGCCAGTTAGTGGACTAGTGAAGCAATGTTGGAAAACACCGACAGTGTCCTGAATGAAGTTGGTGACTGCGAATGAACAGAACGTGACAAACCGGAAAGATGTTCAAGATGAGGAACTGAGTAGAGCTGATGAATTGAAAGGGAGGAGGAGAAAGGAAGAAGCCAAGGTTTCTGGCTCAAAAACCTGACTAGATTTGTCTGGTAGTGTCTTTCACTGAGACAAAGAACTGAGGAAGAGAATCCAATCTGGAGGGAAGGTTGAATTTGAGGTGTCTGTTAGACATGAAAGTCGACATGTCCAATACTCAGTTGGATGTGCTGCTCTAAAGCAGGGAAGAGAGATGCTCTACAGGTGGAACATTTACAAATTATGTCCCAATGATTTTAAACTCACTTACAAGGAACAGTACTGGCAGCTATGAGATGACCCTGAAAGAGGGAGCTGAATGAACAGTCCAGGGCAGAGCCCGGAGGAGCACCAACATGAATCAACAGTAACAAGAGGAGTCCTCAAAAAAGAGCGAGATGGGGGTGACAGGAGACAGGTGGGAGGTGGGAGGAAAAGCACTGTCTGGAATGCCCTCATTCCTCCACTTCCTCCCAGCCTCACTCTGTCAGTGTCCCCTTCATCATCTGAAAAACCATCCTGTCCGGCGTCTTTGTTGAAGACTCAGCCCCGAGCATTGCTTCTTTTGGGTGCTTTCCCTGACTACGCCCAGGTAGGGGTGGGGGTCCGTCCTCAGTTACAGCACCGACCTCATCACACTAATGTCTCCCTCAATGGTAGGGACCAGTTTTCTCACCACCTTGTCCTCAGTCCAGTAACGAGCACACAGCAGGTATTCAATACATATTTGTCAAATGAATGGAAAGAAATGAAAGTTTGCATGCTTTCACGAGTTGTAAGGCAGTCCTTTGGGTAATTAGCTGAAAACAATTTACTCTTATTTCAGAAGTAATTCTAATATGTTTTCTAACCCACAGACGTTTAGAAATAGAAAATTAGAGGGGAGAGAAGATAGAACTAGAAGAGCACATGCTCACACACACTGACAGAAACACTGAGAGCTTAAAAGAGAAAAGGCGGCCAGGCGCAGTGACTCATACCTGTAATCCCACCACTTTGGGAGGATCATGAGGCAGACGGATCATGGGGTCAAGAGATCGACACCAGCCTGGTCAACATGGTGAAACCCCGTCTCTACTAAAAATACAAAAATTAGCTGGGTGTGGTGGCGTGCACCTGTGGTCCCAGCTACTTGGGAGGTTGAGGCAGCAGAATCACTTTGACCAGGAGGCGGAGGTTGCAGTGAGCCAAGATTGCATCACTGCACCCCAGCCCGGTGACAGAGCAAGACTCCATCTCAAAAAAAAAAAAAAAAGAAGACAGAAAAGGCTAAAATGCTTTGTGTGTGGCACTCTAATGCCCTTTAGTGCCAAGCCAGCACATTCACACAGTTTAACACAACACAGTTCAAAAAGTGAGGTTACGTGAGAACACTGAGTCTCTAAGGAGCTTAAACCATGACAGGTAACTCTATTAGGGAAGTCAGGCAGCATATGTAAATTTTTAATAGATTTATAATATGATGGCAATTATTTTTAGTTTTTAAAGTAAAGATTATGTGCATTTTAGAAAGATTCAAAATTTTAAAGTCATGATGCATTTTAGCTTCACTTGCAGTCACCTGGAATATGAGCACTATGTGGACTGGCTCACTCTCTCATAATAGCGCCACACACACAAGTTGCTGCCATATGTGGATAGGCATTACTCAGAATTACAAAATGGAATCTCTTGCCTTTCTCACTTATAAACTCATAAAGACAATGTTTCTTACAAAAGCCTACAAAGCTTAACACAGCATTTCCAAGTGGCTACCTCATTGTTAGCAATGTCTTCTTTGTTGGGGTAAGCAAGAATTTAGGAAGATTCTACCAGCGCCCAGTTCCCCCTTCATCCTTCACAGAACAGCATGCAAGTACTTCGCTGTCCTCTCCAGTTATCTTGAGCGTCACTCAGCAACTTAAGACTGTGTTCTTGGATATTAAAATAAAGCTCACTCAAAAAATATTCCTAAATAGGGCACGATGGTTAAACTGGCAATGCTATAAATATTACAGGACCAAAGTGTATTTTTGTCTTCATTTCTCTATGCCAGACACTGCTAAACCAACTGTGCACACACAAACTTCTTTGTTGTTGTTGTCAAGGAGAGTATGCAGCTTCTTTAGGACTATTTTAAATTCGGTGCCTCATTTCACATAAATATTTACCCAAAGGAAGGTGTCTGACAGTGAAAGTCTGTACACTGTCATAATCCTTTTACACAGAGCAGCATTTTTACTGTACCCTGATGAAGGTATAAAAAGCTCCTCCATGGAAATACCATTAAGAAGACGGTGAATATAGAGAGTAAAAAAGGAAAGGTTATCATTATCTCCAGAAGGTGAAGTTTATAAAAATAAAATTTCTTTGTCAAGAGGCCCAAACAGAGTGCCCTGTATATGAAATATGCTCAGCTCAGCAATCTCAATGGAAAAAATAGAAATTATTTTTCAATGCCTCTGAAAGTAAGTACTGACATATCTCTTACCAATTGTTTAAAAACTCAAATATTTTAAGACAGCCTCTGAAATGGAGACTAAGTTATGTATTAGGATGGCTAACCTGAAATATCTGACAGTTTTAAAAAGTACTGAGGAAAAACCACAGGGAAGCTATCAGTGAAAACAATTGTTGTAGCACTGTTCTAATTTGAATAACAATAACTTTTTAGAGACTTCTTAGAATTATTCAAGAAACAGGTATTATTTCCTACTGACTTTTGCCTACAATATGTAAACATCTTAAAACAATAATAATATACAGTTGGCCTTCCATATTTACAGTTTCTGCATCCATGGATTCAACCAAACGAAGATCAAAAATATTTGGGAAAAACCCAACAACAATAAAAAATAACAATATAACAATTCAAAATAATGTACATACATATTATATATATATATATATATATATATGTTTTTTTTAAATTGAGACAGAATCTTACTCCGTCACCCAGAGTGGAGTGCAGTGGGGCGATCTCGGCTCACTGCCAACCTCCGCTTCCCAGGTTCAAGTGATTCTTGTGCCTCAGCCTCCCAAGTAGCCAGGACTACATACGCCTGCCACCTGGCTATACAGCCTGCCGCCTGGCTAATTTTTTGTATTTTTTAGTAGAGATGAGGTTTCGCCATGTTGGCCAGGTATGCTCGAACTCCTGACCTCAGGTGATCTGCCTGCCTCGGCCTCCCAAGTGCTAGGATTACAGGTGTGAGCCACCGTGCCTGGCCCAAAATAATATTTTAAAAATAAAATACAGTATAACAACTATTTATATAGCATTTACACTGCATTGGGCAATATAAGTAACTAGAAATGATTTAAGTATATGGGAGGATACATATAGGTTATATGAAAATACTATGCCATTTCATACCAGGGACTTGAGCATCCTTAGATTTTGGTATCCAAGCAGGGTCCTGGAACCAATCTTCCACAGATACCGAGGGACAACTGTACTAATAACCATTATAGATTGAACACCTATTATGTGCCAGGCACTCTAGTATTTTACATGGATTTTGTGATTGATTCTTGCAATAATTCTTTTTAAAAAGTTATATTTTTCTGTCTATTATACAGGTGAAGAAACTGAGGCTGAGTATTCAAGGTCCCATAACTGCCAAGTGAGGGCACAAGGATTCAAACCCAGGCAATCTGATTACACCCTGGAGATCCAGCAGTAGGCCAAGCCACTTCTCCTGTAGTTTATGGTCTACTGTCTGAGGCAGACTTTAGACACTTAAGCAGTACACACGTAGGTGCTCCAAAGGAAAATTAGAGGATATTTTTGGAGAATATAACATGGGGTCCTAAAATGAGCTGTTAGGGAAGAATGGAGACTAAACGACACTGGCTGAGAATTAATGATGAGTAGGAGTTTGGCAGGCAAAGAGACAGGGAGTGTTTCAAGCAGAGGAGAGGGTATGTGCAAAGGTCCCGAGGCAGAAAAGACTTTGTTCTAGTAATGGAAATGAAAGGAAATGAGTGTATCTGAAATGTGCTGAGCAATAGGCAGAATGAAGGGAGATGTAATTGGACATGTAGGCAGGGCCTTGCAAAACTTATGAGGAATTTTGTGTTTCATCCTAAGTGCAGTGAAAAGTAACTGGAGAGTTTTAGTAAAGACAAACGTGGTCCTGTTTGCATTTTAAAGTCTTTGGGTTGCTGTTTGGAAAACAGACTGGAGGATGAAAACAGACAAGTTTGGGGGTCATTGCAGGAGTCCCAAGTGGCTGATGATGATGATTAGACTACCGGTGGCAGTAAAATTGGGAGAAAGAGAGTGTATGTGAAGTGTATTGTGGAAGTAGATTTGATGTACAAGACTTGGTGGTGGACTGGATGAAGAGAGAGGCGCTCCAGACACCTCATGACAGGCTTTCCTTAAATCACTGCTCAACTTACCCCCACTTCCCCTATGTCTGATGGGGGAGGAAGAGTAGGGGACCTCTTCCTCCTACTCCTCAGCCTGCTCAACATGAAGATGACAAGGGTGAAAACCTTTATAATGATTCACTTCCACTTAATGAATAGTAAATATGTTTTCCTTGTGATTTGCTTTTCTCTAACTTACTTTATTGTAAAAATAGTTTATAATATCTATAGTGTACAAGATATTAATATGTGCTAATCAACTGTTTATGTTATTGGTAAGGGTTCCAGTCAACAGTAAGTTATTAATAGTTAAGTTTTGGGGGAGTCAAAAGTTATATGCACATTTTCAGAGTTAGCACCAGTGTAAGTATTTCATGAAAGAGAGGAGGACACCACAGGCTTAATAGTTAATTGTTAGTGATCTTATGTTTAAGTAGATAGTAGTGATGGATAGGATGGGGGAAATGGAGAAATAGATGGAAGAAAGCTGTCTACCCCCATAGAACAGCTGTGGGACCATCTGTTTGTCAAATTTCCCATACAAAATGCTCCAAGCTGTGTACCCTGGGTGGTTATCACTCTGCTGGAGAGCATTAACAGTAATGTCAATGACCTGAGAGTTCAGTTTACAAATAGTATCTGAACACGGCCATTTTGATGGAATTCTTTCTCTTTCATTTTTGTAAGAGAAAATAAAAAGAAGTATCTTAAAAAATAAAGAGTTCTGCCGGGCGCGGTGGCTCACGCTTGTAATCCCAGCACTTTGGGAGGCCGAGGCGGGCGGATCACGAGGTCAGGAGATCGAGACCATGGTGAAACCCCGTCTCTACTAAAAATACAAAAAATTAGCCGGGCGTGGTGGCGGGCGCCTGTAGTCCCAGCTACTCGGAGAGGCTGAGGCAGGAGAATGGCGTGAACCCAGGAGGCGGAGCTTGCAGTGAGCCGAGATCGTGCCACTGCACTCCAGCCCGGGCGACAGAGCGAGACTCCGTCTCAAAAAAAAAAAAAAAAAAAAAAAAAAAAAATAAAGAGTTCTTCAGGGGGCTAAGGCAAGAGGATCACTGGAGCCCAGGAGTTCAAGATCAGCCTGTGCAACACAGAAAGACCCTGTCTCAAAATAAATAAATAAATAAATATTGAATACATTAAATTGAAGAGTTCATACATTTACAGTCGTGCATTGCTTAACGATGGAGGTATGTTTGAGAAATGAACCCTTAGGCGAACATCAGAGAGTGCACTTAAACAAACCTAGATGGTATAGCCTACTACACACCTATATTATGTGGCAAAGCCAATTGCTGCTCCTAGGGTAGAAACCTACACAGCATGTTACTGTACTAAATATCCTGGGCAATTGTAGGATGATGATAAGTACAGTTGACCCTTGAGCAACACAGGTTTGAACTATATGGGTTCACTTATGCACATTTGTTTTCAATTATAGTTATACCACATGTGCCTGCCTCTCCTGCTTCCCCTTCTGTCTCCTCCCCTCTTCTGCCTCTGCCACCCCTAAGACAGAAAAATCAACCCCTCCTCTTCCTCCTACTCAACATGAAGTCTGCTTAACATGAAGATGACAAGGGTGAAAACCTTTGTAATGATTCACTTCCACTTAATGAATAGTAAATATGTTTTCCTTGTGATTTGCTTTTCTCTAACTTACTTTATTGTAAAAATACAGTTTATAATACATATAGTGTACAAGATATTAATATGTGCTAATCAACTGTTTATGTTATTGGTAAGGCTTCCAGTCAACAGTAAGTTATTAATAGCTAAGTTTTGGGGGAGTCAAAAGTTATACGCACATTTTAAGCTTTGTTGGGGGTTGGCGCCCTAGCACCTGCATTTTTCAAGGGCCAACTTATTTGTGTATCTCAACACATCTAAACATAGAAAAGTACAGTGAAAATATGGTATTATAATCTTCTATGACCACCATTGTGTGGTCCTTTGTTTACTATCACATGTAGCACAAAACTGTATTATTATGTATATATTGATTTAAATACTAATAATTTATAAAAATTTAAAAATCAAATAGGTCCACGACAACAAAAAATTAAGCAATTAAGCCCAGTATTAATGATTACAGATTAGAGAGATCATGTTCCAAAACATATTTTTGGCACTCATTCTGGCTGTGTATATTTTACTTGAAGGTAATCATTTCTGAGACTAGCTTATTCAGCAAGCTGCTGTTAAAGTTATTTTGCAAAAGATTTAGACTCAGTCTCTTTCTACTCACACATATAGCAATAAACTACTTCCCAGTGGCCTCACTGGGAGTCTCTATGTCTGTATTATGGAACTGTGTGTCTGAGTTTGGAATTGATTAACTAGAATTTATACAAAGAAGAGTGGCCAAAATAGTGAGGGTATACTAAACCTTTTGATATTAAGAACAGATGAAAGAATGGGGGATATTGAGCCTGGAGAAAGCAGCTTAGGATAACTATCTTAACTATTAATATTTTATTATATACTAGAAAAGCTGTAATGTGGAAGGATTGAATTTACTTTCTGTGGCTAAAAAGGGCAAAATAAACACTGATGAATAAAGGACAATGGGACGCAAATTTATGTTCAATATAAGACAGGCCTTGCCAAATTGAACAGTTCAAAAATTAAACAGTCTCAGAAGGTAGTAGCTGGTTCATTGGCATGAGTGGTATCTTCAGAGACTAAATGACCATTTTTGCTTAATGTTTTATAAAGTTTGATCAGTCAGTAAGCATTTGGCTGAAGACTCTAAAGTCTCATTCTATTTCTAAGATTCCATTGTAGAGTTGATTATGTCTCCAGCATCCATTCTCACCATTCTAAAAGCCATACATTTCCATTTGATGACTTGTGTAGTTCACTGGCATCACATTGTGGAGTGGTGGGAAGGGGTTTGAAGCTAGGCTAAGCATTTGGTGCATTTCATTTCTCTGGCTACAGTGATTGGGTTGGGGTGAGCATGTAATTTAATCCAGTTCTGATATCTTGAGAATTCTGGGACTAATATGCTTTCTTCCCATGAGTTATGGATTGAGAAGTATGTAGTCTCTACAATAACTGGTAGTCGTCTTAGAACCACAGGAGAGATCTTGCCTAGAATGAAGTTAACAACAAGGAAACCAAGCAAAGAATTGAAGAGAGAAAGATCTAGACCTGATCACATCATGAGACCAGTAGATCCAGCCTTTACTAAGCCAGGTGTCCCAATGGACTTTTCAGTTACACAGGTCAGTGGAGTCTCCTTTTGATTTAAGCTGTTTGAGTGTATTTTTGACACATGCAAACAAATTATTCCTGATTCTTATCCAATTATGTTTAAAGTAGTATCCCATTCTCAGAAAGTGAAAAGAGACCAGCTGCAGTCTGCATACAAGGGTCCACATAGCAACCAAGCGAGCTCTCTAAAACTGATCTCTGAATCATGTAAATCCTAGTTTGTCCAAAAAACTGGTCTGTATAACCATCAGTATCTCTTTCAGAATAAACCATGTTAACTAGCATTGCAACTGAAAAATTAATAAGAATTTAAAGCAGTTTTATAGAAAACTTTTCATCCTACATATATAAACTCAATCCTTTTTTCTCCTTGCAAGGTTACTGTCCAAAAAAAAAAAAAGCAGCTATGACCAAGTTAGAAATCCTACAGTGTTAATGACCTTGTGAACAGATTATATTAACCATTAAATAATTTCTTGATTAGATTAAGGTTTTGGTAACTTCTCAACAATAGAACTATAAGACCCATAAACTATTCTGCATGTTGTTTTTCAATCCTCCTTAATCTTGGTTCTATAGAATTTGGGCTTTGACCCATATTAATAAGTCATCCTTAGCTGGGTTCAAATGTTACCATCCTTACTTATCTGTGTTTGTATGTGATTAAAAATAAAAAGTGAAAACTAGAAACATACACTGAGGCTAAATATTAATATCAACCTTGCCTCCAGGATAGAACTTTCCTGGCTGCTGACTTGTGGCCCATTGATATGCTGAAGGTATTGATGTTTTCCCTCAGTCCTCAGGGCATCTGGCCATGGCCAGAGGCAGACTAAGACCCCACATCAGTAGCCTCTGGTCAGGAGCAGCCTTGCTGTTTGCCCAAAATGCTGTAGAAATATTTTCATTTCCTACATATGGCACTGCAATAAAAATTCCAGGATGCACTACCCTAAATAACATGACTTAAAGTTCTACCTTGTTCCTTTTCTTGTTGAACTTGATATAGTCCAACTTCGGAAACCTATAATAAATATTACTTCGCCAGCATATTTGTAAAGGAAACTTAGGGCTTTCCTTTGAATTGAATTCAAATAATTTAAGAAAACCCCAAACTTACTTCCTTTTTCATCATTGACATAAAATATTTTCACTTGTCTTTTCCCCTTGAACATTATTTATTTTTATGGCCTTTTTCTTAGTGCTCCTCCTAGAAAAATTGATTTTTAGCAAGTTCTGGTATTAAAGTAAAATTGTGAATTTTCAGGGTGGAGCATCGTATAGTTCATGTTTCCTCACAGCATTGCTATTCATGGGCAAGATTTGTACAGCTACAGAGAAGTGAGAAATTTTGTTGTAGGGACCACACATAGTCCTTGGAAGATTTGTAAGGGACACTCCACAAAGAAGGGTTCTTGTTACAATACAATGATCCCATTGAACTATCGACCACTTTTCTATCACTTTTATTAACAATGGTTATTTAAGGTTATCAGTTTGAAATTACAGAAAACAAATTCTTACACAGGTGTTCTTACGTTTCAACTTAATGTTGACACAGAGAAAACCATTTTCTGCCAAACGCGAACCATAAATTTAGTCTGTGCTCAGTTTCTATGAAGGTCTCTTGTTTAACCAGGATAAAAAAATTGATTATCTACAAAATATTAAATTTAAGTATTTGTTGGCCAACGTAAATCAGAACCAGTCTAAGCAATTTAAGTTTATAACTAGCAGAAGATAAATTATTTCAAGATGCTCACTTTCATAGGATAAAATATTTTATTAACAATAACATGTCAGATGCAAACAAGTTTACAAGCTCAAAACTCTGCTGTAACTCTGAAAGAAAGGATGGGAAGCTTTTCAGAGGCCTTATTTTTCTAACCTGGTGTCTTCTTTTGAATTCCACCTTAAATGGTGCCTTACTTCTTGTGGGGTCAGTGGTGCCTCTATCTCAGAATACAGGTAGGCCAAAGAAAATGCTCTCATCTATTTTTGAACATCCTGGGATCCTCAAAGTGAAAATTCTTATAAATAGTAAGAAATATATGAATAGAAGTCTGCTTGGAAATGATCCTATTTCAGTCAGAAAAAAAGATGCCTTCTGAGAGAAAAGATGACAAGTATGTGGATGATCACAAAATCCAATGGCTTACTTATAGCAGCAGGTACACTGCTTATACTTCATTGTGCTAGATTCACAGCTTGCAAAATTAGTAATACAAACAGAGTTTAAAACAAGTAGAAATTTCAAGCAGTGACGATATTCAGAACAAAAACTGTAACTCACCAAATTCAAATTACTGACTGACGTAGTAAGGAGTTTTCACCCAGGAAATAGACAAACATTTACTGATTTTTTATGATGTGTAAGGTTGTCCCTATACTAGGCATTCCATAAAAGCCTGAGGCATTTATTGGCAATCCCAACCAAAGAGCTCTTGATTCAATTTAGCCAAAGGAATGGAAAGAGATTAATTGTATACAGGTGGCTAGTAATGGGTTGGGTGTGGAGCTGGTTTCTGAGAATCTGGGATCCCACTGATTTGCTTACATAATTTTCTATGCCTCATTTACTCCA
This sequence comes from Symphalangus syndactylus, assembly GCF_028878055.3. Lineage (NCBI taxonomy): Eukaryota > Metazoa > Chordata > Mammalia > Primates > Hylobatidae > Symphalangus > Symphalangus syndactylus. The sequence goes on from NC_072426.2 coordinate 55,566,375, forward strand.
GGGTATTCCTGATCTATACAGCAGAGATAAATTCTTCATACAGTTTAGATTATAAAGAAAAGGAGTGCTATAGATTTATTTCAACACAGGATTGGTTTTCCCTGCATTTCCTGGAGGAGTAAAGCTCCTTGGGAGCATATCATGGCTATATTGTATAAATTTTTTCACAAAAGAACCTATCAATTTGTAATTTTTCAGTAAATATTAAAAACGATATAGCATAATAACTCTAGATATTTGGGGAATTGTTTTCACAAATTGAAATGTCAGTAGTATAACAGTTTAAATATCATAGCAAGCACCCAAACTAATAGTCAGAGACCTAGGTTCTCATCCCAGCTCTCCTACTTACAGCTCTGTGAATGTGGACAAGTCATAGACCCCTCAATCATGAATTTTTTTTTTTACTTATGAATCCTTAATTTCTGAGGTTTATTGTGAGAATCCAACAAACTGTATTCTTTTTTCATAGAAAAGTCCTGTAAGGTATTTTATCTGTCTTTATTGAACATGTATCTAAGATATGATAGTATTTTCACGTCTTAGTTAACATAATAAATATAACTTAATATAATGTTTATTGTATAGCACTCATTTCAATCCTTAATTCAATTCAATAAATCTTAATTTGAGTCATCCCTGTGGGTAAAGAATTCACAAGTGAGATATTTCCCTCTCCTCAAGGTACTTACCATTTTTTTTTTTTTTTTTTTTTTGAGGCAAGGTAGTGTTGTGATGCCCAGGCTGGCGTGCAGTGGCACTAACATGGCTCACTGCTGCCTCAACCTTCCGGGCTCAAGTGATCCACCCACCTCAGCTTCCCAAGTAGCTGGGGCTACAGCTGTGCCACAATGCCTGGCTAATTTTTTTTTTTTTTGTAGATATGGGGTCTCCCTATGTTCCCCAGGCTGGTCTCGATCTCCTGGGCTCAAGCAATCTTTCCACTTTGGGCTCCCAAAGTGCTGGGATTACAGGCATGAGCCACCTCACCCAGCATATGCTATTTGTAATCGAATGGAGGCAATACACCTAGATATAACCCCTCATTTATTCCACAAACGTTTGCTGAATTCTGCTAGGTTACAGGCACTGCCCTAGGCCCTTTGCTGCAAATAGGAAAAACCCTGTACCATGACTTCAAAGAACTTGTGTTCTCATAAAAAAGGCAAAGTTTTTTTTAAGCTGCAAATTATTCCTGTACAATATGCAAATGCTATACAGAAGTATGCACCACACAGTTTAAGTAAGGGTGGGAAGGAAGCAATGAAGAAGATGGTAAAAAGTACTAAAATACGATAACTAGAACAACTGACAAAAAGTCAGGATCAAATTTATGTTAAAAGTCTAACTGTGTGATCTTTTACAAGTTACTTTATTTCTCTATTAGCTTCTAGGTCTGTAAAATGGAAAAACAATTCTCATAGGACTTTTGTGAAGATTAAATGAGGCAAGTGTAGATAAAGCATTAGCATTATACCTGGCACATAATAAATGCTTAGAAGTTTCATTATTGCTAACATATATGGCACATCTATATCATCTCTGCTTGAGTACCTAATACAATGTTATTTAAACAGCAGATTATCTGCAAATTCTTAGAGTTCTATCTGGCCATTATTATGAACATTAATTTAAAGACGTTTATCATTATAACCATCTATTCCAACAATATAATATTGAAGATGTAGTTTTTATTTACTAAATTAATACTAACCACCTGCTTATTGGTCCTTTCCTTTTTCTTCTAAAAGCAGAATGTAGACAATAAATAAATTAGAAACCAAATGTATGCATCCACGGTAAATCAGTTGATTGCTTTGATTAATGGAATTTGACTTAAACCAGATCAATTGATCTATGATAATCACTGTATATTTTTATTAGAAAAAGTACACATGTACTTTTTGGAACTTTCCATCATAATTAGCTTAGGAAAAAGTTATTTCGATTTTCTAGAGCCTTGGGAGATAATTGAGGGACTCTATTTGTACAACAACAAAAAAAGGAGGATTTGGAGAAATCATTTGGCTAAAGTGAGGGGTGGGATTCCATTGAAGAAGAAATGACGTACAAGTTCTTCTATTAAAAACTAAAAGACAGCTCTTCACTTTACTTGGGAAAATGTAGCAAAACTTTTTTTTATTTTTTTCTAAATAAATAGTCAAAATGAGATTAGAAGCCTTATGGTTTTAAAACTTTGAGAGGCTATATGATTTTCTTATAGGATACTCGGAATTCTTTACGTTGATATAAATTTAGAGATACATACAACTCAGTTACTCATGCAAACTTAAAAACATTCCATTTGAAAAGACCCAAAGAATTGGCCAGTTCCTTATTCTTATGGCAAATGAAAAGTAGCCACTAAACTGGCTTTATTACTTTGATTATTATTTGCTTCTGCTCTTCCACTTCCTCTTCTTTCTCCTCTTCCTTTCTCTTTCTTTCCCTCCATCCTTTCCTCTTTCCCATTTACCTTTCTTTCCTCCATCCTTCCTACCTCCTTTTTTCCTTTATCTCTTTCTATACATCTTCCTTTCTTTTTCTTTTTTTTTCTTTATGTGGCCAAGGACCAGGTACTTTCCTAAATGCTGGCAAAGAAACAGTGAATTAAATAGATACAGTTCCTTCCTCACAGAGCTCACAAACTTCTATGGAAAACTGTTAACTAAACAAGTGTGTCTATTACAAGATTATAAGTACTATAATCAAGCAAGTATGAGACAAAAGTACATGACTGTGGATTGTGGCTTAGTTCATGAACAAGCAACAATTTATTACCCAAGGCTTCTGAAGCTGCTTTACATCTTACCACATATGTATTTATATATTAGTATATAAATACAAAAATACAACATAATCAAACTTTGTCTCACAGTATCCCAAGATAACTAGGTTTAAGCATTTTGATTCACTCTAATAAACAGGCTAACCTCCTTCACCAGGCATTTATAAAATAAAGGAGTAAATAAAAGAGGGTTAAAGAAAAAGCATCTTTTTGTATCTGCGTGGGGATGGCCTGAGATTTTCGGTAATGTCTAATCTTTCTACAAAAATGTCACTGCAAATATGTGGGTGCCACTGGAACTGGTCTGGAATTTCAAGTCTCAAAGTATTAGTTATGACCTCATAAAACCTATGCCATCTGGTTTTTTTTTTCCTTGCATGGAGAAGTTTTAATATAGAAGTTTTAGTATAGAAGGACTTATTTTAAATTTATTTCTTCCCACACAAATTTATACGCAGGTTGGCAAGCTTTCTCAAAGATCAACATTTCTGACTTCATCTAAGTGTTTTTTCCTTCAGTGTAATCACAGATGACTGTTTTCCGAATGCTTTTTATAAGTTTTGATTCTGACCAATTAGCTAATAAACCCCTACATGGACTGATTAGTTCTGTACAAACAAACCTCTTGCCATAAAATATCAACACTTCTTAAAGGGCAATATGTGAACTGTTACCGTCCAGTTCTAATTTATTGTGCCTACTTGCCTTCTTGGAGAATGGCAGCAGGCCAGGCAGGAATATCTAGGCTTGTTTGAAAGCTCCTTCTGGGTTGCCTAGCAAACCTCCTGTGATGGGAGCCAAGCAGCCTGGCCTCTGCAGATCCTGAGTACCCTGCAGACAACCTCTTCCTCCCAGGATGGAGTTCAAGAAGTATTCACAAATGTACATATTTAATACATTTGCATTATAAAGGCAAAGCTTAATCTGTGTAGATCAACACAGTTTCCCGACCAATTTCTGTATAATGCCAGTACAACATATACAGGCAGAATGCATTTTTCCAAAGTTGATAGCACAGGTAAATTTTATAAAAATTCAAATGATATCTATCTATCTATCTATCTATCTATCTATCTATCTATCTATCATCTATCTATCTATATCTATCTATCATCTATCTATCTATCTATCTATCATCTATCTATCTATCTCATTGTTTAATAACAATTACTAGGTAGCAGCACAGCCTTTGCAAACTCTGTAGTCAGGACATTAAATATGCAACACTCTCCAAAGTTTTGAAACTCAAGCACATACCTCTTTCTCTCTCTTTCTTACATGCAATTTCAAGAAAGCCCTGGGAAACGGCATGGTAATGGAAGAAATACTTGTCTGAGAGTCAGATGACTTGTGCTTTAGACTCGGCTCAGATACCACCCAGTTGTATAGCCTTTAATGATTCACTTTACTTTTCTGGGCCTCAGTTTCCTCATCTGTCAAAGTACAGGACTGGTCAAGGTCATCTTTAGGGCCCTTTCTGATCCTAACATTACGTCTTACCAATAATAAAAAATAAAGAGAATTCAGCAGCTACGGTGAATGAAGGAAATGAAGAGTGAATACCTGAATAATGTCAAATTATGGATTTTTTTTAATGCAGAAACTATCCATGGCAGGAATTTCAGCTTGCCTCTCTGCCCAGAACCTGCTAGGATCCAGGCAAAGCTGTGCGTGTTGGGCAAACTAGCAAGACAGACTAAGACAGTTAACTTGCATGAAAGTTTTGGGTGTTGCTTGAAAAGAAAAAAGGAGAGGGAGAAGAGTCCAGAAGAAGAGTGAAGGTGATACAGGAAGACAGCTCAGTATCTCCCTGAGTTTGCCTCTAAGCAATAGATTTCAATTGATGAACAGGGGTGAACTACGCAGGGACCAACAGAGGGTAAATCAATGCTGCTTCAGTATCCTGTTAACCAAGTGGCATCCCGCATAGAGCAGAAGCATTCTCATTCCCTATGGATAAAAGGTCTGGCGGAAGGGGATCTGCTGGTGTACTATGGGGATTTGACAAACTTAAGGGAGCCAGATAACAGCACCCTGCTCCTCTAGAGAAAAGCCTATTTGACTATAATAATCATAATCTACATTTATTACATTTTATAACTTACAGCATTTTCAGTTTTTGTTTCATTACACCATTTAACAAGGTGCCTCTTTTAACTGATCATATTCTTTTCTTTGCTTTAACTGATAGAAAGTTCAGAGACCAAACTGTAACCCGGCTCTCAGGGTTGCTGTGTTTTTGTATAGATTTGTACCACACAACTCCAGGAAGTGCTATATATTACCTTTTAATTATGTGCCATTACCATTTAACCATGGCAGAAAGAATATTTAATCACCTTTATTATTCTTTTCCTTACCTCTAACTGATCATCAAAACCTTTCTACTGCATTACCTAAACATTTCTTAACAATGTCCTATTTACCTCAGCCCAGTCCAGCTGCATAATTCACATCTTTATATTCCACTGTTGAAATAGCTTCTCAGCAGCTCCATACATATATAAAAAGTATTTTTCCTCTCTCACCAGGATTCAAGAATTATGTGAAAAAAATTCATTTTTACTAATGCTTTGAATAGCTCCCTATCACCTACTCACAGGAGGAAGAGTTGTATCATTGCTTGCAATAGCCTTCCTAATCTGGCCTCTGCCTGCCTCTCCAGCACACCTCCTATAATCCCCAGTCGCGTTCTCCATTCACATAGGAGTGCTTACATTTCTGCAAACACTCCATGCTACACCTTTGTCACTGCAAATTGGCATGCTCCGTCTCCTGCAACCATATTTCTCCTACTCATCTGCCTGGTGGATAATATACTGCCCTCCCACCGACTACTGTGCACATTTTGGAGGCAGGATCCATGTCTAATTTATCTTTGTTTGCCCAGTACCTAGCAAAAATCATGGTACTTCTTAGATGTTTATTTTAAATATCTGGAAATTCTGAAATGTCAAGGTTGGGGAATTGTCACACTGAGATTTCAGAGCACCAACTCTATACTGGGCTATCTGTAATTGTTACCCAAACTCACCGAGCAGAATTATAATTGCACACCCCACCCATAAGTTTGTGCAGGAAGGCATACATCACTTGTTTATCCTTAAAATAGTTCCCATTTCCTTTTCTTAAAAATATACTGGGGACAGAATTAAACTGACCCATTGATTTTAATAATTGAATACAACTACTTCAGGAATCCTATTAGGATTAGATTTTAATAAGTCTAAAGGTAATGAATGTTGTTCTGGGAAAGCTGCAGAGCTCCAGATATCTAGGCCTCTGTCCTTACAGACCAGTCTTGAAGGACAAGGGGGAAAAATGACAAAGATCACAAACTCGGCAGACCTGGGGCTTGTACTAAGATGGAGAGCCTGAGACATAGGTGATGATAATAAACTATGACCAGAAAAACATGCAACTGGAGTGGGATTTGGAGATAGGGAAAAAAATGACAATGTGTTACTTCCAAGTCAGCTGGGCTTTTGAGGCCAACAGCCATCTGGTTTAAAACTGGCATATTACTGGCTGATGAGTCTACATAGCAAATCACATCTGAAGGGCTTCACATGTTAGTCAGTCCAGGTAATAAAATTATATTTTCTTGGGTTCTCTTATGTTAGGGATATGTGCCATCCTCATGTGTCCCTAAAACACATTTTTTGAATAACCATGGCACTGAAATGATCACATTCTTAAAACTTCGGTGCCCTCCACCAAAATAATTAAACTGAAAACACAGATTCTAGCAAAGTGCTACATCTTGCCCCACAATGAAATTGACGGTGCATTTCTGTGCACATCCCATGCAAGGAAAACAAGCCTATCTTTCATTCCAAGAATTTAGTGGTTTCTGTACTGAAGCTATGGAGGTGATGTGATAGATTTTATGTGCCTAGGGCAAAATATGTAGAATAATTTTTTATAAACCAGTAGTATGTTAGCTATTCAACTCAAATGCACACTATTTGGGCTTTTGCAACTGAGAGACTGACAGAAATAGAATTAAAGAGGAGTTGCTTCATTGCCTATAGAGTGGCCTAAAGAAAAATCTTCCTTTAAAATAGCAGATATATCAGCAGGATAGATTGTCCAATTTCCAAATACTGAACTTTGCCTGGTCAGAGAAGACAGTTGGAAAGAAAATTTCTCCATATCATTTTGGAGATTCTACAGCCCTCTAGCATGTCCACATAGGAAGTGTGCCATATATCTCAGGATAGGGCCAAAGGCCAAGTGCCTGTCAAGTGTCTGAAAAGATGGGCATATGTGGGCAGAGGTAGGAGAGGAAATGCCAGCATCCATGACCATCCAACCACACTGACCAAGAGCCTGGCCTTCTTTGCTCTGAGTCCCCTAGTAACTTCTGTGTTGCCAATGCACAGAATGCATGTTTGGGGAAATATTTCCACCCTCTTAAGAGCCACATTATTACTCAGAATGCTCATAATTTTGTTCATCTCTAATGATAGCAACTAAAAGGCAATGGCCAACAGCAAATTCAAGTTTCTGTATTTTGCATTTAAAATATACTGTTAACATTTGACCCTTCCCTGCCGATTGTAGATTCCCATGTTCAGGAAAAATGGGCAAAGGATTTCGCCAGACATGTACAGTCCTGGAGTAAGGATATACCTGTAACATAAGAGATTGCTTTTTGATATGTCTGTAACTTTGTATTGACTTGCTGGTCTTTAATCTGATGGGGAATGCTATACACCCACACGTAGCACTTGGGTACTGCCTTTCACATTTAAATCCTTGATTTACTGACAGATGTGTAAATCTGATGTATCTAGACAGCTCCTGTCAACTACATATGTACTGAAACACAAATTACATAAAAGTCCAAATTATTCCAGCTGAGATCATCATTAATTGAAACTTAGAATAACAATTCATTCAAGACTTTCTTAAAAAACATGTTGCCACATGAACTCAGTTTTTTTTCTGAGTACAGTCTATTGAGGTGTCTGTCCTTTCCTCATGCAAGAATTTTTCCATAAGGAGAGGTTCTGGAAGCTGAGAAGGAGCTTCAATATAGGGGTAGCACAAAGGCTACAGCAATGTTAACAGCCAATATCTCTCCCAAGTAGATCTGCATTCTGCAGGCATTTTCTCAGCTGGACTCAACAGCCAGGATCTATATTCTAGAAGAGATGATACAGGTTAGCTAATATCTTGTTTGTATTTCAAACTAGGAAGCAAACTCAAAGTTCAGTATTTGGGTTCTTAAACTATATGTTACTTGTGCAATATGGCAGAAACACCAATTTTCTATTATTATTTTTTAACTTATTTTGGGTTCAGGTGTACATGTGCAGGTTTGTTATATAGGAAAATTGCGTGTCATGGAGGTTTGGTGTACAGATTATTTCATCGCCCAGGTAATAAGCATAGTACCTGATAGGTAGTTTTTCGATTCTCTCTCTCCTCCCCAGTCCATCCTCAAATAGGCCCTGGTGTCTGTTGTTTCCTTCTTTGTGTTCATGTGTACTCATTGTTTAGCTCCCACTTATAAGTGGGAACATATGATATTTGGTTTTCTGTTCCTGCATGAGTTTGCTTAGGATTATGGCTTCCAGCTCCATCCATGTGGCTGAAAAGGTCATGATCTTGTTCTTTTTTATGGCTACACGGTATTCCATGGTGTGTATGTACCACATTTTCTTTATCCAATCTACTGTTGATGGGCATTTAGGTTGATTCCATGACTTTGCCAGGAAACACCAATTTTCGGAAGCTGCCATCATGTTGTGTGTATGGCAGAGAATATTTTGTTTTCCAAAATATATGCAAGAAACCACAGTTCCTTTAATAGATATCCATGGAATTCATTATCTTATTTTAAAGATTTACTTTGTCCTATAAGTACAGATGTATAACTAAAGATATATTTACAGATAAGTCCAGCTAGTCCAAATATGGCTAAACTATACTATATGCATGATACTTTAATAAAAAGATTTTATTTTTTAACAGACTGGAGCTGAATATCTGTCTGGGATCTCTAAATGTAATGTGAAAAATACCAGACACTTTTTCCTGGAGTTTAAAATTTAAGACAACACTAAGTCTTTCTACCCTATTATAATAAAAGCCTTATATTCACAACTAACAGAAATCAGAAAATGCCAGTTGATTTTCTAAAAAGGCTGTTACCTTAACCCTCTTTGGTTACATGAACAAAGATGATATGTGTCTCTTTTTATAAACATGTAGGTTCCAGTAGAATATATAAGTAGAAAATACCTACATCGTGTGAATATGCAGGTAGAAAAGAGGGTTCAAAAAAAGAGTGGAGAGCAAAACCTATTTGACTACAACATCAAGCTAGTAAGTGAACTATTAGAGTTTCCTCAGGGAATTATTTAGAAGGATAAAGTAAGGAGCACCACAAATACAACATTTTACTTCCAAAAGGAATCATCTACCTGTATGTCTTATATTTTTATAATACATATTCTTATATTACAGAAAGCCAACTTTTTTCTTTCTGTAAACCTGAAGGATTTCTTGAGGGAAAGAAATAACCCTATCATGCAGACATACATCTACTTTAGACAACACCTGATTAGAATCCGATAATTTAAAAAGGTAACAGAAACAACTCCAGAGTAACAAATCTACACATGGTTCACTGGAATTACTCAATGGCTAAAAAATTACACTCAAGTACAAGGAGGCATTTTTTATGCAAGCTTGCCTTTGACATTCACTCCCTCTTCATTTATTTAACCATTTATAAGCCCATGCTAGTCACTAAGGATATAAAGATGAACAGGATACAGTCCCAACCCTCAAGGTACTCCCAGTAATGAGGAAAACCGTCCTATAAAAAGATAATTGTGAAACAATGTGTTGACAAAGATATGCACAGAGTATTACAAAAACACTGAGATGAGGTAATTAATTTAGAGCCAAGACTGGCTATCTGGAGAGGTGACAAAAGTTAATCAAGTGGAAGAGGGAGAGGACTGCATATTGAGGGAGAAGCAAGAGTGAAAACAAGATGTCAAAAAAGAGTATGTGTGTGTGTGTGTGTGTGTGTGTGCATATGAAAAGTAACTATAAGCAATTTGATGTTGTAGGAATTTAAAGCTTAAGTGGCAATAGAAAGATAAGGCAGAGAATTAGACAAGACATCATTAATAAAGGATCTATTTTTCCAAATTAAAGAGCTTTGGCTTTGCTGTGGAGGGATTGGGGAAGCATCGAAGGGTTTTTTTATTATTATTATTTTATTTTAGAGATGGAGTCTTACTATGTTGCCCAGGCTGGGCTCAAAGTCCTGGTCTTAAGTGATTTTCCCACCTCAGCCTCCCAAGTAGATGAAATTATAGGCACAAACCACTGTGTGTAGCTTCCAAAGGATTTTAATCAAGATAGTGGCATGGGCAGATAGATGTCCTAGATACGTCAGCCTGGCTGTTGTGTAGAAGATGGGTTTGAAGGCAAGATCCAGACTAAAGATATAGATGGTATCATGAATATAATGATGGTAGTAGTACTTATGAGAATGAAACAATCTCTAAGGGATAGCATGTAGAGTGAGAAGACAGTGGACTGACCATGAAACCCTACAGAATACCAACATTTAAGGACTAGGTAAAGAACTCAGGTTAGGCCAGGTGTGGTGGCTCACACTTGTGGTATCAGCATTTTGGGAGGCCAAGGTGGGAGGATATGTTGAGGCCAGGAGTTCAAGACCAGCCTGGACAACATAGCGAGACTCTGTCTCTACAAAATAAAAGTAAAAAATAGCAATGCCTGGTGATGCGTGATTTTAGTCCCAGCTACTAGGGAAGCTGAGGAGGGCAGATCACTTGATTCCAGATCCCAGGAGTCTGACATCACAGTGAGCTATGATGGCACCATTGCACTCAAGCCTAGGTGACAGAGCTAGACCCTCTCTCTAACAATCAAAAAAAAAAAAAAGAAAAGAACTCAGGTGGATCTTGATAACAATCTTCCCCAGCCAGACATCATTCTTGATTAGGCAAGTTTGCCCACCTACTGCCTGGTTATTATATGATTGGTGTCCAAAAAAATATGGTTTCATATGTGTACTGTGAAAATATTTATTTGTTTTAAGATTTATTTTAACCTCAGCAAAATTGTTCCAATATGCAATTTTAATAAATCTGGGGTATGGAATACATATTTCTTACATTACACTCAAACTACAAAGAGTTCTTTTGATGGTTAAATTACTTTACAGTTTAGAGAAAGACAGAAAATTATTGCCTTTCCTCTGTTCCATGGTGGATTATTTTGTTCTTAGAGTTCTCTCCCAGACAGAACAAGTATCTGGTGCTGTGCCTACTGTGGGTGCCAAGTGTTCTTGTATTTACTGTAATACGTGCACAGTCGAATCACTTACATAAAAGTTGTTTTTTATGACATGAGTGATCTCACCCACTCCAATGACTTCAACCACCAGCTGTACACAGATGAATTCTAGTCTTTCCCTTTTCCTGAGCTCTAAGTTCTTATGTAAAATTGCTTACTAGGCACCCTGGCTATCCTTCAGCAAACTCACTCTACAAATACATAAAAGTGAACTCCTTATCTTTCTTATATACCTATTCCTTCTCCTATAGTCACTGTTTTCACAAATGACTCTAAAATCTGCTCAAATACCCAAGTCATCCCAGATTCATCTTTCTCCTTCATTGCCTCCCACAACTCTTCAACCACCTTATCCTACAGGATCCAGTTATTTTGCATCAATGGTATCTATCTCCTCTTCTCTACCACTAATTCCTGCCACCTATACTAAAACGATAATTTTATAACTGCTCTCCCAGCTTTCAGTCTCTCATCCATCCAATAATTTCTCCATCAGTTGTCATATTATTCCCATGATTTAAATATCTGTGGTGGATTCCCGTTGTCATTATCAAACTGCAGCTTCTTAGCAGGGATCACAAGTCCCTGAATGAAGAGGCTCCTGCCTAACTCTCCACTACATCTTGTTTGCTGCATAGTGAGCCTCTGGTTGTGGCCAACTCCGGTACTCAGTCTCTTAACAGATCATGCTGGTTTGTGCCTTAAGGCTGTTGCCTCGAACACTTTCGGTGATCCTCTCCTCCATCCTGACAGACAGCTTCTCATATTTCGAGCTATATATTCCACCTTCTAGAAAACTTTCTGATCCCTCTCCATCCTCTTTTGTGCCTCCACTGTCCCCTATACCATCTTCTACAATAACACTTGCAAAATCATATTACACTAATTGGGTCACATATTTGACTCCCTCTATAATATGTAAGCTTTTTGAAGAGAAGAACTTTATAATATTCATCCTAGCATCGCTAGAGCCCAGTTTGATTTATGGTAGTCCCTTAACTGATGTTTATTGGCATCAAAACAGTTTTAAAAGTTGATACCCAGATGAATAAATTTTTATTTTTTCATTCAATTACTTTGGTATGCAAAAAGTAGCCAAATTATGAGAGGGGAGTATGGCTAAGTACAGTGACTACAAAGAGGTTTCAGCTGAAAGTCCAACTCTCATCAATTCCAAATGACTGACAAGGAAACAAGCTTGAGAGACAGGGAGGCTCAATCCAGGCTCAGAAGAATGAGCGCAGTGATCGACTAGCACTTCCTGTCATATTAATGCCTAATTTGCTCTCCCTCACATTATGTAAGTATTCAATAAGCAAGCCTTTTTGATTAAATATTCAATGAGTATTTTTGAATACTTGTGCACATGAGTGAGTCAGTGTCTGTATTCAAAGCATATATTCATTAGGGACACCATGCTAAAAATGGCAAAGAACCTTTCTGCTGGTGCTGCCATAGAATTTTTCAAATGTATATTTAGTTTTATAATAGTCTTAATTTTAGCTTATTCTGTCTGGTTGGTACAATTAACAATATTTTAAAAAACATTTTAAAACTTTTTAATCTGTATTTTGATGGACTTGGTAATCTAAAATAGTCATTGCATTACCTTCAAAATACTTGATGAAGAATTAAATTATTACTACCTAATATAATTGTGTATGTCATGTCTTCTGGCAAACTAGCATTATTGAGTTTGAAAGGCAAATGAAAATCTTATTCCAATGTTTGGACTAAGTTGTTTTTAAGGAACAACTTACTTTATCTGCAAAGTAGATTTAAGTAAATGCAATCTGTAAAATTTTCTTTTAGAAACTACTCTCTTGTTCCACATCATCAAATTAGAATGTTTCATTATAATTTTATCTGAACTCTATATGCTCTAGTGCTGCTCTGCAAATGAGTCAGAGGAGAACTATTCCCAGTTTGCAGCCAATTCTCTAGAGAAGCAAAGGAAAAAAGAAACAACTGCCTTTTAAGGAACTCAAACCTGTTTCTAGTGATAAACCCCTTTCCATTTCTATTTGAACATAGTCTCAACAACCAACGAACAGAATACTAGGAAATAATGTGTAAAATACATTACCTATTGGATGAACCACTTAGCCAAACACATCTGTAGGTTTGTTGAATGTTTTTCATATACCATAATCTATTACATATAAACAAATTATATAAATATACACACCTGGGTACATGTGAAATGATAAAATAAAAGAACTTTTTTCAGCAAACATTAAGACATCTGGTTTCAGTTTGGAATTATATGTTGGCAAACATTGTTTAAAAAAATAACTTTCAGTTTCTAGAGAATTTTTATAATGTGGAATTTGTATGGCAAAGAATTTGTACAAAAAGCTGAATGGGAAGGATTGCTAAAGGTAAGCTCATGCAGCAGGCACTCTTCACTTAATTTCTCTTCTACCTAACTCAACAATTTGATGGGAAAACTGCCAGTTCAGTTCGTACTTCCAACTTTTCTGTTCTTTGAATTTAGAAAGTGACAGAATGTAAAAATTTAGTATATAGGGCCTGCCAGTATATATTTAGCTATTTTTCAAATAATTTGCAATCATGTTATTCTCCTTACATTATACCAAAGTATTTCTATCACAAATCTTTTTTATCATTGTCTCAGAATGGACTAGAGAAATGACTCATGGCATAATAAAAAACCTCTTTTCAAAAGCATAAGTGATGATGCCTATTTAGTAACACAAAATCATTCTTACAGATTGAAATATTGTATTAGCATTGCTGCCTGGAAGTCACATATAATAAGGGACAAACATATTCATATATGCACATGTATTTACATAGCATGAAACCACGTTTTGGTTTTGACTAAATTGTTTCTATTTCTAACAGCAAAGCTACAGCTGAAGAATTCAAAAGTTAAAAAGCTAGATTTTCGTCTATTAAATCACAAAACTCTAACACTATTATTCTTTCAAGAGATTACCATGGTTGAATTCTCTGAATTTAAGGTGAGGTTTTTTTTGTTTGTTTCTTTTTTGTTTCTGTCTTTGTTTTTTTGTTTGTTGGTTGGTTTTTTGTTCGAGATGGAGTTTCACTCTTTTTTTTTTTTTTTTTTTTTGAGATGGAGTCTCACTCTGTCACCCAGGCTGGAGTGCAGTGGCGTGATCTCGGCTCACTGCAAGCTCCGCCTCCCGGGTTCAAGTGATTCTCCTGTCTCAGCCTCCCGAGTAGCTGGGATTGCAGGTGCTCACCACCACACCCAGCTAATTTTTTGTATTTTTAGTACAGACGGGGTTTCATCATGTTGGCCAGGCTGGTCTCGAACTACTGACATCAGGTGATCCACCCTCCTTGGCCTCCCAAAGTGTTGGAATTTCAGGCATGAGCCACTGTGCCTGGCCTGTTTGTTTTTTGATCAAATGACTTTACATCTCCAAGATGATTAAAACAAATTTTTTGAAAACAGCAGAAAGGTGGGGCATGGTGGCTCAGGCTTATAATCCCAACACTGAGAGGCTGAGTGAGGCAAGAGGATTACTTGTGGCGAGGGGCTGGAGATCAGCCTGGACAACAGAGCAAGACTCCATCTCTATGAAAAATAAAAAAAATTAGCCAGGCATGGTGGCATGCATCTTTGTAGTCCTTGCTACTTAAGAGGCTGAAGTGGAAGGATTACTTGAACTAAGGAGTTCAAGGCTGCAGTGAGCTATGACTGCATCACTGCACTCCAGCCTGGGGGACAGAGTAAGACCCTGTTTCTAGAAAAAAAAAAAAAAAAAAGAAAAAGAAAAAAAAAGAGGAAGAGGAAGAAGAAAAAGAAAGCAGAAATGCTCTGAAACTTCAAAAACAGCATTATATCTAAGAATAAAAAGTTTATTATAAAAATGTATGGTAAAACATTTTGAAAAAAGTATTTTAAAATAATAATTTTAAAATGCAAGATCTAATAGTAAGTAATAGGTTTATATTTCTTAGACTTGGAGTAGTAAAAGATTTCTCTAACAAAACCCGAAACCATTAACTATAAAAGAAAAAAAATAGGCCAGGCTCTGTGACCCACCCCGTAGTCCCAGCACTTTGGGAGGCTGAGGGGGGTGGATCACTTGAGCCCAGGAGGTCGAGACCAACCCGGCCAACATGCTGAAACCCCATTCCTACAAAAAATACAAAAATTAGCTGGGTGTGGTGGCGCGTGCCTTTATTCCCAGCTACTCAGGAGACTGAGGTGAGAAGATCACTTGAGCCCCCCAGGTTGAGGCTGCAGTGAGCTAAGATTGTACCACTGCACTCCAGCCTGGATGACAGAGCAAGATTCTGTCTCAAAAAAAAAACAAACCCAAAAAACCCTAAGTTTGACATATTGAAATTGTCATTCATCAAAAGAAACTTTAAATAACATGAAAATATGGGTTATAATATAGAAAGGTCATTCACCATATATACAATGAACTAAGCGTAATATGAAAATGTACTAATCAATAAGAACACAAACAATTTAATATAAAAATGTTCTAAAGAACATACAGCCAATAAATGTATGAAGAGATATTTAATTTACTTGGTAGTCATGGAAATAGAAATCAAGACCACAATGAGGTACTGTTTTATATCCAGCAAAATGGCAAAAAATAATTTAAAAAAAAGTCTAATAAAATGAAATGTTAAGAAGTTGTAGAGCCACAGGATGCCTTTTACGTTGTTGGTGGAAATGTAAAATCATGCATCAACTTGAACAAGAGTTTGGCATTTTCTCCTAAGCATGATCATTTACAAACCTATGACCCAGCAATTCCATTCCTGGGTATACAACTGAAAGAAGTCTTCGCCCATGTACCACAGGAAACATGTTCTAGTAACACATATTCACAATAGCAAAAACCTGGAGCAACCCAGATGCCCATCAACAAGAGAATGGTGAGAGAACTGTGGGATATTCACACAATGAAATATTATACATTAGAAAAAATAAATTAACCAGAGTTACAGCCATATGGATAAATCCTAGTGGTAATATCTTAAGTGGAAAAACAAGTCCTGAAGATTACATACAGCATGGTGCCCTTTTAAAAAAGCTAAAACCAACTAAAATAAAAATATCTACTTCCTAGGAATGTGTAAATATTCAATAAAACTATATAAAAAGAAAGTTAAGTAATGGAATAGAATTCAGAATGACAGTTACCTCAGGTGGGGAGAGGCAGGGTGATAATATTGGGGTTGAGGTCCTTAATGTCAAACATCAGGTATTATCTTAGTTTTTGTTTGGGGAGTTGGTATTACATATGTGTTTATATTATTAGAAATAATTTAAGAAGTGTGCTATGAACTAAGAATTATAATTTTTCAGCTCTGTATTCCTGTTATCCAAAGTAAAATTTAAAAATAAATTTAAATAACTAAAAATTTGTGATCCATGGCGCAAATGCTTTAGAAGGCTTTCAGACAATGACCTTATTCATTGATTTTTCTGGTTTTTTTGTAGAACTTTTTTGCATCTAGTATTTTTCATTACATAATAAATACTTCCAAATATCAAAATGAAGTATATGGAACATAAACATATTAAGCACAAAGTTCCAGTGGATTCTAATCCTTTCCAACTCCACTAGTTTTGCTACAAGAGTAACTACCCTGTCTTACTCAGTCTTTCTCCCTCTCCTACCAATATTCTAAGAAACACTTTCCTGGGCCATCTTTTCCCTCAAGTAGGTGCCATCTTCACTCTTCCTGTTTCCTCACCAATTACATTTTATTTGCTGTCTCTCCTTTACTGCCAAACTTTAAATATAATTATCTAGACTCTATGTCTCCACTTGCTCTCTTCTAATTCTCATTTCTCAGCCAACTATTATGTGGCTTCCATCCCTATCATTTTATTGGGAAATATCACAAAAAACCCTTCTAGATATCAAATGTGTGACCTTCTTACCAACCTCTTCACTGAACCCACAATATCTGTCACTAATAACTAATTCCTTGAAATACTCTCCTTTTTAAACTTACCAGAAATACTTATCCTCTTTCTATCTTTCTAGTGACTTCTTTTAACTTTTATCCATTGACTCCTCTTTCTCTGTCTATACTTTAATAATTTGTCTTCTCCAATTTTCTGTACATACTCTGTTCTCTTGGCTTCTTGCTTCGTGTATTTCAGCTATTATCCCTAGATTTCCTCTAGCCCTGGCCATTCTCCTGAGCCCAGACTGACACTCTTAATTCTGCATTAAACAGCTCCTTCTGTATGCTCTATAGATAACTTAAATTCAATTTATTTAAAGTTAAATTTATTTTCTTTTTCTATAATTGCTCATCATCCTCTAACACAATCTCTCAGTAAATCCAACATCCATCCCTTTGTCATCCAAGATGAAACAATCAAATTACTGTCCACTCCTCTCCTGACCCCACCATCCTATCCTATATCCTTCTAATTTGTCTGTGTTTCTTTCTTTTCTGCCCTGGTGCTATGGGCGTGATCTAGAGTCCTATTATTTCTCACATGGCGTATGGTAATCACCATTCTCCAAGCTCCACCCTTTGATCCATTTCCACACTGCCATCAGTCATCTATCCAAGTACGCATCAGATGATGTCATCTCCCTGTTTAGAAATCTTTAATAAGAATTTGGGAGAAACAATTTTTAATGAATAAGATGATGCATTTGAAAGGAAGAAGACAGAGACTTTTAAACATGGTTCTTTGAGTTAATAAACTCAGAAGTTGTAAAAGTATCTTTTAACCCTTTCCATGATGGTGAGGTAGCAAGATCTTCATTATGGCTATTCTCACAATGTTTTCCTTCCACCCTGACACAAAGACCTCACACAAACTATGGAAAATGAGTGTAGAGCTTTGAATGTTATTACAGGAACATACCAATGAGTTTTTATCCTGCACACACAAAAAAACAGAACAATAAATGAAAGAAGGCTCAAGACCGGCATTTTGAATTCTAGCTATTTGAATTCTGTTTTATACATAATTCACTGACCTTTCTCACAATACTGAAACTGAAACTATAGCACCAGAACTGAAACATTCTTGAAAGAGTCTAGTCTCTGCAGACTTCTTGCCATTCATTGACATGCCATGATCTTGCAAGCCTTCTGTGTCATTGCTCCAGGTACTCCCTAGGTCTGGAAGTTCTCTGTCCAATTCAGACATCAGGGTCTAGTTTGAATGTTAACACTTCTCTTTATTGGTCCCTGATGATGTTATGCAGAATTAATTTTTTCATGATTTGTTTTTCATAATATAGTATATTAATATATTCCTCTCTTTAAAGCCTTGTCATCTTGTAGAATAGTTATAAATCTGCCTTTTCCATGAAAATTTCTTAAGAGCAAGAATAATGTTTTATTCACCCTAGAACCTAGCATAGTACTGTTGCACAAAGCAAACAGCAAGTATATGCTTACTGTATTAAAATGAATATCAAAAGCTAATGGTAACAATTAGTTGGAATCCATAAACCTGGGAAGTATGGTTGATTTTGCCTTGAAATAACTCTTCTAATGGTCATAGACCCAACTTGGAAAATTACATGAAAAAATAATTCTTACAATGAAGTTGAAGCTACAAACAAAAATAATAACCATGTGTTTAGCTAAGCGTTTTTCTATTAATTATGCTGAGATTGTTTTATAACTGCTGAGTCTCAACGTTAATTATACTGAGCTTGCCCAACTAAAACCCTAAAGTCCTATTTTTTTCTGAACTACTATCTAGTTGGTACTACCTTAAAAAATAATTCTTTAAATTAAATGTGGATTTTGCATGTACTGTTCTAGCTAGGGCTTTCAGGTAGATAAGTTCCATTTGAAGGATAATTAGAGGAAAAGAATGATTAGAATTTATAGAAAAGTCTTTATTTGAACAGCTGTCATAGAAGAAGGAGTAGACAGTCAAGTTTTTACTAAAGGCAGAACATAAATCCATAAGAACTTATAAGGAGGAAGATTTTACCTAAATTTTTAAACAATTATTTCCTTTTGGCCAGGCACCGTGGCTCATGCCTGTATTCCCCGCACTTTAGGAGGCTGAAACATGTGGATTACTTGAGTCCAGGAGTTTGAGACCAGCCTGCGCAATATGGTGAAACCCTGTGTCTACTAAAAATACAAAAATTAGCTGGGCCTGGTGGCATGGACCTGTAGTCCCAGCTACTGGGGAGGCTGAAATGGGAGGATCACTCGAGCCCAGGAATTTGAGGTGCAGTGAGCCATAGTCACTCTACTGCACTCCAGCCTGGGCAACCAGAGTGAGATCCTGCCTCTAACAAACGAACAAATTTCTTTGTTTAATGATGACCAACAATTAATTCTTCAGATTTCATTGGATCTTGTGATCAGAACTAATTTTTTAAAGGCTAGTGGCTTATTTATCAGTGATGTTGTAAAAAGAAGTCCTCTATCTAGAGGCAGGTTATATCAAAAGAGATATCTCTTTCAAATTCTAAGATTTTACGAGCCCATTAATGCTTTCCATAATTTTCACTCATTGGCATTCTTCAATCAATCTTATTTTGCACCTAGACTTGATTCTGTCAGTTAGCTTAACCTGTCATTCATCTCTGTGCCTTTAGGGAAATTTTTTTTCACTATGTAAGTCTGTGTGTTCATTGTATTTAGCTCTATTATGGGATTGGAGGCGGGGGGAGTTGCTGAATGAAAATGGCACTTGTAAACAAAATAATTTTTGGTTCATGTCTCATCTCAACTCCTAGAATTAATGATCTAAAGAGCTTCTAAATGTTGGTATCTCTTATTTCTTCCCATGATGGTGAGATGGCAAAAGCTTCCCTATGATCTTTCATGCATAGTTTTCCTTTGACTCTTAAACAGAGACTTCATGCAAACTATAGATACAATAGAGTTTTTAACGCTATCATAGGAACATGCCAAGAAACTTTTATGCATGCACAAAGAAAATAAAACAATAAAAGAAAGAACGAAAGGATCAGGCATCAGGGAAGAACATTCTGGTATTTCCACTCCAGCTGCTTGAAAGGTGACTAGACTGAATAGAAAAACAAATGGTGAAGCGGAGAAAACAAAGATTGAATTAATCTCAGACGTACATCTGGAGTTTATAAGAGAGGAGCAGAGAAATTCCTTGTGACTGATCCATATTAATAGATAACCAAGGCAGTTCATGCAGTTATAATGCAGGCAATTCCCAATTATCCCTGATAATGGACCTAGGCATAGCATAAAATTATTTGATATCTCAACTCAAAGATACATTAGCTTCAACATTTCATCCTCATACCAATTAGATTTTCTTAAACCAAAAATTTTTTATCTTTCCTTCATCCGAGGACTAAAGGACAGACAATAAATAGGAAAATCCAGGATAGATCTCTTAGATACTTATTAAAGATCTTTTATGTGTGAGAAATCATCAGATAAAAGAAATATAAAGTATATTTCCTGTCTGTAAGAGATTCGCCATTTTCTTCGGGGAAAGTACATACACTTGTGAAAAGTCAAAATAAATCAACACTATATGATTAAGCACCAAGTGCACAGGCATTGACAGCACAAGGCATTGACAATTTTAGAAAATAAAGTACTCATGTTTTGTTTGGATAGGAGTCATGAAAACAACTGGACTTTAAAGGATGATTCTCAAAAAGAAAAGAAAAGAAAACAAAAGAAAAGTAGTTGGATACATAAATAAGAACAAGAATTTGTTCTGGTGCTGTGCTCTTTTTAATCTAGCTCAGAATGAACTATTGGATTGGATCACACACACACACACCCACACAAACACACACTCATCCACCCACATGCTAAAGTTTTAAACAATATAGCTTTTCTATGAAATGTGAAGGTAGTTGGTGAAAATTCTCTGAAGCCGCTAGCCCCTAAAAGCACTCTTCTCTTTGGAAATCAGCACACTGATTTTCCCTGTCTATCCTATCAATTAGCAGAAATTCGCAATACTTAAGTGCACGATATTTCTCATAAACACACACACACATAATTAAACAAGTAACTTCTACACATTTGTGTTCATAAAGATTAAGGGATTTTTGAAAGCTGTAAAAATGGAAATTCCCGGTGCAACGCACCTCTTTCAGATATGAGTATAGGCGTCTTATGCAAGGTCAAAAGCAAATTAAGAGAGAGGGAAAAACAATCACAGCACAGAAAGCAAAAACAAAGTTGACTGATCTCATCCTCACTTCATTCTCCACTGACATCTTTTTTATATAATGTCTCCTGTCACAAGGAGCCTACAAGTGAGGGTTTAGGAGAGGAGAAGCATCATGTCAAACTCTGCACCTGGAACAATCTTTAAGATAAAACAATAGTGAGAAATAGCCACATGTGTTGCTGCAAAGACAGAAATCTAAGATTGAACACAACAGCCCAGAAGGGACTGGTGAACCATCAATAATTTAGCTAGATGAATGATTTGGAGGTCATAGTAAAACAGATGTTGGAAATGGAAAACAAAAAATAATGGGGAAGGGGGTGGAATTGTGTTCAGGTCATCTGTTTTCAACGAATGGAAGAGACCAGGAACACATTGTGAATGATCAGTAAATGCCACTGTACAATTGCGGTATTGTCTCATTTGTAATTATTTTAGTTTATAGATAACTTTTGGTATGTGGATACCAACTTCTGTCAAGAGTCAGAGATATGGACTCAGGCTGGGCCCTGGAAATCACACAGATATAAGCGTAATGGCAATGCTCCCGGGACACTAATAATTGCAAGTTTGCTGGCTCGAGAGCCCCGGCAGCAGATGCAGCATCTCCCTCTGCTCCTCCATGCACTGGAATAAGTTCACTCACATCCTCTGCTCCAGCCTTCCCAGCATGAGCAGGACCCACAATTTATTTTGCATCTGCCACTATCAAAACTGTCTATGTATGAGAAAAAAGAGCAAGAAAACACCCTTCCACAGTGCTGTGTCCCACATTAGCACCTGGACTCTGGCACAATTAGTGTCCTGAGTTTAATGGAAAACAGTTCCTAAGTTCCCACTTACTCTCTCTCCACTGGAGTGTCCCTGGGCAAGTCCAGGGAACACGCATCTTCATATCTCACATGTGCTCTCCCCTCTCCCACACCCCTAAACACATCAACTCCTGTAGGTCAATACCCCCAGGGACATCTTTTTAGCCTATGCTTACTCAGGACCAGACTTATTACCAAGACAAAACTCAATTAAGAGCCATGTAAATGGACTAAATGTCTACCTCTATGTCAGTTCTCATCCCCCGTATGTTTCACAACCCTGAAAGGAGCTTTATCCCCTATACTAGGCATCCCTCAGTGTGAATTTGCAATCACGGGTATTTTTTGTTAATGTCACAAGGATGTTCGAGGGTACATATGAGCCATGTGTCCACATTTCATTGCAGAGTCACTCCCATGGATCTGGACTCCAGGTCAGGCTGCTGGGCATGTTGAGGGGTATGTCTGCAGTGCCAAATAATTGAACAATGGATCAGAAGATGGTCATTCCTCTATGGCTTTATGTTACGGGGGCCCAATCTTTTAAAAAACAAATTATTTAGTTCCTTTTTCTAACAACCAGATAGATCAGGAACTTTTAAGCAATATTAAAACTAAATTCAGTAAACTATATTAAAAACAAAATAAAGGTTTTTATAATACTTTTGTGAATTAGAACAAAAAATTAATTACAAGATCCAAATTTCAATGGCCTTCTCTTGAAATGGATCCTATAACCTTAGTAGGACAGTGCTATGACAGCATTTATAACTCCTGTTCTATAAGGCTTTATCATGTGCACAACCTATTTTCACATATCTCCCAAAAGAGAGATATCAGAATTTAATTATTTTTAGGATAGATTTTTTTATTTGATTTATCCTGTCTTGATAATTCCATGAAAAGCTGCAAACCCAGACTTCCTAAGCTTTAATACCTTCCTGCCCATTGCTTTTAGAACATTGATCATACTTATGAATGTTTTTTATCCTGAAACTATCTGGAAATCTAATCAAACTAAAATGTGAGAATTTTTTTCTATCAAAAATTTTTTCAAGTCATTTTTTAAAATACCAAATCTCTATTAATATTTTAAAATGTTTAGAAATGTAAGTATGTTACCTAGATTATTTGACATTGACATATACTTATTTTATCAGCCAAAAGAAATCTGTATTGGCCAATATAATGAGTAACAAGTACATGATAAGAAAAGTTCTCTTTATGTATAAAACAGCCTTCAAATTAATTCACATATTCTTAATTTTTACAAAAATATAAAATAAAAGAAAGGAAATAATTTTAAGAAAGCCATCATTTATCATATTCTCATACTAAGCAACTCCACGTTTAGGAATTTATTCTAGAGGGAAGATCAGAAAAGTGCACAAATATATTTTACATATACAGAAGTATTCATCTCAGCACTATCTGTAATGGTTAAAAATTAGAAATAACCTACATATTCAATAGGGAATTTGTTAAGTCAATAAAGGTCAATCTACATAATGTAATACTACACAGCCATTAAAAATTATGATGTAAATCAGTATTCATGGACATGGAAAGATGTCCATGATGTGTCATTTAATAAGAAAGCACATTAAATACCATTCTTTTTCTTGGAATGGAAGGTAAGAGTGATTGTGAGTTGCCGTGTGTACAGAGGGGTCTGAAAAGTTGCTCCCCAAAGTGTTAATAATGTAGTATTTCTGGCTAGTATAGTTTTTACTTTATTTTTATCCTTTTCTGTAATGTTTGAATTACTTTTATAATGACAACGTGTCATTTTTATGTTCCAAAAATTAAAGCCATTTTCAATTCTAGTTATTTTAGGGGTTTACAGTATAGACTGTAAAGAAGTCATTTGTAGGACACAGCCATGGTTTGATTGAAACAGTGCATTTTAAAATGTGGCACTATACTAATCAAGTCCAAGTATACCAATGACTCCTTTTTCTCTTTGACATATTTACCCAAATGAGGGGTTTAAGGAATAGATGATCAATGTCAAACATATCCTCACTTATCCCATTTCCATCAAATTTGAATGCTTCATAGAAGTAGACAGCTAGGTCAGAGTATTGTAGCAGTTTTAATAACGGAAATGAATGGTTTTAACTCTACAAGATGGTCTGTATCAATTGTTTCTTTGGGATTTCTAGTGGGGGAAGGGAAACAAAACATAAAAGCTATAAATCATATTGGATCCAAAGTTTGAGTAAAGAAGTTAGATTTATAAAAACATCAATTGTGTTTAAATCCATGCACTGTTAATGACATTTTTTAAAAAACATATTGATTACATTTTCATATGCTGGGGAACTGCTTCATTATTTTAAAAAGTTATAAGGAAAAGAAAATAATTAAGCATTTATTTTTCAAAAGGGCCAGGCTCAGTGTCTCACACCTGTAATCCAGCACTTTGGGAAGCTGAGGTGGGAGAATAGCTTGAAACTAGGAGTTCAAGACCAGCCTTGGCAACAAAGTGAGACCCTGTCTCTACAAAAAATAGAAAAAAAAAAAAATTAGCTGGGTGTGGTGGCACACACCTGGGTCCTAGCTACTTAAGAGGCTGAGGTGGGCGGAACACTTGGAGTTGGAGGCTGCAGTGAGCTATGATGGTGCCACTACAGTCCAGCCTGGGCAACCTGTTTCCTAAGAAAAATAAAAATAATGAAACAATTAAAAAGGAGCTGCATTGGGAAATGCTGAATTCAATAGTAATTTGCTAAAATATCATTTTAGGCATAAAAAAGGATCTAGTAAGGTACACATTAAATTGGTAGCATTTTGAGAGTTTTTCTTTTTTTTAATTGAAGATGTAAATTATAAGTTGGAGAAATTCAAATAAAATCCCCAAACAATACTATATAAATAATTATCCTTTCCAGAAAACATTTCTTTATTTTTCAAATTCACTGAGACAATATGACCATTCATGGGCATTTTCTTTTTCTCATTATTGTCTTGATTTAAAATAGCTCTAACCAGAAAGAACCTTAAAATCATCAACTCTAAATTTTTTATTTTATAAATAGAGCATTTGAGAGCCAGTTAGTGTCAATGATATAGTTAAGGTAATGGAGGTAAGAGAAATTAGACTCATACCTCGAATTCAGGTCTCCTGATTCTCAGTTCAATCAACAGTCTTTCCACTGAAGCTCTTAGATTTGCATCTTGTTACTACATACTATTACATTAAAAATCTGAACACACACATTTACAACATATATATCACTCTTCTAATTACTCTTTATATAAGTTGCATTTTTTTTTAAAAAAAAGCATCAGATAAAACCTCAGCAAAATCAGGCTTTTCAATAGTTGCCACTCTTGAACTAACAATAAAAGATGTACAGTCATTCATTCATTTATTCAACAACCTTTCAACAGGTATATCAGACTGCCTTAAGTATCTAGTTATACATGTATGTGGCATATGTTAATCATTCACCTTGAAAGCATTATTTTGGAAAATGCCAAAAACTATGAAAAGATGTGGTTCCTACTTTCAAAGAGCAGGGTGACAATATAAGTGCAAAAAAATGCAAATCATTTAACTAGAAATACCAATGAGGAACAAGCCCCTATATCATAACATTAGCTATATCAAAACAATAATATTTAAGTATCAAATAGGAAAGGATTCCAATGACTGCAGTCTCCCTTGCCACCTTAGCTCCAGGACACTGAGCTCACGTGAGAATTCGAGACTCGGGTGACGAATGAGGATGACACGTTCAGGAGAACATGAGAACAGCCTCATTAGACAAAACAAGCTTGTCTGATAGGGAAGTTGTGTGGCTGGCCGGGGAAAGGGAGGAGGATAAGTACAATGAAAGGTAGTAAAGGATCTTACAAACCTGAAAAGGGATTTTTCTATGAGAGATATGCTGGACTGTTGAAACGCACTCCTGGAAAATCACACAATGTCTATAAGGGTGAAATAACTTTCCGTACTATGTTGTTACCATTCCATGAAAATCAATTAAGACAGATTTACACCGGACTTCCTGTGTTCTCTCTCTCTCTCACAGACACACACACACACACACACACACACACACACACACACACACACACAAGGTATCACTTCTGTTTCTTCTGCAGGTAAGGCAATATTAGGTTCAATGTCTCAATTTGCTTAGGAAGCTACAGGGAGAAGAGACTTCAAAAATCTAGATAAAGAAAGAATGGCAATTAAGAGAATGGGAGCAGTGAATAGAGAGAAGGAATTTTCCAGCTCAAATAAGAAAGAGAAGCAGAGGGTCAGGGTAATTGGATATCCTGAAGAATATAATGGAATAAATAACATGATGGGATCCTTAATTGAATTTGTGTCTACTCTCAGTCCTGTGTCTGCAGCTCAAGGGACCCACAGTAACCTAGTCAACATGAAGCTATCTGGTCATTGTAGCATGGGGGTAGGATGGAGTAATGAGCTTCCTCTCCCTGACCACAGCCCTGCACTGAGATAAAATTGTTCTGATCAACATTTTCCCCTCTGGCAGGCCGGCAGCCAAAAGACTGGAGACCTGAAAATGGATCACTGCATTTTGACTCCCTACAGCAACCAATAAATGTAATATAATATTTACACAAGTCAATCTAATAGCAGTCATGCTGAGCACCAAGTGGAAAATGCTATGTTTTTCATGAAAGAAAAAAAATAAATAAAGGTAACTTCTATGGTATTATCTGACTCTCACAGATTTTGTTTTTCATTTTAGCTTGATCTTGACTGATGAAAATAACTCACCACTGTTCGAAAAGCTAAAAACTCCAAGGAGTTGAATGTATTATCATTTACTTAGAAAAAGCAGCCTTATATAGTAATAAGATCTTGTAATTTAGAAGACAAGCATGTGGGAGTGGAGGTGGGGGAGGGAACAAAATCCTCATTAGCCTTTGCCAAATGCCCTGGCACAGAATTTTCCTGACTATTCAGAGATCAGTGTCCTATATTTACTTACCGAGGACAATTTATTTTCTTTTATATTTTCAAAGTGCTTGAAATGATCTCTTCGTGATGATTTCCATATGCTGTTTCCAATTAAAGGGCAATAGGTTATTCAGCAAATGTGAGGCAGCATTCTAAAACTATTAAATGCCACTTCACAAGGTGGGACTCCAAGGACTACAGGAGCCCTTCCAATGACATCTGGGTCTCAAAAATCACTGAATAGAAGACAGCAGATATGCCTTAATTTCATAAAAGTTAGTTAGATAAAATTAGAATAACCGCAAACATGCTAATAATAATTTTTAAACTCTTGAATGTTTTCTAAGTACTGAGTGATTTGAATGTATAATTTCTAACCTGAAAACAATCCTCAGAAATGAGCGTTATAACTATCCCCCATGTTACAAATGAGGAAACTGAGGCACAAAAACTAATATATTGAAAGAAAGTCCATTTGCTCTAAATAGAGCTCAACAGAATTATATGCCATTAATTACAGCTTGAGGTATTTCCTTTTCAAAATCTGTACCATTGGCAGTGCAGGGTGGCTCATGCCTGTAATCCTAGCACTTTGGGAGGCTGAGGTGGGCGGATCACGAGGTCAGGAGATCAAGACCATCTTGGCCAACATGGCGAAACCCCTTGTTGAAACTACTGAAAATACAAAAATTAGCTGGGCATGGTGGCATGTGCCTGTAAATCCCAGCCACTCGGGAGGCTGAGGCAGGGGAATCGCTTGAACCAGGGAGTCAGAGGTTGCAGTGAGCGAAGATCACGCCACTGTACTCCAGCCTGGTGACAGAGCGAGATTCCGTCTAAAAAAAAAAAAAAAAAAAAAAAAATTGTACCATTTTTAAGTGGGCCAATCGTTTGATTTTATTTGGCCACATAAAATACAGAATTTTAGGATCCCTTCTCTTAAACTCATTAAACTGCATAACAAAGTAATCTTGACTAGTAATTGATACTGCAAACATTTTCTGAAATGTCATATTTATCAAAAATGAAAACTTGCACTGGGTGAAAGCATCGTCACAAGTTGTTCTATCTAGATTTTGTGCTCTTGATTTTATTTGTCTATCTGGAGTTCAGTGAATTGGACTACTGCTTTTCTTAATTTTTGAATAAATAAAACTTGTTTAGAAGACAGTTACTTCCTCCTTTAACTAGAATAACGGTACTAACGACAAACCCCTTTACTGCATGATTACTGTGTGCCAGGTACACAGAAAGAGAAAGAGGCTTTCTCATGAGCTCATTCTCTTTCAGCATTTTGCAATATATTACGTTTTACTGTGCCTGATTAAGTGAATTTCCATATAATTATCTAGTTTCAAGGAAATCATCTTAATATACAGTTTTTAAAAAGCCTTTTGAGTTATATTATTACCTGGCTCTTTGGTCTCAGATTTCTCACCTATAAAACTGAGCAATATTCCAATATTTTTTATCTACAAAGGCAGCAATTTCATTACATAGTACCTTATTTTATAGATGAGGAAACTGAAGCTCTGAAAAATGTCTTTAAAGTTACAAAGTAAGTTGTAACCAGCCCTGAAATATTTTATCCTTTCCATGGGTTAGTTTCCAAACAATATCCAAATAGGATTATCTATTTTTTTAAGGAGAACTGAAGTTAAGACACATTAGAAAATACAGCAAAACTCTTCTTTGCTCTAGGTATGGTGTCAAGGTTAAACATGCTAATAATAATTTTTAAACTCTTGAATGTTTTCTAAGTACTAAGTGATCTAGTACAGATCTAAACAGGATCTAGGTATTAAAATTCTCCTCGACACTCCTTAAATTCCTCTTCTCTCAATGGGAAAATACATTTCAGAGGAAGAGAAAAGATTACTTTAATATTATTTTTATCAGAATTGTTACATAAGAGGTTGTAGTGATTATTCACTTAAACAAGTGCTTGACATAGTTTGGCTGTGTCCCCACCCAAATCTCATCTTGAATTGTAGCTCCCATAATTCCCACATGTTATGGGAGGGACCTGGTGGGAGAAAATTAAATCATGGGGGCAGTTTCCCGCATACTATTCTCCTGGTAGTGAATAAGTAAGTCTCACCAGATCTGATGGTTTTATAAGGGGAAACCCCTTTTGCTTGGCTCTCATTCTCTCTTGTCTGCTGCCATTTTGCCTTCCACCATGATTGTGAGGCCTTCCCAGCCACACGTGGAACTGTGAGTTCATTAAACCTCTTTTTCTTTATAAATTACCTAGTCTCAGGTATGTCTTTATTGGCAGTGTGAAAATGGACTAATATAGGTGCTCTAGAGACTGGTCAGTAGGCTGCTACATCACAAGAAGCCGAAATGGATGAAGAGGAAATTCGAAGACCACATTGCAAAGTTGTTCTTAAAGGACCTGTGTGTTAATCATTTAATGATGGGAAAATAACCACATGGCTAGAGTTCCCAGGAGAGAGAGTTTTTCATTTTTATCACTGTGAAAGACTGGACTTCTCATAACAATTTTTCATGGAAATATGTGCCAGCTACTTTGGCACATTTACAGTTCCTTCACCATACCAAGCACACTTCTGTCTCAGGGCTCCTGTACCTTTAGAACCCTGTGCCTGGAAGGCTCTTCCCCCAACTATCTAACAAGCCCACTGGATTCTTATCTACATTTATTTTCATCTACAAAATGAAAAGGAAATGAGCACTAACTAACACTGAATCTACTTTACTATGTGGATTGACAGTGGTATCCTGGTCCAGTCTGGTCTGTGGGCCAGACAGACAGTTTTGTACTTCCCACAGTGCTTTGGTGACCTCACCAAAAAGGGGATCCACCTCCCAGCAGGGTGGAGGGTTTCTCATTAATTCATTCTCTTTCAGTATTTTGCAATATATTATATTTTACTGTGCCTGATAAAGTGAATTTCCATATAATTATCTAGTTTCAAGGAAATCGACTCTCACAAAATGATTCCTATTAAAATATGTCTGAAAGGAAGTTAATAATTAAAGATACATTTCAAGCACAACAGAAAAACAAGAATACAGCAGAGCTGACTCTTCGCCTGTGCTCCTGTGGATACTCTTCATCATACTGTGAGATTAATACCATTACTGCTTAATCCTATGTGACAGGTAGAGAAAATATTCAAAATTATCAAGAAGATAATTTGGAATATGGGTTATTTGGAATATGTGACAGAGGAACTTTGCCTTACTGTGTCTTATGATGTTAGTTTAGTTAGTGTTACTGTGAAGCAATTGGGATTAGGAAGCTATTTAAAAACTAACATCTGAGCAGGAAAAACTTCTGGATTTGTTTTTTTCAACAAGGGTTGAAGTCAGGCAATACTCAATTTAAAACTTAACAGAATTTAAGCCAATTATAATGTTTAGAAAGATCATCATGGGTACAAATTAAAAATGACTAAAATAATACAATAGGCAACAAACCAAAATGTATTTTTTTGCAAGTACTATTGAAGATGCAAAGTAAAATGTATCAGAAAATTAGTATAAATAATACTAAAACAAACTACATATTGGAGGAAGTTTCCTCTATGGTTGGATAAAGAAATATATGTTGCTGGTATATCTCAGCTTATGGTATTTTCAAAATTATATTTCAATATTGAAATAAAAAATTACTTCTTTGGGGATCCAAGAAAGAAAGATACTGGAGATAAATTCTCAAAAGTAAATGAAGTCTTTAATTCAAGAAAATGAATATTTTGTAGAAAAACTGTGTACATTGATAATCATTGATAAAGTACTTGGCTTTAGCAGGAACTGACAAATATCTATAGACAGACAGACAGACAGACAGACAGAGATTCTAGGGTAAGATTACAAAGGTGCCTTAAATCAAATTCATTCAGTTCATTACTTGTAGGCAAGTTCATGCAGCAAAATAACAGATGTGCAAAAATGCTACAGGAGGTCATGATTAATTTTATAGAAACTCACATGTAAACCATACTAGAATCTTCAAAACGTAGCAATGATATAGGGAGTGACTAGGAAAAGATTTTATATCATACAGACATTTGTACCACTGAGGTTCCAATGGTATCTCTTGCAAATCCTTAAAATACTTGTGGAACCTAAGGATATTTCAGTTTTATTTAACAGATAAATGGATGTTCCAAATTTGTTAATGTTTTCTGTGATGACGAGTGGCTTTTAGTTGCTGGTCACCTGACATATATTTCAGGATACTAAGCATGATATATTCCCTAACATGAATTGCTTTGAAAGCAAATTTTCAAAAAGAAATGAAATAGAATTCTTGAAAATATTTCTATAATCAAGTCATTTGGGGCTGGAAATTATTTAAATTTATTATTCTTTAAAACATCATAATAGCACATTTAACTAGGAAGAAGAATTTCTAACCCAATTTCATATTTTTCTAATAAAAAGTACAGCAGGCCGGGTGTGGTGGCTCACGCCTATAATCCCAGCACTTTGGGAGGCCAAGGCGGGTAGATCCCCTGAAGTCAGGAGTTCCAGACCAGCCTGGCCGACATGGTGAAACCTCGTCTCTACTAAAACTACAAAAATTAGCTGGGGATGGTGGCAGGTGCCTGTAATCCCAGCTACTCAGGAGGCTGAGGCAGGAGAATCGCTTGAGCCTGGGAGGCAGAGGTTGCAGTGAGCCAAGATGGCACCATTGCACTCCAGGTTGGGCGACAAGAGCGAGGCTGCGTCTCAAAAACAAAACAAAACAAAAAAGTACAGCCAGGGTTTAATACTAAAATATACAAATGTA
This sequence comes from Symphalangus syndactylus, assembly GCF_028878055.3. NCBI lineage: Eukaryota > Metazoa > Chordata > Mammalia > Primates > Hylobatidae > Symphalangus > Symphalangus syndactylus. Next base: position 55,598,181 of record NC_072426.2, read on the forward strand.
GCCTATTCCAATTAGTTTGTAAGAACAAAAGGTAGGCCGGGCGCGGTGGCTCACGCTTGTAATCCCAGCACTTTGGGAGGCCGAGGCGGGCGGATCACGAGGTCAGGAGATCGAGACCATGGTGAAACCCTGTCTCTACTAAAAATACAAAAAATTAGCCGGGCGTGTTGGCGGGCGCCTGTAGTCCCAGCTACTCGGAGAGGCTGAGGCAGGAGAATGGCGTGAACCCGGGAAGTGGAGTTTGCAGTGAGCCGAGACTGCGCCACTGCACTCCAGCCTGGGCGACAGAGCGAGACTCCGTCTCAAAAAAAAAAAAAAAAAAAAAAAAGAACAAAAGGTAGACCTCAGAGAAAATGAAAATCTACTGGTCAAATTGCAACAAAAATAGTTGCATTATTTGTTGATGAAAATGAAAAATGATTATCAGGTAATGATTCATTTCTTCAGTGTGCACCTGCATATATTAAGAGATTATCATTTCAGCTATGACAGTCTTTAAACTCAAGAACTGAAATAAATTAAAGTTTCACTAGACCTTTGAATCATTGTACCCCATGGGGTCACATCAAGATTTTCAAAATTTGAAAAAGTCTGTCAATCACATTGCTCTCACTTAAAAAAAAGTTCTGGTCAGTGAGAATAAAAAGACATTTTGTATTGTCAAGAAAATAAAATAAAAATAGTTTTAAAACATTGTTTATTTCACCTTTTATCTCGTGCTTTAAAGTTTTCTTTTTAGGATGTTTTATACTATATATAAAATACTAGCCCATCAGTATGTACATATATCCTATATTTTATATATGTACATACACCCTGTATATGGGATATGCTCAAAATTGTTTTAACTTAAGAGGCACAGTCAAACCTTTTGGCTACCACTGGTCTAATGGAGGAAACAGACTTGTGAACAAAAGCTTCAGCATCAGGCTGCACGTGGGAGGTCAAGGTGAAAGCTGTGTGTGATCACAGGAACACGGAAGAGCAAGTGCTCCTCTCCGACTAGACAATTGAGTCAAACCTCTCAGAGAACTGACTTTCACAGAGATTTCCAGGGTAAGTAAAATTTCTCCAAGCATTTTAGGGAAGGTGCCAGGAGATGGGGTGGACAAGCATTCCAGCCAAGGACACAGCAGGGATGAAGCAACCAGGGAGGAACAGTGTTTGAGGGAACTGTGGTATTTTCAAATAGCTAAATGCACTTCTGGGAGGGTGACAGGTGATGGGGCTGTACAGTTTGTCAGCATCCAGATCACAGAGAGTTTCATGTGCCACAGCGGGGCCATCGGCCTGTGAACAAGCCTCTCTGCAGGGTGGCAGCTAAGGGCATGGGCTTTGTCATCAAACTGGCTTCTGTCCTGGTTTTGCCATTTACTAACTATATGATCTTCAATTTTTTACTTAACTTCTCTAAGCCTCAGTTTCCTCCACTGTTAAAAAAAAAAAACAAAAACGATTGTAGGAATATTAGGAACAAAATAATTCCTAAAGTGCTTAACCCATGTCTGCACATAAGATAAAACCAATGTTATGGTTATCTCGATGACAGTGATGGGGAGCCTTTGAAGTATTTTAAGCAGTGATATAACAGGTGCTTTAGAAAAATCTCTCTGGCAGCTCTCTGTAGCATGAACTCAAGGAATGTGAAATCAGAAACAAGGAGACCAATTACAGGGCCAATATAATTATCTAAGAGACAAAAATAAGGACCTGAGCTGAGGTGGTGGGAGCAGGAACACAGAGCAGGAAATGGAATAGGGGCTACTGAGGAGGTAGAAAATCAGTATCTAGACTGCCAGCAAAACACATTGGATTTATAACCTCTTAATAATTTCACCTCTGATATGTCTTGAACTGCTTGACAAAATTCTCAAAAATGGTCAGCTGCTTGAAGGTTTTTGCTTCAAAAACAAAGTATCGTGCCATAGTTTTCAAGAAGACATGGAAAAATCTTGCTAAGAAAATAAAAGAAAATTATCATCCTTCAGAAAGCAGAATTATAAATGTTTCTAGCCTACTTCTATTCTATTTCCTAAATTATTCGTTCTGGAAATAAAAGTTTCAAATAAAATGATTTGATATTAAGTAATTGAGATTATACTTAATGTCAGAACCAGAAAAGCAGGTTTGGTTTAAGGGTTCACAAAAATCTCTCCAGCATGCTCTTGTTGAGATGCTGTCTTCCCGTCTTAACTGGCTGTTCAAACTACATTAGACCCAAAAGAGACATGTGTAGGAGCTTAGAACACAAGCCCTGGTTCCAGGCTCTTTAGATGTGAACCCCAGCTCTGATCTTAACTACTCATTTGACCTGGAGAAGTCACTTAACCTCTTTGTGCCCCTGTAATGGGGATCTTAACTAAGGGTAACCTCAGAGTTCTGTCATTATATTTAAAAGGTGATTCAAGAAGTTCTTGGCACCTAGTAAACATCATATATGAGTTTCTTAAATAAAATTTTCTCCATAAGATGCTATTAAAGGCAAGAAGATATTTGGGGTTAAATGACACTCGTTGGTCATGATTACAGATTTCCTAGGATAAAAATAACATGTCCTGAAAAGGTGAAATTCAAGAAGGTAAATTTTGTTAAATGGGATGAAGGAAGAAGGGTGAAGGAAGGGGGGAGTATCTATAGGTAGACTCAGATAAAATATTGATATGGTTTGCTCTGCATCCCCACTGAAATCTCATCTCAAACTGCAATCCTCACATGTTGAGGGAGGGAATTGGTGGGAGGTGATTTGATCATGGAGGTGGTTTCCCCCATGCTGTTCTCGTGATAGTGAGTGAGCTCTCACGAGATCTGATGGTTTGAAAGTGTTTGGCAGTCCCCCACTCACTCTCTCTCTCTCCTGATGCCATGTAAGATGTGCCTTGCTTCCCCTTCACTTTCTGCCATGATTGTAAGTTTCCTGAGGCCTCCCCAGCCATGTGAAACTGTGAGTCAATTAAACCTCTTTCCTTTATAAATTACCCAGTCTCAGATAGTTCTTTGTAGTAGTGTGAAAATGAACTAATATAGACATAAATCCATAATTCTGTTCAGGAAAGGTCATCCTTTATTTTTTTTTTTTATCAATCCAGTACCCACACCACTTCGAAATACAAGAGGAGAAGCTAGTCATTTGTGAGTAGGATTATAAAAATCCAAAGACCAATGGTTAGGAAATAGTTATTTGTTACATAATCTAGAGACACAATTTTTCATTCACAGTGTTCCAAATAGTAAATCCACCACATTTTGCTATTCATTTATCTGAAACACACCAAATTTATATGCTAGTTAAAGGAAACTATATCCAATAATCTGCCACATGCAAAGAATTTCACAAAGACTTGAAGATACAGTTTGTTGAGACTCTGGCCATCTCTGCTTTTGAAAAACAGAAAAGAATGATAGACGATTTAGAAACATTAGGTGCCTAAAGTAATCCAAAACCATAAACATGCTCTCACTGAGGTTGTCAAACAATGAAATATCCCTCAAAAGAGTAGATGTTATTTTCTTTCTCAGATGAGTCTTTTAACTTTATGAAGGTGTTTACTCTTCAGAATTGTTTAATGAACCTGTTTCAGAAACTCTTCATTTGCTTTTATAAGAACCTCACTGCATTCAGTTTCATCACGAATCTGTTAGAAAAGACACAATAAACTTGGAGTCCATATATTCTTCAGGTTTATTGATAAGCAGACTGGTTCCATTTTCAGTCTTTCTCCCATTGCACATTATCTTACAGATGTGTTCCTGTAATCCTTTTCCTCAGGCCCATTAAAAAAAGAATAGTTTGTTATCAATATTTTCAAGGATTAAGGTTAGATTTGGTGAGATTCTATTTCATACAAACCCTATATTGAAGTCATTGCAATTTTCAACAATACTAAGTGACAGCCTGTTCTTTTTATCCAGGCTGACGCAGGGGAGTAGCATGATGCCCCTAATAGAGGGAAAGAATTATATTTAACTTTGGGCTTCTTTATATAATGTTTTTGCAATTAATTTATTTTTTAGGATCAGTTTTTTTAATCTATAAACTGAGAATTATAAAACTTTATCAACTGAATTAATATTAAGAGAGATAACATATTAAGACACTTTGGAAATTATAAGATATACACATGTGAAGTATTTTTAGCTAAATATATAAGTTAGTTTATATTCTTAAACACTAATTAACTGACAGAAGTTATTTTGGAAGCTTCATTAAGAAGATTGCTATGAAAAATATGCAAAATATCCAGTTAAGTATAACGTGTATGCCACAATGACACTGCATACTGATGTCCCCATTTGGCAAGGCAAGGATCCTTGCATTTCCTGTGGATGAGTGACTATCATAAAAGGTGGCTAGATTTGAACCATCTTGCCAAGGCCCTACCCAGAAAGACCAAACTCAACCAGAGTCTAGCAGGAGAAAGCTGGTATCTTGATGAACCAATGGGCTTGTAGGGGGTACAGAAGAGATTATCAGAAGCCTGATTTCCTGTGTTAGCGGACTGTGCACTAATGAGGCCCTCAGCTCTCCTGGAAGAAACCATACACATGCTCCAGAATTTGGACACCAGCCTCAGAGAGGACATTAATGGGCACTCACATTAACCAAAGAAGCACAACACCCAAAGAAGAGAGAAATACCACCTCATTCAGTTATGAATAAATATATCTATCTGCCCCGTTCCTCTTCACATCGTTCCTCCTTCCCTCAACCATGGAGAGGCTAGGGGGATATGGGTAAAGAGCAGATACCCTCCTTTCCATGCCACACCCTGGAGCCACAAGCCTGGCCACAGTGACTAGGGAGAGAGTTCAGAGTCAGATAGTTGACTGAAGCTTTAATTAAAGTTGACTGTTTTAATAACCAAAAGCCACCAGAAAAGATGAGATCTGCCCAAAATGTTACTAACAAAGGGATTCATCTTTATCATGTTGAAAGCAGTTACTGGAAGAAATATATGTTTATAATGGAATGAGTTGACACTTCTTAAAAAAAAATCAGTTACATCACACAGGTTCATATCAATCACGTGTTCTTTATGTATGTTAGTCATGAAAACTTATCACCAACTCATGTGACTTCCATTGATGATCATGTTAAAACTAATATTTCTAGGCAAAATGAATGAAAATTTGACTGGGCCTAACAAGAAGTGTATATTCTTCCTCTTTCTTTCTCTTCTTTTTTTTTTTTAAAATGTGAAGCAGTACTTTAGTAACCTGGGATGCTTTTTACTATTAGACAGATGTATAGTTTCGGTTAGCCTAGAGAAGTGTTTCTTGAATGTTACTGTCAGAATGTAGAATTCTCAACTTAGAATAAGAACTCTGAACTTTTATTGAGTATTAAACAAAGGCAATTGTTTTTAAAGCAAATCATATTCTCTCTCTCTCTTCTTGTTCCCTTTTCTCCTACTCTCCTTCCCCCTGCATCTTTCTCCAATTTTGTTCCCCCGACTTTCGCCCAACACACTCCACCCACTCGCACTTATGAAGGCACTAGGCAGGCTAGCAAGTCCACGGATGGAGAAGACAAGCTACCAGGGAATAAACTGCTAGTCTCCCCTCTTGCCAGTTCCCCTGATATTTACAGTAATCATTTTGGAGCTTCCCAATACCTCCTCTTCCCCACTCCCACTGACCCAGGCAGCCCATCCATTCTGGCTTCAGAAAGGGAAAACCCTCCCACCACTATTGTGACCTGCTCACAGCGCCAAAAACTCAGATAATTTTTAGCCTCTCTCTGGTCTTCCTCTTAAGTTGACTAGAAGAGAGGCAGTGGGGAAGGGCGGAAGGGACATAGTGTGCCACCACCCGTCAAGCCCTATGGGGACCTATCTGGCCTCACTTTTTTTTTTTAAACCTCTTCTTGAATTTTCATGACAATTATAGAACATCAGAGCAATAAAGAATCTTAGATGATTGATGATGATGATTTCATGAACCAGCAAAATATATATAATATATATTCATACATATATCTTCTTTTTTAAGTTTTATTTTATTTTTAATTGACAAGTAATAGTTGCATGTATTATGGGGTACAACGTGATGTAGTGATACATGTATACATTGTGGAATGATCAAATCAGGCTAATTAGCATATCCATCACCTCAAATATTTATCATTTTTTTGTGATGAGAACATTTAAACTCCTTTTTTAAGCTATTTTGAAATATGCAATACATTATTATCAACTATAGTACCTGTGCAGTAGAACATCAGAATTTTTTGGCCTCAACTTTCCATAGCAGTGGTTGTGAATCTTGACCACACATCAGAACTCCCTTTGGAATGTTTATAAATCCTGATGTCCAGGGTGAACCCCAGATCAATAATTAAATCAAGGTTGGATACAAACTATGGTATTTCTTTTAAATAATCTTTCCTTTTGAGACCACTTTAACCTACTTTTATCCTCTCGGGCACCTGTTTCCACCAATGAGGAAGAAGAAAAATCAAATCTCATCATTTTTTATAGCTTAACCATTGGCAAGCAATGTATCCTTTCTGTGCTGCAATTTCCTCATCTCTAAAATGAGGATTTTTTCATACCTACTGTTTAGGTTTTGAGGAACATTTGAAGAGATAATACCAGCAAAGCATTTGCAACTTTTCCTGGCACATGGCAAGGGCTTGATACATGTAAGCTACATATGTGCTATGTCCAGCTAATGGCAAAGTTCACACATAATGAATATTTTATCTCATTGTCATCTTTCAGAAACCTCTCAAAATATACAATTCCAAAATAAGGGTTTTTTTAATATCGCCTACTTAATAGATTTACCTAGAGCGCACTAACTTCTATAAGCATGTCTGTGTTTAAAATTCCTAGAAAGGGCTTAAAATCAATTTAAAAATTAAGTGATGAAGCATATTTTAATAAAGATATTACTAGTTTTCATATATAGGAAGGAGCATTTATTCTCAAGTATACACATTCAAACACATTAAAATCATTTTCCGCCTTTAGAAATACCTATGTTTCTGGAATTCTTCTATTTGAAACATTTTAAAAACCTTACTGATGGCACTAAGGGATAAGAATTATATTATCTGAAATGTGCTTTGTGTAAATAATACATTTTTATTCGAAATCTAAAAGAACACATATCCAATAGTAGATAAGAATTATTAAATTCATTTTGGCCTTATGAAATGAAGGATTATACGATGTCACCTCAATTTTAATGAACAATTATTTGAAACTTTGAACTAAATTCAGTAGAATACATGCTATAGTGCTGCATAAGATTTGAAGAAAAAATAAATTTCTAACTATATTAAAACATATAAAGGATAAACAGTCTGAACATTTTTTTCTTAATTATTTTCAAAATGTGAGTAATTTTTCAATTGCAGGTAAGATTTTTTGTAAAACAAAAATTTCTCCCCACTCCTTTATATGAGGATTTTTCAAAGTGATTTGCCAAAAGTACGTCCTGAGACAGAGCCAGACAAGTACATGTCCCAAAAGAGAGAGTTTTGTAAAGAATAAGTGCTCACATTCTTTTTGTAAAGCTATCTGCACACACCGTGGGGTTTTCTGTTTGGATAAATTTGTTTCTGTTTATAATCTCTTGAAAATATACTTTGCAGAGTATTATGCTATAACTCAGTGTTAGAAATGTTTGCCTCCCATCACATATATTTAGAATATAAATTAAAAGATATATAAACATTTTAAAAACAAGCTTATGTTACTGATTACTTGGGCCTTTTAAAAATTCAGTTTATTTTTTAAAACAAAACAGATTTTCGTGCCATTGAGCTTAACTGTCAATGACAAGTTTTGGTAATGAATATTCCTGTTATCTATCTTTAACATTTGGGGTTTGTGTATAGTTCAACCAGCTAACCAAATACTAAACATGTTTGAACATATCTCAGAAGTGACTAAATATGTCACTATAAGGATATTTATTGGGAACTATAAAGTTATTCAATTTTTTATTGTTCTTAATAACATTAGACTAAGTTTTTTTGCACTATTTCTGCCTGTTAGATTTTTACTCTATATAGAATTATGAAAAACCTAAATATGTAGATATTTCACAACAAGCCAAAATGTGTTATTGTTTACAGAACTGCCTTGTAGCATTCCCATTTTAAGGAGCATGGTTCAAGCACTCGCTGAAATTTTCTTTTCTTTGAAAATTTAAGTTTTCCTTCCACTCCCAAATTAATTCTGTGCATGTTATTCAAAACTGTGAACATTTGATTTGACAGCAACCATCTCTCTAGCCTTTCTGTCTCTTTCCTTGCATCCAGCCCTAATAAGCTATCACCAGTCCTTACAAGAAGAAAAAGATTATGCCCAAGCAACATTCACTTTGTCTTGAACTCATTGAGATACCATGAATAGAATTGAATTGACTTAATGTTTTAAATAAAATACAGTGATCCTAGTGAGGCAATGGCCTTGATAACAGAGAGTGATAAGCACTTTGTTCCAAGGGATTTCTCCCACAAATAATGCTAGTATAAGAAATCAAATATAATCGTTTGAACTAAAAAAAAGAAAAAGACCAACAAAAATGTGCATTGCCACAGTAATTTAGAATTTACATCTTCTATAAATAGCTCTTTAGTCTTTTTAACATGTGGACAAAAGGTAGACTGTAGACTACAGTCTGTCTATCTGTCTCTCTCTCTCTCTCGCACACACAAACACACAAGAATTAAGGCAAACTTCCAGATACTTTTATAATGATATTTTAAAATCTATAGCTCTAACTATAGTATCACAAACTACAAAAGCAAAGCAAACATCTAGACGCTTTTATAATGATCTTTTGAAAACCACAAATGTATTGCTGGGTATTTTAGGAAGAATGATTTGAGGGGAGTGTAGGACTGGATTCTGACATAGCCTAACAACCTTACTGAATCCTGGCAATAGAGATGCCATTAGCAGAGAATCTCCTCCACAGCGCCCTTTCCTTTCCTAGCAATCTGCTTCAGCTCTTCAGTGAATCGCCACAAGGAGGTTCCACATTGAAATCGGCACATGGAGAACTCAGAAGAAACCCACTACCCACTCTACTCTTCAGGCCTGGCTGCCAAAGAGCCACCAGAGAACAACAGCACTCAGCGACTCTGTCCCCATATTTCAATTAGTAGGCAAGCGATTCTAAAACTGTACACTATCAAGATCGTAGAATACTTGGGCAAGACAGAGCTTCGTAGACTGCGCAGTCCAATTTCTTCCTTACTTCTTTACTACCTAAGTTAAAATCTTTGTCTCTCTCTCCCTACACACGCGCACACACACACACACACACACACACACACACAGAGAGAGAGACAGAGAGAGAGAGAGAGAGAGAGAAACCGATGAGACAGGAAGGGGGAGAGATTTTCTTAAGGCCAGGCTGCAAGTTAGATCAGAGCTGGAATTAGAACCCAAATCTCATACCTAGAAGCAGCCAACTGCTATTCTAGACTCAGGACAAATCCGCTTCAGTGTCATGAATTCTACATATGCTAAATTGGGCATTCATATTTTATCTGAGGTTGCCTGCTATTGACTCCTAAAGGAACCCAAGAAAACCACCTTTCTGAGCCTTTAATCACTCTGCCAGTTCTAAGCTGAAAACTCAAGGCAAGTTACTTAACATCTCTGGGCTCTTTCCTCATCTAAAATTCATGGGTTGAACTGCAGACCTCGGAGGAACTTTCCAGTTATAAAAATTCTGCTTTTCATCTACTGTTTTATGCTTCATTCTTGATGTTTGCAATTTTCACTAGGTGGCAGGATTCCACCATCACATTACGAAAGGATTTTCAGATGATGCCTGGAAGCAAAAAGAAGTTTCAAAGAAACTTCTTTCTTCGCAAGGGACAGTAAAAAAAAAAAAAAAAGCAAAAGCCAGAGGGAAACAATAACTACAAAAAAAAAAAAAAAAAAGTAAAAGCCAGAGGGAAACAAACAATAACTACAAAGGCAATGGCCCATGTATTTTATAAAGATCTGTACCCATTTTTAACATAAGCATAAAATAGGAAATTAATCCCATGCTCTTGCATGTTCTTCAATACAATACTATAATTTGCAATTTGATGATAAGGTTAGGTAAAAGTTTGCTTAGTTTTGTGCATTTTAAATGCCAATTAGAGAATACCAGATCCCCTTGGGCTAACCAGTAATGCAGGCAATCTAATTTCAATAAAAACTTAAAGCATTTTAAATAGTTATTAATGTGTTACAAAGTTATCTCTTAGTTACTTATAATATATTGAGATTATCTTCTAAGTTTATTTTTGAGATCTTGACCAAAAGAATACATAAGAAGGAATACAGCACTTGGATTTTTGCATTTATTTGTCAAATCCTTAAAAGGGTATTCTTTAAAGTAGATTTTATGACACTTCATCATAGTTTTAAAATTATTGCCCAAAATTGTCCTTTTCATGAATGCTGCATAATAAATGTCACTACCAACACTCTATATGAGTCCCCAAAATAGCCAAGCAAAGTCGTTATGCTAAACTGAGCGTTTCTCCTCTGTCAGAGCCAAGTGAAGTGACATGAAACAATAACTCAACTGAACATTCTAAAATTGCCTGGAAGAAACGCTCCCCAGTGTTTTGCTTGTTGTCAGAAGAACATGGTTAAGCAGGCCTTTTCCTCAGCTGATAAATATGGCATTCTTCCCACCCACCCCTCATCGATTGCAAGTTAATTACATAGGATGTGGCCCATTACTCTCCAAAGTTTCTTAGAAAATAACTCACTTCCTAGAAAAAATCTTAATATCCGCAGCAAAATCAAACTAATACTTAGACTTCTGCATCAGAACTTGAAAACACCATCAACAGGTTGCTTTCATTCCTTCCTTCCTAGCACAGAGCCGTTGACACTTCGTTCAGGTCCTACCTTTGCAACTTGTAAGGGCTGCTTCTGCTCCTTGCCACCTTGCAATCTGAACCCCCAGGGCGCCCCTCCAGTCATGGAAATGCAGATAAAATCCCCCGTGCCCATGTTTTCCTTTTAGTTGGGCAGCATGAAGAGCTTGAAAAGACAGACGAAGCTTGGGTGCGGTAGAGGATGCGCCCTCAGCTTCGGGCGCCTGCCGAGGACGCCGGACGGGGTAATGCAGAGCGTCCTCCGCTGCTGCAGCCGCTGCCCCAGCCGCCGCCCCAGCCGCCGCCCCAGCCGCCGCCCCAGCCGCCTGCTGCGAATTTGTGCGGCTAATGGGCTCATTCTCAAGGAGGCAGAGGCGCTCGCAGCATCCAGGACACAGCCCACTCTTGCGTCACTCTCCTTTGCTCGGCCCACCTTCAGGGAAAGGAAAGCAGCTTCACACACAGGAGAATGTCCTCACGTGGGGCGAGATAAGGGAAAGGAGGACGGAAGGGAGAGCCAAAGTTCTCTTGCACTAACAGATTAAATCCAAGCAGTTAAAGGTATAAGTATGATTGAAAAACTTACATTTAATAATTCTGTAAATAGTAAAGGACACGTGAAGGTTTAATCTCCACGCCATGAATGACGTCCTAAAATATGAGCGTTCAGAATTCAACTACTAGAGGATTAGATTCTCTCAAATAAATGTTTTGAGAATTGCCACATTTATGAATGGAACAGACAAAAAAGAGTTAAAGTGAGTTAAATTACTACTTTTCTGTCTGCAGTCTGCTGAATTATTCCTATAAGAGGAAACAAAAGAAAGCACAAACTTTTTGTTAATAAACCTCCAACTCTGAAAAGTACCTTTCTGAACCGTATATTTAGAGAAAGGGGAAGAGAAGAGACAGAAAGGGAGAGAGAAAGAGAGAAAATGAATATGAATTTTTCTCCTGGAAACTACATTCTTATAATTACATCTATTGCACAGTTTGGGGTATGTTAAATTTTAACGCGTTTTGTTTTCTTTCTACCTGCTGATCTTCTTAAACCTAAACCCAACAGTCAACTGCATAAAATGTACAATGTCACCTACAGGTTTCTTATTTTTATAGTTTGTCATCCCCTGTCATGAATCTGGGTGGTCCGATATAAAAGTAGATTTTGTATATTCCAAATATTTAAATGTTTTAAATCTGAATACAATCTGCCAAAAATGTACAAATGGGACGTTTTAATTTTCCCATAATACTTTTGTTTTCCATAACATTCATCCACATAAAAACATACTAAATAAGGAAGAGCCTGGGAAAGTTAGTTTGTGTTACTTGTGGTACCAAACAAAAGTGATTTCCAGACACACTGCCTGTTTCAGCACTAAGAAGCACTATATACAGTAAGTCCTCACTTAAAACGTCACAGATAGGTTCATGGAAACTGTGACTTTAAAACCAATTTTACCATAGACTAATTGATAAAAACAAGGTTAAGTGACTACAGTCTATTTCTGGCCACAAAGACATCACCAAACTTCTAAATAAGATTAAAACACTTCTAATGTTAAACATGGAAATAAATGTCAGCTACACGTGCATTTAAGAAAGATTAATAAAAACAAGATAATCATTGACCCAATTTTTGGTGAATCAGTGAGTGAGGGCAGCTGTAGTGGTGGTGGATTCAATCAAGGAATAAATGTTCACAAAGGGAAAATGATAAGGAGTACCTCCTGTCACAATGCAGTTCAAAACCATCACAAATATAGCAGGCTCACTGAGCAATTTCATACGGCATCATTTATTGTCATGCATTTGTGTGATTAACATATTTTATGAATTTTTATTTGACAATAATTTGCATCCATACATTCATTCCTCCTCCAACCCACTTATTCCAATTCAGGGTCTCCAGTGGCTTGAGCCTCTCCCTGCAGCTTAGGGCGCAAGGCAGGAACCAGCCCTGGACAGCCCTGACCATCCCATCAGAGGACACACACACACACACACACACACACTCACACTCACTCAGACGGGGACCATTTAGACACGCCAGTTCATCTCATGAGCACAGCTTTGGGATGTGGCAGGAAACCAGAGGACCTGGAGAAAACCCGTATAGACGTGGGGAGAACTTTCAAACTCCATACAAACAGTGGCCCCAGCTGGAAATACATTTTTTTTCCCATCAATGTTGTCATGAAACAATGTTCAATAAAATGGCATTATTCAAGGACCTGTGGTACAATGAACATTTTACACAGCCCATGCTCCCCAGAAGCCAAAGGCATCAAGTGATTTTATTTGTGACTCATCACTGGAGTAAGGACAATGAAATCAGAGATGTGGCACTGGAAGAGATCCTTTGAAGGTCATGAGGGCCAGATACTCATCCCAAGTTTGATTCTCTTCAGAAACACGAATTGACTTTCCAAGTCTTTCCTTTAAACAATAGTTACAAGAGACATCATAAAATATGAGCTTTGAGACTAATTACAATAGCAAAGACTTGGAACCAACCCAAATGTCCATCAACGATAGACTGGATAAAGAAAATATGGCACATATACACCATGGAATACTATGCAGCCATAAAAAAAGAATGTGTTAATGTCCTTTGCAGGGACGTGGATGAAGCTGGAAGCCATCATTCTCAGCAAACTAACACAGGAACAGTAAACCAAACACCGCATGTTCTCAGTCATAAGTGGGAGTTGAACAATGAGAACACATGGACACAAGGAAGGGAACATCACACACTGGGGCCTGTCGGAGGGTGGGGTGCAAGGGGAGGGAGAGCATTAGGACACATAATGCATGCGGGGCTTAAAACCTAGATTAGGGATTGATAGGTGCAGCAAACCACCATGGCACATGTATACCTGTGTAACAAACCTGTACGTTCTGCACATGTATCCCAGAACTTAAAGTAAAAATTTTATAAAAATGAGCTCTGAGAACAAAGGAAAAAAACACTTTCATATTTGTTCTTTTTACTTTTTCATGTCCCTCCTGCTTATCAACCCACTCAAGTCTAGCTTGAAATTAATGACAGTGTCCTCCTTAAATCATTTCTCCCTTAGGCTTCTAGGGCCCAGCAAGCTCTAGGCTTTCTTCTTACCTCTCTACCCACTCTTACTGAAGATTTACTCTGTGCAGGAACTTGAAATATAATGTTGTATTTATTTTCAAAGCAACTGTGCTAGATAGGTATTAGTGTTTCTCTTTTACTGGCAATTAACTATGCTTTAAATCCTAAGCGATACAGCCAGGGTTTGAACTTTTGTCTGCCCAAATTTGTCTGCCCTAATACCTATTCTTAATCATTGCTATTCTGCCTCTAGGTCTTATGTATTCCCTGATGCTCATCTCATGCATCCAATTATCCATTAAGACCTATGGATCTGGCTGTGTGCAGTGCCTCATGCCTGTAATCCCAGCATTTGGGGAAGACAAGGTGGGCAAGGTGGGCGGATCACTTGAGGTCAGGAGCTCAAGACCAGCCTGGCCAACATGGTGAAACCTCGTCTCTCCTAAAAGTACAAAAATTAGCTGGGTGTGGTTTTGCACACCTGTAATCCCAGCTACTCGGGAGGCTGAGGCAAGAGAGTTGCTTGAACCTGGGAGGCGGAGGTTGCAGTGAGCCGAGATCGTGCCACTGCACTCCAGCGTGGGCAATACAGCAAGACTCCATCTGAGAAAAAAAAAAAAAAAAAGACCTATGGATCTAACTTCTAAATAGTTTAGAAATCTGCTCCTTCCCTCATTTCCTACTCCTGAGACCACGTCTATCTCTGACCTAGACTTCAACAGTCTCCTAACTGTTGTCTGTATTCCAGGCTTGTTTCCACCCTCAATTCATTTTTTACTCTAAAACCAGGGTGAAATTTTGAAATATAACGTCTATGTTATTTTTCCTATGGTTCAAATCTTCAAGGGCTCCCATATAAAGTCCGAACTTTTTTACATGGAAACACTTTCTGCCTCCCACTCCCTACATCTTCCACCTTGTTGCTTACTACCCCTACCTTGGATTTTATGATTCAGACACACAGAAGTACTGTTCTTTTCTCAAACTTGATTTTTTGTTTCACCTGCTTAGGCATTTCTCCAAGCTATTCAGTCCTTGTCCACACATAAATCACCTAGTAATTCCTCCTTATCCTCCAGCCTCAGATTAGAGATCACATTCTCCAGGAAGACTTTCCCGACCTTCCCGGTGTCTAGGTTAGGTGTTCCTTCCACGTGCTACTATCACTCTGTACTTTCCCTCTCAGTCTAATGGTCTCTTAAGTTGTCTGAATCCTATGCTAGGTTATTAACCCTGTGAGATTAGGAGTCATTGCTGACTTATTCAGAATTCTATCCCCAAGTCTAATAGCTCCTGATGAATGATTGGTGCCCAATTAATATAAGTAAAAAAATTAAATAAGAGTTTCCAGAATAAAGACATAGAAAAGAGAGACAAAGTGTTCTAATTTATTTTTTTCTTTACTTTGTTAGACTTGGAACATTTGAAATAGACCAAAATTCCTCAATTATACTCCTTAGAAACCGTGTGGAATAGGTAGTGGCCACCTCCCTAACATTCTATTTCCCATTGGTTAGTAGCTATTGGTTTAGGTAGAATTGATCCTCCCACCTCAGCAGTGTGGTTGATCTAAGGCAATCAGAGTAATTCTTCCTCCTTAACACAGAGATAGGTACAAAACCTAGGCCAAAATCAAAGAGATTCCCTTGGCCTGAGTGATTAATTCATGTATGCTCCAATCACAGGGAAGCTCAAGACTTCTCTGGATTGCTGTCAGGGCAAGGCCTCTTCTCCATGGATGTTGATTCGCAGCTAATGGAGAAAGCCAATGTGAGGACAAAACCACCACAAGGTGTGTTGGGAGAGACAGTCAGTCCTTCATGGGTCTCTAGTGCTTCTATATGTCTTTCTGGGTATGCCAGAATGCAACGTCCTGATGCCTTTTTTCCTGAGCCATTTCTCAGGATTACGTTTACAGCAAGCAACCTTGAGAAAAAAAGATAATATCTCAATCTGAAACAAAGAGCAGATTTGCTAACTCATTATTATAAAAGCAATGAATTATCTAAGCTCAATGCCCCCTAGCTGTGATACAAACCCACTGTGTGTGTAGCATCCATCTGGGTCATATTGTGTCACCCTTATGGGGCTTGGGGCAAGGTGAACTGATACAAACATGCTGATGTTTCTGCGGCTTGCAGAGCCCTGAGTAGTAAAGTTCTTTGTCTCTGACCCAGAAGTTTCATATGTTCTTCCAGCACCTATGAAACAGTAACAAGCTAATTTAGTAGCCTGTAAGGACAGTAAAATCAAATCCCAGACCTAACAGGGTGAAACTGAGAAATGAGAAGAAAAATGAAACCAGAGCCCTGATCAAAGAGCACATAAGCCTGACTCCTTTTATTTTATTTGGGTTTTAAGAATAAAAACAAGAGCAAAAAAAAAAAAAAGAAAAATCTATTTTCTAAAAAAAAAATGGCTGAAGTCATGTTGACAATGGTCTTCTGGGACTAACTCTAATTCTATGCCATTTAAATGATTTAACAATGTATCAGATACTTTGTTTTATACTACCATTTATTCATTCACTCAAGTAATTATTTATTTAACAAATAATACCTATTCTATCTTTCCCCATTTTGATATCACTGTAAGATTTCTGGCCTAACATGAACTGAGAGAGCACATTATGAAGCACATATATTCCATTAGGAATGACTTATTCTACAATAATTTCATATTGGCTACCTATGCCTGGCTTGTGCCTCTTTTTTATTTTCCTAATTCAATTTTCACTCAAAAACATCATTACTTTCTATTTTGAGCTAATGTCTATGACTGCTTCCTAATTATTCAAAGAACTAGAAGTTACTCTTCATTATGAATAAAATGGTAAAAATTTTTGGAGAAAAATAAAGCATTACAGCAAGGAAGTAAACATTATTATAAAATTATGTGAAATTTAAAATGCCAAAACCAGGAAAGATGCATCATGATTTTAATATCTAAAGCAAGCCTAAGTCTTCCTGTCCTTTTGGGCCATCAAATCTTCCTGCTTATTGAAAGGCCTTTAAAAAAAAAAAAAAACAGGCCAGGCACGGTGGCTCATGCCTGTAATCCCAGCACTTTGGGAGGCCTAGGTGGGCAGATCACAAGGTCAGGAGATCGAGACCATCCTGGCTAACACGGTGAAACCCTATCTCTACTAAAAGTACAAAAAATTAGCTGGGCATGGTGGCGGGTGCCTGAAGTCCCAGCTACTTGGGAGGCTGAGGCAGGAGAATGGTGTGAACCCGGGAGGTGGAGCTTGCAGTGAGCCGAGATCATGCCACTGCACTCCAGCCTGGGCGACAGAGTGAGACTCCGTCTAAAAAAAAAAAATTAGCAGGCATCTTACAGCATTAACTAATATATTTATGTGAATGTGGTTTGAATGGCTCAACAAGTAAAAACCCCATGTATTAAAGCCCTCTTAGGATACATGTCTATTAAAAGTTTCATTTTCAAAAAGTATGCTTTATAAAGGTGTGTGGGGTGTGTGTGTGTGAGAGAGAGAGAGCATATTTTAGGATAATGAAGTTGAGATAAATAAACATATTAGGCATTTTATTTTTCCAAAAGATTGAAGGGTATTTGTCTGTAATGTCAAGGAATGAAATGACAATATTGACTCAATGTCTATTGACTATAGTTTTGCTACTTTATGTTTTTACTAATAAATATTGCATGTTTTACATTTGAAGAAATACTGAATTATCTGAAACATCAGAAAGAGTAAAGACAATTTTTAGGGAAAAATGTAATGTCAATGAATTACTGAAAATGAAATTTAAACAATAGCTTCTATATTTTTTAAGGAATCAAGTCATTTTCTCATGGGTTGTGATTATTTGGAACAGCCGCTAAATTGTACCCCCCAAAATCAGTGTTAAAATTTGGAGCTTTGAAATAATGTATTTTGTTGTTGTTTCATTTTACTTCCCCCCAATAAAAAGTGACCGACAACAATAAGAGGTAAAATTATGTATATGGGAAGAAATTAATATCCCAGACAAAGACAGCAAAGTCTTTAAAATGCCATTGTTAACCTGTGAAAGAAACATGCTGGTTGGGATTAATTGCAAATAACAGAACTTTATCATAAGTGCCAGATAGATAGATCATCAACAGGATGGATAAACACTTGAGGACCTATATTTAATAGTTATGCAACTCTCTGATTATTGGAGAATCACACATTTATCATGTGCTGGGCACACTAGGGGCTGATGCAACTGGAATACTTCTGTGGTTTCCAGGAATGAAACGCGCGCCCCTCCATGAAAAGCCATCTGAGCAGGTGGGGTGGTGCTCTGTAGCATTCCAAAGAGGGAGAGAATGAGCAGTGTGAAAGAAGACGCCCTCAGGCCCTACCCAAAACATTTTCCCTATGATCTATGTGCCCTCTCTCACTTGGAGGCCGAACGTGGCTTAGGGAAAAACTACCGCTGCTACTACTGGCCAGTGATTTAAAGTTCTGCCATAGAGGCTCGCAGTCGTAAGGGGACGCTCCCCAGCAACTCTTACTTTTACATAAAGCCCAGGGCTGTTGCCTTGCTTCCCCTCAGGGCATAAGAAAGTGTATTACTGTGCTAGGGCTCCATAACAAACACCACGGATTGGGTGGCCTAAGCAACAGAAGTTTATTCTTTCACATTTGGGGGTCTGGAAATCTGAGATCAAGGTGTCAGCAGGCTGGTTCCTTCTGAGACTCTCTCCTTGACTTGCAGATGGTCACTTCCCTCTGGCTTTGCATGGTCTTCCCTCTGGACAGGTCTATATCTTAATCCCTTCTTCTTCTTCTTTTTTTTTTTGAGACGGAGTTTTGCTCTTGTCACCCTGGCTGGAGTCCAGTGGTGCGATCTCAGCTCCCTGCAAGCTCCACCTCCCGGGTTCATGCCATTCTCCTGCCTCAGCCTCCCAAGTAGCTAGGACTACAGGTGCCCGCCACCACGCCTGGCTAATTTTTTGTATTTTTAGTAGAGACGGGGTTTCACCTTGTTAGCCAGGATGGTCTCGATCTCCTGACCTTGTGATCCACCCACCTAGGCCTCCCAAAATGCTGGGATTACAGGCATGAGCCATTGTGCCCGGCCCTTAACCTCTTCTTATAAGAACACCAGTCATATTGGAATAGGGCCCACCCTGAAGACCTCATTTTAATTTAATTATCTCTTTAAAGACCCTTTCACAAACACAGTCATGTTCTGTTTTACTAATAAATATTGCATGTTTTACATTTAAGTAATACTGAATTACCTGAAACATAAGAAAGTTTACTCTTTTATGTAAAAGTAAGAGTTGCTGGGGAGCGTCCCCTTACGACTGTGAGCCTCTATGGCAGACCTTTAAATTACTGGCAGTAGTAGCAGTGGTAGTTTTTCCCCAAATTTTAAGGAAAAATGTAATGTCAATGAATTACTGAAAATAAAATTTAAATAGTAGCTTGCACAATTTTTTTTTTTCTGAAACAGAGTCTCGCTCTGTCACCCAGGCTGGAGTGCAGTGGTGCGATCTCAGCACACTGCAACCTCCACCTCCTGGGTTCAAGCAATTCCCTGCCTTAGCCACCTGAGTAGCTGGGATTATAGGCGCCCGCCACCACGCCCAGCTAATTTTTGTATTTTTAGTAAAGATGGGGTTTCACCATCTTGGCCAGGCTGGTCTTCAACTCTTGACATTGTGATCCACCTGCCTTGGCCTCCCAAAGTGCTGAGATTACAGGTGTGAGCCACTGCGCCCAGCCAGCTTCTATGATTTGAAATGAACAAAAACATTTTTTTTATGGATCATGATTATTTGGAACTGCCACTAAATTATACCCCCCAAAATCAGTGTTAAAATCTGGAGCTTTGAGGTACTGGGGATTAGGTCTTCAACATATGAACTTGGAAGGACATAATTCCCCCCATAACAAGAAAGCACAGCATACAGACAGCCTAACTGCTTATTAGTTTCTTCCCAATGCACAAAGTATATAAAATGACCATGACAGAACAATTTTTCAGATTTTGATCATTTTGTTGGTTCTTCAGATTTTCTCCTTCTTCTTATTCCGAGCAAGTAGCCAGACCCTTACAATTTCCGTACCTCAGGGACTTTTGCTGAGCAGGAAAAGAAGGTGATAACAGTGATTCCCAGTTTTGTAAGGCCTAACCTTCATGAAATGATGATGCAAGGGGTCTCAGAGGGAGAGGAAAGAAAGGGGAGCACCGTTGAGAGAAATAAGGAGGGATTCTGTCGTGACAGGGATGATCTGCTGCACCTGGGTCTCTAAAGTAGTGCAGACCTCCGTGCTGCTGACAGGCAACAGGCTCCAGAGGCAAACGGCTGCAGGGTCTCAGGGGGGAGGCGGGACATCAAGGGAAGGGCTGCCAACCCCGCCAACATTCTTCAGCCACAAGCATGTCACAAAAGTTGCAGTTAGGTACCTGACTGCTGGCCAAGACCACGGACAGTTCAGTGACCAGTGAGGGCAAATGATTGGTGACCTGCTGCTCTGTTGAACCCCAAGAACTTTGCAGCCCCTGGTGTTTTAGTCTGTTCGGACTGCCATAACAGAATATCATACACTGGGAGATTTAAACCACAGAAATGTATTTCCCACAGGTCTGGCAGCTGGGAAGTCTAAGATCAAAGTGCTGCTAGGTCCAGTGTCTGCTGAGGGCCCTCTTCCTGGTTTGTAGATGACTGTCTTCTCATTGTGTCCTCACATAGCAGAAACATAGAGAAAGATCATCTCTCTTGTGTCTCTCTTCTTACAAGGGCACTAATCCATTCACAAGGGCGCTATCCTCATGAGCTAATTACCTTCCAAAGGCCCCACTTCCAAATACACACTGGAGATTTAGGATTCAACATATGAATTTCAGGGGAGACAAAAACGTTCAGTTCATAGAGCCTGGGGAAGAGGGGGCCCTAACCATGTCTGAATTGGCACTTCAGTGTTCGGAATTGGTTCATTCCAGTGGGTTCATGGTCTCGCTGACTTCAACGATGAAGCCACGGACGCTTATGGTGAGTGTTACAGTTCTTAAAGATGGTGTGTCCAGAGTTTGTTCCTTCAGATGTTCAGATGTGTCCGGAGTTTCTTCCTTCTGGTGGGTTCGCGGTCTTGTTGACTTCAGGAGTGAAGCCGCAGACCTTCACAGTGAGTGTTACAGCTCTTAAAGGTGGCACCTCTGGAGTTGCTCATTCCTCCCGGTGGGTTCATGGTCTTGCTGACTTCAGGAGTGAAGCCACAGACCTTCGCAGTGAGTGTTACAGCTCTTAAAGGTAGTACGGACCCAAAGAGTCAGCAGCAGCAGGATTTATTGCAGTGAGGAAAACAATAAAGCTTCCACGGGGCAGAAGGGGACCCGAGCGGGTTGCCGCTGCTGGCACTGGTGGCCAGCGTTTAGTCTCTTATTTGGCCCCACCCATATCCTGCTGATTGGTCCATTTTACAGAGCACTGATTGGTCCATTTTACAGAGTGCTGATTGGTGCGTTTTTACAGAATGCTGACTGGTGTGTTTACAAACCTTTAGCTAGACACAGAGTGCTGATTGGTGCGTTTTTACAGAGTGCTGATTGGTGCGTTTATAAACCTTTAGCTAGACACAGAGTGCTGATTGGTGCATTTTTACAGAGTGCTGATTGGTGTGTTTAGAAACCTTTAGCTAGACACAGAGCACTGATTGGTGTGTTTACAATCCTTTAGGTAGACAGAAAAGTTCTCCAAGTTCCCATCTGACCCAGAAGCTCAGCCGGCTTCACCTCTCCCTTCCACCAATTCAGTGAGATGGAGAACTAGGGTTGAAGTAAATTGATTTAAGTGATAAAATAATATTCTTTTTGTTTTATTTCATTTTATTTATTTTTAACTTTTATTTTATGTTCAGGGGTACATGTGCAAGTTTGTTATACAGGTAAATTGCATATCATAGGGATTTGTGCACAGATTATTTTGTCACCCAGGTAATAAGCATAGTGCATAGATGGTTTTTCAATCCACACCCTTCACCTACCCTCCACCCTCAAGTAGGCCCTGATGTCTATTATTCCCCTTTTTGTGTCAATATTTACTCAGAGTTTAGCTCCCACTTATAAATAAGAACATGCGATATTTGGTTTTCTGTTCCTGTGTTGGTTTGCTGAGGATAATGGCCTCCAACTCCATCCATGTTGCTGCAAAGGACATAATCTCATTCTTTTCATGGCTGCATAGTATTCCTTTTTCTATATGTACCATGTTTTCTAAACGATTCTAATGGTGACGGGCATTTAGATTGATTCCAAGTCTTTGCTATTGTGACTAGTGCTGCAACAAACATTCACATGCA